>NC_073313.1:323290691-324573191 GCF_027595985.1 Sorex araneus | reverse complement strand
TGCTGTACTGTTTCTCCAGCTTCCTGCTTGCTTTTCATCTAGGCTTTTTCTTAACAGTAGATCTTAAATAACAGTTCTTTTGGTTACTCCAGTGTGTGTTCATCACTGGAATTTGAATTCTCAGCCTTGTATTGGAAAAGGTTTTTGGGGAGTGTTTGGGGGGGGAGGATATTTTTGCGGGCAGGAAAAGTGCTTTAAGCCAGCATTTCTCAGCCAGGGGGTATATGGCTCTTATTGGTCCCCAGGATATTCCAAGTGGGCCACAGTTTAAGATTGTGTAAATGGGGCTATGGCACAAGACTAATGAACCCAACTGAGACTAGGGGCCCAACTATGGGGGCAGGGGCCAAAAATACTGTTAATTGATAAAACTTTTACTAGCCTAATATATATGTGTGTGTGTGTACTTTGTTTATGTATAGAAATGAAGTGATTTTTGCATTTGGAGGGTGCTGAGCAAGAAACTGTGGAAAAAGAAACGGAATGATATGTGTGTGTGTGTGTGTTTTGATTTTTGTGACCTTCTACGTTGCTGAATTTATTTGTCCCAACAGTTTTTTCTTTTTTGTTTTTTGAGCCACATCCAGCAGTGCTCAGAGCTTACCCCTGACTCTGTTCTTAGAGATCACTCCTGGCAGTGCTTGCGGGACCATATGGGGTGCTGAGGATTGAACCTGGGTCAGCCACGTGCAAGGCAAACGTCCAACCCACTATACTATTGTTCTGGCTCTTGTAACAGAATGTTTCTGGTGGAATCTGCTTTCTAGATAAAGAAATGTATCTTGAACAGAGGTCAATAATACTACCTCTTTTCAATGTACTACTTCTTTTTTTTTTGCTTTTTGGGTCACACCTGGCAATGCACAGGGGTTACTCCTGGCTTTGCACTCAGGAATTACTCCTGGCGGTGCTCAGGGGACCATATGGGATGCTGGGATTCGAACCCGGGTTGGCCGCGTGCAAGGCAAATGCCCTACCCGCTATGCTATCGCTCCAGCCCCCGTCAATGTACTTCTTTTTGTTTAACTTCTGTAGCTTGATCTCCTATACTGACAAATAGAGGTTAAAAATCCTATTATTATATCATATTACTGATCCTTAGAAGCTTTCAGTCTTTCATCAAGTATTTATTGACTGGTTGCAGAGTTCTGCTTTGTCAAACCTTGACAGGATATTCTTGACTTTTTTTTGGGGGGGTTATATGTGAAAACAATGGAATGAGTTGGGAAGCTATGTTGGTGTGCAGGAGATGACTGCCTTTTTTCAGAATGTGCATTATTATTGGTGTGCCATTTGTACTGTTTTTGGTGGTTTGGGTGCTTCCCAAGCAGTGCTCATAGACCCTGTGGGCCACTTCTATACTTCCACTGACACTTGGCTAACTGGGCTACATAGTTTATTTTAATACTAGGACCTGAGGATGTGATGCTATCCATATTCTGCTTGGGTACCATGAGGGCCACCTTGCTGTATGGGGCCCTCCAGGAGTACACTGGTGACTTGAGAGTCCATGTAATGATGACACTTGAACCTAGCTTGCACACACGCAAGGCATGTTCCTTAATCCCTGTGCCATTTCCCTGCTCCATATTTGTATTGACTTTTCTTCTTTGTTTTTGCAACATGCCCTGCTGTGCTCAGGGCTTATTTCTGACTTCTCATGTAGGAATAACTTCTGGAAGTGCTTGGGGGGATGATCTGGGGTTCTGTGAGCAAAGCAAACAGCATACCCACCATATTCTCTGGGCCCCTACTTTTATTTAGTTTTAAATACAGGACTATGTGCCTAGGGTGCCGCAATGATGTTTAAGGGCATCTAGGGGTGCTGGGGGAAGGAGAGGGAATAAGGAGTTGGGTAATTTATGGTTGCATGTTTTTTACCACTGTAGCTGTTTCCTTGGTTTCTCTGTATTCCCTTCAAACATAAATGTAGAATACTTTAATCTCTTTTCAGGTTTTTGTTTGTTTTGTTTTGGGGCTGCACCCGGTGGTGCTCAGGGTTTATTCCTGGCTCTGCATTTAGGAATTAATCCTGAGTACCATATGGGGTGTTGGAGATAAAATCTAAGGCAGCCATGTGCAAGGCAGGTGCCCCACTCACTGTAATATTGCTTTGGCCCCTCATCTATCCTTTTTTGATGTCTGAATTCTTAGCATTCCAGTCTCCATTTAATGATCACAACCTGGATCATTCTTTCCTGTCTCCTCATTGTATTGTGGGTTGTGCATATTACTTGCTGTACAATGACCTACTTAAATTTTTTGGCATTTATCACTGTGCGCTCTCTCTCTCTCTCTCTCTCTCTCTCTCTCTCTCTGTTTTTGGTTTTGGGGCCACACCCAAGGGTGCTCCAGGTCTTCTCCTGACTCTGTACTTAGGGAGCACTCCAGGCCGGCTTCTGGACCTGAGAGGTGGGGGTCAAACCTGGGTTGGGAGTGTACAAGACTAGCACCTTCCCTGCTGTACTATCTCTCAGGCCCCTCAATATATATTTTTTTGTTTTGGGCTACAATGGCAGTGGTCAGGGCTTACTCCTGGCTGTGCTCAGGGATCACTTCTGGTAGGAGTTGGGGGACCATATGGGGTGATGATATTGAACCCAAATCAGCAGTGTGCAAGGCAAACATCCTACCCACAGTACTATTTTCTTTGGCCCTGCACAATGTTTTTTTTATTCATTTACCACCTCTTATTCTGCCTCTTGTAGACTAAGTTTCATGAGGTGGGGACTGACTTAATTAAGTTTAATAAATCATGATATATCTAGTTCCTAGCATATAGAGTGCTCAGCAATTTTAATTTTATTTTTTTGGGGGGCCACACCTGGTGGTGGGCAGGACTTACTCCTAGTTCTGGACTTACAGTTTATTACTGGTGGTGCTCAGGGGACCATACGTAGTACCAGGGATTGAACCTGGGCAAGTGCCCTCTATAGTATTGCTCTGGCGCTCAGAAAGTATTAATGCATATGTGATAACTACCAGGTACTGTGAAGAATTTTTGATTTGGGGGTAGTGGTCACCATCTAGCGGTACTCAGGGTTTATTCCTGGCTCTGTACTCGGGGATCATTCTTGGCAGGATCAGAGGAACATTTAGATTGTGGGGGATCAAACTTTGGTTGGGTACATGCAAAGTAAACCCTCTGCTATACTATCACTCTGGCCATGATACAGTGAGAATTTAAATGTAATACTGTTTTCATTGGAACTGGAGATTTTTGTCTTCAGTTTACATGAGATGAGGGTTTGGGGCAAGGGGGGCAGTCATCGGGACACAGGTGGAGGGAAAGTGGGCTCTCGTGATGCTTGTGGTGTTGGAATGATGTGTACATGAAAAGTTAACAGTATTGTAAATCCTAATGCCATCAATATAATGTTTCTTTAAAAAGTACTTTTAATCCTGTCACGTGGGATTTTATGTCTAAGCCTGGAGTAAGCAAACTCTCATGTGATCTGGCCAGCTGTTTTTTTTTTGGGGGGGGGCAGTGGGTGATCTCAGGGCTTACTCCTGGCTCTGCACTCAGGACCCACACCTGGTACTCAAGGGACTGTATGGGATTCTGGGGATTGAACACCGGTTGGCTGCTTGCAAGGCAAATGACCTGCACACTCTTCTTTATCTCTGGCCCCATCAGCTGCCTTTTTTTTTTTAAATATTACTAGTTATATACTACAGATTTACAGGCTGTTTTAAAGATATAACAGAAGAACTGCCTAGTTGTAACAAACTATATAGACTCTGAAGCTTAAAATACTTTCAGCCTTTGTAGAGAAATTTGCCAGTCCTTGCTTTTTGTATAGCAGATTTCATTGAAACAAACAAGATTTTATTTAGACCATTAGCGAAACTGTGTATCTATACACTTTCTCTTCTGGTCTATAATTTTAATAATTAAATTAAAAATTTTCAGTTTGTTTTTTGGGCCACAGTTGGCAGCGCTCAGGTCTGACTCCTGGCTCATGCTCAGGAATGACTAATGGCAGAACTAGCACATACAGGATGCCAGGGATTGAACCTGAGTTGAGTGTTTGGCGAGCATCCTACCTGCTATACTATTGCTCCAGCCCATCTGATCTATAATTTTCTTCTCATGGTAGTATCTATTGTTTATGATATGTTAGTTATGGTATAGTCAGGCATTTGAAGAGGGCATTTAACACTTGTGTTAGAAGTTTCAGGGCTAAGGAAGGAAACTCGAGGATACCCAGAAATACCAATGTTGGTAATTTAGGATGCAGTCGCTTTCTAGTAAGACTGGGAAAATAATTGAAAGGGGGTTGTCAGAAAATAAATACTTTGGAGGTCGCCCCTGTGAAGAAAGTTAGGATTTCAGCAAAGAGGAGATGCTATCTGGCTACTAATTATATATCTGAAAGTAGTACCATGGAAGTGGTTCTTGGAAGCTGGAGACTGGAAATCAATGCCTTTGTGGAGTGAGGCACTCTTAGAACTAACAAGTACAAATCTGGTCTTTCCTTTTCTAATAAGCATGAGAGGTCAATTTTTTGGACATTAACTGGAAATAAAACTTAAAGATAGTGGGCTAGAGTGATAGTATAGCAGGTACAGCGTTTGCCTTGCACACATCCAACATGGTTTGATCCCCAGCATCCCTTATAGTCCCCAGAGCACTGCCAAGAATAAATCCTGAGTGCAGAATCAGGAATAATCCCTGGGTGTGACCCAAAAAAGAAAAACCAAACCAAAAGGTACCAGAAACAAACAACCCTAAAGCCCAACAACTTTAAGCTAGACCTATCACAACTTCAGCATCACAAATATTAAAAGAAAGGAGGGTAGAGTTGGAGGTGAGGTATTACTGGATTAGTGGCCAGCGTTAATTAATTGCTAGATTAGTTGAGGTAATACCAGATTAATTGCCTTCTCCCCAAAATTACATATATTAGAAATCTTTATTGGAGTTGGAGTAATAGTACAGCAGGTTGTGCACATGCCTTGTATGTGGTAGATCCGAATTTAATCCCCTTCATCCCCTACGGTCCTGTAAGTACTGCCAGGAATAGTTCCTAAGCATTACTGGGTGTGGCCTTTCCCCTCCAACCCACCCCCCCATATTGTTCCTTAAGCTAAATTAAATTAATCAAGATTTAGTTTGTTTTATTTATTTTTGGACCATGCCTGGTGGTTTTCAGGGACCACTCATAACTCTGTGAGGGCTTGGAGGACTATATGTGTTGTTAGGATTTGAGCCAGTGTTGCAGCTGCATGCTAAGCAAGCAACTTAATCTTTATATTATTTTTCAACCCCAGATCAAAATTTTGTTTTCTTAGACAAAAGTGAAGAAGTAGTCTCAGAGTATTTGCATTTGAAAAAAAAGAGGCCTTCTAAAATGTGGCTTTACTATTGTTTTGAAATTATTCATAATTAAAAATAACTTTTTCTATTTTATTTCAGTATCGGATATAGAAGGTGGTGATGGACTGCAACTCAGAAAGGAACATACACTCAAAATATTTGCTTATATCAATTCTTGGACACAGAGGTATGATGCATCCTTTAATTTTGGGGGGGCTAGGGACCACATCCAGTGGCACACACAAAAAAAAGTAAAAGTAAAGTTACTTTAGGAGTTACATATTTTTCTGTTTTGGTGCTGAAGATGAACAAAGTATTTTGCAGATGTGACACAAGTTTTCTAATACTGAACTACACCACTGGCCTTGGGTGTTAAATTTTATTTTGTTTTTGGACTATACCCAGTGGTGCTCAGGTCTATAATCTTTTTTTTTTTTTCCTTTTCTTTTTGGGTCACACTGGCTGCATAGGGGTTACTCCTGGCTTTGTAGTCAGGAATTACTCCTGGAGGTGCTCAGGGGACCATATAGGATGCTAGGAATCAACCCAGGTCGGCTGTGTGCAAGGCAAATGCCCTACTCGCTGTACTATCACTCTAGCCCCCTCAGGTCTAAACTCTTGGCTAAGCTTAGGGATCACTCATGGCAGAGCTCCAGGGACAATATGGGGCACCAGGAATCAATCCCGTCAGCTGTTGTACTATCTCTTCAGCCCTTTATATTTTATTTTATTTTGGGCCACACTTGGCAATGCGCTGGGCTTACTCTTGGTTTTATGCTCAGGGATCACTCCTGGTAGTGCTCAGGGAACCCTATGGGGTGTGGAACATAGGTTGGTTGTGTGGAAGGCAAGCTCCCTACTTGCTGTACTATTGCTCCAGTCCCTTACCCCCCCCCCATACTTAATTGTTTTTTATTATTAGTTTGGACCAGAATATGTTCAGGGGCTATTCTGTATTTTCAGGGTTGCTCTGATGGTGCTCAAACCAGGATTTGACTGCATGGAAGGCAGTGATTAAACCCTGTATTATCTTTTTGACCCAGGAGTTATGTTTTAAATTGGCATTGGTTATCATCAAATTTTCTAAGACATAGGGATTTAGTCAATATTAATTGGCCATTTATCAATATTTAGTAAATCTTTTATTTAACTTACTCATATAGTCATTCATAGGCTTTTTTTTTGGAAAGGGTTGGGGGAGCACTTGGCAATGCCCAAGGCTTACTCTTGCCTCTGCACTCAGGAATCACTCTTGGTGGTGGGCTTGATGGACCATATGGCATGCCTGGGATAAAACTGGCAGTGTGCAAAGCAAGTGCTTTACCCACTTAGGGCCTCATTTTTTTTTTTAAACCCCCATTTTTTTTTGTTTTTTATTTAGCCACATCTAGTAGTGCTCAGGGCTTATTCATGCCTTTGTAGGGATCATTCCTGGTGGTGCTGGATAGGAGGACATGGTTGATGGCTATATCCAGGGATAGAACCCAGGTTAGATGCATGCAGGGCAAGCACCTTAACCCTTGTACAATGTCTTCAACCTCTCATTCATGGGTTTGTTTATAAGATTAAAAAAAAAAACTTTTAGAAGTTCAATAAAATTGTTTTATTTCAAGGAATTTATAGAAATATGAGACAAGAGGAGCGAGAATGAGAGGAGATAGGTAGGAGAGAGGAACGCGATAGAGAAAAGAGAAAGAAGAGGAAGATCTAGTGGAAAGGAGAGAGGAAGGAAGGGAGGGAACGAGGGAAAGAACATGGATTTTTCTTTTTCTTTCTTCTTTTTTTTTTTTTTTTTGCTTTTTGGGTCACACCTGGCGATGCACAGGGGTTACTCCTGGCTCTGCACTCAGGAATCACCCCTGGCCATGCTCAGGGGACCATATGGGATGCTGGGATTCGAACCCGGGTCGGCCGCGTGCAAGGCAAACGCTCTACCCGCTGTGCTATCGCTCCAGCCCCTCTTCTTCTTTTTTTTTTTTGGTGGGGGGGGGGTCATACCCGGTGATGCACAGAGGTCACTTCTGGCTCTGCACTCAGGAGTTACCCCTGGCGGTGCTCAGGGGACCATATGGGATGCTGGGAATCGAACCCGGGTTGGCCCCATGCAAGGCAAATGCCCTACCTGCTGTGCTATTTCTCCAGCCCCCAAACATGGACTTCTTGAGGGGAGAAAAACATCCAGAGAACATATTTCAGACTGAGATATGGGCCAGTGTGTTTTAGGTTTTTTTTTTTTTTTTTTTTTTGATGGGGAGTGGGGTCATTGGGCCATACCTGGTGCTGTTCAGGGCTTCTCTGGCTCTATAATCAGGGATTGCACTCGGGGGACCACATGGGATGCTAAATATTGAACCCAGGTGTACTGTGTACAAGGCAAATGCCTTATCCACTGTACTCTCCTGCTCCCTTCTTATTCCTTTTATTTTTTATTTTTAATTCCTTTTTAAGTTAAACCAATTTTTGGGGGATGGGACATACCCTGCAGTGCTCATGGGTACTCTTGGCTGTACATTCAGGAATTGCTTCTGGCAGGCTTGGCAGACCTTATGGGATACCAGGGATTGAACTCAGGTCGGCTGTTTGTAAGGCAAACGCCCTACCCTCTGTACTATCACTGACCCCTTCTTAGTCCTTTTGAAAAAGTGTTAGGAACGTTGTAATCAGTGATCAGTGAACATGTTATGTATATGGGAGGATGTGAACATATGTTCTCAGACATATGAGAATATTAGCGCTTATCAGAATAGTTTATTTTCAAATAATTATTATAATATTCTTTGTTATGTTTTTTCTCAGTAAAATTAGAAACTTGAAAATTAAGAGTTTGGGGCCAAGGAGATGCTTCCTGTACTAGAGTGCATGTTTTGCATGCAGGTGGCCAGGGTTTGATCCCTGGCGCTGCATGGTTACCCCAGTCCTTGGTGAAATCTCTGGCAAAGTGAGGAGTTGTCCCTCAGCACCGCGAGTTTTGGTCTTCTCCCAGAAACAATTTCTCAAGTACCACTGTGAGTGGTCACTGCCCCCATGACCCCCCTACCCCCAAATTTACTTGCCATCATTTTAACATGTCTTTTCTGAATTTCAGTTAAAATCATTTTTCCTATGTTTTTTTTGGCCAGTGTTCAGGTGTTAATTCTGATGTAGGAGTGATCCCTGGCTTGCTTGGGGAACTATATGAGGTGCCAAGGATTTGAATCATAGTATGCAGCATGCAGAGCACATATCTTTACCTTCTGTGTTATCTCTCTGGCCCCCAGCTGAATTTTTTTGTTTGTAGCATCACCATGAGATACAGTTACAAAGTTGTTCATGAGCTGAAATATTTTTGACTCAGTTGATAGTAGTGGTTGTAACATAGATGATCGGATAAGTTATTATGAAGCTTACATTTTATTGTATTTTATTCCCCAGTTAAACACTGGTTTGCAAAGTTGTTCATGATGATTTGTTATTTGCATTCAATATTCCAACAGCAATCCCTCCTGGATCAATTATATCTAATGATGCAAAAGCAATACTAATAATCTAATGTTTGTGACAGTGGTAGAACACATATAAAGTGCTTAGGGGTTCCTACTGGCTCTGCACTGAGGGATGACTCCTGGTGGGCTCAGTGGATCATATAGGGTGCTGGGATCAAACCTGGGTCGACCACATGTAAGGAAAGTGCCCTATGCACTGCATTTTCACTCTGGCCCCCCTCATTCTTTGTTAGTTTTGGGGCCACATCCAGCGATGCTGCGGGATTACTTCTGGCTTCATTCTCGGGAATCACTCCTGGTGTGCTCAGGAAATTATATCAGATTCTGTGTATTAAACCATTTGTGGTACTGAGGTTAGATTTTGGTCAGCCACATACAGGTCAGGTGCCTTACTTTCTTTATTATCCTCTCTGCATCACCCCTCATGTCCCCTATTTTCTTTTCTTTTTAATTTAATTTTTGTTAAATGTAGGAGTACTGCTATTTATTCAGCCACTGATTAAGCTGACTGAAGCAGACATGAACTCCACATTAAAAACAAAAAAATTTTTTATTGAATACCTGTGAGATAGACCTTCACAAAGCTGTTCGTGATTGGGTTTCAGTCATACAATGCCATCCCTCCATTAGTGTACATTTCCCACCACCAGTGTCCCCCATTTCCCTTTCACCATCCCTTAACACCCCCTCCCTCCCAGCCTCCCTCTGTTTTTGTGCATATGGTTTGCAGTACAGGTACTAAGAGGTCATTGTGTTTGTTCAGGGCATTCAGTATTTTTATCAGTACGGTAAGGCTGGAGTAGCTTTTTAACTGTGTAGCAGTTTTGGGGTGCGGATGTGACTGCTGAGGCTTCTGGAAGTATAGGGAGGTTGGGGGAGGTAGCCCATCTCAACCCCAAGAAAGCCTGGAGATTTCAGTCACAAAACCCACATGCCTGAATAATCAGTAGATTATATCTTGGTGAGTTCTGTCCTGAGATGGTGCAGTAAGGCCAGGGGCATAGTGGTGCTTTTGGATTGTGGGAACAAGCGGCTGCTGGGGGCTCTGCTTGGGTGGGAACCAGGCTGACTTGCCCCCTTTTGATTTACCCTGATCTGGTCAGCCTTGCCCCCATCTGCGATTAACTGTGGCTTTTGATCTCTTTGGGAATTTGTTTATGGGTCTCTGAAGCAAGGCCAGTAGAAGAGCTTACATGGTGGCTCTGCAGTTGGTTTGTGGGGCTGACTGCCAGTGCTACCAGGAATATAGGGAAGGTAGCTGACCTCAACTCTGAGAAAGCCTAGAGATTTCAGTCACAAAATCTGCATAACCAGATTTCCAGCAGATTTTATCTTGGTGAGGTGTGTTCTGAAATGGTGGAGTCAGGCTGGGGGTATGGTGGCAATTTTGGATTGTGGAAGCAACCAGCTTCTGGAGGACTCTGCTTGGGTGGGCACCAGACTAACCCCCTGTCCCCCTTCTCCTATTTACCCCAGTATGTTCAGCCTTGTGCAGGTCCAAGATAACTGCAGCTTTTGATCTCTTAGGAGATTTATTAATGGGTCTCTGAAGCCAGGCTGAAAAATGAGCCTGTGTAGCTGAGCTGGAAGTGGTTTGTGTGCGTGACTCCCACATACCGAATTTTTGGCTGTTTAATTTCTCAGGAAATTTGGTCCCAAGTTGTTGGGGTCCTGCCAGAGGCACAGTGGCATTTTGCGGGTATCAGGAAGCCTGAAGCACTATCAGGCTGCTGATGTACTTGCCCTGCAGGTACAGGTTCACCTGCTGGCGGCACCATACCTCCATATTTTCTTATTAACATGAAATCTTTGCTTACGAGTGTATTTTTTTTTGAATTTTTTATTAGTGAATCACCGTGAGGTAGTTACAGACTTACAAACTTTGGTGCTTGCATTTCATTCATACAATAGTCGAGTGCCTACCCGTCCACCAGTGGCTTTTTTTTTTTTTTTTGGTCAAGTTACTCTGATGCAATTTTATGATTTTACAATGAAATTGTAATACTTTGATAGTAATTTTGGTACTTAAATGATCAAATATATGTACATGTCAGCTATTACATTTACACCTAGACAAGTATATACACTTAATTCCTGCATACGTGACAAATAATGTATGATGAACTGGAGCCGTACTACAGTGGGTAGGGAGGGTGTTTGCCTTACATGCCATCAGCCTGGTTCTGTCTCCAGAATCCCATATGGTCTCCCAAGCCTGCAGGGGTGATCCCTGAATGCAGAGCCAGGAGTAAGTTTTGAGCACTGCCAGGTTCCCCCCCCCCAAAAAAAAATAAAATGAAAAAGATGTATGAATGTATAGGGGTCATTATAACAAATGACCTTTCTTGGGGGCTGGAGCAATAGCACAGCGGGTAGGGCATTTGCCTTGCACGCGGCCGACCCGGGTTCGATTCCCAGCATCCCATATGGTCCCCTGAGTACCGCCAAGATTGATTCCTGAGTGCAGAGCCAGGAGTAGCCCCTGTGTATCGCCAGGTTTGACCCAAAAGCAAAAAACAAACAAACAAAAACAAAAAACAAATGCCCTTTCTTTCAAAATTATTAAATGGTTATTTTATATTTTGTGAATTGTTAAATGAGCCTTTGCGTTTTTGTTTTTGATCACACTATGTGGTACTTAGTTTATTTCTGGCTGAGTACTCAGGGTGATCTCATTCCTGGAGGGCTTGGGGGACTATACGGGATGCTGTGGATGGACATCAAGTTGGCCATGTGCAGGGCAAATTCCATACCTACTGTACTATTTCTTAGGCCTCATTGGGTTTCACCGTTTAGGAGGAAGAGTGTCAAAAAATTTGTGGTTACATTGAAAATCTGCTGCATCCATGGAAACAAAGTTATTTCTGAGTTATTTGTGATGGGGTTTTATTAATTTTTAGAGTTGTTTGTTGATCTATTTGGACTATAATGTAGATGTTTTTATTTGTTTTATTACTGGGTACAAATTGTAATAGTTGCTTAACTGTTACGATCATTGAATTATTGTAAACAAGTGATTCTATGTATATTATTTGCTTTCGTTGATTCACTAGATCTTTTGAGTATCTGTACTATGCCAGGCATTATGCTACTAGCTGAGTATGTCTAAGGGAACTAGATTTGTGTGTCATATTTACTCTTACTGTTTTAACTGGAATGTGTACATATGTATGTAATCTGTCAAATATGAATATGATAGGAACAAGTAGCCTTTAAGATAAAAAAGTTTGTGTGTTTTTGGGCCACTCCCAGTAATGCTCAGATGTTATTCCTGACTCTGCACTTAGGAATCATTCCTGGTAGTGCCTGGGCGGCCATATGGGGTGCTGGGAATTGAACCTAGGTGACTTCCTGCAAGGCAAATGCCTGTCTGTTCTACTAACACTTTGGCCACCAAAATTAAAGTTGTGGGGGTGGGGAGAGACCACACCCAGCTGTGCTTAGGCTTTGTAATCAGGGATTACTCTGCATAGGGCTCAGGGAACCATATATAGTGCTGGGGATTGAACCTGGGTTGGGCCTTGCAAGGCAAGTGCCTAACATGCTGGACTTTCTCTCTGTCCCCAAGCAGATAATATTTATTTATCTTTAACTTTTTCTTTTTCTTTGTTGGAGGGTGCACACTCAGGGATCATTCTTGGCAGGGCTCAGGGAATCATATGGGCTGCTGGGGCTTTAACCTGGCTCGAGTGCTGCAGGGCAAACACACAACCCGCTGTACTATCTCTCTGGTCCAGCAAATAATTTTTAAACTAATGACTTTTACTAGTTGAAGACAAAACCACCTTTGCAAAGTAGTTTACTCCAGTAATAAGGTATTGTATTTAGATAGTCCTACTACTTATGAAACATTACATGCTCAGTACGTAGAAAGTATTGATATATGTCATAGCTTGTGTTAAATACTACTTTTCGATAAAAGAATAGAACATCCATAGAATGAGAGCTGTTTGCCTAACATTGGGGACTTTACTAATTGAAGTACTGTGGTTATTTTTTAATTTTTAAAAATGTGATGATGTCTCTGTCTCACTTATTAATTAATTTTGGTTTTGGGGCCACTCCTGGTGGTGCTTAGGGGTTACTTACGGCTCTGCACTCAAGAATTACTACTGGCAGTCCTCGGGGTACTGTATGGGATGCTGGGGATTGAATTGGGTTGGCCAATTTTAAGGCTTGCACTCTACCTGCTGTACTATCATAGCCCAGGCACCATGATGGTGTCTTTTTAAATTAAGATGCTATCATCTAAGCAAGGAGGAAATAACTGAAGTCTATAGAAAAAATTAATATTTGTTGTCTTTCTTATTTAGATATAATTGCCTTTTTTGGAAACACCAATTAATTAAAATTTTTTTTATATTATAGGCAATGTCTATGCTGCTTCAAGGAATATAAGCATTTGGAAATTTTTAACCAAGTAGTGTGTGCACTTATTAACTTAGTGATTGCTCAAGTTCAAGTGCTCCGGGACCAGCTTTGTAAACATTGTACTACTATTAACATAGATTCTTCTTGGCAAGATGAGAATAATCAAGTGGAAGAGCCACTAAATACAGAAAGAGAATGTAATGAAGGAAATAAAGAAAGACAAAAATCAATAGAAAAAAAATCACACTCTACAAGAATTTGTAATCTGACTGAGGAGGAATCTTCAAAGAGTTCTGATCCTTTTAGTTTGTGGAATACAGATGAGAAGGAAAAACTCTTACTATGTGTGGCAAAAATATTTCAAATTCAGTTTCCTTTGTATACTGCTTACAAGCATAATACTCATCCAACAATAGAGGTATGTAAAAATAGGCATCATGAATTTTAATAACACCATGTCATAATTATAATGGCAGTCTCACATGAATAAATATAAAGATGTTTTTGATGAAAAATTTAATAAAAATAAAAATTGTTATTAAAATTTTAGTGTTTCCAGACTATGTACCAACTTGGGTAGCATTTGTTCAGTATTGCTATTAAGGCAAGATCTATAAATTAAACTCAGAAAAATTGAACTACTATGATGTAAACATTTTGCCAGTGTTGATCTTTGCTCTGGTGATTGTGACTGTTTTATAATGGTAATAATTGTGGAAACAGAAGCATATAGAACTTTAAATGTCATTCTTAGAAACATTGATAACTTGAAATATGCTTTATTGAGAACAAAAAGCATAACAAATTATTTTTAATTAGTTCGAATACTATTTTCTTTTGTAAGATGCTTGACTTGTTTTGTTAATGATAATTTATAAATCTCTCCAATTACTAATTACTTAAGATTTATTTTGATAACTTCTAAAAATACATAATGTGAACAATTATGTGGTCATGTATTAGTGACTCAAAACAACAGTGATTATTTCTCATGATTTCATGGATTGACTAGGTTGGAGGTTTTCAATCGCTGACCCACAAAATGATGCTGGTCTGCAGGTTTAGTTTGAAAACCACCTGACTAGGCAGTCCCTTTGTTGATTTTTCATGACTTTACCAGAGCATTTGCACTTACTTTGAGAATTGATGGGCATGAGGGTCTGAATAGTCTCACTAATGTCTTGACAGTTGGTGTGTGTTTTTGTTGATGGTTTCTTAAGATTTTTTTCCACGTGGCTTCTTATTCTCCACTAGGGTCGACTGGCTTTTTCACGTGGTAGGTTTAGCATTGATTCTGGAAGGCACAAAGGGGAAGCTCTAAGGCCTCTTAAATTCCTGTTTCTGAAACCACATTCTGTTGGTTGAAGCGTTTCACAAGGGCTGCCCAGGTTCAAAGGGGGTATAAAGTTGACTCTGTCTCTGGGAGGACAGGTAAAGTTTTATTTTAAACTTTATTACTGCTTTTATTTTGGTAGTTCCAGGGTTCGAACTCAGACACATATGTAGTTTAACACTGAGCCATTTTCCTACCCTCATTTTAAATTTAAGACTTTTTTTTGGTTTGGTATTTGGTAAACACCCAGTGGTGTCTGGGAGCTACTCCTGGCTCTGGGTTCAGGAGTCACTCCTGGTGATTCTCAGCAAATCTTATGTGGTGCTGGGAATTGAACTCTGGGGTTGACTTCATTCAACGCAAATGTTGTAACCCCCAGTATTAACTCTCTCTGACCCACTCATTTTAAACTTTTTCTGTTAATTTTTAGGACATACCTGGCAATGCTCCAGGGTTAGTCTTGGCTCTGCACTCAGGAATTACTCCTGGCAGTGCTTGGGGGACCATAGGGGATCTTGGGGATTGAACCCAGGTCAGCTGTGTGCAAGAAAAATGCCCTACCACTGTATTATCGCTCTGGCCCCACTCATTTTAAACTTAAGGGTATTGATCTTCAGCCACCGGTCCACAAAAAGTGCTGGTCAATAGGTGTAGAAAGGGTGAATGCTTTTCCTACATATCCTGGAATGGTAATTAGATTCATACACACCCCTTTGAAAAAAAAATCTGCCTATATTCTTCTCTGTTCTTTTTTTTTTTTTTTTTTTTTTTTTTGCTATTTTACTGATTTTTGGGCCACATTTGGCTGTGTTAAGTAAGGGATTCTGGCTCTGTGTTCAGTATCATTCCTGAGGATGCTGTACTGTCTCTTTGGCCAACTTTGCCTATTTTGTCTAGCTATTCTGTCACCTTTGTATTGACTTGTGTACACTGTTTTCTTCATTAAAAAAATAATAACCATAAAACAACCCTTATGAAATCCAACGAATATTTTCTTATTTGCAGTTACTGCATAACGTACCAGAGTGATAGCCTAGTGGTTAGGGCACTTGACTTACATGCGATTGACCTGGGTTTTATCCCTGACAATCCATATGGTTCTGAGTGCTGTCAGGACTGATTTCTGAGTACAGAGACAGGAATAGGCTTTGAGTATTGATGACTGAGGCCCGAAAACAAAAAAGTTTTTGCATAAGACTTAAATGAGATATTCTGTATTCTAGAATTCTTTTACTTTTCTCCTTATATCGAAACATATTTAAAGATCTTAGGATATAAGATAATAAACGTTACTTAAAAAAGTCATCTTGGGGCCAGAGCGATAGTACTGCATTTCAGGCTTTTGCCTTGCACGTGAGTGACATGAGTTCAATCCCAATTACCCCATATCGCCCCCACAGCACAGCCAGGAGTAATTTCTGAGTACAGAGCTAGGAGTAACCTTTGAGCATTGCCAGGTGTGGCCCCGAAATTTAGAATCATCTCAATCCTTTATTGGGAGGGCTGGGGTTTTGGGGCCACAACTTGTGGTACTTGGGGAAAGTTCTAGAGTTGGGGATAGACCCAGTAGCCTCCATTTGAGGCATATTCTTGGCTTCAGAACACTTTTTTAACAAAGGGAATCCATTCCTTTCAATTTGGAAAATTTAGAAACATCATGTAGATTGTGTTTTGTTATTGTAAATTGATAGTTGAAAGATACTCCAAATAGTGTGGTTAGGTTAGTTGTGAGGTTCATGCAATGTTTCAATGTTTCTGAAAAGTACTATTCCATTAAACAATTTCTTAGCATATTTAGT
This sequence comes from Sorex araneus, assembly GCF_027595985.1. Taxonomy (NCBI): domain Eukaryota; kingdom Metazoa; phylum Chordata; class Mammalia; order Eulipotyphla; family Soricidae; genus Sorex; species Sorex araneus. The sequence continues at coordinate 324,556,886 of NC_073313.1, read as the reverse complement.
ATTGCTATGGTTCTGTTGCTGTTTTGTACCTAAAATCAGTTTGTGTTGTGGACATTTTTTTAATGATTTTTTTTTTCTTTTTGGGTCACACCCGGCAATGCACAGGGGTTATTCCTGGCTCTGCACTCAGGAATTACCCCTGGGATGATGGGAATCGAACCTGGGTTGGCCGCATGCAAGGCAAACACCCTACCTGCCCCAATTTTCAAAAATGTTAATCGTGTAAATATAATATAGTCACTTTATTCTATACTTTTTTTTTTTTTTGGTTTTGGGGTCAACCCAGCAGTGTTCAGGGGTTATTTACTCCTGGCTATGCTCGGGGGGGGGCATATGGGATGCCAGGGATTGAATCTGGGTTAACCACATGCAAGGCAAATGCTCTACCCACTATCACTCCAGTCAGTCTACATAATTTCTTTGGGATAATATGCGTGTTTGTAAGGATTATCCATGTATTATTTAGTTGAAAGCAATAGTTTCATAAGATCTTTTAGGTTTTTAAAATTCTTAATATGTTTATTTTTAAAATAAACATATACAATTTTTTATTCTTTTTTTTGGGTCACACCTGGTGATGCACAGCGGTTACTCCTGGCTCTGCACTCAGGAATTAATCCTGGTGGTGCTCAGGGGACCATATGGGAAGCTGGGAATTGAACCTGGGTCGCCCGCTTGCAAGGCAAACGCCCTACCTGCTGTGCTATCACTCCAGCTCCCAAAATTGTTTTATATACATCTATATTTTGCAGTATTCTATGTAAGGATACTTTGTTGTAATCTCTTTATTCAGAAGGTATATATGTTCCTTTTTGTTTTATTTTTTCTTTTGGGGAACATACATGACAGTACTCAGGACTTAATCTTGGCAGTGCTCAGGGGTTCAGTCTCATATCGCCTGCTTTCAAGGCAAGCACTGTACCTTCTCTCTGGCCCTATATATTCTACTTTCTAAAAAGATTTTTAGTTTATTTGGTTTGTTTGGTGATTTTTGTTGTTGTTCATACATGGTGAATCCCAAGGCTTACTCCTAGCTCTGAACTCAGGAATTACTTCTGATGATGCTTGGAGGACATCATACGGGATGCCACGGATTGAATCTGTGTTGGGCATGTTCAGGGCAAGTCCTATCTCTCCAGCCCTTATATGTTCTGTTTTATTTTTATTTTTTCATTTTTGGGCTACAGCTAGTGATACTCAAGTCTTACTCTTGGGTCTGTGTCCGGGGTTCACTTCTGGTGGGCTTCGGGGAACATACAGGGTGCTCAGTATTGAACCTAGGTTGACCATATGCAAGGCAATTGTCCGACCTACTGGGCTATCTTTCTGGCCCCTCTCCTACTTCTTGGTACACTCAGTTCTGTAGCCCAGTTCCCAATTTTGTTGCCTTTGGTCTTTGATATTCCCTTATACTATGTTTCTTTATATGTTATATCTTTACTTCTCGCTGATTTCACTCAGCATGGTAACCTCCAGTTCCATCCACATAGTGACAAATTGCATGATTTAATTTCTCTTTCTCTCTCTTTCTCTCCTTTTTTCTCCCTTCCCTCCCTCCCTCACCTCCCTCCCTCCCTCCCTCCCTCCCTCCCTCCCTCCCTCCCTCCCTCCCTTTATTTCCTTGTCACATCCAACAATGCTCAGGATTTACTCCTGACTCTGCATTCAGGAATTATCCTGGCGGTGCTCAGGGGACCATATGGGATGCCCAGGATTTAACTCGGATCAGCAGTGTGCAAGGCAAACTCCTTACTGTACTATCGCTCTGCTCCCCCTTTTGTCTTTTCTTATAGCTGAGTAGTATTCCATTTTCTGTATATACCAGTTTCTTTTTCTCTTTCTTTTTTTTTTTTTAACATAGGAGTACTGCTATTTATTCAGCCATTGATTAAGCTGATTGAATTGGGCATGAACTCCACATTACTTTAAATTTTTTTTCTTTTTGGGTCACACCCGATGATGCACAGGGGTCACTCCTGGCTCTGCACTCAGGAATTACCCCTGGTGGTGCTCAGGGGACCATATGGGATGCTGGGAATTGAACCTGGGTTGGCCGCCTGCAAGGCAAATGCCCTACCTGCTGTGCTATTGCTCCAGCCCCACTTTTTAATTTTTTTTTTTTTTTGCTTTTTGGGTCACACCCGGCGATGCACAGGGGTTATTCCTGGCTCTGCACTCAGGAATTACTCCTGGCAGTGCTCGGGGGACCATATGGGATGCTGGGAATCGAACCCGGGTCGGCCGCGTGCAAGGCAAACGCCCTACCCGCTGTGCTATCACTCCAGCCCCCACTTTTTAAATTTTTAAAATAATATGTAATTGAGTATATTTGAGATCGATCATTACAAAGCTGTTCATAATTGGGTTTAAGTCATACAATGATCTCTTACCCATCCCTCCGCCAGTATACATTTCCCACCACCAGTGCCCCCTGTTTCCCTCTACCATCCCCCAAAACTTTATGCCCAGTCTCCCTCTATGGGAAGCACTTTCCTTCTTCCTCTCTCCTTTTCCTTTTGTGCATTATTGTTTGCAATACGGGTGCTAAGAGGTCATCGTGTTTATTCAGGACATTCAAGTATTTTTATCAAGTATTTTTATGAGGACAGTAGCCTGGATTAGCTTTTCAATTGGGTGGCCACTTTGGGGTGTGGATGTGACTGCTGAGACTTTTGGAAGTACAGGTAGGTGGGGGAAGATAGCCCATCACAACCCCAAGAAAGCCTGGAGATTTCAGTCACAAAACCCGCATACCTTTTCAGTAGATAATATCTTGCTGAGGTCCGTCCTGAGACTGTGAAATCATGCCAGGAGTATGGTGGCCTGTATGATTTTATTATTTTTTTTATTATTATTATTTTTTTGCTTTTTGGGTCACACCCAGTGATGCTCAGGGGTTACTCCTGGCTCTGCACTCAGGAATTACTCCTGGCGGTGCTTGGGGGACCATATGGGATGCCGGGGATCGAACCCGGGTCGGCCGCGTGCAAGGCAAACGCCCTACCCGCTGTGCTATCGCTCCGGCCCCAAGGCCTGTATGATTTTAGATTGTGGAAGCAAGTGGTTGTTGGGCGCTCTAATTGGTGGGCCCCTGGCCAACCCTTCCCCCTTTTGATTTACCCTGGTCTATTCTGCCATGTGCGGGTCTGAGAGAATTTTATTTTATTTATTTATTTTGCTTTTTTGGGTCACACCTGGCAGTGCACAGGGCTTACTCCTGGCTCATGTACTCAGGAATAACTCCTGGCAGTGCTCGGGGGAACCATATGGGATGCTGGGAATCGAACCCGGGTTGGCCGCGTGCAAGGCAAATGCCCTACCCACTGTGCTATCGCTCCAGCCCCCATCTTTCTAGATTTTTTAATGAGACTCTGAAGCAAGAACTGTAGTAAAGCTTACATGGTGGCGCTGGAGTTTGTTTGTGGGGTGACTGCCAAGGCTTCTGGAAGTACAGGGAGGTGGGGGGAGGTAGACCATCCCAACTCTTAGAAAGCCTGGAGATTTCAGTCACAAAACTTGCATTCCTGAATGTTCAACAGATTATATCCTGGTGAGGTCCATTCTGAGACGGCAGAATCAGGCCAGGGGTATGGTGGCGATTTTGAATTGTGGAAGCAAGCAACTGCCAGGCTCTCTGCTTGGGTGTGCCCCTGGCCAAACCGTCTCCTCTTGATTTACCCCGTTCTATTCACCTATGTGCGGGTCTGGGATTAGCTGCGGCTTTTCATCTTTTTCAAGATTTATTTATGGGTCTCTTTCTTTGTTATTTTGATTTTTGGGTCACACCTGCCAGTGCACAAGAGTTACTCCTGGCTTTGCACTTAGGAATTACTCTTAGCGGTGCTCAGGGGACCATATGGGATGCTGGGAATTGTACCCGGGTCGACCATGTGCAAGGCAAATGCCCTACCTGCTACACTATCGTCCCAGCCCCTATTTATGGCTCTCTTAAGCAAGACTGGTAGTAGAGTTTACATGGTAGCCCTGGAGTTGGTTCATTAGGGCGACTGCCAGTGCTTCCAGGAATAGTAGGGAGAGTTAGCCCATCCCAACTCCAAGAAAGCCTGGAGATTTCAGTCACAAAACTTGCATAAGCGAATTTTCAGCAGATTATATCTTGGTGAGGTCCGTCCTTAGAGTTTGGAGTCAGGCCAGGAGTATGGTGGCAATTTTGGATTATTGAAGTGAGTGGCTGCTGGGTGCTCTGCTTGGGCGGGTTCCTGGCCAACCCACACCCTCTGATATACCCCGGACTGTTCAGCCATATGCAGGTTTGAGATTAACTGTGGCTTTTGATCTCTTTTGAGATTTATTTATGGGTCTCTGAAATAAGATCAATAAATGAGCTTATATAGCTGAGCCTGAGATTGGTTGTGGCTGTGGCTCCCAAATACTGAATTCTTGGCTGTTTAATTTCTTGGTAAACTTGGCCCCAAGTTGTTGGGTCTGGCCAAAGGCACAGCAGCAATTTTGGGGTATCAGGAAGCCTGAAGGCACCATCAGGCTGTTGATGCGCTCACCCCACAGGTACAGGCTGATCTGCTGGCTGCACCATACCCCCGGTATGTTTTTTTATCCACTCATTTTCTCTTGTTCATTTGGGCTACTTTCAGTTTTTGTCTATTGAACAACTGCAAGGAATTTAGGAGTGTAAATGTCTTTTCTCAAAATAGTGTTTTGGGATTCTTGGAGTTGATGTGAAGAAGTGGAATTGCTGTCCATATTGTTCATACTGTTTTCCACAGAGGTTAAAGGAGTCTTAATCGGGGCCAGAGCGATAGCACAGCAGGTAGGGCATTTGCCTTGCACGCAGCCGACCCGGGTTCGATTCTCGGCATCCCATATGGTCCCCCAAGCACTGCCAGGAGTAATTCCTGAGTGCAAAGCCAGGAGTAACCCCTGAGCATTGCTGGGTGTGACCCAAAAAAAGCAAAAAAAAAAAATGAGTCTTAATCCCAATAATGGATGAGGACTCCTTTTCTGCCACAGTCTGCACTAGCAGTGATTGTTTTGGTTCTTTTTCATTGGTACCACTATCAGTGGTGTGAGGTGGTTTTGATTTGAGAAGTTTCTATTTATTTCTTCTCCCAGTTTTTGATTGGTTATTACTGTTTTATTTTTAAAATAAAAAAATTTGAAAGTAGAAAAGTTTATTGAAAATAGAAGAGAATGGAATAGGGGAAGAACTTAGTATGAGATTAAATTTTCTGCTGCTAAGGTTTGGTGTTTTTTTTTTGTTTGTTTGTTTTGTTTTGTTTTTGGTCAACATGTGGCCATTGTTCAGAGATTGCTTCTGGTTCTGCACTTAGGAATTACTCCTGGCATTTCTTTGGGAACTATATGGGATACCAGGGATTGAATGTGGGTTGGCCATGTGTAAGGCAAGTGCCCTATTTACTGAATGCCCTACCCACTGTTCTATCACTAAGCCTCCTAATGGATTTCTTAAGGCCTTCCACAGGTTTTGTAAAACTGTAACGTTTTTTGTGTGTGTGGTGGTGGGTACACAGCCAGCTGTATCCAGGGGACCAGTGCATTGCTGGGGACTCAAACCCAGACGTTACTGTAGTCCTTTAAGCTATCTCTCTTACCCATCAGCACTAGAAATCTTGACTCCAGTTAGTTATTCCATCATGACCTACCTGATTTGTGAACCTGTATTAATGATATCACAGTTCTTGTACTCTGTGCTTTTGGAAATATTTCACAAAAATTGTTGAGATTAACTTAGACTAACTTAACTGTGGCTTTATTTTAGTTGCTTGGAAATAGATTTAATTTTTTTTGAGAAGTCTTTTGATCATCCTGGATAGTTTCTGATAATTTCTAAATGTTTATAGAATTTGCGATGCTCTCAATCATTTGTTTCTAAATTTAATTTTTGCAGTGAACCTTAAATATGTGAGACAGATAAAGCAATAAAGTGAATGGGTTCCTTTGGCTGCTCACTTTTTATTTTTTTAAGAATTTTATTTTCATAAAGTTGTTCACAATAGTGGGTTACATTCAATATTTCAACACCAATCTCACTACCATTATACTTTCCCACCACCATTATTTCAAATTTTCCCACCACCACTCAAGCCTGCCCAACAGGCAGATGCTAGATAAATTATTTTGTATTGCTTATTATGAATAGCATGAAAAGCGGTCCCACGCTTCTGGATTCTAAAATTTTAAATAGTTGGGTCCCCAGGCTTCTCTGCAGTGAACTGCTTAGTTCCAATATTCATTTGTAAGTCTCTGGATTATGGCCATTAATGTGCTTAAATGGGCACCCAGATGCTTTCCGTAGGCATGACAGCCAGGACCCCATAGGGGTGGGGAGACGGGAAAGACCAGCCCATCATTCCCTGGAGGTCTGGAGTTTAAAGTCACTGGTCCTGCATACCTGGGTTTTTCACTGGGTTCAGGGAGTTTTTGGCCACTAGGATACATAGGGGACAGGTGGAGGGACAACTCCTGCTCCCATCTGAGGCAGGCTGGTGAGATTGGCCTGGCGCAGTTTGGAGGCATCTCTGCAGCGGGCTGCTCACTTTTTAGATGAAAGTAGTTTTATGATCATGAAAGTAGCGCTTTTAGGAGCCATAGAGATAGTACAGCAGGTATGATACTTGCCTTATGTGTAACCAACTTGTATTTGATCCCCAACATGAAATATGATCCTCAAGCACTGCCAGGAATTTATCCTGAGCACAGAGCCAGAAGTAAGCCCTGAGTATGGCTGGTTGTGGCCAAAATCAAAACAAAAAACAGAAACTATGCGTTTTCAGTGGTGACTGAAAAATACAGAATAAAGACTAATAAAACACTTGAACATCTCTTTTCTTTATTCTTTCCAAAAAATTAAAAATGAACTTATGTAATTTTAGACATTAAAAACTATGGGAATCAGATCATGTACTTAAAATATTTTTTGTTTTGGGACCACCCCTAGTGGTGCTCCAAGACTGCTCCAGGCTTAGTGAGGCCAGTGCTTGAGAGTCCTTCCCTTATGTTCTTGCTATTCATGTTGCAATAGATGTTTGCACACCTGCTTACCAAGATTTGCATTTCATTATGGTACTTGCAGCACTTGATCCTGGGACTTGACAAGCCCATTACCCACTGTACTGTCTGGCCTTTTTTCTTTTTAGGGGGTGGGAGGATGGGATGGGTTTTTATGCCATACCCAGCAATGCTCAGGGATTACTACTGGGTTACTACTGCATTCAGAAATTTTTTCTGGTGGTACTTAGAGGACCTTATGGGATGCTGGGGATCGAACCTTGCCTTGCATGTGTCTTACTAACTACTATTTCTCCAGACCCTGGTCTTTTCTTAATGTCTTTCTAACCTGCTCTCTCTCTCTCTCTCTCTCTCTCTTTCTCTCTCCCCCCCCCCTTTCTCTTCCCTCCCCCCCACACTGCTAGTGCTCAGTATTTCTATATTCCTATCTCTGTGCTCAGGGATCAGTCATGGTGGTCATGAGGGCCATGTGAAGTGCCAGGGATCAAATCCAGGTTGTCTGTATGCAAAACAAGAGCTGTACCCATTGTACTCTGACTCTAAATCCTCAAGATTATTACTTTTTTTTTTTTTTTTTGAGCCACCCCAGGTGGTGCTCAGGACTTATTCCTGGCTCTGTACTCAGTGATCATGCCTGGCAGGTTCAGGGGACCATATGGAATGCTGGGGATTGAACCTGAATTGGCTGTGTGCAAGGCAAGCTCCCACTGTACTATTATTGCTCTGGCCCCCTCAATATCACTTTAAATGAGTTAGTTATAATGTATTTTTAAGAATTGACTTGGTTCTTTAAAGAGTTAAGGCTTTAGATATGAAAAGGTTTGACTTGGGAACCAAAGGTTTCTTTTGAAGAAGGGTATAAATATGCTTTAGAAAAAATTTACCTTCATGTAGAATTAATTATATTCAGGATAATAAGTAATCTCAATGGCAAAGATCTCAAATTCATAAGATCAGTCTTTAGGATATTGTAGAATTTTAATGTCATTTTCAAGTGTGACCTTACTTTCCTTACTTTTTTTTTTTTAATCAGGATATATCAACCCAAGAAAGCAACATATTAGGGGCGTTCTGTGATATGAATGTAAGTGCCATTATTCTTTAATTATTGAATTTATGGAAAAATTATGCTTTTGTTGATATTTCTTGAATTTGTTTTTGTCTGACAGTATTTGTACAGTATTGGTAATATTATGCATAATCCTGATAAATTTTAAAAGAATTTCATTTTTCCCTGCAGGATGTAGAAGTACCATTGCATTTGCTTCGTTATGTGTGTTTGTTTTGTGGAAAAAATGGCCTTTCTCTCATGAAGGATTGTTTTGAATATGGAACTCCTGAAACTTTGCCATTTCTTATAGCACATGCATTTATCACAGTTGTATCTAATGTAAGTACCTCTTCGAATAATGTTATTTTTATTTATTTATTTATTGCTTTTTGGGTCACACTCGGCAACGCCCACCCTACATGCTGTACTATCGCTCTAGCCCCTATTTCTTTCTTTAATGGTTGATTTTGGGCTACAGTCTGTGGTGTTAAGGTTTACTGTGGCAACGCACAGGGGTTGCTCCTGGCTCTGCATTCAGGAATTATCCCTGGTGGTGCTCAGGGGACCATGTGGGATGCTGGGAATCAAACCTGGGTCGGCTGTGTGCAAGGCAAATGCCCTACCTGCTGTGCTATTGCTCCAGCTCCTCAAATGATTTTAAGATTGGAAACAATGTTTAGCATTTTATTCACCTGAAATTTGCTTGTAGGAAAGGCAGGTTTTAAGAGATTGTGTGTGTGTGTTTTTTTTCTTTTCTTTTTACACATTAGAAGTATTATGGTCTGAGAGGCTACTACTTACTTGCTTTTTGACTCAACATGTGGTCTGTCCTTGGGGAAAAAAACGACCCATGTGCACAGGTGAAGTACATGTATTTTACTTTTGGGGATGGAAAAATTTGCTTCCTTTCTCTCTCCCTCCCTCCCTCCCTCTCTTTGGGTCATACCCGGCAATGCTCAAGTGTTACTCCTGGCTCATGCACTCGGGTTTACTCCAGGTAGTGCTTGGGGGACCATATAGGATGCTGGGAATCTAACCTGGGTTGGCCCCCGTGCAAGGCAAATGCCCTACCTGCTCCAGCCCCTATATCTTTAATGGTTGATTTTGGACCACAGTCTGTGGTATTAAGATTTACTCTGGCTCTGTGTCTAGGGATCAATACTCATGGGACTCAGGGGACCCTAAGGGGTACCAGGGATCAAACCTGAATTGTCCTGGTAAAAGGCAAGCATACTGTCACTCTGGCCCTCTTGGAGTTTTTTAATTTCTTCTGTTTTTTTCTGTCCATACCTGGCAGTGCTCAGGGCTTGCTTCTGGCTCTGTGCTTAGGGATCACTCCTGGTGAACTTGGGGAACCATACATGGTGCTGAGGATTGTACTCAGGTTGGCCACTGGGCCTCTTTTCTTTGGTGACCCACCACCCTCTATGGGTGATGCCATGGTATCTACATCTGGATGGTATTTCATTTTTCTCCAGTCTCCAAAGAATTCAATGTCTTTCTGTGTTTCATAAGGTTGTTGGCATTTTTAATTCTTTATTTTGCTTTTTAGCGTGGTATTATGCTTTTCAGTTCATTGATTTCTGGTTAAAATTTCTTGCATACTTTCTCTTTCCTTGTTAGAGTTCTATTCTTTTTCTTAGTGAGCATAGTTACTAATGTTACTTTGAGGAATTTGTTCAGGTAGTTTTATTTATTTGGGGGCAGTTTAGGCCATATCTGATGCTCTGGTCTATTTCTGGCAGTGCTTGGGAGACCACTTACTTCCAGGGATAGAACCTAAGTCTCCCGTTTTACTTGGAGCTATCTCCCCAGGCATTTCTATGCTGTTAGAGAGCTTTTATGTTCTTGGGTCTTAGGTTTTTCCTGAACTTTTGTATTCATTAATTATTGCAGGAGAATTCTTCTACTTCTTTATTGTGTCTGATGTTACATGTGGGCTAGGAGTAATCTGATTTTATGCAGGCCTCAGTGGTAGTGTTTATGTGGGGACTGTTCACAAATTCTGCCCTCAGACTGGTGCAGTTCTGTGTTCCTCTGAACCACTACTAAGTATTCTCACAAACATACTGGATCACTATAAACCTGAGGCCAGATAGACCCCCAGTGCTGCTACCTGGTATTTGAAGTGCCAGTACTTGACCCTGGTTATGATATCCAACCATTTGGGCAACCTCTTGGTTGTGTGTGATTAAGAGTACACCTTCAGGCAGGCCCAGTGTACCTGGCCTGATCCCAATCAAGCTGGTTCTTGCTAAATGTTTAGCTATTCAGTGTGCTCCCATCAGATATGAGTGGGAGAGAGTACTGATGATGATCTGCTTGCTGTTTTTCCACCTTGGCTTCTGGTGGTGGTGCAGGCAGAGTTTCTTTTTCAGACAGGGCGCAAAGCTTCTGCCAGCTTGTCAAAAGTCATTCATGTACAAGTAATGAATGGCCCTGGACTCAACACTGTGGCCCTGATAGGTTTGCTCCTTAACCGTTATATATTCCAGTACTGCTCTCCATGGCTCATTCCCTCCCTTGGGATACACTCCTTAGGCATGTTTTCAGGTGTGTCCACGTTCCTTGGCAGAGTATGCTGTAGATAGTATCTTGTCCCTTCAGGTTTTATCTTCTTGGGAGGGCCCTCCTCCCAGTATTCTGTGTTTAGCTCTGGTGTTTTTGCTTTCTGCAGTTTTGATAAGAGGTTTGGGAGCTCTTTAATTTACTTCCCTTTTTACCATCTTTGCCTTTTTAATTTCTTTCCTATTGCACCAGCTAGGAACGCCGGTTGCAGTTGAATTGAAGGTTAACTTTCTTTTACCTAGTCTCAGAAGGAAAGTTTTTAACGTTTAACTGTTAATATGGTTCTTGCTTACTTAAAATATAGGTATCTTTGATTAGAGGTAAGCCATATACTCTGTGTTTCCTTTTAAAAAATGTACTTGCCCTTTGCTGTATGACTGGGAGTTGTGATTTTGTTTTGATGTTCGCACACTAGTTGTTATCAGAGGCATTGCATACTTTAGTTGTATATCTAACATCAGGTTGCAGTCTCCAGAGATTGTACACTTGGTTATGGTACTTGGAATCACAAATGATGGTGTTGCTGGTATTTGGAATCACAAATGATGGTGTTGCTGGAATTACACTTTTGTTGGCTGCTCTTGGAAATCTAATTAGGTGGCCTCATGCCTATAAGAAGGACACTTTACTATTGCAAGGCACTCTATCCCTGGACCCTTCCAAATCTGTATCTCTTGTCAATGTCAGGCTTTCCATTAGTTTGGTGACTTGCTTAAGATTTTTATTCTAGTGATGTTTAAATCACAGTGAGTTGTGAACCACTTTTATGCAAGGGTTAGATTTAAAAGGATATAGGTTTATTACAGCTTACTATATCTTAGATTGGTGTAATTGCAGTAACAGCCTACATTCAGTACTTGATATTGTAATATTTTGGGGGGGCTTTTTTTTGGGAGGGCCATACCCGGCGATGCTCAGGGGTTGCTCCTGGTTTTGCACTCAGGAATTACTCCTATTGGATGCTGGGAATTGAACCTGGGTCAGCCACGTGCAAGGCAAACGCCCAACCCGCTGTACTGTTGCTCCAGCCCCATTCATTACTTGATATTCTAATTAATCTAATTATAAAGTATGTTGACTTAGATGGACATTAAAGTGACTAGAAATCATAAGTAGTTTGGTGTTTTTTTAAGAAGTAATATTGAGATTTTTTTTGTTCTTATTTTATGTTTTTGGTGGGAAGTGGGGGATTCTCAATCAGGGCTCAAGAGTCCTGGGGGCCCTGCCGGTGATTCTAGTGAACTGATCTGGTGGTTCAATGCAAGACTGTGAGGATGTGGTGCTGCTCAGGCCTTGCAGTGCTGGTGATTACTCATGCCAACCCAGTGGTGCTTGGGGGCTATACCTTTTGATGTAAGGCATCATATTGTGCTGAGATTCAAACGAGAGCTGGCCACCCTTACGTCAAGCCCCAGAAAACTGTTTTTTTTTTTTTTTTCTTTTTGGGTCACACCCGGCAATGCACAGGGGTCACTCCTGGCTCTGCACTCAGGAATTACCCCTGGCGGTGCTCAGGGGACCATATGGGATGCTGGGAATCGAACCCGGGACGGCCGCGTGCAAGGCAAACGCCCTATCCACTGTGCTATCACTCCAGCCCCCAGAAAACTGTTCTTTAAGAGTAACAATTGGGGCTGGAGCAATAGCACAGCGGGTAGGGCATTTGCCTTGCATGCGGCTGACCCAGGTTTGATTCCCAGCATCCCATATGGTCTCCTGAGCATCACCAGGAGTAATTCCTGAGTGCAGAGCCAGGAGTGACCCCTGTGCATCTCTGGGTGTGACCAAAAAAAAAACCAAAAAAAACTAAAAGAGTAACAATTATAGTACTTAAAGTATTTGTGTTGCGGTACATAGAAATAAATGTGCTATAAGATTTGGTTATTTGATGCTGATTTTCAGCAAGAAGCTAAAAGCGAAAATCAATTTTTCAGATAGATTGATTTACTTGTTTTTGGATCACACTTGTTGCTGTTTAGTGCTTACTTCTGTTTCTGTGCTTATGATTTATTTAGTTTTGGGCAATTTTTCTGTGTGCTTATGTGCATGCTCAACTAAGGGCACCATATGTAGTTCCAGAAAACCTCTGGGTTGGCTGCTTGCAAGACAAACTCCCTAACCACTGTATTATATCTTCAGCCCTCAATATTGTTTGTTATTAGGGCTGGGGAGCCTATGAAGCAGTGTTCCGGGGACCCAGAACCACTCCCGCAATAATTAGCTAACCTGACTGATCAATGTTCCGTTCAATGCTAGGGCTTGGTGATGTGGTGCTGGGTATCAGCAGGACGACCCCTTCAGTACTCAGAAGCCTCCAAGGCCACATCAGCAGTGCTGGGGAGTGGGTTGCTGTGCCAGGATTCAAATCATTTTTTGTGTGTTTGTGTGTGGGATCACAGCAGAGATGCTTAAAGCTTACTCCTTGCTCTTTGCTCAGGGATCATTACCCGTGGGCTTAGGGAACCATATGTGTTGCTGGAATTGATTCCTGGTTAGTCATGTGCAAGGCAAATGCCCTACCTGCTGGACTATTTCTCCAGCCCCAACTAGGGATCAGTTCTGGGCTTTTCACATTCCACACATGGGTTCTGGGGCTTCAACTATTTGCTTTTAATTAATGTGATAGGCATTTTTCATTTTATAATAGGCTTTTCAAATTATTCATTTCAAATGTTATCTTTCTGTTTCTTTTTAGATTAGAATATGGCTACATATCCCTGCTGTCATGCAGCATATTATTCCTTTTAGGACCTATGTTATCAGGTAAGTGTACAAAATCAGTTTAATGCATACTCAATGACATTTTTTTAATAATTTAAAATTTATATTGTTAGTAAATTTCCTTATACTCAGATCTTTGTAAAAATTTTAATTGACGATTTTATATGTGTAAGATTTTTATGCACAAATATGTTTATATTTGGTTTTTGTTTTTAAGCAGTTTATGTGTTTTTTTTAACACAAGCATGTAAGAAAATTAACCATGGTTGCATAATGTGTCAATATTCAAGAAAAATAGATACTAAGTAGTTAGTGGGTTTTGTTGAAGATACTCCTTTGCACTTTGTGCACAAAATCAGTTAATCAGAAATTGATGAGTCTTACAGGGAAAAGATAGGAGAGGTAGATTGCAGTTTTAGATGGTATGTCACATTATAAATGTGGGGCTTGAGGAAGAACTGGGTTTCTTTTTTAATTGTTTGTTTGTTTGTTTGTTTGTTTATTTATTTATTTATTTATTTATTTATTTATTTTGCTTTTTGGGTCACACCCGGCAGTGCACAGGGGTTACTCCTGGCTCTGCACTCAGGAATTAACCCTGGTGATGCTCAGGGAACCATATGGGATGCTGGTAATAGAACCTGGGTCGACTGAGTGCAAGGCAAACACCCTACCTGCTGTGCTATTAATAGCTCCAGACCCTGGTGTTTTTTTTTTTTTTTTAAAACAAAATAAGAAGGAAATGTAAGACACAATTGAGAAAACACTGATTAGACTTTGAATATAGACTTAGAACCACCAATATTATATTTCTTGATAACTGTGTTCTTTCTACTGCTTTTTTCAATTATGCATTTGTAAAGATTTGCGTGCCTACTTACAAGAGCAAAACAAAAAGCAGTATCCAGCTTATATTCCCTTATGGCTCCCTCTACACCACTGCTACAGTTTGGCTAGTTCATTTTTGTTTTGTCAATTTGCTTTTTCCTCTTCTGTTTTTTGTTTGTTTCTTTACTTTTGGGTCACACCCAGTAGTGGTTAGAGCTTATTTCTGGCTCTGCTCAGATATTCTGGCAGCTCTTGGAAGGCCATATGTGGTATATATATATTTTTTTCTTTAAAAATTAAAAAATTTTTTTATAAAGTTATTCAAGATAATTTATTACATTCAATAGTCCAGCACCAGTCCCACCACCATCCAAGCCTACCCCAATAGCAGGTCCTAAATAATTTATTTTGTATTGCTTGTTATGAATTATCATATGCGGCATGTTTGTTCATGATATCTGATGTTCACAGTGCACTTTCAATGTATTGTTCAGTTTGCTAATATTTTGTTTATGATACACTTTCAATGTATTATTGACAAATTTTATATCTGCTCATCAGAAATATTTGTAATGTTTTTTGTTTGTATATCCTTGTCAGGTTTTGATATTATAGTCTGTTGTTTTCCTTTTTTGGGGGTATGAGTTGTTGGAGAAAGAACCAGGAAAAGATAATGATTATGGTTTTCATGTAGCCTTCCTGAAATGTGGTATCTGAAGGACATAATCAGAAAAATCAGATGATAATTAAGTTTAAGGACATACTCTATTAGAAACATAGCACTGTAGCACTGTTGTCCCGTTGTTCATCGATTTGCTCGAGCGGGCACCAGTAACGTCTCCATTGTGAGACTTGTTACTGTTTTTGGCATATCAAATATGCCATGGGTAGCTGCTCTGCTGTGCTGGCGGGATACTCTCGGTGGCTTGCCGGGCTCTCCGAGAGGTACGGAGGAGTCGAACCTGGGTTGGCTTCCTACAAGGCAAACACCCTACCCGCTGTGCTATCTCTCCAGTCCATTAGAAATATAATGACACAGATTTTGATTAAAGAAACTAGATGCAGACTTGTAGTTTGTAATGGAATAATCATTAGGATAATAAGTTTGGACGACAGGGCAGACTTTCTAGGACATGCAGGGACAGACTTTTCTAGGACTTTCAAGTGTAGGGCATTACATTTATAGTAATGGGACTATATAGATGGATTGGTTTCAGTCAGGTGTGTCTTTTGTGGGGATGGGCCCACCTGATAATGCTCAGGGCTTAACTTTTGTCTTTGTACTTAGGTATCGCTTCTGGTGGAGCAGGAGTGCCACCAGAGTAGAGGAGGGGAAGAGAACATAGGGGTTGTTGGGGATTGAACCCAGGTGGCTACAAACGAGACAGTGTCCTACCTGCTTTACTATCTCTTCAGCCATAGGCTTGAATGTGTTATTTTGTTTTTCTTGTGGCACCAAGATTGATAAGGCCTCAAACATGGGTGGTGTATGTTTTACCAGTGGGCTTCATCCCTGGTTCTAAGTTTTAATGGTTTTAAAAGATTACCTGGATCTTTCAGTGAATTACAAACTATAGTAGCAATGAGACCAATTGAAAGATTAATGTGATAGTGTTGGAAGCAATGGTGATTACTTAGATTGTTTATAATACTCTGAAAATTAAAAGGAAATAAGTGAAGATGAAATTGACAAGATTGGTGATTGTCGGATTTGAGGAAAAAATGGTAGCATCTGAATGTTATTAAATTTTTTTCTTTTTAATTTTCCTTTTATACTGTGGTTATCATTAACTGAAACATTGAAGAAAGGGAGAATTGAAATATTTTAATTTAAATGACTCAAACATTTCAATTTGGTAGTGCTAAATGGAAGTATAAATCTAATAAGAAAAACTTTAATCTAATAAGAAAAACTTTAATTTGGTAGTTGTCATATCATGATAACATTTTAAAGCCTTGTAAGTCAATGTGGAGAGAAGGTAGAAATAGACTGAGCCTAGAATACAATTTTTCATCATTCGCTTTTGCTGAAACAACCCTCAGAACTTATATCTTATATAGCTTATATCCAGAGTATATAAAGCCACCACAAAGTACAAAAAAAGAAATTAATGACCCCTCATGAAATGGGAAGAAGCAGACTTTCATAAAGAGGATATTTTAATGGCTAGTAAGAAACTGGAAAGGTTTTCATCATCACTTTTTTTGTTTCATTTTGGGGCCGAACCCTGCGATGCTCGAGGATTAGTCCTGCGCACTGCACTTAGGACTTACTCTTGGTGGTGCTTGCTAGACCATATGGGATCCCGAGGATTGAACCCAGTTTGACAAGGTTCAAGGCAAATGCCCTACCTGCTGTACTATTACTCCAGTACTCACCTTTTTAATTAAAAAAAAAAAATCATTGAATCTCTGTGGGATACACAGTTGCAGAGTTGTTCTTGATTAGATTTTAGTCATGCAATGTCACAACATCCTTCCCTTTACCAGTGTACATTGCCCACCACTAATTTACCCAGTCCCATCCCCCACCCCTCTGTGCAAACACTCTCTTTTACTCTTTTCTTTTGGGCATCATCGTTTGCAATACAGGTACTGAAAGGATATTTTCATAAATAACCATTATGCAAAATATAACGTTCATTCCTTTCCTATTATCTTTGGACTGGAGCGATAGCACAGCGGGTAGGGCATTTGTTTTGCACTCAGCCAAATCGGGTTTGATTCCTCCATCCCTGTCGGAGAGCCTGGCAAGCTACCGAGAGTATCCTGCCCGCATGGCAGAGCCTGGCAAGCTACCCGTGGCTGTTCCATATGCCAAAAATAGTAACAACAACAAGTCTCACAAATGGAAACGGTACTGGTGCCCTCCAGTCATTTGTTCTCTGTTCAAGGCATTCTGTTGTTTCCAGATTCTGACGATTATGAATAGTGCTGCAATGATCATAAAATTGTAGATGGCTTTTCTGCAGTGTGTTTTTGGCCCCCTGGGGTATATTCCCAGAAGTGGCATTGCCTGGGCATATGGAAGCTCAATTTGTTTTTTTCTGTTTTTTTTTTTTTTTTTTTTTTTGAGGAGATACCATTTTACATCAGTGAGAGTGGCATAAAAAATACTAGTGTTGGTGGAGATGTGATAGAAAAGTATCTTGTATTCACTGTTGCTTAGAATGTTGTCTTAATTCAGCTTCTATGGAAAACAGTACGTAGATTTCTCAGAAAATTAATAGAGCTTCCTTATGACCCAACAATTTTTCTAAAACACAGTAACATTAATTCAAAAAGATAATGCACAACACTGTCCATTGTAGCACTTAATATAATAGTTAGGATGTGGAAACAACCCAAATGTGCAGTGATGAAGGAATGGGTAAAGAAGTTGTTGAATATTTACACAGTGGAATACTATGTAGCTGTAAGAGAAGAAGAAATCACACAGTTTGTTGCAACTTGGATGGAACAGCTGTATCATGCTTAAGCAAGAGGGAGAACAACAAACACCAGATGATCTCATTCGTGGTATATAGAGAAACAAAAAAGGGTACAGACCATATCAGTTTACAAAAATACTAATTGACAGCAAACCCTTGAGTACAAACTGAGAACACCAAATTAAGGGGTGGACTGAAAGTGTCATGCATGAGTACAGTGTCTTGAGCATTTTGTGGATGAGGTGGATCAAACTCATAAATGTGAGCACCATGTAAACACAGTTCCTTAACTATAATAATTTAAAGAGTCATGTGGATAAAAACAAAACAAAACATTAACATAACATTCTTTTGCTCCTGTCTAGCTCCAAGTTGGTTTGGCTAGATAATCTATGTTCTTGAATAGTTTGGCTCATATGTCCTCTAGTTAGCAGGCTGACTGGGCATAAGGCTTCTCATAGTTGTTTCATAGAATTTCATATTTTGTTACATGACAGATACTTGTGCCCGCCATGTCTCTCCTTCAGCAGGTTAATTTCTTCTGGAGGTGGGAGAGTTTGCAGGGCTTACTCATGGCTTTGAGCTTACGCATCACTCCTGGAGGGCTCAGGGGACCATTTCGGATGCTAGGGATCAAAGCTTGGTTGGCTTTATGAAAGGCAAGTGCCCTATCGCTCTTATTTTGATCCGGGCCTAGAATTGGTTAATCTTTTAGAAGTCTTTGGAACTGCTAAGATTGGATGGAGGCAGTGAAATAGGATAGACAAAACCTGAAAGGTAAAACAGTAGTTTATTTTCTTGGGCACAAAACCAAAAAAAACAAAATGAACTTTTTTTTTCTCTTTCTGGGTCATACCCGGTGATGCTCAGGGGTTACTCCTGGATTTGTACTTAGGAATTGCTCCTGTCGGTGCTTAGGGGACTATATGGGATGCCCGGGATTGAATCCAGGTTGGCTGTGTGCAAGGCACATACCCTATCCTCTATACTATCTCCCTGGCCCAAAAAATGCACAATTTTTGAAGTCAGCTCAAGTTTACTAAAATTGAAGCTGTACCTGGCAAGTAGTAGAGAATAGTAAATCTTGACTGAAGATGTAAAATTCAATGTAAAGTTATTTGCTCTTTGCAAATCTGTTTCAAGGTGGATTCTCAGCAGAGAACAAATCATAACCGACAGTTCTTTAAGAATTACTAGAAAATAATTTTGAGAATTTTAATCCAAGGATGTCAGATTCTATTATACTGTGAATATTTTGGAGATATGAAATAAATACTAGTTACTGAGTGGTATTTAAAAATATTTTGCAAATATTTGTATATATTTTATTTCAGGTATTTATGCAAGCTTTCTGATCAGGAGTTAAGACAGAGTGCAGCTCGCAACATGGCTGACTTAATGTGGAGCACAGTGAAAGAACCGTTGGATACAACATTATGCTTTGACAAAGAAAGCCTAGACCTTGCATTTAAGTACTTCATGTCACCTACATTGACTATGAGGTTGGCTGGACTAAGTCAGATAACAGTAAGCTTTATTTGTGGTAATTTCTGTTGTTTTTATTTGCCCTCCAGATTATCGTCCATCATTCCTTCTATTTATGGAGCACTTAAGTTATGCTTGGTATTGTACTAAATATTTTACATGCACTACTTTGTATGATCCTTACAGATAATTTCTATTTTTTTCCTATTTTTCCTATTTTAACAGTTATTTTTGGTGGGGTGGGGGGTAAGGAGGCAGGGGCCAGGGGGTGATGCTCAGAGGTTATTCTTGGCTCTGCATTCAGGAGATATACCTGGCGGTAATTGGGGAACCGTTTGGATTGCTGGGAAATGAACCTAAGTCAGCTGCGTGCAAAAGGAGCACAGTACCCACTCTATCTCTCCTGCCCCTTACTATTTTAACTTAGGAGCTTGAGGCCTAGAAGAGTTTATGACTAAGATCTTGATTTGGTGTTCCTCTCTCTATTTTTCCCCCTCATCTATAAAGTAATATTTTTTTAAAGAAAAAAAAATTGGAAGGATTTATTGAGTTATTTAACTCATTTCCAGGCAGAAATCACAGATGTTTTATTGGGCCAAATTATAGCAACAGAAATGTTTAGCTTGCATAGTAGCAAATAACTTCAGTAGGTAAAAATATGAATTACTGTTTTTTTTTTTTTAGGGGGGGTGCAAAAGTAGAGGAAGACCAATTATCTTTTTGTTTTATTTAAAATTTGTAATCGAATCATCATGAATTGCAAAGTTTTTTTATAATTTTCAGGAGCACACTATTTCAACACCAATCTCTTCACTCAGTGTCCACTTCCTTCCACCATTGTCCCAAGCCTGCCTCTATGGCACTATTTTTTTGTGTGTGTATGGGGGACTTTTTTCGTCACACCTGGCTATGCTCAGGGGTTACTCCTGATTACTTCCGCACAGAGGAATTACTCCTGGCATTGCTCGGGGGACTATCTGGGATGCCAGGGATTGATTCTGGATTGGCTGCATGCAAGGCAAACACCCTACTAACTGTACTATGGTTCCAGTCCTCTTTTTACTTTAGACTAAGTATCTTTGAGTCTATTTTTCCGTAACAACAATTTGCGATAGCTAAGTAGTCACCTGCATCCTTCTATTAGAATTCGTATGCTTTTCCTGTTTTTCCAGTATCTTCCTAAGCTTTCCTCTTTTACATTTCCTCTTACCTATTTTGTCTTGTCACTCTAAAGTAGCTGAATTTAACCTGTGTGTTAAACTATAAAATGATTGTGAAGACTTGTGACTTTTTCCTCAAAATTTTTTTATAGGGGACACTTGTGATAAAGCTCAGCTATCTTGGGTCAGCAGTATTTGGGACACACCAGAGCCACATCAGGCAGTGCTCTGTGGCCATGTGGTACAGGAGATTAAACTGCACCTGGCACCTGCTTGGCCACTTGACCTAGCTCATAATCATTGAGATATATCTTAAATGTTTTTATCTAGAAAGTCTTTCTTGACTCAGTTTGATCTATATTGACATGTTGATTGTTGCTTTGTCTTAGGTTTTTTTTTTTCCCCCTGTTTTGTTTTCTTAACTGTTTAGTATAGGTGCTGAAAAGATAGTGTAATGGGTAAGCTGGCTGCTTGTCCTGCAAGTGGCTGATCTGGGTATGATTCCCCAGCACCCTATATCCCCTGAACCCCACAAGATTATATCAGAATATAGAGTCAGGAGTAAGCCCAGCACACTGCTCTCCCCCTACCTACCCCCCAATATAAAATGCTTACTATAAAAAGCACACGTACTGGTTGTGGAATGAATTTATTTCATTCATTATTATACTATGGGAAAGGAAATGTCAGGCTTATTGGGACTGGGTATATCTGATACTCATGTTTTGTAATTTTGTTTTTGTCAGTTAATGTTCTGTGTATAGCAAACCATGTTCTTGAAACTTGCTAACATCTAATAAGATTAATTTGATAAAATCTTTTTTTCTAATCATAGAATCAGCTTCACACCTTCAATGATGTGTGCAATAATGAATCATTGGTATCAGATACAGAAACGTAAGTATGAACAGTAATTTGCTCCCAAGTTATACTGTTTTACTGTTAGCTTGTTTATATGCTAATTATAATTTTAACTTTGTTTTTTTTTTGGTGTGTGTGTATGTGATGCAAGGTAGTTTAAAAACATTTTTATATTGTAGCACTATGATTTACCAAGTTGTTCATAATAATAATTGTTTAAGCATTAAATGTTCCAACCCCAATCCCATTATCAGTGTGAACTTCCCTCCACCAGTACCCCAGTTTTCCTTCCCACCACCCAAGCCTGCTCCCTTAGCAGGCACAATCAAATTTATTTAATATTGTTTGTTACAACACAAAAGCAAATGGAATTATCAAAGCTTGCATTAATGAAAGTCATGATAATTTTTATATTTCACAGTGGCACTACTGAAATCATTGAAAATTTTCTAGGCTGGTTGGTGCTAGTTGAACCTTCTGCTATTATTTTCACTCATTAAGCTTGGTGGTCTTCCAGGCAACCTTTTCGTTAGGTTTGCTATGATCTTACTGGTACTAGAAAATTTGGAGGTACTTTGTGGCCGCGTAGTTCAGGAATCCTGAAACCAGAACGACTTGATGGCTAGGCAGCTTGATGAGATTCATTTGTGGAACTGGGCTGTTTCTATGTCAGGGGTTGTTGGGCATGCTATAGGCTCCTGAGCCTTTAAGCAGAAAAGGTACTCTACCCTCTTCCATCCGAATTTTTAGCCTGGGACCTGTCTACCTGAGTAGATTCAGGAATTCATGTTCTTTACAAGATTATTTGTGTAGCTGGGATGTTTTTCTGAGGTCAAAATGGTGAGTGTCTGAAGCAGTGTAGTTATTATTGAATGAAACTTGATTACAAAGATGTAAGAGAAGAAGAGGGAGGAATACTCAGGTTTTCAAGAGTGGGAATAAGCAAGCAGAGGAACAGAACAAGCAACATAAGTATTCAAGAGAGAACAGAGCAAGCAAGATAAATTATTTATTATTATTATTTTTAAAGAGTTTATTTTATCTTATTTTTTTGCTTTTTGGATCACACCCGGCGATGCACAGGGGTTACTCCTGGCTTTGCACTCAGGAATCACCCCTGGTGGTGCTCAGGGGACCATATAGGATGCTGGGAATTGAACCCGGGTTGGCCGTGTGCAAGGCAAACGCCCTACCCACTGTACTATATAGTTCCAGCCCCAGATAAATTATCTTAAAGGAAGAAAATAATTTTTACTAAGTATTAAATGTTGCTGTATTTGTTTCACAGACAAAGCTCCTGCACCTTTCCCTTCCTATACCCATTTCAGATCCATCCACCATTATCCACAGATCCTTTTTCTGTCCTCCTCCAGAGTCTGACTTTCTGTATTTGACGTACATCAGAAACTTTTTTGCTTTATGGTTTCATTTTGTCGTTTTCAATAAGCTATAAGAATTATACTGAAATAATGCTTTTAGAAAGAATATACCAACATACTGTTGTCACAATATCCAAAAGTATACTACTTATATTCAGATAATACAGTTTAGTAATAAAGAATATGATACTGATAATTTTGTAAAAAAATCTATGAAAAAACACAGTGAAGAAAATTTCACTCAATATATTTTATGGGTGAAACCAGTGTTTATGTTTCTCACATGTGGAGTCATTTTCATTACTAAAAGTATGTTTGTGATACTGCAGTCTATTAAAGTGTGCAGTCACATGACATCTAAAAAATATGCTTTATGCTTTAAATGTGACACATAGCACAAACTGATGTAAAAACAACACTAATAAACTTTGTCTACCTTTAATTTGTAAGTCAGAATTTCTGGGGCCTGAGAGATATACATTGGGCATATCAGGGTTCAGTATCTGGCACTTCATATAGGCGAAAAGAATAATAAAAGTCCTAGAAATAGATCCATAAAAATATAGCTAACTGATCTTTAATTGAAGAGCAAGAAATGAACTTGCATCCTTCTCAATAATTAATTGAAAATGGTAACAGACATAAACCTAAGTATAAAGTCAGAATATTTTTTTAAGGAAAAACCTGGGTTATCTAAAGTATATTAAAAACCTTTTGGATATAACAACATACTTATGGCCGATTGTAGAAATAACTTATAAATTGAACTTTATTAAAATTTATATCCCGTGGAGAGGAGAACAATATAGAAAATGAAAGGGAAATGCACTGGCAGAAAATATTTCCAAAATACACATCTGGTAAGCTGTTAAAATACAAAAATTCTTATGAGTAAAATAAAAGGCCAGCCTTAATTTAAAAAAGTGACAAAAATGTAATAGTCACCTCATCATAATGATAAGCAGATGGCAAGTAAGTTTATGAAAATATGTTCCACTGGGGCCGGAGCGATAGCACAGCGGGTAGGGCGTTTGCCTTGCACGCGGCCTACCCGGGTTCGATCCCCGGAATCCCATATGGTCCCCCAAGCACGCCAGGAGTAATGTAATTCCTGAGTGCAAAGCCAGGAGTAACCCCTGAGCATTGCTGGGTGTGACCCAAAAAAAGCAAAAAAAAAAGAAATCTGAAAATATGTTCCACATCTTCTGACATCAGAGAAATAGATACTAAAACTATGACTTCTTATCTATTCGATGCCAAGTGATAGCATCAAATGTTAATAAGGAGCAACAGAAACTCATGCTAGTGAGCATGTGAAATGGTATAATCGGAAAACAGTCTGGTAGGTTCTTACGGAACTCAACATACGTATACTTACGCTCTATTATACTCTAGTTTAATTCCTTTGGTAATTAAAAATGTACTCACAAAAACTTACACATAGATATTTATAGCAACTTTATTAAGAATTGCTAGATTCTGGAAGGTTCTAATGGGTTATTATACCTTTCACTATGTAATAGAACCCTGATTTTATATAAAATTCTTACAAATTAAAAATAAACTATCAACAGAAAGCAGATACTGGTTGTCTAGGGGGTGTGGGGTATGGGATTGGGAAAGGAAAGGAATTGTTTACAAAAAGGACCTAAACATTATCCTTACTTTTGGGTTGATGCATGTTTGATTTTTTTTTTTTCCTTTTTGAGTCACACTCGGCGATTTTCAGGGGTTACTCCTGGCAGTGTTCTGGGGACCATATGGGATGCTGGGACTAGAACCCCAGTCGTCCGCAAGCAAGGCAAACATCCTACCCACTGTACTATTGCTCCAGCCCTTGATTTCTATTTTAATGCTGGCTTCAAAGCCACACCCAGCAGTGCTCAGGAACTACTTTTGATTTTGTGCTTGGGAACTTCTTTTGGCTCTGTTTTAGGAGTCACTTTTGATGGTGCTTGGTATACCAGATGATGCCAGGGATTGGTACACCTACCCTGAGTGCGTCATTTTCTACTATGAAAATTTAAGAAAATTGGAAGAAAAACTCCATGAGTAAGAAAGTGCATTGCTTATTAGATATAACACTTGATATTCTCAAGTTGTATCTAGTGGTGTTAGCCTAGGTTTTCTGGCTTTTTGTTTGTAAGTTGAAAAAATATTAAAATTTTTTTCTTGTAGTTGCAATGAACTCTGGTCTCTGAATAGTGTACAATCAAAGCTTTATAAATTATATGTAAAATCTCTAGATTTTTTTAACTGAATTTGTTCATTAGACCTGAAAAAGAGTAATTACAGTGTATTTTAAAATACATTAACCATTTTATTTCTTGACCTTAGGTCTATTGCAAAAGAACTTGCAGACTGGCTTATAAGCAACAACGTGGTAGAACATATATTTGGACCAAATTTACATATTGAGGTTTGTGGATGATTTTCTAACATATCTGTTATATTTTTAATAGAGAGAGATATTTTTAAAAATTGACAGTTTTTCTTTTCCAGATTATCAAACAGTGCCAGGTGATTTTGAATTTTTTAGCAGCAGAAGGGCGACTGAGTACTCAGCATATTGACTGCATTTGGGCTGCAGCACAGGTAATATTACATTTGAGCACTCACATTTGAGTACTTCCTTATAATCTGTTGTAAATACTTTAGTTGAGGTAAATGCTATTTTCCCCATTTTGTAGTTGAGCTAGTGGGAATGCAATTTATGAAGTCTGGCCACGGGTAGCCACGGGTAGCTTGCCAGGCTCTGCCATGTGGGCGGGATACTCTCAGTAGCTTGCCAGGCTGTCCGAGAGGGACGGAGGAAGAGCCCAACATATCTTCATATCCATATCCATAAAAATATATTTTCTTCGAAGACTGGTTGCCAATGTGGTGCACTATTCTTGGAATATGAGTGATGTGAGGTATGAGATGTTGTGCGGTCGCGAATGCAGCCGTGCAGTCCAATAGGTTTGCTCATGGGTAAGTCTTGGCCTGAGCATTTGGAGAGCAGCGTGTGGTGAGCATGGCCATGGTTGAGTTTTGGAGGTTGTTGGCTGCCAGGGCTGGGAGGGGCTTCACTCCGGCCCGCTCTGGGATGCCCTGATTGAAACACCCTGGCGCAGGGTCCAGTGGCATGTCTGTGGTGAGTTGTTTTAGGCTCTTTTCCGAGGAAATTATGAGTCTCTAGATCTTGGCCATTGATGAGATTATGTGGTGCCAGTCAGAGGTGATTTACGGGCATGACTGCCAAGTTGCCTGAAACAGGGGTACATAAAAAGATGTCACCCATTTCAGTTCATTTGAACCTGGAGTTTCCAGTCATGAGTCCCGCATACCTGGATATTCTGAGGATTCGGTTGTGGGTGAGGCTCAGCTCGAGTGTGTAGAGACTGTAAGCAGTGTTTGCCTCATTTTTAAGAGATGTTTACCAGTGATAGTATTTTCTGTTGAAACTTTTTGTTTTACTTGCTAAATATATTCAGCTCACTTCCAGTGGCTTGTAAGGTATCTGGCAATAAATTGGTTATAATCTTACTTAAGATACTCCTTGTGGGCTGGAGAGATAGCTCAGTAGGTGGGAGTCCTTGCTTTGGGTGCAAGAAATCTGGGCCTCATCTGTGCATCACTAGGGATGATTAGTGAGCTTACTTTATTATAATCCCAAATATGGTGGGTTTGGTGGTCTGGCTTATTTGTTGCTTTCAGGATTGCTTTTGAGATTATCTTTTTTGCCTTTTTCTTTTGATAGTCATTATAATGTTGTGGTGTGACTTAAAATTTTATGTAGACTTCGAATTTGACTTGTAGATTTATGTCTTAAGTTTGAACGTTTTAAGCCATAATTTTTTCACATATAATTTGTATTCCTTTCTTTCCCATAGTATATTGATATATTTGATGACATTTCCACCGGTTCCCTAAACCTTATTCATTTCTGTTTATTTTTATTCTGATCTCCAACTCAGTAATTCCATTTTTTTTTTTTTTTTTTTTTTTTTGCTTTTTTGCTTTTTTGGGTCACACCTGGCGATGCACAGGGGTTACTCCTGGCTCTGCACTCAGGAATTACCCCTGGCGGTGCTCAGGGGACCATATGGGATGCTGGGATTTGAACCCGGGTCGGCTGCGTGCAAGGCAAACGCCCTACCCGCTGTGCTATCCCTCCAGCCCCTCCATTTGTTTTCAAACTTGCTCATTCTTTTTGCTTAGAAGTGCCTTTTTAATATATTTTGTAGTATATTTGTAGTATATTTTTCACTTCAATTGTAGCTCCTCCAGTGTAGTGTATTTCCATTGCATTTATTTTAGTTTCCCAAATATCTTTGGGCTCTTTTTTTAATAAAAGTGATTTTGTGTGCTGGAGCAATATAACACTGGGAGGGCATTTGCCTTGCATGTGACCCATATGGTCCCCTGTGCACTGCCAGGATTAACCCTTGAGTATCATTCAGTGTGACTCAACCCCCCCCTCCCCCCCGCCCACTGTCAAAAAACTTATTATTTTATTTAGGCACTATTGTCCTATGTTGAGTTTTAAAAAATCTGTTTGAATACCTAATGGTTAAGGTTTTTGCCAGTTTTTATGGCACTTCTATAGACAGTTTCGTTTTATATCCATTTGAATGGACTGTACTTCCCTATTTCCCCCACCCCACTTTTTTTTTTGTTTTCTTTTACTGTTGTTAATTATATATAAAACAGTTTATTTAGCTCTTTAAATCCTTCACTCTTGCTGACTTTGGTTGAAACAATAGCAGCTTCTTGTGCCAATCAAATGTATTACTCTGTGACCAAAAATCAAAAATCCGTTATTTGATCCATTATTTGGAGGTCAAAATAATTTCACCTGGGGCTGGAGCGATAGCACAGCGGGTAGGGCATTTGCCTTGCATGCGGCCGACCCGGGTTCAATTCCCAGCATCCCATATGGTCCCCTGAGCACAGGCAGGGGTAATTTCTGAGTACAGAGCCAGGAATAACCCCTGTGCATCGCCAGGTGTGACCCAAAGAAGCAAAAAAAAAAAAAAAAAAATTAAAAAGAATTTCACCTGCCCTGATTTTAGCAAGAGGCACCAGAATTATATATTACTGTCTCTGTTGTGGCATGCCTTTTGTTAGGTGGGGAGTGAATGGTTGCTCTCACCCTGAGGGCAGAAATTGATATTTACAAGTTTATCAACCAATTTATCCTTTTAAGTGTTTAAATCACTGTTTCCCAAAGTGGACAGTACCTTCCCAATAGTGTAAGGGCAACCAAAGAATGCTTTCTGTTTGTTCACTTTAAGGAAGTATTTATTTGGGGTCAATGATTTTTGTCTAATTTTGTCAAATTTTTTTTTCCTTTTGGAAATCGAGCAATAAGTGAAATATGTTTGGAAAATTTTGGAACTTAAAATGTTCTCTTGGGGGCTGGAGCGATAGCACAGTGGATAGGATGTTTGCCTTGCACGCTGCCGACCCGGGTTCAATTCCCAGCATCCCATATGGTCCCCTGAGCACTGCCAGGAGTAATTCCTGAGTACAGAGCCAGGAGTAATCCCTGTGCATCTCCAGGTGTGACCCAGAAAGAAAAAAAAAAGTACTCTTGAGTCAGTTATTGTCAGGATAGTTGTACAGAAATGGATTCATGGCACTTTATACTTTATTTTCCCTGATGTCCTTTCCTCTCTCCCACCCTTACTTTTAATTACTTGTGAAGAAGACAGGTCTAAATCTGCTTTACACTGCAACATGACTGGAAATTCATGCTTTGCAGTCTTAGTATCTTCCTCTGTACTTTTAAAAAATTTGCTTTATATGTTTTTTTATGTTTATATAAGTTGTGCATCTCTAAAAGAGGGTAAAATTTTCTTTGTGTTTTACCTAATTTAGTTAGATGATTTTTTGATTTTTAAATTTTAGGAGTATTTTGGTTGTTTCTGGAGGATGTGGTTTCAGGAATTGAATCTCTCTTTTGCCTTTTGTATCACACCTGGCTATGCACAGGGGTTACTCCTGGCAGTGCTCGGGGGCCCATAGGGGATGCTGAGAATCAAACCCGGGTCTGCAAGGCAAACACTCTTTCTGCTGTGCTATTGCTCCATCCCCAAATCATTATTGTTTTTAAGGAGATAAATTGGAATACCCAGAGTAAATTTCACTTAACAGGAGTTACTCCAATGTTATTTTTCTATTTTGCCTATATTTTAGTCTTTATTCCTGAAAAATATGTAAATCTTTTATACAAGAAAAGGGTGCAATCTCATGTAAATTTTCTTTTTGAGAGGTTACTTACCCAGTGGTGCTCAGGGATCACTCTTGGCAGGGCTTGCGACTATGTGGTGCTGATGGGGAAGGAACCTGAGTCAGATTCTTGGAAGGCAAGTGCCCTAACTGCTGTATAACTGACTGTTCAGCCCTCATGTTTTTTTGTTTTTGTTTTTTAAAAACACTGAAAATATATACATTACTCAGCTTTTTACTTTCAAAAAACTCATCGGAAATGATAGGCCTGGCTATGTTTGTCGCCATGTTCTGATTTAGTGGTTGGTAGCTTTATGGCTATAAAGGACATGTCTTTTACATGGTGTTATAGTCTATAATTGTCTTTGTTTCATGTACCTTTCCTCATTTACACAATTGCTTTTAGAATAAGGAGTTAGTCTGTATCTTTGAATTATTATGTCAGCTGTTATTATAAAGGAGCTTCTACTGTATAGTAAAATAAACATGTTACATAAATAATTCATAAGATTTAATCCGTGAAATATTATAGACTTAACTTTTTTCTTCAATTGAAATATTTCATTGCCTATTTAAAAATTTATGGTTGATTTTTGTATTGATATGTACCTAAATTTAGTTGGAACCTTCTTAGTAACTTTACTTCAGAAACTGTTGTGGGGAACCAGAGATATAGTACAGGGCTTAAACAGTTGTCTTCCGTGGTGCTGATCCTGGTTTTTTCCTTGGCATTTTATTTATTTGTTTTTTTTGGGGGTCATACCCGGCAATGTTCAGGGATTACTCCTGGCTCTGCACTCAGGAATCACTCCGTACAGTGCTGGGGGACCATATGGGATGCCAGAGATCAAACCAGGGTGGCTGCATGCAAGTCAAATGCCCTACCCACTGTACTTGTTGCTCTGGCCCCTTCATTGGCATTTTATGTGTTGGTCTCTTTTCATATTTTTATTTTTTATTTATTTTTTTTCTTTTTGGGTTACACCCAGCGATGCACAGGGGTTAACTTCTGGCTCTGCACTCAGGAATAACTCCTGGTGGTGCCTGGGGGCCATTTGGGATGCTGGGTATCGAACCAAGGTCCACCGCATGCAAGGCAAATGCCCTACCTGCTGTGCTATCACTCCAGCTCCCTTGTTGGTCTCTTGAGCATCATCAGCATGATCCCTGAGTACACAACCTTGAGTGATTACTAAGTACAGAGCCAGCAGTAAATCCTGAATGCACTGCCAGGTGTGTGGCTCAAAGACTAAACCAAAGCCAAAGTCTCAAGGACTTCATTCTTTTTCTTTTTTATTTGTGGGGTAGAGGGGAAGGAAGGTACACACCCATTTTATGTTCAGGGTTCACATCTGGCAGTACTCAGAAGATCATTGAGGTTCTAGAATTCAAACCGTGGTTGCAGCAGTAGCCGAATACTAGGCAGGC
Source organism: Sorex araneus (assembly GCF_027595985.1). Taxonomy (NCBI): domain Eukaryota; kingdom Metazoa; phylum Chordata; class Mammalia; order Eulipotyphla; family Soricidae; genus Sorex; species Sorex araneus. Next base: position 324,526,750 of record NC_073313.1, on the reverse strand, counting down.
ACCTTAGCCTTTGTGCTCTTTGACTGCTTACGAATCAAAATTTGGAGTTTGCTTGGTAAAAGATTAAATTTTGCTTAAGTGAATATTTTTCACAATTTTGTGCACTATTACATTTAATAATTGACATTTTACCAGCATAGTAAGTATTAGTATTTGCACTTTTTTTGGTTTTGTTTTTGGGCCACATCTAACAGTGCTTGCAACTGTTCTTAGGTGGGTACTTGGGCAAACATTGGTGCCAGGGATCAAACTTCCTACATGTATAACATAAATTCTGGTCCATTAAGCTAGCTCTCTGGTACCTCTGACTACTTTTTGAATTTAGCGGTTAGGGTGCAGTGGGTGCTTAGACCAGACCCTCTGCTGCTTCAGACTTTATTTCTTGGCTCTGGTGCTGAGGGGGGTTATTCCTGGAGATGCTTGGGAGTATCATATTGCAAGAAAAGCCCCTTAACCCTTGTATAATCTTTATCTTTGTTTTTTAGTTGAAACATTGTAGTCGGTATATACATGACTTATTTCCTTCACTCATAAAGAATTTGGATCCTGTGCCACTTCGACATCTCCTTAATTTGGTCTCAGCTCTTGAGCCAAGTGTTCATACTGAACAGGTATATTCATTCATTATTTCATGATAGTGGGAGTTCTATAAATTCTAAGTGAAACAAATTATGATTCTGTTACTGTGTAGCTTATTACTGTTCTCACTTCAGTAGGCAGTTGGTTTTGATGTTATGTAAAACTTCTAATTTCAATCTCTAATTTTTTTTTTTAAGACACTGTACTTGGCTTCAATGTTAATCAAAGCATTATGGAATAATGCACTAGCAGCTAAGGCTCAACTATCAAAACAGAGTTCTTTTGCATCATTATTAAATACTAATCTTCCTATCGGAAATAAGAAAGGTTAGTAAAATACAAATGTATTTTGAAGTTGTTCAAAGTTCATAACTCAGATTTGATGTATATCTGTTTTTTCCATTTAATTTTAAAATATATTTGAAAGGGCTGGAGCGATAGCACAGTGGGTAGGGCGTTTGCCTTGCACGCGGCCGACCCGGGTTCGATTCCCAGCATCCCATATGGTCCCCTGAGCACCGCCAGGGGTTATTCCTGAGTGCAGAACCAGGAGTAAACCCTGTGCATCGCCAGGTGTGACCCAAAAAGCAAAAAAAAAAAAATATATATATATATATATATATATATATATATATATTTGAGAAATGGGAATTAGCGTGTTTGTGAAAAGGTTAATAGACTGGGATTAACTAATGTTTTTGTTTATTCATAAAATTATAAATAAAGTTTTAATAGGTTTGGAATATTTTCTTAGTGTGTTTTCTTTGATAAGATCCTGTTTATACAAATTGTGTAGATATTAGAACACAACATAGTTCTTTAAGAAGAAATTTTGGAAACAGAATTTAATGATTTTAATAGTGTTTTATGCTTCAAAGATTTTTTGTTCAACTTCCTTATGTGTGATTTTATATGTGTAGCTTTTCTGGGATACCTAAAGCTGTATCAACTTTAGTTTTTTTTGGTTTGTTTTGATTTTTCTTCTTGGGTCACACCCGGCAGTGCACAGGGGTTACTCCTGGCCCTGCACTCAGTAATTAACTCCTGACGGTGCTTGGGGGACCATACAGGATGCTGAGAATTGAACCCGAATCAGCTATGTGCAAGGCAAACGCCCTATCTGCTGTGCTCCTCAACTTTAATTTTTGTCTGCTGAAGTTACATACTACTCTTACCTTAGACTTTTCTATTCAGACACATGTAACTACTGTAGGTGATGGGCTCTCATGTATTTCAGGTTTACTTATCTGTATCTTGTTAGTATGTGATAAGAACTTTAGGTAATACTGTCCCAAAGAAGGCTCAGTCACTTAGAATGTTTTCCTCCTGTTTTTTCCTTTTCCTTCAGAGGAAGAAGAGCTCAGAAGAGCAGCCCCATCACCTTGTAAGTTGAGTGTTTTAGAAATGCAAGGCAAGATGACTTGTGGGTTTGCTGATCTTCTAGAGTTATTTGGATTTTTAATAACATATTATCAGTCATAAAGTTCATTTTGGGAAGATGTAAATGCTTAGCTAATTATCCTGTTTTGGTTTAAAATGTTAGTCTTAACTTTTAATTGAAAAATTGTATTGTATTTGGAAATGACAAATCTTAACATTTCTGGATTGGTTTTGGCTGCTTAAAGCTTCAGTAACTCAAGGAATCATGATTATGTCATTCTTTTAGTATATGTTAATATAAATTAGAAATAAACAAAAATCTGTTTATATTAGGGTCACCTGTAGCTAGTCCTCAGAGCAGTGATAACAGTGACACCCATCAAAGTGGAGGCAGTGACATTGAAATGGACGATCAGCTTATTAATAGAACCAAGCATGTGCAACAGCGACTTTCAGACACAGAGGTATGAGAAGTTTCACCCAACCTTTACATTAAAGCAATTCTTTGATTTTTGATGCTCCTTATTTATCTTTGAACTTATTTATCTTTTGATGCTCCTTATTTGAACTGGAAATGTTGATGTGTTCCATATTTAGGCTTCTTTTAATGTAATGGTCTTGAGGTCTTCTTGAGTTATTTTCAGTATTGTATAAGTTGAGACTGGCAGCTTTTATGAAAAATTACGGAATTTTAATGTTATTTAATTTATTCTTGATATAGCTTAAGTATTTTTATTTTAAAAAAAATCTGTTTTTAAATGCAGGAATCTATGCAGGGAAGTTCTGATGAAACTGCTAACAGTGGTGAAGATGGAAGCAGTGGTCCTGGTAGCAGTAGTGGCCACAGTGATGGATCTAGTAATGAGGTGAATTCTAGCCATGCCAGCCAGTCAGCTGGGAGCCCTGGCAGTGAGGTACAGTCAGAAGATATTGCAGATATTGAAGCCCTCAAAGAAGAAGATGAAGATGATGATCATGGTCATAATCCTCCTAAAAGCAGTTGTGGTACAGATCTCCGGAACAGAAAATTGGAAAGTCAAGGAGCCATTTGCTTAGGTGATTCTCAAGGTCCATCAGAAAGAAGTGCTACAACCAATGGAACAGGAAAGGACCTGGTTTTTAACACTGAATCATTGCCATCAGTAGATAATCGAATACGAATGCTAGATGCCTGTTCACACTCTGAAGATCAAGAACATGATATTTCAGGAGAAATGAATGCTGCTCATATAGCACAAGCATCTCAGGAATCTTGTATTACACGTACTGGGGACTTTCTTGGGGAAACTATTGGGAATGAATTATTTAATTGTCGACAGTTTATTGGTCCACAGCACCACCACCACCACCACCACCACCACCACCATCATCACCATGATGGGTAAGTCTAATTGAAAAAGGAGATTGTAGATCTTCCTGTAGGGAAATAATTATAGCTTCTTTTTCTCATCAGTTGTGTTTCTTAGGAATATAAACTATAAATTCATACCACAGTAGGTAAGCTTTTAATTTTCTCGTGGATACCTTTGAAACAAGATGAGAAATGGCTTAGGTTTTTTTGTTCATTTGTTTGCTTTTGTTTTCACATATTTGGGCTACACCTGATGGTACTTTGGGGCAGTTCATGGCTCTGTACTCAGTGATGACACCTCTTGCTGGGCTTAGTGGCACCATATATAGTGATAGAGATTTGAACCAGTATTTTGGCCACAGCAGCTGTATGCACAGCAAGTGCCTTAATTCTGTACTACCCCTCCAGCCCTGACATTCTTTTATAGGCAGTTAAGCCAAAAGTATTTCCACATTAAAATATTTATTTTGGAGGGGGTGATCTTCCAATCAGTGATTGGGGCCCAAAGGGTATAACTAGATATACTAGGCTATGTGGACTGAACAGTTAAATGCTTAGACCCTGGTGATGCAGTGTAACTCTGACTATCACTGCTGGGGACTACTAGGGACACACCTAAAAAGTAGTGCCAGATACCAAACTCAGGCCTTTTGCATTCCAGTCATGTGCTTCTGCCTTTTGAACTGTCTACATGGCCCTTTTCTTTCTCTTATTTTGGAGGGGGTGAGGGACCATGTGTGCAGTAATTTTGTGTTATTTTATATACAGCATATCTCATCATTAGGACCACATAGTAGCTAATAGGCATCGTTTTGGACAGCACAAATCTAGGTTTTCAAGTCCCTGTAATTAGCCTAACAGTATATACCAAATAGTTTGTGGGAATAATCATTAAAATATCATAAGAACTGAAGAAATAGTACAGAAGCTAAGGCACTTGTGAAGAGGAGCTAGTTCAGATTAATTCACATGCAGAGTTAATATCTCATCTTCAGCACCATTTGAATCCCCAGTACTATTAGTCTATGATCTCCTTAGTACCGCTGAATATGAACCCCTCTCTCCCTCCAAAAAAGGTGTGATCACAAAAAGAAAATGTTTACTTTTATTGTGATACCCTAATTTCGAATACTAATATGGATGAAACTTGAATTATCAGAGAAGTGTTTATGCTCACAGTGGTTTTGTCACTAGTTAGGATGTTTCATGAGGTACTTAATTTTAATTTTAATTTTTTTCCCCCATTAAAATAAAATCTTTTAAAATTTTTTGGTCACACTTGGTGGTTGGTTCCTCCTGGCTCTGCATGCAGTTAGGGATCACTCCTGGCAGTGCTCATAGGACCATGTGGGTTTCTGGGGATTGAACTGAGATCAGCCTGTACAGGCAAGCACCCTACCTGCTGTGCTATCTCTCCAGCCCTGGCACTTAATTTTTCTTTTCCTTGGTGTATGCTCCTTCATAAAATGAGAACAGTATTATTTGTCATATAATTTTTTTTTTATTTCATGGGCTAAGATGTGATAAAACATAAGAACTCACTAATTGAAAGCTGTTATTAATTTCATTACAAGTACTAATATTTAGTTGACGGTGAAATAGGAATATATGGTTTAGTTTGATTAGCTCTTTTAGAATTAATATGCCAGGTAGAATTCAGTAAGATTATTTGGGATAATTACGTATCATATACTGGTTTATTTATCTTTCTATTCATATCGCTAACATAAATTTAAGCTGATTTTTAGAATTTGGTAATACTGACTTTTTTATCTTGATTGCTTCATTGTGTGAATTCTCATATGTGTGAATCTGCATTGTAGATTATTACAATTTATAGGATACTGCTAGCTTATAGGGATAAGGGCTATAGAAGCTACTAATTAGAACGTCAGTGGGGCTGGAGTACAGTGTATAGTACAGTAGATAAGGTACTTGTCTTGCTTGCGACTGACATAGATTTTATACCCAGCACCCAAGAAGGATTCCCTGAGCATGTCAAAAGTGATCCTGAGTTGTAGAACTAGGAGTCAGCACTGAGCACAGTCAGGTGTGGTCAAAAGCCAAGTGGAGCAAAACAAAACAAAAAAATGTCAAAAAAGTAATCTTTTTTTCTTCTTTTTTTGCTTGAGAATTTTTTTTTCTCCTTTGTATTTTGGGGGTAAGCCTGATGGTGCTCAGGAACTGCTTCTGGCTCAGTGTTTGGGTGATCATTCTTGGCACTTTTCAGGGGACCATGTGGTGCCAAGGATTAGACCTGGGTCTCCAACTTAAGTGCTCCGGTCCTTTGAATTCTCTCTATCCCCTTGTCTGAGAAATTTTTTGCAACTACAGAGTTGTGTGTGTGTGTGTGTGTGTGTGTGTGTGTGTGTGTGTGTGTGTGTGTAAAATGTATGTGGAAATAAATTAGGTATAAGAATAAACATGTACTGATATTCACAAATTTGTTATAAAATGTTTTTTAAGTTACATATTCGGTATATATAGTCCTTAGGGGAGAACAACCCACGGTTTAAAAGCTAGGTTTACTTTTTTATTTTTATTGAGGTACTGTAATTTACAAAGTTATTCATAGCTCCCACCTTTACAATTAGTCAAGACCAAATTCCATATGTATGGTTTACCCGACCTCAGATCTCAACCTCATCACACATCACTCCCGCCTGGGCTCTGGGGCCATATGGAGTGCCAGGGACTGAACCCGGATCAACCACATTGCGAGGCAAACGCTGTAACCGCTGTCCTATCACTCTGGCTCCTAGGTTTACTAATTTAATGCATCTAGTACAGCATATTTTAGACATGAGTACTTAATAGATATTTTACTGAATTAACAGTAATAAAATTAATTTAGCCATATTTAGATTGTAGTTTTAAAATATTTTTTCCTGTTAATTGTGCATTTGTATGAATAAAATGTACTCAAACTTTATGGTTTTAGTACATTTGCTGATAATTCACCTAGAATCACTTCTCTAGTTTTTGTGAGGTGTGTTGATAGCCATATGGTATGTATATTGTAAATTTAATAAAATGTTCTGACATTTGAGACTTTATTTCTTCATTTATTATTTTGGTTTTTGCCCCAGCCTCCAGTGCTCTGGGATCATTCTTGGTGGGCTCAGGGGACCATATGGGATGCTGGGAATAAAACCTAGGTTGATCTCAAGCAAGGCAAGGACCTTCTTAACGATACTGTCGCTCCAACCCCCATTTGGGAATTTTTAAAGCTGTCAGTATTCATAGTTTGAAATTGACTTTTTTAGTATGAGGGAATGTTTTGAGAGTTTTAAAAATAACTCATAAAGTTAAATTCATATTGGGCTGGAGTGGCAACCTAGTGGGGAGGGTGTTTGCCTTGCATGTGGCTGACCTGGGTCAATTCCTGGCATCTCATAAGGTCCCCATAGCACAGCCAGGAGTAATCCCTGAGTGCAGAGCCAGGAGTAACCTCTGAGCATCACTGGATATGACCCAAAAAACTCTCCTTCTCCAAAGAAAATTTTTTTCTGATAATGATGTGCTGTTTTTCTTTGTTACAGGCATATGGTTGATGATATGCTAAGTGCAGATGATGTCAGTTGTAGTAGCTCCCAGGTCAGTGCAAAATCAGAAAAAAATATGGCTGATTTTGATGGTGAAGAGTCTGGGTGTGAAGAGGAGCTAGTTCAGATTAATTCACATGCAGAACTAACATCTCATCTCCAGCAACATCTTCCCAATTTAGCATCTATTTATCATGAACATCTTAGTCAAGGTAAGGCTCCTTTGTAACTAAAGTATATTACTTTCTTCAAAACAGGAGTAATTTATATTATATTGTAAAATGGACTCAAGTTCATGTTATACTGTAGTATTTATGACGAATAACTTTGTGTTACTTTTGTTCCTAGGGAATAAAGAAGAATATAAAGACTGCAGTTTCATTAAGAAATATTTAGCTAGGAAGGGAATTGTAATACTATATATTATTGGGGGCTGGAGCGATAGCACAGCGGGTAGGGCGTTTGCCTTGCACGAGGCCGACCCGGGTTCGATCCCCGGCATCCCATATGGTCCCCCAAGCACCGCCAGGGGTAATTCCTGAGTGCAAAGCCAGGCGTAACCCCTGAGCATTGCTGGGTGTGACCCAAAAAGCAAAAAAATAAAAAAAAAATACTATATATTATTATAATATGACATAGTATTTTAAGTAGAGTGATTTTAGCATGTCATAGAAAATATTTTCTGAAATAAATTTAAGAAGTATACAAAATATATATGGGTAGATTTTATACTTTAGAAAAATATATTTTTGGTTTTGGGGACACACCCTGTGGTTCTTAGAGTTTACTCCTGGCTCTGTCTGAGCTCAGTAGTCACTCTTGGCAGGCCTCAGGACCATTGTGGTGCCAGGGATCAAACTTGGTCAGATGTGTGCAAGACAAACACCCTACCCACAAACTATTGATCTGGTCCCGAGAAAATGTGTTCAGCACAGCGGGTAGTGTGTTTGCCTTTCGCACGGCTGACTCGGGTTCGATTCCTCCGTCCCTCTCGGAGAGCCTGGCAAGCTACTGAGAGTATCTCACTCGCATGGCAGAGCCTGGCAAGCTACCTGTGGCATATTTGATATGCCAAAAACAGTAACAACAAGTCTCACAATGGAGATATTACTGGTGCCCGCTCAAGGAAATCAATGAGCAATAGGATAACAGTGATACAGTGATACATTTATTTTATAAAATATAAATTTCTGTTTAGTTTATGTATTTTTTACATAAACTAAATTATATTTTTGTGAGATACAGTTTATAAAATACAATCTCTGGCCCTAGTAATCGAATTTTTATCTTTTTTCATGTTTGAGAAATGAATAGATTAAGTTCATCAGATTAAATTTGATACCACATTTACTGTTTTTATCGCTTGATCTCATCTTTTATTTAGTAATGCACATTTTAATTAGAAAGACTTTAGCATATTACAGGAAATATTTTATAAAGTAAATTTAAGAAATATATGAAAATATATGGATGTTATTATATAGTTAGAAATTGAGCAAAACTCTTACCAGGGAGGGGTTGATGGTTTGGGCCACAGTGTTCAGGGATTATATTTTGACTATCTTACCAGTGCTTTTTGTCCCTAATACCTTTATCGCATTTTCTCAACTTTTCCTCCTTCTTTTAAATTAAGTTTTATTTTCTTATATTTGTTTTTGGTCACACCCATTGGTGTTCAGGTCTTACTTATAGCTCTTGTGCTCAAGGAACACTCCTGGTGGCACACATGGGACTATAAATAATGCTTGGGATTGAACCAGAGTTGGACATTTGTAAGTAAATTGACTTATGCCCTGAACTGTATCTCTCGCCCTGGGTGAAGTTATTAACTTTATTAATGCACTTCAAATCTACTTTCTATTATTAATGTGTGTAATACTGTAACACACTTTGAACACAGATAATTCTCTGGTAGAAGATTTATTTGAGGGACCTGAAAGATTGTACAGCGGGTAAAGTACTTGGTTGTGTTTGACGTGGGTTTGATCCTGGCATTCTCCCCCCAAACCTGCCAGGCATGGTCGCTGAGTGCTCCCAGGTATGGCCCAGCTCCTTTCCCACAAAAATTTTGCTTAAGCACTTAATAAAAATAAAGATGCAGAAATGGTTGTAAGTATATATTTCATGTTAAATCACAACACTACTACACATCTAATTGAATGGATAAAACAGGACTGATAGCATTTAATAATGCTGAAGTTGTAGAATAGCTAGAATATTGCTACTGGGAGTGCAAAATACTACAGCCCTGATATTGTAGAACTATTTTATCCGTTTCTTATACTACCATTATGAACTTAGATCCATGATCCTACTCACTTGCCCAAAAAAATTGAAAATAGATACGTATAAAAAAACTCATGCATAAACGCATCATTGCTTCATTTTTAAGGATTCTCAACTGGTATTAGTAGATAAATCCACATAACAGAATACTAAATCAGCAAAGGAATGCATGACTGATGAATGCATCACTATAGATAATTATGAAGAAACATCTTTCTTAGAAAGTGAAGCTTGGCATTTGAAGCTAGAGGAGTACTTTGTATATATACTTCTGGAATAATCAAAAGTAGTTTATAATGGATGAAATACTTAATAGATTGTGTTGGGATTTAATTTCAGAGGATCACAAGGGAACTTTGGGGATGATACAATTGTCTTTTGATTGTGTATTTACATTATTTATAAGTACAGTTAATTTTGGTCATTAAATGTCAGTACAAATACACAAATTCAAAAAGCTAAATTATGGAGAGGGAGAGAGGTATCTAATAAAGGTCTTGATTCAGAATATGAAAGTACTTTTACAACTCAGTAATACATCTTAGTTTTAAAATGCTGAACATTTTATTCCACCAGAGAATGTACATGTGTGAGTAATTAGCACATGATAAGATATGAATTAGTTATTTGGAAACTACTCACTTATGAGAATGGCTGAGATTAAAAGTAATGACCATACCAATATATTGGGAAAGCTACAGAGATAAGAGTAGTTAAATTCTTCTTTTGTTTTCTTTTGGGCCCACAATAAGCAGTACTCAGGGCTTATTCCTGGTTCTGTGCTCACTCACTCTTGACAGTGCTGGGAGATTCATATGACATGCCAGGGATTGAACTCAGGTTAGCCTCATGCAAGCCAGGTGCCCTACCTCCTGTACGGTTTGTCAGCCCTACTAGACACTCTTAATTTCCCTCTAGAGAGAATGTAAAACCGGATAGCCACTTTGGAAAACAGTTTAGTGGTACTAATATTTAATGTACATTACATTATGAACCAAAAATTCTATTCTTAAGTACCCAGGAGGAAGGAAAACAGGACCATAAATAGAACTGCTAAATGTATTTATTACAGCATTTTTCATATTAGCCAAAAAGGAAATTCTTGGGGCCAGAGAATAGTACTATTGGTAGGGTGTTTACTTTGCATGCAGCCAACCCGAGTTTGATCCCTTGTCTTCCATATAGTCATAAGGTCCACTGAGTACTGCCAGGAAAAATTCCTGACTGCAGAGCCAGGAATAACCCGAGCACTGCTGGGTGTGACCCCAACCCCCCAGTCCCCCAAAAAATGAAAGGAAAACTCTCAACTCTTCTAGCATCTACTATGAATATATAAACAATATTTCTAGATAAGAGTATTAATTTATAATTATAGGGAATAATGCACTTTGGGTATATAATACCCAACAATTTTACAAAGTGATCAAAGCCATGTGTATATAGTGTATATATTATTATGCTACTTGGTTTCATTTAAAAGAAATTTGTAGAAAAAGTGAGCATGAAAACATATAAGACTTGGAAATTGAAATAAACGATGTTATAATTAGGTATGAGGGAATGTTTTAAAGTGGTGAAAGTTTCTTTTTTTTTTAAATTTTATTGAATCACCGTGAGATAGTTACAAGCTTTCATGTTCGGGTTCCAGTTACAGAATCCAGTCAAACTACCAGTGTACAATTCCCCACCACCAATATCCCTGGTATACCCTCCCCTTTCCTGCCCCTCCCCCTGTCTCGATGGCAGATAATATTCCCCATACTCTCTCTCTGCTTTTAGGCATTATGACTTGTGTCACATAGACTTAGAGGTCATCATGTTTGACCATTATCTACTTTCGGCACACATCTCCCCTCCCGACTGATTCCTCCAGGCATCATTTTCTTAGTGATCCCTTTTCTGTTCCATCTGCCTTCTCCCATCTGCTCATGAAGCAGGCTTCCAGCTATGGGGCAATCCTCCTGGCCCTTTTATCTACTGTCCTTGGGTGTTAGCCTTATGTGATGTTATTCTATAGTCCACAAATGAGTGCAGTCCTTCTATGTCTGTCCCTCTCTTTCTGACTCATTTCACTTAGCATGGTACTCTGAAAGAATTCTTAAATTGTTGTAACTGTTATACCATCTATTTTTTTTATTTTTATTTTTTTAGTTAGTCACTGTGAAGGTACAGTTACAGATTTACACATTTTTATGCTTGTGTTTCCCTTATACAGTGTTTGTGAGCCCATCCCTCCACCAGTGTCCATTCTCCACCACCAATGATCCCAGTATCCCTCCCACCCACCCCCACCCCACCCTGCTTCTGTGGCAGGGCATTCCATTTTGTTCTCTCTCTCCTTTTGGGTGTTGTGGTTTGCAATAGGGGTATGGAGTGTCCATCGTGTTCAGTCTCTAGTCTACTTTCAGCATGTGTTACACCATCTATTTAATAAAACCATCATATGTACAATTCAGTAGGTAAATTCATTATATGCATAAAACGTGAACACATTGATTATTTAGTAGAAATAGTGAAGAGACTGTAAAAAGAGCTTTTCTTATTACATTAGTCTTACCAATCAGATTCATTTTTTTTTTTTTAACTTTTTGGGTCACACCTAGCGATGCACAGGGGTTACTCCTGGCTCTGCACTCAGGAATTACTCCTGGCAGTGCTCAGGGGACCACATGGGATGTTGGCAATCAAACCTGGGTCTGCTGCATGCAAGGCAAATGCCCTACCTGCTGTGCTATTGCTCTAGCCCCCACCAATCAGATTCTAAACAATACTATTTTTTACCAACTATAAAAGCAACTATTGTGCTGGTCTTGTTTTATTTTTATTTTGTTATGTAAGGAACTGTTATTATACTTGGGATTTGTTAATTGAATATTGTTACTGACTTAACAGTTTCAGGCAGAAGCGTCTCTTTATAGTCTGTTAATTTTGCCTCTTTAGGACCTGCAGTTCATAAACACCAGTTTAATAGTAATGCTGTGACAGACATTAATTTGGATAATGTTTGCAAAAAAGGAAACACTTTGCTGTGGGATATAGTCCAAGATGATGATGCAGTAAGTTGTTTAATAAGATCTAAAAACCTTCAAAATTATGGAAAATGTAATAAGGATAAACTAATACTTACGGTTACCTGTATTTGTTTTGTAGGTTAACCTTTCTGAAGGATTAATAAATGAAGCAGAGAAACTTCTCTGTTCCTTAGTATGTTGGTTTACTGATAGACAGATTAGAATGAGATTTATTGAAGGTTGCCTTGAAAATTTAGGAAACAATAGGTAAGTAGTAATTAAAATTTGTTTTTATTGAATAAGGTTTGTCTTTCGTATTTTTCATTTTTCTTTTGGGGGCAGTGGGACACACCTGGTGATGCTCAGGAGTTACTCCTGTTTCATGCAGTTAGTAATCACTACTGGCTGTAATTGGGAAACCATATAGGATCCAGAGATCAAACCCAGGTTGGCTGTATGCAAGGCAATCTGAAACGGTTTTTTATGTTCTTATGTTTGTGGTGGATTCATAGCATTTAATGGACCATTTCTGATTAACTAACTGATTTTTCAGTAATTGTGATAGAAACTTTAAATAGTGGTTTTATTCTTCCATGTGGATCTTTTTTGTTTTTGGGTGGGTGGGGGGCTACTCCTGGCTCTGTACGCAGGGATCACTCCTGGCAGGGCTTGGGGAATATGGGATAACAGGGATTCAACCTGGGTTGGCGCATGCATGCATGGCCGATGGCCTACCCGCAGTACTATCACCTCACGCCCCAGGAGGTGAACCCAGGTCTGTCTTGTGCAAGGCGAGCATCCTTCCCACTGAAGCATCATTCCAGCTCGAATTGTTAGTGTTTTATCTTGTTTAGATATATGTGCCCCTCCCCCCGTCCTTATAAGACTTAAAAAACTTTATTTGTTCCATTGGTAAATTATCAGGTTTCCCTTGCTTTTATGACTTTTTCCTTTTCTGATGACTTTGAGGTCTAAAATGAGTATTTTGTTTTTATATATATATATATTTTTCTTTTTTGGGTCACACCTGGCGATGCACAGGGGTTACTCCTGGCTCATGCACTCAGGAATCCACTCCTGGCAGTGCTCAGGGGACCATATGGGATGCTGGGAATCGAACCCGGGTATATTTATTTTCTTAGGAGGTGTGGGTTTGGGCCTCATGCAACTGTATTCAGTGCTTATCCTGACTGGTCAGGGATCATTCTTTTTTTTTTTTTTTAATTTTATTTTATTAAATCACCGCGTGGAAGATTACAATGCTTTCGTGCTTAGGTCTCAGTTATACAATGCAGAAACAACCATCCCTTCACCAGTGCCCATATACCACCACCAAAAAAAAAAAAAAACCCCACACAGTACACCTCCCATCCCGCCCCCCCACCCCCTTGTAATTGATAAGTTTCATTTTACATTCTGTTTACTTTGGTTACATTCAATATTTCAACACAAACCTCACTATTGTTGTTAGGAGTACCCCACTAGATTCAGACCTACTGTGAAGACAAAACTGCGGCCGCGCGGTTTTGAATTTCTGTACTTTAACAAGAAGTCCAGGGAGATTTCTTCCAGATATTAGATAATTGCAGGCTTGAAAACCCAATCTGTGGTCGTCTTAATATGGCGGCCACCGCGCCCTTCATCCCCGGAGAGAAAGGGGCGAGAGAGAGAGAAATACCTTTCCCCTCCTGGGCGGGCATGGGGCCAAGGCTTCGTTCTCAGGCTGGAGACATTCTGCGAGGGGTTGCCCACGCCGAAAGAGGTTTTGCTGGGTCTGGATTCACGCTTGTGCAGCTGCGGAGAGGCCGCACATGCGTGCGGCCCCCGGGATCACATCTCGGCGGTCTCAGGGATCATTCTTGATGGTGCATGAGGGACCACTTTTGGTGCCCAGCATTCAAGTCAAGTCTTGTTAGTCATTAATTGCATTAATAATCTTGGAGCACATTTATTTATCACATATTTAACTAAAAGAAGTGATTTTTAAATAAATGTTTGTAATATTTGTGGAGGCTTCTCAAGTAATGTGCAGGAGTTCTGGGTTTTCGATTCCTAGGAGACCATTTGGTATGCCAGGAATCAAATTAGGTATCCTACTTTTGATTATTTAAAGGGCTATACTTTGAATGTCCGAAATAATCTAGCCGTACCTTCTGTACTAGCTCTGTACTAACTCTCTCTGATTCCCATTTACTATTTTCTTATCATTTGCCCAAAATAGCATGTTTTTTGATCATGGGAATTTTTCATGTAATTAACTAATTTTAGCTTCCTAAAATTTTCAGTATTTAAATTTTGTCCCAATTTCTAATTTGACATGGTTTTAAAAATCTGTTACTATTCTTTGTTCTTTTATATTTATATGCTAATTTCTTTTGTATAGTAATTGTTTTCGAACAGAAATGTGGACTCATTGCTTCTTAGTATCAAGATCTGAAAAAATTAAAGTGTTCAGTAAAACAACAGTAAACATTTTAAAATACATTTATTTTTAAAAATTCCATTTCCTTAAAAAATTTATTTTTTAAAAAGTTTCCTCATTTCCTTTTTCTTTATTATTACTGCAGTGATCTGGGCTTACACACCTGTCATCCTCGTGCAGATTTCTTGCTGATTCAGTGGGGGGTATAGATGGCTCTGTCACATATCAGGTTGCAATGCTTCAACACTAGGCCAAGGTGCTCATTAAAGTATGCACTCTGTTTTATTGCAGTTCTTGTATATTTGCTCTCCAAATATACAGTTGAGGAACGCAAGTTATGATTGTATTGCTTACCAGAAGTTGTTTCGTGCTCACCAAACCTATCAACCTGATAGGTTTGTAGAATATTGTCATAAAATAAGGACATGAGGCAAATAATAACTTCCATAATAAAAAGTCCATTACTTTTCAGGATCAATGTGCTATTAGCAAGGATGTATGAGAAAAGATTTCTCCTAGAATTGGGATGCAATCTCCTTTTTTTGTTTGCTTCCAGGCCACATGGGGTGTTTGCTTCCAGGCCACATGGGGTGGTGCTAAGGGCTCACCTTTGATAGTAGACATTCCCTGAATTGATTGAAACTGAATTTTCTTTTTTTTTACAATCAAATGTTGCATCTCACACACGCAGCAAATGCACTCTACAATTGAGCCACATCCCTTGCCTTGATTTAAAACTGTTCTAGAGCTTGTCCAGTGTGTGTGTGTGTGTGTGTGTGTGTGTGTGTGTGTGTGTGTGTGTGTGTATGTTTATGTACAGAAAACTGTTTTTAGTAATCACATATTAGGATCTTGTTTTTGTGTAACTGAGAAATCCTTCCCAAGGGCTGGAAGCAATAGTACAGGGTAAGGTGCTTGCCTAACATGAGACTGCCCCAGGTTCCATCTTTGCCACCCCAGATGGTCTCCTTGAGCTCCCCAGCATTGATTCCTGAACACAGACGTCTGAGTAAGTCCTGAGCACTACTCAGTGCCTAAAAAATCCAAACCAAGAAAAAAAAACATTATACTATCCTTTTTTTTTGGGGGGGGGGGTTTGGTCACATGAGTTGGCTAAGTGCAAAGCAAGCGCCTTACCTGCTGTAGTATCTCTCCAGCCCCAGCAGTGGGTGTGATCACCAGCATAGAATGCCCACTGCTAGGGGTAGAGCTTATAAGAAAAATAAAAAATTTAAAATATAAAACAGTGAGATACATGAGTGTAAGAGTTAGGATGCATGCCTTGCATGCAAAGGACCTGGGTTCAATCCCTAGTACCACATGGCCTCTTGAACATTACTGGGTTTAGCCTACGATAGAGGTCCCAAGCATCATAGGTGTGGTCGCCCTGATGATCTCCACACTACAGGGCCTGAGCAGCACCATATCCTAGGATCCAAGCACTGAACCAAATAGTTTTAACTACTGATGTATACAGATCTAATCTAGTAAGATTACATTTAAACATAATTCATAAATTCTCTTCAAAAGTGAGAATTTCAACAACAAAACATAATCCTAAGAATTTAGGATAAACAGGATCAGTAATCCAAAGTAGTAAGACACTAATTCTAGGGGTCAGAGTAATAGTATAGAGGATAGGGCATTTGCCTTGTATGCGGCCCAGATTCAATCCCTAATATCTCATATGGTTCCTCAAGCACCACCAGGAGCAATTCCTGACCGCAGAGTCAGAAGCCCCTAGTTTATATCTTTTGTATCTAACAAAACCTCTGCTAATATTCCTGGTTTTGTTTTTGTTTGTTTTGGGGGGACAACCCTGCAGAGCTTAGGATGTACTCTTAACACAGTGCTCAGGAAGCTGCATGTGGTGCCAGTGGTTGAACTGGGAGTAGCCACATGCAAGACATCACCTAATAAGCTGTACTTTCTTCTCTAGTCCCCTCCTGCTAATGGTTTTGAAACTGACAAAGAATTTCAGATAAAAAGAACCTAAAATTTAGGTACTTTAAGTATTTATTAAGTATTCTATTTATTATTTTATTTTTTAATTAAGTATTTTATTTAAGTATTTTAAGTGTTTTTAAGTATTTTAACCTTAAAATATTTATGAGACTGCCTTTCGTTAGTAACAAACTATCTTTCAATTAATATGTAGTCATCTGGGCTGAAAAGATAGTACAGGGATGAGGTACTTGCTTTTGGCCAACCCTGTTTAGTTCCCTGGCACCACATATGGTTACCCTAACACCTCCAGAAGTAACCCAGAACACTCTCAGGTATGGCCCAAACCTACCCCACCACTACCAAAAGATAAGTACGTTTTAACCTCTCTTAAGTTCTACATTTTAAAATTAGGTAACTCTATGGCATTTCTGAATTCAAATACTGTGACACACTGGTGTTTGCCTGCAGTAGTGCAGACTTCAAAGAGGAAACCTGTTAGAAACATAATCAGACGTTTTCTTCCATGTTAATATATTTATACTTAGTTTTGAACTAAGGGCTGGATCGACAGCACAGCGGTTAAGGCTTTTGCCTTGCAACTGGTTGACCCAGGTTCAATTTCTCCATCCCTCTCCAAAAACCCGGCAAGCCACCGAGAGTATCTCGCCTGCATGGTAGAGCCTAGCAAGCTACCTGTGGCATATTCGATATGCCAAAAACAGTAACAAGAAGTCTCGCAACGGAGACGTTACTGGTGCCCCCTCTAGCAAATTGATGAGCAAAGGGATGACAGTGATACAGTGACAATGAAAATTCATTCTTCAGAGGTTAATTTTTTTTTTAAGTACGGCTATTGTGTAACTTGTTGGAAAAATACTAAAATTTAAACAGTTTTAAAGATAAGAATTTCAATGTACCCCCCCCCCCTCCCATTTTTTTTTTTCCTTTTTGGCTTTTGTGATCACACCCTGCAGTGCTCAGGTCTGCACACTTAGGAATTATGCCTGCTGGTGTTTGGGGAACAACATGGGATGCTGGGGATCAAATCTGGGTTTGCCGCGTCCAAGGCAAGAACCCTGCCTTCTATACTAATGCCCAGGCCCCTCTTTTCAAAATTTTAAACATTTTTCCTTTGAGCCACACCCTGTGGTCTTCTGGGACTATTCCTGGTTATATGTTTAAGAGTGACCACTTATAGGACTCAGGGACCATATTTGATGCCTGTTTTCAAACTGGCATTGGTCACATGTAAGGCAAGTATCTTAAACCTTGTAATATCTCTTTTATCCCTTAAAGATTGGTTTTTGCGTTCTTCGCCACACAAGATGGTACTCAGGGCTTATTCCTGACTCTGCTAAGGGGTTTCTCCTGTCGTGGCTGTGGGGGTGCCATATGTGGTGCCAAGGATCAAACCCAGTGCATGCAAGGCAAGCACCTTTTCTGCTATACTACCACTGTGGCTCTTAACTGTAATTTTTTATGTTTATTACAACACTTTGCTTTACAAAACTAAGTTTCAGGCATACTATGTTCCAGTTCAGCCACCTGTGTGACTTTCCCTCCATCAATGTCCAATCATTTTTCCCCCACCCTGCCTCTGTAGCAAGTACATTATAAATTTATTTCATAATGCTTGTTTGAAGAAAACTTAAAGGAATGGAAAACGCAATTATCAGAAAATTAATCACTATACATTTTATTTTTATTTCTATATGATTTTAACCTATACAAATAAAATTACTGCAACATAATGCCTACTCTTACTGCATAGATAAGTCTTCAATTCTAGTATCTAAAAAATACTGCATTAACTTTAATTTTGTACTTGATCTCATTATGGCAGCTATTATGTCTTACTGGTCATTAATAAAACTTAAAAATTCTTCATTGATATACTTGAGAATTTACATTTAGTAGGTAACTGTAAAATTTATTAAGAGTGAAGAAAATTTAGAAAATTTAAAGGGAAATCTAAACATACCTGTATAAATATAAAGTGTCACATCCTAAGAAAGGGAATATTGAAGACTGGAAAGACATAGAGCGTTCATTATATCTGAGAAGTTAAGTCATTATTGAAAATGTATGAAGTTCTTTACAAGGTAGGATTAGATACACCTTCTTTAATCTATAGAGGGTAACCATAAGCAAATGAGTGAGTGTCATACTCAATTGGTGAGAAGTTTGTTCTGTCCTTAGAAGAAGCTCCTTTAATACTTGTTATAAAACTGGTTTCAAGGCTATGAATTTTCTAAACTGTTGATAGTCCCTGAAGCTTTGTGTAAATTCTTCAAATAAGAATACTTTAGCTAGATAGAGTATTCTTTGTGATCTGTTCATTTCATTGAAGTTTTTGTATTCTAATCTTCTGTAGTCTAATCTCCATTCTAATCTTCTGATTTATAGAGTCTTATTTGCTATAAATCTTATGGGTTTCTTTTTCTATGCAAGTTTATTTATTAAATCTTACGGGTTTCCTTTTTATGTAAGTTTCTTTATTGATCTCGATGCTTTCGATATTCTGTCTCTGTCTTTGGAATTTGTTATTTTGAGTATGATGTCTTGGAGTTTTCCTAACTGGGCCTTTTTTTGCTGGGGCCCTTTGGGCTCCTTAGATCTTGGTTCCTGTAATCCTCAAAACTAGGAAATCCCCTCTCCCAAATGATTTTTTTCCTTAAATGTATTTTAATTTATTTTTTAGAATTTGCAATATTTAAACAACATGTATTGTTAAATCCTTTATATTGAACGTGTGGAGGAGAGTGGCCTTGAACATGGCTGTGGCTGGGGTCCAGAGATCTTCAATTGTCGAGGCTTGATTGGGGCAGGGAGGGAAATGCAGCATCATACTCAATGTGACAAATTCCAACATCCAGAGACTATAAAACCAAGCTCACAGAAGAGAGCGACACAGAGTCTCTTGCCCCTGCTCTTGGCTGTCTTCACAGGCGCCCCTCCCCTCTGAGGAGACGGGATGCATTTCCCTCCCTGTCCCGAGCAGAGCCTTGACAGTTGAAGATCTCCAGAACCTAGCCACAGCCCTGCTCAGGGCCACTCTCCACATGTTCACATGAGCCTCATGCATGAAGGAACCAGCAGAGGAACCCAAGTGTGCGGGATTCGGGGCTGAGATCTTCAAGTCTGCTCAGATCCCCCATTTTCCAGTAGCTAGGCAGTCACACCTAGAAACCGCCCAGGCGCCATGTAATAATCCCATCAAGGGCCAACATCCAGACACTATAAAACCAAGCTCCCAGAAGACATCTAATAGACTAGTTCTCCCTCTTGGAAAACCTGACAAGCTATCGAGAGTCTATTCTCTGCACGGGAGAGCCTGGCAAGCTCTCTGTGGCAAATTCATTTCCCACATACAGTAAAAGATTTATACATACCTCTTGGAGAGCCTGGCAAGCTACCGAGAATATCCTGCCCACACGGTAGAGCCTGGCAAGCTACCCATGGCGTATCCGATATGCCAAAAACAGTAATGATGGGATACATGGGGAATCTTGCGATGGGGGAGGCAGAACCGACCCTGCCTCCTGCCCAAATGAGACCCCGAGCGGTCGCCCATGTACAGCTCCTCCGCTCCTGAACAGCTATGATCCTAGCGCCACAGAAACCAGTCTTGGAATGCAGCGGCTGCTGGCAGAAATACCTCTGGACTTAATACCAGAATTCCAAATCCGGGCGACTGTGGAACATCTTACGCTCTTTGTTACCAACAATAGAAAACATACAATCTAATGATGCCATTCCAACAGGTCTGACTGTTGAGGGGAAAAACTCCAAATAATGATAGTGAGTTTCCTGTCATTGAATGTAATCAAAGTAAGGAAAGAGTAAAGTGAAAATCATCTGCCACACAGGCAGAGGGGGAGTGGGAGGGGCGGTATGCTGGGGTTATTGGTGGTGGAACATGTGCACTGGTGAAGGGATGGGTGTTTGAGCATAATATGACTGAGACTCGATACTAAAAGCCCTGTAACTATTCTCACGGTGACTCAATTAAAAAATAAAAATAAAAAAACAGTAATGATGGGTCTCATTCCCTTGACCCTGAGTCTCCAATCGTTGGGAAAGACGAGTAAGGAGAGGATGCTAAAATCTCAGAGCTGAGTGTTATTAGAGACATTACTGGTGTGTGCTGGAGTAAATTGACTAACAATGGGATGACAGTAATATAGTGATACAATATTATTGAATCATTGTAAGAAAAAGTTACAAAGTTATTCATGATTGCAGTTCAGTTATACAGTGTTCCACCACCAATGAACAATGTCCCCAGTTTATCTCCCACTATCCTCTCACCCCAGCCTACTTCTATGGCAGGCACTTTTCTTCTCCGTGTCTCTTTCTCTCTGTCTCTCTTCCCCACCCCTCTCCCAATCCTTCTCTTCTTCCCTCTCTCCCTTTCTCCCCTTTGGGGCATTATGGTTTGCAATAAAAGTACTGAAAAGTTACGTTATCACCTTTCAGTACTCCGTTCTTTTCCCAGCTATCATTTTCATAGAGATCTCTTCTCTGTCTTAAGAGCTACTACCACCCATCACACACACACCCTTGTGGCAGACCAACCATGGACAGACCTCTTGGCCCTCATTTCTATTGTCCTTAGGTATTAGTCTCATAATGTTTTATCTCACAAATGAGTGAAATCGTTTTATGTCTGTAGCTTTCCCTCTGACTCATTCCACTTAGTATGATATTCTCCATGTCTGTGTATTTATAAGTAAATTTCATGACTTTATTTTTTCCTGGTGGTTGCATAGTATTTCATTGTGTTGATGTACTATAGTTTCTTTATCCAGTCATCTGGTTGTTTTTTTTTTTTTTGGCACTCTGGTTGTTTCCAGATTCTGACTATTGTGAGTAGTGTTGCCATGAATATAGAAGTACAGATGACTTTTCTGTTAAATGATTTTTAAAAGGTTCTTTGTATTTTAAGACTTTCACTTGGCACTTACTGGGTCAGACACTTACTCTCCTTTATTACTTCATTATATACTCCTTAATTTTACCATTAGTTTTTTGATGACCGTCATTTTGTTTTTGATGTTTTTTTCCCTGCATTACTTTTTGCTGGCTTTGTATCATGATCATTAAATATCCTTTGTATTTTTGAGCTTGCTTGGATGTCTTGTCCTTTAACTTCTTTGCTGATTCATTCTTTAAGCAAATATGTATTCATTGTGCACTGTATGTAGGCACTTTGACCAAGTTCTCTCATTTTACACATTTTACTGGTAGTCTTTAAGCATAGGCATATTAATTGAGACTAATCTTGAAGAGACACTAGTGCCGAATCAAATGAAATCATTTCCAGGCTTAGTTAACTGTAGCCTTTTCATGCTGTGGGTGGGCTACGTTCATGCCTTGGAAGTTATTGTGCCCCGGTTGTACCTGACATTGGCTTACAAATGGCCCAACTCTACAACTCCACAACTAACCTTGAAGAGACACCATGGCTGTTCCTTAATTCCTGGAGCATATGGCCATATATGAGGCTATGCAGCACCGAATTTGATAGTGCTAACAGCCCAGTCGAAGCACAGTAAATTTGATGCGAAAGTTGTCGGAGCCAACTAAGCTCAGTGTGTGAAAACAGTATAGAAGGCACAACTTGAACTAAACAGTAATTCCTTAGACAATGACTCTGATAATACCTTTGTGAGGTACAACAGTTTTCACAACTTTTCTTTTTCAATAATTCAGAAAATTATGCAACCAGGGCTGCATCTGATGGTATATATGAGTACCACATGGTACTCAGGATTGAACTTAGGGTCTCTCCATGCACATGCACTAGCTCTGTGGGCTAGCACATAGAATTAATGCATAGAAGAAATGAGAAACACATTGAAGAAAAGAAAAACTTTGAACCATCTAGTCCTAAGCAGTCAGAATTTGGATTTTAAACAAATTCCCTCAGTGAATGAAGTGTGTATTACAATTAAAATTTGAGGTTTTTTTACTTGAGCCTCTGCTCCATGTTTTTCTTGATTAAATTCTCAGAAGTATCTGTAATTAGATGACTACTTTCATGAAAACTTACTATGAAATTCTTAGTCGCTTGCTTTTTGTTTGTTTGTTTTGGGACCACACATGGCAGTGCTTAGGGATTACTCCTGGCTCTACTCTTAGTAATTACTCCTGGTGATGCTCATGGCACCATATGGAATGCCAGGGATCGAACCTGGGTTGGCCACTTGCAAGACAAACTTGTACCATCTCTCTGGCCCCTTCACTTTTATTTTAAATTTTATTTTTTATAAAGTTGTTCACAATAATTATTACATTTAATATTTGAACACAAACGCACCACCATTACACCTTCTCAGCACTATTTCTTGACTGTTTCCACTTCCAAAGCAGAACTGAAATAATTTATTTTGTATTGCTTGTTATGATTAATTCAGTAAAAATGATCCAAAAAAGTTTCCTTAGAAAAGATTGTATGTGGGGCTGGAGTGGGACAGCTGGAGGGGATAGCGGGTAGGGCCTTTGCCTTGCATGCCGCCGACCTGGGTTTGATTCCCAGCATCCCATATGGTCCCCTGAGCACCACAAAAGAAAAGAGTGTGTGAAGATTGTTCTGTTTCACCCTGGAGCCATTAAGCCCTTTTATAAGAGATTTTTAACATGTTGTTAAAAGTTGAGCCTTTGTGTGCTATTAGACATATATACATGGAGTTCTAAAATTTAAAATCCGGTTGTACAAAAGACTCACTCATGGATGAGGCTCATTCAAGCATGTGAAGATCTACCGTGAGATTGGCAGCTATTGAATTCTGGAGGTTTTTGGATGCTGGGGCTCTGTTGGAACTTGTGCCCGCCCCCCTTCCAGGTTGCCCCAGATGAGACAGGCTGGCATGGGGTCTAGGGGTCTGGAGGCATTTCTGTGGGGTGTTCTTCACTTGCTCTTATACTTAGATATTTATAGTGAATTTTTCTTTAGAAGGCTTGGGTTGGAATTTTCAACACTTTGACTTTACCCCCCAGTGTATTAAAAATAAATTCATGGTATAGGAAAATTTTACTGTTTCTAAACAAGTATGTGTATAGTGTATTTCATTAAATTGTTTTGCATTTAGATTTTTAGTAGTGTGATATGTACAGAAATCTAGATGTACTGATAGTAATTAAAATTATTTTTCAGTAAATAACTGTTTCTGCTTTTTCAGATCAGTAGTAATTTCACTTCGTCTTCTTCCAAAACTGTTTGGAACTTTTCAGCAATTCGGTAGCAGTTATGATACACATTGGATTACTATGTAAGTAAATGAAACTAAAATGTTTACTTAAAAATTTTATTTTTCAAATTACTATAATCAGACAAGGTTTTGAATAGACTGCTTTAGGAAAGGTTTAATTTCATAGTTTTTACTTTTAAATTTGTAATTATAAAACATTACAGCAATTAGTGCTTTAAGTTAGGGTGAAAACTTCTACTATTTTGTTTATATTCATTATATGTTTAATTATGTACAAATATGCTACTGTCTATAAATGTACATATATATCTGTGACAATAGCAAAAGACGCCTTAAGTTGATCAACTCTGAAGTAAACACTCAAGGATGTCTTTAATTTTTCCATTAGGAATTGACTCTAGATGTAATGCATCCTGTAAGGGATAAAAGAATTTAATAAATGTTGAGGAATTTTTAAAAAAGTATTATTTTGATGTGGTACCATTTTTGGTTATATTCTAGAGAAATTGGCTGTTATCAGCACTCTCTCCCTCTCCATCTCCCTCTCTCTCCCTTTCTCCCTCCCTCTCTCTCTCCCCCTTTCTCTTTGACTCTTGTCTCTCTTCTCTTACCCTTCTTTCACTTGTGTCTTTACCTTCTCTGTCTTTCGAAGTGTTGGGAATACTACCCAGGATTTCACGGATGCAAGGCATAAGTTTTACCACTGAACCACATCCCTGGCCAGCAAACAAAATTCTTACTGAATATTTTTCTTCCCTACCATTAAAAGATTGGGAAGACAGATGAATTTATATAGAAAATGGGACTGTGGCAAAAAATGTGTAAATTAGAAGTTTTAGAATTTGGTCTTTTCCCATTTTTATCTCTTAGCACATCTATTGCCAGTAAATATTGTATGAAATGCTTTGTTAACCATGGAAGCAATGGACTCTGGGATACCTTTTTCTATGTATTGCAGATTCTGCTTTTATGTTAATCTTCCTAAGCATTTAAAACCTAGTGTTAAAACAGTTTGTTACTAGAGATTTGACTCAAATGGTAGAGCACGTGCCTAGTTTACATGCTGTCCAGAGTTCCATCATGTTCTTATATCCCCCTCAGCATCACCAGCATCATTTTTTTTTTAAAGGAGTTAGAGTATAGTGGAGATTGTGTGTTTGACTTGCACAGGGCCGATCCAGGTTTAATTCGGTATCTCCTGTGGTATCCCAAGGCCAGCCAGGAGTGATCCCTGAGCACAGAGCTAGGAGTAAGCCCTAAGCACCACTGGGCTTGTTCCAAAAACAATATCGAAATAAAAACATGCTATCATAAAAAGTTAGCTACTAAATAGGATTATACTCCAGACACTTTTACATTCTGCTATATAATGATGAAGGCACACACAGTTCTGTTCTTACATAGATCATATTGTACTATTTTTAATATTAGCTCAATAGTCATTCATTTATTTTTTTAAATGTAGGATTATGGCTATTTATTCAGCCATTGATTAAGCTCATTGAATTGGGCATGAACTCCACATTACTTTTTTTTTTTTAATGCATCGTGAGATACATTTAAAAAGCTTTCATGTTCGAGATTCAGTCGTATAATGATCAACCACCCATCCCTCCACTTTTCACCATCAATAACCGCAGTATACGCCGCCCCCCTCCCCCCCCATCCCAGTCTTCACCTTGCTTCCATGGCAGGTAACTTCCCCAATACTGTTACTTTACTTTTGGGCATTATATTTTGCTCGAATTTCCCACCACCATTCAAGTCTGCGCCAGGGGCAGATGTTAGGTCATTTATTGTCCATTGCTTATTTTGAAAATCTTGGGTGCCGGGCCACGCTTCTGGAATCACTGTCATTGTCATCTGGTTGCTCATCAATTTGCTCAAGCGGGCACCAGTAACGTCTCTATCGTGAGACTTGTTACGGTTTTTGGCATATAGAATATGGCACGGGTAGCTTGCCAGGATCTACCATGCGGGTGAGATACTCTTGGTAGCTTGCTGGATTCTCTGAGAGGGGTGGAGGAATCGAACCCGGTTGGCTGCATGCAAGGCAAATGCCCTACTCACTACACTATCGCTCCAGATTGTAAATGGTTTGGTTCTGGAGACATTTCTGTAGGGTATTAATCCATTTTGGGAATTAATTGAGCATCTCTGGACCAAGGCTGTTGTTGTACTAATAAGATGATGCCCCGAGGCACATTGTAGGTGTGACAGTGAGGCTGATGAGTAGGCAGGGACCTGGGGAAGGACAGTCCAGCACCTCTGCTGCCATGCAGTATGGATATTTGGTCCTGGAACCTGCATACCTGGGCCTTGTTTGTGGAAGCTTTTGGTAGTCTGGATTCCATCTGGAGTAGGCGGGGAAACTGTGCCTGCTTTATCTTGAGTGCCCCAGTGAAATTGGCTCGGTGTGGGGCCCAGAGAGATCTCCAGCTCTGTGGTATCTTCGGAGACTCACTGCTGTGTGTCTCTGGACCAGGGCTGTTGGTGTGCTAAGGTGGCACCCGGAAGCACATTGTGGACTGACAGAAGGCAGGTGAGTGGGCGGGGAGCTGGGGAGGGACAGCCCAGCGCCTCTGCCACCGTGTGGCATGGAGATTTAGTCCTGGAATCCGCATACCTGGGCCTTCCTTGTGAAAACTTTTGGTTCCCAGGATTCCATCTGGAGTAGGTGGGGAGACTGCACCTGCTCTATTTGGGGTGCTCCGGTGAAATTGGCTCAGTATGGGCCTCAGAGAGATTTCCGGTTCTGTGTTGTCTTCCGGGACTTGCTGCTGTGTCTCTGGCTTTTGATCTTTATCAAGATTTATTTATGGGTCTTTTAAGCAAGGCTGGTAGTAGAGTTTTCATGGTAGTTCTGGAGTTGGTTCATGGGGGTGACTGCCAGTGCTTCCATATGTATTGGGAAGTGGGGTTCGGTAGCCCACCCCAACTCTGAGAAAGCCTGAAGATTTCAGTCATAAAACCCACGTTCCCGAATATTCAGCAGGTTATGTCTTGATGAGGTCCATCCTGACATGGTGGAGTCAGGCCAGGGATTTGGAGGCGATTTTAGATTGTGGAAGCAAGTTGCTGCTGGGGTCTCTGCCTGGGCAGGAACAGGCCAACCCCCCTCCGGTTTACTCCAGTTTGTTCAGCCATGTGTGGGTCCGAGATTAACTGTAGCTTTTGGTCACTTTCGAGATTTATCTATGGGTCTCTGATATAAGGCCAGTAAATGAGTTTGTATAGCTGAGCTGGAGGTGGTTTGTGGGCATGGCTCCCACATACCTAACTTTTGGCCATTAATTTTTTGGTTAACTTGGTCCCAAGATGTTGGGATCCAGCCAAAGGCACAGCAGCCATTTTGGGGTATCAGGAAGCCTGAAGGCACCATCACGATGCTGATGCACTCGCCCCACAGGTACAGGTTGACAGCATCATACCCCCCTCATTAGTCATTTATAATCAGCACTCTGGAAGACATTTATTCTCTTTTCAAAGGATAAAAAAACTTCCCCATGGAGATTCAATGTAAATTTAAGTTATATATCTATATTTTCACGCTCTAATTTTTTGTTTGTTTGGGTCATACCCAGTGTGCAATGTTCAGAGGTTACTTCTGGTTCTGCGCTCAGGAATTACTCCTGGCAGTGCTGGGGGATCATATGGGATGCTGGGAATCGAATCTGGGTCGACCTCATGCAAGGCAAATGCACTACCCGCTGTACAATGGCACCGGCCCGAACATTTTGAGAAGTCCTGGGGAGGGGAATGTACAATGATCAGAGCACGTACCATGCATGTATAAGGCCCTAAGTCAACCTGACACTACAGTCAAGTAGTAAAAACTTTAGCATATTAAAGTTTTTGTAATTGAAACACCTTCCATTTGGAAGATTAATACATTTGTCTCTGTCCTAGAAGATAATGTTTCACCCTGTACCTCTGAAATTATTTTTCTATTAATTGGTCCAGGTGGGCAGAAAAAGAACTGAACATGATGAAACTTTTCTTCGATAATTTGGTATATTATATTCAAGCTGTAAGAGAAGGACGACAGAAACATGCGCTGTAAGTATGCCTTCATTAGATTTGTTAAGTTTGTATTGATGATCTTTCTTTTAGACCATCAAAAATTGAAAGATAATTTTCCTTTTGCTTCATATGGTAAATAAGGTCATGAAAAAATTTGTAAAAATTTTAAGAAAAATACATTTTTGTTTGTTTGCTGATTTTGGACCACACATGGTGGTACTAAGGGCTTCGTCCTGGTTCTGTGCTCCAGAATTGATCACTGTTGGAAGGCTTGGGGTGGAGTGAAGGCTTGGGAAAGGGAGGCCATCTGGGATCCTGGGAATTGAAGCTAGGTTGACTACTTGCAAGGCAAGCACTCTACCCATGGCACTATCACTTGTATAAATGTTATTTTAAGTTGGTTTTTGTAGTTTTTTTAATAGTTCTAAATCATAGAGAAATGTAAGTTATAATAACCTTTTGGGGTTTGGTCAGCCTTCACTATCAATTTCTCTGCGAAAGCATTATTTTCAGACATTGATAGTAAGAATCCCACCCTCCCATGAAGTTGTCTGTAATGTTCTTCATTGTGTTAATGTGTTAGGACTTTGACAGTAAAACTTAAATATACTCCCGAACAAATATATCTAACATGATGCTGATTTTAAATATTTTTCTTATTATGGGCTGGAGAGATTCTACAATGGATAGGGCATTTTCCTTGAATGCAGTCGACCCGGGTTTGATCAGGGTCAAACTGCCAAGAGCACTGCCAACAGTAATTTCTGAGTTGAGAGCTAGGAGTAACTTCTGAGCATCACCAGGTATGACCCAGAAAACTGTTACTGTATCACTGTCATCCCATTGCTCATCGATTTGCTCAAGTGGGCACCAGTAATATCTCTATTGTGAGACTTGGTACTGTTTTTGACATATCAAATACGCCAGGAGTAGCTTGCCAGGCTCTGCTGTGCAGGTGGGATACTCTGGGTAGCTTGCTGGGCTCTCTTAAGAGGGACGGAAGAACCGCCCTACCCTCTGTGCTGGGTTTCTGTAGTGTAGTGGTTATCACATTCGTCTAAACATGCTAAAGGTCTCCATTCAAAACCAGGTGGCAAGAGCCGAGAATGAAAAAAATTTAGACAATAATAAATAAAACTATAAGGGCCGGAGAGAGTACAGAGGTAAGGCACTTGCCTTCTCTGCAGCTGGTCCAGTTCAGTCCCCAGCACCCCATAGGGTCCCCTGAGTCCTGCTGGGAGTGAGCACCTCTGTTTGTTGCTGGGTGTGGGGAGGCCCCCTCAGCAGTTTGAGGGTCACTCCGGGTAAGCTTTGTGGGCCTTATGGTCTGAGATATTGGGACTGAGGGGTCTTGGGATCCCAGGGAGCAAACATGCCTGGAGCTTTCATTCCAGCCTAATTAGCTCATGTCTTCAATCGTGGACTTTGGGGGCGATCTCGGCACTGGTCACATGCACCTGATTCTATACCCACTAACACCTTCCAGGCATCCAGCCTGAATCCGGGGTTCTGAGCTCCAGGCCAGATGGGAGCACCCCAGTTCACTCCCACTTGGGAGAGGTAGGGGTCCCGGCCGTGCTCATCACCTATGGAGCTGGGGATAGAACTGGCAGCAACTACAGGAAGACAAGCCCCACCCCCTTTCAGGGTCCCATGCCCCTTGGATTAGGGACATCTGGTCCCCACCCTCACCCCCAGGCCCCTCTACTTCTCTGGGCCCCTCTACTTCTCTGGGCCTTGGCAGCTTTTTGAGGGACACCTCACCAGGCATACCTCAACAGGTTTCACCCAAAAAAACAAAACAGGGGCCGGAGCGATAGCACAGCGGGTAGGGCATTCGCCTTGCACGCGGCCGACCCGGGTTCGATCCCTGGCATCCCATATGGTCCCCCAAGCACTGCCAGGAGTAATTCCTGAGTGCAGAGCCAGGAGTAACCCCTGAGCATTGCTGGGTGTGACCCAAAAAGCAATAATAATAATAATAATAATATATACTAAATTAAATACTATAAAAAAAAAAAACAAAACAAAAATACCCATTTTTGTCATTTAATGCAATTGGATACTAATATCAAGAATCATTATCGGGATATGTAAAGTTAAAAAATTGATGGTATACCTTGTTAATATATTCTCAATAAAAATCTTCTCTGGAATGTCAGGAAGGTGGCTCTGATGGGTACATGCAGAGGAGTGGGTGCATGCAGAGTTCAAACCTTGGCACTATACAGTCTTCTGATTATGGTCAGGTTAACAGTGGAGGCCCTGAGCCACCCCTAGGGTAGCCCTCTTTATTCCTGATTCCACAGGCATCCTTGGACCCAGCGTTACTCTTCCCGTCCTGATTGACTAAGTAATCCTCAGGCCCTCTGAGTACTATTTGGGAGCTCACCCAGAGCCACTCCTTCCAGAGCCCTAACACCTATCCAGCCCCCCAAAAAAGATGAAAATGTTCAATATATTAAAATAACTTAGAGAAGAATTGGTTGAGTTGTGTTTAATACTTATTAGGGACATGCATTCTTAGAAATTGGTAAAGTTGGTAAAATTGCTTGTTAGTCAGAGGCATGAACTCAGTATCACCATATAAGTGAATTTACAGAAGTAGTTTCAATATTGGAAAAATTAATTTTCTCAAAACTTACACGTGGGTGGAAATTAAGCAGACTATGGAAGTGTTCTTATTTATTTATTTATTTATTTTTATTTTCTAAAGTAGTTCACAATATTTGATTACATCTAATATTCAAATACCAATCCCACCATCATGACACCTTCCCACTACCATATTTCAGATGTTCCATCCGAAATCCCAACCCCTGCCCCAAAGCAGAACTGAAATAATATATTTTGTATTGTTTATGAAAAAACACTGAAAATGCTACAAAATACTATCCTTAGAGGAAAGTGTGTGGAGATTTTTGTATTTCACCCAGGGGCCATTATCCCTTCTATAAGAGTTCACTGACATGTTATTAAAGGTTGAGCCTTTTGTGCTTTTATATATATGTATATATATATATGTACATATATATATATTCGTAAAAAACATTCCCTCTAAGATTGATTACCTCCTACTTTGAACCCCATAAAATACAGTGCAGTATTCTTGGAGTATGGGTAGAGTGTGTGGTTTGAAGGTCAACGAATAGGTTCATTCATGGGTGAGGGTTGGCCTGAGTGTGTGGAGAGTGGCCGTGAGCATGGCGGTGCTTAAGTTCTGGAGGTTTTTGGCTACTGGGACTGGGTCCCTTGGGATGTGAAGGGAATCTCACCTGCCCCCCTCTGGGGCACCCTGAGTGAAATAGCCTGGTGCAGGGTGTAGAAGTGTTTTTAAAAAGTCATATACCATTAAGGCATGTCGGTTCACATTTAAAAAACTCTTGTTTTTTTCTAACTTTTTTCAAATCAATTATTTCTCCAGATTTTACAATGTTTTGGCAGAGTGATACTGTTTTCTCAATCACCAAGACCTGGAGATTTCCTTATTTGTATTTAATTTTTTCATTTTTTGGGCCCCACTTTGTGCGCAGGGATTATTCCTGGTACTGTCTTTAGGGATCCACTCCTGTCAGGCTCTGGGGAAAATATAGAGGTGCCAGGGATCAAAGTAGGGTAGGTTACCTTACCCATACTACTATCTTTTTTGCCCCCTCATTTATTTCTAAATATAGAGGACAGTGATATGTCACTAGTCAGTTTTCATTGATGCTATATTTTATATTTTTAATTACGATTTACCTGAAGAAGCACAACAACACATTTGAGGTAGTCTCAACTTTATGATTAAGCTATGTCACTATAATTTGTTCCATAAAACTATAAATCCTATAGGCAGGACTTAAGACTTTATTTTATAAACAGCGAATCAGTCTTCTCTATAACTTATATTCTTATCTTTTACTCTTTTTTGATTTTGTTTTGTTTTTGGGTCACACTTGGCAGTGCTCAGGGGTTACTCCTGCCTCTGCACTTAGTTAAGTACTCCTTGAGGTGCTTCAGTGACCAGTTGGATGCCAGGGAGCAAGCCCTGGTTGGGTGCTTGCAAAATTGGTGATTTTTGCCAGTGTACTATTTCTCTAGCCCCTGTATTATGTATTCTTTTTTTTGTTTGTTTGCTTTTGGGTCACACCTGGGGATGCTCAGGGGTTACTCCTGGCTCTGCACTCAGGAATTAACTCCTGCCGGTGCTCAGGGGACCATATGGGATGCTGGGAATCGAACTCCGGGTCAGCCACGTGCAAGGCAAACACCCTACCCGCTATGCTGTTGCTCCAGTCCCCTGTATTATGTATTCTTATGTGCTACATTTTAACTCTATCAGTCCTTATCTTGTGTATGGGGTTTTTCTAAGCATAACCTAAATAATAAATAAAATATTTAATAGAGGAAAATAACAAAAGAAATTACAATTTAAATTGCTATTATGGAATATTACTTTGGTATCTAACATTAGAACCATTAAAAATTCTAAAGATAATTTAAAAATAGGACCTTGTTTCATTATTTTAATTACTTTTTATATAGGTATAGCCATAGTGCTGAAGTTCAGGTTCGACTTCAATTCTTGACCTGTGTGTTTTCAACTCTGGGATCACCTGATCATTTCAGTAAGTTTCTTTTTAATTATAGTATTTTAATCCATTTGTGGTCTAGATTGATTCTTGGAAGAGTCCATTTAAATGTACTCAATATTTTTACATTTCTGTAATGATTATTCTCAGTAGTGAATGTATGTTGATCTCAGTGTGTCACTGATAAATTCTTTTTCAATTTCTCAGAATGCCATTTTCCAGGTAGAATAAACAACTCATTTCAAATTATATTTGAAATAGGATGCCATACTGTACCATATTTGGCGAATGTGTCTTCAATTACCTTTGGTTATAGACTCATTGCTTCTAGTTGGATACAGCCATTGTTTTTGTACCTGGGCTAACTTGGCCAAAATTGTTAGCTTCATAAGTGATGGAGTCATTTAAAACCATGTCTTTACTTAAATTAAACTCAGTTTCCTTACCAGATGATCTATTTTTTTCCCTATGTACATATATATAGATTTATTTATAAAATCCACCCCCGCCCCTAAGGTGGGAGGAGCTGGGGAAAGTAGAAGAGGTGAAAAAGGGGGCCCAGAAAAGAGTGGAAAGGTGAAGAGGCATGACTGGGAAGAAAAAGGGTCCCTTTCAAGTTAAGGGGGCCACAGGAGCTCTGTTGACAGTCATCTTGCGCCCCCTGCTGGTAGAGGATGGTGTCTGCAGGCAGTTTGAGGTGCCCCCATTAGCGGCTGTGAGTCCTCACTGGCGGTGGGAGTGGGAGTAGGGGAGGTAGGGTGGGTGGCTGGGAGAGTCATGGGAGAGGGGGTGGCGGGGCTGGGCAGGGAGGAGGAGGTGGCCCGCAGGGTGTTGGGGCTGGGAGCCTTGTCGCTGACCAACTCACACTTGGATGCCCCATTGGTGTTGGTGCCCATGGAGGCCGTGGCAGGGACAGTCTCTTTTTTTAAATTTTTTTATTTTTTTAAATTTTATTGAATCATCATGTGGAAAATTTTGCTTTTAGGCTTAAGTCTCAGTTATACAATGCTGAAACAATCATCCCTTCACCAGTGCCCATATTCCACCACACACACACACACACACACAAACCAGTATACCTCCCATCCCACGCACACACCCCCACACCCCTCTGTAACTGATAAATTTCACTTTACTTTCTCTTCACCCCAGTTACATTCAATATTTCAGCAAAAACCTCACCATTATTGTTAGGAGTTCCCCACTAGAGTCAGACCTGTTGTGAAGAGATATGAGGTCATGCGGTTTTGGATTTCTGTATTTTAGCAACTAAGTCCAGGGAAATTTCTTTCAGATATTGGATCATTGCAAGCTTGTAACTCTCATCTGTGATCCTCATAATATGGTGGTCGCCACGCCCCCCCACCCCCACCCCCAAGGAAAAGGCTTTTCTCTAGAGAGAAAAACCTTTCCCCTCCTGGGCAGGCGTGGGGCCGCAGCTTAGTTCTTGATCTGGAGACATTCTGCAAGGAGCTGCCAGTACCAAAAGTAGTTTAGCTGGCCTCTGGAGTCATGCTCGTGCAGTCATGCTCGTGCAGCTCTGGGATCACATCTCAGCGGCGAGTGGGGCCGGTGCCGCCCACCTTTTTGAGAGCACCCTCCGATCTTTTGTTTTTTAAGGGTTGATAAGTTAAATTTTCTGGTCTTATCCAGAGGTGATTAGGGCTTATTCCTGTCTCTGTGCTCAGGAAGGACTCCTGGCAGGCTCAGGGGACCATATGAGTGCTGGGGAATCCAAATCCAGCCATGTGCAAGAGAAGTCCCTTAACCACAGTACCATCTTTTAGGCCAAACAGGGTTTTGTTTTGTTTTTTTTTTAATTAAGACATTGGTCTTGGGACTGAGTGGTAATACAGTAGGTCAGGCATTTGCTTTGCAGTCTGCCTACATGATTTGATCTCCAGCATTGCATATGGACCCCAGATACCACTAGGAGTAAGCCCTGAGTAAGTCAGGTATGTGGAACAAAAACCAAGAGAAGACAGGGCCTGAATGGGGGCGGGGGAAGAGTGTGTTAAAATTGCACTCCCAGTGTTGTTAATTAGGGAGGGAGCAGGGAGTGGGGGAGTGCCAGCTTGCACTTTGTTTTGTGTGTTCCTGTTGAAGAGCCTTCATTATTAGAAGGACAGTCTTTATATGTGGTCAAACTGATGGATTAGTCTTGTTAGCATGAGAGGTTTTATCATGCAACTTTTATATACTTGAGATGCATCATGTGTTTCCTTTTTTTTAAATAATGAGGTATTGGTGAGTTACAATACTGTTTTCTTGTGTTTGTGCTGGAGCCATATACCTGGCTTTGTTTAGCGGTCATTTCTTTTCTTTTTTGCTTTTTGGGTCATACCCGGCGTTGCACAGGGGTTACTCCTAGCTCATGCACTCAGGAATTACTCCTGGCAGTGTTCGGGGGACCATATGGGATGCTGGGAATTGAACGCGGGTCGGCCATGTGGAAGGCAAATGACTACCCGCTGTGCTATTGCTTCAGCCCCATCAGGGGTCATTTCTGATGGTGCTTGCAGGACCATCGGGTTGCCAGTGATCGAACAGGGTTGTCTGGATGTAAGGCAGCACTTTAATGCTGTACTATCCCTTTACTCTGTACTACAGTACTGTTAATGGTATTTTCATGCATGTATATTTTGAATACCTCACCCATAACCAAATACCAAATGCCCATCCTATTCCACCAACACCCATCCACCTGCACTTCCTTTAAGCTAAATTCTGTGAACCAGTTCTCCACTTCTGTTGCCTTTGACCATTGCTTCTCCCTTGCTTTGTGTCTTTTGGTCATCATGTGTTTACTAAGTCAAACTTTTTGTAGCAAATGCTGCAAATTAATAGACTAGTGACATAAGTAGATTTCAAATTCAGACAGCTGGCTTCAGTAGGAATTTTCTGTCTTTATATTAGATCATTTATTATATCTGTTATAATTGGTAACATACAATGAATAAATAAAACAAAAAATATATCTGGAAGTGAATCAAAACAATATCAGATAAGTTTCATATTTCTTTAGTTCTTACTGGAAAAATGTTAACTGCTTTTCTTAGAATTTCAGTAATGAGTGATTTGTTTTGTTTATTCCCATCCCAGTGCATATCGTATTGGTTCCTTTTGCATGGTCTTATAATACCGTCTACACTGTCATGTCACTGTCATCCTGTTACTCATCGATTGGCTCGAGCGGGCACCAGTAAAGTCTCCATTGTGAAACTTGTTACTGTTTTTGGCATATTGAATATTGCCAGGCTCTGCCATGCGGGCGGGATACTCTTTGGTAGATTGCCGGGCTTTCCAAGAGGGGCGGAAGAATCGAACCCGGGTCAGCTGCGTGCAAGTCAAACGCCCTACCCACTGCACTATCGCTCTGGCCCATTGCCTATAAGTGTGGATGGCAGTAATTCTTCCATTTATGAATGTACTTCTGTTTTATAGTTCATTCTGATTTCTTGTTTTTTGTTTTCCTGGGGTACAGATAGAATAAAGCAGAAAACCTCTCTTCTCCCACATCATATTGTTTTAATTTTTTTTTCTTTTTGGGTCACGCCCAGCAATGCTCAGTGGTTACTCCTGGCTTTGCACTCAGGAATTACTCCTGGCGGTGCTTGGGGAACCATATGGGATGCCAGGGATTGAACCCGGGTTGGCCGCGTGCAAGGCGAATGCCCTACCCGCTGTGCTATTGCTCCGGCCCCCTACACACATCATATTGTTTATTGACATTGTTCCTGTCAGATGTAGTACATTTATTTGGTGAGCTAGTGATGGTTTACATTATTCCAATAGCTATATTCTTTTAAAATCGATAACAAAAGTTTATACATTGCCTATTAAGTGTGGATGGCAGTAATTCTTCCATTTATGAATGTACTTCTGTTTTATAGTTCATTCTGATTTCTTGTTTTTTGTTTTCCTGGGGTGGTAGGTTTGGGGCATACCCAGCTTTGCTCAAGGCTTACTCCTGGCTCTGCTCAGCTATTTCTTTTTTTTTTTTATATATAGTTTATTATTTTTTTTATTGAGTCACTGTGAAAACAGTTACAGGGCTTTTAGGATCAAGTCTCAGTTATACTATGAACAAACACCCTTGATCCCTTCATCAGTGCACATGTTCCACCACCAAGAACCCCAGCATACCCCGCCTCCCACTCCCCCTCTGCCTGTGTCGCAGATGATTTTCACTTTACTCTCTTCTTACTTTGATGGTTTTGGGATTCTGGTATTAAGTCCAGAGGTATTTCTGCCAGCAGCTGCTACATTCTGAGATTTGTTTGTGTGCCCCTGGGATCATGGCTGTTCATGGGCGACCGCTTGGGGTCTCATTTGGGCAGGAGGCAGGGTTGGTTCTGCACACCCCCATCTTGAGATTCCCCACGAGACCCATCACTGCAAGCTCCTACCTCTCTGTCCAGTTGGTTCTGAATGGTGTCGGTCGCCATGCTGCTGCAAAGGGGCGAAGGCTGAGGGACGGAAACCCTTCCCCTCCCGGGGCCGCACGGGGCCATAGCTTAGTTCACAGTCCAGGAGTATATCTGCCAGCAGCCGCTGCTTTCCGAGATTGGTTTCTGTGCCTCTGGGATAATAGTCAGCTGTTTCTTTGGCCCCAATTATCTGATGACTTTTTAAGTACTCTTACTCATTTTCCTTACTTGCCTTTTTAATTAGCTAAATAAGTTTGAGTTATTACATATATTAAAGATTGTCATTTAAATTGACTACAAGATTCTTAAGTTCTTAGGTGAATGTAATATACACCTCAGTTAACTCTTTGTGTGATAAACAGTCTGATTAAACCATAAAGACTGATATTGCTAGTAGATGTGTATTTTCTTTCTTTTTTTTTTATCTCCTCCAATTTCTGAATCTTTTCTACTTTTCCTAAGAAAGACAGAGGGTGAAGTTTCTTATAGTTTTGGTGGTTCTGTTTTTTCAATTGAATCACCATCATATACGCTGTTAAATAGTTGTTCATGATTGGTTTCAGTCATAGAATGTTATAATACCCATCCCTTCCCAGTGTGTATTTTCCAACACCAACGTCCAATTTTTCCTCCTGCCACCCTTCTCCCCTCTTCCCCTTCTCACCTTCTCCCCCCCCCCGCCCTCCCCCCCCCCCCCCCCCACACACACACACTCCCCAGCTGCTTCTTTGGGAACAGCTCCAGCTTTTGGAACTTAACTTCTGTGATATAGTTTAGAAATTCATATGCTGCTTTTCTCCTACCCTTTTAGAGTTCTTCCTTTATCTATTTGCAGAATTGTGATTGCTGTCAAAATGCCATCTCTTTGATTCTTTTCAAGTTATGCTTTTAAATCATTTAATACTTGGGTTTAAAGACCATATGGAATTCATCATGTTATCACATTCTTCTGAACTTTGTTTCTTTTTTCTTTTTTTTTTTCTTTTGCTTTTTGGGTCACACCCGGTGATGCACAGGCGTTACTCCTGGCTCTACACTCAGGAATTACTCCTGGCGGTGCTCAGGGGACCATATGGGATGCTGGGATTCGAACCCGGGTCGGCCGCGTGCAAGGCAAATGCCCTACCCGCTGTGCTATTGCTCCAGTCCCCTGAACTTTGTTTCCTGATGTGTTGCAGTTGTCTGTTTTAGGAGACTGTGCCCATTTTGCTTATTCATCAGTGTTTGAGAATTTTCAAAAATGAATGCCTATGGGTATTTGATGTTTGTCTCCCACATGCATAGAATGAGCTTTGAAAATGATATCCACTTTAAATCTTTGAACTAATTCCTTAGCTTTGGGAATTTCTTCCGTGTTATCATGTTGATTTTACTGTAATGATTGTTCGTATTTTGGGGATAATGTATTTCCAAAATAGTGTTTCTGGGAACTAAGTGTTACATGTTTTTTGATGGTTTATGGTTTTTTATTATATTTTATGTAGATTATATGAAATCTTTTAAATTGTTTAATAAAGTGTCTCCCCTTATATTTTTGGATATATTGGTGTTTTTAATCCACTTAATTTAACAGAGATGTTGTATATACTATTATTTCAACCTTGTCTTTTTTCTTTAGGATTAAGTTTAGAGCAAGTCGACATTTTATGGCATTGTTTAGTAGAAGATTCTGAATGTTATGATGATGCTCTACATTGGTTTTTAAATCAAGTGCGAAGTAAAGATCAACATGCTATGGGGATGGAAACCTACAAGCATCTTTTCTTAGAGAAGGTAATTTTGCTTTCTGACAGATTAATTTCTGTTTCTTTATTATTTTCTTTTTAATTCTTGAAATACAAACAATGAACTTTTTACATTATTTTAAAAATAGACAAATGTACTCTCTTCCAGAAGTTCCTGTATAATTTTTGTCTTTCAGTGTTTATATGTAAATGAATATTTTTGTTTCGTTTTGTGCCACACCTGGCAGTGCTCAGGTTTTGTGCTCAGAGATAACTGCCGTCAGAGTTAGAGGGACTGGAGCTTGTGTGACCATATAAGCTTCTAGGGATGAAACCCTGGTTGGCTGTGCCTTACCTGATTGCTGTTGGCAAATACTTTACCCACTGTACTAGTGCTTCATCCCCTAAATACGTAGTTTACATTCACAAAAAAATTATCTTCCCAAATTGAAGTACTTAAACTAAAATAGATAAACACTAATAAGAGATGTGGAGTAATTTGATGCTTATTTTTAAAAATTATTAGCATTATATATCAGTTTTCAGTAGTGGTATACACACCCACAAAATGGAATATATATTCTTTGACTCTGAAAATTAAATGGTTGGACTTCACAGTGTAACCAGATCTCCAGATTTATAGTTCCATTCTAGAATGCCTTTTTATGAATTTAATTTTTGGGGCCACACCAATTCTGCACTCAGGAATTACTCCAGGTAGTGGTCAGAGGATAATAGGTTGGCTGTATGCAAAGCAAATACCCTACTTGCTGTACTATCTCTCAGAATGTCATTTTAGGAACAAAGCATAGATAAAAATTATTTTTCAATTCCAGTTTTTGTTTCTTCACCAAATGTCACAGTTGGTTCAGGTGTCAAAAATCCATTTAAACTTTGACACATCTATCATAAAGCAATAAGCATTTATTTATTTATTTATTTATTTATTTA
The DNA here is from genome assembly GCF_027595985.1 of Sorex araneus. Classification (NCBI taxonomy): domain Eukaryota; kingdom Metazoa; phylum Chordata; class Mammalia; order Eulipotyphla; family Soricidae; genus Sorex; species Sorex araneus. Next base: position 324,487,313 of record NC_073313.1, on the reverse strand, counting down.
TTTATTTATTTATTTATTTATTTATTTATTGTTTTGGGGTCACACCCAGGGATGCTCAGGGTAACTCCTGGCTTTGCACATAGTAATTACTCCTGGCAGTGCTTGGAGGACCATATGGGATGCCGGGGATTGAACCCAGGTCTGCAGCATGCAAGGCAAATGCCCTACCCACTGTACTGCTCTGGCCCCAACAATGGGCATTTTAATTTGTACTTGTTTTTGAGGCTATAAAGGCTCTCTGTGGACTAAATCTTTTATGATAGATTTAGGTAAATATGAATGAAGTTAGTATATAAATTATGTCACTAGATCCAGGACAAAGCTACAGGTAGACCTCCATAATGTCAGCCTCTTAGTTGTACATCAACTGTATGGATAATTACACATTCCATAACTGTATGACATATAAGGCTAGCAAATGATAAAGTGCTGTATTAATTTTCTTTGACTTGGGTGCATCATGAAAATAGAGGACTTGAGTAACATTTTGTTATTTAAAATTTTGATATTATCACTTAAAATTTGAGGTCTTGAATAATAAACTCGCTGAAAAAAAATTTTCTTTTTATAAAGATGCCACAGCTAAAACCGGAAACGATTAGCATGACTGGCTTAAACCTATTCCAGCATCTCTGTAACTTGGCTCGGTTGGCTACCAGTGCCTATGATGGTGGTTCAAACTCTGAGGTATGGATTCAGACTTGTCACTGTCAGCATGTGCCAATTTTCTTTTATTCTCCAAATTAGATTTCTTGGATGTTATAGCCTAATAACCATTTAATTTACTATTGGAAGTTATGCATTTGGGTCTTTTTCAGGGTAGGGGGGCAAATCTGGCAATACTCAAGGTTTACTCCTGGCTCTGCACTCAGGAATCATTCCTTGCAGTGCTCAGGGGGAACATATAGGATACTGGGGAGCAACCAGGGCTGGCTCCCTACCTGCTATATACTATCTTCCTCGCCCTAATTTTGTGTTTTTTTTAAAAACTGGTTTCTGGTAGTTGTATGCAGGAAATTTGATGATATTTTATTACAAAAGGTAACCTAAGTTATGTGTAATGAAAAGTTAATTAACTTTTCTTGATTTAATAAGGAAGAGATCATCTGCATTGTTAGTCCTTATAAGCCTGATAATCAGGTAATTTTGTCATGATAGAAAGATTTATCTTAAATCTAAATTTTAAGCTATTTGTTATAAGTTTTTTGTTGCTCTTGGAAAACTTTGTTTTAAAGAGTTTGCCAAACTGTAAAACCAGTTTGTCGGTAACTTTTGTTCAGAAATAAAATCTCCCTAAAGCATCTCTGATCATGAGACATGATGATCAAATTTCATTTACCAAAAACTTCCACTTTTTTTTTTTCTTTAATGAATCACTTTGGGGTACAGTTCCAGACTTACAAATTTTCGTGGTTATTTCAGTCATACAATGGATCGAGTGCCCATCCCTCCACCAGTGCCTGTTCACCACCAGTGTTCCCAGTATCCCTCCCATCCTCCCCGCCCCCCGCCTCTGTGACAGGCCATTCCCTTATACTCTCTCTATCCTTTAGGGTTTTGTGGTCTGCAGTGCAAGTATTGAATGGCCATCATGTTCGGTCTGTAGTCTACTTTCAGCACGCATCTCCCATACCTAGTGGGCCCTCTAAACACTCTTTACTTGGTGGTCCCTTCTTTATCTGAGCTATCTTTTCCCCCAGCATGTGAGGCCATCTTGGCCTGGTACTTAATCTCTGTTATCCCTGGGTGTTAGTCTTCCATACTGTTACTTTATATTCCCAAGTGAGTGCTATCTTTCTATGTCTGTCAAACTTCCGCTATCTTAGTAGCGGCAAGCTTCTGCTTGCCTTCTTGGCCATCAGATTTTGTTGTATGCATTATTTCTTTTTGTCCTAACACAAACTTTATTTTATTTTATTTTATTTTTTTTTGACTTGCGGGCCTTACCTGCCAGCACTTAGGGCTGACATGAAAGGCAAGTGACCTACCTATGCAGTCTGCTAGCTCTCTGGTCCACCAGACTTTTATTCATTTACTTACTTTTATTTATTTTTAATTAGAGAACTGTGAGTTGCTGATCATTGCATTTTAGGCAGATACTATTTCAACATCAATATTACCACCATAGTCTGCTTGCCTCCACCAGTATTTTGTTTTTGTTTTTATTTCTTGTTTTTTGGACCATACCTGGGAATGCTCATGGGTTTCTTCTGGCTGTGCACCTAGGAATTATTCTTTTTTTTTTTTTTTTTTTGCTTTTTGGGTCACACCTGGCGATGCACAGGGGTCACTCCTGGCTCTGCACTCAGGAATTACCCCTGGCCGTGCTCAGGGGACCATATGGGATGCTGGGATTTGAACCCGGGTCGGCCGCGTGCAAGGCAAACGCCCTACCCGCTGTGCTGTTTCTCCAGCCCCTAGGAATTATTCTTGGCAGTGTTCAGTGGATCATGTAGGATGTTGGAGATTGAATTTGGAATAGCAGGTGCAAGACAGGGTCCTACTCATTGTACTATGTTCTGGCCCAAATATTTTAATGTCTTTCCTAAAATGTATTTAGGACACTACAGGTATATTTCAGTAATTGAAGAAATTTTCACGACCGTCTCTAACAGCAGTTATATATATATATATATATATATATATATATATATATATAAAATAGCAGTTCTTTTAAATACTTGATTGAATTTTAAAAGCTCTGATATGTGTAACTTAAACCTATTCAATCTTCTGATCATTTACATTGTCTAATAAATAAAGTTTATAAATAAAAGTTTTCTTCTCAGCTTTGTGGCATGGACCAGTTTTGGGGCATTGCATTAAGAGCACAATCCGGTGATGTCAGTCGAGCAGCTATCCAGTACATCAATTCTTATTATATTAATGGTGAGTAATTTGAAATACTATTTCTAACAAGTAATTTTTTTTCATTTTAAATTTTTTTCAATGAATTTTTATTTCCATATGAATTTTCAGGGCGTAGATTTATGCCTCTACATATGCATAGTTATTACTACCACTACCACTCAAAAAATCACTCTTAATTTCTCCCATGTCCCTTCCCTTTTCCTTTGGTAATCAGTACAATTTTTACTGAATCTGGAAGTTGATTTTTGTTGTCTGTTCCTGGTTTATTAGTCTTATATATTACACATTTGAGTAAAATGCCTAATACCTGTCTTTTGATTAAAATCTCTAATGGTTGTCCTTCACTTAGTATAATCATGTCAGGTACTATCCACTGAATTGACTTTTGAGTACATGACTACATATTTTTTGATGGTAGAGTAGTAGATCCGTGACTCCTCTAGTTATTCATTATTAACAAACTTTAGGTAATTTCTAGCTTGTCCGTCTTTTTATTCCCCTAAACATAGTTATATGTCAGTATTATATTTTAATTTAATCACCATGAATTAGTTGCAGAATTATTCATGATTGAGTTTCAGTCATATTCCAACACCATTACCTTGGGGCATTTGTAATTTCCCTGCTCTATTTCTTTATATCATCCATATGATTTAGATCATTCTGTCTTTTCCTCTCTGACTCACTTCACTCAGCATGATACCCTCCAGATGTAGAGTTTTTAGGGCTGTTTATGTATGGTATCATGTCTTCTGCTAAAAATGAGATCTTGACTTTGCCTATCCGATGCCTTTGATATCTTTCTCTTGCCTAATTGCTGTGGCAAGTACTTCCGATACTATCTTGAATAGCAGTGGTGAGATTGGGCTACCTTGTCTTGTGCCTGATCTTACAGGTAAGACTTACAGTTTTTTCATTATTGAGTATAATTTTTGCTGAAGGCCTGTGGTAAAATGACTTTGACTATGTTAAAGAATGTTTCTTCAACTTCCATTTTGTTGGGCATTTTTAGCATGAATGGGTGCTAGATTTTGTCAGATATGTTCTCTGCAGCTATTGATGTGACCATCTGTTCTTACTGGTCTGGTGTGGTACATTGATTGACTTATGTTAAACTAAGCTTGCATCCCATATGAATCCAAATTGATCATGGTGTACGACCTTTTTGATTTGTTGTTGGGTTCAGTTTGCTAGTCTTTATTGATGATCTTTGCATTTATGTTTATTGGGGATGTTGGATTCAATTTCTTAATTTATCCTGTCACATTGTGTTTCTAAATCGATGCATATAAGCTATTGACATTGAGTGAAATTACTGTCAGAGAGTTTTGTGCCATCTTTCTTTTTTTTTTTTTTTTTTTTGCTTTTTGGGTCACACCCAGCGATGCTCAGGGGGGTTACTCCTGGCTTTGCACTCAGGAATTACTCCTGGCGGTGCTGGGGGACCATATGGGATGCCGGGGATCGAACCCGGGTCGGTCGTGTGCAAGGCAAACGCCCTACCCGCTGTGCTATCGCTCCGGCCCCTTTGTGCCATCTTTCTGAGGAAGCTTGCTATGTTTGTAAGCGTGTCTTGTCTGTAAATTTTGCTGGGGCTTGAACCTCAGTCAGCCATGTGCAAGGCAAATGTCTTAGTTGCTCTACTATTGCTCTGACCCTCTGCTTTGTCTTGTCTTAGATTTGCCCCTGCAGCCCTTGCAGGGTTGATTTTGAGTCTGTGTCACTCCTGAGTTGTTTATTCATGAAATTCTGTATTATCTTTCAAATATGAATGAAAGTCTGGCTGGCTAATGTATTCTTGATGAGATGTTCATTTCATTGAGGCTTTTTTTTTTTAAAACTATATCCCATCTTTGCCTTTGGGCCTGCTGGATTTTGTTTGATATATCTGCTATAAATCTTTATATGTAGCTTCCTTCCTTTATCGTGCTACTCTCTGTTTTTTGTCATTCTGATTAGGATGTGTGTTGGAGTCTTTTTATTTGGGTTTCTTTTAGCTGTACCCTTTGGACCTCTTGGATCTGGGTGTATGTACTCTTCAGTTCTGGGAAATTCTCAGCAGTGATCCATTTGACTGTTGATTTTTCATTGGGCTTGTCTTCTATCTTCTTCTTCTTCTTTTTTTTTTTTTTTGGGTCACACCCGGCAATGCACAGGGGTCATTCCTGGCTCATGTGCTCAGGGGACCATATGGGATGCTGGGATTCGAACCCAGGTAGGCCGCGTGCAAGGCAAACGCCCTACCCGCTGTGCTATCACTCCAGCCCTGGGCTTGTTTTCTTGACCCTCTGGGACCCCAACAATCTGTATGTTGTTTTTCTTGAATTCATTTCAGCATTTTCTATTGTGCTGTTTATTTAACCCCACCCCCTTCTCTTACGGTGTTGTCTGGGGTTTTCCTTCATCTCATTTTGTTGACTTATTTTTTAGTTTTTGTTTTTAGTTTTAGTTCTGTCATTTCCAATTCTACTTTTTCACAATTTTCTGTGTTTCCTTGACTACCTATTCTACAATCTTTTGGAGTTCAGTGAATATCTTCACTATTTTTTCTCTAAATTTCTGCTTTTTGTTTTCTTTTTTTCCTTTTTGGGTCACACCCGGCAATGCACAAGGGTTACCTCCTGGCTTTGCACTCAGGAGTTACTCCTGGCAGTGCTCGGGACCATATGGGATGCTGGGAATTGAACCCGGGTCAGCCGCGTGCAAGGCAAATGCCCTACCCGCTGTGCTATTGCTCCAGCCCCTCTAAATTTCTGTTCTGATAGGCTGTAGAGCTGGTTAGTACTGGTGAGTCTTCTATGTTACTATCTTTGGTTAATAGTGTCCTGGTTCTGTGTTTTGTTTTTTCCCATTGTCATTTGGGGAGGAGAGTTTCCCTTTCTTTGTTCATGCCTTTCTGTCTCCAGGGAGTTCACTGGGGGAGCTAGCTGCTTGGTGCCCTGTTCGTTCTCTGAAGATGATCTCTTGAGCCAGTTTGTTATTATTAGGTGTTTAGAGTTTCTTTGCTATTTCCAGGTGGTGTTTAATGCCCTTGACCTTTCTCTTACTGTCTTTTCCTTTCTGTGGTCCTTGCTACCACCACTACCATTTTAAGATTTTTGTGGGGGTGGTGGTTGCAACTAGGTTTGACTGAATATTAGCACAGTGTGGATAGAGGTAGCCAAGCTTTTCATATGTGAATTTAGCATATGAGGCCAGAGTATTCCCTGTGGTATGTGTAAGGAAGATTTGCAGCTGTGGATGCGAATTAGCTCTAAGCATACAATGGTCATCTTTTTTCAGACCTTTTAGGTGGGGCAGATGTGTCTCTGCTGAGACAGTGACTGGTAGGGGATGCTGAGGTTTATGTAGTTTGTGGGCTCCCAGGCTCCCAGTTCCTGGCGTTGTCACTGCCCCTTTCTGGCAGGTAATGGTTTTATTTCATTTCATTTTGTCTTTTAATCAGAGTTTTCATTTACTTGTAGTTCAGCAAGTTTGATGTACGTGTCTAAACATCTTGTTTTTAGGTAAAACGGGTTTGGAGAAGGAACAAGAATTTATTAGTAAGTGTATGGAGAGTCTTATGATCGCTTCTAGCAGTCTTGAACAGGAATCACACTCAAGTCTCACAGTTATAGAAAGAGGACTCCTTATGCTCAAGACTCATCTGGAAGCCTTTAGAAGAAGGTAATTTGAAATAACATTATAACAATAAATTAAGAGTCATTGCTGTCATGTCCAAAAATTTATGAAAAACTGAAGGTTTTATTTGGGTCAGTATAAAAGCAAAATTTCACACTCAAAATGAAAAGTCAATACATTGTAAGTTTTACACACATATGTGCCATTTTACTAGGGAATTGGCAATATAGTTTCCATAAAAATATTGCTGAGCATTAAAAAATCTTTAGACTCTGAAGCTGTGCATGAATATAAATCCTTAAACAAAATTTTATCTCAGAAGAATATACTATGATTAAAAAAGACAGAACACCAGTACCAGAATTTCACTAAAACTCCCACCAAGAACGTCAGTAATCTCTCATAGTTGAATCAAGTTGAGTCATTTGTTTCATTTGCTGTTTTTTTTTCTTCCTGGACTAGGAGACAGTATTTTAATTTTGAATTTCCATTTACCATGGAAACATGATCAAAAGTTCTGTGTTAATGAATATCTGTATAATTAATTTAGACATACCCTGTGTAATACAGAAATAAAGCAAATTAACATTTATGAATATATCGACTGAATTTGAAGGTGAGTAGATAGTTTTAAGAAATTGTTTGTTAAAATCATTAACTATGAGTAAATGTAAAAATACAAAGAACTGTTGGAAAAACTGTTAAAATTAGTAAGTTTGGGACATTGTAGCTTAGTTTGATAATGTAAAAGTCAGGTTTCTACTCGTTTACAAAATATCAAAAATTCTGAATAAAGACTTCTTATAAATAACATGGCTCCGTATCTTAAAACATCTGGACACTGCAAAATCCGAATGTTTTTGAAGAATGTATAAGGGAATCTTAGCGAATCACAGAAACTTCACAGAATCTCTTTATAGAAATATTCAGACATTACAGCAAAAAGTAAAACATACTTACTATTTAAAATTCAGATACTACACTGATAATGCTATGGAAAATGAAATTTACCTATTTTTACTAGCGACCCATAACTTCAACTCAATTGAATATGTTCTTGTAATAATTTTCTCTATGTGACAGATCAACAGACAACAAACTAGAAAATTCTGTTTTTCAGACCTTTACGTACTTAAAATGTTTTAGAATAGTTTTATAGAATTAAGTTTTATAGAATTTAGTTTTAACTTATATCTAGTTTAATCAGTTATAGTTTTGAATTCCCTTTATAGATAGATGTAGATGTATATAACTCAGTATTTATGAAAAGAAATTGTACTATCCTTAATAATACAAAGTTTTTTATAATTTTGATGCTTACTTTAAATTTATATAAATGTTTATGAAGTGGCAAATAGAATTTTGGAAAAAGATCAAATGATTATTCCACAAACAAAAAATCAGCTAATTTTTGCCTAGGTATTTTCATGCAAAACCTTGTGCAGAACTATTATCCAGTTTTAATTGTTTAATGTGCCTATATATGAATATAAAATTATCCAAAAATGTCACAAAACATAATTACTGTATGTATAATTGCTACATTAAAGTTATAAATAAGGGCTGGAGCGATAGCACAGCGGGTAGGGCGTTTGCCTTGCACGCGGCCGACCCGGGTTCAAATCCCAGCATCCTGAGCACTGCCAGGAGTAATTCCTGAGTGTAGAACCAGGAGTTACCCCTGTGCATCGCCGGGTGTGACCCAAAAAAGAAAAAAAAAATTTAAAGTTATAAATAAAAGAATTTTAAGTTTTTAAAAGATATGGTTATGTTTTGCCTCATCAGTATAGAAACTCTTGTAGGGGCTCAAGTCCATTTATTTTCCTACTTGCCCTCCTATTTGAGAATATGTGATCAGTTTTAGACATTGATCTTTTTTTTTTTTTTTTAAAGTAAATTCAGGTATCCCGGATCCTGTCTTCAACAACCGAAAATCAGTTAAAAAATTGACAAAATTTAGTGAGTGTCTCACTAGATTTGCCTGCCTCCTTTCAAATAATAGTTTTTGTAATTATTTAAAAATTTTTGCAGTCATGGAATCAGCTCTCAAATTCTGTTAGACTGGGTAACCTGTATTTCCTAAAATGTTACTTGTCTGTACAAAATACTTAATACTTTTTTCTCCTCTTCTGAAACATAGGATTGACAGCTTGTTATTTCAGTTGCTGGAGTTGCTTTCTTTTTTTGAATACTTCCTGTCTCTATAATGCCCTTCCCACATACTTTTTTTGTTTAAGGAATTTTGCTTGTGATCCTATCAGGCATTGAACAGGACCACCTCACACAATGCAGAGTATGTGCTCTACCAGACAATGAGCTATGTCCCTTCTAGTCCCACCATTCCTACCCTGAAATATATCCATAATTTTATTTTTCTTCCAATAACTTTTCTTGATGTTTTGTTCTGAGCAATTAACTTAATCTATATATACATTTAAGTTTTTGTTGTTTTTAGTTATGGCTTAACATTAATAATGTCTTTATGTTTTATGTACAAGTTCCTGCACCTTCACCACTACCATCACCACCACCACTCCAAATTACACATTTAAATTTGATACAGAATGGTGAATCTGAACTTAAATTTGTTCTGGAAAGTACATGGAATGTGCTAGAATTCTGGATTTTTTTTTCATGTTGTAAAACATGGGGAAAAAAGCAATTTTAATATTAGAATGGTTTAAAGTGATACCTTTTCTGTGTTTCATTTTTATGTGTTGTAGGTTTGCCTATCATCTTAGACAATGGCAAATTGAAGGCACTGGTATTAGTAGTCATTTGAAAGCGCTGAGTGACAAACAGTCTCTTCCACTAAGGGTTGTATGCCAGCCAGCTGGACTTCCTGACAAGGTATAACAGAGCTTTAGTTTAGAAATTGATAACATTTCCCATTTCAAATATCAGTTCTTTTTGTATTTTTAAATTGGTTGCATCTCATATTTCAGATGACTATTGAAATGTATCCTAGTGACCAGGTAGCAGATCTTAGGGCTGAAGTAACTCATTGGTATGAAAATTTACAGAAAGAACAAATAAATCAACAAGCTCAGCTTCAAGAGTTTGGTCAAAACAGCCGAAAAGGAGAGTTTCCCGGTAAGTTCAACAGTTTAGATTTTCTTGGCTATTTGACTTCCTTCCTTCCTTCCTTCCTTCCTTCCTTCCTTCCTTCCTTCCTTCCTTCCTTCCTTCCTTCCTTCCTTCCTTCCTTCCTTCCTTCCTTCCTTCCTCCCTCCCTCCCTTCCTCCCTCCCTCCCTCCCTCCCTCCCTCCCTCCCTCCTTCCCTTCCTTCCCTTCCTTCCCTTTCTTTCTTTTCTTTCCTTTCTTTACTATGATGTTGTACAGTAGTTTTTCTCCCCCGAAGTGACCAGTGCCCACCCTAGCTGGTAGCCATTGGGATAATTATGGGGTGGGTAGTAACCTCAGATGCCTCTAGGAGATGAAACCTATTTTTTGTTCTCTTTTAAAGAAGGTAAATTTCCACAGTGCTGCTGGTTTTTTCTGCTAAGGGAGGCAGTAGGGCAGATAAATTTTGGAAGTTCTTGGAAAATGTATACATTTTAGGTTTGAACATTTACTCTTTGAAGACTTTTAGTTGTGTTCATGACTTCCCTCTTCAAGTCCTACCCTTGTATGGTACATTTTGATTTCAAAAGAGATTTAAAAGTTGTTTCACTAATTTTGCTCCAAATTGACAGAATAAGCAGAAGTTGACTTTATCCTAGTTAGAGCAGTGGCCCTTCCATTGGAGTAGGATGGTCTTCCCATTCAATTCAGTGGGGAATATGTATGTCAGGAAACTGTTTTCTATTAAAATCACTGTTCTTAACCTGTTTTTTTAAAAGACCAGTATTTATTTACTTGATTTTTGAACTATACACTGCTTTGCTCAGGGCTTACTCCTGGCTCTGTGCTCAGAGATCACTCCTGAAGGGCTTGGGGAACCATATGGGCTACTGGGGATCAAACCTGGATTGGTCATTTTCGGGGAAAATGCCCTACCTATTATCTCTATAGTCCCTCCATTTCTTCTTTTAATGAATGAGATTTAAAAAAAATTTTTTTAAAAAAAAGGTAAATTCAGGTGTTAATTGCAGGTAATTTTCCTTGTTTGTTTATCTCCACAATTCGGCTTCCGGAAATCAGTGTTAAGCAGTATGAGAGTTATTATTACATTTAATGTTTACCTGTTTTAATTTAAATTAGTTTAATTTTACCTTTTTTGTCATTTTGGTAGATTTTTTTTTCACTCACGTGGGACCATATAAAAATACTATCCTTTTAAATACTACCCCTTCTCTCAAAAGTCTTTTTTGTGCATTTCTTCTTCCTCCAAAAAAGGTATTATAAGAAGCACATTTCCCTTTTCCTCCAAAAAGCTACCATGTTTAGAAATTTGTCATGGTGCTTAGAATATATATTTGATTCTTATGGTTACCAGTAGTACATTTGAGAAAAACTTTTTAATTACTTTGATGTTCTATCTTCTGTTTTTATCGTTCCTCTTTTCCTAAAGCTATTTCTCACCAGAGAAGCTATTTTTAACTTAAATTTTATAGGGTTCAGTTTCTATAATTTATGATATTCTCAGCTTTATTTTGAGACCGTCTTTTGAATTTTACTTTTTTGCTGGCTTCCTTTTTAATATCTGAAAGCTTTTCTTTTATACTCTGAATATTCCTTTTTATAATTTTAGTACATTTTTGGGATTGATGCCATTTCCCCTTTAATTATAGACTATTATATTAAATCCATACTGATAATGCCTTTGGTTTTGCTTGAGAATGTAATTATTTTTGTTAGTTTGATCTTGTCTTTTATTTTCATTTTTGTTATATAGATTCAAGTTCACATTTTATTTATGTGTGTTGCCTTTGTTTGTTTAGTTCTTAGCTTTTTTCCAAAACAGGGCTGGAACAGTACTACAGCCTTGCATGTAACCAAGCCAGCTTTGAACCTTGGCACTCCATATGGATCCCTGAGCACCTCTGAGTGTTATCCAAAATCCCAAATTAAATAAAATACTAACAATTGAAAGTGCCATAACTGGTGGTGCTCAGGCCTTACTCCTGGCTCTGTACTCAGGAATCACCCCTGTAGGTGCTCTGTGGTGCCTGGGATCAAAGCCTGGTGAATCTGGTGAAAGGCAAATGCTCTACCCTCTATACTAGCATGCTGGCCCCTGATAACGAAAATTTTAAGATGCTCTTTGCCATTAAAGGAAGCATAATTTTCTTCTTTCTGAGCATTCATTAGTATAGAATTTAATTTTTATGTACTAATTTTGGTGGACTTTTCTGCATTTGTTAAGAAATACTATTTAAAGGCTAAGGAGATAGCTTACATCTTATAGTACATGCCTGTTATTTCCAGGTTTCTGGTTTTGGCTCCTTATAATTTGGATTGGATTCTCAGCATAGTTCCTCAAGTACCAAGTTGGGAGTAACTCCTGAGTATTACCAGGCATGTTAAAAAACACATTAAATAGGGACCAGAGAAATAGCACAGCAGGTAGTGTGCTTGCCTTGCATGGGACCAACCTGGTATGATCCCTTTAGACTCCTGTTTGTCCCCTGAGCCCTTCCAGAAGGGATCATTGAGTGTAGAGCCAGCTAGGAGTAAGGTCGGAACATAGCTGGGTGTGCTCTCCCTACCCTCCCATCCCTCTGAGAGCAAACAACAACAAACCCATTAAATAAAATAGGATAACTTTCATTTTCGGTTCTTTTTAAAAGGAGGCCTCATGGGACCTGTCAGAATGATTTCATCTGGACATGAATTAACAACAGATTATGATGAAAAAGCACTTCATGAGCTTGGTTTTAAGGATATGCAGGTACACAATAATGTGGTTTTAGTTTCAGTCATCTGTTTTCTAGTTGATAGTCGAATAGTCAAGGCACAGTTCTAGCAGTTAATGTTTTTGCTCTATTAAAATTGTTAGTGAGGTTATTTTATGTTTTAGAGATTTAGTATAAACCTATAACTTGATATTTCTAATTTTATGTTGTTGATTTTCCACTATTGCTCCTGTTTTATAGATGGTGTTTGTTTCTTTGGGTGCACCAAGGAGAGAACGGAAAGGGGAAGGTGTTCAGCTACCAGCATCTTGCCTACCTCCCCCTCAGAAGGACAACATTCCAATGCTTTTGCTTTTACAAGAACCTCACTTGACTACACTCTTCGATTTATTAGAGATGCTTGCATCATTTAAGCCACCCACAGGAAAAGTGGCAGTGGAAGACAGTGAGGTGATTATGTAGAATTCCTCCTCTCGGAGTCTCTTTTTTTCTCTTCTGTTGAATCTAAGTTTTCTCTATAGTCATTTTATAAAATCGAGGAACCCAGTGATTACTTTATTAGACATTGAGGTCTTTAATATGGCTCAGAAGTACTGTTAAAAGTATTGTGTTAGTACAAGGATCAAAATAGGCTCTTTTTAGCCTTCATCAACTATAGTGGCAAAGAGAGATAGTTGACATTTGACATACCCAACAGTTTAAAATAAACTTATCATTTCTGACACAGATAGTTAAGACTGAAATATATTTTTTTGAGGATGGCAATAAAGAACCATTTGTATATCGTTTGATCAGGAAAGACAGAAATCTAGAGTGGATGTAAAGGGGCTAATTGAATAAGTAAGCAAAAAAATTGCCTATGCTGTTGTTTCACTTATATCGCCAATACAAGGAAGAGTAGTAAGGCCTAGGAATTACTAGAGAACAAGTTTATAGAAGATAGAGTATTAAAGATTAGTGAGTGGAATTAGAGAAATATAATTGAGAAGGTGTGGATAGCATAATTACTGTAAATCATTTCCATTGTGTTCAAAGTAAAGGAGACTTTACTTGGAGGGCTCTTTATTTAAATGATTTTAGTTAGAGGGAGAGACACATGTTTTCGATTTGGGCAAGTGTGATATGTAGTGGGTCAGGTGCTTAACCTGTAGGTGGCCCAGGTTTGATCTCCAGCATCTCATATGGTTCCCTGTATTCCACCAGGAGTAATCTCTGAGTTGTAGAGCTGGGAGTTAACCCTTAGTTTTATTGAGTGGCACCTCAGAAACAAAAAATAAAGGTATTAGGTTTCTTTGGCAAGAATTAAAAAGAAGTAACATGGTGCATAATGCACTAATAACTTAATGGTGCCCTGGAATGTTATGGAATGATGAGGAAAAACTAAGAGGACTACAGATCCAAACAGCAATCTGATAGTGGATTGGATTAGCAGTGAAGTATAGACTAGGTTTTAGGAAGAAGGAAATCAAAGGTATCCAGGATTCTAGCATGAACAGCTGAATAGAATATACTTGAGATGGTAAAGAGTGGAAGTCAGTGGGTCATCAAGTGGAGGTTCAAGTAAGCAGTTGGTGGATGGAGAGAGAACACAGGGGTTAAGACACTTTCCTTGTGTGCAGCTGAACTGGAGTTCAATAAGTGACACTGCATATGGTCCACTGAGTAATGTCAGGGCTTAAAAAGACGCCCCACTTTTCTGTCCTTCCTCACCCCCCGTAGAAAAAGGAAAATAAAAAAAGTTGGAAATAAGAGGGCTTGAGAGATACTACAGTTCGTAGAGCATTGTCTTGCATGCAGCCTACCCAGGCTTAGCCCCCATTATTCCTTATGGTCTTCTTAGCACCTCTGGGAGTAATCCCAGGGCACAACTAGTTGTGTCCCCAAACTGCCCCCAAAAAAAATTTAAAGAAAAATTAAGCAATTCCGTCTATGAATTTGGTCCCAAGAGAAGAGGTTTAATCTAGAGAAGTCTGTAACTTATTACTACAGAAATGATAATATAAAGAATATGTATGAAGGTACCTAAAACAATCATTTTCAGTCCATTGACTTTTTTAGGCTGGAGCCATAGCACAGTGGTTGGGCGTTCACCTTTCACGTGGCCGACCCATGTTCGATTCCTCCGTCCCTCTCGGAGAGCCCGGCAAGCTACCGAGAGTATGGAGCCCGCACGGCAGAGCCTGGCAAGCTACCCGTGCATATTGGATATGCCAAAAGCGGTAACAATAAGTCTCTCAATGAGAGACGTTACTGGTGCCCGCTCGAACAAATCGATGAGCAACGGGATGACAGTGACTTTTTTAATGCCTTTAAATTATTTTAAAATGTTCGTTGATATGGCTTATCCTGTGAGCGTCTTGAGTGACAGATTTGGGCTGGAGATATAGCAGTTAAGGCACTTGTCTTGTACAAGGCTGACCTGGATTTGATCCTTGGCATCCCATATGATCTATGAGCAACCACCAGAAGTGATTCCTGAGTACAGAGTTAGGAGTAACCCGTGAGCATCCCCAAAACAAAGAAACAAACCAGATTGAGTGGCAAATAAAAGTAGTGATGCTTTGATGACTTTTCTTATGTTAAGCAATTGTATTTTCTTTTCCAAGAATGTTAAATATTACTTAACATTGTTAGATGTTCAAAATTTCCAAAGTATGTTTGTGCAATGGTAGCTCCTATTTTTGAATCCTCTATTTTTTCAGAATTTTACTTGTTTTGACACAACCTTAATTCCCTAAGAAATTTCCTTGCTTTTTTTTCAGGGAGGAAAATAATACGTGACCATGAATCTCCATTTCCTCACTTTTTAATGTTTAAGCCCCATCTACTTTGCGAGATGGAAATGGATGATAGTATTACTGACTTTTTGTGTGTGTGTGGTTTTATAAAACATATTACACTTCCATTTTAAAAGTTTCCTGAGGAAGGTGGCTGTACTTAGTTTACCCCTTTTTCTTTCAGAAAATTTTCAGTAGCAAATTGAAAAACCTTTGCCAAACACTGAACTTTAGTTGAATTAAAAAAAAAAAAAAACCTCATATCTTGATGAGTGTTTGTTCTTATTTGTATAGAGTTTAAAATGTGAAGAACTTCATCTTCATGCAGAAAATCTCTCCAGACGTGTATGGGAGTTACTGATGCTTCTTCCTACATGTCCTAACATGTTGATGGCATTCCAGAATATCTCTGATGAGCAGGTAAGTCCAACAAATTTTGTACTCTCCCGTAGGAGATATGAGTAGTTTTAGGTTATAGGTTGTTGATGAATCAGTATCTCAAGTAGTGCCATAGAGGTGTATAAGAGTTAAGGCATTTGACTATGTGACTGACTCTTGATTTGATTCCTGGCACCAAAATGGTCCCCAGAGCACCAACAGGAGTAACATCTGAGAACAGAGTGAAGAATAAGCACTGAGCACTGCTGAGTATAGCATCAGTCCTCTTCCTACCTTTCCCTATAAACAGCCATCCCAAAACAATGTAGTTACATAATATTTTATTCAAAGACTCACACAAGGATAATGAGTAACTAGACAGGGACCAGGGACCTGTGTGGTTTTGGGGCACTATGGCAGTTTTCTTGTTGGGCTCTTTATTGAAGACCTGCAAGATTTGTCAGGACTCCTATAGCATGAACTTACTCAAGAAGTTTGCCTTCAAAACTCAAAAATGTTTGGATATGAAAATCTTTATATGGGATCCCACTTGATACATAGTCATTCTAGATGGAATTTCTAACCAAAAGTAACTCAGAGAAACCCAAAGAATGAAGACACAAGTATAAGTGAAGCCCCTGAATGACCTACGTTGACTGGAAGGACTGAGCCATCTGCTGTTCACCCATGAAGTGAGCTATGATAGCTCTCTGTGGTACTCTCCAAGTTCTCTCTTCTCTGCCTGAGTGGTGAACTGGAAGATGATGCTTTCTTCTGAACAGAACCATACAGATATAACCCATGATTAGAGATGTTTAGCACCTATGACATCTTTGATACCTCAGTGCTGAAGACTGAGTCCATGGTAATGGTTGTCCAAGATACAATATATACACCATTAATCAGTTAATAGCAGTTCCTAATTTTGGATCCCCAGATGAAAAAGAAAACTATGCATAATTGCCTCAGTTACATAAATTTTCTATTTAATAAATATCAGTTAAATACTATATGTTAGACACTATCTGTAAGGATTGAAAGTAAAAGCAATGAATGAAAGTATAAATATCTGAATTCAAGACTGGTATCTAGACAGTACATTTACACTTATACATATATAGCACAGCAGATAGTGCATTTGCTTTGCATGCGGCCGACCCAGGTTCGATTCCTCCACCCCTCTCGGAGTATGCCAAGAGTATCTACCAAGAGTATCTGCCCACACAGCAGAGCCTGGCAAGCTCCCTGTGGCGTATTCGATATGCCAAAAACAGTAACAACAAGTCTCACAATGGAGACGTTACTGGTGCCCGCTTGAGCAAATCGATGAGCAATGGGATGACAGTGATACAGTGATTAACATTTGGATGTTTTCAGTTTTCTGTGGTAGATGATCAGTGTCACTGAGACTCATAATCTCTGTGACAACTTGGACTCTATCAGTTGCTTTTATCTGTGGGAAATTGACTATGAGGTGCTCAATAATCTGATGATGGAGTATAAGAGGGAGAGGAAAAGGGGGGCAGGGAACCAGGAGCCTACCGAGCCAGTGTAGGTAAGGAGCTGACAGGGACAAATGAGCAAAAGGAAGACGATCAAACCCCACCTGGATGCTTAACTCTACCCTAAGAGTTTCCTGTTGGAGGTGATAGGTAAAGAAAACTTAGATAACAATTTACTTTAACATTTTCTGGGGTGCAGATCGGAAGGCCAAGAAGCAGAGCCAGATTTTAGAAAAAAAGCTAGTGGGAAGGGTGGAAGTTAATGGAGGGATCAAAGGAGTCAGTTGTGAGACCATAACTTTCTGGGGACCTATGTCTGCATGCTATAAGTACAGCACATAGCACACCTCTCATGCTTCACAGAGAAATCTTGTTAAATTATCATCTCAAGCCTGATAAAGGCAACCTTTAGTGCAGTAGGAAGGTCGTGCTGCTGCTACTAAGAGAGGTGACCTATAAGGCTTATAGAGTTGATGGCCATAAGTCAGCTTATGTTATTTTGAACTTGTATGTTCTGCCATCTGTAGTCATGTACAAAGAGGTGAAGGTTTTGGTAACATAACATATTTCCAGTTCCGTTCAATAACAAGCAACCTGTCACTTCCTGTTGCATCTCCTAGGTAAACTATCCTTTTCAGGGGTTGGAGAAATGTACTGTGATCAGTCCCCTAATGCAGCTGACCCTGGTATGAGTGTACAGTTCCCTGACCAGTGCCAGGAGTGATCCCTGAGTGCAGAACTACGAATAAGCCCTGAACAATACCAAATGTGGCCCTAAAACAACAAAACAAAAACCCCCAAACAAAAAAAATAAGGGTGCTCTTCTTTCACTCTATTTGCTGTCACAATTTCTGTTCCTTTTGATAGTGATTTAATTGTTCAAAAATGGTTCCAGATAGATGATGAAGTACTGTCTAGTGTTCTAAGTTCAAGAAAACTGATTTACCTTAGAGAAAATACTTTTATTAAATGAGACTCATTAAGGCTCAGTTGTTGTGCTGTTGGAAGAAAATTAAGTAATAATGTGGAGTTCATGCCCTGTTCAATCAGCTTAATCCATGGCTGAATAAATAGCCGTACTCCTAGATTTATTTTATTTTTTTATCTTTAATGGCAATTTATCTATCTATTTATTTATTTTAATTTATTTTATTGAATCACCATGTGGAAAGTTACAAAAAGTTCTCAGGCTTATGTCTCAGTTATACAATGCTTAAAGACCCGTCCTTTCACCAGTGCCCATATTCTACCACCAAAAAAAGGAAAAAAAAAACCGGTATACCTTCCACCCCCCAACCCCCCACTGTCCCTGCAAAACTGATAAATTTCACTTCCTTTTCTCTTTACCTTGATTACATTCCATATTTCAACACAAAACTCACTATTGTTGTTGGAGTTTCAACACAGAACTCACTATTCTTGTTGGAGTTTATCCCCCAAGAATACGGCCCTATTGACAAGGAAAACATTTGATAATTAGTTTTCCACTGATGAGAATGAAGAGATATAAAGTTGTGCGGCCAAGGTAGTGGCCACGCGGTTTAGGATTTCTGTATTTTAGTAATTAAGTTCAGGGAGATTTAAGTTGGAAATTACATCATTTTCCTTCTTGGAGCAGCATGGAACAAAAGCTTAGTTCACAGTCTGGAGACATGGCTGCAAGCACTCGCTGGGACCCCAAGTAATATAGCTGGCTCTGGATCCTGGTCATTCAGCAGCAAAGAGGCTGTGCAAAGGCAAGGCCACCTGGGTCGAATCTCGGTGGAACTCGAGCCGGCATCAGCCCCGGCTCGACTGCCAGTAATCCTACATTTAAAAAAAAAAGAAAGTAAAAATTAACAGCACATTACTGTAAATTTATTTGCATACACCTCACTTTTATAGGATTTATTAAGTATTAATATACTACAAGTTCATGCATCCAACTCAATATGTAGTGTTTTTTTCAGTGGGAATATTGTAAAATGTTTCAACTGTTGGGAAATTTAATGACTTAACTTTTTTCCTGCTGCTGTTAATTCATTATTTTCAATACTTTTTTTTAAGAATTTTATTTTATTAAATCACCATGTGGAAAATTACAATGCTTTCAGGCTTAAGTCTCAGTTATACAATGCTGAAACAACCATCCCTTCACCGGTGCCCATATCCTACGACCAAAAAAAAAAAAAGCACACCTCCCATCCCGCACCTCCCCCCCGCCATGTAGCTGATAAATTTCACTTTACTATTTACTATGGTTACATTCAATATTTCAACAGAAACCTCACTGTTATTGTTAGGAGTACCCCACTAGTCAGATCTGTTATGAAGAGATATGAGGTCCGTGTAGTTTTGGATTTCTGTACTTTAGCAACTAAGTCCAGGGAGATTTCTTCCAGATACTGGATCATTGCAAGCTTGTAAACCCCATCTGTGGTCGTTATAATATGGCGGTCACCATGCCCTTTACCTCCGGCAAGGAAGAGGTGAGAGAGAGAGAAATACCTTTCCCCTCATGGGCGGGCATGGGGCCGCGGCTTAGTTCTTAGTCTGGAGACATTCTGCGAGGAGCTGCCCATGCCGAAAAATTTAGCTGGCATCTGGAGTCACGCTCATGCAGCTGCGGTGATCACATCTTGGCGGCGGGAGAAGCCAGTGCCACCCCTATTTTCAATAAGGTTTAATGAATAATTGATGTTTCACGCATACGATTAGTTTGTTTTATAGAGCTTTTCACATGTTTATAGTTTTTTCACTTGTATTAATAATTGAAGTTTTATGGGTGCCTGTTTCTGTGAAGCTTTTCTATTTTGTGATTTCCTTAGTAAATTTGTTTTGTTTTTTGCTTACTTTAAGAGTAATGATGGACTTAATTGGAAAGATCTTCTCAAAATTAAGAGTGCTCACAAGCTATTATATGCCTTAGAAATTATTGAAGCACTGGGAAAACCTAACAGAAGAATAAGAAGAGAGTCAACGGTATTGCATTTTCATTAAATGTTTGTTATTTCTGGAGTAAAATTCCAAATTTCTCTTGTTACCTTAATTTATTTTTGTTTTGCTTTTTCACAGGGAAGTTACAGTGATCTTTATCCAGACTCAGATGATTCAAGTGAGGATCAAGTGGAAAATAGTAAAAATTCCTGGAGTTGCAAGGTTTGCTTATTAGTGCATTGCAATGTATTAACAGAAAATTTATTTCTAACTTTCCAAGAGTGGGTACAGTAATAATATCTTTTAAACTCTTAAGAGATGATTATAAATTATGTATTTTTATATTTTGTATAATGCAAAATTATACAATTTTGTATATTATAGCAATTTAAATTAATTCCTTAGTGGTTCTATTTTTAACATTTCTTCATTGAAATACTGTTAGTTCCACTGTCTGGGACTAAGTGGTTATTAGAACATAAAGATAGATTTTTGCAGTGTTTTAAAATTACTGAACATAGTCTCTTAAGTTATAAACTTGATTAAATTTCTAAATGAAAGGTGCATTTCTTTCACACATGCATCTACATAGATGTATACTTACCCACATCACTGTATCACTGATGTCCCGTTGCTCATTGATTTGCTTGAGTGGGTGCCAGTAACGTCTCATTTGACCCTGTCGCGTTCAGGATCGGGAATGAGGCCTATTATTATTACTGTTGTTGGCATATCGAATACGACACGGGTAGCTTGCCAGGCTCTGCCATGCAAGATCCTGCATCGCTCTCTTCTGTGTGCTTTGTTTTATTGTTTCTGGATCTTGTCCGTTGATGAGATTACATGGCGCCTGGGGCAGTTTCTGGGTGTGAGTGCTATTGGAAAACAGGGGATCTGGGTGGAGGAGGCCCAGTCCCAATCCAAGCAGGCTTGTGGATCTCAGCCACTGGCCCGCATACCTGGGTTCCTCTGTCGGTTCCTTCATGTGTGAGACTCGTCCATGCATGTGGGGAGGGGTCTTGAGCATGGCTGTGGCTGAGTTCTGGAGGTTTTCGGCTGCCAGGGCTCTGCTTGGAGCTGGGAGTAAAACTCAACCCACCCCCCTCCAAGGGGACCCAGTGAAGACAGCCTGGTGCAGGGGCAGGGGGTTCTGCCACTTACCCACATAGTGAACCTATTCAGAACTGCATTATATAGTTGCCTTATTCTTACTGTTTTTCTCAAAATTGCTTACAGTTTGTTACTGCTGGAGGGCTTCAGCAATTATTAGAAATTTTTAATTCTGGAATTCTGGAACCAAAAGAGCAGGAGTCCTGGACTGTTGTAAGTAAAAATGAACTATTTCACCAGTTTAAATAGTTACTTATTTTTTTGTATGAAACTTTAAAACTTTAAACACTGTGATTTACGAAGTTGTTCATAATGCAGTTGTTTAAGGTATTCAGTTTTCCAGCTCCAATCCCACCACTAGTGTGACCTTCCCTCTACCAGTGTCCTCAGTTTTCCACATGTGCCTCAGTTGGCACAAAATAACGTACTGTATACAGCATATATTATGTAATGGTATTACTAAAGTCATTGTCTGAGGATTTACTGAGCTGATAGATGCTACTTGAGCCTTCAGAGTTACTGTTTTTACTCATTGAGCTTGGTGGGCTTCTGCATAACTTTCCATCTAACTTTCTATGCTCCTTGGTTGTCAGCTTTACGAAGTATGGAGGTGTCTTGTGGCCAGTTATATGGCCATGTGCTTCAGGAGCTTTGGAGCTCGTATGGATCCACTGCTAGTGTCTCTCCAAGATCAATCCTGAAGCTGATCCATTTCTCTGGTGGTGGCTGGAGTTGGATATGGGTGGGTGGAGCTCTGGGCCTCTGACATAGTGGGGATTCTGTCTGGCCCATCTCTTAAGACTCCAGAGATTTGTGCCCAGTTGTCGCCAGGTCTTGTGGATAAGTTGAGCTGCTGGAATATCTCTCAAATAAGTCATGAAGCTGGGCCATTTCTCTGATGGCAGCCAGTTGTCTTATTCTTTGTGCTCTATTTACTGTTAATAAGACTAACTGCGGGCCTGAAGTGATAGTGCAGCAGGTAAGGTGCTTACCTTAAATGTAGCCTACTTGGATTTGATCCCCCAGCACCCTATATTCCCTGTAGCCCACCAGTAGTGACTCCTGAATGCGGAACCAGGAATAAGCCTTGAGCACCGCTGGATGTAGCCCCAAAAGAAAAGAAAAATAAACCTATATAAGGAGTCAGACAAAGTATGCAATCAGTTTTTCATGTCGAGTCTTAAAAATTTATGTGCAAAAATGAATGAACTATCCAAACTTGGTAAATTAACATGTAACACCGTAATACCAATGTTATCAGTATTACATGTAATATTGAAGTAATCTATTTGGTTCCCTTTTTAAGTTTTTTAGAGCTATGTCTCCATTTTTTTGTTGTTGTTGTTTGTTTGTTTGGTAAAGCATAGTGCTGTAGCATCTCTGGCCCCTGTGTCTTCAATTTCTTGAGAACATTCTTCTCGTTGTTTTATTTGACCACTTACTCCCTTTTTAACACATTGCTCAAAAATTTGTTTCCAGATCTTGTAACTGGCCTGCAGTAAAATAGATTTTAAAATTGGGTGGAGTTCTTTAAATTAAAAGCAGTTGGGTGCTGCTTTACTGCTTTTGAACTGCTTTACAGTTACTGGTTCTCAATAAAACGGTTCTTTTAACCTTGTTAGTATAAAAAAGTTTGAAGAGTTACTATTTTAATATCAGGAAAAGAATGTTGGAGGAATAATGCATACCAGAGTACATACCCAGATTTTATTCATTTTTCAGTTTTTCATATTGTTTTATTTTGAGGCCATACCCAGCAGTGCTTAGGGCTTACACCTGCCTCTGCACTTAGGGATCACTCCTGGAATGCTTGGAGGACCCTTCAGGGTGCTAGCAATTGAATCTGGATTGTGTGCATGTAAGACAAGCACTCTACCTATTGAACTATTGCTCTAGCTCCCATAATCCAGTTTTTAAATAAAAAGATATTCTCATTCCTGACTTCTAATAGAGTATCATTATCAGATATTCCATTTAGATATCAGTTTCTTTGTTCTTTGTCAATTATAATTTAGGACCTATGAATCAGGTGTTTTTTCTTATAAATTGCTGTTATGTCCAAAAGATTGAGTAAAAATGTATTTACAAAGCATCTGTCGGTTGTATTGTATTGGTTGTGTCCATCTTAAAACTGGCATCAGGGACTGGAGCAATAGCACGGCTGGTAGGGCCTTGTACATGGCCAACCTGGGTTCGATTCCCAGCATCCCATATGGTCCCCTGAGCACCGCCAGGGGTAATTCCTGAGTGCAGAGCCAGGAGTAATCCCTTTGCATCACCGGGTGTGACCCAAAAAGAAAAAAAAACCTGGCATCAGTACTTTTATTCCTTTTGGGGTTGGTCTTCCAAGTGGTACGAATGAGGACAGAGATGGGTGGTGAAGAATTCCTAGCAATTCTTCACCAGCTGAGCTGGTGGTGCAATGTGCAGATCCAAAGATGTGGTGCTGCTTGGGTCCCTGCTGTCCCAGAGACTAACTGGGCCCCTCAGCTTCTCTGGGGCAACCAGAGCTGCACCATTTGAAGTTCTGGGGCACCATGTGTTTCACGGATCAACTGGAGTTAGCCATAAGCAAGGCATGCACCTTATTCCCTGTCCTGTCTGGCCCCTTTTTCCATTCTTTTTCTTCACATTTTTTTGTTATCAGTTTTTTTTCTTTTTTGGCTATTTGTTCTGCTACCATTTATGGAATAGTTCTATTAAGAACTTCTTAATAATTGTAGAAGTTCTCTCTTATAATTAAATTTTTTTTAATTCTTAATCATGTCTTTAATATCCCATAAAATTCTCAGAATGTGATGTCTTAATTATTGGGAAAGTAGAAAAATGTAACAACTCTTTAAGTAGTAGCTCTGTATCATTTGTAGAGGAATCTTTGCTTATAAACTGCTCTAACTTTAGTTTTCAGTATTTCACTATAATTTTATTTTGGGAGGGCACACCTGTAAGTGAGCTCAGTGCTTGCTTCTGACTCTGATTAGGGATCACTCCTGGATGGGCTTAGCCAAATGGGATATTAGGGATTGAAACCAGGTCATCTGAATGCAAAGGAAGCACTCTACCTGCTGTACTGTTTATTTCTCCAGTACTTCTTATCTTTATTTTTAGTATAATAGATAAGTGTTCATGTGGTAAAAAAATATATTTTCTTTGAAATTATTGATACTTTATGAAAATTATTAACAAGAATTCTACTGTCATGCTGGTAATGTGCCTCAGTGGGAAAGTTCCTTACTTGCATTCATGAGGTCCCAGGTTTTGTCAGTATCTGGAATGCCAAGCATTCCTGAGCAGGGTGCTTTCATGTCAGCTATTATTCTCTATTAATAATTAATCTCAACATAAAAGATGATTATAAATTCAGAATCATTCTTCCTTTTGTGGGAGGGATAGGCATACTTAGCTGTGCTTAGGGTTTACTTCTGTTCTGTGCTCAGGATTCCACTCCTCCTCCCCCAACCTCCCAGGTGTTTGTAGAATATTTATGGTGCCAAGGATCATACTGGGGTTTGTCATGTGCAAAGCAAGAAAGTGCCTTACTCCTTCACCCCCCAATTTTTTTTTTTGCTCTTTTTTTGGAGGGGGGGTCACACCCAGTGATGCTCAGGGGTTACACCTGGCTCTGCACTTGGGAATTACTCCTGGCGGTGTTTGGGAGACTTTATTGGGATGCTGGGGATTGAAATCGGGTTGGCCACGTGTAAGACAAACAAATGCCCTTCCCACTGTACTATCACGCAGGCTCTCTTCAGCCAAATTTGACAAAATTTTGTACATTAAAATTAAAGTTGGTTGAGGCAAACTCATAAATTAAGGTTGTTTTTGAAATATAATTCTTTTTTTTTTCTTTTTGGGTCACACCCAGCGATGCTTAGGGGTTACTCCTGGCTTTGCACTCAGGAATTACTCCTGGCAGTGCGTGGGGGACCATATGGGATGCCGGGGATCGAACCGGGGTCGGCTGAGTGCAAGGCAAACGCCCTACCCGCTGTGCTATTGCTCCGGCCCCTGAAATATAATTCTATGCACAATAAATGTTTATTTTTCTTTTTGGGTCTCCCAGATAGAGTTCAGGAAGTTTAGGGGTCCCTCCTTTCAATTTTCAGCCCACTTGAGCTTACTGGAAGGGTCTAACTGTACTGTGCTGCTTGGTTTCTGCAGTGCTCAAGGGCTTCAAGGGCTGTTTCCGGTGATGCTTTGAGGAACTTTTTGGTGCCAGAGATTGCACTGGGGTCAGATAACTATGAGGCAAGCGCCTCATCCCTGTACTATGTCTCTACCCCTAAATAATTCATTCTTTCAAAGTATAAATCAGTTCAGGGAATATGCTATATTACCATATATTTAGATAGAATGCATGATAGAAATGCAAGTGTCATTTATTTTTTGTTACTCTTTATGCATCTAGCTGTGTTCATTTTTGATGCCTAGATTATTTATTAACTATAATATATGAGCAGCAAAATTTCTATGATATATGTTAATTAGTTATAATTATTTTTATCTTCTAGTATTACAGTGAATTTTTTAAATTAACAAAAATAGGGCAATAACATTTCTTCTTATTCACAGTGGCAGCTAGATTGTCTTGCTTGCTTGCTGAAGTTAATTTGCCAGTTTGCAGTAGATCCATCAGACTTGGATTTAGCTTATCATGATGTCTTTGCCTGGTCTGGTATAGCAGAAAGCCATAGGAAAAGAACTTGGCCTGGCAAATCAAGAAAAGCTGCCGGTGATCATGCCAAGGGTCTTCATATACCAAGACTAACAGAGGTAAAGTACAGAAGTTGTCAGTTAATTCTGCTTATGTTTTAAGAGAGTTTGTACATATTTGTTTTTAAAACAAAATGCAAGTTTCCATGATATAACTTGATAGCTGAAGTGAAGCCTTCAATTTAAAATATAATTATGAAACAATAGTGTTTTTCAGTTCATTGTAAACATAGAAATAAGTTGCAATTGTGTGTCAATTTAATGTTACCTAAACATAGTATAGTTTTTATTAGTGGCTTATTGGTTTATGTGTTGTATATGTTATAGAAGTCTATTTAGGAAAACAAACCTCACTAGCTTTTTAACCAGGGGAAATTGTAAAAGAATATCTTTTACATATGTGTTGGAGGGCTAAAAATGCAAAAAAGGAATGCTGAAGTAATTTTGGTAATTCACCAGGGCTAACATTTAAAGAACATATGGAGAAGGTTACGATTATCAGAAATGAGAATTTTACAGAAGTGATCCTGTTGAATCACTTTTGTTTAGGCCTCTAAGGAAGGGGTTCTGCTAATGTTTCTGAAACCAAATGACTTCTGGGACAGTGAACAGAAAAATTAAAGAGATAATATCAAGGAAGCCCATCTAGCAAAGGAGGAATTCATTTTTTGCCTGCCCTAGCATTACATATCAAGTGTTTATCATGGTAGATTTTTTTAGATACCTGATAAAATAATACACACAACAATAAAATCAGAATTCTTTTCTAAAATTGTAATGGAGCCACTCCCAGCATAGAATTCTTCTTTCACTGATGTTGACATGATTAAATATTTATTACCAGTTCCACAGGGAGGTGTCAAGACGAAGGTAAGTTTTTAGTTGAAATCTCTTCCTCGATGTTTAAGAATCACATCTCAGGCTGGAGAAATAATGTAAGTTTTAGAGCACATCCCTACCAAGAGTGAGGCCATGAATTTAATCCCTAGCACCACATGGGTGCTAGGCATTGCTGGATATTGTCCTGTGGCCCTGAGCTTTATCAGGCTCATACTGTACCACCCAGTAGTAGGAGTGGCCCTAAATGCCTCTCTTGGCTATTCTGGGGTAGCCACTATTCAAAAACTATAAAATGGAACTCTAAACTTACAGGAAAGCTATTATTGATAAATTCTATAGTCAACAAACGGTTGGATAGTAGTGATTTAAGTGAAAACGCAGCATATTTTGCAATGGAGATTTAGGAATTACGTAGAACAGTGATCTCTGCTTATATTTTAGATCTACAATTAGTGCAATTAAAATAAAAATAGGGGCTGGAGCGATAGCACAGCGGGTAGGGTGTTTGCCTTGCACGCGGCCGACCCAGGTTCGATCCCCGGCATCCCATATGGTCCCCCAAGCACCGCCAGGAGTAATTCCTGAGTGCAGAGCCAGGAGTAACCCCTGAGCATCGCTGGGTGTGACCCAAAAAGCAAAAATAAATAAATAAATAAATAAACATAAAGGAACTATAGTGGTATGGGTTTATGTCAGTATAATCCAGACCCAAGTTAATGTTAATAATAATGTCTTTGTTGTAAGATGCATATATGTGGAATTTTTTTAAATAGTAGTGTTTTTTTAAACATACACAAGGACAAACTTAATTAAAATTATTCAGAATATTCAACTGGATTTTTCCCCTGCTCCTCATAACCTCTACTTCCACACATTGCTTTTTTGTTCTTCCCCCGCTCCCACACACATGTAGATATCTTAGAACTAAAATATATGGTTTTTTTTATTAGTTTCCTTATAATAGGACTAATATACAATTTAAAGCTATTTGAACCAAAGTCATTAAAAAAAAATCTTGTCTGCAAAGCAGCCCTATTTTGCATAATTATAAATCAGAGGTTCCCAAACTTATTTAGACCACTTCCTACTTTTCAAGAAAAATTTACCCAGTTCTCTTGGAGATCCATCTTCTTTAAGGAGGGTAACCCCCACCCCGACCCAAACTCTGCAACTCTACCTCCCCTACCAGATCATGTGGCCATCCCCACCATTGGGGGACTGTTGCCCACTTTGGGAAATACTGCTGTTGTTAGTAAGAAAGAACACTAAATCATTTAGTAATTTGCCACCATGCTTCATTTCATTCATTCTATTTGGAAATTTAAAATTCTAAATTTAAATTTCAGTATAATCTAAGCATAAATTTTTTGAAACTTTCCAGTTTTCTTGAGGAGAATTTCTGTTGGTAATCAGTGTGTGAAGTAGCTGCTGTTTTGCATAAGGGACTCAATAATTCTTTAAATAGAGGAATGGTTTTCTCCAACATATGACTCAAGAACAAGAATCTAGACATTTAATTATAGTCTTGCAGTTTGAAACTTAGGAAACTAAACATTGAGCTTTAACCTTTGAAATCTAGAATCCATATTCTGTATACATGATCTATTTTATTGCCTTTAAAATGTTTATTGGGGATTGTTCAGAAATCTATCATTACTTGATTTTGTTCTTTTTTCAAATGTAAAGGGTGGTTAATTCACAGATTCCAAGAAGCAACTGACTACAATACTTACTTTTATCATCTAACTGCGTGATTTGCAGACAATCTAATATACATTTCTCCCTCTGTATTTCTACATTTTAAGTATTTTCTTCTCAAAGTTGCAGTTCTTAAGTATAGTTTGAAAATTCTATTTTTAGAGTTTGCTTTAATAGTATTTAAATATTTATTCTTAGGGTAGTCCTTATTACCATAATAAAAGTGAAAGTTTTAGGGAGTTCTGGGCTTTAAATGTAATGATGTGTTTTACTGTATTAAAGCATTTTCTTTTAATGTTTTTGTTTTAAAGGTATTTCTTGTTCTTGTGCAAGGAACCAGTTTGATTCAGCGACTTATGTCTGTTGCTTATACATATGATAATCTCGCTCCTAGGTATGAAGTTTTAAAAATAATTTTTATGTACTTGTAGTAAGAATATTGTTTTTAAAATTCCATTTTGAAAAATATTAAAGCTTTAAAGAAAAATTGATACTTAATGAGTTCTGAAGCCACTCACCTAAATTTTCACATTGTCACCAGCATTTTGCCACTTTTTATGACTTATGAATGTGGACGTTATGTGAATGTCTGTGAGCACACATTTGTATATCTTGAATCTTGTGAGAATACATTTTAGATATCATGGCCATTTAATCCATATATACTTTCATGTGTATCTTAAGTATAGTCCTAAGACGGGGGACAGTTTCCTTTTTTATTTTATTGTATTCTGGATTTTGATTCACACCCTGTTGTATTCAGGGCTTACTCCTGGCTCTGCACACAGGGTTCACTACCTGTGCCATATGTGGTGCTGTAAATTGAACCCTGGTCACCTGCCTGCAAGGCAAGTGTCTGTATAATGTATTAGGTAGGTTTCTGGCCCCAAGACCAAGGACATTTTCTTAGAGTAAAGTACTCAAAGTTAGAAAACTTAGTTTTGCAATAATTTTATCTAATACATGTTTCAAACTTAAATTCTTCCCATTTATAGCTTAACATATTTTTCCATATTATGGGATCATACGTTTAGTTACCATATTTCTTACATTTTCTTTATGCCAGGAAAGGATATGGAAGAAATATCTTAGCCTTTCTTAGCCCTTAATTTTTTTATGATACTGGTGTTTGGGTGAGGAATTGGCTTTTTGGGTCTCACCAGTAGTGTTTGGGATTGCTTTTGGCTCAGTGCTTGGGTGACTCCTTGAAGTCATGGAGCTGTAACTCAGTTTTGGAGCCATGTGGTGTGGAGATTGAACCCAGACCTCCTAAAGGCAAAACATTTAAACTGACTGGCCTTTTGAGTTACCTCTGAGTTACTATCTCTTTGATCTAATGTCATTCAATATAGGTTTTCTGATATTTCTCATGATCAGATTTAAATTAATACATCTTGGCAAGAATAATGCTCCATAAATAATGTGTCTTTGTAAGTATATATGGTGGTTTCTTTTTTTCCTATCATTGTGATAGTGGTTTTGATCACTTAATCTGGCTTCCTTAGGGTTTCTTTGCATAAAGATTTCTACCTTTTCCTTTCTATTTAAAAGTGACTTGTGGAAAGATTTTGTAATTACTTAAATTCTCTGTTTTACTTAAATCTTAAATTCCTTGTTTCACATTGACTTTTGAACCATAGCAAGCAGTGCTCAGACTCTGGATCAAAGCCAGGCCTTCTGATTGCAAAGCATGTACTCCATCACTTTAAAACATTTCCCTGGCTCTGAGAGTTTATATGTTATTTTGAAGAACTTTTTGTTTTATTGTGGCATCAGTTTGAATACATGAATTTTTTTAACTCAAAGTTACTGTTTTATTACTATCATTATTTACCTTGATCAGATTTATTCATGTATTCTTTTGAAGTGTCTGCAATTATTTGGACTAGAAAAGACATTTATCTTTTCTTTTTTTTTTCCCCCCTTTTGCTTTTTCTTGGGGGGGGGAGCACACCTGGCAATGCATAGGGGTTACTCCTGGCTTTGCACTCAGGAATTACTCCTGGCGAAGCTTGGCGGATTATATGGATTATAAGTTCACCTGGGTGACCCTGATTGCCCTCAGCAGTTTGGGGCAGGAGTAGTACTACAATTTCTAGCATTGAAATACTGTCAGACCTGCCCAGCTGAGCTGAGTACCACCAGGGGTGGCCTCCAGGACCCTTGAGTACTTTTTGTAAGGTTAAAACATGTAAGATTTTTTCTAAGTAATCTGTAATATTGTTTTGACATTTGCCATTGCTTACAAATGATTTATAAATGTAGACAATCTGTGAATCAAACATGTAGCTAAACACTAAAAGCACTTAAACTTATTTGTAGTAAATTGTGAATTAGATGGTTCTTACTGAATTAAAAAGTCACCTTTGCTGGGCATGTGGCTCAGTGATAAAGTGCACTTCTTGCATGCACAAGTCCTTGATTCAATCCTCTTCATTGCAGAAAAGTAAAATGAAAAGGACATGGTACTTGCCTTGCATATAGCTAGCTACCTGGGTTTGAAATCCAAAATCATATATGGGTCCCGTTCTTGTCCCCCCAATCCCGCTTGTCACCACTTGTCACACAAACACACACACACTCCCCACCAGGAGTGATTCTTGAGCACTGAGCCAGCAGTAATAATAAAAGAAGGTAAACAAATAAAAAGCCACCTTTTAGGCAATATGAGTGGCATGATAACTTTGAAGTTCTGTTTTTGTTCTTTTGTTTCCAGAGATTAATCCTAGGGCCTCATACAATGCTAATTTTATACTCTATCACTGAGTAAGATCTTATACCCAAGATTTTTCTTTAAAAAAGTCTATATTGAGGAGTGGGGGGGACACTCCTGGTTGTAATTAATGGGACCATGAGGTGCTAGGGATCAAATCCAAGGCATCTTATCTTCCCAGCCAGTACACTTTTTGTTCTTGTTTTTCTTTTTGGATGATACTCAGCAGTGCTTAGTGCTTACTCACGGCTCTGTGTTCAGGATTACTCCTGGCGCAGCTTGGGCAACCATGTTTGCTGCGTGTAAGGCAAGTGTACAAACTTGGCTGTACTACTGCCCTGGCCTCCCCGGAGTACCTTTCTTTTGTATCAGTCTCAAACTCATACTGCTTTCTTGATCATCATCTCCTGCTCCCTGTAGCAACTGTGGTTTGTTTTATACCCCTTACTTTTAAGTTAAGTCTTTCTTTTTTAAAGTATATTTTTTGGGAGGGTGAGCCACACCCAGGGGTTACTTCCGGCTTTTCACTCAGGAGTGTCTCCAGACAGTGCTTGGGGGACCATATGGGATGTCAGGGATTGAACCAGGGTTGGGCACATATATGACAGATGCCCTTCCTGCTGTGCTGTCTCTGGCCCCTCTTCAGTTCAGTCTTAACTCTTGCTGTTTGTTCTCTAAACCATTGCTTCTCAACCTGGGGCCCCTGACTGCTCCAGGGTTGCTATATGTGAAACTGTATGTGAAAGATGGGAGTTGGGAAGCACAGCACAGGACTGGGACCAGCCAATACGACACAGATTCACAAAAAGGAAACAAAATCAGAAGGGGAGTGCAGTGGGAAAAGGATCTCAAACACTGCTATAAATATTTGGCCTCATCACTCAGCAAACAGCTGCTACTTAATAAAGCATATTGAGTCAATTCAGTAACTTTTACTCTTTCATTTCAAAATTAAAAAATAATTTCACTTGACTGTATTAACCTCACAAAATGAAAATAAATGTGTAGGACTGATACCAATTACCTCCTTCTGTACTATTCTTGTTTCTTCTACTAGTTCCTTCCTTTGAAAAAGACTTTAGCTATACTAATGTTTATTTACTTGTTTGGGGCCTATCCCCAAAGAAGCTAGTAGCCTGATTACTGGTACTTGGTTAGTTGATATCTGACTTTGCTCAGGGTAGCACTGTAGCACTGTCAACCCATTGTTCGTTTGCTCAGGCAGGTACCAGTAATGTTTCTATTGTGAGACTTGTTACTGTTTTAGGCATATCGCGTACACCATGGGTAGCTTGCCAGGCTCTGTTGGGCGGGTGGGCTACTCTCTGTATTTTCCCGGGCTCTCCGAGAGGACAAAGGAATCAAACCGGGGTTGGCCATGTGCAAAGCAAATGCTCTTCCCACTGCGCTATCGCTCCTTGCCCAGGGATCCATGTGGTGTCATTCCTCATGGGCCTCTGTGATGCCCAGAACTGAACTCAGGGTCTTGCACATATTAAGCATGTATTCTGTTTGAGCTGTCTCTCCAGCCCTTCAGTTCTGTACATTTCTTTTGATTTTGAGTAGCGTCTGGAAATGCTTCAGGGCTTTTTCCTGGTTCTGTGTTCAGGGATCACTCCTGGGGACCATATGGGTGCCCAGGATCAAACCAGGTTGAAGGCATGCAAGGCAGACACTGCCAGATCCAGCCCCCCACTTCTGTTCCTAAGAACGAATTGCAATCTTGACCTCACTAGTCCATTCTTCCCCCATGTCCCTTTTTTTTTTTCCGGTTTTCATTTTTGTCTTTTCATAGTCTCCCACCTTCAGTTCACATGGTTCTAAAAGGGAATTATCAGTTAAGGGAAGCTAGAATAACCTTGTGATAGGAAGAGTGTCTTCAGCTACCCTACTGGGTAATCACTGCTTTTGAAACCTCATTCCCAGCCCTGGAATCAGTATTTCTTACAAGAAATGACCTAGTACTACTTATTTCAAAGATAGATACATAGGTTGGTTGCTTTTTGGTAAAGTTAAATGTATCTACATAAAATATGGCCAAATTCTCTTTTTAAAGATATTTTCTTTTAGGTTTGTTCTTCAAGCCCATGTTTGTCCCTTGAACACTTATCTTGCTTGCTTTTGTCTATGGATCTTTGCTTGCTTTTTCTACTGCTGGAAAAAATCTGTGTCCTCTTTTGAACATATCCTTCCTTTTCTTGAGGCACTGTTATTTACAGTACTGTTAATAATAGGTTCATGTGTATAAAATATTTGAAAGTAAATTGTTCATTTTGTTAAAATAAAAATTATTAGTATTTAGTTTCCATTAAATTGAAGTTCTATATATATATTTTTTAATATGGATTTCTGGGAAACAACAGGCTGTTCAAATTACTAAAAGCAACATGGGTGAAAGATTATATAGAATTAAATTAATATAGAAATTAACTTAGGAATTATATAGAATTAAATTAATCCATTTTCTCTATTTTACAGTGTTTTGCTTTTAACCATACCTGATAATAACAAGAAATTGGCATTAGGAAATGAGAAGAACATTGGTTTAGGTTTCTTTGAATCTGAAATTTAGATTCTAAATTTTTTTGTTACATCTTTTTTAGTAATTAAATCATGGACATTTTGATAGTTTGCTTATTTGAGTTAATGTTACTTTTACTCAGTTTTTGTTTCTTTTTGTTTTGGGAGCCACACCCAGTGATACTCAGGAACCACTCTTGGGTTTGCACTCAGGAATTACTCCTTGTAGTCTCAAGGGGACCGAGTGGGAGGCCAAGGATTAAACACGGGTGGTTCTAAAATGGCCCCTCGATTTTTTTGTTTCTCTTAACAAGAATCGTTTGGTGTTACTATAATATTTTATCATGATAATTTAAATAAATGACAAAGAGCATAGGAAAAGAGTAAGTAATTTGCTTCAAATCTAATCTTGGACATAAAATAAGTTTTAAAGGTAAGTGGTAATAAATTGAGTTAATTTTAATTCACTGCTGAATTTACTTAGTGATTGGTGGTATGTTTTCACTTTACAGAGTTTTGAAAGCTCAGTCTGATCACAGATCTAGACATGAAGGTAAGAATTTTATCCCTTACCCATAGATTTTTTTGTCATGCCAGGGATTAAATTTGCCATATCTCACACACATGAAACATATGCTCTACTTCTGAGTCATATTCCCAGCTCTAAGGAATTAAATGTAATAAAGATTTGGATAATTACATATCTTTTTATACATTTAGTAGTAATTATTATTTTATCTAATAGTTGTTTTCTTTTATTTTTCTGCCTATTTTCCAGTTTCACATTATTCAATGTGGCTCTTGGTGAGTTGGGCTCATTGCTGTTCTTTAGTGAAATCTAGCCTTGCTGATAGTGATCATTTACAAGATTGGCTAAAGAAATTGACACTCCTCATTCCTGAGGTAAGATTAAGATTGAAGATTATTATTATTATTCTTTACATTTTAAATATTATTTTCATTCATTTAGAAATAGTTAAAGGGAACACACATTATCTGGAATGCTCTTAATTGTTCAAGTCTAAATTGTTTTTAACTAAGCCCATAGTGTGAGTTTAATATCCTATGGCATTCAATTTAACTCTTGAATTCCTCTTTTACAGAGTGACTATTTTGCTTTAGTTTGTTGTTTTTAATTGTTCTGGGAGTGAAAAGGTTTTAGAGTATTTATTTTGATAGCTCTGTTTTGAGAAATTCCATTTACGTTTTCTATGTAATATAGTATATATATAGCACAGCAGCAGGGCATTTGCCTTGCATGCAGCCGACCTGGGTTCGATTCCTCCACGTCTCTCGGACAGCCCGACAAGCTACTGAGAGTATCTTGCCTGAACAGCAGAGCCTGGCAAGCTCCCCGTGGTGTATTCGATATGCCAAAAACAGTAACGAGTCTCACAATGGAGACGTTACTGGTGCCTGCTCGAGCAAATCAATGAGCAACGGGATGACAGTGACAGTGATAGTATATTCTTAGATACAGGAGAGTAAAAATAAGTATATTTATTTTGATTTCAGTGTTAATACTGAGCTTAGTGTAATTTTCACTAATTATTTCTTTTTATTAATCATTACATATTTCTAAGTGAAATAATAGAATACTACTACATTTAGTACAGTTGCCACATAAGTTTTGAACATTACCTAGTACTCTTATTTCTGAATTGAATACCTGTGTAGTCTTGTTCTGGTCCTATGATAGTTGAGATCTCAGATAAAGTTGCAAATCCTTAAAATTTTGTGTTTGAACTACTTCCTACCTCGTTTCTAGTTCTCATAGTATTTTAGCTTGTAAATAACATGACTATTTTTTTTAATACTTTTTTATTGAATCACTGTGAGCTATATACCCTTACAAAGCTGTTCATGATTGGATTTCAGTCATTAGCATTCCAATACCCATCCCTCTGGTAGTCTACATTTCCCAGCACCAGTGTCCCCAGGTTCCCTCCCATCATCCTCCACCCTCACCCCCTGCTGCCTCTTTTCTTTTTTTTTTTTTTTTTCTTTTGCTTTTTGGGTCACACCTGGTGATGCACAGGGGTTACTCCTGGCTCTGCACTAAGGAATTAAACCGCTGGCGGTGCTCAGGGGACCATATGGGATGCTGGGAATCAAACCCAGGTTGGCCGCGTGCAAGGCAAATGCCCTATCTGCTGTGCTATTGCTTTAGCCCCTGCCTCTTTTCTTAATATTTATTTAGTTTGATCCCTGTTTAGCGGTTATATTTGGGAATTTCTAAAATGGTCTTAAGTATTATTGCAGACTGATTTGATCATCTCTTTGTGACTCACGAATACATAAGTCTTTGATCAAAGCATTGCATTTAAATGCATTGCCACTGGATGTGACCAAAAAATTTTCAGAAAGTAAACAAATATTACTAAAGAAACAACCTGATGTTATTTCTGCAGACATGTTAGCCTTAAGACTAACTTTCATATTAACCAAGCCTATCATTCAACTTTTTTACTTAGACTGCAGTTCGTCATGAGTCTTGCAATGGTCTTTATAAGTTATCTCTGTCAGGATTGGATGGAGGAGACTCAATAAATCGGTCCTTTTTGCTATTGGCTGCCTCAACACTGTTGAAATTTCTTCCTGATGCTCAAGCACTTAAACCTACCAGGGTAAGATTTTATTCAAGAGCAGTTTCTATTTCTGTTACATACTGTTTTTTGATTAGTAAATTTTGAATGTTTACTTTGTATAAGGATTTGATTGACAAACTTTACAAACATAATAAAGTTTATACCTATATTTAATAAAGTATTGTTTATTAATAAACAGTTTAATAAAGTACATGTTTCACAAGGTTACCTTTTTTCTCCTATAGATAGATGATTATGAAGAAGAACCAATGTTAAAACCTGGATGTAAAGAGTATTTTTGGTTGTTATGCAAGTTAGTTGACAACATACATATAAAGGATGCTAGTCAGGTATGTTGAATATATATACATGAACATATTAATAAAGATTAATTGTACTCTGGGGTATTCATGATTACATGTTTTTATTAAGGCACTTTATAAGTAGTTGAAACTCAAATTTTCTGCCATATTTATATCTTTCTATTCTACTGGATTCCTCCTCCTTTTCATTAGAAAATAGAAAAATTTGTTGGGAACTGGAAGCAAAAGAAACCTCCCTAGCAGAGGAGAGCTTAGTATAGGACTAACCTCAAATTCCTAACTTTTTAATTAATTTATTTTATTTTGTTATTATTTTTTGGAGGGGTCACACCCAGAGATGCTCAGGGGTCAATCCTAGCTCTGCACTCAGGAATAACCCCAGCAGTGCTCAGTGGACCATATGGGATGCTGGGAATTGAACCCGGGTCAGCCGCGTGCAACGCAAACACCCTACCTGCTGTGCTGTCACTCCAGCCCCTGACTTTTTGATTTTGATCTTAGTTGAAAAGTTCATTTAGTACCTTATAAGTAGTTTTCTGTCTCTTCTAAAAATTATGTAAAATCCTTTTTAAGATACAAATTCTGCATATTAAAATTAAAACATTATATAATAAGTGTGTGGATTTCTGATTCTGTAAACTAAAGTTGCAATTAAATAGGAAAAATGGAGACATCTTACAGAGGCGAAGGCATTTGCCTAGTAAGTGGCTAACTGTGGTTTGATCCCCAGCACCACATGTCATCCCAGGATGATCCTTGGATGCAGAGCCAGACGTAAACCCTGAGCACAGCTGATTGTGGACCAAAAACAAAATCAGTGTTATTTTAAGCTATAGAAACTATTAGTTTGTTAGTCTGTTTTCTTTAGTGACTAAGATGGTGGTTTTATTCAAATAAAAAAAATGTTCTAAGGACTTGGGGGAATTGCTTTATGAGGCACTACATTGGAGCCCTGGTACCACCAAGAAGCAAAAGGAAAAATGCTTAGAATTGTATTAAAAAATAAACATACCATGTAGACTTACTGCTTTTTGATTATAAAAAAATTATTATTTTAAGGGCTGGAGAGAATACAGCAAGTAAGGTGCTTGCCTTCACATGGCTAATTGGAGTTAGATTCTCAGCATCCCATCTGGTCCCCTGGAAACTGCCAGGATTAATTCCTAAATGCAGAGTCAGGAGTGTCATTGAGCATTGCTGGGTGCATGCAGCCCCTTTGACCCCCAAATTATTATTTTAAAATGTATCTGTCACTGTCATCCCGTTGCTCATCAGTTTGTTCGAGCGGGTACTGTAGGGAGCCATTTTACAAGCCTGGCTCTTATCCTCTAGTCAAGAGGAGGCTTACTTGGGATTCCTGTAACAAGGTCACCACTGCTGGCCTTACTGATCTTAGGAATCGAACACAGCTTGGCCGAGTGAAAGGCGAAAGCCCAACCGCTGTGCTATCGCTCCAGCCCAAAATGTATCTGAGAGATCTAAATATATATATATATATATATATATATATATAGTTATAGTTATAGAACATATAGTTGGGTGTTCTCTAATTTTTTTGTAATTAAAAATGCAGTATAGAACTTCTGCCCCAAAATAATAACCTTGGGAGGAAAATGTAGTGTTTGAACTTCTAAGAAGCAGTTTTTATCTTTCTTACTTTTTCTTTTTTTTTTTTTTTCAGTTTTTATCTTTCTTACAGTATCCTACTTACTAAGAAATAACAAAATTAGAAGCAGTTTTTATCTTTCTTACTTTTTCTTTTTTTTTTCAGTTTTTATCTTTCTTACAGTATCCTACTTACTAAGAAATAACAAAATTAATACTAAATGTGATTTTTTTGTAGGGGCGGAGAACCATGTTTTTGTCTGTTTTGTTTCTAGGGTTTGAACCTTGGCATCATAGAGTCAAAGCATACATTCTTGCTCTGAGCTTCATTCCTGGCCCCTAAATATGTGCTTTAATTTTACTAAGACATTGAAGTAGGTTAAATTGATTTAAGGGTGGAGATGTATTTAGGCATTAGACCTGTTTCTTTGCTTAAGAATCACTGCTAGCTGTGGTCAGTACCATTTGTGGTTCTGGGGATTGTAGCAGAGCCATTCTCGTACAAGGCAAGCACCGTAATTCCTTATACTATTTATCTCTATGCCCACTAAATCGATTTTGTTACTCTGGAGTTGTCCACTTAAAATTGTAATCTAATATTCCTTAGTTTTTAGAGTACTTTTCAGAGAGAAATTTTCTTTTGGAGTAGTCTTAGATTTGTGCTATTATAATGAAAAATTGTCTGAAATTATTTAATTGTTGACTTATTATTATTTTGGTGGGGTCAGATCCAGTAGTTCATGGGATTAAATCCCAGATTGTTATTTGGGGATAACTCCTGGTGATGCTGGGGACCCTGTTGTGCCAAAAATCAAATCCAGGCCTCCTGCACCCAAAGCAGGCACCTCCCTGTTCCCGTTCAATATCTCTTCCTCTCCTTTGTCACCTCCTTTATGCTCAGGGGACTGTATGGGGTGCCTGTTTCCAACTGGGTTTGGCCATATGCAAAGCAAGTCTCTCTGGCCTCTACTTTTTTGTTGTTTTAAAAGATTTAGTTTAAAGGTATTTAGAGGTAGTAGGCTAAAGGTCTAATAAAAGCAACTCTCAGTGTTTGAATTTTATGGCATGTGGATTGCATCTTAGAAAGGTTAAAATCAAAAAAATAGTGATGTCTTTTGATTGCAATGATGTTCAAACTTTTTTTTAATGAAGTAAGTTTCATAGAGGAGTTATATTAATTCAGAGAGAGACATAGACACATACACACACACACACACACACACACACAGGTTCCCCACAATTATTCTTCAGTGAAAGTCCTGTACATGAGTACTAAGCAAACTTAAAATGGAGTTTTGTAAAGTTAAAGAAGAGATTATGCATCCAGTGATGGGATGCAGGCAACCCTAGAAAAGAATGCATCTGATATCTTAAACTATTTTATTAATTATATATGCAAAGAATAGCTGATTAATTTTTATATTATTGCCATATTATTGGATTTGGAAGAATTGGAAAAATCCAGTTTTTGTTAATTACATCATTGGCTTTTGCTTGTTTTAAATAATTGCTGAATTTTACTAATCAGTAATCTTTGAATTTTTTTTTTTTTTTAATTTATATTAAGACAACTCTCCTCGACTTAGATGCTCTGGCACGACATTTGGCTGACTGTATTCGAAGGTAAAATTTGATGTGCAATTGTAGTTAAATTGTAAGGAATGATACAGGATATAATTAAGTGAACTGTGGTTTTTTTTTTTTTTTTTTGCTTTTTTTCTTTTTAGCAGGGAGATTCTTGATCATCAAGATGGTAATATAGAAGATGATGGACTTACAGGACTGTTAAGGCTTGCAACAAGTGTTATTAAACACAAACCACCCTTTAAATTTTCAAGGGAAGGACAGGTTGGTATTAAGGTATTATCTATCTCTATGAAGTATTTTGGAAACTTCTATTTTACTACTTCATTGTATGTCTAATTTTTTTTTAAAGATACAAGGTTTGCTAGAATTTTATTACTGGCAGGAAAAGTTAATTGAACTTTATGAGTATAAATCTTGGGCTTGTTTTTAGACCTTTAGACAACTTTTATTTTTTTTTTTAAGCAACCGCTACTTATAATTTTTATAAGATTAAATATTTTGATCTATACCATTTACTTATCATTAGAGTATTCCTCTTACTGGTTTCATATATTAAGGTCATTTTGCATGAAATATGTTACTGGATATTTGAAATAGTATCCCTATATCAACATATACTTAATTACTTTCTATAGTGTAATTAGGGTATAATTAGAGTGTAATCCATTTCGATATTTTTGCAATGGGGGAGGTATGTTTTGAAGAGTTTCTTTCCTAAGTTTACTGTTAGAAACTTCAGGAATACCCAGAGGATGAAGACTGAGTGATTTTTTTTTTTTAAATTGAATCTGTGTGAATTACAGTATTACAGCATTATTTGTTATTAAGATTATTGTGTACAGTGTTACAACACCAGTCCCTTTCCAGTGTCTACTTCCCTCCACCAATGTCCCTGGTTTCTCTTCTCTCAGCCAACATTGCCTTAATGCTCCCTCCTTGACTGATTCTCCTCACCCCCCACCCCAAGTGGTAAGCTTCCTGCTCAGTTCCCTTGATTTTTGTTTCTATTTGCATTTGGGCATTTGTTAATTTCACTGCTATGGTTCTTTTTTCATTTTTAAATTAAAAAACTTTGGGGGCAGGGCATCACACCGGGCTGCACTCAGGAATCACTCCCGGCAGTGTGTGGGGGACCATATAGGGTTCCTGATATCCAACCTGGTTTGACCACATGGAAGGCAAGTGCCTTGCCCACTGTTTTGTCACTTCAGTTGCTACTATGGTTTTTTATGTACTACATATAATATTATTCTGTGTCTGACTGAGGGATTTTCTTCCCTGTGCGCCCCCTCCTCCCATTTTTTTCTTTTTGGATATTCCTGGTGATGTTAATGGGTTCCTCTTGCCTCTGTGCTCAGTAATTACACTTGGTGGTGCTCTTTGGACCATATAAGATTATGGGTATTACTCCTAGAGCAGAGAGATGATATAGGGAATAAGGTGCATGCCTTGCATGCAACCAATGCTAATTCAACCCATGGCACTGCATATGGTTCCCCCAAGCACCAGGAGTGATTTCTGAGCACTGCTAGATGTACCCCACCTCCAAATTTGACTTCTATGAAATTATGTTTAACAGAACTCTTGTTTAACAGAAGTTAATCATTATTGTTGCCATTATTAAAGTATTTTTTGTTTTGGAAAAAAAAAGATTATGGGTATTAAACTGGGGTTGGCTTATGTGCATGACACACATCCTACCCACTGTACTACCACTCTGTCACCTGAGAGTTTCTACCTATTTTAAGTTAGTGCTGCTTCATCTGTTTCATGTAACCCTTTCTTTACTATTTCTTCTTTTTTTTTTTTAAAACCTTTTCCTACTATATTTATTGGGAACAATTTACATCTTGCTTGTTAAAGTTTTATGTTTACCTGATGTGTAAATTTTATTCCAGTGAACATTTTTGTTAAAGTCATCATAAACATACAAAAATTTTGAACATTGCAAAGATAATCTTCCATATACATTTTGCTAAAGACCTTATAGAACTTTCTGTGGTTATAATCAGACATGTATATAATTATCATTACATGAGAAAAATATATTTAATGCAGTACATAAAAAGGGAAGTTATTTGATCTCTTGAAATATTTTTCACTATAACTTTAAAAAAGAAAAATTTTGCATACCTGTCCAATTAATGATGAAATTGATTCACTTTAAACAAGAATGTGCTCGTTTATAATAGGCTGTCAGTTTATACTTCCAAACCACGCTATGTCAAGTGCCAGTTTCCCAGGCATTTCTTCTGTCATTAATTATTTTTTGTAGTCTTTCTGTTTTAGTCATTTTCATTAGTGCTTTGAAAATGAGTGGCTTTGCATTTATGGTTTGTTCATTTATTACATAAACTTAAAATTGTTCAGTTCACAATCTATATGTATTTTTCTCATTTTCCTTATATATAAATGATTTATTTTTAAGTATCAACCTTTTTATTGTCATGTGCTAAAAATATTCTCAAAAGTCATTTGTTGCTTTTGGGCCACACCTGGTGTTACTTAGTTTTTACTCCTGGCTCTGCACTTAGGGATTAATCCTGGCAGATTCAGGGGACCATATGGGTTGCCACAAATCGAACCCGGGTTGGCATCATACAAGAGAAGAATTTTATCTGCTGGGGCTGGAGCGATGGCACAGCGGGTCCTTGCACGTGGCTGACCCAGCTTTGATTGCCAGCATTTCATATGGTCCCCTGAGCACCGACAGGGGTTATTCCTGAGTTCAGAGCCAGGAG
The DNA here is from genome assembly GCF_027595985.1 of Sorex araneus. Taxonomy (NCBI): domain Eukaryota; kingdom Metazoa; phylum Chordata; class Mammalia; order Eulipotyphla; family Soricidae; genus Sorex; species Sorex araneus. The sequence continues at coordinate 324,445,012 of NC_073313.1, read as the reverse complement.
TAACCCCTATGCATAGCCGGATGTGACCCAAAAAGAAAAAAACATTATCAGCTGTACTCTCTCTGGTTCTTCTTTTACATTTTTTGAGATCATTTTTTCTTTGTCTCCTTTATACAAAAAATTACTTTTGTAAAAATATAACCCTTATAAGGTAGGTAATTGAAATTAGAACCAATTTTGGCAGCTATATAAACTAAGGCACAGAGTTAAGCTACTTCCCTGAGGTCACAAAACTCTTTAGGTGATTGTCAGCACTGTATATCTACCCGTGTTAAAATTAAAAAAAAAAAAATGGACTCAGGAAAAGTTCAGTGGTAAAACACCTGCCTTGCAGGCATGAAGCTGTTACTCTGAATACTGAGTGACATTCCAGTCTCAGTGCATTTGTGATACCCAGTTCATCTGCAGTATCTAATACACCAGCCCAAATGTTTATGCACCAACACTATCTGATCCCCACGCATTAAAGCTTATGTATTTGACCCCTGGTGAGCACTACAACAAAGATGTACAAGCTGGTCAGCACAAGGAGGATGAGGGAAAAGGAAACATTTAATTTTAGACATAGTATAAAACAAAATAAACACATTGTTCTGTGTATAGTTTGCTGTTTTCATCTATTTTAGGTATTCTCTGTATCAGTATAAAGTTTGGGCACATTTTTTTCTGATATGATGTAATGTATCTAATGAAAATTATCTAACACTATTCTAAATGACGGTGTAGTGAAATTAAGAAAATCACAGAAAAAGATTTTAGAAATCTGGCTCATGGGTTTGTACCTTTATTTCAGTATAATCGCATTGCTTTATATGAAAATTTAGCTAATTTATTTTCCTGCATACTGGTTTTGTTGCATCTCTACAATTTCCCAGTATATTATCAAATTAAATTTCTGCTTATCTGATAGTTTAAAACTTTTTTTTTCACTTTTTGTAAGTGAATAAGATTGGTGTTATATTTTTGTGATTTGTGCAAATTTTGTCCTAGTTTTCCCATTATTAATATATGCAGTTGGCCATTTCTGATCTGTAGAAATTTCCCATTTAAAAGAAATGTGGTTTATCTTCTGAATTGACTTAGTAGTTTTTGTTTTTCTAGTAGAATTTATTTTGTATTTTTTATGTAATAATTTTCTGATCTTTTGTAATTTCTGGGATCTATTTGGATATTTCACACTTCGTTCATGTTTCTATAATTTTGTTAATTTTTGAACCACTCTTTTCCAGTGTTTCAGTTGTCTTTTTTCCCACTTTTTTTCTCCCTTTCCCCCACACCAACCTGCCCCCTTCTTCTCTCTCGCTCTTTTTTTGTTCGTTTGTTTATTTTCTTGTGGGGCCATACCTGGCTGCTTAGGGCTTACTCCTGGCTCTGTGCTTCTTACTATCTTTTTAACCCCATAGTTACCCGGTTATCTTAATAACTGTTTTTGTTTTGAATGTGAACATTCCCAGTGGTGTTCAGCTTAGTTGTAAACAGATCTTTAAAATACCCCCTTTTTTCATAATACAAAATATCATATTCTTGAATTTGGTTTCTGGACCTTCAACTGATAATTTGCACCCTAATCTCACCCTTATCAGTTATGTTCATTTAGTATTGTAGGAATGGTCCTTTATTATTTCTACTTAAATCTACTTAATTCTTTCTTAGATTTCCTCTTTCACTTTATCCCACCCTTCTTGGAAAAAATACTCATTTTTTCAAAAAATAAAATGTCTGACTTTAAATTACATTTATAAATTGAGGTAGAAAAACTGACATCTAACTACATTGAACTTGCCTATAAAAATAGGATTGTCTTCTTATGGAAAACATTTTAAAATTACCTTCATTTGGAATTTGAATTATAAGCATTTTTGAATATTTCTAGGAATTTCACTTCTTTGTATGATATTTCGTATTTTTATGTTTTCTTTGGGTGGGGATAAGGAATGGTAGCCATTTGATACTCAAGGCCTATTCTAGACTTGGTGCTCAGAAATTAACCCTGGTGATGCTCAGGAGAACATATGCAGTGTTAGGGATTGAATGAGAGTTAACAGTATATTAGAAAAGTACCTTAGTTCCTGTACTATCTCTCAGGGTGGTGAAGGGGAAGGGATTACACGGTTTTAGTTTTTTTATTGTTGTGGGTTTTTTTCCCCCCCTTAATGTGAGTTCAGAAACACACACTTGTTTGTGGTGCTTTCACACTTGTTGGCAGTGCTTGCTAAGGATTTCGCACATTAGTTGTAGTGCTTATGTAAGCTTGGATGCAAAATGCCAGAGACTGTACACTTTTTTGTTGTGCTGAGGATAACAATGGGTGTAACATAAGGGATCACATTCACATTGAGGAGCATTGGAATCGAGGTCTTACAAACCTGTAGAGCAAGTGCGTTAATTGCTATGCTGTTCGGTGTCTCCCTCAGTTTTAACTCCTAATTAGGCAGAACTTTTGTGTGTGAAATTATTGTTTGTATTGGACCCACAACCAATGGTGTTCTGATTCTGCTTCTGTGCTCAGGGAACACTGCTTGGGTTGCTCAAAGGACCATATACAATGCCAGGGATTGAACCTGAGCCAGCTTGTGTGCAAGTCAAGCATGCTACCTGCTGTACTGTCTCTCTAGCCCCTGTGTGTGGATTCTTAATGTTGGCTATAATAATTCACTTGTTTGCGTGTGTGGTGTTCGCTCCCTAACACCCCCACACACACTTACCAACTTTGCTTTTATCTTCAATATTTTCTTTGGTTTTCCACTTATTTTTAGTTTGTGTATGCAAGTAATTTGTTGTCTTCTACTTCTTTCCATTTTTTTTTTTGTTAAGGATGTATATATACTTTTTTAAAAAATATTTTTATTAGAGAATCACTGTGATGTACAGTTACAAACTTATGAACTTTTGTGTTTGCATTTCATTCATTGGTCTTCTTTCCGTTTTTTATGTTTCTATTTATGCCTGGATTTTCTAGAACAGTGTTAAATTGTAGTATTTTAATTGTTGACTGAAAGGTTTTGATATTAATGTAGTTTAAACATTTGTTTTACAGTAAGATTGAAAACTTGAGAAGTTTTTGTGTAGATGAGAAGAATGGTCTGAATTGACTATTTTTGGTTTATTTTTTAGGAGGTTTTGGGGACATACACCCAGCAGTGCTCAGAGACTATTCCTGGTATTGTTCAGGGGACCATAACAATGCCCAGGTTCAAATTGGGGTTGGCTTTGTGCCAATGCCTTAACCTCTATGCTGTCTTTCTGAACTGTCACTGTCACTGTCAATCCCGTTGCTCATCGATTTGCTCGAGCGGGCACCAGTAACATCTCCATGTGAGACTTGTTGTTACTGTTCTTGGCATATTGAATACGCCATGAGTAGCTTGCCAGGCTCTGACGTGCGGGTGAGATACTCTCGGTAGCTTGCTGGGCTCTCCCAAGAGGGACGGAGGAATTGAACCCGGGTTGGCAGCGCCCTGCCCACTGTACTATTGCTCCTACCCATGGCGTATTGGATATGCCAAAAAAATAAAAACCAAACAGTAACAACAGATCTCACAATAGAGAATTAACATTTTTAAAAAAAATTTACTTATGTTCTAGGTAGATTTCTAGTCTTTAGACAACTAGAAGGAACATTCATTTTCCTTCCTTTTTAAAATTTCTCTTGAATGGAGAGATTGTAAAGTTAGTAGGTCATTTGCCTTGCATGTGGCTGACTTGAGCTCAATTCCCGGCATTATAGATGGTCCCCCAAGCATAGTCAGGAATAATTCCTGAATGCAGAGCCAGGTGTAACCCCTGAACATCACCAGGTGTGTCCCATCCCTCCAAAACAGATTATTTTCTATAAGGGGGCTGGAGAGAGAGTTCAGTGCGTGCGGTGCTTACCTTGCAAGCAGCCAACCTGGGTTCTATCCTTGGCATCCCATATGGTCCTTGAGCTCTGCCAGGTGTGGCCCAAACCACCTACAGTAAATAAAAATAAAATTTCCTCTTTTACCACCCCCTAATTTTTTTTTTTTTTTTTTTTTGCAGATCTCAGGTTTATTGAGAATTGTATACAAATCAATTACATTTCCTACATTCATTGTTTTGATTCTTCACATAATATTAAGTTAGATATTAACATTTTTTTTTCATTTTAAAATTATTATTATTTATTTTAATAACTGTGCAATTACAGAGTTATTCATACATTGTTTCAGGCATATGTTGTTTCAATACCATCCCTTTGCCAGAGTCCCCTCCCCCTCACCCACTTCCTCCTTCTCCTCGGCTGCCGCCCACCCATGAGTCTGCCTCCTGGGGGACACATTTTTATTTTTTTTTATTTTTTATTTATTTATTATTTATTTATTTATTTATTTATTTATTTTTAATAATTTATTTATTTTTAATTAGAGAATCACCGTGAGGGTACGGTTACAGATTTATACACTTTTGTGCTTATACTTCCCTCATACAAAGTTCGGGAACCCATCCCTTCACCAGTGCCCATTCTCCACCACCCGTAAACCCGGCGTCCCTCCCACCCTCCCCACTCCCATCTCCCCCCCACCGTACCCTGCCACTGTGGCAGGGCATTCCCTTCTGTTCTCTCTCTCTAATTAGCTGTTGTGGTTTGCAATAAAGGTGTTGAGTGGCCGCTGTGTTCAGTCTCTAGCCCTCATTCAGCCCGCAACTCCTTTCCCCCACATGGCCTTCAACTACAATGTAGTTGGTGATCGCTTCTCTGAGTTGCCCTTTCCCCGGAACGTGAGGCCAGCCGCGAAGCCATGGGGTCAAACTCCTGGTACTTATTTCTACGGTTCTTGGGTATTAGTCTCCCACTCTGATATTCTATAGACCATAGATGAGTGCAGTCTTTCTATGTCTGTCTCTCTCTTTCTGACTCATTTCACTCAGCATGAAACTTTTCATGCCCATCCACTTAACTACAAAATTCTTGACTTCCTTTTTTCTAACAGCTGCATAGTATTCCATTGTATAGATGTACCAAAGTTTCCTCAACCAGTCATCCGTTTTGGGGCATTCGGGTTTTTTCCAGATTCTGGCTATTGTAAACAGTGCTGCGATGAACATACATGTGCAGATGTTGTTTCGATTGTACTTTTTTGCCTCTCTGGGATATATTCCCAGCAGTGGTATTGCTGGGTCAAATGGGAGCTCAACCTCTAGTTTTCTGAGAGTCGTCCATATTGTTTTCCAGAAGGGCTGAACCAGTCGGCATTCCCACCAGCAGTGTAGAAGGGTCCCTTTCTCCCCACATCCTCTCCAACAGCGGTTGCTTTTGTTCTTTTGGATGTGTGCCAGTCTCTGTGGTGTGAGGTGGTATCTCATGGTTGTTTTGATCTGCATCTCTCTGATGATTAGTGATGCAGAGCACTTTTTCATGTGCCTTTTGGCCATTCGTATTTCTTCCTTGGTAAAGTTTCTGTTCATTTCTTCGCCCCATTTTTTGATGGGGTTGGATGTTTTCTTCTTGTAGAGTTCAACCAGTGCTTTATATACCATTGATATCAACCCCTTATCTGATGGGTATTGTGTAAATATCCTTTCCCATTCTGTGGATAGTCTTTGGATTCTGGTCACTGTATCTCTTGCGGTGCAAAAGCTTTTTAGTTTAATGTAGTCCCATTTGTTTATCTCTGTTTTTACTAGATTGCTTAGTTCCGTGTCACCTTTGAAGATACCTTTATCTTCAATATCGTGGAGGGTTTCGCCGACCTTGTCTTCAATGTACCTTATGGTTTGTGGTCTAATGTTGAGGTCTTTAATCCATTTTGATCTGACTTTTGTGCATGGTGTCAGGTCAAGGTCTAAACCCATTTTTTTGCATGTGGTTGTCCAGTTGTGCCAACACCATTTGTTAAAGAGGCTTTCCTTGCTCCACTTCACATCTCTTGCTCCCTTATCAAAGATTAGATGATCATACATTTGGGGTTGTGTGTAGGGATATTCCACCCTGTTCCATTGGTCTACGGCTCTGCCTTTGTTCCAGTACCATGCTGTTTTAATTGTTACTGCTTTGTAGTAAAGATTGAGGTTGGGGATGGTGATGCCTCCCATCATCTTTTTCCCAAGAATTGTTTTAGCTATCCTTGGACGTTTGTTATTCCATATGAATTTTAGGATTGCTTGATCCACTTCTTTGAAGAATGTCACGACCACCCCCTAATTTTTAACTCATTTTTTCATTCCACTATCTCACATAATATCTTGCAAATATTTGTTGAACAAATAGATTATAAGACTTAGTCTTGATTATTAATTTATTGTGTGTGGTGCCAGGATCAAACTTAGGGCTTCACACTTGGAAGACAAGTGTTCTTATGCATCTTCATCTACGACCTTCATTCTCATCCTTTTAGTTAAAAAAAGTCTATTACTTATTATTCCTTTATTATTAGATGATGTTGTGATACTGCAGTCTACTGACACGCCTGCCTGTGTTTCTTGCGTAGTTTGTTGTGATTTTTTGTGGTCACATACTTTAACGCAGTGTTTATCAAGGGTTGCATTTCTTAGCACACAAGCTTACCTGAAGTCTTAACTTTTTTCCTTTGGTTTTCACATACATTCTGGTTGTAGTGCTTACCAAGTATGTCTATGGTGCTCATACACATGCTCTCCTAAGGTCATACTTCCTGGCCCAAGGTGTTTGCACTTTTTTGTTTTAGTTGCCTTGCTTTTGAGCTTTGCATTGTTTTTTATGTGGTACTAACACAAACCTGAGTGCCATGTGGCCAGAAAGTACTTGCAGCATCAGGGATCATAGACTGTAGATACACAGCAGAGATATGCTCAGCACTTGTCGTGGCACTGGGAAATGATCTCTTCACCTTATACTTGCAAGGCAGGTCTTATGAAATATTTTTTTCTCCCTCTGGGTCCTTAGTCCTGATTCTTGAAAACTATCTCTAGTGATATTTTCTCATCTTCCTCCCCCACCTCCAAAAAAAAAAAAAGCAGGCGTTTTTTGAGCTACCTGCCTGAGGCATTTAACTCACAAGTATTGACTTCATTATATTTGTGATACAGAGCTAAAAATAAGAGCTGTTAAAGGGGTTCTTGTAGGAATAATGAATCTCAGATAGCACCACATGATTAGGAAAGCTTTTTTTTATTTTTTATTTTAATAAATCATCGTGAGATACAGTTACAGACTTACAAGTTTTTGTGATTACATTTTTTTTAATTTTTTAAGAATTTTATTTTATTGAATCACCATGTGGAAAATTACAATGCTTTCAGGCTTCAGTCTCAGTTATACAATGCTGGAACAACCATCCCTTCACCAGTGCCCATATCCCACCACCAAAAAAAAAAAAAACACACACCTCCCATCCTGCCCCCCTGCACACCCCCCAGCCATGTAACTGATAAATTTCACTTTACTTTCTATTTACTATGGTTACATTCAGTATTTCAACAGAAACCTCACTATTATTGTTAGGAGTACCCCATTAGTCAGACCTGTTGTGAAGAGATAGGAGGCCGCGCAGTTTTGGATTTCTGTACTGTAGCAACTAAGTCCAGGGAGATTTCTTCCAGATATTGGATCATTGCAAGCTTATAAACCCCATCTGTGGTCGTTATAATATGGCTGTCACTACGCCCTTCACCCCAGGCAAGGAAGAGGCAAGAGAGAGAGAGAGAGAGAGAGAGAGAGAGAGAGAGAGAGAGAGAGAGAGACAGAGAGACAGAGAGACAGAGAGACAGAGAGAGAAAGAGAAAGAAAAAGAAATAGCTTTCCTTTACTGGGTGGGCATGGGGCTGCGCTGCGGCTTAGTTCTCAGTCTGGAGACATTCTGCGAGGAGCTGCCCATGCTGAAAAATTTAGCTGGCGTCTGGAGTCACGCTCATGCAGCCGCAGAGAGGCCGCACACACGTGCAGCCCCCGGGATCACATCTTGGCGGTGGTGATTAGGAAAGCTTTTAAGAAAATACAGTTACTGTAATGAGTAAAGTTAAGTAGAAAAATAAGGAGAAAACAATCATAATGAATAAATGAAAATTTAAATCATTGGAAACTATTGGGTTTTTGTAGGAAATAGAGTGTGGACCAGTTAAAGAAGCATTGGTATTAACTTTGGAAAGTTAGCTGATCATCTGTTGTGTCTACAGAAAATTATTATATCTTAGTATGATAATATAGATCATAATAAAAAATGAGGGGGGAACTTTGAAGTTTTTGCTTAGTGAAATAATGTCAAGAGTATGGTTTAACAAAATCTGGTCACAGACTCACAGCTAGCAGAGTTCTGAGAGTAATATCCAAATTTAGATACTATAAATTGGTCTCTTTTTTTTTTCCAGGAATTTTTAAGAGATATCTTCAATCTCCTGTTTTTGTTGCCTAGTCTAAAAGATAGACAACAGCCAAAATGCAAATCACATTCTTCAAGAGCTGCTGCTTACGATCTGTTAGTAGAGATGGTAAAGGGATCTGTTGAGAACTACAGGCTAATACACAACTGGGTTATGGCACAACACATGCAGTGTAAGCATTCTTCTTTTCCTGTAATCTTTATAAGGTTGTATGCAGAGCTGAATTTGATTCCCAACATTTTAGTATTACATTTAAACCTATAGAGTGTTGTTGCTAGAATGTTGCTAAAAAGATTAAAGCAAACATTGGCTTTTTAACGATTTAGTGTTTTTTTAGTGGGGCGTTCACTCCCTATTTAGGATGTCCTTGGGCTACCCCCACAATATTTGGTCAGTCAGGCTTGATGATTCAATGTTCCAGTGAACATTGTGTTACGGCTCAGGATGAGCAGGCCTCGGGCCCACCAGAGCCACACTCAAGGGAATTTGCATTTTTAGGCTACACCCAGCGATATTGAGGGGCTATATGGTATTACGGATTGGATTCTGGTCCTTGTGCATGCAAGGCATGCTCCTCTGACCTCTGCATTATTTCCCATACTCCAACGAACATTGATTTTTTTCTGTTTGAGCTATAATCAGTGGATGTTCCCCACTGAGTGCTCCTAGGCTGCTCTCAGTGGTGCTCATGGAGCCATGTGGTGCCGTGGGATCCAATCCAATCCTGTGTGCCATATGTGCCATGTCTTTACTTCCACTTTTTGTTGTTATTTTTGTTTAGTATTTTTGTTGTTTGTGTCACACTCAGCTATGCTCAGTGCTTGCTCCTGGCTTGGTGATCAGGCCTCATTCCTGGTGGGACATGGAGAACCATATGTGGTGGTGAAGATCGAACCCAGATACTTCTAATACTTTGTTTTAGGAAACATAATTCTCTCTCTCTATCTCTCTCTCTCTCTCTCTCTCTCTCTCTCTCTCCCCCCCCATCCCTCCCTCCCTCTCCCTCCCTCTTTCTTTCTCTCTCTTGCTTTCACTCTCTCTTTCTCCCCCTCCCTCTCTCTCTCTCCCCCCTTTTCTTTTTTTCCATTTTTTTGCAACAGCCCATGCACCTTATAAATGGGACTATTGGCCACATGAAGATGTCCGAGCTGAATGTAGGTTTGTTGGCCTGACAAACCTTGGAGCTACTTGCTACTTGGCTTCTACTATTCAGCAACTTTATATGATACCTGAGGCAAGACAGGCTGTCTTCACTGCAAAGGTATAGTTTTTTAATATAAAAATTAAAAGTTTTTTTAAGCTATTGATAAATCTTGATCCTTAAAATAAGAATAAAGTGTTACTTGGCTACACAATTAACTAATGTGTATATATTTTTGTTACTGTATTGATAATAGATTGTTGGTATATGTTCTCAGTGTATATAGGAAACATTTTCCATAAAGATGAATACAAGTTTTTATTATGTAGAAAATAAAGTCTAAAATTAAGTAAATAGTAACAGTATCACTGAGTTTGTTTCTTTTTTTAAGTTTTAAATTTTTTAAAATTTGTTTCTTTTATATTTATTCTTAGGTAAATTTAATTGTGAACCTAGTTGAGCTAAATTCTGCTTCCTGTTATTTTCTGTCACTTATTCTTTGTAGTTTTCATCCTAGCTCACTGTGTATTTTTTTTCCCTCAGATTATTATATGCATTGTTGCAGAATGTTTCAGGAAGCATTCTCTGTGCTTGCATTTGGGGTTTTGTTTTCCTGTTAATGTTATGATCCTCATCCAACCCCATTTTCAATAAAATAGAGATAGAGATACAACTTTAGTGAATACCTAATACACTTAAATTCTGCTTCAACTTCGAAAGTCTCCAGTTGTCTGCAGTATACTTAAGTACATTTTTTTAATTTTAGCTTTAGTTGCTGTTTTTAAATTTATCATTTGAGACTAATTATAATTAGAAGTAGTTGAGTGATTGATTCACTTAACATATGGAAATTTCTATAACTAAATTTTCTGGCTAAGAAGCATGTTTTCAGGTTACTTACTTGGTCTTATTTTTCAATTTATCTTCATTTTAACGATCTTTAGATGTTAGCAGTATCCAGAATCAGCTTTAAACAATTAAGAGAATTACTGTGTGAGTGTGATTTTTATAAAATGTTTAATATTACTGTCATAAGGCAACTTCAGTGGCCTCTACTCCTCCCTCAATTCCAGTGCATTTGGGCCTATTTGGTTGGGCAGGAAAACCACATAGCTGATGAGTAGAAACTTCCCCTGCCCTTCTGTCCAGCCTCCTAGCTCAGGGTACAAACGCTAGGTTGAGGACACATCCAAAATGGAAGAAAAATTTTGTTCTTCCAATTAATAGTTGAAACAATTTTGTTATTCAACAACTAGATGTATTGATTCAGGGTAGGCATCATATATGGTGTTTGTGGTTAATAGCTAAAATTAATTTGGTCTGTACTTAAAAAGCCTTTACTTGATTTGACTTTAAAATTTTAGTTATTTTTATTAGTTTCTAATTTTTACAGGTAGACTTAGCTATATTTGAATAATAAAAATAAAACACTAAAATTTGCCAGGTTTTTAATTTAATTTAATTTAATTTTTGGATTGAGAAATTGGTTATTGAAACTTGTTTAGAGAGATGTGAAGGGAGAGAAATAGAAAAGTGTGTGTTCAAGAGATAACACATGCTGCTCCGGAGTAGAAAATAGTGAAGCAAAGGTATAGACAGCAAGCACGATATGTGTTCAAGGGAGAGTATGGGCTTGAGGAGCAAGTCAAAATTTGCAATATTAACTTACCAGTATATCAATATCTATGATTATAAGAATATTCACTTACAAAGTGAATACTACTGTCTTCTGTAAGATACTGTTTTTAACCTCTCCAGCTGAAATTCACCCTACCCATTATATTCAGTTTTGTGTGGTTTAATGACAGGGATATTTTCTAAGAAAAGCATCAATAGGTGATTTTGTCATGGTATAAGTATAGATATAATTACACAAACATTGATGGTATAAACGACTATATCCCTAAGCTGGGGTTGCCATCATATATGTTGCCTGTCTTAACTCCTCTCTTAACTCCCTTTCTCCTGCTAAGCTTCTTGTAATCATTATTTTTTTCGTTTTTTTTCTGACTTAAACTATTCTAGGTCATTGGTTCTCAACTATGGACACTACCCACTAACCTTGTTTCCTTTGTGTGGACAGCTGCCTACCATTGCCTCCAAATTTTATGTCTTGCACCCTCTACCTCCTTCCCCTATTATACAATTTTCACCTGTCCATTCCCTTCTCCTGGAATAAAGTGGGCAGAATATGGCCCCTGATTAAGAAATGCTGCTCTAGGGAGCTCAGGCGATAGTACAGCGGGTAGGGCATTTGCCTTGCATGCGGCTGACCTGGGTTCAATTCCCAGCATCCCATATGGTCCCCCGAGCACCGCCAAGAGTATTTCCTGAGTGCAAAGCCAGGAGCAAACCCCTGTGCAACACTGGGTGTGACCCAAAAAGCAGGAAAAAAAAAAGCTGCTCCAGATAAATACAAGTGCAGTCATACAATGTTTTCTTTTCTGTAATGGGCTTATTTCACTACCCCTACCTGCTATATTTCTCTGGCCCCAACAGTTTTTATGTGTGAACCCACAGACAGTGCCCAAGGACTCCATTATATATATATGTATATATATATATATATACATACACACATCTATGTATATTATCTTTACCAGCACTTGTAATTCACTTTAAATTAGGTATTCCAATGATGTGAGAATGTTTATTATGGGCATCTAATTAGGAGGGGTATTCACACCTGGTGGTGCTCAGGGCTTCTTGCTCTGCACTTAGGTAGGGATCACTCCTAGGGGGTTTGGAGAACCTGGATTGAATCCATATTGTCTGTGTGCAAAGGCAAGTGACTTACTTGCTATATTGTTTCTTTGACCGCACCCCTCCCCTTTAATATTTTTTGAAATTGCACTCTGGCACTGTTGTCCTGTGGTCCCTCCTGTTGTTCATGGATTTGCTCTAGCGGGCACCAGTAACGTCTCCATTGTGAGACTTGTTACTGTTTTTGGCATATCGAATATGCCATGGGTAGCTTGCCAGGCTCTGTGGGATACTCTTGGTAGCTTGCCGCACTCTCCGAGATGGACGAAGGAATCAATCTTGGGTCCGCCACTTGCAAGGCCAACACCCTACGTGCTGTGCTGTGGCTCAAGTCCTTAGAAATTGCATACTAAGTAAAATATTTTTGGCTTTAATTCAGTGACTTTTTCAGCCATCTAATGAATTATTTTTGAGTACCAAAATATTTAAATCTAGATCTTTGTGACCAGTTTTGCATTCTGAATATATGACCAGTTTACATCTATCAGATCTGTTTATTGAGAAATTTATGTTGATGTTCTCAAAGTCTCAAGAAATATATTCTCAGAGCCATCGCGATCATATAGCAGGCAGGGTGCTTGCCTTACTTGTAGCCAACTCAGGTTCAGTCCCTAGGTATTGCCCTAAAACTAAGGGAAAAAAGAAGAAAAAACATACACTTTAGTCATCAATTTTGTTGATTTCCTTTCTTCAGTTTAGTGTTAGATTTATACTTATATTTATAAATTTATGTGTTCTTGTGACCTCAGTTTGATCATAAGTTACTTAAGTAGTAGTATTACTTGCCCTCATAAAATTAAAACTAGTTTATATTTTTTATATTTGGGGAGCTTATTATACCTTGACACTGGCAATTTTAAAATTATGGCTGAGAGCCAGAGAGAGTACAGATGAAGCGCTTGCTATACATGCAGTGAGCCTGGTTTGATTCCCTGTACTGCATACCATCCCCTGAGCATTGCACATTGCCAGAGTGATTCCTTAGCACAGAGCCAGGAGTAAGCCCTGAACACCACTGAATATGGCCCCCCAACAAACAACAAATTCTGGTTGGTAATAATTTATAATAAGGTTAATGCATACTTTGTACTTTTTGTTACCAATTTATTTTGGAGTGCTGTTCATCAAGCCCAGGTCTCATGTGAGCAAGGCAAATACTTTACCACTGGGTCACATCCCAAGCCCTTTTAAAAATAATTGATGAGATAAAGTATATTCATTAAGTCCTTGACATGAGAAGACTAAGTCTTTAGTGAATGAGTTAGCCAGATTTTTGTATCTACAAGTAATATATTTGAATATTTAGAAGATTATCAAAGATCTTAGGCCAGTATTCCTCTACATTGTTAATGAGCAGCTGTTCTAGAACAGATATAACTAGATAAATGAGGTGTCTTTTTTATTTGTAGATTTGTAGACAACAATTTTATTATATGCCTACGTTGTTTGCACAGATATATCAGTTAGAATAAATGAGTTTCATAATATAGTAGTATAGAATTTAAAAGTTTCTGGAATTCTCATAAATACTGAGGGTTGTATATTTATAATGAGCAAAGTCATTTTTTGAATCCTAAAATGACTAAAAACTACTTTATTTTTTTTAACATAGAGCAACAATGAAAACATGTCTTAATACTTTTTTTTTTGTTAGAATGTCTAATGTATTACTATTAGTATGTTTAGAGAAACTTTTTTGCTTGATTTCCAGTATTCAGAAGATATGAAGCACAAGACCACTCTTCTGGAACTTCAAAAAATGTTTACATATTTAATGGTATGTTTGAAAATTATATATAGGATACTAGTCAAGCTGATGACATTAAATGGAATTCATTTGTATTGGCTTTATCCTTAGTACATACTTATTTAAAGTTTACTTTGTCAATTATGTTGTTGAATTGACCTTTTAAAAATATTTAATTGAATAGCTATGAATTACAAAGTTATAAGGATGATTATGATTGAGTTTTAGATATAATATTTTAATACCAATCCCCTTACTATCTTCTACAGTGTCCTCAATTTCCCTCTTATATCCCAGCTTGTCTCTGGTAACTACCTCTCTTAGTGGCAAGCTTCCTACTGAAGATCATTTCTCCTGTTCTTTGTTTTTATTGCCTTTGGCATTTAATATTCTCTTACAGAGTTTCTTTATATCCCACATAAGAGAGAGATCATTCAGACTCCATTCCTCTCTCTGACTTTGTTTTACTTAATATGATACTCTCCAGATATATCCACAAAGCAGCAAACTGCATGACTTGATGTTTTGTTATGGCCAAGTAGTATTCCATTCTGGATATATACCATGATTTCTTTATCCTGTCCTTTATTCTTTGTCTATTCTTAGACATTTGTGTTTTTTTCCGTATTTGGGCTGTTGTGAACATGAGAGTGCAGATAGATGTCTGTTCTTCATTCCCAGGAGTGGAATTGCTGAGTCATATGGAAGATCAATTTCTAGTTTTTTGAAGAATATCTATATTGCCTTCTGGACCAGTCCAGACTCCCATTAGCAATAAAGGAGAGTCCCTTTTCCCCCAACATTTTTACAAATACTTGTTCTTCTTTTGGGTGAATGCCAATCTCTCTGATGTCTGTTGATTACTCATTGTTTCAATCATTGATGATGTAGAGCATTTTTCCTTTTTTAATTTTTTTTTAACTACATTACTGTGAGATCAACAGTTACAAAGTTGTTCATCATTGGGTTTCAGTCATACAGTGTTCCAACACCTGTTTACAATTTTCACCAGTTTATATTTCCCACCATCAGTGTCTCGAATTTCCTTCCTTCCACACTCCATGCCCAGTCTTCCTTTTTCTTCTTCTTTCTTGTCTCTCCCTCCTACCGTCCATTTGATTATTATGGCTGTGGTACAGGTACTCTACAATTATCATGTATATCCCTTTACCTACTTTTAGCACTCAGCTCTTGTCCAGGTCTTATCCAGTTTTCATTTCCAACTGTCATCATCGTGGTCCCTTCTCTGTCCTAACTGACCTCTCTTCCTCTCCCAACCTCCCGCCCCCCACTTGAAACAAACTTCCAACTGTGGGCCAGTCCTCCTGGCCCTCATTTTTAAAGTTCATGGGTAATAGTCAATAGACAATTTTTTCACATACCTTTTGGTTCCTTGTATTTCTGCTTCAAGAAAATTTGTGTTCATCTCTTTTCCCCATTTTTTGATAGGATTGGTTTTTTTTTTTTTTTTTTTTGCTTTTTGGGTCACACCCGGCGATGCACAGGGGTCACTCCTGGCTCATGCACTCAGGAATCACCCCTGGCGGTGCTCAGGGGACCATATGGGATGCTGGGAATCGAACCCGGGTCGGCTGCGTGCAAGGCAAATGCCCTACCCGCTGTGCTATCACTCCAGCCCCAGGGTTTTTTTTTTTTTTTGATAGAAGTCTATCAGTGCTTTATATATCTTAGATATTAACCCTTTGTTGGATGAGTGGTGGGCAAATAATTTCTCCCTAACTGTTGCTGTCTTTGTTTTCTGGTCATCATTTCCTTTGAGGTGTAGAAACTTCTTAATGTAGTCCCATTTGCTTTATCTTCTCTTCTACTTGCTTGGTCAGTGGCTTTTCATTCTTAAAGATGCCAGCTTCAGTGTCATGGAGAGTTTTACTTATATTTTACTCCTATGTTCCTCTGGAGTCTTTTTTTTTTTATTTTTAAATTTTTTAAATTTTATTGAATCACCGTGAGATAGTTGCAAGCTTTCATGTTTGGGTTACAATCTCACAGTGATCAAACACCCATTCTTCCATCAGTGCACATTCCACACCACCAATATCCTGGGTATAACCCCCCTTTCCCACCCTCCCCCTGCCTCTAAGGCAGACAATATTCTCCATACTCCCTCTTTACTTTTGGGCATTATGGCTTGCAACACAGACACTGAGAAATCATCATGTTTGGTCCATTATCTACTTTCGGCGTGCATCTCCCCTCCCAACTGGTTCCTCCAGCCATCATTTTCTTAGTGATCCCTTGTCTATTCCATTTGCCTTCTCCCCTCTGCTCTGCACTTCAAAAGATAACAGTGACCAAAATACAGAAAGAGCCTATGGATTCATTTCTGAGATTGAGTTCTTTAATTCATTTTGACTTGACTTTTGTACATGGTGCTAAAAAGAGGTCTGAGTTGTTTTTTGCATGGCTGAACAGTTTTCTCGGTGCCACTTTTTGAAGATGCTTTCCTTGCTTCGCTTATTTTTTTTGTTCTTTATCAAAGATTAATTGGCCATTTAATTGAGGGTCTGTGTCTGGATTTTCTATTCCATCGATATGAGTCTGTCCATACTGCATACCATGCTGTAAAAATTACTGCTGCTTTATAGTACAGTTTGAAGTTGGCAGAAAAGATGCTTTCTGTCTTCTTCTCAAGGATTGTTTTCACTGTTTGCTGGGGTTTATTGTTCTTTATGAATTTCCAGAGTGTTTGAATATTTAAAGTATGTCATGGTTATCTTTACGGGGATTGCATCAAAACTGTATAATGCTTTGGGGAGTATTTGCCTTCTTAAAAATAATTTAAATTTTATTTTCATCAAGTTGTTTGTAATAATTGATTATATGTAATACTTCAATACCAATCCCACCACCATTATTTCATATTTTCCCAAAACCACTCTAGCCTACCCCACAGGGTAGTGAGGTCTTGCAGTGAATTTTCATTTCATCTACTAAATTTTTTAACTGTCACTTCTGCTTTAGTTTTCTCTTTTCTGCTTTCATATCCTCTTGAGGTGTATTGACTATTCATTCCTTGTGTCTTTGAGCTCCTTAAATATTCTCATCATTTCCTCAAAGTCCTTATCAGAGAGCTTATTTAGCTGGTTATTACTGATTGAGTCTTCAGGGCTACCATCTTCAATCACTAAGCATGGTGGGGTTCTGCGTTTCTTTCCCATTGTGTCTTTTGCAATCTGGAGATGTTTCTTGTGTATTGTTGTATAGTTAGTTGACTAGAGTTAGGTTATTAGTGTACACTCTCTGTGAATTACGAAGTTGAAGTGTCTTGTGGCCACTTATTGGCTGTACTCTTCACAAGTGTCCTGACCTGGGGGTGAAATGGCGAGTAGCAGCTTCCTAGCTACTTCCAAGATTATTTGATTCTGTAGAACTGGGTACAAGGCTTGCCAGGGTTGAGCCAGCCTGTCAGCAGGAGGGCTTCACGGCAGTCTTTACCTGAGAACAAATTGGCCTTCAGATTGAGTTTTAATAATTACATCTCAGTCATTTGTATTTTAACTTACATTTTGAATTTCATGTATCTCATCCTTTCACAAAATAAACATCCTTCCTTAAGCTTAGAATTTACTAATTCATCTCTTTCTTTATTCTTATCCCCAGATTATAAAAGTAATAGGTTTAGAACACTTTAGATTCTTCATTATGATCATGACAAATCTTTCCAAGTTTATCATTGTGGCAAATAACATCTGTGTTATTTGCCCTTTCCTTTCATCCTCCTTCCTACTCCTTTCCATAGCTAACCTTAGCCTATAGAATAAACCCTCTAAAGCTCATAATTCTGTTGCTCAATTCTGTGTGTAGGTATTTATGCTACTATTTTTGCCTGTAAAATTTTTTCTCTGGCATTGCATTTTCTTTTCATTGTCATCCTTTAAGAATTACCTTGATTTTGGGGCTGGAGCGATAGCACAGCAGATAGGGCGTTTGCCTTGCACTCGGCCAACCCAGGTTCAAATCCCCAGCATCCCATATGGTCCCCTGAGCATCGCCAAGGGTAATTCCTGAGTGCAGAGCCAGGAATAACCGCTGTGCATCGCTGGGTGTGACCTCCCCCCAAAAAAAGAAGAAAAACAAAGAATTAACTTGATTTTTACTTCCTTTGAGTAATACATTCTTCAGAGTATCTCCAAGTCACCATAACTCTCTTAGCTACCATTTGCATTGAAAATTGCTTGTCTCATTCGTTAGGAGAACAAAAAAGAACAAAATCTTGAGAACAAAAATTATATCTTTCTCCGTTTTTAAGATACTTATTAAGGACTACAGATAGAGCATGTGAATTGACCACATATGAACCCCCTTCTGAATTCCTTTTCTAGTGCAGTAGTTTCTTCATTCGATTCAATACTACTTGTTTATCTTTGATTTCATTTGCCTCACCAGTGGCATTGAGTTGTTGATGATTCCTCTAGATTCTATGTCATGAGGTGGATCTGCCTGCTTTCCTCCTAGTGTGTGAATTACGGTTTGATATCAACAACAATTTATCCATTTTGCGTTGTTTTGCATATGGTGTGAGATAGGGGTCTAAATTCATTTTTCCTACATGCTTTAACCAGTTTTTCCAAAGTTGTTTGTGTTTTGTTTTGGGTGTGTGGGGTGCGGGCACACCTGCCAGGATTTATCTTGGCTTTGCACTCAGGGATCACTGCTGTTGAGGCTCACTCAGGAGACCATATGGGATGCAGAGGATTGAAACCAAGTCGGCCATATGCAAGGAAAGCACCTTACCAATTGTACTATCATGTGGTCCCACCGGTACCATTTGTTGATGAGTCTTTCCATGCTCCACTTCATACTCTTAGCTTCTTTCAGAGATCAGCTGTTTTTATATCTTAAGTTTTGCCTCTGGGCTCTCAAGTAAGTTCCGTTAGTTTGGGATTTTGACTTTATTTCAGTATCACACTGTTTCAATTACTATTGCTATTGCTTTGTAGTATAATTTAAAGTTAGAAGAAAAGCCTTCCATCTTCTTTTGTCCTAGGATTGCTTTGACTTGGGGGATGGGTGGGTAGAGGGGATTATTACTGCATATAAATCTTAATACCATTTGATCTGTCTTTTAATTATGGGTATTTTTAAAATACGGTTATTTGTATAGGGACTGCACTGAATCTATCTGCTTTTGGTTAATATTCTTTTTAAACAGTATTAATCCTTTAGATCCATGAACTGGGCATATGTTTCACTTTTCTCCTGCCCTCCTTTATTTCTTTCAGTAGTTTTTGCGATTGCTTTGTTGTTGTTGTTGTTGTTGTTGTTGTTGTTGCTTTTTGGGTCACAACCAGCAGTGCACAGAGGTTACTCCTGGCTTTGCACTCAGGAATTATTCCTGACGGTCCTCGGGGGACCATATGGGATGCTAGGAATCAAACCTGAGTCGGCCGGCCATGTGCAAGGCAAATGCCCTACCCGCTGTACTATCGCTCCAGCCCCCCCCCTTTTTAAAATATATATTTTTTTACCTCTTGTTAGGAGTCTGTGTATATTTTCTGAGAGTTCTGAGGTCTGTCATGTAGTCAGTTTTGAAAAACCAGAGAAACGATCCAACCTGGATCAAAGAGGCAGCTCCTTGCAGGCAGAATTCATCTGAAGGCAGGGCTAGAGCTCAGAGGGTGAAAGGGAACAGTGTGCAAGGAAACTGTTGGCTGGAAGGGTTCTGACTTGGAACAAAGTGGCAGTGTCTTTTTGGCAGGGTTTAAGATAATTTAAGGCTCTTCTGGCACAAGGCTATTAGAACTAAAAATAGTCTAGAAATCAGACAAAAATAGAAGCAGGGACTGGAGATATAGCACAGCGGGTAGGGTGTTTGCCTTGCATGTGGCCAACCCAGGTTTGATTCCCAGCATTCCATATGGTCCCCTGAGCACCACCAGGGGTAATTCCTGAGTGCAGAGCCAGGAGTGACCCAAAAACCAAAGAAAAAAAAAAAGAAGCAGTGTTCATCTCTTCATTGTTCATTTATTACTACTCTGCCCTTCTGCCTATAACCCTGTTACCATTTTGTTCAAAGACTTCATGATAATGGAATAATATGCAGCTGTTAGGAAGAATGAAGTCATGAAATTTGCTTAAAAATGGATTGACATGGAAAGTATCATGTTGACTGAAATGAGTCAGAAGCAGAGGGAGAGGTATAGAATAACTGCATTCATTTGTGGTAAATATGTATAGTATAGGACTAATAGTCAAGGTGAGGGTAAATGGGGGCCAGGAGGACAGGTCAGTGGTTCAAAGCTTGTCACAAGAGTGTGTAGGGGATGAATGGCACCTGACATATCACTATCACTGTCATCCTGTTGTTGTCTGTCGATTTACTTGCACAAACGGGCACCAGTAACGTGTCTATTCCTCCCAGCCCTGAAACTTCTAGCAGCCTCTCCTTACTCATCTTTCCCAACGTTTGGAGGCTCTTTCAGGGTCAGGGGAATGAGACCTATTGTAACTATTTTTGGCATATCAAATACACCACAGGTAGCTTGTCAGGCTGTGCCCACACGGGCGAGAACTCTCGGAAGCTTGCCAGGCTCTCCGAGAGGTATATATATGACTAAAATCTGATCATGAACAAGTTTGTAAGTGTGTTTGTCACTGTGATTTAATTTAGAAAATAAATAAATGGAAAATTAAAAGTAAAACTTTGTAATGAGTCGTATCTGATATTTAAATTTGTTGGTTTTATAATCTTGTCCGTTCCCTTTTATGTTTACAGGAGAGTGAATGCAAGGCATATAACCCTAGACCTTTTTGTAAAACATACACCATGGACAAACAGCCCCTTAATACTGGGGAACAGAAAGATATGACAGAATTCTTTACTGATCTAATTACCAAAATTGAAGAAATGTCTCCAGAACTGGTTAGTATCAAAATATATTTAAGTTTCTTTTAAATTTCTACGAATTTGTCTAATCTTACTGACTGATATTTGTATTTTTTAAAAGAAAAATACCGTCAAAAGTTTGTTTGGAGGTGTTATTACAAACAATGTTGTATCTTTGGTAAGTATTTTACCTGTTTTTGATTTTTGGAAATCTCTTGTAGCTTATTATGGTAGATACTAATTCTGGCTATTCTTTATTCAGGATTGTGAACATGTTAGTCAGACTGCTGAAGAATTTTATACTGTGAGGTGCCAGGTTGCTGATATGAAGAACATTTATGTAAGTGATGTATTTATTTTGGTTTTGGTGCCAGGGATTGACCCTAGTACCTCATTCATGCAAAATACACACCATGAACTATATCCCCCAGCCCTTGTATATCAGTTTTCGAGCATTTTCTACTTTTAACTCTTTCTTTGTAGCAGATTTATGTTTATCATCTTGAAAGTTAGTTAACGTTAGCATTTTTTGTTATTTTTCCTCTTGTTATTTAATTCAGTGTCAACTACAAAGCTATTTTTTACTAAATTGAAATTTAAATACCTGCCCTATTGAAAATTTAGTAACACTTTTTTGATTTTCTGGCCACTCCTGATGAATTTGGAGGGTACCAGGTATCAAATCCATGTCGGCCATGTGCAAGACAAACACCTAATCTGTTGTACAATCATTCTGGCCCCAAATTTAGTAACATTTATGAAATACCGTGTCAGTACGAAGGGAAATTTGGGGAAGAGACTTCTCAAACTAAGCTCATTTTGCTATGGATCATAGTGCCTTCAGAACTTGGCATCTGGGCCAGTTGTGCTGGAGGTCTAACATTACATCCAGCCTGCTTGGGAGTAAAAGGCTTCATATGCCAGGAATTGAACTTGGAAGGCAGGTACATCTATTTTTGGGAGGCATATATGTCAAAACGTTGAGCTAGCTCCCCAGTCTCAAGAAAAACAATTTTTTACGAAACCTAAGAAATTCACTGTATGTTTTGCTCAAATTAAAATTAGTCCTCTTTTGTATATTTCTAATTTGTATAAACAATAAAATGAACTTTAAAATGTTCCAGAGTTGCGTCATTAAAAATTAAAAAAGTATATAGCCCATTTAGTTCATTACTAAAAGACCAGTTCTACCCTTCAGCGTATAGTTAATCCTTTAACAGTTTTATCTCCCTACCTTTCTTCTTTTAATGTATCATGTAATATGAAAGTGTATTTAAGGTTTTTTTTTTAAGTTCTCTATTTGTATTATCTGTTTCACTATGAATAATATAGTGTATCTATCTTTGAGTTATTTCACTGGTCATAATACTCTCTACAGGAGTCTCTTGATGAAGTTACTATTAAAGACACTTTAGAAGGTGACAACATGTATACATGTTCTCATTGTGGAAAGAAAGTACGAGCTGAAAAGAGGTATGCTTTTTGAAATGTAGTTTTTATTTTTCTGATATGTTGCTAAATGGAAGTAAACAAACAGGAATAATTAATATTAAACTTTAATGGAAAGTAAGATTTAGATCAGCA
This sequence comes from Sorex araneus, assembly GCF_027595985.1. Taxonomy (NCBI): domain Eukaryota; kingdom Metazoa; phylum Chordata; class Mammalia; order Eulipotyphla; family Soricidae; genus Sorex; species Sorex araneus. The sequence continues at coordinate 324,422,614 of NC_073313.1, read as the reverse complement.
TCTTGAAACTTATTTTCATACAATTTTTATTCAATTATTCATATAAACTTTGTAGCTCAGTTTACTTTAAATTACCTTTTTTACAGATTTTAATTCAGATTTTAATTTTTCCTTTCAGTTAAGTGTATACTGAGGTGCTTTTCATTTTATTTATTTATTTATTTTTGCTTTTTGGGTCATACCCGCTGATGTACAGGGGTCAACCCTGGCTCTGTACTCAGGAATTATCCCTGGCAGTGCTCACGGGACCGTATGGGATGCTAGGAGTCTAATCTGGGTCGGCCTCGTGCAAGGCAAACGCTCTACCCGCTGTGCTATCCCTTCAGCCCCTATACCAAGACATTTTTGATTGCTTTGCACTCAATGGAACATGATAGTCTTACTCATAAACTAAAGACATTCTTCTGCTCTCATGGAAGGGTTTTTTGTTTGTATTATTTTTGTTATGCTGATTAGTAAACCTTAGTGATTCACACATGGAGGTTAAGAGCTATATTACTTTCCTGTATACCTTTTCTCCTAAGGTTTTGTACCAACCATAAAATAGCCAGTTTAGAATAAAATACTTGGGTAAAGTTATTTTAGTTCTTCGGGTGAACATTGGCAAATAGAATTTGGGTCCAATGAGCATATTACACAGTTAGTTACTAGGGATTAGAGCAGAAACTCTGCTTGTGTAGAAATTATGGGATTAGATCAGGCAGCATTATTAATGTAAAGGATATGCACTTATTGTGGTGATTTACCACAGTAAAGCCAGTTGGATTGGTACCTTTGACCAGCAGGGTAGATTACAAAGAAGGAGACAGTGACTTGGTGGCAGACGAGGCTGAGTAACCCCCAAGGCTGGCAATTTTCTGACTCACTACTCTGGCTTCAGATATGTGAGCCATTGTTTACATTAGCAGGTATATTAAAAGACTAATGAAATAATTCAGCTGCATATTACATGGTCATAAGGTGATAAATAATCAGCAGATTCCTTTAATATATAGTTTTTGACGTAATGATAACCTCCTAATCTATTACTCTGGATGTTTTCTGAGTTCAAGTTTGCAGACTTCCTTTTGTGAACTTGTTTTATCCAGGTGACTATCCCGACTTCGGGGATCTTATTAGTAGAACCATTTCCCATATCTTCTTAAGGAAAATACAGTGACATAAAATTTTAGCTTTTAAATTTTGGGATTGTCTGCATAACTGATTGAAGGCATCAGAACATCTGCCTGAAAAATAAAGTGACTGTTGAAGAGACCTGAGACCAATTAAAAATGTAGAAGAAAAGTGACAAAGCTGACAAAGAAAACCTCATGTTTCTCAGTCTATTCATTTGTTCTAAATAATTTTACCTATCATAATACCACTCTTCTAATGTCTGAGTTTCAAATTATACCTGAATCAGAATGCTTTGCCATGCGCTATCAACTATCTAATGTGTCTTATTAACTTCAAAGGTGTAAACATTTTTATCTCTTTAGATATCTGTTATTCTCTGACTTCATGCCAGTTTACACTGTCCAGTTTCTTTATCTACACTTAGGTCTCAGGTTTCAGTCTAAGATTCTTTATACTCTAAAGTAATATATAACTTTCTTTATTATAATGCACTGTCTAATTTCTATAACCTCATATTTTGCTAATCTCCCAGATAATATTTTTTTGGGGGGGGGAAGGGAAGCATACCTGGCAGTGTTCAGGGCTAATTCCTGGTTCTCTGCTCAGGGATTACTCCCCTTCGGGCTAAGGAGATCACATGGGGAGTTGGAGTTCAGACACAGTTCATCCACATACATGGCAAGCACCTTATATTATCACTTTGGTCCCAGTTAAAATGTTTTTTTTCTTTTTGGGTCACACCTGGAGATGCATGGAGGTTAGTCCTGGCTCTGCACTCAGGAATTATTCCTGACAGTGCTTGGGTACCATATGGTATGCTGGGAAATTGAACCCAGATGTCGAGTGTAAGGCACACGCCCTACACTCTATGATATTGCTTCAGCCCCTAAATTGAATTTTAAAACTTCGTAATTCCTTCTTTTATAAAATCTTGCCAAGATTTTCTGTTTTCTAAATTTTTGGAGGTTTTGATTGTGCATTTTGTTGTTGTTGTTGCTGTTTTTAAGTTCCATTTTTTGGGCTTCTGTGTGTGTTTGGGGCCACATATGGGAACAGATACATGCAGTGCCTGGGTTCAAACCCAAAACAACCACATGTAAAGCAAATATACTATGTTGTTTTGATTAACCAGCCCTAAGCTCTTTAAACAAAGTCTTTTGGAATTTCATGTGTGGTAAATATTTTCTAATACTCACAATTTTGTAAATTCTGGGCTATATATATATTTTATTTAAATTAAATCTTAAATTTGAACCACTATTATGTCATACCATAAGATTTATATAACTGGGGGCTAGAATGATAGTACAGCAGGTAGGGCATTTGCCTTACATGTGACTGACCTGGGTTCAATTCCCAGCATCCCATATGGTCCCCTGAGCACCATCAGGAGCAATTCCTGAGTTGAGAGCCAGGAGTAACCTCTGAGCATCACTGGGTATGACTCAAAAAGCAAAAAAAAAAAAAGAGAGAGAATTATATAACTAGTTGACATTCTTCTTGTTGCTATTATTGGTGTTATATTAGGTAACACTTGTTTGTTATTTACCAAGCAGCTTTTAGAGAGTAATTGGGAATTTGCACTTAAATCTTCATTTTTCCAAATCATGAAGTAAGCTCAGAAAGGTTAAGTAACTTGTTTATGATTAATCCACTGGTAAATGATTAAGTCAGAATTTGCAGTTCTCATTCAAAAAATACTTTATTGTTAAGTAACAGGAGTTTAAGACAGAAAACTTAAGAATAAAAGCTCTTTTTCCCTTTGAAGAATAATATGATTATTCTTTATTGCTTTGATCATTTTCATATTTTCATTTTAATGTTTGCCAGTTTCTACAGTTACTTGTTTTATTTTTCTTACCTATACACAGGAAAAGGCTTTAAGAGTGAAGGAAAGTCATGTAGGGGGACTCTATACACAGATAGAGTTTGTAATGTTAACGAAGCCAGCTAAACTACTTTTCAAAGAATTTTGAACACACGTTTTCTGATTTGTATTGTTTTGTCTTTCAGGGCCTGTTTTAAGAAATTGCCTCGCATTCTTAGTTTCAATACTATGAGATATACTTTTAATATGGTCACAATGATGAAAGAGAAAGTGAACACACACTTTTCCTTCCCATTACGTTTGGACATGACACCGTATACAGAAGACTTTCTTATGGGAAAGAATGATAGGAAAGAAGGTAATTTTTCATCTCCTTTTTTTGCTTGTTTCTGTTTATTATGTCTTCCAAACAGTTAATCTTCATTAGATTGTAATCAGCTATATTTAATAAAGTTGAATTTTAGAAGAATGTGGTTATTTTATTGCTGTTGTATATTTTGGGCCACACACAGCGGAGCTCGGAGTCTATTCCCTGCACCTTGCCAGAATTTGTTCTTTTTTTCTTTTTTTTAATTGGCTTTTTAGTCCCACCTGGATCTCCTCAGGGATTATTCCTGGCTCTGAACTCAGGATTTACTCTGGCGGTGCTTGGGGGAGCATATGGGGGATGCCAGGGATCAAACCCGGGTTGGCACTTTTGTAGGTGTATGTGAGCTATCCAATAAGACAGTTAAATATTACAAGTCTAAGGGAATAGGAGCCTTTTTTCACTTTTAAATTGAGTTTAAGTAAACTAGATTAAGAGAAAGGAGTAAACTCTTTCATTCAAGGTTGGAGCAAGGTATAGCTATGAGGGAGGAGTTGATAAAATTCACCAAAGGCAGTCACCAGACCAGTATGTTTTAAGACATGTTAATAATTTTGATCTCTTGTGGAAGTCAGGGTTTGTACTCCCCTTCTGTGCTCAGAAGCCAGGACCACTCCCAGCAATACTAGTCCATTGTGGCCAGGCCACATGGTTATATGAAGTGCTTGAGTCTGGCAATGTAGTGCCTAGCAAGCTACACCTGTTGCTTGAAGGGTCATGTAGTATCAGGGATCAAACATGGCCCCTTATAGATCAAGGTCTGCATTTCACACCTTAAATCTATCTTCCAAACCTAATAATACTACTCTTTATTCAGTGTGAAATCATTGGAAGATATTTAGTATGACATCAGCATAGCCAAATGAAACTTGAAAAGAGGTTATTTGAACTCTGCAATAGAAAATGGAATAGAATATCATGAGAGAAATAGGAGGTGATTGTAGTAAGTCACAGAGAAGATGGTTAAGTAAGAAAGTGGGGCTGGAGTAAAATATACAGAAAAGAGTTATTAGGACTAAGTGAATGGATGAATCTAAAGTTGTTGAACATCTATTATATACATATATGCTATACTTAAAATAATGGAAATAGGACAAGAATAAGATCTGTACCCTATGAGGTCAGCTATGAGAGGAGGAAAAATCAAGCATGACTGTTTTATGACTTGAACAGTTAGGTGAATAGTTGGGCCAGTATTTCAAGAAGATCTCAGGAAAAAAGAGATGTAATCAGAAGTACTTGAATGCCTAAGAAAGAACCGTTCTAATATAACACAGATGCAAATAATGTGTATAAGGTCTTTTGTCCTTATGAGAGCAATTTTATATGAGTGTTGTAATAGGAAGACAGATAACAGTGATTTAAATTTGGTACTTAGAAATAAATAGTTACTTTCAATTTGTTACCACTACCTTAAAACTAATGATTATAAAACTTGTATATTTGCCTTAGGGGCTGACCATATAGGGGAGGAAGGAGAAGTAGGTGAACAAAGAAAGCAAAAACAATTCAGCCCTTGCCTATTTGCTCTATAGCTGAAGGAGTTTTATTTTACATAGTAAGGGTTTTTACATTGTTCCATTTGTAGTATTAAACATTCTGCTTTAGGCTCCTGGAGACAATACAGCCCTTAAGGTGCTTGCCTGGCCTGTATATCCCCAACAGTAGTGTATCCTCAGGCCCTTCAGTGAATTACTGGGTCTAGATGGCAGAGAATCTGAGCCATCATATGGAAACCTCTTCCTCCAGAAACAAAGAATCTTTTTAATGTTCTGACTAAAATTTTAGCACTTGAAGAAACCACTAAACTGTAAGATTTAGGAAGGAGAAATGTGTCTTAATCCTTATAGCTTGGCACTTAATGTACATCTAATATTTAATTTTCCTTGAATCAGGGAAGTATCAACAATGAATATATGCTGTCTTTCAGGAGTTCATTCTTTAAAGAGTAGCAAAGAAAGATGGTAGTTGTAACTAAAAAAGACTAAAGTCAAAGGACGGAAGTGTGGTTTTTTTTTTGGTTTTTGGGTCACACCCGGCGATGCACAGGGGTTACTCCTGGCTCTTTCACTCAGGAATTACCCCTGGCGGTGCTCAGGGGACCATATGGGATGCTGGGATTTGAACCCGGGTCTGCCGAGTGCAAGGCAAATGCCCTACCCGCTGTGCTATCGCTCCAGGCTATCGCTCCAGCCCCAAAGGACGGAAGTTTTTAAAGTTAGAATTTGAGTATGTTTTGAAGTTTGCAGGAAGTAGGCTACTAGGGAAGGTCGTATCAGTGAAATTAAAAAGTGGGCTTTGTATGTAATTCTACTTTCTTGAACTCGTAAAATATATGTAAAATTATAGTGGTAATTTCCATTAATTATGCTTCGTTGTATTTTTCATGTTTCCATGTATGGTTGTAGCAGAAATTTATGCAGAGGTAAAATAATTTGTTTGGCAACAAAGGATATATTCAGAGTCAGATTCTAGCATGTTGAAATTCTTCAGCTATTGTTTTGAATATTGTAAACCATTTCCTCCTCTCTACCTGTCATTTTACTTTCCAGTTTAGAATGTGTGTTATAGATAACCAGGGGGCTGAAACAATAGCACAGTGGGTAAGGCGTTTGCCTTTGACGCAGCCAGTCCGAGTTCAATTCACAGCATTCCATATGGTCCCCCAAGCAACGTTTGTTAGTGCATGAGCCAGGAGTAACCATGTGCATCGCTGGGTGTGACCCAAAAAGCAAAAATAAATTAAAAAGTAAATAAATTAACCAGATCTCCCTTTTTTTTTTTGGCTTTTGGGTCATACCCAGACATGCTCAGGCTTTACTCATGGCTCTGAACTCAGTAATTATTCCTGGCATTGCTTGGAATGCTTGGAACCATATGGAATGCTGTAGATTGAACCCAGGTTAGCTGCGTGCAAGGCAAATGCCCTACCTGCTGTACTATTGCTCCAACCTTCCAAAATTTTCAGCAGTGGATGAGGATTGACTAGCAAATATAGTTGCATTGTATCTCTTTAAGTATATAAGTATCTTTGCTCATTTTTTATATTTAAATTATTATGTAAAGTCACTGTGATATGTCAGCTACATTTTTAAAAATTACTGTCATTTGTCTAAATAATTTCAGGTTTTAAGGAAGTCAGCGATCATTCAAAAGATACAGAGAGCTATGAGTATGACTTGATAGGAGTGACTGTTCACACAGGAACAGCAGATGGTGGACACTACTATAGTTTCATCCGTGACATAGTCAATCCACATGCTTATAAAAATAATAAATGGTGAGTTAGATTTTTCATCTTTTGTATTTTTAAAATGTAGGTTTATCTTTTGATATGTTTCTGGGTCTGTTTCCCTAAACATTTTTCTGTGAAGTTTGAAAGAGGGCAAACAAAAATATTTTCCTTGTATTTTAGTTTTTTGCTTTTTGGGTCACATCTGGAGATGCACAGGGGTTACTCCTGGTTCTGCACTCAGGAATTACTGCTGGCGGGGCTCAGGGACCATATGGAATACTGGGAATTGAACCTGGATCAGCCGTGTGCAAGGCAAACGCTCTACCCGCTGTGCTCTCACTCCATCCCCGCGAAAATAATTTTTAAGAAAGTGATGTTGAAAAGATAGTATGAACTAGTTGTTATTAAACTTAGTGAATCTCTAGACTCTTAAGGATTTGAATGATCTCAGAAAATGGTCATACACACAATTTGACACAAAAACTATCTTGGACCTTCTAAATCTTAACAATTTACTTTCATGTAAGAGTCATTTACGAAATGTTTTCTGTGGATGGTCACAAAAATCATATATACCAGTAGAAATTATTTTGTTAACCAACATACTCTATTAATCTTACCTTTTCTCTCTAAAATACAGTCTTTGCATCATCATTTAAGTTGAAAGTCATTGAACCATTCATTTTTGGTATTAGGGAGAATCTCATAAGAAACAATATGATTGGTATTATTATTGACATTAGGGATATAACTGGAGTGATAGCACAGTTGGTTAGGGCGTTTGCCTTGCACGCGGCAGACCCGGATTCTGTTCTTCCGTCCCTCTCGGAGAGGCCCGCAAGCTACCAAGTGTATCCCTTCTACACAGCAGAGGCTGGCAAGCTACCCGTGACATATTCGATTTTCCCAAAACAGTAACAAATCTCACAATGGAGATATTACTGGTGCCCACTCGAGCAAATCAATGACAGTGCTACTCTGAGTAAAATGCTTGTTGAGGCTGGGCAGATAGCACACCTAATAAGGTGCTTACCTTGCACATGACTTACCAGGGTTCTATTCCTGGCAACCCATTTGGTCCCCTGCGCCTTACTAAGAGTGATTCCTGAGTGGCAGGACCGGGTGTGGCCCCCATACAAACAAAAAACATGAGATTCATTGTCAATATAGTTATAGTCAACAGTTTCTTTGTTATATCTTTTGTTTATTTGGTCCATTTGCATAATGTTTTTATCCTAAAATTTGAAGTACAATGAAGTTCTCACATGTTTTTCTTTTTGCTATCTAATAGCTTTGCATGTTACATTTATATAAATCTTACAGGCCTAGTTTACAGTGTATACCAGATTTTAGGGTAGTTTTGAATAGGTCATGAATTTATATTCTCAATTCTAGTAGATTTAAATTATTAGAACCAGAACTTAGTTAGAATTTGTCTCCTATTTCAGTTTGATCAGTATTTTTATAATATAACATTATAATATTTTAAAATAAGTACAATACTGAAATAATCAGTACTTGATCAACATTAAATGTTGTGTTTTAGGTATCTTTTTAATGATGCTGAGGTAAAGCCTTTTGATTCTGCTCAACTTGCCTCTGAATGTTTTGGTGGAGAGATGACAGTAAGTTTTATTTAGAAATTACAATGATTTGTGACACTCGAAATGTTTTACAGTACCATTAAAATCCAACAGTCACTGTGATTAAATCTAAAAATGTATTCACTTTTTATTAGAAACGTAATGTGTTGTGGAGTATATTCCAGACATTAGTAATATTTTAAGCTATCTCTGTTTTCAGTTTATCAGAAAGATCGGATTAAAAAAGACTGCAATAGAAAAAATAATAGCATGGGAATTAAACTTCCATGAGACATGATTAAGTTGTTCGCTTTGGTGCTTTGGGAATAAAAAGAAATCACATTGACTCAATGTGAAAAGTTTTTGATGAGGAAGTTAGTTGCTGGAACTGAATTGAAAAGAACTTTTTTTTTTTTTTCTTTTTTGGGTCACATACAGCAGTGCACAGGGGTTACTCCTGGCTCTGCACTCAGGAATCACTCCTGGCAGTGCTGAGGGACCATATGGGATGCTGGGAATCGAACCCGGGTTGGCCGCGTACAAGGCAAACGCCCTACCCACTGTGCTATAGCTCCAGTCCCAAGAACTTTTTTTTTAAATAGTACTATCAAACTGGCTATTACTAGCAATAGAAAAATATATTGCATAATTACTAATTATGCAATAATAAATTTTAAAATCTTAATCTATTGCATGATTATCAATATGTAGGAAAGGACAATTTGTAGTAAGTTTGAAGTAATTCTACTTCCCTATAGGCAGTTTTTCCTAGTACTGATTTTATAAATAATTTTTAAATACCTTGCTAATTTTAATACCTTGATGATCTCTATTTTACATAAAACCCTGATATTTTTGAAGTCCTGTTTATTGTAAAATAACTGTTGACATATTAGATTTTATTATGGATTGGTTTTAGATGGATAGAATTTTTCAATCTTATTTTTTATAAAGTTGTTCATGGTAATTTATTACATTCAATATTACAACACCAGTCACACCACCATTATTTGAATATTCCCACCACCCTCAGTGTCTGCCCCTAAATAATTTATTTTGTATTGCTTGTTATGAATAATCCACTAAAAGTGATCCTAAAACTTTTCCTTAGAGGAAAGTGTGTGAAGATTGTTGTTTCTCATGCTGGAGCCATTAAGCCTTATACAAGAGATGTTTGAGCCTATGTGCAAAAATATTTTTTTAACTGGTGATTTTGGGGTCCAGGGCCATCTCAGCAGCTTGTGGCTCTCTTCTAAGATTTATTTGTGAGTCTCTGAATCATGTCCAATAATGAGCTTATATGGTGCCAGAGGCAGTTTGTGGGTGTGACTGCTGGGTTCCTGGAAGAACAGGGAGAGGGGGGGAGGTTGCCCATTCCTGACTCCATGAGAATCAAGATGTTGGTCACAAAACTCGCATACCTGAGTTTTTCCACAGACTAACTCATGAATGAGGCTCATCTGAGCCTCTGGAAATTGGCTGTGAGCATGGAAGATGACAGATTTTATTATGCACTATTGATTTAGCTCTGAATCATAATATTGCCAAGCAGGTGTTTTTTGCCACTTGAAACTTCCCCCAGATCTTTAAACTTTTTTGTGTTTGTTTTTTGGTGGTTATTTTTGTTGTTTGGGGGCCATACCCAGTGGTGCTCAGGGATTACTCCTGGTTCTTTTTCACTGAACACTCTTGACTGAGCTTAAGGGAGCATATGTGGGCCAGTGATTGAACCACCTGCTTTTCTATCACCCCAATCTCCTGAGGAAATGTTTTGAATGGTCTGGGATGTAGTGTCAGTGGTAGAGTATCCATTCTTTTCACTATGAAAACCTGGGCTCATTACCCCCACCCCAATCTTTACCTCCACTCTGTCCTAATTTTAATTTTGTTCCGAATTACTAATCAAAAAACTAATCAAGGATTTTAATGACTGAGTGTAATTGAAAACTCGACGGTTAATGTAAAATATAAAATTACTACTTAAAAAGGTACTTAGTTTTGTGTTTAGTGAAGTAAAATTGTTCTTTAAACTTGAGCATTGAGAGACACACATATAACATGGGCTTCTCCAGGGTTAAAGAGCTGAGAGTACATGTCTTTGGTTGAGAAATGTGCATATATCCAAAATAGAGAATGTGTTGAGATAATTATTTTTAAATATAGCTAAGTATACCCAGTTTTTAAACAAAGCTTTGGGTTTTGTTTTTTTTTTTTAAATAGACCAAGACCTATGATTCTGTGACTGATAAGTTTATGGATTTCTCCTTTGAAAAGGTAACTGTTTCTTTCATTTATAAAGTCATGTTTGCTCTCTTACATATTTTTCACTTTTTTAGTTACACTTTATCAAAATGAGAAACAATTTTTTTTTTTAACCTTTCAAGACTCACAGTGCATATATGCTGTTTTACAAACGCATGGAACCGGAGGAAGAAAATGGAAAAGAATACAAATTTGATGTTTCATCGGAGTTACTAGAGGTATAAGTTAATTTTATCAGCTATTTAAAAATGTATTTTTAAGTAGCAATACTATAAGATTTGGCTATGGCAAGATTACAATCTGTAATTCAGAATAAACCTAAGTGGTTTTTTAGTTTGTTTTTAGTGTTGGGCCATACCCAGCAATTCTAAGGGGTTACTCTTATCCCTGCACTCAGGAATCACTCCTGGCAGTGCTGTGGGATGCTGGGATTGAATCTGGATTGGCCATGTATAAGGCAAGCACCCTACCCACCGTACTATTTGTTTGGCTCCTAAACTTAAGATTGTTTTTTTGATTTCTTTATTTTTTATTCTCTTACAAATAGTCTTAATTGTACTGACATGACAGGTAAAATTAAAATTAAAACATGACAGATAAAATGAATTAAAATGAAAAGGTGTTCAAATTTATTTTTTAGTGTAACATTAATGAAGAATACAAGGTCTGAGGAGATAGCAATAGGGGTTGAAGCACTTGCCTTGCATGTTCTTAACCCAGATTTGATCCCTAGCACCATATATGATCCACTTGGTACAGAGGCCAAAGTAAGCCCTGGATGCTGCAAGGTGTAACCCAAAACCAGAAAGAAAAAATAATGACAACAAAAATAAGTGGTGGGATCAGGACAAGTTCACACACATCTTATTATTACTGCTAATTGTCATTGCTGCTTCTTGGATTGAGTCTTAGAGTTCTGGGAGTTCCTTTTTTTAGACTTAGGAGAAGTTTACATTTTAAATTATCTACATTTTTTAAAAAGTTTGTAGCGATGAGGTTTATTTTCGTTCACTTTTTAAAATGTTGATATTACTTTAAGATTTATCATTAAATGTGTTTCATCTTTATTATAAACTCAGACCAGAATAGGTAAATCTCCAGAGAAACATACTTGATAAAATTTACTCTATGTAGGCAGTTCAGCTTTTCTGTCTCAGTGACTGATAGTATATTGTTGTTGTCAAGTCTTAAAATGTATGGGTAAATTTCGTTCTCTAAAGTGAGTTTGTTTGTGTTTTAGGTTTCTTTTTGGGGGGGTGGGGTTATTTTTGGTTGTGGGCCACACCCGGCAATACTTAGCACTTACTCCTGGCTGTGTTCAGGGGATCATAGGGATGCCAGGGATTGAACCCTGCATCAGCCGCATGCAAGGCAATCACCCTACCCTGCTATACTATCTCTCTGCCCTTGACCAATATTTAAAAAAAAAAATTTGCCTACCCCTATGTAATGATAAAATTAACAAAAAAAAAAAATCTTTCAAACTTTTGAATTAGATCTACCAACAAAATGTGTTTTCACCAGATTTAAAGCTAACATTGTCACCTAATTGTGTAAAAACCTATTTCAGCTACCAGCATAAGCAATATTGTATACAAGATGTTGTTTCTCCAAAATATGAAGACAAATCTACATGTCATTCTATGTGAAAATCCAGTGGTTTATAAAAATCATCTCACTTGTAAAAAGTTAAATGAGGGACCAGAGAGATAGTACAGTAGGTAGGCCGCTTGCCTTATACACTCCTGATCCAGGTTCAGTCCCCAGCATCCTTTATGGTCCTCTGAGGACTGCCGGAGTACCCTGCCCTCCCAAAAGAAGGTAAAATTAAATTATATTAGAGCTATATTGAGGAATTAAAAATTAATATTTAGTGTCTTGAGTATTAAGACATACTATTTTAAAAAATTGAGAATGCAGTTATCTTGCTTTCTTAAAGTATATTTAGTATAAGTCTATTGATATATATATCAGTATTTTAGAAATTTATAGAAATTGTTGTTGTTTTGTGTTTTATTTGTTTTGTTTTTTGTTTTTGCTTTTTGGGTCACACGCTATGATGCACAGGGGTTACTCCTTCCTCATACACTCAGGAATTAACTCCTGGCGGTGCTCAGGGGACCATATGGGATCTGGGAATCAAACTTGGGTTGGCCGAGTACAAGGCAAATACCCTACCCACTGTGCTATAGCTACAGCCCAGAAATTGTTTTGTTGTGACACCTAGCTGTGCTCAGGGTTTATTCCTGATGCTGCACTTAGGAATCACTGCTTGTAAACTTGGGTGCTAGGGATTGAACCTGAGTCAGCTCTGTGCAAGGCAAGCATCTTACTGTACTATCTCTTTGGCCTCTCAAATAAACTGGTTAATTTTGTATTTACTTAAAAATTAGCCCATAACATGTAGGTAACATAATTAATATTTCATGAAAAAAGTGTAGAACCAAGCCACTGAGTGAGAAAAGTGACCTCGGTTTTGCAAATCTCTTTAATAAGACTGCTAGTGTTTTTGTTTTTGTTTTGTTTTGTTTTGTTTTTTGCTTTTTGGGTCAAACCTAGCGATGCACAGGGGCACTCCTGGCTCTGCACTCAGGAATTACCCCTGGTGGTATTCAGGGGACCCTATGGGATGCTGAGAATCGAACTCGGGTTGGTTGCATGCAAGGCAAACGCCCTACCTGCTGTGCTGTTGCTCCAGCCCCAAGACAGCTAGTCTTAATAGCATCTGCATTTAGTCTGTTGTGGTCTCATTAATCAGTTTTCATCTGGAAAATGTGCTCTCAAGAGAGAATGCAAGCTTGTTTAAAAGGAACATAGTACTTAAGTATTAATTTTTTTTAAGTTTTGACCTTCCAGATAATCCATAAAGTTCACAGGAACCTTAGTTTTTCTCTGATTCATTCTTTTAACTGATGTATGTTGCAACAAAGGGAATCCTAGGACTGAGGAAATACCTCAAAGGATTGCAGTGTATCCTTTGCCAGGCTTGATCGCTTGATCCTTTGCACTGAGCACCACCAGTGTGCCACAAAACAAACAAAATACCAAATAAAAAATTTCCATTTAAATATATAGTTAGCAACAGACTCTCCAAAGAACATTTAGATCCATACAATGGGTTAAGTATAAAATGTAGTATAGTTAATTGTGTAATTGATTGCTGGGGTTTGTGATTAGGGAACTCTTTAGGAGATTAATACTCAATTGAGACCTGAAAATTAGCAAGGAGTTAATTATGTGAAAAGTACTTAAGACATAGGCAGCATTATTTACTTATCCTCCTCTTTAGGAAGGATAGAGCATCATGGAGGGCTTCAGGAGCTGAAAGATGATCTCTTCCTGAGCCGCAATGATTAATGAGGGCAAGGAAGAGCAGCCCAAAGTGAAATTTGGTTTATAGAAAATTTATACATAAGTATGTTGGAATTAGGGCATATAGGAAATTTCTGATCTAATATAATTTATACTAGTATTTAATATTCTGTTGTATTATTTCTCTACTTAAGTTTTACTTTATAGTAGTTTAATATAACATATATTGACAGTATATAAAAGACCATCAAAAAATAAGATAATCAGTGCCAGAGAGGTAGTATAATGGGAGGGTGTTTGCCTCACTGCCGATCTGGGTTCAATCCCTCAAGTCCCATATGGTCCCCTAAGCAAGACCAGAAGTGATCCCTTAGTGCAGAGCCAGTAGTAATTCCTAATCATTGCTGGGGTATGGACCATCAAACAAGAACACAAACAAAAAAGGATCACTCTGCTGCCCCACCTATGTACCGAAGCCCTCGACCCTTGTCGAACCGCAACCCCCACCATGATTGCTTCCCATCCACCTTCTCTTTCCCCCTCAGTTTCTTTCCTTCTCTGTCCTGTGTACAGTGGAGATAAGGGTGATTTAAGCATCCCCTTGCTAATACATTGAATTCCTATATTCTGTTATTCTGTATTCTACTGATACTTGATATCATTCTGTGCTTGTACTTATTCTGGCTTACTTCATTTAACAAGGTATCTTCCAGTTCCATCTAAGTTGCAGCTACTTGCATAATTTTTTTCATTCCTTATAGTTGTATAGTATTCCATTTTTTATATATACCACATCTTAATAATTCACTCATCTGTTTAGGTTGATTACATATCTTAGCTATTGTACTAAATGTTGCAATGAAAAATGAGGTGCTTAAGGCCCTTTTGAACAAATCTTTTTGTGTCCTGGGGGTAGATATCCAAGAGTGGAATTGCTGGGTTGTATGTTAGCTCAGTTATTATTTTAATGAGAAATCTTCACACTGTCTTTCATAGGGGTTGAACCAGACAACATTCCCACCGATAGTGCATAAGAGTTCTTTTCACCACATCCCTGCCAACACAGTTTAGTCCCAGTATGTTTAGTATGTGCCATTCTCATGTGAGATTTAGATTACTCTAATAAGTGATGATGAGCATTTTTTCATGTTACTATTATCCATCCATCTCTCTTCATCTGAGAAGTAACTGTTCATTTCTCTTCCCCATTTTTATGATAGGGTTCTAGGTTTGTTTTGTTATTGATTTTTGTAAGTACTTTAAATTTTCTGGTTATCAGCCCTATTAATCTGGTGTGTTGAATGAAAATATTTTCTCTTTTTCAGTTAGCCGTCCTTTCATTTTAGCCTGTGTTTCTTTCGCTACACAGAACAATTTGATTTAGTACCATTTGTTTGATTCTATTGTCTTTGCCAGTGGCATCATCCAAATCATGGAGCATTCTGCTTATATTTCCTCTAATATACTTGATAGATTCCAGCCTGATTTCAAGATCTTTGATCCACATTGAGTTGACTTTTGTATAAGATATGAGTTATGGATCCAGTATAAGCATGTATTCCTTTAAATCCTGGTAGCTTAAAGTCACTGTCACTGTCACCCCATTGCTCTTCGATTTGTTCAAGCTGGCACCAGTAACATCTCACATTGTGAGACTTATTGTTACTGGGCTGGAGCGATAGCACAGCGATAGGGCGTTCGCTTTTCACACAGCCGACCCGTGTTCGATTCCTCTGCCCCTCTTGGAGAACCCGGCAAGCTACCGAGAGTATCGCGCCCCCACGGCAGAGCCTGGCAAGCTACCCGTGGCGTATTTGCTATGCCAAAAATAGTAACAATAAGTAAGCTTAAAGTAGTCAAATAATGATAAATTTGAACAGGTTAAGTAGCTACTTTTATATTTAGCTCTTGGGTACTTTATCATGATTGTTGGCCAACCAAGCCAGTTGTTCAATGTTTGGGCATGAGGATGCAGTGATCAGGCCCTGTGGGATCATGTCATGGATTATACAGGCCGTCCTAGAAGTGCTTGGGAGATTCCAGGGCATGACCCAGTGATCACTGTTGGAACCATGTGACACTGGGGTTAGATCCATGATTGGCCACTTGTAAAAATCATGTGCTTAATTTAATCCCTACTATCTCTTTAGCCTCATGACCCCTGTTCTTTGCTTCTGTGGATGTGGGGTTGGACGTGAAGGGGTGGTTTGGGTTACTTACGGTGGGGATCAGAGGATCATACAGCACGCCAGGGTCTACTGTGTGCAGGTCAGTGCCTTACCCACAATACTTTCTTTCCAGGCCTGTTTCTTTTAGATCTAGTCTTTTGGTCTAATAGTAAAATAATTGGTAAAATATAGTGAAATAAATTATGATATCTAATGTGAACATTTTTTTTCTTCAGTGGATTTGGCATGATAACATGCAGTTTCTTCAAGACAAAAACATTTTTGAGCACACATATTTTGGGTAAGTGTGGTAAACTTATTAATACATATTATACTTTAAAAATCTTACGCTGTAAGAATTTAACTTACTGTTTTTGAATTCTAGGTTTATGTGGCAGTTGTGTAGTTGTATTCCCAGTACTCTGCCAGATCCTAAAGCTGTGTCCTTAATGACTGCAAAGGTAATATATACTCCCTTAGATACTGTTTTTAAAAGTGACTACTTTAAAATAATTGACTAGTGTTTTTTCATTTTAAATTTATCTTGTCTTACAGTTAAGCACTTCCTTTGTCCTAGAGACATTTATTCACTCAAAAGAAAAGGTATGTGTTTAATTTTGTGAATTTTGGTCTTATTTGCATATCTTTTGATCTTTATTATCTTTTTCTTAGAATTATCCATACATTGAATGATTTATTTCTTTTTCATTTTTAGCCCACAATGCTTCAGTGGATTGAACTGCTGACCAAACAATTTAATAATAGTCAAGCAGCTTGTGAGGTGAGGTGTCTGCTTCAACAAGATTCACATTTTTGTTCTATTTTCTTTTATTCTTAGATACTACAGAAAAATTATTCCATCTTTTTAAATCATGGGGAGTCCATGGCCAAACCAGTAGTATAGCTGATAGGATACTTGCTTTGTATTTGACTCACCTGGGTTCAATCTCTGCAGCCCATTCAGTTCCCCTTAAGCAAACCAGGAATGATCCCTGAGAACAGCCAGGAGTAAGACCTGAGCACAGTCAGGTGTGACCCAAAAACCAAAATAATAGAGAATATAATGGAAGTTCTTAAATTTGCTTAATAGCTAAAACAAATATTTATCAAATCCTATAATTATTTGTATATTATTTATTAAATTCATTATGCTGATTAAATCATTTTTAGGATTTGGCCTTGTGTTCTCCGCTTATGTGTCAAAATGAAAAAGCACAAAAATTCAAGACTTCAACAGATCATTGTTCAATGCTACTGAATATTACTAGAAAATACTTAAAACACATCTCCCTCTCTTAAAAAAATGATTCATTTATGTCCAGTTTTATCTTCTTCATTATTGTGCTAAAAGAAAGATACCATCTTATTTCCTGAGTCCCAGGGTGATCCCTAAGCTGAGAGTTGAAAGCCAGGAGTAAACTTAAACACAATTAGTTGCTGCTTCAAAACGTAAATACATAAATAAAAAAGTGACAGCCTTAAAGATAATGTTCTGACTGTTAATGATCGTTTTGTATTCTCAGTATCATTTATCTTTTGGGGACATGGGCTAAGCTTTAGGTTTTGGGGCCACATTCTTCAGTGCCAAGAGGTTATTTCTGACTCTGCTCAGAAGTGATCGCTGGTGGAACTAGGGGGACTTCTTGCAATTCTAACAGGTGTTTGCCATATGTAGGATAAGTACTATATCTCCTATACTAGTGCTCTGTTCCTTATTTGTATTTTTTTATAAAAAAGTAAGTTTTTAAAAATGATATAAAATAACTAGTGATGAAAGTTTTTACATTTTTCTTATGCACAATATAGTAAGATAGTTCATAATAAAAGGAATTAATTGAAAATTTATTTCTTACCTAAAAAGTCATTTGATTCTGCCTTGTAGCCAAAGAATTTGAAAACCTTTTATTTATAAACCTCAAACACGAAGTGTAACTTTAGTAAACTTTATAATAAATATTTCAGTAACATATACAATGATAGAAAAATATAATAAACTCTTACAATAAACTCTGCTTCAGTAGAAATTTAATATCCTTTTCTTTTCCTGTCTCTCTCTTATTTTAATTGAATCGCCGTGAAATAGACCATCACAGAGCTATTCATGATTGTGTTTCAGTCATATAATAGTCCAACACTCTTCCCTCTACCAGTCTACATTTCCCAACACCAATGTCTCTAGTTTCCCTCCCAATATTTCTTCCTACCTCCTCTACTCCCCCATCTACCTCTGTGACAGGCATCATTCTTCTTGCTTGCTTCTTCTCTTATACACTACGCTTTGCAACTAGGTGGTGGTTTTGTGTTTTGAACATGACTGCCAGGGTTTCCAGAGGTACAGGGAAGTGAGGGAAGATAGCCCATCCTGACCCAGAGAGAACTAGAGGTTTCAGTCACAAAAATCCCTCCATACCCAAATTTTCAGCAGATTAATATCTTAGCAAGGACAATCCTGAGAAAATGGAGTCCAGCTGGGGGTATGGTGGCAATTTTGAATTGTGGGAGCAAGCGGCTGCTGGAAGCTCTACTTGGGCAGGCACCAGGTTGACCCGCATTCCTCCAATGTACCCCATTTGTCTTGCCTTGCTTGAGACCAAGATTAATTGCAGCTTCTGATCTCTTTCGAGATTCAGTTTTGGGTCTCTGAAGCAAAACCAATGTAAGAGCTTACATGGTAGCACTGGAGTTGGTTTGTGGAGGTGACTATTGGTGCTTTCAAGAGTACAGGAAAGTGGAGTTAGTCTATTCGGATTCTGAAAAAGCCTGGAGATATCAGTCACAAAATCCATGTACCCAAATTTTCAGCAGGTTAGTATCTCAGTGAGGTCCATCCCAGGACAGTGGAGTGTGGGCATGGCATCAGTTTTGAATTGTGGGAGCAAGCAGCTACGGGGGGCTCTGTTTGGACAGGCACCAAGCTGACTCATCCCCCTCTGATATACCTCATTTGTACTGCCTTGCACAGATCCAAAATTAATTGCAGCTTCTGATCTCTTTTGAGATTTAGTTATGTGACTCTGAAGTATGGCCAGTAAATGAGCTTGTATGGCTGAATTGGAGGTGGTTTGTGGGTGTGGCTTCCACCTGCCTACTTTTTTGGTGGTTTAATTTCTTAGGAAACTTGGTTCTAAGTTGTTTGAGTCTGACCAGAGGCGGAGCAGTGATTTTTGTGGTGTCAGTAAGCCCAGGAGCACCATAAGGCTGCTGAAGCACTTGAGCAGCTGGTTCAGGTTGACCTGCGGGCAGCACTGTGCCCCCTAGTGCCTAGCAGCAGTGGATCAGGTAGGGACCAGAGCCAGTTCCAGGGCTGCTGAAGTACCAGCTTGGCACTCTGGGCGGACTGCAGCCATCAGTCCAGCAGCACCTGACCTGAGGACACACATCCCCAGTTTTTGTTCTCCAGTTGGTGCTTAGGGATGTTTTCATCCATAATATACTGCGAGTGACCCTGCCAATAGTAAGTCATCATGGTCCCATGGTGGAGATCTGGAACGCCTCCTCAGCTCTGGACCTCAACACTGCACTTTGCAGTGGTGCTAAGTTGGACTTGTGGAGCCCTCTTCAGACCCATTAAAACTCTGCTGCCACCCATAGCACCAAGATGGCTGGTGCTTGCCCCACCATCCACATGCTTCCCACTCTGCGCCAGCACTCCATGGAACGGACTGGTTTCATATAATGGCGCTCTCCCTGAGCCAGAATATCCAAGGGACACAAATTTCCTCATGCAGAAATTTTGTGGCCCCATCAGCTGTTCAGAGCGCTGATTGCTGACGTCCCTCAGGTGCTTGCTACTGCACTGCTATCATCTTGCCTCCCTCTCAGCATCTTGTTTTATTCTGCTTCTAGTCTCCACATTTTTAAATGAAATATCTTTAAAGCAACCTAGATTCTATATGTCTCTCTCATATTTGTATCAAAAGATAACATTTCTAAAAAATTACAAGTTGTGGGACTGGAGCGATAGCACAGTGGGTAGGGCGTTTGCCTTGCATGCAGCCAACTCAGGTTCCCATATGGTCCCCTGAGCACCGCCAGTAGTAATTCCTGAGTGCAGAGCCAGGAGTAACCCCTGTGCATCACCGGGTGTGACCCAAAGAAAATAAATAAAAATAAAAATAAATAAATAAAAAATTACAAGTTGTGGTGGGGGCTGGAGAGATAGTACAATAGGTAGGGTGCTTGCCTTACACACAGTCATCCCATGTTCAGTCTGGCACCCCATATAGTCCTTCAAGTCACCAGGAGTGATTCCTGAGCTCAGAAATAGGAGTAAGCACTGAACAGCACTATGTGTGGCCCAGCCCCCGGTTTTATTAGTCCCAATTTTTTAAAAAAATTATAATCAGTTTCATTAACTTCGAGTAAAATTAAAAGTGATCTCTCCCTCTCCTTCATCCTATCCACACACTCCTTTCCCCTTCCTTCCTTTTTCCTCTGCTCTTTCCTTTTCATTTAGTGTTACTTTTTAACTTCTTTCTCTGTAAAAACTTTTCAAATGCTGACTTGAACAGTTTTCTTCCTCCTAGTATTTAATATGTTTCTTTATTTCCTTCCCTTTATTTTTTCTTCCTTCTTTTTTGTGAGGGCAGGACGGGTGGTTGGGCCACATGTAGTTACTCCGAGCTCTGAACTTAACAGTCTTGGCAGGGTTTGAGAGACTATATGGAGTGTGGTGCCAGGAATTGAACCTTGATCTGACACTTAGAAAACAAACACTTTACTGTCTATCCAGACCCCTTTAATTTTTTTTTCTAAGTTGTTTGATAGAACAGAAAAGTTGATTAGATTGTTGTAGTTTTGTTTTAGGGTTGTTTTGTTTTTCAAATGAAGTTGCCATTTCAGTTTTTTCTCTTAAGAAATTTTTTAGCAATTGGAAATCTTAAAGGGGTTCAAATTCTCTGTAACACTGTAGCACTGTCATCCCATTGTTCATCAATTTGCTCAAGCAGGCACCAGTAACATCTCCATTGTGAGACTTGTTACTGTTTTTGGCATATCAAATACGCCACGGGTAGCTTGCCAGGTTCTGCCATGCAGGTGGGATATTCTTGGTAGCTTTCAGGCTCTCCGAGAGGGTCGGAAGAATCAAACCCGAGTTGGCCGAGTGCAAGGCAAATGGCCTACCCACTGTGCTATCACTCCAGTCCCAAAAGAAAAGATAATTTTGTTTTATTAAATTTTCTGGCTTTTTGGGTTATACCCAGCTATGCTCAACGGATACTCCTGGCTCTGCACTCAGGAATTACTCCTGGCGGTGCTGGGGGGGACCATATGGTATGCTGGGGGGTTGAACCCTGGTCAATCGCATGCAAGGCAAACACCCTCCCTGATGTATTAGCACTCCAGTCCCTGCTAAAAATTTCTTTGAAAAATTTTTTAAATGCCCTGTCCTTTTATTAAAATGTTTTTTCTGTCTTTTTAAAATTATAATTATAGCCTAGACAATAAATTTATAATTGTAAAAATATGTGTGTGCTCACACAGAAGGGTGATGTGTGTTCATGGGCTCTTGGAGTGGTTCTCTCTTTCCCTCCCTCTCTCTCTCCCTCCTCTCGCCACTTTATTTATTTTATATATTTTTTTAATTTTATTGAATCACTATGTGGAGGGTTACATAGTTCTCAGGATTACGTCAGTTATACAATACTCAAACACCAGTGCCCCTATTCCATCACCAACCACCCCAGTATACCTCCCCCCCCCCGTCCCCGCCCTTGTAAGTGATAAGTTTCACTTCGTTTATGCTTTATCTTGGTTACATTCTATGTTTCAACACATAACTCGCTATTGTTGCTGGGGTTTCCGCCCAAAAAGAAAAAGACAGTCCTATTGTCAAGGAATCATTTGATAGTTCTCCATTGCTGAGAATGTAGAGATATTAAGTCCCGCTGTTTGTTACATAACTTTTCTTTTTTTTTCCCCCTCATCCCGAGCTACCTGTTTAGTATTCACCACGCTGCCTGACAAAGGGAAGAAAAACCGAAAAAGATGGTTATTTCCCGTCATCAGCCGGCATGGGGCTCTGGCTTAGTTGATAGTCTGGTAGAAAGTCTGCAGTTTCTGGAACCAAAAGTAGTGTGCTGGTATCGGCCCTGGCTCGAGATTCCACCAGCGTCCCGCTGTTCCATGTACATAATACTTTATTCCCTTGTATCCCATTCCCATGCCACCAGGTCCGTGTCAACTTGGACATAATACTATGGTTAACACCACGCCGCGTTTCTTCCCGAGAAAGAAGGATATTTCTTCTCAGCCGGCGTGGGTGTATGGCTTAGTTCAATCTAGAGAGATGGCTACCACTTTGGTTGCCTTCAATATTTCAACAAAAAACTTACTATTCTTGTTAAGGTTTCCCACCAAAGTCCGACCCATTAAGAGGGAACCATTTCATATTACTGATGATTAGATGATATTAGGTCGCCGCGCGGTTTTGGGTTTCTGTATAAAGTCCAGGGAAAATTCTGCCTGAAATTCTATCGCTACAATCTTTTACCCTTTTATGGTGCTCATAAGATGGGAAAACCTAGAGAGATACCGGGCCCCCTCATGGGTCTCGCCGCTTTATGAACTGGATCGAATGGATCCTTCTTTGTGCTCTGCTTCTGTGTGTGCTGCTGTGCTCTCTTCTATATGTCTCTCTATTTCTGACTCTGTCTCTGTAGTCTCTCCTCTGGTCTCTTCCGATCTCTCTACTGATCTCTCCTGCTTCTCTCTCTGGAGCCCCACTTGCTCTCACTTCTGAGTTAAATTTTCTAGTTGTCATTAATTGTATATGTGCAAGATAGTACAGTAGAGGAGTTAAAAAATCATATTAAGAGATAACTTGAACCAGTGAGGAATAATTTCAATATAAAAAAGAATGTTTTCAGGGACGAGAGAGATAGTGCAGCAGGTAGGGCACTTGCCTGGTACACAGCTGACCCAGGTTTGATCCCAGGACATGTGATTCCTGTCTCCACACTCCCGCCCTCAGGTTTCACTAGGAATGATCTCTGTGCATATTAGCAGAATGCAACACAAAAAACAAATTGCACAACACCAAAAACAACAGCAACAAAACAGGATGTTTTCTGTTGTTGCTGAGAAAGTTAAGGTTTTTTATATTTTTCAGTGCTGGTATCTAGCTTATAGTCTCAGGAATGTGAGACATGTGCTCTATCACAGAGCTACATCTCTGACCCAGTATAATACGTTTTTAAATGGAAAGAAAACAAGTCATTTGTTTCAGATTGTATGTTAATAGAAAAAAATATTTTACTTCATTATGAGCACTTGGAGCAAAATGGCATTTCATTTATTTGTGATAAAAAGTACAGATTGCTATCCTGTATGTTTGTGTACTGTGATATAAATGGCATACATGGAATTTCAGTTTGCGGAATTGCGTTGTGGTGGTGGTGTTTTTTGTTTTTTGTTTTTTAAATTCTGAGGCCATGTGAGGCAGTCTTCAGGATCATGCAGTCTTAGGAATCTTAAGTGCAAAACATGTGCACACACAACACGCACCCCACACCCCCTTTGAGTCATTTTCCAGCCTGCATCATGGAATGCCATAGAAAGATGGCCCTAATTCTAACTAATCATTTTAGATTTGAGACTTGACAATTGAAGAAAGAGTATTAGTAGAAATTAAAAATAATTGAAATAATGACTGCAAGTAATTCCTGTGGGATTTTTTTTTTATCTCATTTTGCAATTACTATCTTTAACTTTTTTTCCCCCCTCAGTGGTTTTTAGACCGCATGGCTGATGATGACTGGTGGCCAATGCAGATATTAATTAAGTGTCCAAATCAAATTGTGAGGCAGGTAAGAAAAAAAAATGTTTTGCTGTAAATTTTACTGTTAATGTTATTTAACCCAGCACTAAATATAGTTTCTAAACATTAATCATGTGGGCTGGAGAAATAGTACAGTGTGTAAGGTGCTTCTCTTGCATGCAGCTGACCCGAGTTCTATTTCTGGCACTGCATATGTTTACCCCAGCATTGTTATGTTGATCCTTGAGTTCAGAGCCATGACTAAAACCTTATGCACAGCTAGGTGTGCAAATACCCCCCAAATTAACCTCTTACCATAAGTGTAATTTTGCTATTTTTCTCCAGCCTTACATAACCATTCCAGTCAGTGATTAAAAGTCTGCATTTTCATGGTACTAGAAAATAATTACAATGCCTGTTCTCAGATCCTACTCTGACTACTGTATAAGTTGCACTGATAGAGTTTTAGATTTCTAGGTATCTTAGCTGTAGTTTAGGATGCTAAACTGTCCCATGAATCAATTTGTTTTCCTTAAAATGTTCCCCAAAAAAGTTCAAGAAAAATTAAATTTAAATACTTAACCTGAAATATGGCACTTTTCAGTGATTAGTGAATTTATGGGGATGCTTATGCTTTTTGGTTCTTTTTAATCTGTGAATAATTGTATAGATATATTTGCATGGACAAAGTTTTTGTCCCAAATAATTTCTTAGACATGTATCTAGAAGGGAATTGCTGGGCCATATACTATATTTAGTAAGTTTAGGAATACCAAATGTTTATTAAAGTGTCTTTCCCAGTTTACATTCCTACCAGCAATATATGTTGTTTTTTTCTCTTAAAGAACTGAATATTCTTTCTTTCAAACTAACCTTTTCTTAGTTGAGACTATAGGAAAATTTCAGAATGTTAAAAGAAAATGCAGATGACAGAATTTTGAATGCATTTAATTTTTCAGTATCTTTAGTACCTGATGCAATTAGCTTTCTATTGAATCTTTTATAGATGTTTCAGCGTTTGTGTATCCATGTAATTCAAAGACTCAGACCTGTCCATGCCCATCTCTATTTACAGCCAGGAATAGAAGATGGGTAAGAAGTGCCTTTCAAACATTTAAGTGTTTGTTTTTGTTTTTGAGCCACACCCAACGGTACTCAGGGCTTGCTCCTGGCTCTGCATACAGGGATCACTACTGGGGGGCTCAGGGGACCATATGGGATGCTGCAGGGGAACAAATCCAGGTCGATGCATGCAAGGCAAACACCCTACCCAGTGTACTATTGCTCTGACCCCTGAAGTTTTTCTTTAAAGAGCTGCGCACAAAGTATTGTGAAATATCTAACTGAGACTTAAATATGTATCTAACTGACTCTAGTTTAATCTCTGACACCACACGGTTTCCAAGCACCACTGGATGTGTTCCCCTAAACCCTAATATATAAGTAACATAATCTGTAATAAAACAAGAAGGGAAAGATAGGAAAGCTTCCTGTTTTTATTTCCCTGTGTTTTTGCTCAAGAGCCAGGAGGTTGTGCTTCTGTTACATAGGTGATCATTACAGCAGTCATTGCACTTGATGTGGACAGTGCCAGGATCGAACTCATAGACATTTCAAGTGCTTTACCACTGAGCTACATCTGCTGGGCACAAAAACTTAACTTTATTTGTAATTTTATTATTGTTATTATTATTTTTTGCTTTTGGGGCTCCTGGCTCTGCACTCAGGAATTACTTCTGGAAGTGCTCAGGGGACCATGTGGAATACTGGAAAGCCCGACTGGCTTTGCTATTGCTCCAGCCTCAACTTTACCTTTACTTGTAATTGAATGCATCTTCAAATTCTCCCTATAAATAATTGTATGACAGTCTTTGTGCTTGGACTAATGTAACCAAGCCCAATAATTAAGATAATAGCTACATAAATTTTTGTAATAGTGTATTCACCAAAAAAAAATTTTTTTTTGGTCACACCCGGCGATGCACAGGGGTTATTCCTGGCTCTGTACTCAGGAATTATCCCTGGCGGTGCTCAGGGGACCATATGGGATGCTGGGAATCGAGCCTGGGTCGATTCCACATGCAAGGCAAACACCCCATGTGCTGTGCTATTGCTCCAGCCCCTTCACAAAAATGTTTTTAAAAACTTTTGATCCTGCTGAGAGATCATACAGTAGTTAGGATGCATATCGAACCCACTTCAATAACTAGCAATACATCAGCCCCCTAAACATTGCCAGATTTGACCCTAATGGCTTCAAGCAGTACGAGGTTGGCCCAGGTGGCACTGACACTGCAGGACACAAGGAGCTGTATGTCCTCAGACCATGGTGCTGAAACTGCCCAGTGGCAGAGAATAGCTGCTGGGGCCTCCGGACTTTCCTAGCACCACTTATGAGCTTTTCCCTAAAATGAGAACATTTGCTCTCAGAGTATCTATCCTTAAAGTTCATAGTTTCTGTAAGATTGTGTTAAATTAGGGGACCGGAGAGATCAGGTAAGGTGCTTGCTTGCCTTGCACACATTTGATCTGGATTTGATCCACGTATGGTCCCCCAGCACTGCCAGAAGTGATCTCTGAGCTCAGAACCTGGAGGAAGCTCTGAGGACTGCCAGGTGTGGCCCCCAACTCTGCCCCCACATAAAACAGATGTATGGTATTTTCAGGTCAGATGACATGGATCCTTCAGTAGAAGATATTGGTGGTCGTTCATGTGTCACTCGATTTGTGAGAACTCTGTTATTAATTATGGAACATGGTGTAAAACCTCACAGTAAACATCTTACGGAGTATTTTGCTTTTCTTTATGAATTTGCCAAAATGGGAGAAGAAGAGGTGAGAATATACATTATTTTTTCTGGGATTATGTGCCTATTTTCAGTGTTTGAAACTTGTTTCATTGTATACTTTAAATCAATATTTTTATTTTCAGAGTCAATTTTTGCTTTCATTGCAAGCTATATCTACAATGGTACATTTTTACATGGGAACAAAAGGACCTGAAAATGTAAGTACAATTATGTTTTAGGGATTTAAAGATCAAATTTGTATTATGAAAAATCTTTAGAAATTTGGATCATTTATAATAGCCCTTTTGAGGTTGAGCAATAGCACAGCGGGTAGGGCGTTTGCCTAGGCCAACCTGAGTTCTTTTCCTCCACCCTTCTCGGAGAGCCCAGCAAGCTACTGAGAGTATCTCGCCTGCATGGCAGAGCCTGGCAAGCTACCCGTGGCATATTCGATATGCCAAAAACAGTAACAACAAATCTCACAATGGATATGTTACTGGTGCCGCTTGAACAAATCGATGAGCAATGGGATGACAGTGATACAATGATAATTGCCCTTCTATTCCTGTTTTTGATAATTTTAAGAGTTTGGGTTTGGTTGATATTTTTCATGGCTATAGCAAGAGAAGGAGCAATCAAGTGAAGGTCCAGAATATTGAAAAATTGAAGCTAAATAGCTACCACATGCTCTGGTATTAATAGTGTTCTTTTGGTGAACTATTTTTTTTGGGGGGGATGGAGGGGCTCTGGTCAACATATTGTTGGGGGATGAGTTTCCCAATTCCAATGGCCCCTTCTGGCAAATCTTAACCCTCAGAAAGGTCATTTATTGTCAGGGTTCCGAGGATGTACTGCTGTTCAAACCCTTCGGAGCCAAGGTTTCCCAGATCACCCCTGCATTGCTTAGGGGCCTCCAGGCCTGCACTCAGTGATACTTGGGGAACCATGTGATTCCAGGGATCCAACTGGCAATTTTTAAGATACTATTAATGTAAGGGAGGTAGTGCAGCAGGTGGGGTTCTTGCCTTGTTGACCTGGTTTCAATCCCTGTACTACTTATGGTTCCCCAAACCCTGCCAGCAATATGCCCTGAGTAGTGCTGCTGTGGGACAAGTATATATGAGTCTATAATTTTTCTCTTTAGATAAGGCAAATAGTCACCATATTAAGAATCATTGTTCTTTATAATCCTACCTATTAAGCCTATTAACATCAAAGTTAGACCTTACTAGTGATCTTTTTTTTGTTTTGTTTTGTTTTTGTACCACACAAGTGTGCTCTGAAAGCTCCAGGTCCCCACCAGCAGTTTTTAGCCACCACATCAGCTGTTTAATGCAAGGCCTGAGTATGCAGTGCTTCTTGGGCCCTGTGTTGTCAGGGATTACTGAGCTGCGCTAAGAGGTACTTACTTAGGGGACCGTGTGGTGTTATCTCTTGGCCCCTTTGAGTTTTTGTTTGTCATGATAACATGTTACTGCCAGTGTCTTTCCTAGATAATATGAAACAATCAAGTTACTAGCTCTTTTGATAATGTTAAATCTAATATATTAATCATATATCATCTTCTAGCCTCAAGTTGAAGTATTGTCAGAGGAAGAAGGGGAAGAAGAGGAGGAAGAAGAAGATATCCTCTCTTTGGCAGAGGAAAAGTACAGGCCAGCTGCCCTTGAAAAGATGATAGCTTTAGTTGCTCTTTTGGTTGAACAGTCTCGCTCAGAAAGGTGAAATGTTTCAACATTCAAAATGCTTTCAGCATGTTCGATTTTCTTCCTTTTACATAATTGTTTTCCACCATTAACTCTAGTTGTTGCATAATACTTTTTAAAAATAATACCACTATACATCATTTCTTGTGGCATAAATATTACAATATTTTGTACCAAACTCTTTCTTTGCTTTTGAGTCATGTTAGAAGTATACATTGAAGAAATATACATTGAATATACAGTAAACTATCTAGAAAAGTATATGTGCATTCATCCTTTATCTTAGCCACCCTATTTCCGGCTACCTGTACTCAGAATATAGAAATGTGTATGTACAATGCTGTCATTGAAGTAGTTCATAACTCAGAAGACTGAAATGTCTACCAAGAAAGAATTAGTTGGGTATCCGTGAGATAGCTTGGAAAGGAATTAATGATATTTAGTTGTATGAGAG
This sequence comes from Sorex araneus, assembly GCF_027595985.1. Taxonomy (NCBI): domain Eukaryota; kingdom Metazoa; phylum Chordata; class Mammalia; order Eulipotyphla; family Soricidae; genus Sorex; species Sorex araneus. The sequence goes on along the minus strand of NC_073313.1, from coordinate 324,394,035 downwards.
ATCTTTAGGTTAAATACTACTAAATGGAAATAGCAAGGTGGAGAAAATGTATATAGTATGCTTACTTCATAAGAGAGGAGACTATGCGGGAGGTGGGGGGGAGAGAGAGAAAGAGAATGTATCTTCATTATTCATTGATCTGTCCTAGTTACTAAAATTTATTTGTATTCCCCAACTTGGTACTTGCAGGGCTTTTACAGTCATTTGTGGACTGCAGAATATATATGAGCAGAGTGGCAAAAAATTCAAGTTGTCTTAACACTTTCCCTGTTGAAGTCAAACATGGTGACTCACTTTTTGCCTTCTTGTTTCAGTTCTCAATATTGGTAACTGATGTCCTTTTCACAGTATATGCCACATTTCCCACATTATGTTTTTTGTTGATTTGGCTGTTTAAATTTACCCGCAAGTGTGGTGCCTAGTGTCTAATGTCCCTAAGCTCAAGGCTGTAATGTGCCTTACAGAGAAAATACATGTGGTAAATAAACTTCATTCAGGTATCAGTTATAGTTTCGTTTGCTGTGAGTTCAATGCTAACAAATCAGTAATATTGAATAAGGTTATCTTTAAACAGAAATGCATAAAGCCAGGTAACGTATTGATTGGTTGACAGATGTGACCAGATATTCACAGGAACTTAACCTTATATTTCCTTTATGAGCAACAATTCAGTCTTCGATAATTTGGTATATGGAGCATTTTAAAGAAAAACATTACTGCAAATTTTAAAAAAAATTTTAAACGGAGACTAAAAGTTTCCTTGTGGTTGGGGAAAGAAAAAACAAGTTGGAGGGGCAGGAATGAAAACTAAACTACCTTGAAATATATATGCTTTTGTAGAGTAAACTTTGGGATTATGTAAATGTTTAATATAATCGTAAATTAATAAAATGCTGTCCCTAAAAATAACAAGCAGAATGAAATGAATGAACCTAACCGTATATTGAGCTGATGGTATAGCCATTGGAGAGTAATTAATTTGAGACATTAAAACACAGTGGTATGAATTTCTAGTGGAGTATAAATGAAGGACAAAAAGAATTGTAAAACTAAATTGTTTCAGTGTAACTGTAGTTAGTGGTATAATTGGAATTATTCTGAAGCTATATGAAGAATAAAGCGATATGTGATTGTTATCAGCTAAAAAATTGTAAACTCTTTATATTAACTTCTTTGAAATTGAGTTTGAATGTAAAAACATCAGAATTTATGGTGTGTTTTGTTAAACAGTGTATTACATACCTCCGTTTTCAGATCATGCCTAGAAAACATGTCCATAATAGAAGAATGCCTCTGGCATCTAGATTGTAGCTTCTAGATATTTTTCCACTAAAAATCATTAGGATTCCTTGGGAAAATGACCAGGTCCAGATTTTGGGCAAGAAACAATGAGAAGCTGGAATATTTTGTCATTTGGAAAGCAAGTTAGAGGCTATCAAAGACTACTGAGCTTTTATTCAAAGAACTCAAGAACCAACCAAGGCAGTTTCTACTCATCATAGATTGGACTATTTGAACATCAGTAATATGTAATATGAACTACATCATAGACATTTTAATCCATGAGTTCATAATGATACTAAACACAAAAAGCTTATTGCCAACTTTTGGAATATATTAGGAAACGGAATAAGATTTTGGCAACTTGTCAATAAACGAATTATACCAAGCAGTTTTATTACCTACAGTAATTATGTTTCATGCAACTGAATAGCAAATGTGCACAAGCTTTTCTTCATACTTTAACTAATAAATGAGCGAGGAATGGTGGAATGAAAATAGCAGTAATTTGCTCTTCAAGTGAAATAGTGGATCTAGGAAATGATCATCACTGACTGAAGATATTACAAAAAGACAGCTTTTCATTATATGTCTCCTGATAAAAATTTACACCACCACCTATAAAAAGTCAAACCTGTATTTGATCAAGTCTCTAGATATAACTGCTAGATTACAGGAAATATGGGGATGGAAGAACATATTAAAAAGTCACCACGAGGATACAGTCAGCAAAATGGAAATAAGGAAAATTCTAAAGGATAAGCTACCTCCTTGCTTCTACAGATAATTGACAAGCTAAAATCAAAATGGAGGAAAAAACAATAGCCTAAAAGACTTCAACCAATTGCAACAAAGGACTTTATATGAATTTGGTTCTAACACATTACTTACATATATTTTTAGAACTTTGAGGAAATGTGTACGCTGAATATTGTATATGAAAGTAAAGGATTATTTTAGTTGTGAATAATGGTGTGTTTATGTTTTTGAAATTTATTGATATGTGAAGTAAATGATAAAGTATCTAGAGTTGCTTTAGGATAATACATACTGAGGGAGTAAGAGGTACAAAATGAAGTAAGACCATGAGTTGATAAATATGAAGCTGAATAGTAGGATATTTCATTCTCTTTATATGTATTTGCAATTTTGTGTGACGTGTTAAAGAAACAAGCAATACTTTTTAACTAGGAAGTAAACTAGTATTTCTTTGGGAGGTCATTTGGTTTTTGAAGACTCATCAAAAAGAACTCTCGAGGGCCAGGGAAATAGTTCAGAAACAGTGTAGCACATGCAAAGTTCTAAATTTAATCCCAGTGCTGGGCCTGAACACCAAACAGTTAGGCTCACACCACTGGGCTAAGTGTCATCAGAGATGGGTCTCAGGCCTCCAGTCATTGCTAGGCGGTCACCCCCAAATACCCCTCAATCAGACCTAGCCCAGTGTTATAGCAAATTGCTAAGTTAATTAAATGTAAGTAGATTTGTGCTTCTATTTACCAATCCTGGGATCTTGAGAAGTTGTCTGCGAGATATCTGATAAGCAAGTCTAGCTACCACAAAGCGAAAAAATAATTTTATATGATGATTTTGGTACAGTTGTAATTAAATCACAATTTCAGTGTTGTCATGATTTGAATAGGTATAAAGTAGTACAGAGGGAAGAAAAACTTATTTTCACTAATGTTTTCTTTTAGGCATTTGACATTATCACAGACTGACATGGCAGCATTAACAGGAGGAAAGGTAATATCTTCTCTACATTAGATAATTTTATTATGCAAATATAACAACAGTTCTTAAGTTAAAAACTTTGTTTTTAACAGGGATTTCCCTTCTTGTTTCAACATATTCGTGATGGCATCAATATAAGACAAACATGTAATCTGATTTTCAGCCTATGTCGATACAATAATCGACTTGCAGAACACGTAAGTACCGGAAAAAAATCTTAAAAACTTTTTTGTAAATTTAAAAAAAAAAGTTTACTTAAGTTCTCTTACTTCTATTTTAGATCGTATCTATGCTTTTCACCTCAATTGCAAAGTTAACCCCTGAGGTATGTATGCTTTTGTTAAATCATGTTTGTAAAACTTACGTCTGCTGTGGCAGTATATTTGATTGATCCTTTCTACTTGTTCTTTTTTTTTTATCACCGTGCAGGTACAGTTACAGATTTACATATTTTCATGCTTGTGTTTCAGTCATACAATGCATCCCTCCACCAGTGCTCATTCTCCTCCACCAATGACTCCAGCATCCATCCCATCCCCATCCTCATCCTGCCTCTGTGGCAGGGCATTCCCTTTTGTTCTCTTTCTCCTTTTGGATGTTGTGGTTTGCAATGGAGGTATTGGGTGGCCATTGTGTTCAATCTGTAGTCTGCTTTCAGCACGCCTCTCCCATCCCAAGCGGGTCCTCCAGCCACACCTTAGTTGGTGTTCCCTTCTCTATCTGAGCTGCCTTTTCCCCCAGCATGTGAGGCTGGCTTCCAAGCCATGATGGAGCAAACCTCCTTGTACCGGTACTTATTTCTGCCATTCTTGGGTGTTATATATTCCGCAGATAAGTGCAGTTCTTCTATGTCTGTCTCTCTCTTTCTGACTGATTTCACTTAGCATGATACTTTCCATGTTGATCCACTTATATGCAAAGTTCATGGCCTCATCTTTGTGACAGCTGCATTGTATTCCATTGTGTAGATGTACTAAAGTTTCTTTAACCAGTCATCTGTTCTCGGGCACTTGGTTTTTTTCCAGATTCCATATTGTAAACAGTGCTGTGATGAACATATAAGTGCAGATGTCATTTCGACTATACTTTTTTGAATCTCTGGGATATATTCCCAGAAGTGGTATTGCTGGGTCAAATGGGAGCTCAATTTCTAATTTTTTGAGAAGCGACCATATTGTTTTCCAAAAGGTCTGCACCAGTCCGCATTCCCACCAGCAATGTAGAAGGGTCCTCTCTCCACATCAACACTAACAGCGGTTGCTTTTGTTCTTTTGGATGTGTGCCAGTCTCTGTGGTGTGAGATGATACCTCATAGTTGTTTTGATCTGCATCTCCTTGATGATTAGTGATGAAGAACATTTTTTCATGTGTCTTTTGGCCATTCGTATTTATTCCTTGAGAAAGTTTTTGTTCATTTCTTCGCCCCATTTTCTGATGGGGTTGGATGTTTTCTTTTGTAGAGTTCAACCAGTGTCTTATATACCCTTGACATCAGCCCCTTATCAGATGGGTATTGGGTGAATATCCTTTCCTATTCTGTAGATTTTTATATTCTGGTCACTGTATCTTTTGGGGTGCAGAAGCTTCTTAGTTTAATATAGTCCTGTTTGTCAATCTCTGTCTCTACTTGGTTGATCAGTTGCATGTCATCTTTAAAGATACCTTTAGCTTCAATATTGTGGAGGGTTTTGCTGACCTTGTCTTCAATGTACCTTATGGATTGTGGTCTGATGTTGAGGTCTTTAATCCATTTTGATCTGACATGGTGCATGGTGTCAGGTCGAGGTCTAAGCCCATTATTTTGCATGTGGTTGTCCAGTTGTGCCAGCACCATTTTTAAAGAGGCTTTCCTTGCTCCACTTCACATTTCTTGCTCCCTTATCAAAGATTAGATGATCATACATTTGGGGCTGTGTGTAGGGATATTCCACCCTGTTCCATTGGTCTGCGGCTCTGCCTTTGTTCCAGTACCATGCTGTTTTAATTGTTACTGCTTTGTAGTAGAGTTTGAAGTTGGGGAGGGTGATGCCTCCCATCGTCTTTTTTCCAAGAATTGCTTTAGCTGTTCATGGGTGTTTATTGTTCCATATGAATTTCAGGAGTGTTTGATCGATTTCCTTGAAGATTTTCATGGGTATCCTTATAGGGATTGCACTGAATCTGTATAGTGCTTTGGGGAATTTGCCATTTTCACAATGTTAATTCTTCCTATTCATGAGCAGGGAATATGTTTCAATTTCCTCGTGTCCCCTTCTATTTCGTGGAGTAGCATTTTGTCGTTTTTCTTTGTAGAGATCCTTTACCTCTTTAGTTAGGCTGATTCCGAGGTGCTGGATTTTCTGGGGCATGATTGTAAATGGGATTTTTTTTAAATGTCACTTTCCTCTGTCTCACTATTTGTGTATAGGAAGGCCATGGATTTTTGGGTATTGATTTTATAGCCTGCGACTTTACTGTACAAATCTATTGTATCTAAGAGTTTCTTAGTAGAGGTTATAGGATTCTCTAGGTATAGAATCATGTCATCTGCGAATAGTGAGAGCTTGATTTCTTCCTTTCCTATCTGAATGCCCTTAATGTCTTTTTCTTGCCTAGTTGCTATTGCAAGAAGTGGTGAGAGTGGGCATCCTTGTCTTGTCCCTGATCGTAGAGGGAAGGCCCTTAATTTTTCTCCATTGAGGATAATGCCTGCCATGGGTTTGTGGTAGATGGCTTTGACTATCTTGAAGAAAGTTCCTTCTAAACCCATTTTGGTGAGAGTTTTCATCATAAATGGGTGTTGGATCTTGTCAACTGCTTTCTCTGCATCTGTTGAAATGATCATATGGTTTTTATCTTCATTGTTGTTGATATGATGGATTATGTTGATTGATTTCTGAATGTTAAACCATCCTTGCATCCTTGGGATGAATCTCACTTGGTCGTGATGTCTGATCTTTTTGATAAGTTGTTGGATTCTATTTGCTAATATTTTGTTGAGGATCTTTGCATTCGTGTTCATCAGGGATATTGGCCTATAGTTTTCCTTGTTATTGGTGTCTTTATTTTTGGTATTAGGGAGATATGTGCCTCATAGAAACTGTTTAAGAGAGTTTCTGTTTCTTCAATTTCCTGGAAAACTTGAGGAGAACTGGCAACAGGTCCACTTTAAATGTTTGGAAGATTTCGCTAGTGAATCCATTTGGGCCTGGGCTTTTGTTTTTTGAGAAGACTTTTGATTACAGTTTCAATTTCCTTTATTAATGGGTCTGTTCAGGTATTCCAAGTCTTCTTGGTTCAATCTTGGGAAATTGTAGGAATCAAGGAATTTATCCATTTCTTTTAGGTTCTCTTGTTTCATAGCATACAGATTTTCAGAGTAGTCTCTGATGATCTTTTAAATTTTAGTGGTTTCTGCTGTGATGTCCCTTTTTTATTTCTGATTTGGCTTATTGGGGTTCTCTCTCTCAATCTCTTTCATTGTGAGTCTTGCTAGTGGTTTATCAATCTTGTTTATTTTCTCAAAGAACCAGCTCTTTGTTTCATTGATCTTTCAGATTGCTTTTTGGCTTTCCATGTCGTCTAACTGTTCTTGAGGAAAAGTTTTAGTAAAATTTCTCTCAGAACAGGAATTTTGTCTTAAGTACATAATTTGAATAAACGGTATTACCTTCATATGTCTAATTATCAAAAATTTAATTTTGTAGTTAAGTGTAAACTTAATATTTACATACATTTAATATGACAGAATGTGATTTGATGATAAATTTTGAACTTGACTTATAATTATGTGCAAGTATAAAGTTTTAACAATTTTGCATAGGTTAAGAAATATATGGAGAGCCATAGAGATTTACAGCAGGCCCTTGGCCTTGCCCAGAGCCGACCCCAGTTTAATCTCTAGCACCCCATAGTGTTCCCCAAGCCCTATCAGGAGTGATTCCTGAGTGCAGTGCCGGAAGTAAGCTCTGAACACAGCTGGGTGTGGCCCCAAAAAAAACCAAAGCAAATAAGAAATAGGTGGAAAACAAAGTACTGCACAAAACTGTTTTTGTCAAATGGAAATATAGCTACTCGGCAAATATACAGGTCAAACAAATACAAATTTTAATTCAGAGATCCAAAGTTGCTATGGGAAACTTTTCATCTTAATTTTTTTCTAACTAAAGATGTCTCATTAACAGGAATTACTTCCCCAAAGTTTATATCAAAAAATATCTTTTGTCTGTGGTTCTCATGTCTTCCACTTTATGTTCTCTATTAATAAAAAGCTTTATGGTAGTTGAAGTTTGTATGCAGAAATACTTATGCTTCTTAAACAGCAGATTTAAATGTAATATGTAGAAGTATTAATGTGTTTCTTTTCTACTGGAAGAGATGATTCTTCATCTAAATGTATATGCATGTATGTATCTTACAGGCAGCCAATCCTTTCTTTAAGTTGTTGACTATGCTTATGGAATTTGCTGGTGGACCTCCAGGAATGCCTCCCTTTGCATCGTACATTCTGCAGAGAATATGGGAGGTAGGTTTTGTAGCAGATGTGTCAGCAATTAGGTTTTTGTGTGAGGATTTAGATTTCATACTACAGTCAATACCATCAGCCAGTGCCCCAGATGTTTGAAGGCTATCTCATTTTCCAGCCATCAAAAAAGATTACATAGGATCAGGTACATGACTAAAGCAGTAGAGCACATCCTTTGAATGTGTACAGCACTACGTGGATCCTCTGCACAGCATTCCCCCTCTCTCCATGCCAGGCACTGTCATTGGGAATAAACACACTGCCTTCAGACAACAAATTACATGAAACGGTCAAAGCCCTAGAAACTAGAAGCACCAATTACTTATCTTTCAGAGTTACTGCTGATGTCACAATTTTTCTTTAGTATTGGAAAAGCAACACCTGATCAGGGATCAGCGAAAAATTTTTTGGTCAGATAGTTTTAGCAGGCTTTGTGGACCATATTAGTCTCTTCTAACTATTCATCTTCTGATTAGTATAAGACAGTACTTATATAAAATAAGTACATTGCGTGGCTATCTACCAATAATCATTTGACAAAAGGGGGTCCCAGGGATGTGTCTTAGTGGTAAAGCACTGCCTTTGTTCATCTGAGGGCCTAACTTCAATTGTTAGCCCTTTATCAAATGTGTCCCACTCTACATAGAAAAAGCTCATAAAAACAGGCAAGCCATAGAATTTGGCCATAGTTTTCAAGATTCTTATGATTACCTTTTTTATGAATAAAAACTCTACAGTAATGCAGTGAAGACAATAATTGATAGGCATCTAATAAGAATAGATAAGGCATCCAGAAAGAAAAGTAAAGATGAAGAACTTTAGAGAATTAAAGTACAAATACAAGTACGTTTGGGGCTAAATGTCCTAACTTGTACATGTCCCTGTGCAATGCCGGGTGCACCCCTTGGAGTACCCCAAACACTACAGATACTAGAGATAATGTGACCCACATTACCTACATAAAAACCACTGTAATAAAATGATACTTTAATTTTTTTTGTTGGTTTTAATTCTCTCTCAGATTTTGGTGAATATTTCCACTTGAAATATGTAAATACCTTTAAAAATTGGTTTAAAAAATGCATGAAACTTCTTATTGGCTCTAGTTTGTAATTATCGAAAGCTGTCATATTTTTTAACTATTTCCATAGGTGTGTGCATATGTGTATTTCAAAAGAAAGACTTATTATTTATTATTTAAAGACTTAACTGCTGTTCAGTTGATCTTAAGTATTTTTCTTATTGTTATTTTATTTACAGGTAATTGAATATAATCCATCTCAATGTCTGGATTGGTTGGCAGTGCAAACACCTCGAAATAAGCTGGCACATAGCTGGGTCCTACAGAATATGGAAAACTGGGTTGAACGGTTTCTTTTGGCTCACAATTATCCTAGAGTCAGGACTTGTAAGTCAAATATCTAGCATTTAAAAACTCGTTTGTGTTGATCCAAATTTGTTTTGTTGTTATTAAGGCTATTTTTAATAATGCAGAGACTTGTAGATATTATTCTTAAAAGCCAAAGTTATTTTATTATTTGGAAACTAGTGACAGTGTTCTACAAGAATCTTGTGTGTTTGATTTGGTTTGGTTTTGGCCATTCCCTGCACTGCTCATAGCTTACTTCTTACACTGCTGGGGCACCATATATGGTGCCAAGGGGTTGAACCACAGTTGACTGTATACAAAGAAAGCACCTTACCTCATGTACTATCTTACCAGCTGGTTTTATAGGGACAAGAAACTGTGCTTTCTTGAGTCACATCATTACGACTGCCATTTTTGTGTCCATTCTTGATAAAGTAAGAAAAAAGTGATCAGCGTTAATGAAAAGTGTAAACTGTCAAAAAATCTTTCAAAAATTACTTAATATTAGAATAGTGACTTAGCAAGTTAAGGTGAAATATTCAGTGAAATTGTGGTCATTAAATATTTTATAATACAAAGATCAGATGTGAATAATGTTGAACGCATCAACAGATTCCATAAAATAGACATTTCACCAAAAAAGATATCACTCTTACGAGTGTATATGTGCTCTTTTGTAAATTGTTCTAACTTTGGCCATTGACAGTTTTTTCAGGTTGGTTCCATGTCCATTTGACATACCACCATCACTTTAATTGTTGAATATTTAATTTCTCCAGGTTCAAGGTATATATTCTTTTCCTCAGAACCAGCCTGGAAAAAAAAACTCCTGATAGCCCTGTTTGAAAAATTTGAGTACACAATAACATTATAACCCAGTCTCTAGAACAAATAGCCATGGGCCTTGCTGATCAAGTAAATGACCAAGTAAAGAGACATTCCATACAGGAAAATTCTGAATTATTATGTACATCTTTTTCCCAAGGATAATAGAGCATATTAACTCTCCAGCTCTTGAATATCAGCTTGAGGATTTGCTTACAAGTATTAAGTAGAGGTTTCCAGACCTTCTAAACCTACTTCTTTCTTTTAGAAACAAAAATCACTCCTTAGAACTCCTCTTATACCCTCTCAATCAACCTCCTTTAAGATAACAAAGAGCGAGAATGCCCAGTTGCACCCGAGGCTATAGCCACCCACCCAGATTGTTCCAGTGCCCTAGGGGTTGATTATCACACACTTCCAGAGAAATATTGGAGAGGATGGGTGATTGGGAAAATTTTTAAAAAGTAAGTGAAGAAACTTGACCAACACTTGCTTAAGCAATTATTATGGTTAGCATCATCATGGTTGATAAAATTGAAAACATGCTCTTTAGAATGTACTTCACCTTTTACTTCCTTCCAAAATCCCATAAACTGACTTAAAGTATAATAAACATCAGACAAAACCAGTTTGAGGGACATTGTTCAAAATACCTGACCTAGTACTCCTCAAAGCTGTCAAAAACTAGGAAAGTTAGGGAATCTTAAGAAGAACTTAATAGGACGTGGCCTCTAAAAAGTCATATATCCTCAGTGGGAACCTCAAACTGAAAGAATAACCAGGCAAGATACTGAAATCAAACTAAATGTAGTACTTAATAGTAAGGTACCAGTATTTGTTCCTCAATCGTAATAAATATACCACAGTAATTATAGGCTAGTTTTAGGGAAAATGGGAAACGCAGTCTGTGGGAATGTTATGTTCTACCTTTCCTAAATAAAAGGTTTATGGGAAAATAACTTTAGTGATGGATATATATGATTGACATTGGTATTCTGCTAATGAGCTTGTTCTTCTGCCACTTCAGTTAAGCACACAGTAATGGGATAATTAGATAATGGGATATATGAGGAACTGATGCATATGCTGGTTAGCTTCCATGCCCTGACTCTTGACTATAAATAAGTCTTTGTCATGCTTCCCTCCCTCCCCCCCTCCACACACACATACACACACACATAAATAGTACACTTTTTTTTTGTGGCCCTAATAGTTCATGACAGTGTTGAGGAATAGTGCAGTGACATAATTTAGGAGCATTTTTCTGAAAGGTATTTATTAACTTGGCAATAAACAAGATTCTTAAAATGTTTTAGATTTTTTAAACTCAGTATTATCATTGGGGTGATTCTTCTAAAATAATTCATCTAATGTATAGATAGCCAACAGCATTATTTGTGATTATTAAAAAACTTTAACTGTATGTTGTTAGAAAATATAATGTATCATTTTAAATTATTATAGTGGTGGCTGTTAGAATATGAAAAGTGCTTTTGCTAGAATGTAGCTTGAAAAGGGAACCCAAATATTTGAATAGGGTTACTATAACTGAGTAAGAATTAGTGTTGAAGGAAAGCTACAGAGAAACACTTTTTAAAACATGGAAAATGATTTTAAACAAATGTCCGATATTTAGTTTAGAAATGAGAAAAATGGAAGCATGTATTACTGATGATTTGTTTTGTTTTTGGCCCAAACCCTGTAGTGTTCTTAGGATACTCCTGAGTCCGCCTTGGGTTGCTCCTGTTGGCGCTTAGGGGACCATGCATTGCTAAGGATCAAACCCTGACTTCCTGCATGCGAAGCAGACATTCAGCCCACTGAACTATTTTTCTAGTACCATTTTTTTTACCATTAATATAGAAAACTATGAGCATTCTTAGACTCTAAAATAACACACCAAGTTATACCAAGTAGAAATGTTCTACCTTTGCATCATGAAGAAAACCAGTAGTTTGAAGAGATACTTTATAGAAATTGAAGTAGATTTACAGTAAGTTTTCTGGAGTATTAAAATTAGTACAGGAACTCTGAGTTCTAACAAGATGTTATTTCAGCAGGATATGTTCTTCCAAGTTGAACTTTTAGTTATCTTCAAAAATAACATTGTTTTTCTTCATAGCATGACGAATTTTCTACTTAACTGCAAAGAACTTTTACAAAAATAAATAGCTAGGTATTTTATAGTGTATTTGCAAATATAAGTAGTAGGTGCATGGGTATTATCATTTTTTCAACATTTTGGTGTGTTTGAAAATATTTTGATAATCTCGGTATAAGTATGTAAATCAAACACTATTTTAAATTACAAATTGATTTGTTCTCAGTTGCTTTTGGTGGGGGGTGGCGTGTTTGGTGTCACATTTAGCTGTGCTAAAGACCTATTTCTATCTCTGCTCAGCATCACTTCTAGTGGTGCTTGGGGGACCATATATGGTACTGGGTATCGAACCAGGATCATCTGCATGCAAGACAAGCGCTTAAATCCCCATTTAACTCTCCAGCCCTCAGTTGCCATTTTTAGGATGGAATCAACATTCCAAGTTTTCTCATTGAAAAACAACCAATTTGAACCTAACTGAAAACAAGCTAAACCTCAGGGCAATGCATAAGTGAATAAATATGTAGAAATACTGTGTTCAAGGATTGTTTACTCTGAAATAAATATACAAAATAGGCTGTTTTAGAAACTTTGACTTCATTTGCATTGGAAGTACAATAAAAATAGCAAAATACAGATTAACTGGCAGGAGACAAAATAAATATAAACATTAAGGATTTCAAGTAACAGGTGTTTAACATTAATTCCTTTAATGTTAAAAGCTATGAGAAAGCTCTGTGGTAGGAATATTTGCTTAAGTCTGACTGTTGGGTTTGAATTCCAGCTCTACCACTAGCTATGTGATATGTAATACTTACTATTTTAAATATGCTGAAATAGAAATAATGAAAGTATTTAATGACTGTTATATAAAGTTATGATGTTAACTAGTCAATATTTGATAAATGTTATTAATTCTTATAGTTGTTTAACCATTTTATCTTTATTTCCATTATTATCATCCGAAGGCCAAATTGACGTTTCATCTCTTATCTGTGTGATCTTGGTTTTTGCTTTTCCAAGATGCAGATGTTGCATTGTAACATGGCCTACAACCAGGGTGTTTGTGAGAATTCAAATAGATAATTTTACAAAATATCTAAACAGAGTGCCTTGCTCATAGTAAATGCTTTTGGAGCCAGAGAGATAGTATAGTGGGTAGGGTGCTTGCCTAGCACATGCCCCACCAGAGTTTGATCCCCAGCATCCCATGTGGTCCCCTGAGCCCATCAGAAGTGATCTCAGAGCACAAACTCAAACCCAGGAGTTGGCCCTGAACACTGTTGGGTGTGGCCTCAAAACAAACAAATACAAGAATCATAGTTACTGCTTTTAGAAATGAACTCAACTGTGTCACTCAGGTCTCAGAATGTTAGCATTAACTTAGTAAAACTTTTTTAGCTATGTTGAAGGAGAGGGCTTCTTGTAAGCAAGGTTGCCTGGAAGACTTACTTTTCTAAAATTAATGTTATGTAATTGGCATAAATATTGCTATATATTGCAAAGAACTTGTAACGAAAGTTCTTACTCTAACTGTAACAAATACATTGTATCCATTATTTGTTACTACAAAATATCAGAAAAATTTAAATAGGTCTTCTGGCTCCAAATATATTTTCTGTTAAGTGGTATTATTTCCTAGGAAGTAAAAGATAGGCCAAATGGGAGAATTGTACGTCTTGGGAAAGCTAAAAAAAAGAGGCTTAATTTTTTTTGCTGATGCCGTTGTTGACATTTACTTATGTCACAGAATAGAAGGCAATGTTTCCACATTGTTTGGGGCCCTTCTGGCAGAGTAGAAAGATACTAAAAGAGATGTTCATGTCCCTTAATTTTTATTCATTTAATTTTTAAAGGGAAGACTGGCTTTGTGTTTAATGACTGCTCTTCAGTCTATTTTATATCTTGTAAGGATCTGACAGTTTTGTTTTACATTTTATAGCTGCAGCTTATCTTCTGGTGTCCCTTATACCAAGCAATTCATTCCGCCAGATGTTCCGGTCAACAAGGTCTTTGCACATCCCAACCCGTGACCTTCCACTCAGTCCAGACACAACAGTAGTCCTACATCAGGTCTACAACGTGCTCCTTGGTTTGCTCTCGAGAGCCAAACTTTATGTTGATGCTGCTGTTCATGGCACTACAAAGCTAGTGCCCTATTTTAGCTTTATGACTTATTGTTTAATTTCCAAAACTGAGAAGCTGATGTTTTCCACATATTTCATGGATTTGTGGAACCTTTTCCAGCCTAAACTTTCTGAGCCAGCAATAGCTACAAATCACAATAAACAGGCTTTGCTTTCATTTTGGTACAATGTGTGTGCTGACTGTCCAGAGAATATCCGCCTTATTGTTCAGAACCCAGTGGTAACCAAGAACATTGCCTTCAATTACATCCTTGCTGACCATGATGATCAGGATGTGGTGCTTTTTAACCGTGGGATGCTGCCTGCCTACTACGGCATTCTGAGGCTCTGCTGTGAGCAGTCTCCTGCATTCACACGACAACTGGCTTCTCACCAGAACATCCAATGGGCCTTTAAGAATCTTACTCCACATGCCAGCCAATACCCTGGAGTGAGTAAAATTAATACTTCTTACATCTGTATTTTCAAATTGATTGGAAATACCTGTTTCTTCCTTGGGGAAAATGGTAACAAAATACAGAAAACAACCTAACTTTTAGCATTTTACAAAAGATTTAGCATATTTACTTGAATACCTGTATATTATAATACCATACTGCTATGAAATTGATAAGTAAATGGTAATTTTTCTTGGGTTGATACTGAAATTTTATCTAATAATACTTTTTTGTGTGTATTTGTAAATGTCTTCATGCGTGACTAATGAAGAAAGAAAAGCCAGCATTGTTGTAGAGTTTTAAGGATTGTTTACTGTTTAGATTTTTAAATTTTTTTATTGAATCGCCTTGAGATCAACCATTATAAAGCTGTTTGTGATTGGGTTTCAGTCATACACTGTTCTAATACTCATCCCTCCACCAGTATACATTTCCCAGCACCAGTGTTCCCAGTTTCCCTCCCAACTAATGCCCCCCAACTATAGCGGGCATTTTTCTTTTCTCTGTCCTCCTCCCCTTCTACTACCCCTCTCCCCTCGACTCCCTCTCCTTTACCCTTTCACCCTCTCTTCCTATGTAGATTTGTTGTTGTTGTTTTACCTTAGGTGTCAGGGATCAAACCCAGGCCTTTTGAGTATAAGGCACTTACTGCTCTTTTGTGCCACATCCCTTGCCTCTAAATATTTATTATCAAGATCTTTGTGTTATGTTAAGCTGTGAGCTAGATAGTATTTTATTTGGCTGTATTCCCTACTCTTTTGTTTTTTTGTTTTGTTTTGTTTCTTCCTCAATCTGCATTAGAGGTGACTGAATTGGTTAAGAGTTCTGTCAGAATACAAATACAGATAGTCTGAATCTGATTCCTTTTCTCTGTGGATTATTTGTAAGCTTTATTTTAAGGTGTTTGTTTTTTGGTTTTTTGGGTTTTTATTTTTTTGTCTTTAAGACTCATTCTTGGCCTTTTTTTTTTTTTTAATCACTATTGCCTCTTCTTACGTAAACTCAGTAATTTATCAAGTGGGTTAAAATTCAGGAAAAGGTTGAAAGGAGCAGGCATAGCACTTTCATGCTATTTTCAACCCTAATATCACAAATTGCTAATAGAGTTTGCTTGCTAAATGTGAGATGGTGAGCATTAGGGTTGTGGGAACTTTTAAACCATTGGTACCTTTTAATTATATATTACACTCCAATTCATGTTAAAAGACCCTAACAACACTCTAAATACAATGTACTGAATTGCTTGGACTTTCCCCAAAAGATTAACCTAACTTAAACCAAGTAATAATAGACAGAATATAGTAAAGTATACCAAAAAGATTCACAACTAAGGCATTAATATTACAAAAAGAGAGCAGTGATAATCTGCCTAGTTTTGAAAGAGTGGAGATAAGATTTACCATGTTTCAATGGATATCTCTACTACAGTCGCATAAATATTTGATTTGGTTACTGAATATGATACTCATAAATAAATGGTGATTTCTGGGTGAGTTGGAATATGTATTCTTCAATGTGTTTTTTTGTTTCTATTTTTGGCTTTTTATTTTTGTTTTTGGGCCACACCTGGCTGTACTCAGGGCCTAACTCCTGGCAGGTTTGGGGTACCATATGGGGTGCCAGGGATTAAACCCGGGTTGGCTGCATGCAGTGCAAGCACCCTACCCACTGTGCTATAGCTTCGGCACCTCCTTTGATTTTTGCCTTTGAGCTCAATAAAATATGTTGTTTATTATAAAGCATATTGTCTACTAGAGGTTTTCACAAAATTATTGCTTAAATCCATTTTTGTGAAATATAATGGCCAGGTCTTTAGGTTATTGATAAATGTTAGAATTGTAGCCCTTTCACAATATACCCAGGAATAAAAATAGTTTATAAAACCATACTGACTTGCCAGTCATTAGATTTTGTTACTGATAAAATCTTCATTACTGATAATATTAGTTACCATGTTTCATCTTTCTTATAACTTGAACTCTATGTAGAAAGAGTATTCCAAATGTTGATACAAAGGATTCTTAGTATTGTGAGTATTCAGGTATTGTTTCAGGTATAGAATCTTGGTGACAAAACTATTTCCCCTTTAATTAAAAGGATCACATGGTTGATTATAACAATCTGTATCCAGTATGGACGTTAGCTTTGAAGTTACAAAGCTACTAGTGCTTTAAAAGTGTTTCTTAAACTTTTTCTAACCCATGATCCTCTTTTGCCCTGGTTTACTTTTTCTGGCCCTTTAGTTTTTGTTCCATGGTCCCATTCTTCCCTTCACACCCACTTTCTCCCCCACCCCCACCCTGCCATTTGTCATTTTCAGCTATAGTTTCCTTAAAATATCCTGGAGACTCACCAGGGGCCGTATGTCTGCTGGTTGAAAATTGATGCTCTGAATGATTTTAGGACTAAAAATAAAATGAACTATACTTACAGTTTTCAATCTGTCTTATTTCTTTTAGTGAACAGTAAAATTTTCAGTATTATTCGTTGCTGACTAATTATTCTTGAATGGTAGGTGATATGGTCTAATTTGTATAATTTTAAAAAGCTGGTTGATGAGCATAACATTGAGAAATGAGAAGCGTATGTTCTAAAGTGTAGGATTAAATGATAACCATAATTCTAAATTGCCATTTTTAGGCTGTGGAAGAACTTTTTAACTTGATGCAGCTATTTATAGCTCAGAGGCCAGATATGAGAGAAGAAGAATTAGAAGATATTAAGCAATTTAAGAAAACAACCATCAGTTGTTACTTACGCTGCTTAGATGGCCGCTCCTGCTGGACTACTTTAATAAGGTAAAAAAAAAATCTCTTGCAGTGTTTTTAATTTTTCTTCCAATGTTTTTTTTGTACCTGTTTGTGAAGAGGGAATAATGACGATTCTTTGATAATAAAGGAGTATGTTAAACTATTTACAACAGAAATTTTACTAAATCTTTAAGGTTATTGGAAGGAAATAATGCGTTTAGTTTAGTCTCTTGGGAAGAATTTCTTAACATAAATGAGCTATTTTTGATCAGTTTTTCTTTGTCTAAAACATACAGTTTGGTTTTGTACTTTTCAATCAGAAACAGAATTCCAGGGTTAGGAAAGAACTTTTATAATATTTCATTTAAAGCGTGAGTTCCTCTCTCTACAACAGTTTATTCTAATTTATGCTTGAACAGTTCAGTTCTAAACAACTTTAAAGAAACAACGTTTTCCATCTTTGAGTATTTCAAATCTGTAAGAACTAGCCAAATTAGCAAACCAACATCTTTATAATTAGTGGTTAACTATAGAAGTTAGTGGCCCAAAAACAACAAATAAATAAAAATAAGGAGGGTAGAGGGGAACTATAAGTATAATTTCCTTTAACTATAGAAATAAGGACCAGATTAATCTCTTAAAGTGCATATATATATAAACATATATATACATATACATATTCTTATCTTTATTTATTTATTTATTTATTTATTTATTTGTATCCCAGGCTTGGAAGTAGTGTCCAAGTTAAGAGTTTGGGGGGGGGTGTGTATTTGTTCTGAGATTTAGCCCAGACAATTCTCAGCTTTCTTCACACATTTTTGGTAGTACTTTCTTGAATACTTTACAATTTTAAACTACTCAACCAAGGCAAGATTGTTGCAGATTAATATCCTTAGAAAAAACATTGGGGTGGAGGTGGGTTCTGGGCCACACCTGGCTGGCAGTGCTCAGGGCTTTTCCTGCTGGCTTTGTCCTCAAGGATCACCCCTGGTGGGCTCCGGAGACCCTATGAGATGCTGGGGGTCGAACTCAGCTCATCCACATGCAAGGCAAATATACACCCGCTATACTCTGCCTCCAACCCTCCTTAGTAATATTTCTTTTTTTTTTTTTTTTTAAGGATCTTCTTAAGGTCTTGGTTTTGTTTGTTTTTGTTTTGTTGTGGCATAGGAGCAGAGTGTTTGGGCCATATACAGCAGTGCTCAGAGATATGGCTACGGCTACATACATAGCCAGGCTACATATTCCTGGCTATGCTCAGGAAACCATGGTTTACCACACATCAAACTGGGACTGACTACATGCAAGTCAAGTGAAAGCACCTTACCTGATGAACTATTTCTCCAACCCTTAAAAAAAGGACATTTATACAAATGAAATTATGCTTTTCCCCAGCATTCTTTAAAGAAAACCTCTTAATACATTGGCATTCATTTTGAATTGTTTTCCTAAGATTTACTACTTAAAACTTCAGGGCCAGGTACAGTGGGTAGGGCACTTGCCTTGCACACTGCCAACCTAGTTTCAATCCCTATAAAGTCCCCCACACTCCACCAGGAAACCAGGAATGATCACTGAGGGCAAAGCCAGGAGAAAGCCTGGAGCCAGTGCCAAATATGCGCCCCCCGGGGAGGGGGGAAGGAAAAGAAGAAAAAAGAGAAAACTTACAAATAAGACTAGAGATCAGTTTTTTTGTGGACAGATACGATTTTTACACTTTTGCTTTCAGTGTGTTTGGGAGCCATACCCAAACAGCACATATGCAGCTGTGCTCAGGGCTTACTCCTGGCTCTGTACTCAGTGATCACTCCTGGAGGGCTCAGAGATCATATGGGTTGCCCAGGATTGAACCTGGGCTGACCATATGCAAGGCAAGAGCCTTACCTGCTGTACTACCTCTTTGACCCCTAAAGTGGAGTTTTTAATTTCATGAGATAACAGCAGTTTTTGCTGTCTTGGAACAAGGTCTGTTAAAAAGCATTATAGAGACTCCTTTTGTAATTTTTTTGTGTGGGGGTGACCCGAGCCTGCAATTTCTGAAGGGCCATTGGGACCATATAGTGTCAAAACCAAGGCTACCAAATACTCCACCCTCTGAGTCATCTCCTCCGCTCTTGAAAGGGGGGTGGTGCTGAGGAAGGGGGTGCTGCACCCAATGAAACTGAAGGTTCTAGTGCCTCACCCGACAGTATGGGCCAGACTGTCATTCACATTTAGCAGTGCTTAAGGAAACCATACCAATGTCAAGAGATCAAGCTAATAGCCTCATACGTTTTAGGATTTTGCTCTACCATTTAAGCTATCTTCCCCAGCCCTATAATTATTTTTGATAATTAATACATACGTTCTTTTGAAAGTCAAGCATTTTTCCCCCTTCATGCTGTTTTGCTGCCTGTAGAGTACTTTTTTGCCCCTTTTTTTGGGGGGGGGTCACACCCAGCGATGCTCAGGGGTTACTCCTGGCTTTACACTCAGGAATTACTCCTGGCGTGCTTGGGAGACCATATGGGATGCCGGGGATCGAACCCGGGTCGGCCGCGTGCAAGGCAAACGCCCTACCCGCTGTGCTATCGCTCAGGCTCCTGTAGAGTACTTTTTTGCTTCTTGTTTTGTTTTTGGTTTTTTGTGGGCCACACCCAGCAAAGGACAGGAGTAATTCCTGGCTCTGCACTCAGAAATTACTTCTGGCAGTGCTTAGGGCACCATATAGATTGCTGGGGATCCAACCCAGGTGAGCTTTGTGCAAAGTAAACGCCCTACCCACTGTATTGTTGCTCCTTGAGTACTTTTTGATGAGTGCTTTTGATGAGTGTTTTATTAGATAATTTTTCCTATTATTTATTTTATTGTGGTACTAGTAGATCTCTTATACATAGAAAAGCAAGGCACCTAAAGAACAATTTACTTGTTTATCACCTAAATATTCTGTTCTGATTTGGAATTCTCAAACTGAATTGTATATATTCTTCTAGTGCCTTCAGAATACTGTTAGAATCTGATGAAGACAGACTTCTTGTTGTATTTAATCGAGGCTTGATCCTGATGACTGAGGTAAAGATTTTATCACCTTCTCTATAAATTCGTATCATTCAATTTTTAAAGTTTATTTGTTTGAGTGCCTTCTGTTATTAGCTCTGTGCTCATGAACTATGAGTGTGGAAATCAAACCAGATTTGATTTCCAGGCCTACCTCCACACTAGCAATCTCCCCAGCCCAGGCTTATCTCATTTAATATTTTTCCCCAAAACCCTTTGGCAGATAGTTTATATTAGATTACCTTATTGGTATATGTATTTTAATTCTATAAATCAGTAAGTGCTCACTTTCATTTCAAGAATAATTAGGTCACTATTTTTAGGTACCATTTTCTTTTTCTTTTTTTTTTTTCCTCCTTAGGTACCATTTTCTTTTACATGATTATTCCTTATTTTTTCATTTAGTTTAGAACAACCATTTGTTGTTGTTTTTTTATTAATGAATCACAATGAGGTACAGTTACAGGCTTACAAACTGTCATGCTTGCGTTTCAGTCATACAATGATTGAGTACCCATCCCTCCACCAGTGCCCATTTTCCACCACTGCCCATTTTCCACCACCAATGGTCCCAGCATCCCTCCCACTACCCCACCTCGTCCCCTCCACCCAGTCCCTCCTCTGTGGTGGGTCATTCCCTTTTGTTCCCACTCTTCATTTGGGTGTTGTGGTTTGCAATAGAGATATTGAGCGGCCATCATGTTCGGTCTATAGTCTACTTTTGGCATGCATCTTTCAACCCGATTGGGTCCTCCCAACATCTTTTACTTGCCGTTCACTTCTCTATCTGAGCTGCCTTTTCCTCCAGCATGTCAGTCCGGTTTCCAAGCCGTGAAGCAGACCTCCTGGTCCTTATCTCTACTGATCTTGGGTGTTAGTCTCCCATTCTGTTACTTTATGTTCCACAGATGAGTGCAATCTTTCTGTGTCTGTCTCTCTCTTTCTGACTCATTTCACTTAGTATGATACTTTCCATGCTGATCCACTTATATGCAAACTTCACGACCTCACTTTTTCTAACAGCTGCATAGTATTCCATTGTATAGATGTACCAAAGTTTCTTTAACCAGTCATCTTTTCTCAGGCACTCAGGTTTTTTTTCCAGATTCTGTCTATTGTAAACAGTGAAGCAATAAACATACAGGTGCAGATGTCATTACTACTATACTTTTTTGCCTCTCCAGGATATATTCCCAGGAGTGGTATTGCTGGGTCAAATGGGAGCTCAATTTCTAATTTTTTGAGAATCATCCATACTGTTTCCCAAAAGGGCTAAACCACTCAGCATTTCCACCAACAGTGAAGGACAGTCCCTTTCTGCCCACATCCGTGCCAACACTGGTTGCTTTTGTTCTTTTGGATGTGGGCCAGTCTTTGTGCTGTGAGATGATATCTCATAGTTGTTTTGATCGGCATCTCTCTATGATTAGTGATGTAGAGCATTTTCTCATGTGCCTTTTAGCCATAAAGATATCTTCTTTTAGAAAGTTTCTGTTCATTTCATTGCCCCCATTTTTTGATGGGGTTGGGTGTTTTCTTTTTGTGGCGTTCAACCAGTGTCTTGTATATTCTTGATATCGATCCCTTAATAGATGGGTATTGGGTGAATATCCTTTTCCATTCTGTAGACTGTCTTTGTATTTTGGTCACTGTTTCTTTTGAGGTGCAGAAGCTTCTTAGTTTAAGATAGTCCCATTTACTGTACCCTCACGATGACTCTCTAATTAAAAATAAACTAATAAAATATCTCTTAAAAAAAAAGTCCCATTTATTAGAGCAACCATTTGAAATAGACTGGTTTTATTCATTTTTAAGGTAGCTGTGGGTAAAATATATGTGAATACTCATAAGCATAATTGCATAATTTCTCAAGGGGTGAGTTATTTGATAGTGTCAGAAACTGAACAGGTAAAACTATTACATATAATTAAAATCAGTCACTAATTCCCATGATTCCTAAACATTCATAACTGTGGAATAATTTTAAACCTATAAAGATACATTAATTCAGTAAGGTAAAGGAGATGCCTGGAACAGAACAATAGAAATAAAGGACCATTTTCAGTTAATGGTATGGTAGAAATAGAGTGTGGGGAATAGTACTTTGAAAATATGAAGTTGGAAAGATAAATGAGGGAGCATTGTAGATAAAAGAGACTAAAAACTAAAAAGTACATGAAGACTAGTGGCAAGAATTTCATTCAGCAGATGTTTGAATGTGTACTTTATTCTAGGCATTATGCTCAACCCCTTAGTAGAATAATGAACAAGACAGTCATGGCCCCTGTCCAGGCATATTGTGAGTTTAGTGTCATTCAGGCACATTTATTTGATTATGTACTGTCACAGATTGATTATAGGCTATGAAATCTGAATTTTGCATTGGAAATAATACGTAGTTTATAGAAAGTCAGTATAAGAATATTAGTAAAAAATATGCTTTGGGGCCAAGGGAGATGTTCACAAGCCTGGAAGTGCACACCTTGCATGCCTGAAACCCTGAGTTTAATTCCTGACACTGTATGCCTGCACCCTGTCACATCCCTGCATTTCCAGGGTCAGCCCTTATGGCAACCAGCATCACTGGACCTGAGGAGCATCTCATCTTGTATGCAAAACATTAACCCATCTATTGGCTGGGTGGAAAAAATGGGGTATAATTTAGAAATACTGTACACTGTAGCACTGCACTGTCATAGCACTGTCATCCCATTGTTCATCGATTTGCTCGAGCGCTCCATTAACGTCTCATTAGCTCGCCAGTAACGTCTCCATTGTGAGACTTGTTACTGTTTTTGGCATATCAGATACTCCACAAGTAGCTTGCCAGGCTCTGCTGTGCAGGCGGGAGACTCTGAGTAGCTTTAGAAATACTCAGTTTAAGAAATTAAAAGACTGGGGCCTGGAGCAATAGCACAGCGGGTAGGGCGTTTGCCTTGCACGCGGCCAACCTGGGTTCGAGTCCCAGCATCCCATATGGTCCCCTGAGCACTGCCAGGGGTAATTTCTGAGTGCAGAGCCAGGAATGACCCCTGTGCATCGCCAGGTGTGACCCAAATGCAAAAAAAAAAAAGAAGAAGAAATTAAAAGATTGACAAACTAGGATGAGTATACTCAGCAGTACACCACTTGCCATGCATATATAAGTGCCTGAGTTTAATCCTCAGCACCAGGAGCAGGGGTGGGGGGAGCATTAGGATACTAAATTAATATTATCAAAATAATTCTTGTTTTGAATATGCTCAACTCCTGTTTCACCTGTCTTACTTTAGGAACTCTGGAGAATTAATGCATTTACCTATTTCTCCCAATCAGTAGACTTGTAATCTACTTTATAATGTTTACCACCTACATATTTAGAAAAGAAAGTAACATCGGGTTTTTGTTCTGTTTCGTTTGTTTGTTTTTAAATTTGTTGTTTTAGATCTTTTTTTTGTTTTGTTTTTTGGACACACCAAGTGGTGTTGGGGTTCAGTCTTGGAGGTGCCTTGGGGACCGTATGCAGTGCTCAACTGGGATTGGCCATGTGCAGAGCCAGCTCTTTAACCACTATATTATCTCTGATTCCTAAAATAAATCTTTTTAAAAAGAAACTGTTTGTCAGAGTAAAATGTAGATATTGAATACCAGAACTCTAGAGGTGAGAACTGCTTATGAATTTAAAAATACTAGGGAGTGGGGAAGGTGATAGAGACAGTTTTGGGGTAAGACACTTGTTTTTTGCACACAGCTGACCCTGGTTGGTTTGATACCCGGCACTGCATATAATGCCCCAAGCACTACCAGGAATGATCCCTGTTAAGTATGAGCCCTATACACCCAAAATTAGTTAAAAATAGCCTATGGACTGGGAAGGTAACTCAGAAGGCCGGAACACATGCTTTAGCCCTCAGATTTCATCCCAGCACTTTTTGGCCCTCTTAAATACTGCCATTGATGGCTCTAAGCTGTATCACATTGTCAGACCTGAGCATTAGACCTGAGCATTGACCCATCCAGCCCACCTAATCAAGTATTGCTGGGAGCCACCTCCTCTTCCTTGCCCCAGTAATTTCTCCTCCCAATAAAAATAACAGAATAGAGAATTTGACCTATTTATATTTTATTATTATTTAAAGATTTTTAACCTTCATATGGTTAAAGTTTTCTTTGTAAAGCTTTACTTGGGCCAGAGAGAGCTCAGCTCACTGGATGAGTGCATACTTTGCATACATGAGACCCAGGTGTCAATCCTTGGCATTGCGTAGCTCCTGATCTCTGTTGGGTTTAGCCCAAAAACAAAACAAAATAAAACCTTTCTCTATTTTAAAAAATAAAATGCTAGGTGGTGGAGAATGGACACTGGTGGAGGGATGGGTTCGCAAACATTGTATGAGGGAAACACAAGCATGAAAATGTGTAAATCTGTAACTGTACCCTCACGATGATTCACTAATTAAAAATAAATAAATTTTAAAAAATAAAATAAAAATAAAATGCTGATTATCTAATTTTTTAAAAATTTTATTGAATCATCATGAGATAGTTACAAGCTTTCATATTTGGGTACAATCACACAGTGATCAAACACCCATCCCTCACACCAAGTAAAATGTGGTCGGAGGTCATGCGGGGGAAGGGTGATGCGTGCCGAATATGGACTAGAGACTGAACACAATGGCCACTCAACACGTTTATTGCAAACCACAACACCTAATCAGAGAGAGAGATCAAAAGGGAATAACCCGCCATAGTGGCAGTGTGGGGTGGGGGGAGGCGGGACTGGGGAGGGTGGGAGAGATGCTGGGTTTACTGGTGGTAGAGAATGGGCACTGGTGAAGGGATGGGTTCTTGAAATTTGTATGGGGGAAACATAAGCACAAAAATGTATAAATCTGTAACTGTACCCTCACGTTGATTCACTAATTAAAAATAAATAATTTATTAAAAAAAAAACACCCATCCCTCCACCAGTGCACATTCCCCACCACCAATATCCCTGGTATAACACCCCTTTCCTACCCTCCCACTGCCTCCATGGCAGATAATATTCCCCATACTCTCTACTTTGGGCATTATGGTTTGCAATACAGATACTGAGAGGTCATCATGTTTGGTCCATTATCTACTTTCAGCACACATCTCCCTTCCTGACCAATTCCTCCAGCCATCATTTTCTTAGTGATCCCTTCTCTATCCATCTGCCTTCTCCCCTCCGCTCATGAAGCAGGCTTCCAGCTATGAGGCAATCCTCCTGGCCCTTGTATCTAATGTCTTTGTGTGTCAGCCTCAGGTGATGTTATTCTAATGTTATTCTATACTCCACAAATGAGTGCAGTCCTTCTATGTCTGTCCCTCTCTTTCTGACTCATTTCACTTAGCATGATACTCTCCATGTCTGTCTATTTATAAGCAAATTTCATGACTTCATCTCTCCTAACAGCTGCATAGTATTCCATTGTGTAGGTGTACCAAAGTTTCTTTAACCAGTCATCTGTTCTAGGGCATTTGGGTTGTTTCCAGATTTTGGCTGTTGTGAACAGTGCTGCCCTGTTCTAATTATCTACTAATTTGAAGAGCAATTGATTTGTACAAGAACTGACTTGAAAATTCCATTTTTGATGTTCTTCAAAAGTTAGATTTTATTTTAAGTCCTGTGTCTTTTCTCAGACCTCTATTTTAGTTTGGAGTTCAACAAAACATGTGGTCTACAGTTTTTGTGAAGTCTATGCAAGGTTCTTGTGTAAATAAGCAAGTTACTGATAGTGTAGTACGTTTAAACTCTGAAGGCGTTTTAATGGTATATAAGAATAGACTGCTGCTCATTGAGAGTGTCATTCAGTTCTCAAAGTGTCTAAAAGCAGGCACTGCTATTCCAGCTCTGGTTAATGAATAACCTTCAGAAATTGAACTAATGATCTCTATAGTCATTTGCTATACCACTTCAGACACCTTATGGTATAATTTCTCATCCTCTTGTTAACTCCATTGAGTTCATTATTGACCCTGTGGATAGAGCATAAATAAGCTTGGACGCTTGCTGTCTTCATTGACAGAAAATCTGATTTTTGTTAGAAAGCAAATATACTTGCTTTGTATGTATATGCACACACACAATCTGAGTCTGAAAACAGAGAATGAGCACTGCCATTTTGAGATTCAGTAAAGAACAATTCTTTTTCTCCATAAAATAGTCTTTCAACACACTGCACATGATGTATCATGAAGCCACAGCTTGCCATGTGACTGGAGATTTAGTAGAGCTTCTGTCAATATTTCTTTTGGTTTTGAAGTCTACGCGCCCGTATCTTCAGAGAAAAGGTATGTTCATTCCCACTTTTTAGTTAACTTTTTTGTTAGTTGAATTCTTAAGGGAAAACTTAGACATTTACATTACATGCTTCAGAGAATTTGTCTCTTAGTTTGTATACAGAAGAGGAGGCTGATACTAAGCATCAGAAAATATTCATCACCTCCTCATGACATATAACTGAGGTACTTTTCTTTATACATGCCTGAAAAATAGGCGAGCAAGTGTTAACTTGTAGAAAACTGCAAGACAATTCCAAGTGTACTAACAACACAAATATTTTGTGAAGGTTCTCCCAGCTGAAAACTCACATAACTTAGATTATATCATATTTAGTTTAGAGAGAAATAACTATAAAACGTTTGCTCTTTGATACAAATTTTTTAAATTGAATATACTTCCATCAAAATAATACATGACTTAAGATGTCTAGCAAGTTTAGTAGTAACCATCTCACAAAAAAAAATCACTTGGCTTTCAACAAAAATTTGTATGTAATAAAAGTGTTAGTATTTTATTATCTTGTATTTAGTACAAGAAAGTTTGATCTCAAGTGACATACTTATTAACTGTTTTATTTGCAGATGTGAAACAAGCATTAATCCAGTGGCAGGAGCGAATTGAATTTGCCCATAAACTGTTAACACTTCTTAATTCCTATAGCCCTCCAGAACTTAGAAATGCCTGCATAGGTAAGTTACTTAGAATATATACCTATACAAATGTGTAATAACCTAGCAGGACATATTTTTGGGATTTTTCTTTTTTAATAGCTGTGATTTTTTTTTAGAGTTTGAAAAAATTGTGTTAACATGATATTAATATAAGTGTATAGTCAGGGGCAGGTAATTTTTCTTTGACTTCAGATATCTCTAGACATCTTGCAGCCTTGAAATCTTTCGGTTCTGTGTTAATAACTCTATATAAGCAAGGCAGATATTTATGAAGTAGACTAGATCAATGTAAAAAAAGGGCTAGGGTGATTGTATCAGTGAAATCTTTTGAGAGACTTCTTAGATGCTTTTGTTAGACTGTGGGGTTTTTTTTTATTGATTACATGTTTATAATTATGTTATGTCTATTCAAGAATGCCCCTCACTTTAAACTTACATGAACTTTTTTACTCCTTGAAACTAATTGAAGTCATAGAGGCCAGAGTGATAGTACAAGCAGGTAGTGTGCTTGTCTTGCACAGACCCAATCTGGGTTTGATCCCTGGCACTCACGGTGGTCCCCCAAACACCACCAGGAGTGATCCCTGAGTTCAGAACTGCGGTTGGGTGTGACCCAAAAACAAAAAATAAAATCATGTTTAGAGGCTATAAATGTTTGTTTGTAGGCTCTCAAAATGACATGAGAATCTACCACATAGATTTTGGCCTTATATTCTCTGGAATTACTGGCTTATACTTCCCTAGCAAGAGGTGGAGAGGAGTGCAGTAACTGATTAACAGAAATTTTGCCAGTGGTCTATCACCTTGAGTTTTACATCTGTGTGCCTAGAGGAGAACCAGTCTAGCTAGCATCATCATATATTAAAAGTAGATTGAGATCTGACTTAATAGTTAGCGATAGTTCAGCATGCTAGAGCGCATGCTTTGCATACAGGAGGCCAAGGTTCAATCCCTAGTACTGCCCATGTTCCACTGAGTACCACTAGGAGTGAGCCCTCCCCTAGCAAAAATCCAGGAGTAGCCTGTGAGCACCACAGGGTGAAACTTAGAGGCAAATTAAGATTAACAATCAAATTCAAAGAAAGCCTCAGATACTTTCTAAATTACTTTGGTTGATTTTATGAAGACATAATTAGTATATTATACATTAGAAGGGGCTAGAGTGATAGTACAGCAGGTGGGGCATTTGCCTTGCGTGTGGCCGACCTGGGTTTGATTCCCAGCATCCCATATGGTCCCTGAGCACCACCAGGAGTAATTCCTGAGTGCATGAGCCACGAGTGACCCCTGTGCATTGCTGGGTGTGATCCAAAAAGAAAAAAAAAATACATTAGAAGGAAAATATGAGCTAGAGGGGCCAGAGAGATAGTACAGGAGGTAGGGTACTTGCATACACTTGACACAGTTGGATTCCCAGTCTCCCATGAGTACAGAGCCAGGAGTAAACCACTGGGTGTGGCCTTAAAAGTTTAAAATAAATGAACATTAAAATAGGGGCCAGAGATATAGCACGTATTTTGCCCGCAGGAAGCGTGGGTTCCATCCCTAGCACCACATGGTCCCCCAAGCATCACTAAAATCAGCCCTCAAATACAGCCAGGTATCATCCAAAAACCAATTAAATTTTTTAAAAAGCGAAAATTTATTTAAATTTGGTTCCTAAACAATGGCTAGTAACTCTGATTTTCCAGATTTAAGATATCAGACATTGTCAGGAGCTAAATTTTATGCTTATTAAAACTTTTCAGCTCCTTGGAGCCCGAGCAATAGTACAGCAGAGAGGGCATTTGCCTTGCATGCAACTGGCCTTGTTTCACTCTCCAGCATCCCATATGAACCCCAAAGAACCATTAGGATTAATTCCTGAGTTCAGAACAAAGAGTAACCCCTGAGCACTGCTTGGTGTAACCCAAAGAGCCCCCCGGAAAAAAACAACCAAAAACTTTTCAGTTCCCACACTGCAACCAATCAGCCCAATAGGGTTTGTGAATTTGAAAACAGAAAAAATATACTTCAGTTTTTAATGCCCAAATTGTGTATGTGTTTCTTTATTTCAGATGTCCTCAAGGAACTTGTGCTTTTGAGCCCTCATGACTTTCTTCATACTCTGGTTCCATTTCTACAACACAACCATTGTACTTATCATCATAGTAATATACCAAGTATGTATCACCTAGCATAGTACTTGAATATGGTTGACATTTAATCTTTCTGCACACTGAAAGGTGGAGATTTATTTTTCCTTTTTATTCTGTATTCTTACTGTACATTTTTAATGTCTTAGTGTCTCTTGGACCTTATTTCCCTTGTCGAGAAAATATCAAGCTAATAGGAGGGAAAAGCAATATTCGGCCTCCGCGCCCTGAACTCAATATGTGCCTCTTGCCCACAATGGTGGAAACCAGTAAGGTATGTTGGGATGTTAGGAAAACCATGTATCTATAGTACACAGTAATTTGAAATTTTCCCTCTGGCAGTTATGAATTACATTAGATTTTAAATGACCATTTTGTGGATCCTAAGATTAGACTCATTTGGACTTTTTCCTTTTAGTGCTCTGAAATGTTGGTTGGATATTTGCAAAATCAACAGTAAGCACAAGTAGTAAGTTTTTCCCCCCTCAAAAAATATTCTAATAGAAAGTCTTAGTATTTGTCACTAGGCTAAATTTTAACTGAGTTATAGATATAAACTTGAAAAGTCAAGTTAGGCCCTTACTATTGCTTAAATTGGGCTTTATAATCAGTGACTTCTTTGTGTCTTTGACTTAAGCCTACTACTACATTAAGATAAATTTATCATCATTTGTTTGATATTGATGTCTAACATTTATTCTAAAATAATGGCTAATTCTAAATTACAGAGCAAAGGTATAGGGGACACAAAAATTTAATTTCAACATATTTTAAAATAAGATTTCTCTGTTCTTCACCCCACTTCATTCACACTCTCCTTGACCACTATCTTTGAACCTTAAAATATATTTTAAGAAGTTCTTACTAAGATAAAATATTAAAAATAATTTATACTGTAGTAACCACTATAGAAATAATTTGTAATTTATTTTAAAAATCAAATTTGTAAAACTCACTGTTTTTGCTAAAGTGTCAACATTTTTTAATTATATGGTAATTTTACCTTATTAAAACATACAGAAATAATGGGTAATTTTAATAGCACACTGAAATAAACTGTGATAATAATCTTTATCACATTATTAGAAAATTGGAAGTTAAAACTAAGTTCTTATAGAATTTAAATATTTAATAAGCTTTTTAGTTAAATTTTTTACATTTACACAAAATATGCTCTTTAATTTATTATACAATTTAAGTGCAACCATTTTATCATCTTTAACCTTCAGGGCAAAGATGACGTTTATGATCGTATGCTGCTAGACTACTTCTTTTCTTATCATCAATTCATCCATCTATTATGCCGAGTTGCAATCAACTGTGAAAAATTTACTGAAACATTAGTTAAGCTGAGTAAGTATAAAAGATGAGCAGTAAATTCCATTGAATTATTTTAAGCCCATAGCCATTCAGGAAGGGGACGAATAAAATGAAACCATCTCTTTTCTTTATAAAATTGAATGTTTTAAA
The DNA here is from genome assembly GCF_027595985.1 of Sorex araneus. NCBI lineage: Eukaryota > Metazoa > Chordata > Mammalia > Eulipotyphla > Soricidae > Sorex > Sorex araneus. Next base: position 324,363,280 of record NC_073313.1, on the reverse strand, counting down.
ATACTAATCTTGGGGACATCTTTGTTTTTATTAAGAAAACACCAACTTACTGGTTTCCATTGACTAGTTCTGCCCAGAGTTTCAGCTGGCCTCTAAAGGAATATGCAGTAGGGTTTTTTGTACCAGAAAGCCCAAGTTCTCCATCTGTCCAGCAGAATTTAAGAACAAATCACAAAAACAGCTCCGCTTAGGGAGGCAGGCACAGAGATGGACTGCTCCTCAGCAGTTGAGGGGAAGAAATCTATAGTGACAGCTGTGCTTTGGAGTTGGTAAGGCCAAGAGCAAGCCTTGTGAGGGTGAAGCAGAGGTGCATATATGAGTAACTAGAGGTAAGTCTCATAAAATAGAGACGGGAGTTAGAAGAAGGGGGGAGCTTTGGAATAGTAAATGTGAGGAACAGAAAACAAAACTCTCAGTGAATTATGAAAGGGATAAAGCTTAAATTACTCAGTAATATTGACTGTCCAAGTTCATGCCTAGGATCTGTTAAAGAATAGTTCCCTTCTCTTTCTGTTGTTGATTTGTCTTTAGAAGACTTGTAGCCCTCCTCCAGATCTCCTGAGTCCCCAGACTGTGTGTCCTGATTCTTGCTTCCTTCTTTAAGGGTTTCCCAAATTCTCTCCAGTGTTCTGTAGTCTTTTTTTCAGAACTGGGAAGTGAACTACTTGTGGAACCCATACCAAGTTAAGAACTAGATTACCACTTAGAACTAGCACCCTATCCCTGGTGCTTCTTAGTCACAACCCTCTTCCTATGGAAAATAATTTTGATCTATTATATACATATAATCTTTCATCCAAGAGAAGGAAGTGGTAAACAGCTGTCAGGGAGTATTCATCTTCAGAAAAACCATCTTATTGGTAAGTGACTAGAGCATATTCAGATTTAAAAGATTATTCCATTATCATTAGCTTGTTTTTTTTTAAGATATGTAACTGAACTGCTAAGATGTAAGGTAGGGCGGGGACTGAGATGAGAAAATGCTTAGATTCTGTGATTACACAGTTGGGTCATGGCATTGGTATAAAGCTAAAACTTAACAGTGCCAATGATTAAGTGTGAGGAAATATACAAGAGTTTTAGTAACTACCTTGCTCCCAGATAAAAGGAACTTAAAAGATGTTGACTTGAATAAAAGTTTTTTATAATTGTGTTCATATAATTTATACCAAAATTATGTAAGGAGTAATTTGAGCTACTTGAACAAGCTTTGATAAATGAAAAGTGTTTCTAACCTAATTAAGCATGGATCCAAGAAGGAGAAAAAGAGAAAGAACGTTCAAGTAGCCATGTATATTAGCTGAATCAGTTTTCATAATACTTTATACTTATAGCACTTTTAACTATAAAGAATACTTATTGCTGCCTCATAGTATCAGAGTATTAGAACAAGGATGGGATTAGAGGATTAGAACAAGGATAGTATTGAACTATTCAAAACAAGGATGGGATTATTCTCCATGCCCCACCATGCACAGCTTGATAGCCACTAGCCATAGACTATTCTTGAGAACTTGAAATATAAGGGAGCTGAATTTTTAATTTTAAACAAATGACCAAATGTGTTTGGTGGCTATTATGTTGAACAGCTTGAAAGTAGATTAAAAACTTCACAAATTGAGGGGCTGGAGTGATAGCACAGCGGGTAGGGCGTTTGTCTTGCATGCGGCCAGCCCGGGTTCGATTCCCAGCATCCCATATGGTTCCCTGAGCATGGCCAGGAGTAATTCCAGAATGCATGAGCCAGGAGTAACCCCTGTGCATCGCCGGGTGTGACCCAAAAAAAAAAAAAAAAAAGGAAAGAAAGAAAGAAGCTTCACAAATTGATCAAAGAAATGTTTCATGACTGTATCATAATGCAGAAAATTGGACATTAATTTCTGTATGGAGTAGACCAAAAAACATTATTTGCCTGTTAGAAATGGAGAGATCATGTCCCAGTATTTGAAGTTACCTAACTCTTGCAACTGAATTTGAATATTTTTAGGAAAAAAACTTCAGAAAAAGAAAAGCTCACATAAATGATTGTGAGCAGTTGTGAACAAGTTTTAACTTGTGTAATTCTTCTTTTTTGTTTTTGTTGTTTTGGAGACCATACGCAACAGTGTTCAGGGGTTACTCTTGGCTCTGCACTCAGGGATCACTCTTGGCAGTGCTTGGGGAACCTGGGGTGCTGGAAATTAAACTTGGGTTGGCTGAATGCAAGCAACCACCCTGCCCACTGTACTGTCGCTCCCCCTTAACTCCCAACAGGTCTCATTTTTATACTATTTTTCTTCACAAAATAGGATAAAATATGGGGGGGGGGGGCCGGGCAGGGGTGGAGAGATAGGATAGCAGGTAAGGTGCTAGCCTTGCATGTGGCCAAACCAGGTTTGATCCCTGAGCACAGAGCCAGGAGTAAACCCTAAGCACCACCAAATAGATGTGCACCAGAGCAGTAGTACAGCTTGTAAGGTCCTTTCCTTGCATGCAGCTGACCCACATATGGTTCCCTGAGCACTGCTAGGAATGATCCCTGACTGCAGGAATAAGCACCTTCAGGTATGACACAAAAACAACAGCAAACATGTTTTAAGTACCCTTTTACTTATAAAAAAAAAAAAACCTACAATGATGGGCCAGTGAGATGGTTCACTGGGAATGGGCTAAACCTATGCTTTGCGTGCAGGAGGCCCTAGTGTGATACCATACGGTCCCAGAAGTAAATGCTAGGTGTAGCCTTAAAATCAAAACACAACAAAACAAAAAATACCCCCACTGTATGCTAAAACTGTGTAATGCAAATAAGACCTAGAGAGGTAGTATGGGGATTAGCATAAATACCTTTGTTGCAGCTGACTCTAGTTCACACTGGCATGGTGTGCTCCCTCGAGTATGAGTAGGTGCAGCCTCGGAGACCTCTGAGCACCATATGGTCCAGGCACTGCAGTGCCCAAGCAGCACTGCATCCTTGAGCCTTATTGTTGAGCTGCCAGCCCAGTTGCCAAAAATCACCAGGTGGAGGCCTCGGCTCCCCTGAGCACTGTTTGGGGGAGACTCCTTCATGCTCAAAAGTAATAGAACAATGGGGAAATAACCCCTAAAACAAACATATGGCTACACAAGATTTGGTTGGATAAAGAAGATGACATCAGGACTGGAGCGATAGTACAACCAGTAAAGGCACTTGACTTGCATGTCACTAACCCTGGCACTATATATTCCTCCTACCTCCCCCCCAGGAGGAGAATCCCTGAGCACAGAACCAGGAGTAAGCCTTTAGCATTGCTGGATGTAGCCCAGAAAGCAAATAAAGACAACATTAGTAGGAAATAATGTGGTATTGAAATCATCAGTTAGCAATCTGGAGAGAAAGGGCCAAGACTTAAGTGTCTATTTTGCCACCCACACATACCACCAGTGGCTCATATTTGAATATGGTTTAAAACAAATTGCATTAATGTATTAAGAAAATTTTAGGAAGATTAAAATGCTTAATTGTGAAAAATAAGGTCATAGAAATGAACAGAACAAACATAAGAAAACAAGATCAGATGGAGACCAGTTTGAGATTTAGAAGACTGGGGCTGGAGCAGTAGTACAGCAGGTATGGTGTTTGCCTTGCACGCTCCCAACCTGAGTTCTGTCTTTGGCATCCCATATGGTTGCTGGAGCCCCACCAGGAGTAATCCCTGAGCACAGAGCCAGGGATAAGTCCTGAGAACTGCTGTGTGGACTTCCCCCCCACCTCCAGCCCCAAATAAAAGACCATATGTTAGGGAAGTATAAAACCCAGAAATAGAAAAGTGAAAAAAAAATTGGTGAACATTGAGTAGCTAAAAGGGCCAGTGTACATGCTTTGCACACTAAGGCCTAGGTTCCATTTCTAGCACCACATAGTCTCTCAGTACGACTCCCACGCCTCCACCTCTCACTGCACTACAGCACTATTAGTATCTGAGCACTGCCAACTGTTGCCCCAAAACTTACAGGTATGCCCCCCCACACACACACACCATTAAAATTATTAAAAGTAGATCTGGTTCATGCTTCACCTCTTTGTGATATTAAGATGGTATTGGTTGGAAATTGGTTAACTATTTCCACAAAAGGCTTTTATAAATGGATATACTTCAGTGCCATTTAGTGCAGACCAGAAGCATACTTATACCAGTCCGTGCAAAGAAAATCCTTTATCCCAAATCAGTACATAGTAATTATTTTTAATAGGTATATTTACGAATCAGAGCTTAGTTACCAGTTTAAAAATAACTGACACAGAGATTTGAATATTTCTATTTCAAAGTAGGGACAGCAATTTGGAGAGTGGGGCATTATTTTTGGTCATACCTGGCAGTACTGAGGATTATTCCTGGAAGTGCCTGTACTATAGGTAGTACTGGGGATTCAACCAGATTTGGCTAAATGCAAGGCAAATGCCTTGATCCCTGTATTGTTCTCTAAACTAGGCTAGCAGGTTTTTCTCTGTATGTGAAACCAGATTAACATTAGCTTGCTTAATATAAGATGGCTCGCTGGAAGCTTGAGGATAGTACAGGCAACATGGCTGACCTGGGTTCAATTCTCAGTAGGTCCCTAGAACCCCACCAAAAGTAATTCCTCAGTGTAGCGCCAGTAGTAAGCACCACCAGGGTGGCCCCAAAATCAACAACAACAAAATTAATTTTAAAATTACATGGCTAATTGGAAGACTCAAATATGTGAAACTTGTGGGCTAGATTCACTCAGAAGTTGGGGGCACCCGAGCAGTGGTGTTCAGGAGGTCCAGCTACCCTACTGGGACTTTTGGACCACTGGACTGGCAGTTCACTGCAACTGATCTAAAGTTGCTCTCGCCCTGCAGTGCTAGGAGTACCTATGCCACTCAGCAGTGCTAGGTGCTTCCAGGGCTACTCTGGGCAGTGCGTAGGGAATCTTGTAGTGCTAGGAATTAAGCCAAGTTAGGCATGTGCTAGGTATGAACCCAACCACTATCTCCTGATCTCTGGCTATATATCTTCCTCAGATGTGCAATGGAACATTTCATGAGCTTTTCATCCATTGGCTATAGCCAATGAATAGAAATTTTTACATGTAAATAATATGGAATATTTCATAGCTGAATTACCATATTTGAAATATTTTTCTGAATATTCTGTAGCTTCTGCAGTATATAAGGTATTAACAAAATGAAAAGATGGTAGCTTTTTTATAGTTGGGAATGGGGCATGTTATAGATCTTTTGGGGATACCTAAAGTTGCAGAATAAAGAAATTTAAGTGTACCAAAACCAGTGTGTTTTAATCCTGACCATTTACTGAGATTAAGGCTTGGACATGTATATGTGAACTTCGGTGATTGCATCTTTATCTGTTTTGCATGCACATAGTGTAACACCCCCAGAAACTACTAGAAGAGTTTACAGACAGTCACAGAGCCAAGGTGAACTGGCAGTTATTTATAAAAGTGCTGCAAAAAATCAGAAATCTGCTCCTTTGAAGGGTTGTCTCATTGACTAACTGTCAATGAATGAGACTAACTGTCAGTGAGATGACTCGAAGCAGAGTTTTTATAATCTCATCATCCACAAAAGAGAAATGGGTAGGGGACTGGATGAGGATAAAATACTCACTCCAAAAGATGATGGGAAAATTTTAGTTATCAGACACACCTAGCACAGTATATGCCGATAAACTGTTTTCTTCACTTTGAAAGTAGACATCCATATCACAATACTGCTTGGAAGTATTCGTAATAATGTAGGCCTCTATCTTTTTGTCTGTTTTGACATTGCTGACCTTTCTATAATTCTAGAACATAGGAGAAAAGATCAGTTTTAGGAATGATTAGCAGACATGGAATAAGGATTATGGTAGAAAAAGAGCATCCTACATGCTCCGGTTTCACATAGAATATTCTTGTCCAGGAGATAATACAGCCATTAAGACACATAGCTAGCATGAACCTGACCCAGATTTGAGTACCTCCTGGCATCATGTTTCCCTGAACATCATAGGGTACAGCCCTGCAATCCCTGAGCAATGCCCAGGTGACCCAGGTATCCCAACTACTGCAGGATGCAGTGTCCAAGCCATTATTGGATTTTTCTGACTTCACCCCAGAAAAAAAAAAGTGTGTGTGTGTGTGTGTGTGTGTGAGAGAGAGAGAGAGAGAGAGAGAGAGAGAGACCCCAGGAAAAAAAAAGTGTGTGTGTCTTGATATCCAGAAGCTGGTAGATTCTACAAATGACTGGATATTAAATATTTCAGACGTTGTAAGCCATAAATGGTCTCACCACATTATTCCTGCAATTCTTGGAAAATATTAAGACCTTTCTTAGTTTAGGAGAACATATAAAAACAAAGTGCGCCAGATTTTGATGAGCCCAAAAGAAGGCACGAATTTGCCAGTTCCTGGTCTTCTTTTTCCAGTCATGAGCCCCTTTTGGAGATGCTTTTGTGACCTTGTAGCATTGAAGATTGAACCCCCAAAGCTCTCTCATGCAAAAGTATGCACTCCAGTTCTTTGAGATGTCTCCCAAGTGTCTTGCTCTACTTGTTCTAGGTAATTCTTCGGATATGACAGCATAAAAACCTTTCCCTGTAGTCAACTTCTGATACATTGGTTGTTTTTGGTTTGTGGGGGGGGGCAGGGTGTCACACCCAGTGATGCACAAGGGTTACTCCTGGCTCATGCACTCAGGAATTACTCCTGGCAGTGTTCGGGGAACCATATGGGATGCTGGGAATCGAACCCTGGTCGGCTGCGTGCAAGGCAAACGCCCTACCCGCTTGCTATCTCTCCAGCCCCTATATATTGTTATGATGGATAAATGCCTCCATCGTAGATTATCTTCACAAAGGAAGCCATCTTGGCAGGAAAACCAGATCAACTTACCTTTAAAAGGATTTCTAGACATGTGAGGATGACTCGATTGGGTGACTGATCTGACTTCCTTTCTATGTTTCACAAATCTTGGTCTAATTCAAAGGTTGGCTAACAGCCTGTATGCTGCATGTTTTGCATAACCAGTGAATTATCTTCAAGAATAGTTTTTTCCATTCCGTAATGTTTGGAAAACTTTATGCTGTGGTACATGAAAGTTCATGAAATTAAGTTTCAGTGTTCTTAAGTCTTATTAAAAAGACACATACTTTTAATGTTATCTGTGGCTGCATTTACACTGTGGCAGAATTTAGCTCATAAGGCCACAAAGACTGAAATACAATTTACTCTTCAAAAAAAAAAAAATTTCAAATCTGAGTCCTAATTTTTGTTCCAGTGTGCCTTTTAAATGGGGGGAAGGGGGTGGCACTCCCAGTTCTGTGTTTAGGGAAATGTTGTAGTCCTGGGGCGCAAACCCAGGCCTTCAGCATGCAAAGCACTGATCCATTGAGCTCTCTTTAACCCTCATTATTGTTTCTTAGCTGGAGAATAGCTTGCATTATATTTCTCCTTTATGGTTATACTTTTATCTGAAGCCCAGAGTTTGGAGAAAAGGAAATTATAATTTCTGTGCTTTGAAATGCAGAGAGATTTCTTAAATGCACACTTGACGTACAGAAGTTGTTAGTTTAAATCCATAGGGGTTTCAAGTGTGATCTACCCAAAAGCTCCTGAATCTGTAGACTCAGAGAAGTTCACCTCATTCTGCCATAATCTCTGGGTGAGCATAATGTGAAGGAGGATGAAGGAACAATTTTCTTCACATCTTTTTGACTATGTATACCTCTCTCCACCTGAAATCTGGCTAGTCCATGAAAAATGGCTATTTAAAAATAACTAAATCCATGAAAGCATTGGACCCACTTTCAGTAACCTTTATAAATTGTCCCAGATAAAGTTCTAAATATTAAAAAAGCAAAATTGGTTAAAAAATACCTCAGATCCCTCAGGAAATGAGCTTTGGAATATAAATCATATGAGATGTAGTTCATTCTAAGTTATTTCACTGGTTAAAACATTGAAACTTCCCCCTTAAATATCTATTTTTAAAACACATAGAAATTAAGCATATAGAGAATACAGTTATGACTAGAAGTACTTGTATACTTACACCTGCAGTTTAATACCTCAGTAGTATAACTATAACCTATTCTGATTTCTTTTCAAATATTAGGTGTCCTAGTTGCCTATGAAGGTTTACCACTTCATCTTGCACTGTTTCCCAAACTTTGGACTGAGATATACCAGACTCAGGTAAAGAAAAGAGTTTTAGATGATCTGTCTCTCATCATCTGACCTTTGGGTCAGTCATTTTAGGAACAATGGGTTGAACACTTGACTAGAAATTGGGGGGTTGGGCTAACATTTTTTTAACATGTAAAATACAATCGAAATAATATTAAACATTGGACTCTAGTTGCTGTTTGAGGTTTTTCACTTTAATAGATTTAAGAGGATATTTCAAATAAGCCATGTATAATTAAATCTCAGTGTAAAAAGTTGTGAAGTTCAAAACAGGTCACCTGAGAAATAATTCGGGAGTTACGTGCCCTTTTTCTTTTTTTTTTGGGGGGGGGGGGCGTCACACCCGGCAATGCTCAGGGGTTACTCCTGGGTTTGCACTCAGGAATTACCCCTGTGGGTGTCAGGGAACTATACGAGATGCTGGAAATCGAACCCAGGTCTGCTGTGTGCAAGACAAATGCCCTACCTGCTATGCTATTTCTCCAGCCCCCACATGCCCTTTTCTAACAGGCAGTTGACAACAGTTCAACCCCTGGCACTCTGTATGTTCCCTTCAAGCACTGCCAGGAGTAAACTGAGCGTCAACAAGTATGCACCCCTCCCCCCAAAAAAAGTCCCAAACGGAGATAATAGGTTGATAAGGCATATGCCAGTTGCACTCCCTCTCCTTCCTCTTGCCTTTTACTCTCAGTATTCTAAAAGCTCGAGAGGAAACCATTTCAGCACTTCTTTTGCTTTTACTTATCCGATATATTAGTTTTTCATTAAACCCTCTTACCCTAAATATATGAAAATTATCCCAAATAATGCTTGTTACACTATGGTGGGAGAATGGCTGGGAGAGAATTTAGGTTGGTCCTCAGATTTGGCTCATTCTTTGGATCAGGCAAAAGAGTTCTCTAATTTTAGACTTTTTTCTTTCCAAGAAAAATAAGTGGGTTTCTGCCAGATTGTATCTGCCCATCCCCAAAGGAGTTTGTTAAATCTTTAGCAGAATATTTGACCCACATTCTAGTATCTGAAGTAGTTTTAATGCAGTCCAGCTTTCTTCCCAAATAGTGCTCTGTACATAATCTTTTAACGAATGTGTGCCACAGTACTGTAGTTAGTTATCTCCTAGTCCCAGACTGTGAGCTCCAGGAGTATAGACTGTGGATCATCCCTGTTTTGTAAAGATGTTTTTCTAGTCTTTGTAATACAGATGTACAGTGATCACATGGCTGAACATGTAAGCATTCTGAAAACTATTTGCTGGTTGATTTTGGGATTGGTCTATTTAATAAATCAGAACTGTTCACGATCTTTCCCTTTTGACTGTTACTGCCCTTTTTTAGGTAGTTCATAGCTTTCCTGGTTTCTGTATTGCTTCCCCTGCATCCGCACTGTACTACTCAGCCTTTGCTTGGGGAATTTGCCACCAAGTTCATCATTCCCCCAACCCACCCCAAGCCAAATCATCTTTTCCAAAGCTGCAAACACTAGCAGCTTGCAGAGGAATTCCCTAGCAACAGGAATCTTAACAACTAAGTCCTGATCCACCTATACATCTCCTTCTGAGTGATCTTGAGCAACTCATATATGTGTGTGCATATATATGATATATATAAAACCTGTCATCTAAACTTTGTCCTGTTTTTTAGTTGTCCAGTTTTTCTGATTTTTAAATTAAAACATAAAGATCGGGGCTGGAGGAATAGCACAGCGGGAAGGGCGTTTGCCTTGCACGCGGCCGACCCGGGTTCAATTCCCAGCATCCCATATGGTCCCCTGAGTACCGCCAGGAGTGATTCCTGAGTGCAGAGCCAGGAGTAACCCCTGTGCATTGCCGGGTGTGACCCAAAAAAAGCAAGTAAAACATAAAGATCTAGGTAGTATAGCTGCATAAAGACATACTACTTGTGTTTAAGAGCCATTACTAACTGAAAACAAAGCCAAATTTCAGTAAAAATTTTGGGACACTAATTCTGAATGAGAAAAAAAATGTGCAGCTTTGCAAAATTTATGGGGGGAAACAAGTTACTATTACTAATGAGATTATAACATATAGGTTTTAACTCTTAGGGAAAAAATTTAAATGTCTACAAGAGGTTTGATTAACTATCTAATTGTAATCGATCCCCTGAAAGCATTCTCATCCTGTTAGTCTTATTATAGTTATTATAGTTACTATATTATAGTTATTATAGTTAACCACTATACTAGAGAACATTTGTTCAGTTTCACCACCCACAAGTTGTTAATATTTTATTGGGAGTATAGCCACATAAGTGAAAGCTTATTGAAATTCAAAGTGGCTTTTCTGGATTTAAAAGAAGATACATCTGATAGCAGAATCAATGTGTTTAAGGTTTACAGTTATACAGTGCTCAACCTTCAGTTCTTTTTCTCCATTTTAGTCTGCTATGTCAAAAAACTGCATCAAACTTTTGTGTGAAGATCCTGTTTTTGCAGAATATATAAAATGTATCCTCATGGATGAAAGAACTTTTCTAAACAACAACATTGTCTACACATTCATGACACATTTTCTTCTAAAGGTAGGTTGGACCTTGGAAAGTTAATGCTTTTAATAAAATAGATTTGTTTTCATTGTTGGTCTTTTGCAATTTTTTAAAAAAATCTTTTTTAGGTTCAAGGTCAAGTGTTTTCTGAAGCAAATTGTGCCAATTTGATCAGCACCCTTATTACAAACTTGATAAATCAGTACCAGAACCTACAATCTGATTTCACCAACAGAATTGAAATTTCCAAAGCAAGTGCTTCTTTAAATGGGGTAAGAACTTACAAAAGGCAGGCATAGTCCAGCAATTCCCTTACATCAGTTCTTAACTTTGGCCTTGGGTTTTTATCTCTAACTAAATCACATCTGAAAGAAAAGTAACCAAAATAAAATATTTTAATGCATATTTACTATGCCTTAAAAGAAGAAGTAGCTATTAGGTCATTAAACACCAGGAGCACTGAGGTAACTGAGAAAAGTTACTCTTGCTTACAGTTTTGAAATACTGTGTTTTTGTTTACTGTCTCATAGTAGCAGAAAGAATTATCAATTATAAAGCTAGCTGGTTCAGACAAAGGAATCATTTCATTGCCTGTGATAATACCACCTTGGGAATTGTTATATTTTCTATCAGCAACATTACTATTTATGTCATTCACTAGAAGTCAGCAAATTTGAGGACTTGATTTAAAGAATGACTTTTTTTTTTTGAATCTTTGAATACTTCTTTAAATTCCTGTGTAAAATTTACCCCCATTTCCAGAAAAGAACTAGTACTGTGTTAGTTATCATAATAAATTAGTGAACTGTAGTGTCATAATACTGGCTCTTGGTTGCAGCATTCTACAATTGCCAGAAAAATCAGGAGAGATCCTTATAAAAGTAAAAATGCAAGTAAGCTATAGACAGTTGTGTCAGAATGTTAGCTTTAGAAATGAAATGTTTATCTTTTTTTGTTTTGTTTTTGTAGGACCTGCGGGCACTTGCTTTGCTCCTGTCAGTACACACTCCTAAACAATTAAACCCAGCTCTAATTCCAACTCTGCAAGAGCTTTTAAGCAAATGCAGGACTTGTCTGCAGCAGAGAAACTCACTCCAAGAACATGAAGCCAAAGAAAGAAAAACTAAAGGTTAGTCTTGTGGACTAAGAGCATTCATTATCACTTTAGTCTCCTACACATAAATTATTAAAAACAAAGTTTCTCACGAACACCCCCCTCCGCCTCTCCCCCTCATGGTTCTAACGAATTTTATTGTTCCTTTTCACAGATGATGAAGGGGTGACTCCTGTTAAAAGAAGACGAGTTAGCAGTGATGAGGAGCACACTGTAGACTGTTGCATCAGCGACATGAAAACAGAAACCAGGGAAGTTCTAACCCCAACTAGCACTTCAGACAATGAAACAAGAGACTCCTCAATTATCGATCCAGGAACCGAGCAAGATCTTCCTTCCCCTGAAAATAGTTCTGTTAAAGAATACCGAATGGAAGTCCCATCTTCGTTTTCAGAAGACATGTCAAGCATCAGGTCACAGCATGCAGAAGAACAGTCTAGCAATGGTAGATTTGAAGACTGTAAAGAATTTAAAGACCTCCACTGTTCCAAAGATTCGAACCTGGCTGAGGAAGAATCTGAGTTCCCTTCTACTTCCATCTCTGCAGTTCTATCTGACTTAGCTGAATTGAGAAGCTGTGATGGTCAAACTTTGCCCTCCCAGGACCCTGAGGCTGCTTTATCACTTAGTTGTGGCCATTCCAGAGGACTCTTTAGTCACATGCAGCAACACGACATTTTAGATACCCTGTGTAGGACCATTGAATCTACGATCCATGTGGTCACGAGGATATCTGGCAAAGGAAACCAAGCTGCTTCTTGACATTAGATGTAGCATGTCTACTTTTAAGGTCCCTTCCCCCAACGCTGTTTGTATAAGTTTGCTTATTTCTGTTTTTGTGCTTCAGTTTGTCCAGTGCTCTCTGCTTGAATGGCAAGATAGATTTATAGGCTTAATTCTTGGTCAGGCAGAATTCCAGATGAAAAAATTTGCATCTTCAATATACTTTCTAAAGGGCAATCAGATAATGGATATGTTTTATGTAATTAAGAGTTCACTGTAGTGGCTTTCATTTAATATGGCTGTCTGGGAGGAACAGGGTTTCCTGGCCCTGTACAATGTAATTTAAACTTACAGCATTTTTACTGTGTATAATATGGTGTCCTCTGTGCCAGTTTTGTACCTTATAATAGAGGCGGATTGCCTCCGATCGCTGTGGTTCTTATTATCAAAATTAAGTTTACTTGTATACGGAACAACCACAAGAAATTTGATTCTGTAAAGAATCCTCTTTAGCTGTGGCCTGGCAGTATATAAATGGTGCTTTATTTAACAGAATACCTGTGGAGGAAATAAAGCACACTTGATGTAAAAATAATTGTTTTATTTTTATTGACATGACTGATTGCTATTCTGTGCACTTAATTAAACTGATTGTGATGACTTTTCATTTGTTTTACATACGTTGCTTGAATCTTCTCAGATGAAAGAGAAAACTTAATGGGGCAAGCTCCAATTCCTTTGTATCTATGCAGACAACCAAGAATGGCTGGACGAAGCAAAACAGTGCAGCTAGTTATTTCTCACATTTACATTCTAAGCCATGGTTTGATTCACCACCTAAAAGCTAGCTACATAACGTTAAAAAAAAAAACACCTTGAAAATCTTAAATAAAGGAATAGCATCAGCATACCTTTTTAGTTTAGGTCTTTCTGTACTATAAAACTGTAGCTGAAAGATAGCTTAGCTGGGATATGCTTCGGAAATTAATGTGTATTCCAGAACTCAATCCATTTTACCAGAGGAACAGCTATGACAAGAAAGATTAGTAACTTCAGGTTGCTTGCTGCTTTTAACTCAATTTAGAGACCAGTAGTAAAAATTCAAACACTGCTTTACATTCTGTTTTGTTAATGGATTCCACTCCATGTAAAAGTGAAGGTTTTTTTCTCTTTCAGAAGGGAATAAAAGGAAGAGGTAAACTTTGCACTTTTTTTGCTTAAAAAAAATAGTTTTGCCCTTATAAAATCTATTTCAACCATTTAGGGTGCTCAGCTGCAGTAAACCTTTTATTTCTTCAAAATACTGCTTCTGCCAGCAGAATTTCATGTTCTCTTCTTTACAGACAGGAACTCCTTTACAGTCCAAGTGTAATTCCGTTTGCCCTGGAGTGGACACGAAACTCAGTGCAACTGTTGCATAGTGTTCTGAGGGGGGAAAAAAATTACTGCATTAAGAATTTATGTACGTAGTAACTTTTCATAGTGAGGAAGAACAGCTTAAAAGTTTTTGAGCACTTCATGGTACTAACACCATACCTTCTGGCCAGTTCCTACATCTCCATTTCATGACGATCTTTTTATTTGTTAGCTGAAAATAAAGAAAATTGCATTTGAAAATTTTTTTAAATTTCCCACGTGACCAGGTCCTCTCTTTAAAAATAAAAAATCTAAATACCAGAAGAATGAACAATATATAATCCCATTTTCCAGTTTATAAAATGGCACTATTGAGATCCATTGTTCCTACTGCCAAAAGTCCATAAAAATTCAATTAATATCAGCCTGGTGACAGACTCTAGTGGTAGAAGCCTGAAAGTATAGAAGACCATGGATTTCAGAGAATTTATTGTTCTAAAATCTCAAGCATTTGCACAATTACTTTAAGGACTTCTCCTCCTTACTTAGTGTATGAGTTCAGGAGAATGATGAAATAGTTCAGTTGGGAAATGAGGACTAAGTATATGAATTCAAATGAAAATACAGTTAAAAACAGCATGGATAAAAAAGCAGTAATCATAGCCCCAACTTATTTTTAACACTGATTACTTACCAGTTCTATATATTCACCAGTGACATTCCCATCGAACATTTGGAATTTCCCTCCCTTTTCAGCTTCTACTACAGCAGGTGAGTTAGAAAATTTTTCCACCAACTAATGAAGCAAAACATACAATAAGAGTTATTCTAGCATGTGCTATCAGGGACAGAACTCAGATCCTTGTGGACCTAAGCATTGTTCCAAAGTCCTGAGCATTTTTACGGCTACTTTAAGGATTTATCCTGACTAAAGCTATTTCCCAGACCTTAATCTTGTATTTGTGTATTTATTATGTTGGTATCAACATAATAACTACTGAGAGTGCTGAAAAGATGGAAAAAGTCATTGCCATTACATTGGTTCAAATTTCCAGGACTACGTATGTCCCCTGAGCAGTGCCAGGGGTTGCCCGTGAACACAAAGCTATGAACTGCCCCAACACTAAGCGACATGGCCCAGAAAGGAAGAAAAAAAAAGCTTACTGTTGTGTTGCAGTAATTATATTAATGTTTTATAGCTATTTTCTTATCTCCCGCTTTCAGAGAGAAAAAAAGCCAGCCCCTGTCCCCACTCCCAAAATTGCCAGGGGCTGGAGAGACCATACAATGGATAAGGTACTTGCTTACCAAGTGGCAGATCTGGGTTCAGACCCCTGCACCCCATACAATTTTCCCCATCCTCCCACCCCAGCCTCTCCAGGAGTGATCCCTGAGAGCAGAGCCTGGAGAAAGCCTTGAGCACCACTGGGTGTAGCCCAAAAATGAAAATTAAAATTTACCCAGGACCAGAGTACATAGGGTAGGGCGTTTGCCTTGCATAAGGCCAACCCAGGGATTCCTGGCATCCCATATAGTCCTCCTAGCATTGCAACTGAGTAATTCCTGGGTATAGAACCAGGAATAACAACCCCTGAGCATTGCCAGGTGTGGCTCCAAAACAAAAAAAATTGCCCAAAATGCCCATCCCTCCCCACTACTCCCATAATTTTTAGATGCTATCCTCCATGTGGGCTGGAGCGATAGCACAGCAGTAGGGCATTCCCCTTTCACGCGGCCAACCCGTGTTCGATTCCTCCGCCTCTCTCAGAGAGCCTGGCAAGCTACCGAGGGTATCGAGCCCACATGGCAGAGCCTGGCAAGCTACCCGTGCCTATTGGATATGCCAAACACAGTAACAGTAAGTCTCACAATGGAGACATTACTGGTGCCCGCTCGAACAAATCGATGAGCAATGGGATGACAGTGACAGTGTGACAGTGATCCTCCATGCTTCCATTACCATTCGAAGCCCTTTAGTCACAAAAACGCTGCTAATAAAAGGAAGCCAAAACCAGTTCCAATTCTTAGCAGCACCTTTTCTCGTAATGTCAGCAATTAGGATCCCTAGCTTGAGAAGTGAACTCACATCTTTCACAGTGAAGATGCTATACAGCTGCTCCACAGCTGTGTCGAACACATCCATCATCTGCAGTGCAACAGTGGGAATCTTCACACCCAGTGTCACAGGAGGTGAAGCCTGGATCTCAAGAGAAGAGATGTCAAAGGATAAACAGCACACCAAAAGACAAAAGCTGCTTAAAAATCAGTCCTGTCAGGATAAAATCCTTATTAAAAAAAAAAAAAAAGCATCTTCTGGTCTATTCTTTGGAAAGGAGCTCACCATTCCTACAGCTCTTCAGGGCTAGTCCACTTCCAGCCTAATACCTGAAATTTTATTTGATTTTTTTGTTTTTGTTTTGTTTTTGGGTCACACCCAGCAATGTACAGGGGATACTCCTGGTTCATACACTCAGGAATTACTCCTAGTCACACTCAGGGACCATATGAGATGCTGGGAATCGAACCCGAGTCGGCCACGTGCAAGGCAAACGCCCTACCCGCTGTGCTATCACTCCAGCCCATTTGATCATTTCTAAATGCCCAACAGGAACAAAGATAAGCAGAAGGAGGAAAACAGCACTTAACGACATAATATTAATTGATACTTGATTCCAAGAAAAGGGTCCAGAACCTCTCAATACAATTCTGGAGAAAAGGGTCTTTAATTTTAGTATATGAACCTAAAAATGACCTGGTTTTAAAAATTAGCTGTTGCTACCATAGAACTGAACACACTTGAACTAAATTCAAAATCCCACATAGAGACCGGTATACATTTTCTTCCATCAAGAATGAAAGTCTCATTTGTCACTTTCTGCGTAAACGGAACATAGGATAGGTTAACTGACCCTCCTCCCATCTTGTATAGTTCTTCATTTAAAGGCTATTCAAAGCTTTTGGGCACTGTCATTCAGCACTTCTTTTCCCCACTGTCTATAAATTGGCAGCCAGAGGTAATACCTGCAGAGTATTCTCAGTCAGTTTCCTTTTAACAGTCATTTCCTGGGCTGCCATAGCTTTTGTTGGTAAAATCATTCCCATTGTAAATTCTACAAAGAAACAGGAAATAGTGTTAATGAAAACCTTTTTTTCTTTTCATCACAAATAGGCAGGAAACAAAAACAAGCATATAAAAAATGAGTTGGTGAGGCTGGAGCAACAGTACAGCAGGTACGGCACCTGCCTTGCATTGTATGAGGTCAATTTAGGTTGGATGCCCAGTACCCCATATGGCCCCCTGAGCACCACCAGGAATAATCCCTGAGTGCACCAGGAGTAAATACTGAGCACCCCTGGATGGGCCCATAAGCCATAATTGAAAACAGTTCATTTTTGCTTTTTTTCTCTTTTTGTGGGGGATGTGGAGTGGAGGGGAACCACACCCAGCAGTGCTCAGGCTGGGCTCTCTGCTAAGTGATCACTCCTAGTGGTCCATGGGGCACTATATGTGGTGCTGGAGATTTGAACAAGGTTGGTTACACGCAAGGCAAGTGCCTTAACCTTCTGTAATCTCTCTCCTACACTGATGAACGGATATCAAAAAGTTCCTGTAGCATTTTCAAAGTTCAAGCCCATTCTTCTTTCCTAAATAAAACTAATACACATGATTGATGCCACAGCACAAAAAAAAAAAAAAACCTTTGTAAGTTTTTTCTAATGTCTTACTTTCAGCCTGTTTTTAGTAAAACAGTAACAAATGTGGATATTCTTTTTCAAAAAAGCTAAGTCTAATGGAACTCTGAGGTTTTCACCTTTTGTCAAAACTGGATACTTTTCTCATTATTTTATCACCATCTTCTAAAGTTTGGCCTCTACTCAGATCTGCAGGCCAGCCACATGTGGTTGTGGAGAGTGGCAACCCCAAATACAACTATGCCAACACCTAAATATGTAGACTGCAATCCAGAGATGTGATGCAGACATACAGGTCCTGCTGATTCTTCTCCCAGACAGGTAACCTCATTTCCACAAAGTATACAAGTTATCTAGATAAATCCCAATTACAACTATTATACCTGCAGTCACTTTCACTCATTCATTCATTCAACAAAGATGTATTAAGCACCTACTATGTGCCAGGAATTGTGCTAGATGCTGGAGATACAGCAGTTATCAAGAGAGACACCTTCCATGCCCTCATGGAGCTTATAGTCTAGCAGGGAAGACAGATATTAAACAAGTAATTATATAAACAAACTGAGATTATCATTCCAGAAAAACTTAACAATTCCTTAGGCAAAATACATACAATACTGGTAATCACTAATTAAGGATTTTCTCAACTAACTCTCAACCTCCAGACTACAATTTATCCTGCAGCAGAAAAAGTTACTTCTGGAAGTTCACCATAGCCTAACCTGGGAATGCAGATCACAGTATAAAGCATAACTTGAGTGAACAGTAAGAAACTCTTTGATTCACAGGGGATGCCTTCTTTACCCGTCATTAGTGCCTTCAGGTACTCTCCAAGCGCTTCCCTGACCTTGGCAGTGCCTGCAGTTTTCATAAGATCCTTCAGTATATCCCCTTCACCTTTCTTTTTACTCACGTTCACCTACAAGTCAGAAAAACACAAATTTAAGAAAATTCTTGTCTGATATATTTGTATAACACTGGGATACATGAATGCAAGAGCTGTGGTTGGTTAGAGTAGGGAAAGAAGCAGATTTAAGAGAAGATGGTTTTCATATAGTATGAGAAAAATCTAATAAATATAAGGGAGTTATAATCATGGATTTGTAATCAGGAATTCATAATCAATGAATGAATGAAAACTCAGTATATGAGTTGTAATTGGAATTTATCTAGATAATCGGACTTAGTACCAATCCTTGAATGAGCTTCTTAGAACATGAGCCCGTTGATTTGCTATAAAATTCTCTGCAAACATAAGAAATGCACTGGCCAGTTCAATAGCCACTAGCCACGTGCAGCTGCTGAGTACCTGAAATGTGGCTGGTCTTAACTTGAGATGTACTATAAAATTAAAATACATGTAAGATTTAGAATACTTACTATGAAAAAA
This sequence comes from Sorex araneus, assembly GCF_027595985.1. NCBI lineage: Eukaryota > Metazoa > Chordata > Mammalia > Eulipotyphla > Soricidae > Sorex > Sorex araneus. The sequence goes on along the minus strand of NC_073313.1, from coordinate 324,344,328 downwards.
TAATGCAAAATAATCTAATAATTTTACATTAATTACATATTAAAAGTCTTATTATTTTTATTTGCTTTTTGGTTTGGGGGCCACAGCTGGCAGTGCTCAGGGGACCATATAGGGTGCTAGGGATCAAACTCGGTCACCCATGTGCAAGGCAAGTGCCCTACCTACTGTACTATCATTCCATCTAAAACGGTCTTTTAAAATACACTGGGCTAAATAAAAATATTCAAGTTAATTTGATCTTTTTGGTTTGGGGACCACACCTAGCAGTGCTTGGGGTCAAAACTCTGCATGGAGCTGGGGTCACTCCGAGCAGTGCTCAGGGGACCATGTGTGTAGAGAAGGAAGCCCCGACAGGCTGGGTCCTGGAGTCATTTCCCAGGTCCCTCACCTGTTTACTTTTTAAATGACTACTAGGAAATCTTAAATTCCATCTGTGATTCTATTATAATTCTATATTTTGGGGGGGGCGGGGAGGAGGAAGGAAAAGGGATAGTAAGAGCAAAGAGGCAAGAAAAAGGTACACAGGGAAGACAAAAGCATCAGTGTTCGTTCATCTAGGGTGAATGTGCTGACTTGTTTTGGGACCATACTCGGCTGTGTTCAGGGTTTACTCCTGACTCTGTGCTCAGGGATTAAACCAGGGTCTATGGTGGTATTAAGAATGAGAAAAGAAGGGCTGGAGCGATAGCACAGCAGGTAAGGCGTTTGCCTTGCACGCGGCCGACCTGGGCTCGATTCCCAGCATCCCATATGGTCCCCTGAGCACCGCAAGGGGTAATTCCTGAGTGCAGAGCCAGGAGTGACCCCTGTGCATCGCCGGGTATGACCCAAAAAGCCAAAAAAAAAAAAAAAAGAATGAGAAAAGGTATTGATGTGAAATCATTTAGACTTCCCATGAGTTAGTTGAGCCCCAAAGCCCAGTTTCAGCCTAAAGAGTTAGCTCACCAATACTACCAAAGGTCAGCTCTAAAAATAACCTCTTAACCCTATTGACTAAAATCTCAGCTGATGGGTCAGAACAGAGCAAAGTGATATCAGAGCCCTTGAGTAGAGCAATCACATAACTGAAAATGTTTGTGACATGCTTTTATGGCATTCTATCACCTTTAATAAAGGTGTATCAATGAAATGCTACTCAGTATGATTTCTATCTTAGAAAGGTTTTATAAGTTGAACTTTGAGTTTACAAATTAAAAAAAATTCCCTTTGTTAACCTATCATGAAAAACATAAATACATTTTACTCACATACCTACATACAAAAGGTCTCACCTCAAAACCAAGCTTTCATCTTTAAGAGGATACACGCTGAAAATGAAGCTTGGGAGTTACACAAAGCTCTATCTCCTGACAGATCTAGAAGATCCAGTCAAGAGAGAGACATGCTAACATAAAAAATACACACTATAAGCAAGGGAAGTCACAGCTAAAAGTCAAGAAATGTTCACTATTAAAGCAAATAGCTGAGGAAGGAAGGGGGCTTTAGAAAGAGCAGGTAGGGTGTTTGCCTGGCGTGTGGCTAGCACTGTCTCAATCCCTGGCACCCCTTATGCCCCCCAAATTTCACCAGGAGTGATCCTTAAGCACAGAGTTGGGAGTAAGCGCTGAGCACAGCCAGGTGTAGCCCCAAAATGAAAAAACCAAGCAGCAGCAAGGGAAGAAGAAATGTCTTCCACCAAGCTGTGCATACTGTGAGTCACAGATTGTCACAATCACCTGCTAACACCGTTAGGAAAACGCACGATCATGATCAGGGGCGGAAGGACGGCGCCCTGTCCAGGGTCACGCCTGCCCTGTGGGCCTCCTACACTTGTTTTGTACAGCTATCTGCCCACACCCCGGCTCTCCCTCACAGAAAAACCAATCTTTTGGGTTTAAAAGATCATGGGAGTAATCATGGGGGTAATAGTCTCATAGTATGAAGTATATTTTTTTCCAAATGCCAAAATCCGTAGAAAAAGCTTGACAGAGAAAAAGGAGGAGAAGAACAGAGACTTCAGCAGCTAACTCACCTCAGTGTCATCTACTTCATTTTCCTCAGAAAGGTTTGGTATTTCAATCAACCCCTTATGCTTTACACCAGATTCTTTAACTGTACCTAAAATAATCAAAACATGTTCTCTAATTATCAAGTAACAACTGGTTGGTGCAAAATTTCCCTGCCCAACTGAAAACTGTCACCCCCTGGTGTTACAAGGCCACTGAGGCTTGACCCCAATACAGAAACCAAAGCGAACCTGTTCCTCCAGGCCCGCATCTGCGGTCAGCAACCTGGAAAGGTGGGGACAGTACAAGCTCCCTCTGACCCCCAAATCTGGAAGTCAGGTGAAGCCTGAGGATGGAATGTTTCTCTTTTTAGCCCCAATACTCTACCGAAGATCAAATGATTTTGCACAGGCATCCTGAGGAAGGGTCACAAAAGGAACCAGCAGGCAGCAAGTTATCAACACCACGAGCACAGAGAGACATGAGTGGCTGTGGCGGGACTCTTCACATGGCTCCACACATCCGCATTCCTTCTCAGACCAGAGGATTGATTTCAATGGCATCAAGATGGCCACGTAGGCAATTCCAGGACTCAGCCCGCAGACGCCTGACACTGTCGTGAAAATCCACAATCCCCAGGTGAAGCCAAAACAGCCTCCTGGAGCAGAATCTGAGAAGGCTTGAGAGCAGATAGAGTCTGACTTCACATGTGCACTGGAAGGACCCTATTGGGCCTGCAGTCCTTCTTCAGAGGGGAAAAAACCACAGAAGGGGGCGATGTCTCAGATCCCAGAGATTTATGGGATGCACCTGGGAGCCCCACTGGGGTCCAATCTCATGGGAAACCCTGAGAATCAGACGGAGACAGAGAAGGAGGATGTGATCAAACCTTGGAACCCATTCCCAGCACCCCATGTGGTTGCTGAGCACCACCAGATGTGACCCAAAAAAAGCAAAATAAAAGAAAAAGAATGTTATAAATATATTTTATGCTGCCTCATGGAAACCACAAAGGAAAAAATCATCAGTAAATTCACAAAACATATAGGAGTCGAAAGCATGTCACCTAAATTAATTAATCAATGAAAAAGCATCAAGCCCTCTGCAGCCTTTCTCCAGCTGCTGAGAATGCCCGGGCCTTCTCTCACCAAGGAGCTGGTTGCTGTTTGGAGAAAAGGGAGCTGGGAAGGATGCAGGATCATGTGGGAAGCCAGAGGGTAAGAGGCCAAACCCTGCTATGACCCAACCAGCAGCTACAGGTAAACCCCAGCAGGTAGGTCCTGCTCCAAAGCCTGGGCACTGACCTGGCCAGCCGCCAGCAGGGCCAAGCCTGGGGCGGCCTCCTCTCCAGGCTCAGTTCAAATAGGAACTGAGGCACAAACTTGAACACAGCACGGTCCCTTCTCAGCCCTCCCTCCTGTGTCTCTTCTGTGGTGTTTCGGCAGGAACTCAGGCCAGCGCAGACTCTTCACTCGGCCACCACCTAACTAGAGGCACCACTTGTGCTCTCAATAAACAATGTCTGCACCCAGACACAAACCCCATGAGAAAAAAACAGCACAAATATCATTGACTGAGGCTATGTTCAGCCTGAAAACATGCGCCGTACAGGCCACAACCCAGAGAAACCAGAAAATATTACACCAACATGTCAGTTACCAAAGACTGCATCCTGTGTGCCTCTATCTGTAAGAAATGCCAGGGATGCTAATCCCCAGAGATAGAAAATAGATCATGTTGACTACAGTCCTGGCCACTAAAATTCACTCAACTGGACACTGTGCATGGAGGAAATGCACGATTTGCAAAGGCTGTCTCAGTCAAGCTGGCCTTTGAAAAAAATCCCTGACTGGTCCAATGGGAGAAGAGGGGCCACCCGAACAATCAACGGAAGATTCAGGTAAGCAGAGAGTGTGCACCGTCAGTGCTCTGGAGAAAGCAAGGAGGAAGGAGATAGTCTAGGGGAGCGCAATAATGTAGCAAAAAAAACCCGGTCATTTTAAATCTCTCCTAAAAGGAGCGACAGCCAGTCAGATGATGGAAATGACTAACAATAACACTTATAGACATGTCAGGCAATGTCTCTCTTCAACTCTATAGTCATGCCTGGACCTATGGCAACTCCTCGGACCCCTCACCTGTGCCCTGGTATTTGGCAAGAAAAGCAGCTGTTTTCACCCACATAGCCCGGGCACAGTAAAGGAACAAAGAGCCATGGGGCTATAGGCCTAGAGAGGCTGGCTCAGAGCCCCAACAACAGATTGGGAGGACAGCAATGGGCTTCTAGGGACAGAACTAGCGAGAGACCATGGGGACCAAGGCTGACCTACATGAGAACCAACAACGAACCAGTGTGAGGCCTGAACACAGAACCTCAAGGGATCCAAAACCACTTTCTTAAAGCTGTTACATAAATAACTTCATAAACATCTGGAGTTTCACACTCTAATTTTACACATCAACTTCAAGGACCCACTCAGGAACCAAACCAGTTTGATGGTCACTCTAGCGAGGGCTACAACTTCTATAGCTGGAGATAGGAGGCTCCACGGAGGACAGAACTGAAGGGGCTCGAAGGCAAGGCTTCCAGAACTCTCAGCAAAGTTAGGTTCAGAGTAAGAAACTGAGCGGCCCTAGGTGCTAGGAAAAAGGTGGTGCCCTTCCTGAAGGGGTACTACGGCAAGGACACACACACACACACAAACGTACAAATACAGGGCCATAGCAAGCTGCGAGGACATTAACAAAAAAATACATGCGAGTGCACATTCACAGACACAAAAAGTGCTGAGGGGCCACAAACGTGGTTCAAGTTTAAGAGTCCATACTTGGGGCTGGAGTGATAGCACAGCGGGTAGGGCGTTTGCCTTGCATGCCGTCGAGCAGGGTTCAATTCCCAGAATCCCATATGGTCTCCCGAGCGCTGCCAGGAATGATTCCTGAGTGCAAAACCAGGAGTAACCCCTGAGCATCACCAGGTTTGACCCAAAAAGCAAAAAGCAAAACAAGAGTCCACACTTGGCAGGAGCGAAACCCTTAGTTGAATCCTTGGCACTGCATAAAACCAGCACCATCAGGTGTCGCTTGGTGCACCCACCACCTTTTTTTTTTTTTTTTGGCTTTTGGGCCAAATCTGGAGGTGCACAGTTTACTCCTGGCTCTGCACTCAGGAATGACTACTGGCAGTGCTCAAGGGGCCATATGGGATGCTGGGAATAGCACCCTGGTCAGAGGCATGCAAGGCAAGCACCCTCTCCACCTATGCTTTAAACATAATAATTATGCATATATGCAATATGTGTATTACCACATGGAGACGGAAGCATCAATCACCTCTGCTGCAGTGGTGTTTCCGGCCTCACCCACCCCAGACCCCACTTACCTCTCCAGCCCAGTTTGATGTTCCAATCATAGAAGAAAATCAGCTTTCCTTTGCGGCTGCTGCAGGAAGCCTCGCCTTCCACCTGCTTCAGCTCGCTGATCTCGCAGCGGCCAGCCTCGTTCTCCACCAGGATGCCCACCAGCAGCTCTCGGAGCTTCCCCTTGGACCAGCTGGTGGCATCTCGCTCTGTCCTGCCAGGGACCAGAGGGGCAGCAGCCTAAATGGAAGGCGGAGACGGCCTCCGTCCACCCACGCGGCCCAGGTGGGCCATCCTCACTTTCCTAGGTGACAAACTGGCCTTCCACCCAATCTCTTATCCTCCACCTCCCCTACCTTGGGATACTAAAGAACACTGTTATCCACTAAGTGGTTTTCCGTCTTTCAAACTGGCTTCGTGGGGCAGGCGGGACATCTAGCGGTATCACCCAACAGAAACTGGGGGTAGGAGAGATTGGAGCCATGGCCGCAAGGCAGGAATAACTCAAACCATCTTAGTCCCCAAACAGATTAGTGTTTTCACATGTAATTTATCGCAGGCATTCTAGTTCCCATTTAGGGGTCAGAAACGCGACGGAGAGAAAAGTCAGTGACTGCTGGGGCGGGTGGGTGGGGTGTACGAAAGGACTCAGGTGCTCCCACTCCCCCAGGAAATGACCCCCTCACACAGCTGGGGCCCGGACGTGCCCCAGCTCCGCGTGGTGCTTCCTGAAGCTTGGGGGGGCGAGGGTGGGGGGGGCAGAAATGAGCCCAAGTTCCGGAGGAGCTGCCAAAGGCCGGGCGATTCGTGCCAACTCCTCGAAGGCCAGCCTCGCCGAGTGAAATGTGGCTCGCGATGCCAACCCCGAGCGTCCCAAGACACCCAAAGCCCCAAAGCCCGCCCCCCTCCTCCCCCCTCAGCGCACCCCCCCCCCCCCCGGCACCGGCGGCACACGTCGCAGCTCCGTCGCAGCTCCTTCCAGCTCAAGAGTCATCCCGAGGGCTGGGGCTGGGAGGAGGACAGGGGCGGCTCCGCGGGTCAACGAGGAGAGCCCGAGTCCCTCTGGGGGGGCGACCCCAACATTCAGAGGCAAGTCCAGCCCCAGGGCGGGCAGGGCCCGGAGCCTCGGACGCCCCCGCGACCCCCCGCTCCCCCAGCCGAGCCCGCAGGCTGAGGACGCACCGTCCCGGATTGCGAGCTGGGGTCCCGGCGGCCGCCCCCGACCCACTCCCTCCCCCCACCCCCCGGGGCCCTCGCGGCCGAGAGCGCAGAGGCCGCCCCGGCCCGCCGCGCCCCGCACCAGTGCCAGTTGTTCACGTTGGTCCCGTCCGCGCGCTCCTCCACGATCCAGCGCGGGTCGCCCTGGCCCCACTTGGCCATGTCTGCGGGGGGCGCGGGCTCGGCGGGGAAACGGGGCCGCGGGGCCGCGCTCGCGGGCGTTTCCGGCCTCCGGCCCGGGCTCTGCCGGTTCGCAGCGCCCAGAAAGTGCCAGAAATCCCCGCCCCCCGCGCCGCCCCGCCCCGCCCGCGGGAGCGCAGCCCGCGCCGAGGTGGGGCGAGAGGCGGGGCGCGGCGGGGCGCGGCGGGCGGGCTCCCCGGGAGCCGCCGCTGCTGGGCCCGACCCCGGCCGCCGGGCCCGGCCGCTCCGCGCCGCGCCCAGGGCCCGTGTCGCGTGTGGCTGTCCGCGCTGTCGCCCGGGCGGCAGGCCCCGGCCCCGCGCGCGGCGTGCCCGGCTACCCTGCGCCCAGCGGGCTGCCCCCGGGCCGCGCTCCCCTCACACCCTGCGTCCCGGTGGCCTCGAAAGTGCCTGCAGGGTTTGGCGATGGGGTGGCGGAATTCGAAATACGGTGGTGGCGATGTGTAATGGTGGTGGGCTTGGTGTTGGGTGGACTACTGAACGTAATCGATTATTGTGAACAACTTTATAAAAAATAAAATTTAAAAAAAGAAAGTGCCTGCAGGATTGGTGCCCCGTGGGTCGCCCCTGGACGCCTTTGCCCCCCCCATCACCGTTCAGGTGGCGCGGATTACCAAGCCACCGGTTCCTTCAGGGTGGTGGTGTGGGGGGGGTGGGGGTTGTTCGCTTAAGGATCCTTTATAAGGTGATGAAAAACCTGATTGCTTACTAGCATTCTATGAGGCAATGTTACAATAATGAAGTAAATAGTAATATAGCTAACAACAGCAGGAAACTTTGAAAAAACAACTTTGGGGCCGGAATGATAGTACAGCAGGTAGGGCGATTCTATCCGTGGCGTCCCGTATGATCTCCCAAGCACCAGCAGGAATGATTCCTAAGTGCAGTCAGGAGTCACCTCTGAGCATTGCCGGGTGTTGCACACACACCTTCTCCCCTCAAAAAAAAAAAATATATATATGTTTATATATATTTATATATATTTATATAAAATATATATATATTTTAGTAAGGACCGGAGTAAGTACGGGGTTAAGGCACATTTGCCTTGCTTGCAGCCAGTTCCTCTTAAGACCCTCCTAAGCACCATCAGGGGTCACTCCTGAGCACAGAGCCTTAGCATCGCTAGGATTCCGCCCCCACCCACAACAGAACAAAAGAAAACATAGTAACTTTAGCAACAGCTTTCTACTTGCTTGCTTGCAAACCGCCCCTGAGCCTCTGTACCTCCGTATTCAGCAGAGTTGGCCAAGACTGCCGGAGGGGACTGATTGTTTTTGCCTGTGACCACCTGTCTGGCCTTGACTTGCAGCTGGGGACAGCGTGTTCTCCATCCTAACCTCACTTTCCAAAAACTGCAACAGTTTCCTAAGCAAACTGCTTTCGACATGTTTGACCAGAAAACAAAAAGTTAGGTGTTTTATATAACACCTAACTTCACAAGGGCATGGATAGATCTCAAATAGAGGGTTAACCGTGGGGATTCTTTTGGCACCCATTTTCATGTGGATGACCTCGGGGGACCATATGGGATACTGGGCATCAAACCCAGGTTGTCCGCGTGCAAGGCAAATGCCCTACCCGCTGTGCTACTGCTCCAGCCCCTGAGCTGTTTGTCTTTTACCGAATTACTGATACAACATTACAGGGCAAGATTTAAACAGGTATCATTGGTACCTGGAGGAACGCGACAATCAACAGAATGCTTCTAGTAGAAAGGCAGACGCTATTATCCTGGCGAAAATTAGCCATGGGGCTAGAGAGAAAGTACAAGTGGGTAAAGCGCTTTTCCTCTTTAATGAGCTCTATCCCCCCACCCCCCTGCCAACCTCCTGCCCCCCTTTTCTCTTTTTGGGCTCCACACAAGCAGTGCTCAGGGCTCACTACTGATTCTGCATCCAGGGGATCATAGGTAGTTCTGGGGGTCAAATCTGGGTTGTCCATATGCAAGGTAAGTGCCCTCTGCCCACTGTACTTAACTCTCTGGCCCCTAATGAGTTGGATTTTTTGGTTTCTGGGTTTTTTGTTTTGTTTTTGTTTTGTTTTGTTTTTGCTTTTTGGGTCACACCTGGGGATGCACAGGGGTTACTCCTGGCTCTGCACTCAGGAATTACCCCTGGTGGTATTCAGGGGACCATATGGGATGTTGGGAATTGAACCTGGGTCAGCTGCATGCCAGGCAAACACCGTACCTGCTGTGCTATTATTGCTCCAATCCCCCTTAATGAGCTCTTTAGCATGAGATTTTCTCTAAATAATAGCATGAAGCAGGACATTTGAGCATCCCCAGGAGTATAGAGCCAGAGGAAGCCCTAGCACTGCTTTCGTGGCCCAAAACTCATCCCCAACCCTCCCTCCCCCACCCTTGCCAATAAGTTTACAAATCTACTACAAACAAGAACACAAAATAAAATTCAGGTGCATATTTAGAGCCAGATGTTTCATGCGTTGTTCTGCTGCTTACTCTAGTCTTGACACCAACCAATGACTTTCTGGACTCTCTATCTATATTATTATGACTATTGATGACCAAATTTTCTACCATTTCTTTCTGGAACTTTTACAAAATCTCAGCCAGTGTAGTCAGTTACCAGGAACATTGGCCTTCTTTTAATAGGTATGCCTCATTGCATATTCATTCCTCTTCTACTCAGATTTTTTACAAAATACCTTTATTCTTAAACAGATACAGATGTGGGTGAAATCATCACATCAAATGGGAATATACGGCTTTAACTTACTATCTAGAAGGCCCAGCGGAATAGAAAAGGGGCTCAGGGCACCTGCCTTGCCAGAATATGTTCATGAGTTCAAATCCCCAGGGTCCCACACGCCTCAAGCATTATCATGGCAACCTATGCTGGCTGATCCCAGGTGCCACAAGCAGTTTCCAGCTGTACTGCAGTCATATATATATAAGCACCTCAAACAATGGGTCAACCCTCAACGAACACAATATTAAGAAGAATGTGAGTGTCCGAGCCAGAAAGTGCTACCCTGTCAGCACGTATGTGGGCACAACAACCCCCCTGCAAACACCACAGCCATAACTTTTCTGCCTCAACTAAGAATGCACCCCCTAGTGAGCACATGTGTGAATCCTAGGACTAAGGACATGCAAACTCAGGTGAGCACTGTGGCGAAATGTGCAGGAACCCCAGCAAACACTAACGCTTAAGAAAAAGTTAGGGGAGAGGCAGAGAGTTAACACAGGACAGTGTGCATCCTTCTGTGTGCAGGACCCTGGTAAGGTCCCCGACTCCATGTGACAACCCCATATCCCCTGCCACTCACCTCTGGGCATAACCCTGGAAGTCCCCCGGCATGACAGTACGTGAACCTGATGGTCCCTGGCACTACATCATACCCCTGAGCCCTAATGTTGAACCCACTTCCCCAGATGGTCACATATTGCTGGGCATGTTCCAGCCCTTCTGTGCATTGCGTCATCCCCTTCCATAAAACCGTGTGTGGGCTGTGGGTATAGTTTATGTATGAACCCTGCATGTCTGAGGCTTTGGGTTTAAGTCCAGTCACTGCATAAAAAATATTTTAAGAAGGTGAACACCACAGCCAGGTGTGAGTGTAACTCGGGCATTGAAAGGACAGCAAAGGACGGCAAATGGGCTGAAAAACACTGATCAAGATCATTCTAAACTTTCAGGATTTATAGCAGCCTTATTCATTATTCATGCACAAATAGCCTAGGTAAGAAGGGGTGCCTTTGCGGTGGGTTCCAAAAACCTGGGGAGACCAAGTGGTGATAAGAAGAGCCTCCTTCCAGGGCTGGAGCGATAGCACAGAGGGTAGGGCATTTGCCTTGCATGCTGCTGACCCGGGTTCGAATCCCAGCATCCCATATGGTCCCCTGAGCACGGCCAGGGGTAATTCCTGAGTGCAGATCCAGGAGTAACCCCTATGCATTGTCAGATATGACCCAAAAAGCAAAAAATAAATAAATAAATAGAAACTTAAAAAAAAAAAAAAGAAGAGCCTCCTTCCTAGGAAATGTTTCCAAAAAAGTTACATGGGGCTTGGCACTTTGCACACTCCTAAGCTCCTGGTGATTATGAAACAAGGATTTTTGCAGAAGACCTGGCAGCAAAAATTCCTACTGCCATAACCAGAGGCTTCTGAACTCTGGAAGGAGCTATAGAAAAGGGGAAGGAATATTGCCCTTAAGAGGCAGCTGGAATTTGTGGAGACCTTCAGAGAAGGGATGGCTTGAGAGAAGAGAATTTGAAGAGGACAGACAGTGCTAAGGATGTCACAAGTCCCACCTCAGCTTGTGTGGTCCCAGATGACTCAATACTTTCATGAGTGTAAGCCAGGGCTGTGTGTCCATGTGAGCCAAAAGTCAAAATATCTTGTGGCTTTTCTTGTGGAGGCTCACCATCTACTCAAAAATTACCACTGCAGAAGAGTCAGTTTTGAATGTTCAGAACAAAAATGGTTTTTCCTCAAAATACCTGCCACTAAGAGTCAAAGGCTCCGGTATGCTGCCTGTACAACTGGGGGACATGGTTAAAACCCTTTGATTTGTTTCAAAACCACCATTTAGCATGGTTTGGGAAAGTGAAACAAAGTCTGTAACTTCATGGTTAGACTTTTGAATTTAGGTTGGTTAATCTGATTTTCCTTTAGAGGCGAGTTTGCCTTTTTGACAAATGTCTCCTAGGCATTCGTTGTGTTTTGCAAGCCCCAATGTATACATGAAGTTGGCTTTGAGTATATGAATAGAGAACACACAGTGTTCCTCCATTCTCCCAGTCTGTACCTCCTCACTACACTTACCTGTACTTCACCTCTCCCCTCAGGCCAGCAGCTCTGGCTAAAATGGCATCCACAAATGGTTGTGTGTGCTCACGTCACCCCTGTGCACTCAGCAAAGGTCTAGTACAGCAATTAGGGTGATCCTGCCCTGGTCTGTATGGTGTGTTCCATACATAAAACAGCTGGGTTTTTTCTTTTTTTTTTTTTTTTTTTTGCTTTTTTGGGTCACACCCAGCGATGCACAGGGGCTACTCCTGGCTCATGCACTCAGGAATTACTCCTGCCGTTGCTCAGGGGACCATATGGGATGCTGGGAATCGAACCCAGGTCTGTCTCGTGCAGGGCAAAAGCCCTACCCGCTATGCTATCGCTCCAGCCCCAGAACAGCAATTTTTTAAAATTTATTTTCGTTTTGGGGGCTACATCCAGCAGTGCACAGGGTTAGTCCTGACTCTGAACTCAGGAATTACTCCTGGTGATGTACAGGGGATTATAAAGGATTCTGGGGAATCAAATTCAGGTCAGCCACATGCAAGGCAAGCGCCCTACTCACTGTACTATATTGTTCTGATCCCAGAACAGCAAATTTTAAACTACTGAAATCAAGATCAGATATTATCTTAGGAGGTGTTTGGCAGGGGAGAAAGCTTGTGTTGTGTATGTGTGAATTTAAGTGATTGTCGGCACAAGATTGTGCACTGGGAATTATGTAGTAGGAGCCTGTAGGGCTTGTTAGAAGTTTTCACAATCATAGTCATGCAGTCAACAGTTGTGATCAGAGCATCCAGAAATGCGCTATTTCCAGAGTCATCCTCAGATGAGTTACCTAACAGACACCTGCACAAATGTAAACAATTTTATTCACATGTTAGAACAGTGTTTGGGTAGACAGTTTTAAAGATATTAGTATAATGAATTGCTTGAACTCAGATTTGAGTTTTAAAAATAAACTATATTCAAGCTCTGAATATTTTAGTTACAGAATTTTGCCTACTTCTTTCGGCCCAAAGGTAAAATAATATTGTATTTGCTTAATTTCCCCATTATTTTCCTGTTTCAACATGATTTTGTACCCCCAGTCACTTAATTGTTAGTCTGTGGTTACATTTCTTGCCCCCAGACTATTTGAGTTTCATTTTCTCTCTTTATGTTCTCGAGAATAGCTTCGAGATATAGGATTTTTCTTCCCAAGGTCCACAACGATTACTTCCTTTGAAAACGTCACTCCTTTCAAAGGCCTTTTGTCAGTTACTAAATTTGCACGTTGCAAATCATCTTCCTACAAGAGAATGGGATAAATATTTTAAACAACTGGTTCATGAATGCAACAAGTTCTGCTTGAAATCTGTACGTATACATACAAATACATACATATGTACATTGTTAGAAAGAAATATACCTCTAACTAAAATAGAAACAGTCATAATCCATCATAATCTCATTTTTATACTTTTGTGCTTATAAAAGCCCATAATGTTATATTCAAATAAGATTCAGGGACGTGTTATCCTCTCTATGAAATAGTGAAACACTCAGTCAGCTGATCACCATTCTTTCTTCTTGGACGTGGGTCATGTGGTAGGAGGGGATATGAGTTGTCCTTATTATGGAGCCCAGACATCAAACTCAGAGTGACTCTGGCCGTACTTGCACACTGCTGTAGAAGGGACATCATGGGATCTGATTCTGAGCTGGACCTTGAACAACTTATCCCCTCCTTACATATCTAACAGAGAACTAGATCCCTAGGTAATTTCCAAAGCCTCCTCCAGCAATAAAATCCTAAAATTTTTTTAAAAATAAGTAAAATTAAGAAAAACACAAGTGTGAGAAAAGAGTACACAAGTGTGTGAATTTAGCATATGTGATTAGTTGAATAACATGAACCAATAAACAAGGGTGGTTTAAATGACTGCTTACATCACCCTTATCTATCTAGCCCAGTAACAGACCATTTTTTTCTTTTTCTTTTTCTTTTTTTGGTTTTTGGGCCATCCCCATGGTACTTAGGGATTACTCCTGGCTCTGCACTCAGGGACCAATCCTGGTGAGCTCAAGGGACCTTATGGGATGCAGAGAATAGAACGTGGTCAATCTTGTGCAATGGAAATGCCTTACCTGCTGTGCTATCTCTCTGACCCTATTATACCTTCTTTTTCAAGCAAACAAATTTTAAACTGCCCATCACCTCTCCAGCAGTTTTGGTGCCATCTTCTTTCTTCTCTCCTGTATCATCCTCTTCTTTATCCTCTACATTCTGTTTGTCCTCAGAGGCTGGGAATACCTCTTCTTTATTCTGTCTCTGGACAAGAATGCCAGGCCGCGGGGGTATGTTCAAGTCCATGATTTGTCTTACATTTATAATTCCATTCCTAGGGAATAAATTAACAGATTTTTTTAAATTTAAAGTAAATAGTTTACTTACTTATTTTTGGTTTGGGGGCCACTACCATATGTGGTACCAGGAATCAAATCTGGGTTGGCTGTGTGCCAGGCAAGTATCCTCTCCACTATACTATGGCTCTGGTTATAGATTTTTTTTAAAAAAATTATGCATTGTAGCCACTGATTTCATAAGCAAAAACTACTTTCTGGTATATTCTACAATACAGACTTACTTTTCTTGATCTGTTGAAACATTCTTCTCATCTAAACAAGATTTATCATTGCAAGGATGAACTGTTTCTAGCTCTTCTTCTTTGATTTGGAAACTGAAAATAAGCAAAAAAAATCACAAAATAATGGTCTTGAGTTTAAGACTAAATATGGAATTTCACTTTAAAACAGTAAATTAGCATTTCTAAAGCCCTGATATGGGAAAAGTAGGTAGTTAAAGCATTATTATTCATTCACTCTTATTTAAATTTATAGAACTTCTAGATACTATTTCTAGGTATTTTGCTAGTGTGACTTGAAGTCTGATCCCAATTTATCAGTGAATTTATACCATTTATGTAGAAAAACCATCAACAAAAGGAGGATGCAAATGACGCAAATGAAAATTATGATCAAGAACGTGGCTGCAGTGGCTTCAAAGCTCATAGGGTTAGTTAGAAGGCCCATCTCTCACAAGCACAGATTGTCCGAATATTTTTTCCAGCCCAGTTGGAATGTAGTTCTCTTAGTTTTCTAGAAACAGAAGAATGAAAGGCCATTTTTGTTGTTGTTCCTTTGATAAATCCATAAAAGATGCTCTGCTCGTTTTAGTGGAGTCCACTCACACTGGCTAATTTCTCTCCATAAATGTAGTGGGGTTTAGGTGGCTAGAGGGGAGACTGAGCTGGGACATGTGTGATGACTTAGCTCACCTCCCCTCACCCCCAGAGCGATCAAAATCCAGAGAAGGGAGAGATTGGAGCAGCTGGAGCTGAGCCCAGTGCCCCATTCTTCTTTCTTCAGTGACATCATGGAACCATGAGCCACAGAGACAGAAGACTGCCCAACCCCGCCCACCACTAGGGCGCAGAGGTGCCCAGGAATAGAAATTACAGGTGTGTCTTGGCCACATTTCAGACAGGACTCTCTTCTGTCCCACATACCATCATTCCTTTCTTAACCTCACTCTTAATATTTTTTTTCATTTTTGGGCCACATCTGGCAATGCTCAGGAGTTACTCCTGGCTCTACACTCAGGAATCACTCCAGGTGGTGTTCAGGGATCCATATGGGGTGCCAGGGATCGAATCCAGGTCAACTGTGGTGCAAGGCAAGTGCCCTACCCTCTGTACTATCTCTCCAGCACTCCCGCTTCTTAATTTCTTATTGTTTCTTTCACTACAGACCATGAACGTCCACTTCTTTCTTAGAAAATCCCTCTCTTCTGAGCACAGAGCTATGAGGAGAGAGCCAAAGGGGACCTCTGAGTACCACAAGGTGTCCCCCAATTCCCCATTCCTCATTATTGGCTTCAGGGAAGTACTCACCTCCTCTCACCTCCTAGTGTTCTGGCCTAAATACTCCGTATCTTCTTATACTGCCTCACTGGATCTACTTCCCAGACACACAGGAAGTCAGGCAGCTCAAAAAGCCTTGAGTGAGAAAGCAGTAGAAGAACAAGAGACTTAGAGTGAAGATGCCACCAGCCCAACCTGACTGGGGCTAAGGCGAGCGACACCTACGACAGAGAGAAAAGGGACAGTGCTAGGGTTTTCTAGAAGCAGAGGAAAAGGAGGATGGAAAGAGAAGGGCAGCTGCTGCCACCACATCTGAGACTCAGAAGGTAAAGCCTGTGGGGGCTCTAGCAACAGCTGTTTCAGCAGAAGGACAGGGATGTGGCTGCTTTATCCTCAGAGTCCACCATGCCGGGACAGGCACATTCCAGGAAGGTGGGGGAAAAGTGTGTGTGCTGGGGGGGCTCGGGGCGGGGGGTTGTTGGGATGTGAATTCAAGTGTAACTATTGGCATGCTCAGGCCAAGGCTGACTGTAGGACCTGGGGCCAACTGAGTCAGCCTGGCAGAGTGCAGGATTCTGCAGCGTCTCCTGCAGCTACGGCTTCCAGATGAAAGTAGAGACCGGTCTGGAGAGTTCAGGGGTTAGGTACATGCCTTACATGCAGTCAACCTCTGTTTGACCCCCGCCCCCCTCTAGTACCCCCTGCAGCAGCAGGGTGGCCCAGCGGAACCACATCCTGAAGCCCTGGTTGGCGGAGAATTACTGAAGGACCCCAGGCCCCCTGAGCACTGTTTGGGAGCCTCCTCCTAAAGGAACAAAAAAAACTCAACATCTGTTAAGGGTCCGGATCTCATTGGCTCATGGACACACCAGGGATTCTTTCTGGGAGATAGAACTATTTTACATTCATCTACTGGTAGTCATGTGGGGCTCTATGTGGTAAAAACCCATCAAACTGTGCCTCAAAGTGTATTTCATGCTGATGTGTGGATTTTGTGGGGAAAAAAATGGATCTTTTTTTTTCTTATGTGAATGAAAGGAAACAAAGGAACTATCCCATGATGTCCCTTTTGACTCTGTATGTGTGTGTGCGTGCGTGTGTGCGTGCTTGTGTGCATGCGTGCGTGCTTGTGTGTGTGCGTGCGTGCGTGTGTGTGCGTGCGTGCGTGTGTGTGCATGCGTGCGTGTGTGCGTGCGTGCGTGCGTGTGTGTGTGCGTGCGTGCGTGCGTGCGTGCGTGCGTGTGTGTGTGTGTGTGTGTGTGTGTGTGTGTGTGTGTAAGAAAGAGACGTCCTGGGCCAGAGTGAGTCGCTGCCCATGACTCTGTATCCAGGAGTTGCCCATATGAAACACTAAACACTGAGACAAGGATTAGTTAGCAAGGAACACACCCAGGCCCATCACAGAGTGATCTGGCAATTCCGCTTCCAAATACAAAACAGAAGGAAAAGAGACTCAAGCTAGTGTTTAAATTTTTATTGGACATTAAATAGGTTCCCTTCAACCTGCGGTGCCAAGTGAAAGGTAGCAGGTGCCCTTTTGCACTATGTGAATCAGTGCTGCCTGTCTTTCTAGCGGACTGCTGGAAGATCCCTTTAGGCTTCAGAAAGTCAAGTGGGAGTTCCTGGAATGCATCAACATCAAACTGTGATATTTAACCAGATAGTTGCGTTGCAATGCTTTCCCCCCCACCCCCGCCATCTACATTAATTACCCAGACCTATTTAATTTTATTAGAAGAAACATGGTATTATATACATAGGTAATAAATGGCTAATGTTTCAGTTAAATTTTCAATTCAAGAGAAAGGTTGAAATGCCTCCTACTTCCTTGTAATTCACAGGTAACCTTTTTACACAGAAGTCCTTTGAAAATCGCACCTCTGAACTGTGCCACCACAGGAGACTCTGCCTTTGGCAGGGATGTTAACACAAGGCAACAATCAATTCTCTTGGTAAAGAATTGGGCACCAGGGGGCTGGAGCGATAGCACAGCGGGTAGGGCGTTTGCCTTGCACACGGCCGACCTGGGTTCGACTCCCAGCATCCCATATGGTCCCCTGAGCACCGCCAGGGGTAATTCCTGAGTGCAGAGCCAGGAGTGACCCCTATGCATCGCCAGGTGTGACCCAAAAAGAAAAAAAAAAAGAATTGGGCACCAGTCCCTGAATCACCCACCCACCCTCCCCATTCAGCAAAAGAGCCTACATAAAACTGAATAAGTCTGAGGCTGGAGTATTGGGGGCAGGGTACTTACACTGCATGCAGCCAACCTAGGTTTGATCCTCAATATTCCCTGTGGTCCCCCATGCCTGCCAGGAGTGATCCTTAAGTATAGAGCCAAGAGTAAGTCCTGAGCACTACCAAGTATGGCTCCAAAGAAAAAGACTTTGTCACCCATATCTTCTCACATGGAACTGAGATGTCTGAGAAGATATCAGACTGCTGTGTACATCAGCATTAGTCTAACTTCCCACATTTGCATCAATGCATCTCCAGCACTCACCACTGTAGCCAGATGTCTAGCCATGCACATACCATCCCAAGTAAAAAGTCTCTTGTCCTAGACCAGAGTGATAATACAGTGGGTAGGGTCTTGCCTTGCATGCAGCCAACCCATATTTGAATCTTGGTACTACATATGGCTTCCCAAGCCCATCATTAGTGATCCCTGAATGCAGAGCCAGGAGTAAGCCCTGAGCACAGATGGTTATGGCCCAAAAAAACCACCTCTCTGCCTCCAAATTACCCTCTCTTGATGAATGGATCAAGAAGTTGTGGTATACACACACAGTAAAACACCATGCAGCTTCCAGAACAAACTCATGTCATTTGCAGCAACATGGAGAGAACTAGAGGCTCTCAGCAGATGCCCAGCATGGTAAGTGATTTCAAGCTGCCCTCTGGGCTGGCGCTTCTTGCCATGGTCACTGCACATCCATTTAGTTGTTGTGCTCACTAGGAGATGCACCCCTTTGTGGTGCTGCCTTCGAGTGAGCTGGGGTGGCTCCCCAAAAGCCCCACAAACCAAACAGAAACTATGAGTACCATAGCCAGACATGTGTGTGCAGCCCAGCAGCCATCACAAAACATCATAACACTGTAGCACTGTAGTCCCATTGTTCATTGATTTGCTCGAGCGGGTACCAGTAACGCCTCCATTGTGAGACTTGTTACTGTTTTTGGCATATCAAATACGGCTGGGTAGCTTGCCAGGCTCTGCTGTGTGGGCGGATACTCTCAGTAGTTTGCCAGGCTCTCTGAGAGGCATGGAGGGTCGAACCTGGGTTGGCCGCATGAGAGGCAAACGCCCTATTGTGCTATTGCTCCAGTCCTAGAAAACATTGTAATTTAACTTTTTTAAATGTCCCACTTAAGTTATTAGAAAAGTTCTGCAGAATGGACATATGGACAGTTTGTACCAATTTTCTTAGAAGACAATTAGAAAAGCTGAAGGAGAGAGAGAGAGAGGGAGAAAGAGGGAGAGAGGGGAAGGGAGAGAGAGAGAGAAAGAAAGAGAGAGAGAGAGCGCTCAACGGGCTGAGCACTGGCTTTGTGTGCAAGAGGCCCTGAGTCTCTTTGATTCCCCTGAGCATAGAACTGAAATTTACTGGGTGTGATCCAAAAACAAAACCAAAAAAAATTTAAATCTGTTTGAAAGCATAGGAGAGCAAATAAGACCAAGAGTTATGTGTCACAATCCAGGAGCAAATGAAGAGCTAGAAATCCCTTGGAGCTGAGACTGGTATGTGCAATGCTGCCGGTTTCCCAGGTTCATCAGATGCTGATAGAAAGCTGAACAGATCTTTATCAGACTCATGGGACTAGAGAGACATGGTCGGTCGAGGGCAACGCCTCAGGTTTTGGGCTGGGACCAAATAAGGATTATCTCAATTTCAGAAAGAATTAAGTTGTTTGACAAAGGGTGCTAGGCGGGCCCACTAGGGATGGGAGGTATGGGCTGAAAATAGACTATAGACTGAACATGATGCCTACTTAATACCTCTGTAACCACAACACCAAAAAGAGAGAGCGCAAAAGGGAATGCCCTGCCACAGAGGCAGGGTGGGGTGAAGGGGACAGGGTGGAGGTGGTAGGAGGGATGCTGGGACCATTGGTGGTGGAAAAAGGGCACTGGTGGAGGGATGGGTACTCGATCATTGTATGACTGAAACGTAAGCATGAAAACTTATATAAGTCTGTAACATTATCTCATAGTGATTCACTAATAAAAAAATTTAAAAATATAAAAGAATTAAGTTGTTTGAGATCGATAGAGCAACTAGCTATCCGCAGCAAATATGGATTCTCTCCAGAATAATTTTTTTCCTAGGCTTATAATTACATAACTTTTCTCAAACAATGACCACATTAGAAGAAAGGGGAAAGCCAGGCACATGAGGAGACAAATTCCTGTATCCAAAAACACAGGAGATAACCCCAGCTGACCCAAAAGGCAACCAGCTAATGAAGTTATCAGATACCCATTTTAAATAGCATGCTTTTTATCAGGACTGCTCCAGCCAAGCGCATAAGCATTGCCAGATAAGGAACTCACAACCTCATAAGAACCAAGTCAACCGACTTGAGCCACATCCCTAATCTCTAAGTGGCCATGCTTACTATGTCCAAGGAAAACCAACCTTTGGCAGAGCAGTGGAAAGTAATAAGGATTAATTCTACAACTAGAAAAAATACAATAACAGAATAGGTTTATGAGGAGATTAAGCAGAATCACAAAAGAGTATCTTTTAAAAAAATTGTTAAGTGATGTTCAAGGGTTGCTCCTGGCTCTGTGCTCAGGGGTCACTCCTGGCAATGTTAGTGAACCATAAGTGGTGCTGGGGAACAAAAGCATCAATTTTAAAAATTATAAGTGGATCATATTAAAAATTAGGATGCGGGCCGGAGCGATAGCACAGCGGGTAGGGCGTTTGCCTTGCACGCGGCCGACCCAGGTTCGATCCCCGGCATCCCATATGGTCCCCCAAGCACTGCCAGGAGTAACCCCTGAGCATTGCTGGGTGTGACCCAAAAAGCAAAAAAAAAAAATTAAAATTAAAATTAAAAAAATAAAAATTAGGATGCATTGTTTTGGGCTGGAGAGATTGCACAGGAGTTAAAGCACTCACCTTGCACAAAGTTAATCGTTGTTTGAATTCCTGACACCACACATTGTCCCCTGAGCACCAATCTCTGAGCATTACAGGGCGTGGCCCCAAAGCCCTCCCACCAAAAAATACATTTTGTCTTGTGACTACCTCCTTCAGAGACAGTTATCGTTGCTTGCTCTTTTTTCTATGCTGCTTCCTCCTCTCAGCTTAGAGAAGGTGCCGCCAGCCTCTGATGAAGCAGAACATCCGCCTTCACAAGGGTTGTTTCTACTGCAGTAGGGGGATTTGTTTGGTGAATTTTTATATATATATATATATATATATATTTATTTATTTAAAAAGAATTTAGGGGAGAGGGAGAGGGAGATTCGGAGGGTGGGAGGGGGAGAGGGCATGAGAGAGGGAAGGGGGAAAGGGAGAGTGGGATGAGGGGGGATGCGAGGGGGCACATCCCAAATCTGCTGAAACTGTTGGTTCATTAGACGGGTCTCACCCACATTTTATTTTGCAGGGAGTCCACACTAAGTGGTGGCTTACTTCTGACTCGAGCTCAGGGGTCACTCATGGTGAGCTCAGGAAACTGTGGTGCTAGGGCTTGATCTCCAGTCTGCTGCATCCTTGCTTACAATTGACATCAATCAAAGTCTGCTGATGGTGTGTTAATGTTCACAGAAACTCTAGAAAAGCAGTTTCCAGACTTATTTTGCCTACCACTCACTTTTCAGAGAAAAAAAAATTACTCAGTGACCTGTGGAATTCTATTTCCTTTGAGCAAACAGTGTACCTCAAATGCACCTAAGACTACTATCACCTCCTGATGGTTTCAGCATCTCTCTGGGGAGAGGCGTAGTACCACCCACTTTGGGAAACACTGGTAATACTTGCCCAGATAGCTGGGTACCACAGTTATTGCCAAGTTAACTTGAAGCATAAAATTAAACCATCACAGGAACTAAGAGTTTAACTGATGTGTTTCACATCTTCAGAGTTTTGTGACTCTTAGAAATAGATTAGTGTGAGTACATAGAAAAATCCAGCAAGCAACAAATGGTAATCAACATCTACAAAGATGATTGAACAAATGAAAATGTCATCACTGTCTTCTTACTCTGTGCAGCCCTACATGAGGTCACCTGACTGAGTGTGGGGTTCATAAAAAAAATTAACAACAGTACAGTTTCCTGACTATGGAACAACCAAAAATTAACTCAGAATCAAAGGCATACTGAACCCAAATTGTCCTGCAGTATTTGTATTGTTTTTCTTGTTTTGGGTTTTATTTTTTGGTGGGAGGATGTTTGGGGGCTATACCCAGGGGCACTCAGAAGCTGGTCCTGGCTCTGTGCTCAGGAGCAACTCACCTACGTGGTACCAGGGAGTGAACCCTGCCGGCTAATTGCAAGGTGAGCCTCTGAGCCCCTGCACTATCTCTCCAGTCTCCGAGTTCTATTTCTTGGGTAAAAAAGGGTCTGGATGGGAACAGCGTAAGAAGTTCGGGTCTATGCCACCTGAGAAAGCTGCAAGATCCTAGTGAGGTGGTAAAATGATGCCCAACCCCCAAGATGTCTATGTCCTAATTCCTGGAACCTATGATTTGGCAAAAGGACTTGCAGGTGTGACGGAGTGGAGGCTTCTGAGCTGGTGCTTACCCAGGTGTGTAACAGGAACCACCGACCTCAGAAGGCACTTTAGAGAGCCAGGCAGGAGCGGATTGGGGAGACCACAGATCACGGATTGAGGAGCTGCATGCCGGCATGCGTCCGTGACAGGGATGTGCTGCCACTACCCTACTTGCTTGGCGGATGGAGGAAAGAGCTCTTGGAAGGGACAGCACGAGGACACAGACCCTGTCCCAGAACCCAAGGAAGGAAGCAGTCCGGTTCACATCTTGACTCGACCCAGAGACTGAGTATGACCGCTGCCCTATGGAATGCAATATGTTAACTTGGTGTTAACTTTGCTTCTGTTGTTATAGCAGCAATGATCAGTCAATGTACCTTGTAATATAAATTTCTGAGAAATTCATCAAAAGGATCTTTTGATGGAAAAAAGAAGAGGAAATATATGTGTGTATATATGGTGGGAAATATAAGAGAAGCAGACATTTATTTTCCTGAATAATAAGACAATGGATAATGACTAAAATGTCCAAAATCTGCTAAGAGAAGAAGGAAGCAGAACAGCAGAACTTGTAAGAAAGGATGTAGGAAATTGCTCTTATCATCACCTGCGCAATCACACAATAGGCCCTTAATCTTTGGGCATGTATTACTTTATCAATATTTGAAACTGGACCAGAGAGAAATAGCTCAAAGGACTGAGTACAGGCATTGTGGTCAGTTTAGTACATGGCATTATGCAGGCCCCTGAGCAACATCAGGAAGAATCTCTGAGCACCGCTGGGTATGGCCCAGAAACAAAAGTTTAACCTAAGCAGGACGGATATCGTCCCCTCCCCGGGGCCCCAGGATCAGAGTGTGGTAGCTTGCTGTGGTCAACCTGGGCTAAGATTAGACTAATGCTGTGGAACCATCTCCAAGTAGTTCTGCTGGTATTGCCGTTGGCAGGCCCAGGCTTCTGTCTCTACACTCAGCCTCCTGCTCAACTTCAGCGTGAAGGTGGCTCTCGGCTTCCCCTTCACCAAGGCCAAGTGCTGCGGTCTGCATCCCCAGGCAGGCGTGACGGCCCAGCCCCGCAGGCACTGCAGCAGCGGGGCTGGCTGTGCTGTGCTTTGCTTGTGCTTGAGGCTGTGCACAAACTTACGGGCAACGGGTTACTATGGAAAGGGGCCACCAGTGCCATGGAAACTAAAAAAAAAAAAAAAAAAAAGCCAAAAAACCACCTTGGTAAAGGAGGGTCATTTCTGTGCCTAAAGATGACTTGTTTTGTGAACATTTGAAAAAAATTTTTTTTTGTCTTTACATATGTGGGGATGAGAGGCTGTCCCC
This sequence comes from Sorex araneus, assembly GCF_027595985.1. Lineage (NCBI taxonomy): Eukaryota > Metazoa > Chordata > Mammalia > Eulipotyphla > Soricidae > Sorex > Sorex araneus. The sequence goes on along the minus strand of NC_073313.1, from coordinate 324,320,843 downwards.
TCTCCCAAATTATGCTAAATTTACTATGTGCTCTAGAAAAGAAATGACGACTTGATAACACTATGTCTGTTTACAAAGTGGTGATAGAATAGCCAAGGTCCACTGCTGAGACATACTAGAAAATAGATTGCTTTCGACCTGGGTTCAATCCCGGCACCACATAGGGTCTCCAGTTCCCTGCCAGGAGTAAGCCTTGAAGACCTCTGGGTGTACCCTCTCCATGCCTCACCCCCAAAAAATAGCTGCTATGACACAGAGTAATAAGGTTCTCAGATCATCTGCATAATGGAGTCACCTGGTGACCTTTAAAAACTACTGTGATCCATCTCAAGCATCTTGGGAGGTCGGAGCCAGACCCACCAGCCTCTTAAACACTGGGGGAACCTTTCTTCCCTGGAAAGAGCACCACATACTCACATATGGTCACTTGGCTGTTGACAGAAATGAACACAGGAGAGATTTGCCCACCATTGCATGCATTTTGGGGGGGAAGTTTTACTTTATCTTAACATTTAAAAACTTCTACAGTATAAAATCCACAGCTTCATGGGGCCAGAGAGATAGTATAGTGGGTAAGGCCTTGCATATGGCTGACCAGGTTCAATCCCTACATCCCAGATGGTCTCCCAAGCACCACCCAGATTAATTCCTGAGCACAGATCCAGGAATAATTTCTGAGCTTTGCCAGGTGTGGGCCCAAAACCAAAACAAACAGTTTCTGGTTTGCTTTATTTTTATTGCGGTTGCATTGGATTACTATAAATGGACATTGGACTATGAATGTTTATGTTTTAGGGGTATGACCACACCGCACCTACCCCAAAGCACCAATATTCTGCCACAGCCTACTGGGGCCCCTCCAACCTTTTGGAACCACTTCCCTCACCCCTTCGTACCTGAGAAGTGATCAGAGTCAAAGGTTTATTTTCACTGGACATGTTCTGTTCCCTGCGTTTCTTTAGAATCCACAGATGAGTGAGCTCATCCATCATTTGTCCTTCTTGCTCTGCCTTTGCTAAACATGACATTTTCCAGTTCCATTCAATGCAGCAAACTGCACAATTTGGCCTTTTCTCAAAACTGTAGTCCTTGTATATATATGCATCTCTACACCATGTTTTCTCCATTCACTCACTTGCCAGGAGTTGTTTCCAGGTCATTGCAGTTGTAAATAGTGCTGAATGAATAGAGATGTGCATGTATCATTTTGAATCATTGTTTTTGTGTTCTTGGGATAGATATCTAAAAGTGGATTTTCTGGATGATACAGAAGTCTATTTTAAATTTTCTGAGCACTCTCATAGTGTTTTGCTTAGGAGCTGGACTAATTTCATTCATACCAGCTCTGCAGGAAGGCTCCTGTGATGCCAGGAATCAAACCCGGGTCTCATTTGTGCAAGTCAAGTACACTACAGTTCAACCATGTCTTGCCCAAGGGCTTCTTTTTGACATTATACCATATAGCTCCCTTTCTATAAACTAGAAAATGAGGTCAGAGCAAGAGTACAGTGGTAGGGCACTTCCCTTGCATGTAGCTGACCTGTGTTCGATCCCCAACATCCCATATGGTCCCAAGGCACAGCCAGAAATAACCCCTGAGCATTGCTGGATGTGAACCCAAACCTTCCCTCCAAAAGAGAGAGAGAGAGAGAGAGAGAGAGAGAGAGAGAGAGAGAGAGAGAGAGAGAGAGAGAGAGAGAGAGAGAGAAAAGAAAGGACTAGAAAACTTATATTGCCACTAATGTGTATCAAAGATTCTCCCTTGGGATCTTGATTCTTCCAGTTAGATTTACACACACAGTACTTGCATTTCAAAGTAGCACTGTAGCACCATCATCCCATTGTTCATTGATTTGCTTGAGTGGGCACCAGTAACGTCTCCATTGTGAGACTTGTTATTGTTTTTGGCATATCGAATACGCCATGGGTTGCTTGTCAGGCTCTGCCGTGTGGGCAGAATACTCTCTGTAGCTTGCTGGGCTCTCTGAGAGGGATGGAGGAATCGACTCTGGGTTGGCCGCATGCAAGGCAAACACCCTACCCACTGTGCTCTCGTATTTCAATGTAAGCAATAAGAAAAACCTTAAGTCACCACATTTTCCACCACATCTGATGAGCACTTGTTCCTGGTCTTTCTGATTGAGGCCATTCTTGCCACTGTGAGATGATAGTTTATTATTGCTGTTGACGCAGAGAGACATGGGGTCTCCTTATGTATATTGAGGAAAACACTGCCTGAAACCTAACCAGCCCAAAGAAGTGACACAGGATGCATCTTAGGAGACAGGAAAATCTTGGTTTCCAGGATGCCACACCTGGTGGTGTTCAGTGGCCATGCTAAGCCATGCTAAGAATCAAAGGTCACTAACTCCAAGCTCTCCCAATTGGCAACCACCCTAGCTACAGACTTGGGGCAAAGTGCAGGGGGCAGTTTGGGAAAACTGTACATAAGCTAACTTGGCAAAGAGAAAGGCCTGCATCTCTGCCCGAGACGTGCACTTATGTTAGTGTGCATGGCCCCATTCTGGGAAGTGGATATATTCTGTGGTATGTACTTTCTGGCCTTATAGCACATTTGCCCACATATTTGCCTAAACTTTGTACTTTTTTGGACCACAGCCAGCAATGCCCAAGAATTACTCCTGGCTCTATGCTCAGGAATCAATCCTGATGGTGCTTGAGGGGGAACATAGGGGATGCCTGAGATTGAACCTGAGTTGGCCACTTGTAAGACAAATGCCCTACCCACTGTGTTATCACTCAAGCTCCAGATGTGTACTTGCTTTTTACCTCATGGCATGTATTCTCCATTTTGGAAATTCACAACAGAACTGTGTGCTTGTCCCTCACTCCCCCTGGAAAAGCCCATGTTCTATCTTTCTACACAGCCTCTACCTTTACTCTCCCACCCCCTCATATTCCAGATAAATGTATTTCACCATTTCCTCCTGAAATTCTTTTCTGTGAGGGAAAGCCTAGGTAAGAATTTAGGACTGGGGGGTATGGTGCTGCCAGCAGGTCAACCTGTACAGTGCGGTGAGTGCATCAGCAGCCTGATGGTGCCTTTAGGCTTCCTGATACCCCATAATCACTGCTGTGCTTTTGGTCAGACCCCAACCACTTGGGAGCAAATTTATCAAGAAATTAAATGGCCAAAAGTTAGGTATGTGGGAGCCACGCCCAGAAACCACCTCTGGCTCAGCTATACAAGCTCATTTATTGGCCTTATTGTCTCTGAAATAAGACATAGATCTCTAAAGAGATCAAAACCAGTGATTAATCTTGGACCTGTGCATGACTGAACAGACTGGGATAAATCAAAGGGGTGCAGATTGGCCTGGTACCAACCCAAGCAGAGACCACGGCAGCCACTTGCTCCCACAATCTAAAATTGCCGACATACCCCTGGCCTGAGTTCACTGCCTTAGGAAGGACCTCGCCAAGATAATCTGTTGAAAATCCTGGTATGCAGGTTTTGTGACTGAAATCTCCAGGCTTTATCAGAGTTTGGATGGGCTACCTGCCCCCACTTCCCACTGCCCTGGAAGCACTGGCAGTCACCCCCATGAACCAACTCCAGTGCCACCATGTAAGCTTTACTACCGGCATTACTTCAGAGACCCCAAAAAAAATCTCAAAAGAGATCAAAAGTCGTAGTTAATCTGAGACTCGTGCATGGCTGAACAGACTGGGGTAAATCAGAGGAGGGCAGATCAGTCTGGTGCCCACCCAAGCAGAGCAGCTGTTTGCTCCCACACTTCAAAATCGCCGCCGTACCCCTGACCTGACTCCAGTCTCAGGATGAATCTCACTGAGACATAATCTGCTGAAAATTCTAGTATGCGGGGTTTTGTGACTGAAATCTCCAGGCTTTCTTGGGGTCGGGATGGGCTACCTCTCTCCAACTCCTTGTACTTCCGAAAGCCTTGGCAGTCACATCCCCACCCCAAAGCAGCCACCCAGTTGAAAAGCTACTCCAGCCTAACTGTCCCAATAAAAATACCAAATGTTCGGAACAAACACCATGACCTCTTAGCATCTGTATTGCAAACCATAATGCTTAGTGCACAAAAGGAAAAGGAGAGAGAGGGCAAGAAGGAAAGTGCTTCCCATAGAGGAGGGAGGGGTGTTGGGAGATGGTGGTAGGGAAACAGGGGACATTAGTGATAAGAAATGTACACTGATGGAGGAATGGGTGCTGGATCATTGTATGACTAAAACTCAATTATGAACAGCTGGGGCTGGACCAATAGCACAGCAGGTAGGGCGTTTGCCTTGCATGCGGCTGACCCCGGTTCGATTCCCAACATCCCATATGGTCCCCTGAACACCACCAGGAGTAATTCCTGAGTGCAGAGCCAGGAGTAACCCCTGTGCATTGCCGGGTGTGACCGAAAAAGAAAAAAATTATGAACAACTTCGTAATAATCTATTTTGTGGATACTCAAAAAAATTAAATATGGAGTTCATGCCCAATTCAATCAGCTTAATCAATGACTGAATAAATAGCAGTACTCCTACATTAAAAAATAAATAAAACAAAATAAAATGTTGATGCCAAAAAAAGAATTTAGGACTGACTTCCCTTTTCTACAAAGAGTGATTCCATGCTCTAGCCCAAATTCTCTGGCTCCCTGAGAAATTGGATGATGAGGATCATTTCTCACACCTGGCAGGATTTGACGATTGCCAAGGGCAAAACAAGTGTGACTCAATGGAGGCCATCTGGGGCTGGCAAGAAGATCTGAATCCCTGCAGGTGCTCAAAGCAAAGTTCCATCAATCCTGCACTCCCCTAGGCACTTTCTTTGATCTGCAATACCCCAAACATGTTTTTCTTATACCTAAAGGCCTCCTGCCTTGTAAAGCTTCTGTTCAGCTCCTCTCCCCGGTTTGATGAGGCTGTTTTTGTTGTTGTTTTCCTTTCAGTTATTTTGGGCCACACTCAGCAATGCTCTAGCACAGCAGGAAGGGCATTTGCCTTGCACGAGGCCAATCCGGGTTCCATTCCTCCGCCCCTCTTGGAGAGCCCTGCAAACTACCGAGAGTATCCGGCCCACACGGCAGAGCCTAGCAAGCTACTTGTGGTGTATTTGATATGTCAAAACAGTAACAAGTCTCACAATGGAGACGTCACTGGTGCCCTCTCGAGCAAACTGATGAGCAACGGGATGACATTGATACAGTGATACTCAGCAATGCTCAGGGCTCACTCCTGGCTTTGCACTCAAGTTACTCTTGGCAGTTGTCAGGGGACCATATCGGATGCTGGGAATTGAACCTGGGTTGGGCGCGTGCAAGGCAAGAGTCTTAATCGCTGTACTGTCTCTCCAGCTCGGTTGTTTGGTTTTTCATTGTTGAGTTTTGTGCTTTGTATAGCTTAGATCTCAGCCTTTTTCAGATGTATGGTTGGGAATATTTTCTCCCATTCAGAAATAGAATATCTTCTTATTTAAATTTATCATTTACTTGTTACCCCTTCCCTTAACCTTTGTGGTGTTCATATTGTGATGTCTAGGGATCAGGGCTTGATTGCAGTGCTTACTTGTGGTGCTCACCAGATACCACTTTTTTTTTTTTTTTTTTTCAGATCTCAGGTCAGATACCACTTTTTTGAACACCAGGAATCACAGCAGCAGTGCTGCCAGGATCACACTCAGAGATGGGGCAGCATCCGGGATAAACTGGCAGCTCCATGGGTATAAGGATGCGCTCTATGAATGAGTCACATCTCTGAGTCCCATCTTTCTGTTTCAGTTAGATTTTCTTCCACGGGTGCATAAGAGTTTTAGTTTGATGTCACCGTATTTATTTGCTTTTGTGTCCTGTGCAGTGGAATCCCTGAGACACCACTGGCACCCAAATTTTTGCAGTGTTTTACCTGTATTTTCTTCAATTGCTTTTTGTTTTTGGGTTAACTCAGGCAGTGCTCAGGACTTACTCCTGGCTCTGTGCTCAGGGATAACTCCTGACAATGCTCAGACAACCGTATGAGTTGCCAGGCATCAAATGTGGATCAGTCGCATGCCAGGCAATGCCCAATTTGTTGTACTATAATTTCAGGCCTTTTTTTTTTTTTTTTGCTTTTTGGGTCACACCTGGTGATGCACAGGGGTTACTCCTGGCTCTGCACTCAGGAATTACTCCTGGTGGTGCTCAGGGGACCATATGGGATGCTGGGAATTGAACCTGGGTTGGCTGCATGCAAGGCAAATGCCCTACCCGCTGTGCTATCACTCCAGCCCCTTGGCCCCATTATTTTCTTCAACTGATTTTTCAGTGAACTTTCAAGCCTGGTGTCAAGTACTGACTCAATTTCATCCTTTTGCATGTGATTTTCTGTCCCCACTCCCCCAGAACCATTTGTTGTTTTGTTTTGGGGGACCTCCTGAAGGGTCTTGTCACTAGTGCTCCACCTGGCAGTGCTTGGGAGAACATGCAGCACTTGGCATCTAACTCAGGCCTGGCTGTATGCAGCAGCGGGCTCCTGTGCTTTGAGCTGTCCATGGTCCCCAGCACCATTTGTTCAAGAGGTTTTCCTAATTCATTTTATGCTCTTGGCTCTTTGGTCATAAGTGAACTGTTATAAACCTGACCATTTATTTCTGGGCTCTAAATATATGCTATTGGTTGGTGTTTCTGCTTTCAATGATTCCAAATTGTTTTGACTACTATCACTTTGTAGTACAGCTTCAAGTCAAGGAATATGAGGCAGGATGAAATGATTCAGATCAAGCAACTTTTCAAAACAACTTTTATATTTTTAACATTTATTTCAATAAGAGAAACATAAATTCAGAATTAATGTGAGACCCTCAATATTTGGCAAAAGAAGTACTATTAAGAGTGTGATTTAAGACATTAACAAAATAAAAAGCACATTCTGAAGATAACTTCTAATGAGTTTTGGTTTGTAAAAATCAACTCAGTGGAGCAAACCCCCAAAGAGGAGAAGCAATCTATCCTGTTTCCATCAGCGTATTTTTCTCTTCTACTTGGTAAGCACTTGTAAAAGTCCAAATCCTTTTAACCAGAGACTATGATAAACTAGAGTTTAACAGGGTTTACAGATTATATGCTTAACACATTTTCTTTTTGAAAATATAAAAATATATAATCTGTTTTGAAAATGTCAAACTGAAAAACACATAACCTGGAACAAAATTTCCAAACAAGCTCAAAAACCTTGGCAAAATCACACATGAAACATCAAATAACAATCAACTTCATTTGTCAACTAAAATATTTGCTAAAAATAACTGAGTATAATACTTTAATATTTCAACAGAAATTCTTATTCTGTCATACACTGCATATTTTCTAAATAATTTGAAGAAATGTTCAATTATAATGCAAATGAAGACTAAACCTACAAGTGGTAAATCTAAAGATCTCATGAGAGCTCTAATTTCTAAACATAATTTTTATATGCTTACTTTTTGAAACAACATTTCCCTGAGCAGTATTTCTGCTTTGTTAGACAAATTAAAACATGATCTATGAATTTTGATTTCTCTCAATATCACCCATCAATTGTAGCTGGAACTCTTCTGCATGTCACTAAAGTAAGAAATAATTGTAAGAAATTTAAGGGGCTATCTGAGTGGCTATAAAAATGTGGTGGATTTAGAGCCTTGAGAACAGCAGGGGGCTGCTCATACAACTGAAATGATTTACTACCCTAAAACTGTCTATGGGTATTTTAACAAATTCAGAATGGCACTAGCTTCACAGATGAAAGACTCAATAATAAGTAAATTCCATCTTTGATGAGCAATGCATGTTAAAGACTGAAAGTGGGGTAGATTAAATTAACCTTGTGCTTTCTATAGAATAATGTTGAAAAACAACAAGCGAAACAACAACAAAAATTCTTCTGCCCAACACAGAAAATACCTCACCTTGAAACTTTATTTAATGTATTCTTGCGATCTATTACTCCTTAATATTCATGCATATTTAAAATTAGCATCAACTAGCAATTTAATGACAAAAATTGCAGTTTTCAATTTCATCCCCCAGATTTACAGGCCCAAAGACATACTATAATCAGTGCACAGACTCAGTACCACAACCAGCTGAGTTCCTCAAGTTTTTTTTAACGTCTCAGAAACCTCTCTATTGAAAATTGAGGTCTCTTTTCTTTCAAATAAATAAAGATAACAAGTATTGGAAATTTTTGTGCAAAAATGTAAATATGAGTTTCCTACAAGCCTAACTCCACACTAAAGGAAGATTGAAGTTTCATATTTACAATGAGATTTGATAACAACTAGATATATATTTCCCTTTGCATTATAGCTTATGTGGCTTGCAAGAACAATAAATTAAAACATGTAGAAGTCACTGGAGATCTGTAAGAAGTAAGTGATCTCAGACATCAGGTGTGCTTCTGTCTTTTCAGGTGCATTTCAAGGTGCTTTATGCAGGACGCCCTTGACCAAACCGATTTCTAGACCTAGATAGTTTGTAAACAGAAAGGAAGATCAATGGTGCTTCTAAAACAATATTGAAGTTGCTGCTGTCTCAGTTGCTGTCGGCTTGGCAGTACTAAAGCCGAATAAAACTGTATGTGGCTCCAGAGCCTACTGTTAAAAACTCTTAGAATGAAAGGGATTTTGGAATTTAAATGTTTTGATTTGAGGATGATAGTACATATATAATAAGTTTTGGATCTGGAGTCATGCCTGATAATCAAACATATTAATGTTTCTTCAGTTTCTATTTTGGGATAAATAAAAACTATAAAGAGCATCACTATTCAAGTTTTGGTTAGCATTAATGTATAAAACTATATTTTTGGGGGGCTGGAGCGATAGCACAGTGGGTAGTGCATTTGCCTTGCATGCGGCTGACCCAGGTTTGATTCCCAGCATCCCATATGGTCCTCTGAGCACTGCCAGGGGTTATTCCTGAGTGCAGAGCCAGGAGTATCCCCTCTGCATTGCCAGGTATGACCCAAAAAGCAATAAATAAATAAATAAATAAGATGTATGTATATATTTTTTTATTGGGGGGTCACACCCAGCGGTGCTCAGGGCTTAGTCCTGGCAGTGCTCAGGGAACCCTATGTGCTGCCAGGATCAAACCCAGGTTGGCCACGTGCAAGACAAGTGCTTTAACCCCTACACTATCTCTCCAGCTCCGTATGAAAAAAATCTTTCAGCTTGTTGCATGTTCTGGATTTCAGAATTACAAATAAGGCATTTGGATTTGAAGTAAAAATCGTGATTAAATATCAGTTATTATTAATCTTCAGCAGAAAACTGGTATAAAATGACATAGAACCAACAAGTTGGATTTTATTTAGACAAATAAAACAAAAAACCCCCACTTGAAATATGACTTCAATATTTATTGAAGTAATAAAGTAATAAAGATTCTGCTAATTCATACTAAGCTATAGTGCACCACTGCTTACATACTTATCAGCAACTGGCTCAGAATATGACTCAATAAAAACTTAAATTTTGGGTTCATGACCTTATTTTTAAGCCCTAAGTTTACAGTTAAAATTTGCTTTCAATTAATGCCTTGACCTAATCCTTGAAACAAAACAAAACTCATACATGCTTCTCATTTCTTGCCCCCATCCCCTCTTTCCCTGACCCCCCCGCAAAAAAAAGAAACAGACAAAAAACCAAAACCCAAAACCCACTTCATATCAGCGGCCTCTGAATTCCTTCACCTTGACTTACCTGGTGTTCTTCTCTGAGCTGGTCTGCCGTGCACTGGCTGGCACTGATGCCTTGATTTGTGCTTCCAGCCTAGAATAAATACCTCCTGCAAACTGAAGCATAAAGAAGCAAATCCGGTTATCTTTATGGAGTAAACAGAAGCTGCACATTATTAAAATGGCATCCATTTCAACTTGGATGTACTTCTGGTTTTTAAAATTCAGGCTCTTTGAATTATAATTTACAAGTATAATTAAATAGTAAAATGTGCCCTTTCCAGCCCATAGTTTCTGGATTTCTATTATTTGTAACAAGTGGTTGAACAGAACAGTTCCACCCCATTAGGAAAAATCTCCAGTTGATCTTATCCCCCTTTTCCTTTTGGGTCATCCACTCTGTTGGTGCTCAGGGAGGCTGGGGGTCAGGCGCTTAGATTCTCTGCAGTCAACTTGATCAGTGGTTCAATACTACTATTTGGGAGTGAGGGTGGGATTATGTGCTGGGGACAGAACTGGAATCAATGCTCTGGTGAGCCCTAACCCCTATTCCATCTCCCTGGTATCTCCTTATTGACTTTGGTGGGGGGACAGGGGTGGTGGCACTCAGCATTGCCTCAGGAGTAACTTCTTGCTCTAGGCTCAGGGATCACTCCTGGCAGGGATATCTAGGGACCATATGGGATTCTGGGGATCAAACCTTGGTTGGCAATGATTAAGGCAACCGCCCTACCTGCTGTACTATCTTTACAGCCCCTCCTTATTGATCTTTTAAGCAAACCTATTTACCATAATAATTCATGGCAGCCACTGGTCTCTTATGTCCCTATTTTGCAGAATACTAGATAATGTAAAATAGAAATATTAAATAAAATATAAATCAGTGAGGCTGGAGCGATAGCACAGAGGATAGAGTGTTTGCCTTGCACGGTCCACCCGGGTTCGATTTCTCCGCCCCTTTTGGAGAGCCTGGCAAGCTACTGAAAGTATCTCACCAGCACGGCAGAGCCTGGCAAGTACCTGTGGTGTGTTCAATATGCCAAAAACAATAACAACAAGTCTCACAATGGAGACGTTACTGCTGCCTGCTCAAATAAATCAATGAGCAACAGGATGACAGTGATACAGTGATAAATCAGTCTGTAGCCTTTTGAATTCTTTTACTTAGCATAAGAATGTATATGAGATTTATCTATCTATCTATCAGTAGCTTGCTCTGTATATGTACCACAATATTACTTACTTACCAAGTAAAATGCATTTGAATTGTTTTGAGGTTTTGTTATGACTATAGTTACTGTAAACAAGTGTGAATTGATATGTTAAATAAGTGGAAGTTTAACTTCATCAAAAAACTGAAAACTTCTTTTTGCATCCCTACTAGCTTTATGAAAATTTTAGATGCTTCATATTTTTGCCAGAATTATTATTTATTCCCAAGCAAGGCTGAAGAAGCCCAGAGCCATTACGGGTGAAGCTCAGGGCAGCTGTGTCACATTTCAAGGTTCAGTGTTTGGACCTGCTGATGCACAGCTGCAAGGGACTAAACCCAGGGCCTCATACCTGCACGGCACACACTCCAGTGTTCTGTGCTAACTCTCTAGCCTCCGCCAGAATATTTTTATTAAAAAAAAATTTTTTTAGGGGGGGTCACAGCTGGCAGTGCTCAGGGGTTACTCCTGGCTCTGCACTCAGGAATTACTTCTGGTGGTGTTTGGGGGACCATATGGGATGTCGGGGATCGAACCATGCAAGGTAAATGCCCTACCTTCTGTACTATTGTTCTGGCCATTTGCCAAAACATTCTTAAAAAGTCACAAACCCCGGGGCTGGAGTGATAGCACAGTGGGTAGGGCGTTTGCCTTGCATGCGGCCAACCCAGGTTCAATTCCCAGCATCCCATATGGTCCCCTGAGCACCGCCAGGAGTAACCCCTGCGCATCGCCGGGTGTGACCCAAAAAGCAAAAAAAAAAAAAAAAAAGTCACAAACCCGAAGATCAATGGAATAGGGCTGAATATTCTGACACACACCCTCAAATATATGATCACTTAATCTTTGATGGGGAGCAAGAAATATTAAGCAGAACAAGGAAAGCCTGTTTAACAAGTGGTGCTGGCAAAACTGGATAGCTACATGCAAAAAAATGAACTCAGAACCTCTATCTCAACCACCACTAAAGACCTCAACATCAGGCTCAAATGCATAGGGGAAGAAAATGTAGGTAAAACCCTCCATGATACTGAAGCTAAAGCTATCTTCAAAAATGAAACACCACTGGGGCTGGAGTAATAGTACAGCGGGTAGGACGTTTGCCTTGCATGCGACCGACCCAGGTTCGATTCCCAGTATCCCATATGGTCCTCTGAGCACCACCAGGGGTGATTCTTGAGTGAAGAACCAGGAGTAATCCCTGTGCATTGTCAGCTGTCACCCAAAAAACAGAACAAAAAAGATAGAAACCCCACTGACAAAGTGGAAGCAAAGATAAATGGGACTACATTAAACTAAGAAGCTTCTGCACCTCAAAAGAAACAGTGTCCAAGATACAAAAACAGCTCATGGTATGGGAAAGGCTATTTACCCAATACCCTCCTGATAAGGAGATAATATCAAAGATGTACAAAGCATTTTCTTGAATCTACAAGAAAAAATACCCAACCCCACAAAAAATGGGGTGAAGAAGTGAATAGAACTTTTTTGGGGGGGTTACACCCAGTAATGCTCAGGGGTTATTCTTGGCTCTGCACTCAGAAATTACTCCTGGCAGTGCTCGGGGGACATATGAGATGCTGGGGATCGAACTCAGATCAGCTGCATGCAAGGCAGAGCCCTACCCGCTGTACTATTGCTCTGGCCCCCAACTTTTTCAAAGAAGAAATTTGAATAGCCAAAAGGCATATGAAAAACGCTCTTCATTATTAATCATCAGAGATGCAAATCAAAATGACAACGAGATATCACTCTTCATTATTAATCATCAGAGAGATGCAAATCAAAATAACAATGAGGTATCATTTCACACCACAGAGACTGGCACACATCCAAAAGAACAAGAGCAACAAATGCTGGTTCAGATGTAGGGAGAGAGGGACTGTCCTTCATTGCTGATGGGAATGCTGACTGGTCCAGCCTTTTTGGGAAAACAATATGAACATTCCTCAAAAAACTAGAAATTGGGGCTGGAGAGATAGCAGAGCGGGTAGGGCGTTTGCCTTGCACGCGGCCGACCCGGGTTCAAATCCCAGCATCCCATATGGTCCCCTGAGCATGGCCAAGGGTAATTCCTGAGTGCAGAGCCAGGAGTAACCCCTGTGCATCACCAGGTGTGACCCAAAAAGCAAAAAAAAAAAAACAACAAAACTAGAAATTGAGCTCTCCTTTGACCTGCAATACCACTTCTAGGAATATACCCTGGGGTATAACACACAGTAGAAATACCGTCTGCATTCCTATGTTCATTGCAGCACTATCCACCATAGTCAGAATCTGGAAACAACCTGGGTGCTCAAGAATAGAATAATGGATAAAGAAACTATGGTACATCTACACAATGGAATACTATGCAGCAGTTAGGAAAATGAAGTCATGAAATTTGCTTATAAATGGATGGGCATGGAGAGTATAATGCTGAGTGAAATGAGTTGGAAGGAGAGGGACAATGTATATTTTATATATATATATATAATTTTTATGTAACACACATGAATGCAATCATAAATTAGAAGACTAATATCCAAGGTCAGGTTAAAACAGGGCCTAGGAGGACTGGTCAATGGTTGGAACCAGTCACAAGTGTGTGGGGAGGGTAGGTAAGATAGAGAAGGGACCAGGATGACAATAATAGCTGGGAATGATCACACTGGACAAGAACTGAGTGTTAAAAGTAGGTAAAGGAATATATCAGATAACCTTTCCGTATATGTACTGCAAACCACAATGCCCAAAAAGGAGGAAGAGAGGGAGGGTGAGAGAGAAGGAGGGAAAGCGAGAGAGAGAGAGAGAGAGAGAGAGAGAGAGAGAGGGGGGGGGGGGGGAGGGGAGAGGAGGGAGAGGGAGAGAGGGAGGAATGGAGAGGGAGGAAAGGAGAGGGAGGGAAGGAGAGGGAGGGAGAGAGCAGAGGGGGGAGGGAGAGGAAGAGAGAGACAGAGTGGGGGAGGGAGAAGGAGGGGGGAGAAAGAGGGAGAGAAGAAAAGCACCTCCCATAGAGACAGGCTGTGGGGGGAGGTTAGGGGGTGATGGGAGGGAAACTGGGGATTGGGAGTCACTGGTGCTGGGAAATGTACACTGGTGGAGGGATGGGTGTCACTGTATGACTGAAACCTAATCATGAACAGTTTGTAAGGATCTATCTTACAGTGACTCAATAAATTTTCTTTAAAAAGTCATTCTAGGGGCTGGAGAGATAGCACAGCGGGTAGGGCGTTTGCCTTGCACGCGGCCGACCCGGGTTCAAATCCCAGCGTCCCATATGGTCCCCTGAGCATGACCAGGGGTAATTCCTGAGTGCAAAGCCAGGAGTAACCCCTGTGCAGAGCCAGGTGTGACCCAAAAAGCAAAAAAAAAAAAAAAAAAAAAAAAAAAAAAAGTCATTCTAGTTGGTGTACAGTGATATTTCACTGAAGTTTTAATTTACATTTAAACCAATAACCAATTTTTTCATGTGCTTATTTGAAATGTGTTTCCTTCCCTCAATTTAAAGTCTGATTCTTTTCTTTTCTTTTTTCTGGTGCTCAGTCCCAGGTATGGGGTACCAAGGCATCAAGGGTTGAACTAGGGACCCATTAGTGTAAAGCAGGCAGGCAGGCATTCCATATTTGAGCTCTCTTCTTGGCCCTGGGATGGTTAATCTTTTGGTCATTTCTTTTCACTGGATTGTTTGATAATGGGGTTTTAGGATTTATTATAGATACAACAAATATTTTACCATATGTCAAGAGTTTTACAAATATTTTCTCATACTTTTAACTTATCTTTTCATGTAATAGTTGTCTTTTTTTTTCTTTTTGGGTCACACCCCGTGATGCACAGGGATTATTCCTGGCTCTGCACTCAGGAATTTCTCCTGGTGGTGCTTGGGGGACCATACAGGATGTTGGGAATAGAACTCGGGTTGGCTGCATGCAAGGCAAGTGCCCTACCTGCTCCAGCTCTCTGAAATAGTGTTTTTCAAATAAAAAGATCTTTAAGATTCTGATAAAGCCCAATTTGTTACTTTTTTTGGAGGGGGGGCACACCTGATATGCTCAGGGGTTACTATGGGCTCTGCACTCAAGAATTATTCCTGGTGGTGCTTGGGGGATCATATGGGATGCTGGGGATCAAACTCAGGTTGGTTGGGTGCATATAAGGCAAATGCCCTACCGGCTGTACTATCACTCTGGCCCGTGTTACTATTTTCTTTTAAGGATTATGCCTGGAGGTGCCTGGGGCCACTGGTGTCACATCTGGTGGAATTCAGGGGACCACGCAATATTGAGGATCTTCTGGTCTTACACACACCAGTAATGTGCTCCATCCTTTTGAGATACATCCCCAGCCCTTTTTAGGAAATAAACTTTATATATACAAATTAAGGAAAAAAATTACTGTGAAAATATACTTATATATAATACTATGATTAATAATTCTACTAATGTAGGTAATTTGTAGTCATCACTTTTAGCAACAAAACATTGCATTTTATTTTTATTGTAGCTGAGATGATCCAGTTCCTACAGTATTAATGTTTCTGTTGAGGTGTGCAAAGTTACCACACCTCCCCCATTACTCAAGTGCCAGAGACCCTCAATCACAGTCCTCAGAGAATGTCTATGTGCCGTTCTCAGAACTGACCAAGACCAGCAGCCTGTGGGAAGGTGCTGTCTAGGCAATCAGCAATGGGCAGTTAATCTACTTGCTGTGTGACATGGTGTTTTCAGTGACAGTGAACATTATTCTGAGGGTTATGCAGCAGTGGCAGTGGATTTGAACTAGAGGTGCACAGACCGGTGGCTGTGTCTGTAGGTACAAAGGGCTGAAAACCACTTCCATGTGAAAAATATGGCAAGCTGGTCAGAATATAAAAGGATTTAAGCAACCCTTTAAATTCTGCCTAAACATTTTTATAATCCTGGTGATGAAAATAAGGAGCATACTTAAGCAAGAGTAGTACATTAGCACACAATTCTTACTTCTTTTCCTTCCTTTGACTTAACACGATCCAGATCCCCCAATCTCATCTTTATTAGGTGTCCTGTAATTTCAGACATCCGCCGCTGATCTGAAGGTAAAAATAATAAGGCTTTTTTTTAATGAGGATTTTTTTTTGGGGGGGCGACCACACCAGGCAGTGCTCAGGGCTTACTCCTGACAGGTTTGTGGAGCTGTATGGAGAGCCAGGGAGGAAACCTGGGTTGGGCACATGCTAGCCAACAGTCGTAACTGTTATACTCTCTGGCTCCCTATGGCGGTGATTTGTAATTTTCATTTCTTATAGAAAACTTCAATCATCAAGAGTTATAAAAATATCAGTGAAGGGGCTGGAAGGAGAGTCAGGTGCTTGCTCTACACATCCAAGCCAGTTCAATTCCCTTATGGTCCCCCAGACACCACCAGGAGTGACCACTGAGCCCAGAACCAGGAGTAAGCCCTGAGAACAGCCAGGCGTGGCTCCAAACCAAAAACAAAAAAATAATTCTAGGCTGAAGCGGCAAAATGACCGATACCTGAATAATTGTGTGTCTTTTTAGATCATTTTAAGCCCACCTAAAAATTATTTAGTCATCTTTTGTTGTTGAGCCACACCTTAGTATGCTCAGGGATCACTACAGTGGTATCACTCAGGGGACCATATGCAGTGGCAGGGATCAGTCCAGGTTGGTCACATGCAAGGCAAGCGCCTTATCTGCTATCTCCCAGATCTATATTCAGTCATCTTTAGCGTGAAAATAACAGGCAAAAAGCCTGAGAGACCTCAATATCATAAGTGTATAAACTATTACATTATCTACAGGGATTGTCTAGTAATGAAATTCTGATTGAAGCTCAAGAAATGTACTAATTCCGGTTTTATTACAGTTTGAATATTTGAAGTTATCATATTAAGGGGCTGGAACAATAGTACAGTGGATAGTGCATTTGCCTTGCATGCGGCTGACCTGGGTTTGATCCCCGGCATCCCATACAGTCCCCTGAGCACTGCCAGGAGTAATTCCTGAGTGCAGAGCCAGGAGTAATGCCTGAGCATTGCTGGGTGTGACCCCAAAAGAAAAGAACAAAGTTATCATACTTCATAAAGTGAACAATTTCTATCATTATTTTCACTTAAGTTATACAACACCAAACAATAAAACTTACCATCTTCTCTTTGTGCATCCTGATTGAATCTCAAGGATCTTGTAGCATCCCACTTATTTCTCTGCATACTTACACTGTTGAAAAGGTCAAACAGAAGTTAACATTGGTGCTTCAGGAGTGGAAATCTGATTGGATTAAAGAACAATACTCACATGAAAGGAGAAACATCTCTAGAAGATGACTGAAAAAAAGTTGACAACACCAAGGCACAATTAGAACACATTTATTACTGGTATAATAAAAATAAAGAGCTTACATTTACTGAGTGAAATATACTATACTAAGAGCACTGCAAATATTAATCCTTTTAATAAACTTTTGAGACAGAATCTATTAATATCTTTATAATAAAGCAAATTCAGAGAAGTTAAGAAACTTATCCAAAGAGATAAGGATGTAGAATTTGAGTCCAGCTTTATTTTTGTCCCTGGAAGCCTTTGAATTCACCCTTTAACATGAGGATGAATACACACCTGTGCAGTTCAATTGTGTGGAACTTATTCCAACTCTAGCCTCTCACATGGATTTCTAAAATCCATGGTTTCTCTTTTAGCCAACTATGGTTATAACTGTCCTCTTTTTCTTACCTGGTTTTTTATTCCTTCCTTTGAAGGCATGAAGAAATAAGAATACTTTTAAAGTTCATATAATGTGATTTATTTGAAAGTTTCAAATATTTATTTAAAAAATAATAATACTGGTTCAAAATAAAAAATGTAAGAACAGGGGCCAGAGTGATAATACCATGAGTAGAGCACTTGCTTTGCATGTGGACAATCTGAGCTCTATCCCAGCACCCCATTTTGGTCCCCTGAGCCACACCAGGAGTGATTCCTGAGCACCGCCAGGTATAGCTCCAAGACAAAACAAAGTGTACAAACATTGCACACTTTGAATAAATTTCCTGGTTTAATTCTTAGTACTGAAACAGAAAGAAATTTCTCTACCAAAGCAGTGTTTCCTTCATTGGTTGTGTTAAGCACACAACCAATCTTCTCAATTTCTTATAGCTTTCCATAAATAGTTTATAAATGTACCATAAAATTCATATATACATTCTCTATCTATTCTGTTAGAATATACCATTAAAAAGCAGCACTTGGGGCCGGAGCGATAGCACAGCGGGTAGGGCGTTTGCCTTGCACGCGGCCGACCCAGGTTCGATCCCCGGCACCCCATATGGTCCCCCAAGCACCGCCAGGAGTAATTCCTGAGTGCAAAGCCAGGAGTAACCCCTGAGCATCGCTGGGTGTGACCCAAAAAGCAAAAAAATAAATAAATAAATAAATAAAAAATAAAAAAATAAAAAGCAGCACTTTCCTTTGTTTACCTGTAAATATAATCATAGAGATCTTTATCCCATTTTTTGACACTGCTAACTTTTTTTTAATACTGCTAACACTTCATTGTAGTTTTTATTCCTTTTCAGATATTTTTTGAGGGGCGGGGGCATAATTGCTTATTTCTTGAATGGACTACAGGGCAGTATGAGGTCAAAGTTACCTTTTCCGCTGTCTTTTCTTTCTTTTGACCACCGCCGGGTGAAGGCATCTGCTTTTTTGGTTGTTTAGTGAACTTCTTTGGTTTCTCTTTTTTTCCTGAAAAGCAAAGGACAATGTTAAAGAGTAAACCATATACTCCAATTCACTTCATATGGAACCATTGAAAAAAAGCTGTTTTTCAGACCAGACAGACAGTTCACCTGGCTGAGCACATGCTGTTTTGCATGTGGAGACCCAGGTTCAATCCCTGTACCACATGGTCCCCCAAGAACCGCTGTGTGTGGCCCCAAACCAATGAAACAAAAAGTACACATTATTTTTTAAAACTTGAAAATTGCCTTGGAAAAAATATATATGGGGACATCACACTGAAAGTGCTTTACAGAGGCCCATTTTAATCACTTTTCTTCTATTGGTAGATACCTTGAGGGGCAGGGTAATGGGGGCAATGAATTAAAAGTCTCAAATTAAATGTAGAAAAATGTTGGGGTAAATATTACATATTGATTTTTCCAAATCTAATTCAACAGTGGAACAAAGACCAAGTTTTTGAACACAAAAGGCAACTAGTGCCCAGAAAAACACAATTTGAGAATGGTAGGAGAAAAGAACTCATACAAATCCCCTGAAAGATCATTTACTAAGGCTTGAGGCAAAAATGAACTTGGAAAAAAACAGATTTAAGACAAACTGTAGGGGGTGGAGCCGTGGCATAGCAGGTAGGCTGCTCATTCTCCACGAAGCTGATTCAGGTCAGATGCCTGGCATCTCGTATGATTCCACAAGCACTGCTAGGAGTAACCCCTGAGCATTGCCAGGTGTGGTCCAAAAACAAACAAAAACAGACAAATTGTTTTCTGTAAAAGGACATTCCTGTGGTCAGCATTTTAAACTTATCCTTGCTAACAGTTTAATGGACAAAGGAGAGGGACAAAAAAATAAAAATAAAAATAAACTTAAAAAAAAACAAAGGAGATGGACAGAAATGAAGGGAAGGAAAGAAATATGTTCTCTAGAACAATGTTTGAAGGTAAATGTTTGAAGGCAAAAAGGTTGGTTCTCTGAATCAGTTTCCCAAACATTATTTGTGTAACACCTGTACAAGTTTTGCTATTCCAAAGATAAATTTATCATTACTATGAGAGGAAAATCTGTGAAAGTGTAAAACAGAATATAGCCTTGAAGATACTGAAATAAGAATAGAGATAATCTAGACAAACTTACTCGCTTGCTGGCAAATCCTGAGCTATGTCTTTTTGTTAAAGTGAGAGATTGCCAGTATTGTCAAATTGCCAGAAGATAAAATTGTTAATTGACAATTGACAGTTGACAATAGCAGTGTGACCATTGACAATAGCAGTGTGAAGAGTTTGGACAATCCCTTATAAGGAGAACAATTATAAAAATAGACTTTAAAATATTATATAGACTGGAGGGCTAGAGTAGGGGTTAAGGTGGCTTGCCTTGCATCCTACTGACTCATCTCAGTTCAAATTACCAGCACCATATACGGTTCCCCTGAGCCCACCAGGAATAATTTCTGAGCCAGAGTAAGCCCTGAACACTGCCAGGTATGGCCCCAAAGCAAACAACCAAAAGAAAAAAATTTTGAAATTTAAAGGGGTAATTGAAGAAACAAGGGAATTATTAAGAAAGCAAACTCCAAAGTCACTGTCACTGTCATCCCGTTGTTCATCAATTTACTCGAGCGGGTGCCAGTAACATCTCCATTCATCCCAGCCCTGAGATTTTAGCAGCCTCTCCTTACTCGTAAACTCCAAAGTATGAATGAAAATTCTGTTTAAATCATTGGCCGACCATTAAAATACATAGAATGATATAACTCTTGGGGAACAAAGAAATAGCAGTTAGCAGCTTAAACAGAATAAGAAATAGAATATAAAAATCTGTTCAGAGACATCAACTATTGCATACCACAGGGAAGAATGATTCTGCAGCTTTGGTGCAGTCAAATTAACAAAACCCCACAATCCTCCCAAGAAAAACAAAATCATAGTGGACAAAAAAAATGTACTATATCTATTTTTCAACCGAAAGTTAAGGATTAAAAAAAAAAGAGGCAACAACCTGAAAGGGATAAACCAGTTAGAAAATAAGCAGTCAGTAGAAATGGATTCTGAGAGGACCAGGACTTTGCAGGCAATAATGACTTCAAAGTAGCTTAAGGTAAAACTGTGGTTATACCTCAGAGACTGGCACACACCAAAAAGAATAAGAACAACCAGTGCTGGCATAAATGTGGGAAGAAATGGACTCTCATTCATTCATTGCTGATGGGAATGCCAACTGCTCCAGTCTTTTTTGGAAAACAATACGGGCATTCCTCAAAAACTAGAAATTGAGCTTCCAATATGACCCAGCAATACCACACAGAAATGTCATCTACACTTGTATGTTCATTGCAGCATGTTCACAATCGCTAAAATCTGGAAACAACCTGAGAACAGATGAATGGATAAAGAAACTATGGTACATCTACACATGGAATACTATGCAGCTGTTGGAAATAATATAAAGTTATGAAATTTGCTTATAAATGGATGACATGGAGAGTATCATGATGAATAAACTAAGCCAGGAGAAGGACAGACATAGAATGACTGCACTCATTTGTGGGATACATATATAAAAAAACATAGTATGAGACTGACACCCAAGCATAGTAGAAACAAGGGTCAGGACAAATGGTCCACGGCTGAAAAGCTGCCTCAAGGGTTGGGGGAGAGGGCAGTTGGGATAGAGAAGGGACCATTATGACAATGATGGTTGGAAGGGATCGCTCTGGATGGGAGATGTGTGATGAAAGTGGGCAAAGAATCGAATATGATAGACTCTCAGTATCTCTATTGCAAGCCATAATGCCGAGAGAGAGAGAGAGAGAGAGAGAGAGAGAGAGAGAGAGAGAGAGAGAGAGAGAGAGAGAGAGAAGACAGACAGACAGACAGACAGAGAGGGAGAGAGAGAAAAAAAGTGCCTGCCATAGAGGCAGACTGCAGGGGAGGGTGCAAGAGGGAAGCGGGGGATATCGGTGGTGAGAAATGTACACAAGTGGAGGGATGGGTACTGGAATATTGTATGACTGAAACTCAAAGCTCTGTAACTATCTCATTAAAACAAACAGCCAAAACTGTGTTACTGAGTAAATACAGAGAAATCTCAACAAAGAAATAAAGACTATAAAAGAATTCCAGGGTAGTCCTAGAGCCGAAAGCACAATCCTTTCCTGTGTGAGTGAGGCCACGAGATCAGTCCCTGACGGTACCCCATATCATTCGGTGCAACCACCAGCACTGCTCTTGTGCTCCCAGCTCACCACTGATGCATGTCAGGCTGGAGGGCAGCGTCGTACCAAGAGCATGCAAGTACCACAACCAAGCTGCAGACACAGTGACAACAGTGAAGGGAAGGGAAAATACTGTATTTAAGTTTCACTCGGGCCAGGGAGGTGGCTTGAAGGGCCGGAGAGCAAGCTCTGCACGGAGCCCTTGGCTCAATCCCTAGCGCTGCACGATCCCCAGAACACTGCTGGAAGAACCCCTCCCCCCCCCAGGTGTGGCTCAAAAGCAACAGAAGCTTTACTAGATGAGAGCAAGTGAAAATCTGAAATGGCAGAAGATCAAAGAAAATTAGGCTAAAGCATTAAACAATTTATTTGATACAAGGAAAACAAAGGGAAAGTTAAAGAGAAAGAAAAGCTCCAGAGATCTGTGGGTAATATCAAAAGGCTGAGTGGGGAGTTCAGAGGGCGAGAGAAAGGAGCAGGAAACGCCTAAGGGCATCACTGGAAGCACCAAGTGTTAAGGAAAAATCCAAGAAGTCCATCAAATACCAAAAGAGACAGAAAACCATTATCTAGGCTAGTCATATAGTCAATCTTTTGAGAGCCAAAGATAAAATAATATTGAAAGCAGCAAGATAAAAAGGGCACACTGTAGACAGGGGGAGTAATTACATGGTCAGTGGCTTTTTTCTTAGCAGAAAAAAATATAGGCCAGAATATATTGAAATGCATGTTCAAAGTGCTGAAAGAAAAAAAACACTGCTAGCAAAAGTTATCTTGTGAGGAAACTGTATTTCGAAAATAAAATATTTCAGGTAAATTTGAAAAATAAGAGAATTCAGTCAGTAAAACTGACTAGAGAAAATAACAGAAGTTAACTGTCAGAGTTAAATAACATCATCTGGTAATTTCAGATAAATTCAGGGAAATGATATATAAGTATGTAACTACAGAAGACTAAAAGGTAAACATTAATTTTTATTCTTTAAATTTTTATTCTTTAAAGGAAATCCATTTATTTAAAGCAAAAAATTTTAACTGTTGGGTTTCTCCTGTGCTGGGAGATAGCTCGAAGGGCTGAGCACAGTGCGAGTTCTGACCCCAGCACTGCACATCCGCAGGTACCACCTACTCTGCCCTACACGCAAACACAAACAAAATGCAGAAACAGAAACAAAAATATGGGAACAATTCAAAAATGAAGAGTAAAATAGAAGAACCGATATATTAATAAAGATACATACTTTGAATTAAAAAACACAGACTGAAAATTCAGGGATAGAATAAAATATACCAGGCAGCAAATCAAATCTAGAGAGATCATATTAATATTAAAAAAAATAGATGTCAATAATGGCAAGGGTTTTTTTTGGTTTTTTTTAAAGGCCATACCTGATGGTGCTGGCAGAAGGGCTACCCTGGCTCTGTGCTCAGGGGACCATTCAGGGCCAGGGGTGGAACATGTAAGACTAGTGTCTTAACCACTGTACTATCTCTCTGCTCTAAGACAGGCAGTTTTACTACAGATAAGGGATACATCAGTATAAAAAAAATCAACATTGTGTAAATTTATGTGCTTAATTACAAAGTTCAAACACACAAGAATAAACCTGAAAGGGAAAATATGTAAGTGAATATTTATAATTGGAATGAGTAGTCAGAAAATGGTCACAAATATGGAAGACTTGTACCTACTATTGCAATCTGGAACATGTCCCAATAATATTTAAAGCATAAAACTACCTAGAGTAGTTCTCTGAACATGACAGAATGAAAGTGGGAACTGTAACTGAAAAGGATATGGGAAATCAGAAAATATATGGAAATTACACAGCTACACATGGAAGAAAACCAGAGGATAAAATCAGGGAAGTCAGAAAATATTTATCACAATATCACCTTACAAAAATTAAGATGTGTGGAATACAAGTAAATCATTTTAGCACTTTATAGTCTTATATAGACATCACTGACTTAAGCTTCTACCTTAAGAAATTAAAAAAGGAAGAGGAAGAGGAAATGAATTAAAATTACAAGGAAAAAACTATTAACTATAAGGGCAAAAATCTACAGTCAAATATAAAATATACTATTGATGGCAAAAATTTAAAAAAGAATCACAGTTGGGTTCTTTAAGAAGGTGCTAGAGGGGCTGAGGAGAAGCCCAGGGGGTCTCACTGCCTTCGGGCCCTGAGAGTGAGACCAGCAATGGGCCATCCAGGCAGCAGAACTGGGCAGGTATCAGTGGAAATGACCTGCCCTCCCCAAATCACTACACATGCAGTAAAGGGTCAAGGGAAATACTGGCTGGAGGTGCCGCTCAGCAGTATGGCACTTGACTTGCATGTGTGAGATCTTGTGTTTGGTCCCTGTCACCACACTCACACAAATTCTATGAGCAATTTTGTGTCTATGATACAATAACCGAATTCCTTGAAAGACACAAATTATCCAAAAAAGATGAAAGAAAATTAATCTCACAGGCCAGGGAGACAGTTCCAAGGGATGGAGCACAAGTTTTGAATTTGGAGGCTGTGAGCTCAATTCCCAGAGCTACTGCCTGTGGCCCTGCTGGCCCCCAACATTATTAAGCCCAAGCAACACTGCACTGCTGGACTGGATACCGCAGCAAACAGTCCTTGACCACCACTAGGGAGGCCCCCTCCCAATACCCCAAAGAGGTAAATCTGAGGATGGGCTGAAATGGTAGAGCATACAACATGCATGCGAGGCCCTGCATTCCATTCAGAGCCCTGCCAGGTGTGACCCCATATCAATTTTTTAAAAAATGGGTAAATTTTAGGGCTGGAGTGACAGCACAGTGGGTAGGGCGTTTGCCTTGCACAAGGCTGACCCAGGTTTGATTCCCCTGAGCATCACCAGATATGACCCAAAAAGCAAAAAAAAAAAAAAAAGGATAAATTTTATTAAATGATAAAGTCAACTGTGAAGAAATGAATACAGGGGCTGTACAGCAGGTAGGGCATTTGCCTTACATGTGGTTCGCCTGGGTTTGATCCCCAAAGCCCAAGTGGTCCCCCAAGCACCACCAGGCCTGATCCCTGAGTGCTGAACCAGGATTAAGCAATGAACTCCACTGGGTGTGGAACAAAAACCAAACAAAAGAATGGGTACGACTAGAGAGATAGTCCAAAGGGCTGGAGTACGCACTCTGCATGCTAGAGCCCTGGGTTTGATCCCTGACACCACTGGGTGTAATTCCAACACCCCCACCAAAAACAAACAAATGAACAAGCCCTCAACTGAGGTCCAGTCCTTTGAGCTATCTCTTTTGCCTGGATTATAATTTTATAATTTGTTCAATCAACACTATATGTAGTACTTTATGCTTGTGACCAGAATTCCAGTTTCCGTCTGTCACCACAGGAATTTTGATGGATCCTCCTTTACTTCCCCTGGGGTAACCATTTAGATTTGTATAAGGCCAATTCCTTTGCCTTTATAGTAAAGCTTGAGAATGCAAGCCCTTTTCATATTTGAGGGGGGGGATAAGCATATCTAGCTGTTCTCAGGACTTATTCCTGGCAGGGGGTGGGGGAATCATATGGGGTGGTGGGGAGCAAACCTAGGTGAGCCATATGCAAGGAAAGCACCCTACCTTATCTGTCTACCCCCAAGAAGGTAAGCCCTTTGTGTGTATAACATTTAGAAATTTAGTACAAATTTTAACTTAGAAACCAATACTTTGTTTCTTGGATACTTCTTCTTCATCTCCAACTTCATCTTCAGTAACCTCAGATCCAGTGGTATATTCTTCTTCTTCTGAAAATAATGATTGTTGCTTCTAAATAAAAATATGAAACATGTCCTATTAAATTATATAATACTATAGCTCTAGAAGGTATTTCAAACATACTTATTTAAATTTATTTTGGATAAGTGAGACAAGCAAATGTTGACTGATTACTGCTGAGCACAACATCCAGAAAATAGATGTTGAATTTAGGACAGGATTACCATGTAGCCATTCTACATTTACTTTACAGATTTTGGCTGAGTTACAGGCACACAAAAGGCAGTCAGTATGCTTTTTGTTTGTTTTGGGGTCACATCTGGCAATGCTTAAGGGTTACTCCTGGTGGTGCACAGGGGACCATATGAGATGCTTGGGATTGAACCTAGGTCAGCTTGTGTAAGCCAAGTGCCTAGTCACTTGTACTATCTCTCCAGCCCTGATACTCAATATTTTTTCAACTGCATCTCCATCAGACAGCTGGGTATATATTCTATGACACTGAGATTAAATTAATATATAATACTTGACTTAATTTAATCTCATAAACAAGTATATATACATATTGCTGGGGTCAATCATGCACTTGATCTCTGCTTTAGTCTCCTGCATCTATTTCCCATACATTCTTCCTGTTATCACTGAACCTAATTCCTGCTCCGTACCTGGTGCTACATACAAGGTGGAAATGACATGACCTAATGACTTGTTTTGTTTCTTGGCTACACCCAGTGGTCCTCAAGGGCTGCTAGCATTTCAGTGCTCAGAGGTGACTCCTAGAGGTGTTAAGGGGGAGGTACTGGGCATCCAATCTAGGAGCTGAGCATGTACAGCATGTACTCCAGTCCTT
Source organism: Sorex araneus (assembly GCF_027595985.1). Taxonomy (NCBI): domain Eukaryota; kingdom Metazoa; phylum Chordata; class Mammalia; order Eulipotyphla; family Soricidae; genus Sorex; species Sorex araneus. Next base: position 324,294,427 of record NC_073313.1, on the reverse strand, counting down.
TGCTCTATCTCCCTGCCACTGGAAACAGCATAGTAAATGGGAAATAGGTTTAGAAAAAAAATCAAACAAGCAGATGTATAAATATTGGTGAGCACCACACCCAAGTACGTAAACACCACAACAAAGTGTGTAGAACCCCCACTCATCACAACAAATGTCTTTTAAAAAAAAACCAAATAGATGGGAATGATAGATTTGTTGCTTTAGTGTCCTCTGTGACTAAAAAATGACTTAAAATATTTCTAAGGAGTTTTATGGACTAAGTAGCCAGAAACTGGTACATGTAAACAATGACATTTTAATTTTTATTAGTAACTTTTTGGTTTTGGGGTCAGACCTGGATGTGCTCAGGGCTTACTCCTAGTGATGCTCAGGGGACCATAGGGGATACCAGGGGTTGAATTTGGGTCAGTCACATGTAAAGCAAGGATCCTACCCTCTGTACTATTGCTCCACTCAACAATGACATTCTTAGTGCATACAAGATTGTAGAAGTCAAAAAGGATAATATACATTTAGCTAAAATCTAAAAAATAAGATACTGTTATGAGGGGCTGGAGCAATAGCACAACGGGTAGGGCGTTTGCCTTCCACGCGGCCAACCCGAGTTCGATTCTCATCATCCCATATGGTCCCCTGAGCACTGCCAGGGGTGATTCCTGAGTGCAGAGCCAGGAGTAACCCCTGTGCATCGCTGGGTGTAAGCCAAAAAGAAAAAAAAAGATACTGTTAAGATCGTTTAACTGACACTGAAGATACAGTATAGGAGGTAGGGTGTCTGGGTTTAATCCCTGGCATCCCATATGGTCCCCCAAGCCACCAGTCCTTAGGACTGCTGGGTGTGGCCCAAAACCAAAATAAAACAAAACAACAAAAAAAGAGAGATTATTAAGTACATTTAGAAGGAAAGAGATCCCTGAGGGTGGAATGTAATTGTTCTCTTACCAGTTGTAGAGTCCAGTTTTTCAGGGACAAGAACTATAAAAGACAAAGAAATAAGAGATGAATAAATTTGTACCTACTAAAATTTATGCTCCTTGTTTCCGTATGGAAATTGTAGAAGAGCTTTAAAAAAGCTACAAATTAAGTTTACTCCCAAGTTAAAATGTGACTTTAGGGGCTGGAGCGATGGCACAGTGGGTAGGGCATTTGCCTTGCACGAAGCCGACCCCCCGGTTCAATTCCCAGCATTCCATATGGTCCCCCAAGCACTGCCAGGAGTAATTCCTGAGTGCAGAGACAGGAGTAACCCCTGTGCATCATGGGGTATGACCCAAAAAACAAAAAAAACCTAAACTAAACGAAAAACATGTGATTTTAAACTTGGGCTAAGGGCTGGACAGATAGTACAGCATGCAAGGCACTTGCCTTGTACACAGCTGACTGGGGTTCAATCCCTGCAATCCCATATTGTTCCCTGATCCCTGTCCCCCAGATGTAGCCCAAAATCAAAAATACCAAGAATCCTCCAATAGGAAAATGTATGTATTCATTTTATTTATTTATTTTAATGAATCACCATGAGATACAGCTACAGACTTACAAGCTTTCATGATTGTGCTTCAATCAAACAATGTTCGCACACCCATCCTTCCACCAGTGTGCATTCTCCCCCACCAATGTTCCCAGTATCCCTCCCACCACTCCCACTCCTTCCCACCCCCTGCTTCCGTGGCAGGCACATTCCCTTTTACTCTCTCTCCTTTTGTGTGTTATGGTTTGCAATGTATGTACTGATTTTAAAAAGGAAGAAAATCGGTATTTCCCTAGAGTAACTTCCAAAAGGCAAGTAAGTCACACATTCAGGTAACATAATTTTTTTAAAGAGCTACTTCAGTCACTGTTCCGAGGGCTTCAGACATCTGAGAACATACTGCAGTGCCCGGTGGTGCTGGGGAGCCCACACAGCACCACATCCTCAGGCTCTTGCTCTGGTTGTCTGAGGAGAAGCTGGGAGTGGGCCGTGGACTCCCTGAGCACCACTCAGGAGGCCTCTCCCTTCCTGAACACCCCCCCACCCCCCACACACACTCCTCAGGCCCCCAATAAAGGAAAAACAATAAGAAAAGAATAAGCAGCAAACACTACTCACAGCATTCAGCTCTCCTCCGCCCTTGGGGCCCCAGGGTGTGTTTGGCTCCAGCACAATGTCACAGTCCAGGCCCTTGTCATCAGAGACACCGACACCTGAATCACTGGAAGAAGGAAGATGCTTTACAGGGAAATGGTCATTTTTTTCGATGGGAATATATCTCTTATTGTAAATATTTTGTAAACTGCTCTTTAGAAATACAGTTGTTGAGTATACGGAAGCCACATCAACATCTAGATTTCTCAATCCAGTGGTTTTCAACCACCACCAGCATGTATAAGAAGTCTAAATCCGAGAGCAAGTACACGGCTGACCTGAGTTTGATCCCCGATACATATATAAGGGTCCCAGATCCCCACCAGAAGTGATCCCTGAGCACCACTGGGTATGGCCCCCAAACAAATAAATCACTAGTTCAGCTCACACCAGTTAGACCTGTGATGTCAACAGCCAGCCCACTGCCTGGTGCCGGTGTGCAGGTGGAAGAAGGCTGGAGACAACTGTTTTAACTCATCTATGATTCCGTTAGCCAAAGAAACCCTTCCACAGAGTTCAGATTTATGAAACTGATATCCCTTATCAGTTTTATAAAATATGGGTCAAGGAGAGAGCACAAAGGGTAGTGCACATGCTTTGATTTTCAGTGGCCCAGGTTGAAACCCTGGCACTTAACGGTCCCAAGTACTGCTGAGAGTAGCCCTAAGAGTACTGCCAGTTACGGCTCAAAAATCAAAAAATATAAACATGATTTCAACTTCCTTCTACTTGTATCAATGAGCACTTAAGAAGGGCAACATAACATAGGAAAAGGAAAACCCCTCGAAAATTAGATTTTAGGTTCCAACGTTTCATTTACTTATAAATTTTTTTGGTTTGGGGCCACACGTGGCAGTGCCCAGGGCTTACTCTTGGCTTTGCAATCAGAGATCACTCCTGGTGGGCTCGATGGCAGGTACCAACCTTTGAGTAAGTGAAGAATTCCTTTATTAGCTTCCCCTCCACCCTTACACTGTCAGTATTTTGAGGTGTTTTTCCTATTAAATAAACACCTGCTTGATATTATTGTATGCTGACACATAATTTCATTTCATTTCACCTTTGAAATAATGTACATTGCTTCTGGTTGAGGAAGCACTAATACAGAGGACTCTGAGCAAGGATGCATGGACTCAAGTCCAAGACAGGGTCATCATTTCTTCCGTACCTAACTACATCCTTAGAAAAAGGGACCACGACCACATCTTTGTGCCTGTGTAGATCGTCCAGTATTTTGAAGGTTGAACAGGTCAGCATGTCTTCATTTTTATCCTGATCATGAAGAACCAAGTGTTCCCTCACTTTACAGCCCTGCCAGGTAAGAAACACTACGTTAAAAAGGCTGGTCCATTGAAGAAAAACATTGTTTTAAAGGATGACCACATGGTTCTGTTTTTCTTTGCCCTGTTATGTCATATCAACTATTAAACAACTTTTTCTCATGAGAAAAAAAATAATAGCGGAGGTCAGAGAGAGAGAGTTCAGTTGGTTGAAAAAATAATTTTCCTCATGAGAAAAAAATAATAGTGGGGGCCAGAGAGAGAAAAAGTTCAACGGACTGAACAAATAACTGCTCTGCATACAGGAATCTGGTTTTGATCTCAGGTGCTACCAGATCCTTGAAGCACCATCAGGAGTGAGCCTTGAGCACACTGGGTGTGAACCCAAACAGAAATATAAAAAAGTAATACTCATAAAGTGCATGAAACATAAATGTATCCCTTAACAAATATCTGAGAATATCCAGGGAATCACCATTTATATTAAGAAATGGATTGCTGCCAACAGTCCAGGTGTTCCAATGGGCCCATTTCCTAGCATGACCGCCTCCCTTCTCCAGAAATCTAACTTCCATTCTACTTTTTATGGTAATCACTTCCTTGTGTTAGTGATGCATCTTCAAAAGACTGACATTCACAATTTACCTTTGTGAGTTGAGTGGGGTCAAAACGAAGAACCTTCTGGCTACAGCAGGGATAAATTCCGGTGCCAACAGTATTCAGGGTACTTGCTGTACTAGGATAGATCACTATTTCTGAGTGATACTGACAATGTGAAAATTCTATACAGCGAAAAGCCTGAATAAAAGAAATAAAAACCAATTATTTCCCAAACAAAATGATATAATCTCAAAAACAATTTACTCGAGATCACATGCTGTAGGTTCAATTTACATAAAATGTTCGACAAAAGGAGGATTGGTGATATGGCTCGGTGGTAAGATTGGGTGTTACATAAGTGAGTTTGCATGTGTATATCTGTGGTTTCAATTCTTGGCACCAGACATGCACAAAAGTACAGAAAAAATGACTTATGTCATAGGGCCAGAGAGACAGTACAGGGGTTAAGGTGCTTGTCTTGAATGCATATGATCCTAGTTCAATCCCCAGCACTGAATTCGATCCCCCAGCACCGCCAAATGTAAAGATCCCTGAGCACAGAGCCAGGAAAAATCCTGGAGTTCCACCCCTACCCCAAGCAATTCTCTAGGGACATAGATGAATAGTTTCCTAGGACTGGGAGTCAGATTGGAGAGTGGCAGCAAATGGACTCAGGGATCTGTACGTCGTGACAGAAACACTAAAATTGGATGGTGGTGATGGCTGCACACTCTATGCTAAGAATGAACCGATTTTCTAGAGGCATCTCAAAATTAACAAGCAAATCAACATTACTTAAAAAAGTCAGGTAAGAAACCGTGCGACTGCTAGTGCGGCCACTCGACCTCATATCTCTTCATTCTCAGCAATGGAAAACAAATTATCAAATGTTTCCTTTTCAGAAGGTCCGACTTTAGGGGGGAGAAACTCCAAACAACAATAGTGAGTTTTCTGTTGAAATATTGAATGTAATCAAAGTAAAGTGAAAGTAAAGTGAAATGTATCAGTTACACAGGCGGGGTGGGAGGCTGGGGAGGTTGGGGGGAGGTGGGAGGTGTACTGTGATTCTTGGTGGTGGAATATGTGCACTGGTGAAGGGATGGGTGTTCGAGCATTGTATAACCTGAAAGTTTTGTAACTTTCCACATGGTGATTCAATAAAAGAATAAATTAATTTTAAATAAATAAATAAATAAAAGATAAAAAAAATTCAGGTAAGTTAAATTGATCTCGATGCACACTTTATTTTACAACTGGTAAGTTTTCCAGGACCAGGAATATCACGCAGATGGTAGAGCACGTGGCTAGCAAGGGGCCTGAGCTCCATTCCCAGTACCACATGGCCCTCCCCTCCCAGAATTGGCTGGTGCGACTCCTACTCAAAAAAGGCTTTCCAGTTAGAATATGAAATAAAAATCACGGCCAAATTGAGAGAGATTACTGAAGTGAAGATATTATATATTCTTAAGAAATTTCATATAGAACACTGGATTTATATATGAATCAGGAATGACTGTGATCTATAAAGAACCACTGAGTTTAGTGGGAGCAAATAGTACAGTGGGTAGGGCATTTTCCTCGCATGCAGCCAACCTGGGTTTGATCCCTGGCATCCCATGTCATCCCCAGAGCACTGCCAGGAGTAATTCCTCAGTACAGAACCAGGAGTAACCCCTGAGCACTGCTAGGTATGACCCAAAAAGCCAAAAAAGAATGAAAGAAGCACCAACAAGTGAGTGAAGGCAGATGTTCCACAGCCCAATTGTTGCTTTGTTGCCAGTTCCTTTAGAAAGGATGTCAGATACTATCCAAGCACACCCAGACATACTAATTAAATAGCACATGTCAAAAGAATCTGATTTCAGTGTTTGCAGAGTAGGATATAAACTCACTCACCTGATTACATCTTGAACAAGTCAGCCAGTTGACTATTCCCCACAAGCGCCAATAGACATCTCTCCAAGATTTTAATTCTTCAAAAAGAGTATTCAAATACTCATGAACATCCCAAGTCTTATCTCTGGAGAAAAGAACCTCCATTGTTACATTAGTTTTCAACCCAGAAATAGAAACAATTTCTTTTAAGCAAATATTTTTGAATGTGTGGTTCATTTCCAAGAACATGCCCCAAAGGATATCTGTGGGTTGTGAGAGGAGCACTGGGGGGCATTGGTGGTGAGAAATGTACATTGGTGAAGTTGTTGGAACACTGGATGACTAAAACCCAATCATGAGCAACTTTGTAACTGTATCTTAAGGTCAGTCAATAAAAAACAAAGCACAAAACAATAACAAAAAAAACCTGAAACACAAAATTACATATACTACAGTTTCTATATATATATTATAAAGTTTTTAGTGCATTTTATTTTCACTATACCTTATGTGAATGTAGATAATATTTCCGTGTCGATCCACATTAAATTTTCCAGGAATGCAAGGAATTTTTCTTTCTGTTTCTTTTGTTAAAAGTTTCTTACACAAATAACATCTGTAACAAAAAAGATACAGAAATATCCATGAGAAAAATTTTAACTACAGTAAAATAAAGAATGTTTAGGCATATCAGAGAAAAAATATACTGGCATACCTGTATAATGTTGCTGCATTATTTCGTGAATCTGGATTCAAGTACTCAGGATCAAATAGTCTTTCAATCTTCTTACAAAAAAGTTTACTATTAAAAATAAATGAATAAATGATCAACAAATTAAGTTTTTATATTCATTCTATTAGTTATGTGACAGTGATAATAATAAATACTAATCTATATGTACATGGAAAAATCTTTATCAATTTGCAGTGTCTTGCTGGTGGTCTCAGTCACAAAACTTCTAATGAGAATCCTTTGATCAAGAGTGTGTTTTCACAAGAAGAATAAAGCTGGCAGCCAAAAACCTCCAGAACTCAACCACCGCCATGCTCACAGCCGCTTTCTACATGCTCGGATGAGCCTCATCCATGAGTGGGTCTATTCCTGGACTGGGCAACTTCTCATACTTTACACCACCAATATACCAACATGCCATACCACATTTGATTGAGTTTAAAGTAGAAGGCAACTAATCTTAGGGAAATATATTGTATACACACACACACACACACACACACACATAAAACACAAGCCTTAACCTTTAACAACATGTTACTAATCTCTTATAGAAGGGCTTAATGGTTCCTGGGTGAAATACACTTTTCTCTAAGAAACCTTTTTTGTCTCATTTTTTTAGTGAATTATACACAACAAGCAATACAAAATAAATTATTTTGGTTCTCCTTGGGGGTCAGGATTTGGATTTGGGATGGAAATACGGTGGTGGGAAGGTATAATGGTGGTGGGGTTGGTGTTCGAATAGTAAATGTACTCTAACATTGTAGACAACTTTATAAATTTTTTTTAAAAGTATAATGCATGAAAAAAGAATTAAGCTGATGGATGTCTACTGCTTTTTATCCTTCTTATTGAACACCAAAAAGATCTTTGAGATTTAACAATTTTGGATCTACCAATAACGTGATATATGCTCTTGTCAACTTAATCTGATTTTTGCTTTCTAATTTTTAAAATGTGGGGTCAGGAGCTGGAGGAAGCGGGTAAAGTACCTTGCATGTGGCCAACTTACATATGGCCGACCTGGGTTCGATCCCTGGCATCCCGTATGGTCTCCTGAGCACCACCAGGAGTAATTCCTGAGCATTGCCAGGTATGCTCACCCCAAATAAAAAAAAATATATATGGGGGTCATAATTTCAAACTCATATACCTCATGAGGATAATGAAGTGGTTTATGTTTGATTTAGCAGGACACAACTCCTGCATGTTTCTGGGGGGTTGGGGGACAACTCCTGCATGTTTCTGAGGGTTGGGGGCGGGAGTCAGTCCCAGTAGTGCTTTGGGGGGATCAGAGGCGGTTCTAGGGATTGAACCCAGGCCTGCCTTGTGTAAAGCATGTACACTAGCTCTTTGAGCTATCATCCAGCTTGAGAGAGTTTTTATTTTTATTTTTTGGTTTTGGGACTACACCCGGTGGTGCTCAGGGCTTACTCCTGGCTCTGAACTCAGGGATCACTCCTGGCAGGGCTCACGGGACCATATGAGGAGCCAAAGAAAACCCAAGCATGTAAGTGTGGGTTTTCCCCATTGTGCTCTCTCTCCTGTCCAAAGTTTCTAAAGAGTATCAGACACAGAGTAAGTAAGCAACAAAAGTTAAATACACCCTTATATATAATATGACTTATCATTAGGGTCAGAGTGATAGTACCGTGGTAGGGAATTTGTCTTGTATGCGGCTACCCCAGATTCGATCTCTGGCATCCCATCTGTTACTCCGAGCACCGCCAGGAGTAATTCCTGGGTACAGAGCCAGGAGTAAACCCTGAGCATTGCCAGGCATGACCTCCTCCAAATATATATATAATATGACTGATCAGTATATTTTTTACATGTGATTAATCCCAGTTATAAGCACAAACTATTACTAGTTTCCTTCCTGTCACGTTTGCTGTTATTCAGGCCACATGTATAGGTCTCAATCTTGTTTCCAAGAAATTAGCTCTTGGATAATTCCCTTGTGTTCAGAGCCAGGGGTAAGTCCTGAGCACTGCTGAGAGTGACCCAAAAATCAAAGCAAAATGAAACCAAAATTTAAAAAACCCGATTTTTTTTTTTTTTGGTTTGTTTTTGGGCTACACCCAGCTGTGCTCAGTGCTCCGAGCTCAGGGATCACTCCTGGTGTGGCTTGGAAAATGGAATCTGGTGCCGAGTTCTGAACCTGGGTTTGTTCTGTGCAAGATAAGTGCCCTACACACTACTCCTCTCCAACCCCCAAATCCACTCATCAGGGTCAGGAGATTGTACAAGAGTTAGAATACTTGTTGTGTATGTAACTGATCCTGGTTCAAATTCCTAGTATCACATACAGTCCCTGAGGACCTCCTGGGGTAACTCCTAAACAGAACCAGGAAAAGTCCTTCCAAGTATGGCTCAACCTTCCACCCCTACCCTCCTACCCCCCATACCACCACCAAATTACATCATACCATTCCTCCTTGCTGCCACTCATTCTTAGAATGAAGTTATTCTTGCTATGATCTAAATAGCTCCTAAGTTATATGACCATTGTTAAACTCATTTCATACCACTATTTCCTTTATACTAGGTCTATCTTAATGATTTTAATGCAATTCATTATATATTCCATACATAATAAAAAATAACTACTTTTTTTTTTACTTGAGCCAGCAGTTCTGGATAAATTTGCTTCAGTTGAAGTGGAAACATACAACTTTATTCTAAAATTAAGATATTCTACTTAATAATAAAATGTATATTTCAACCAAAAGTAATAGTTTATTTAAAATTAAATGTAAAAATTACCTCCTGAACTTATCCTTCTTGTCTTTTAAATCATCAACTTCATTGTGTGTAAACAGGTCAGCTATACGTGTGAGCAGATTTGCATTAATACAGTTCATGTTGCATGGGGTAGCAACTATGGCATTCATATTTTGGTGGCAATACTGAATGCATTGCTCGACCTAAAAAAAGAAAACCCCCAAAATGGATGTTGATAAAAGGGACATGGATGATAATATCATATAAGTCCTTTCAAAGACAAAAGTAATTTAAAAGCTTGATTCATGTGTCAGGATTAAATGAATTTTGCTTATTTGGGTTCATCTATACTAACTAAAGTAGTTTAGTAAGTCAAAATGATATCTCTATATATAGAGTAGAAAAAGAATTTTCAACCTTCTTATAATTTCAAATAATATATTAATCAAAATAGGAATAATATTTATGGTTGTGGCAGGTATAAATCTTTGTCCAGAAACACAAACATACAAGATATGACTTCTTAGGAATACGCACAGTAGGGAGTTTAAGACCCCTGAGTTGTAGGGGAAAAATTTCAGTTGCAGCAGTTACATTGTGCTTAGTCTTTCTTTCCCTCTATTTAATCTGAAGTTTATTTATTTTTTGAAAACTTTTGGGAAAATTTTTTTAAAATTTTATTTTCATAAGGTTGTTTACATTGATTACATTCAATATTTCAACACCAATTCCACCACCATTACTCCTTCCCACCACCATTTAGGGAAAAATTTTTGAGATTTTATTTTTTTATTTTGTTTTTTGGCCACATCAGCTGTGCTCAGGCCTTAACTTCTAGCTCTGTGCTCAGAGATCACTCCAGCAAACTCAGGAGACTATGTGGGATGCTGGGGATTGAACCCTGGTTGGTCCCCAGGTCAGCCATGTGCAAGGCAAGTGCCTTACCCACTGTTCCTCCCATACTTTTTTTCTGATATTAATTTTACTTCAGGGAAAGATTAACAAAAAAACGCATATACTAAAAGCATCCTTGTGAGTTTTGATATCTAAATCTAGTGAATAATTTTCATGCCAAGGAACACTGGCAATAATACATGAGAGTAGTACAGTGGGCAGGGCACTCTCCTTGCATGCAGCTAATCTGGGTTCAACCCTTGTATCCCATACGGTCCCAAGCCCTACCAGAAGTGATTCGTGAGTAAACCTTGTGATACAGGAGTAAACCTTGTGATACAGGAGTAAACCTTGAGCACCACTGGGTGCTGCCCTCCCCCCACAAAAAAAATTTCAAAAATGATACATAGTAGCCTTAACCCCTTTCCAACAGAACGAAGTGTCCTCAATAAAAACTCTAAGTTTATTCTAAAAGAATCACACTGTTGAATTAACAATGAATTCAGTAAGATGGCTTCAGAATTTTCTGGACACTGAAAAATCCAAGTATATGTTAAATAAAGCATAGATGAATAAAAGAGCCTTTTAAAAATACTTACTAGTGTATCCATTTTCAAAAACTCTGATGAAATAAGAATAGAAATAACATTTCCTGGTTCTGAAAAGAGAGAGAGAGAAAATTAATTCTCCTCTTGATTTCAAACTCAGTCTCCTTAGAATAGTCTCTTCTAAACTTAAAAGGTGTAACATTATAAGAACAATTAATTTAACCTTACTATAGCTAGTAGTTTATAGAGATATGACAGAAAATGAAAAGTTAAAATTTGAAAAAATAGACAAAATACAGTAAATCTGCCATAGAATTAGATTCATATAAAATAAAAACGACTACAGCCTAAGTTATGATATATGTATACTTCTTAACTAAATAAGAGAAGAAGATAATTAACTTTGAAGCTATTCATCATACTAAAATCATAGTGAGAAAAAAATTTTTATTTATTTTTCATGTGAGGTACAGTTACAAACTTATGAACTTTCATGTTTGCATTTCAGTCATACAGTGATCATTTTACCCATCCCTCCACCAGTGCCCATTCTCCTCCACCAATGTTCCCAGTATCCCTCCCACACCCCCACCCCCATCCCGACCACCCCATCCTGGCTCTGCGGCAGGGCATTCCCTTTTGTTCTTTCTCCTTTTGGGTGTTGTAGTTTGCAATAGAGATATAATGAGAAAAAAATTTAAATAATTACACTATGCATTTAAATGGTTGCAAATGATGCAGCTATTTTTAGTAAAGTTATTTCAAAAGTTTTGAATGCTTGCTATGTTGTGGAAGAGTTTTTCCTCATGGTGGAGGACACATTGGCTTATTACCTTTCCTACTGTACTTTGGCCCGGTCCAATCCTAATCAAGGCTAGATGTTACAGTTAGGATGACCTCTAATCATACGTGACAGTTTCTGTGTCTTTGGCACATGTTACTAGGAGTTTGAGTGAGACTCAAGGCTGAACACCTGGCACTGACACCCTGTTCTTGCCAACTTTTGCCCAGATATTCCCTTCTGCAGGGCCTCGCTTCAGGACCGCCTTGCAAGGTCGGGTCTTATCTCCAGTGCCCATCACCATAATCTACATTGCTGTAAGTTAAATTAAAAAGATTATGAAATAGGGGCTGGAGCAATAGTTGAGTGGGGAGGGTGTTTGTCTTGCACATAGTTGATCCAGGTTCGATCCCTGGCATCCGTTATGATCCCCCAAGCATTGCCAGGAGTAACTCCTGAGCATTGCTGGTGTGACAAAAAAAAAAATTCTGAAATAGAAAATTTAGTACAGTAGAAGAATTAAAATTACTTCTTAAATGGGGTCTGGGTAAGACTTCAGAGGCATACAGTGGAAAGAATAATGCCAGCTTAAGCTACCATTTTAGTAAATCTGTAATCTCCTATAAGGTATATTTAAGGAAAAAAAACTCTTTCACTATAATAATCCATGTAAGTAAGTGTCTTCAGTGGCTACAAATGCATTGCCACTGTTGCAGTTTTCTTCATTGTCTGACTTAAGTCACTCCTGATGACAGTTGGTCCTGTGGACCTCATGGCTCTATTCTTGGGGCACCAGGATTACCCTGGTGGCTCTCAGGAGCAACTTGGGGTACACGTGGTGGTGCATCCAGGGCCAGAAGGAATCAGGGATTGAATGTGGGGCCTAGTCCACGTCAGGCATATGCTCCAACCTCAAGAACATTCTTAAGACCTGTATAGGTCTTTTTTCAGTTTTAACTATGAGTACCTGATGTTGACTACAGTGTCCACCAGTATTGTTAGGTGCCCTGCCTTGATGCGTGCTAAAGTTTTTACCTTCTATTACTTCTGCAACAAGTGAACAAAGGTCAACATAAAACAAAAAGAGCTTGGGAAGTAACTCAACAGTAGAACACTTGCTTTGCGTGTGTGAGGTCCTGAGTTGGACCTCTGCCACAGAAATTTAGAAAAGGAAGAAAAAAAGACAGGGAAGTAATGCATAGTGTTATTAAGCAAAGTACTATGACCGCCAAGGTCCTCTAGAAGAGAAGCTCTAGGGGTCCAGGGAGATGGTACTGTGGGTAGGAAGCTTGCCTTGCATGTGGTGCAAGCTTGCCATCCCACGCGATCTCGACCTCCCCCTGCCAGCTCCCACAACACTGACAGAATATTTCCTGAGTGCACAGCTGGGCGTAAGACCTAAGTATTACTAAGTACAGCAAAACACTAGACAACATTTTTTTCTTTTAAAGAGGATACTCAATAGTTCCTGCATAACTGCTAATCTAGAGAATAGCCCACTTGCTATGTATTAATAAATTCACTATAACTTAATAAAATGGAAAAATGTCTATTTCTTAATTGACAGTTATTAATGTGAGCATAAATACTAATGCCCAAATTACTTTCCACATTTTAATTTTGGCCTAAAGCAGCTAAGGGATAACACACAAATTTCACTTCAAAATAAACAATAGATTATCTTTTACCTAAACTGGGCATCTCACAGTCTTGATTCTCCTTGGTGTTCCTTTTAACATATTTTATCAGCCAGTTGAAAATGTGAACATCACAATGAACTGAAATGTCCACCTCTTCCCAGCGCTGGGCATCCATTGATAAATATTCAGCAAAGTACTTCATTTCTGCTATCAAAAGATCCCGTGGGCAAATAAAATCTTCTTTCAAGTTTTTTGCTTCATCACATACATGTATCACCATGTTTGGCCTTCATAAATATATTACATAGAAACAAAATTATTAGATTTAGAAGAGGAGACAAGAATATTGACATTTGGGGCTGGAGAAGACAGTATAGCAGGTAAAGTAGGTAAGCACCTGCCTTGCATGCAGCTGACCCAGATTCCATCCATGGGACCCCGTATGGTACCCACCTCTAGCCCATCAAGAGTGATCCCTGAGCACAGAGTCAGGAGTAAGTCCTGTGCATAGCTAAGTGCGGGCCAAAACCCAAAACCAAACAAAAATGATACACTTATTAAAGTATAAAATTAAAACGTACTTGGAGGTTCTGACCACAAATCAGGGTTTGACACTCAGTATTTTTCATCTGTTTTGATTCGTATGAGATTATTATTAATTTTGGCTAAAATTCTGACTTAATAAAATGAAAATACTTTTACTGTATGACTAATATATGGCTTAAAAATATTAAGGTTTAAGTTCATTAAAACTTAAAAAATAATTCGCAAAAAAAAATAATACTTTTCTTTGTTTTGGGTCACCCTGTTGGTGCTCGGGGCTTACTCTTGCCTCTGCTTTGGCATTGCTCTCTGCGGGCTCGGGGGACCTTATGTGACGATGGTGCGTAGTGCAGGTCAGTGCAGGTCGCACTGACCTTAACCGCTGTACTATCTCTCTTGTACCTAAAAGAACATGTTCTAATTCTTTTTTTTTTTCTTTTTGGGTCACACCCGGCAATGCACAGGGGTTACTCCTGGCTCATGCACTCAGGAATTACTCCTGGCGGTGCTCGGGGGACCATATGGGATGCTGGGAATTGAACCCGGGTCGGCTGCGTGCAAGGCAAATGCCCTACCCGCTGTGATATTCCTCCAGCCCCGAACATGTTCTGATTCTTGTGAGAAATATAAAATAGCACTTTTACATGTATATGTGTGTGAATGAGCAGGAGATATAGATTAAATACTAAAATTGTATTACTGGGGCCGGAGCGATAGCACAGCGGGTAGGGCTTTTGCCTTGCACGCAGCTGACCCAGGTTCGATCCCCGGCATCCCATATGGTCCCCCAAGCACTGCCAGGAGCAATTCCTGAGTGCAAAGCCAGGAGTAACCCCTGAACATCGCTGGGTGTGACCCAAAAAGCAAAAAAAAAATTGTATTACTGTTCATAAATAGGAAAAAGATAAAATTATTCTTAACAAATACTAAAAATCTATCTACTTAGCTGGAAGTTTGTGACATTAAATATAAATAAGTAAAAGGTTCTGAAGACTACATGCGCTTTTATATACATATTTTAAAATAAGTTTAAATAACATACCAAAGAGTGCTTAAAAAGTGAAACTCCTTGAATTTATCTTCCCTTGAGAATTCTTTTGGTTTATTTTTGGGTCACATCTGGCAATGCTCAGGGGCTACTCCTGGCTTTGCACTACTCAGGAAACATCCCTGGTAGGGCTTTCAGGACTGGGATGGGACTTGCAGATGGGATGCCAGGGAATGCCAGGGATAGAACATGGGTCAGCCACAAGCAAGGCAATCACCATACTGACTGTGCTATCTCTCCGGCCCTCTCTTGAAAATTCTATCAGCTCAACTGGAAATACTGATATGATACACTACTGACTCCATGTCATTATAAAAGAAAAGGGCTAAAAAAAAAAAAAGGGCTATCTGCTTTACAGTTTCTTTTGAACTTCATAAATTTCTAACACACAAAAATACAGTAGTGGGGTCCTGTGATGGGTGGTCTTGGTCACTCTGGTGGTGGTGAGGTGAGGTAACTAACTGTATATGAAGACCATATACATCAATACTATTGTAAACACACAAACTTAACAACACTATAAGTATAAAACAATAACATTGGTACTATTGTAAAAAGCAGTAATACATCCCCCTGCCCCCACAAAGTACATTTGAAATAAAACTGGAGGACAAATCAACATTTCTGTTAAAAAAGGGAAGAACTCTTTACAAACTATTCTTGCAAAGAAATTATGTTCATAATTGAAGCTAGAGAGATGTTTGCCTTGCATGCACCTGACCTGGCTTTGATCCCCAGCATCCCATATAGTTTTCTGAGCACTGTCAGGAGTAATTCCTAAGTGCAAAACCAGGATTAACCCTTGAGCATTGATTGCCTCATGTAGCCAAAATACTCCCAAGAAATTATGATCAAATGTAAATAGTTAAAGGTCAAGATAATGAAACATAATGTTGTGTGGTTTGTATGAAACCAGATTATTATAACTAAAAATTGTTATGAACTAAAAATCACTGAATTACACAAATTGTAAATTTCTCTTTATGTTCTTCAGATATTCCTCGTTGTGCTTGTGAGTTCACTCCAACTGGGGCTCAGGACTATACGGTGCCAGGGATCAAATCTGGAGCCCTGGTGTGCAAAGCATGCATGCCAGCCCTCTGAGTCATCTCCCAGTCCCACAAGTGTCTTTTTTTTTTTTTGGTAGTAAAATATAAATAACCAATATAATGAACCAACTTAAGCTTTTTTTTTTTGTTGAGTACTGAGGATTGAACCCAGGACACCACACATGCAAGGGATGTATTCTACTAATGAGCTACATCCGTGGCCTGCATTTCAGTCATTAGTAAGTGGCAGACAGTGGCATGGTACACTGCTGTACAACATTCATCTCCAGCATTTTTCCAAAATGGTAAATGTTATCGTACAGAAATTATGTATTAATAAATATCTTGTGTGAAAAATGATCAAAACTGAAAAATAGAGGTAAAGAGACAGTGGATAGGGTGTTTGCCTTGCACACATGCCATCAGCTGGGTTCTATGCCTGGCACCATGTATGGTCCTCCAGACCCCACCAGGAGTCATCCCTGAACTCAGAGCCAGGAGTACGGCCTGGAGCACAGTTGAGTGTGACCCAGGCACCTCCCACCCCCACAAGAAAGGAACAAACCTAAAAAATATATAAAGACATTTCTGAGATGGTGAAAAAGAAATCTTGGCAGTGGAGTTGTGGGCAGGGGAGCACACCCATCTGTGCTCAGGGTTTACTCCTGGCTCTGAGCACAGGGATCACTTCTGGCAGTGGTTGGGGGACCTTATGTAGGCTGGGATCAAACCCAGGTCAGCTGTGTGCAAGGCAAATGCGTTACCTTCTGTACTATCTCTCTGGCCTTCTAAATTTTTAAATCTTCATTTGAGTGATGGTTATATAAACTAATAAACTTTGATTAAATGAATTAATCAAACTGAAAAATACATGCACTTTATTGTATGTAAAATATAAAAATATAAGTCATAGTTGCCATACATCGAAAGATGCATTTTTAAATGCTTATAAAGTGAGTAGATACATTCAAATCATTTCACAATACACATCAGCTTCTTAATAAAATTGGAAACTAATGGCAGAGATTTTTGAGTTTTAAATTGTATTCATCAAAGTTTTACGTTGAGATATTATCCCTCACATGTATAAAAGAGGAATTTTTCATATGGAAAACAACTTGTAAATAACAGTTATCAAGTAATGTTTTTTACAATTCCGTGTGAACTAACTTGATTTCAACTGTTTCAGCAACTGAGTAATATGAAATTCCTAAATTATGATAACTGATGTATATGATTACCAATTATATACTTTGTAATTTAAAGTGGATATTCATAGAAAATCTTATCTAGCAAAGAACCAGCCTCCTACCCTTCAGATTCTTCAGTCTTTTCTCCACCATTACGAGTAGTACCATTTTCACTTTCTGAAGAACAATTCCTTGTGGAAGCTAAACTATGTCTTCCTTAAATACAGAAACAAACACATACAAAAACAAAGGGGGGAGGTTAGTGTTTCTAGCTGAGAATAGTCTTTAATTATTGAGTGGTTACACTGCAAAGGCATGGTTTCCAGGGCTAAAGATGGCATTTTTCTTTCCAGATAATTAAGAGATAGTATTTTGTCAGATAATTAAGAGATGGTAATTTCTCGTAATATTTCTAAGGGTACTCTGAGGGAACAGCACTAAAAGAGGATCACAAATTCCTTCTATTACACTCAGGATTTAAAAAAATAATGATATGGTATACATGAGAGGGGGCAAATGTTCAAATCAACAGTATGGTTTTCTTTCTGAAACAACCAAAAACAATTCTGGGGTTTTGGGCTACACCCAGCAGTGCTCATGAGACCATTTTCTGCACTGCTAGGAACTAAATCAGAGCTGGATAAATACGAGGCAAGCACCTTATCTACCCTATATTGTCTAAGCTATATTAACAGATTATTTTTGATAATACTGTTTGAACTGTAAACATTTTTTTAATATAGCAAAGACAATTTTTTAAATTCAAGATGACAGAAACGGGTTTTTCAATCAATGTTTACATTAGCTTTTAAACAAAGTAGTTTACTGAATTGCATAATGTTTTGCATAATTACCCTCTGGACAAGTTTACCTGTTTTAGAAACGGCATCCTCACCAACAGGGGACTCCTGAAACTCTCCCTGTGTATCAAGCATCGAGGATTTGATATACAGGGCTAAGGTTTCCACAGGGTTTTCTCCTGTAGCCATTATGGGGTTGTAGTGGTTGTCCACCGGGGAACACCCCCTGAGCTTCAGTTCCTCAAACCTTTTTGCACACTGTCATGATACAGAAAAGAAGAAATAACAGATGGGGAGGTCTTTTATTAAAAAAATGAGGATATATTTGTTTGTTTTAACACTTTATTCTTGAATCACTGTGAGATAGACGCTGACAAAGTTGTTTATGATTAGGTTTCAGTTATACAGTGTTCCAACACCCATCCCTCCACCAGTGTACATTTCCCAGTGCCAGTGTCCCGTTTTCCCCATCACCACCTCCACCAGCCTGCCTCTCTGCACTTTTCTTCTCTCTCTTTCTCTTTCTCTCTAAAAAAATGAGAGTGTATTTTCTTGCCTTCTATTTTAAGAGACTTTTCCAGAATCACTGGGTACAATCTAGATAATAAGAGCACATATCAATAAACAAAAAAATTTTTGAGGGGGAGGCCACACCTCGTGGTGCTTAAGGGTTTATTCCTGGCTCGGTGCTGAGGAATCGCTCCTGGAGGTGCATGGGGGAAGATACGTGGAGCTGGGAATCAAATAGCGCCTTACCTGCTGCCCTATTTCTCTAGCTCCAATAAGCAATACTTTTTTCAGGACTCACCACCAGAGCCCTGGTTGTGTGCAGGCCTTACTCCTGGCTCTGCAGGCAGGACTCACTCCTGGTGGGACCTGAGGAACCATATGAGGTGCTGGGGACCAAATCTAGATTGGATACATGCAAGGCAATCACCCAACCCACTGGACTATTGCTCTGGCCCCTAAACAATAATTTCTATTGAATTATTATTTTTTTTAATTCAGGGTAGATTTTATTTTGGGGGGGGGGTTTTGGGACACACCTGGCGGTGCTCAGAACTTACTCCTGGCTCTGTGCTCAAGGATAGCTCCTGGTGGGGTTTGGGGGAACCATATATGGTGCTGGGGGGTTTAAACCATTCAACCAAATGCAAAGCAAGTACATTAACTCATGTACTTATCCATCTGAAGGGTAGTTTTCTTTTTAACCTAAAGGCATAATATACAAATGTCTTTAAAATTACAAATTAATTACAAATTAATTAAATGTGTACAGCTCAAGGGATGGGTGTTAGAACATTGTATGACTGGGGCCGGAGCGATAGCACAGCGGGTAGGGCGCTTGCCTTGCACGCGGCCGACCTGGGTTCGATCCCCGGCATCCCACATGGTCCCCCAAGCACTGCCAGGAGCAATTCCTGAGTGCAAAGCCAGGAGTAACCCCTGAGCATCGCTGGGTGTGACCCAAAAAGCAAAAAAAAAAAAAGAACATTGTATGACTGAAACTCAAATACAAACAACTTTGTAATTGTGTTGTGATTTTGAATTGCATCATTCACAGTGATTCAATTAAAAAGTTAAAAAACTGTAATAGAAAAAAATGAAAAATGCCTTTATCTATATTTCTCCATGGTTTGTATCTATTATGTTGATAATTTTATTAAAATACTTAAGAACTTGGTTCTTTGTATTAACTGAGTTTCAAGTGCAAACTCTAAATGTGAATGGAAAGCAGATTCAAAAGTATCTAATTATGGGGCTGGGAAGACAGCTCAACGGGCCGAGCACATGCTTTGCATGTGGGATTCCTGGGTTTGATCTTTGGTACCACATGGTTCCCCAAACTCTGCCAAGAGCAACTTCTAAGAACAGTGCCAGGAGAGATGCTGAGTACCATTGGTGTGGTCCCAAAACCCTCAAAAATATTTCATTAGTGACATTAAATTTTCTTTAATGACATAATAAAGGATGTTCTAAGATTGAGATTTTCCTTATAAAAATACTGTAGTAACTCTTCATAGTTATACATCAGGATATAGTTTGTTTCTAGCAGGGTATTCCCCTTTAACACAGATTAGAGGCTGTCAAGAGTGTATTTATCAGGGCTGGAAGATAGGACACTGGGTAGGGCTCTTGCCTTGAACACAACTAACATGGGTTTGATCCCTGGTATCTTGTATGGTCCCTGAGCCCCTTTAGGAGTGATCCCCGAGCACAGAGCCAAGAGTAAGCCCTGAGCATCACCGAGTGTGCCCCGCTTGGAAAAAAAAAGTTAATTTATCATAGCAAGGCTAAGTATACCTTAATGAAAATGTCATTTTTATATGTTCATTAGGTCACAATGTAAAATATTTCTCTTGGACTGGTCCCTGGTAGGAAGCTTGCCACAAGGGGGGTGCAGTTAGGACTGAGAAGGGGCCACTATGACAATGATGGTTAGAAATTATCTTCCTGGGGGCTGGAGAGATAGCACAGCGGGTAGGGCGTTTGCCTTGCACGCGGCCGACCCGGGTTCAAATCCCAGCACCCCATATGGTCCCCTGAGCACGGCCAGGGGTAATTCCTGAGTGCAGAGCCAGGAGTAACCCCTGTGCATCGCCAGGTGTGACCCAAAAAAGCAAAAAAAAAAAAAAAAAGAAATTATCTTCCTGGACAAGAACTGAGTGCTGAAAGGAAGCAAAGTGATATGCATGATACACTTACAGTAACAGTATTGCAAACCACAGTGACCAAAAGGAAAAAAGGAAAAGAAAGTTTCTGTGTATGTGACAGAGAGAAAGGGTGCAAGAGTGAGAGCGAGAGGCGAGAGAAGAGAGAGAGAAAGAAACAGAAAGAGAGACAGACAGAGAGGGAGAGAGAGAAGAAAAGTGCTTGCCATAGAGGCAGGCTGGAGGGATGAGGTGATGGAGGTGGCGGGAGGGATACTGGGGACATTAGTGGTGGGAAATGTGCACTGGTAAAGGGATGGATGTTAGAATACTGTAGGACTGAAAATCAAAAACAACTTTGTAACTGTGTTTCTGAGAGACTATTCAAAACACTTTTTCTTTTTCCTTTCTTTCCTTTTTTTTTTTTTTTTTTTTTGCTTTTTGGGTCACACCTGGCGATACTCAGGGGTTACTCCTGGCTCTGCACTCAGGAATTACTCCTAGTGGTTACTCCTAGGGGACCATATGGGATGCTGGGAATCGAACCCGGGTCAGCTGCGTGCAAGGCAAACGCCCTACCCGCTGTGCTCCAGCCCCTCAAAACACTTTTTCTTAACTGGGGTTATTTTCCTTTCACCTGATATCAAAACAGTACGGAAAGTAAGTAATTCAATATGGAGCTGTTAATAGGATTAGATTGACGATATCAATGGACTGAAACAGTAAGTTCAAAAATAGATCTGCTATGTACTAGGTATTAAGAGATTACTGTAAAATACTTCCTTTGTAAGTATATGTTCTTTACAGATGTTTTACCTAGTGATAATTATTTTAAAATTGACACTACTTAAAAATAATATGATAATGGCTGGAGATAATATAGTGGGTAGGGCACTTGTGCTGCATTCAACTGGGTCAGGTTCAATCCCTGGCACCCCGTATGGACCCTGTGCCCCACCAAGAGTGATCCCTGAGTGCAGACAGAAGCCCTGAACACAAGTAGATGTGGCCCCACAATAACAACAACAAAATCTGATTCACATTTAGTTCCAATTTAGTTAAAAGTTAATTTTTCAGGCCTGGAGAGCCCATACAGTGGGAAAGGTGCTGTCCTCGCATGAGGCCATGCTGGGTTAGATCCCCAGCACCACACAAAGCCCTTCCAAGCACTGCCTGGAGAGTATTTGAGCATAGAACCAGGAGTGAGCTCTGAGAACTGCTGGGAGTGACCCAAAGATTAGATAATAATAATAATAATAATAATAATAATAATAATAATAATGATATTATTCCTTGGCACACATGGGTGGCACCAGGTATCAAACTCAATAATGATAATAATATTTTAAAAAAGATAATATAAATAAATTTCTAAGGTTTCTGGGATATAGCTCAAATGGTAGATTATGTGACTGGCATGCCCTTATTTCAGTGCATGACAGCACACAGCATGCAGGTGTGGCCCAAAAACCAAAAAACAAAAACCAAAACACACACTAGAAGAAAGGACAAAGGTGAGAAAGGGACTTGGTCGAGGAGATATGCATTCGTATCAAGGGAAGACAGTAATGTCATGGTATACGCCAAGACTCCATACTAGACAAAAGAAAGAAAAGTTGAGAGAGAATGAAGACATGAAGACTTTGAAGGCACATGGCAGTATAGGCTGAACAAAAACCCAAAAAAATCTATGCTATTACAGACTGTACATGTGTGTTATAATTGTGATTTAACTTCAATCAAACACCTATGACACTAAATAAACAGTACTAGTTTGAGTGCTTTTGGTTTGTATCCATGACATATAAATTTGTTCACAGTAGTATACGTATTTTGTTCTTTTGGGTGGAGTTTTGGGTGACACCTGGCTGTGCTCAGGGATCACTCCTGATGGGCTCATAGGGGGTGCTTGGGATCAAACCTGGGCGCTTGCAATGCAAATGCCTTATCTGCTCTAGTATCTCTTTGGCCCAGTAGCATACATTTTTTTTTTTTTTGCTTTTTGGGTCACACCCAGCAATGCACAGGGGTCACTCCTGGCTCATGCACTCAGGAATCAACCCTGGTGGTGCTCAGGGGACCATATGGGATGCTGGGATTTGAACCCGAGTCGGCCGCGTGCAAGGCAAACGTCCTACCCGCTGTGCTATCACTCCAGCCCCAGCATACATATTATAAAGTTGGTACATCCTTGACTTTTATGTTAAAAAATGACTGAAGCTGGATGCCAGAGAGATAGTACAGTGGGTATGGTGCTTGCCTTGCAGATAGCAGACTCAGGTTTGATCCCGGCACCCCATACTGTTCCCTCAGTCTCTCCATGAGTGATTCCTGAAAGCAAAGCCAGGAGTAAGCCCTGAACCTCGCCCAGGAGCGGCCCCTCCGAAACTAATTTGCACCCCCAAAAACCAAAGTCAACAGGAATTTTCAAATTTTCTTTCCTTTATGAAACCTTATATAGTAGAGAATCACAGCTTTATAGATTTAATAATACATTATCTGATTACAAAAACTATACTTTTATATGCTGAGTAACTAAAATTTGTCTTCATTGTTCTTTAAAATTTGTTACTTTTTCAGATTTTCTTTTCAAGAGGTATCTGGGGACAGTTATTTACCTCTTTGGGTGTTAATCCAGGCACAAGTCTTGCCACAGTTTCCCAGTTGATGGTCTGATGAGTTCCGATTAATGGATAAAGAATCATGTCTAACACCATTTGGTTGTTATTGTTCAGGAAATTGTTGTTTTCTGAATATCCATGACTCATCTTTTGGAACTAGAGACAGAAAGAAAAAATTACTCACATCTTACGTTCAAATGCTTTGAGAATGTTAATAAATCAGTTACACTTGACCTAAAATAAATACAGAATATACAGCTTATATTTCTTCAAATATAATAGCATGTGCATGGATAGACAGAAAAACAAATAGGTGGATACATGTTATTTAGAAAAAACATAACAGAGGACCAGAGCAATAGTACAATTGATAGGGTGTTTGCCTTGCACTCAGATGACCCAGTTTCAATCCCCCAAATGCCCCCAAACCAAAAAAGTAAAAACATACCAAAATATTAACGTAGAATCAATGTGATAGGAAGAAATATTAACTATAATATTCATAATAGTCTTTTGATGTTGTGCTCAGAATTCACTCCTGACAGTGCTCAGGGGACCATATATAGCCTCCAAACCAAAAAAAAAAAAAAAAACAGAAAGAAAAAATAAAGACTGAATAAAAAAAATAACACTCTTTTAAAGAAAAAAGTCCCTCTAGGACAAAGCAGTATTTCCTTTAGAGCACACTTAATTTTAGATGCAGTAAATGAAACAAAATCAAGCTAATCTGGGCGGGAGCAATAGCACAGCATGTAGGGCGTTTGCCTTGCATGCAGCCAAGCTGGGTTCAATTTCCAGCATCCCAGATGGTCCCCCGAGCACCACCAGTAGTAATTCCTGAGTGCATGAGCCAGGAGTAACCCCAGTGCATCGCCAGGTGTGACCCAAAAAAAGAAAAAAAAATCAAGCTAATCTATCTTCTAGGCTAACCATAATCACTGTTGCTGTGCTATGTGGTTATTAGCTATAAAAAGTAGAAGATTATATCTTTCATTTGTTTGGGGGCCACATTCAATAGTGATGCTCAGGGGACCACATGCAGTGCCAAGAATTGAAAATGGGCCTCCTGCTTTGCATGCACTCAGTCTGTTGAACAATCTCTCTGGCACAGATCATATCTTATAGTTAGTTGTAAGACAGTGAACAAAAAATTTAAGAACTGATGTCCACTCTACCTCAATAAAGCTAATCCAACAATACAAGAATGTAAAGTATTTTTTATCAATGGATCTGAAATATTTCTTACTTGGAGGCTGGAGCAATAGTACAGCAGGTAGAGCCTTGTATTTGGCCGACCTGGGTTTAATCCCCAGTATCCCATATGGTCCCCCAAGCACTGCAGGAGTGATTCCTGTGTGCAAAGTGCAAAGCCAGGAGCAACCCGTGGAAATTGCCAGGTGTGGCACCCAAACAAACAAAACCCCCTTAAATATTTATTTTATTCACTTACTAAATGCCCACTATATGCAAGGCACTGTACCTGGAGTTGGAATGTAAATTTACAGATAAAAATAATGGAAGAGAAGAGATAGACTAAAGGGCTGGAATAAATGCTTTGCATGAAGAAGACCCAAGTTTAAGCCCTGGCACTGCATGATCCTATGAATGCTGCAAGGAGCAGCCTCAGAGCACTAATGGGGTGTTCTCACCCAAAAATAATTTTGTTTTTTGTTTTTGGGTCACACTTGGTGGTGCTCAGGGCTAACTCCTGGCTCTGAGCTCAGGGATCACTTCCTATATGTCAGGAGATATATACGAAGCTGGAGATCAAACCTGAGTCAGCCACATGGAGGTGAGCACCCTAACTGCTGTACTGCTGCTCCCAATTTATTTATTGACTTATTTTTGGATTTGTGGCCACATCCTGTGGTGCTAAGGGGTTAGTCCTCGCTCTGTTATCATGAATCACTTCTGGAGAACATATGGGATGTCAAGCATCAAGCCTCGGTCGGCTGTGCGCAAGGCAAGCAACCTTACCTGCTCTACCATCACTCCAGCCCCCAAATTTTAAAATAATGACAAGGGTTCCCAGATAGTCATAACTCTGATTTATTAGATAAAAAATTCTGGATTATGAATATAATCTCCAAACATAAGTTGTTCCTATGAAAAATATCTATTTTATAAGAACAAAACAAAGGGACACTGACAGTACAGTTGAAATAGTATCTGACGCTGCAGAAAAAAGAAAAAGAGGAAAGAAACAAGCAGTCTTCGGACCCAGGTGTCTGGAGCCTTGGTTTGAATTCTAACTCCATAATGCTCGCCAAGGAAAATCATCCAAACTTCAGCAATAAAATTAAGTGATAGCAATTTTACAGACTGCTGTAACAAATATTATGAACCATAAAGTAACAATGCCTACTTCCCAAGACTATGCTGAGGAGTACTGTGAGATCTCTAAATACTGGAATGAGGAAACTCTGAGACTAATATAATGTAACTGTTTACATAAGACACAGCAGGGGGTGGACAATATAAAGTTATCCTACTTGTTTCTACATGAACATTAAAATAGAGAAAAGAGGGGAAAGAGCAATAGTGGAGGAGGTAAAATACTGCAAGGAGTTAAAACACCTTGCAGCAACCCACCCTGGTTCAATCTCTAGCACCATATACATCTTAACACCCCAAGCATTGCCAAGAGTGATCTCTGAACACAGAGCCAGAAGCAAAGCCCGAGCAATGCTGGATGTGGCCCCAAATCACTCCCCCCAAAAAAAACTGAAAAAGTACAGGGGTTAATAAGCTTGCCTTGCATGAGGCAGACCCAAGTTCAGTCTCCAACACCACATCATCCCCCAGCACAAATGGACGTGACCCCTGAAGTACAGACAGGGGGGAGGGTGGTAGACCCCCGAAACTGTTGGGTGTGGTGCAAACCACACACCTATAACAAAAAACAAAAGGAAAGAAAAACCAAGCTCCTCTAAACACCACAACTTCCAAGGAACCAGAGCAGTGCCGTGCAATAGGCTAGAATCAGGTAAGAGGTCCCAGGGTAGACGCTGGAGCTGACTGCCCAAATTTCCAACTATGAACAATCAAATTCATGGAGCTGGAGTGATAGCACAGCAGGTAGGGCGTTCGCCTTGCACGTGGCCGACCCGGGTTCGAATCCCAGAATCCCATATGGTCCCCTGAGCACCGCTGGGGGTGATTCCTGAGTGCATGAGCCAGGAGTGAGCCCTGTGCATCGCCGGGTGTGACTCAAAAAGCAAAAAAAAAAAAATTCAGACTATCGCTGAGTCTCAATTTTTTTTGTCTGTAAAACAAGACTAATGTCCTTTGGGGCTTGAGATTGAAACATCCCAAATTTGGCGGTGGGAAGGTGTAGTGATGGTGGGATTGGTCTTTGAATATTAAATGTAATCAAATATTGTGAACTACCTTATAAAATTTTAAAAAAAGACTAATGTCTGTAACTAGTCTGTCCGTAACTAGTCTGTAAAGTCTTATGTGTGTAGTACCTGAAACTGTGTCCAGGTAACATGGAAGGCACGATTTGGGCAGTGGACCTTCTGGAGTTGTCTAGCACACAGCCAGGACTACATAGCTCAAGCCTATAACATTACCATTCTGGGTCTCCTCAGATGTAATAGTCTTAAAGATAAATATGGCAGGAAAATGGAGAGGGGGAAGCCCACAAATGTGGCTCAGTGGTAGAGCATCTGCCCTGCAGGTGAAAGGCCCCAAGTTTGATGCCTGGCACTGCCCCACATGTGAGAGGTGATAGCAAATGCATGATCTCTGCTACATTATTACCCAGTGTGTGCGAGCACAGCCACTAAAAGGTGTGTGACCACTGGAGAACACCAGAGCCAAGTGTGCAACCCCTCCACCTCGAAAACTAAGATGAGGAGAGGGGGAAAAAGGAGAACGGTTTCTGAGTCCTGGCCAGCCTCATCACTTGAAGCACTACAACTTAGGGTTTCAGTACAATAGCCTCTGCTCAATGGCAAGGAAATAAAATCCAACTGGGGTTAGTGTAAGGAATAATAGCAATCTATATTTACAAACAATACCCAGCGTATTGCCGGGCATTTGAAAGGGGAGCAATTTGATTACAATTATTCCCATCTACCTCCATGTTTTTGGTCACTAGTGGTACATAGTTTTTCTAAGAACTAGTTTATTAACTGAAACATTGCCCTGCCAAAAACAAAAGCCAGAATGGTAGGACATCGGGTAGTGAGCTTGCTTTTCACGTGGCTGGCCAGGGTTATAGTCCAGATGCCACATATGGTCCTCTGAGCCCACCAGGAGAGATTCCTGAATACTGAGTCAGGAGTAAGCCCTGAGCATCGCTGGGTATGGTGCCCAAACCAAAAACAATGACAGCACCACCACCAAAACCCCAAAACAGATTTTATAGTATTTCATGCTCTCCTCCTGGGTGCCAAGCACGTTCTCAATTGCCATATTTGTGATGTATATACTTGGGATGTACATTATGGCATGGGTTATTTTCCTATTGTTTGTTTAACTCACTAGGAAGTAGTCTTTAACAGATTAAAGACCCCAGGCAGAACAGGGTATAGGTGTGGTTTTTTTTGTTTTTTTTTTTGAGGAGGAGGTTTATTTTGGAAAGCTTTATTTTGTTGTTTTACTTCCAAAACGATTCATTTAGTTTCAAGAAGATTTACTGTGGCCTAGAAAACACAGACAGATGTTGAGTAAGAACTAAACATCTTCTCATCTAGGGCCCGGGAGATAGCATAGCAGTTAGGGAACATGGCTAGCACTCAGCAGACCTGGTTGATTCCTGGCACCCCACAGTCCTGTCCCCTGGCTCAGTGCAGCTGAGAGAAGCCCTGCAGGCCCCTGGGGACCACCCAGGTGGCCTGGATCCCCCATTGCTGGGCCCTGCACCGAACTGCCTGCCAGTCAGGGTGGCAGATAACAGGTAACCAGTAGGACCCTTGTATCTGAGTATCGCTTGGGAGCTACTCCCCCAATACTGATCACATTAAATATTCAAAAACCTATATTTATATATCAAATATACTACTCATTTATAATGCACATGTTTAAAATAATTTATATCATCTAAATGTGAAAATCTATGATATTCTTTATCGAATCATACCAAGCAGGGAAAAAATCACCCAATATTAAAATATCAATTCCAGTTGAATAAAATTCAATAAAGCATCCCTTAGACTTGGACTGTAGTATAAAATGCATAGCACTGATTTAACACATAAACTTAACACAAATTAACAGAAACTCTTGTAATCTGTCACAGAGCACCTGATTCTGGAAAAAAAAAATCAATACAGGCTTACTGAAAGCTAAAATAAAAAATAGCTGAAACCACACTATAACTAAACTCACCCCAATCCATAGCATATTAAAAAAGTTCATGTTTATGGTGAAATATGTTAGCAGAAAAAAAAAATCCTCTTTGCTCTTTTCTGCTTTTCCAAAGTTAAATAACTGAGGCGGTGGTCACAAAATACTTCTATCTTCGTGTTTTAAAATTTCTTTTCACACAACACACCTATGGAGAACACACCTCGGCCCTCTTCCCCCTTCCCCCCGCCCCATTCCCACAATTTTGGATTATTTAAATATAGAAAGGCCACCTATTAAGACCAGAGGACCACGCCCGGCATCTGATGACTTTTTTCCTTTTTCAAATGAAAAAGGATCTTGTCCACAGACCGTTCCCTCCCGACAGTGACAAAACGGTACGACAGAGTGGGCCGGTGGGGCGGGGATGGAGACGCCTCTGGCAGAAAGAGGATGATAAAACGAAGACAGCCAGCGTTTATGGGGGGCAGAAGCCTCGGACCCCACATGAGGACCAAGGAGGCTGCCATTGATGAAGAAAGAAAAATCCTACCTGAGATCCGGGAAGAATGGCTCCCGACGCAGCACGTCCGCGGCATCCCAGACCTTCGCCCCCCAGTTCCCCAGCCGGCGCCCCGCGAAGGGGCAGACACTTCTCGGGGGCCGAGCGGGTCGGGGACGGACAAAGACGCCGGACAGTGGGACGGAGCCCGGGGAGAAGCGCGGTGCACCGGGGACGCGACCCGCGGGCAGGAACTGGGCTTCCTCGGCCGGGGCGCCGGGGATCAGGCAGTGGGACTCGGGGGCACATGGACTCGACTGAGGGCCGTCTGGGCGAGCAGGACCCGGGCCCACCCTTCCCGGGGCAGGGGGCCCGAGCGAGAACGGGCTGCGACTGGTGATACCGCCCCTCGTCCCCACGGGCCCCGCGTCCCCTCCCGGTCTCGCTCACCTCCACAGGGGGCCGCGGAGGCCCCCGCAGCGCCTTGATCACTCGCAGCGGTCGGCACCGCCCACGCTCGTGCCATCCAGCTCCGGCTGCCCGGCCCGCACACCCCGCACCGCGCCCTGGCACCGCCTCCGCCCGCTGGGCCACGGCGCAGGGGGCGGGGCAGCGTTGCGGGCCAATCGCGAGCCAGAGCCTCAGCGGCGGAGCCAATGAGCTGTAAGCCTTACCCGCGGGAGGGGGTACCCCACCAGCGGCTGCAGCTAGCAGTCCTCTATCCTCGCCTTTGCCTCCCCCTTCTTCTTTTTGCATGCACTCCCAGGCTTGTCGCAGTGCAGCGTCCGCACCCTTAGAGCGTCTTGTTTCTTAGCAACTAGGTCCTCTGAGTCTGATCTTTGGTGACCAACTGTGAGTTCAGAAGGGGGAGCACAGTGGAGATAGAAGAATGCGTGAAGAATAGATGAAATGGTAGCTGGCGCAGGTCACTTACACGTCTATTTGTATTAGGCAGAACAGGAAAACTATGTCTGAGGGACACCGAGTACCGAGGGATTTTTTTTTTTTAATCAAGAATCATCTCTTGAAAAATGGTTTAGTGGTGTTGTCTCAGATATGTGAAAGTAGGAGTCGAATTCTTGACCAAAGGAAAAGAGAAGTTATTCACTGAATGAGTGATACAGTAACAAATGATGGTCTTGATAGGGAAAACATTGCAGACTGGAAGGCTAGTAACTCTTCCTGAAGATAATGGAGGAAAGGGTTATCTACCTTCAATTGGAGGCAGATTATTAAGCCTACATCATTAAGGGAAGTGATATAGAAAAGGTCAGAATGTGTTTATTACCACAAAAGACAAGGGTGAACAAAAAGAAATGAGATCAGTTTAGAATTAATCTGCAAAGAGTGAGATATTATCTCACACCAGTGAGAATGGCTTCTGTCATAAAGTTTTGGGGGTTGAGGAGGGCGGGAATAGTGAAAAAGGAACCTCTGCTCATTGTTTTGGTGTGAATGCCTCCAGTTCAGCCCCTATGGAAAACTGTGGGATTTCTAAAATAAAAGCTTCCTTCGATATGTCCCAGTTCTTGGCATCTACTCCCAAAATTAAAAAAAAATCAATTTGAAAAGATATATACACACCTATGTTTATAGAAGTGCTGAATATGGAAATAACCCGACTGTTCAGTGAGAGATAAATGGATAAGAAGTTGTGGGTTGGGGATAGAAAAATGGTTGAAATTATTAGCTCTGCATAAAAAGACTTAGGAAGCCAAATCTTTTTTGATTTTGAGATTGCCAATCTCAGCAGCCAATCTAGCTCGATCCTGGTCACCACAAGGTCCCCAGGTCCCCCAAGCATGGAGTCCTGCCAAAGTGATCCCTGAGCACCACTGGGTGTGCCCCCTCAACGTTGTGGGTTTTGTATACCATGCAAGTAGACCAGAGATCATATAGGGGATAAAGAGCTTGTCTTGCATGTGGTTGACCTGGTTTCAACCTGCAGCAGTTCATGGTTCCTTGCAGAGGAAGGAAGGGAGGGAGGGAGGATCCATTTCATTGCAACTTGCATAGAACCGGTGGGTATCATGTTAAGCAAATAAGTCAGAGAAAGAGAACAAATATTGAAGTCTCATTTATTTGTGGTATATGAAGAAAAAGTAACAGATAATATCAAGTGATGATAAATGCTTAACCTTGGATTACAAAACTTAGGTCACCACGTAGTAGGGGAAGGAAGGAAGAGGTGCACCAGGTGACATAAGGACATTGGTGTGGAGCACTTTGGTGGTGGTGAAGATGAAGTAACTTTTATATTAAAATTATAAATGGTAATACTAGCCACACTAAGCAGATTAGACAACCATGCTATCTAAACTGCAACAAAATTTCTAAATGAAAAAAATAATTCCTTTGTAAGCAGAAATGGAAAAGACTGGTACTCTGTTACTGATCCCTATGCAGAACATCTGCACCTGCTGTGATCCCAGACTCCTGGGCATCTGTGCTACCAGTTACCATCTTAGGTAACACCTGAAGCTTTCCCCCAGCACTCTCCAGGCTCTTCTTGGACAAGATACATTTCTAGAATGATATATCTAGAAAAGATTCTTAAGATCAATTTCTGTAATTTTGCATTTTAAGGTTAGACAAATGGCATGTGAACTATCCAAGTTCAAATAACCTACTATGTTCAGTGCACTTTTCTCAGATAATTTTCATCAATGTTCAAAAATTTCTTCCTAAGGCTGTTTAGTTTGGGGGCCATACCTAGCAGTGCTTAGAGCTTAGAGCTTAGTGCTTATAGCTCTGTGCTCTGGGATCCCTCTTGGTGGGGCTTGGGGGACCACATGTGGACAGGGATTGAACCCGGGTAGGCTGCATGCATGGCAAGTGACCTACCTGTTGTATCATCTCTTTGGCTTTCCTGAGGCTTATGTAGAAGAAGCAATTTTACCCAAGATTTTCATCCACTTCCCTCTCCTTACCAAATCTAAGCTTTGTGTACTCATATATGTCTCTCCATTAGTTTTGCTTGCTTTAACAGCGTTCCAAAACACAGGCTTTTTTTTTTTTTTAGCTCTTGTGGTACTCAGGGGCTGGAGCGATAGCACAGTGGGTAGGGCGTTTGCCTTGCATGCAGCCGACTCGAGTTTGGTTCGTCCGTCTCTCTCAGAGAGCCTGGCAAGCTACCCAGAGTATCTCGTCCGCAAGGCAGAGCCTGATAAGCTCGTGGCATATTTGATATGCCAAAACAGTAACAAGTCTCAAAATAGAGATGTTACTGGTGCCCGCTCGAGCAAATCAATGAACAACAAGACGACAATGCTACAGTGCTACAGTGAGTAGGGGCCTGAGTAGGGGCCACTCCAGCAGCATGGGAGGAGCCATGTGGTGCAAGGGATCAAATGTAGGCCCTATGCAATGCTTATGCTCAGTCTATTCAGAGAGAAATGTAGTTTGCTCCTTTCTGTTATATTTTTCTTAAATAAATTTCTTTTTATTTTGGGGGGTCACGCCCGGTGATGCACAGGGGTTACTCCTGGCTCTTCACTCAGGAATTACTCCTAGTGGTGCTCAGGGGACCATATGGGATGCTGGGATTAGAACCCGGGTCGGCTGCATGCAAGGCAAATACCCTACCCGCTGTGCTATCACTCCAGCCCCAAGTAAATTTCTTTTTAAATAAAAACTATTAAAAAAATTATTGCTCTCCAAATTACAGAAGACGTAGGTTGTCCAGGGTTAACAATGATGCTATATTATCACTGACAAACATCCACCCCATGGGATCAGAGAGATAATACAGCATGTAGTGTACAGCACTTGCCTTGCACACAACTTACCCTGGTTTGATCCCTGGAACTTTTCATGGCTTCCCAGAGCACCACCAGGAGTGATCCCTGAGGGAGCCAGAAATACCCTCTGACCACCATTAGTTATGGCCCATATCCTCTCCTGTACCCCACCTCTCCCCCCAATAAACTGACAAAAGCATGTGTTCACCCTGAAGTTCTACATGGTGTTGTCACAGTTTATGCATGCGGTAGTTCTATGTCCAACATTATTGAATCATGACTGCTTACTTCTAAACAGTAACTTTTCCCTTTGTGCCACAGTACCTGTGTTGGCAAAGGTAGAAATTCCCACCTTTCTTATTTTGATTTTGGTTTATGAATATTTGGGGCCACACCCATTAGTGCTCAGAGCTAACTGCTGTCTCTGTGTTCAGGGATCACTCCCGGTATGTAGCAGGGGACAAGAGAGATACTGGGATCAAATCTAGGTCTGCTGCATGCCAGGCAAATGCCCTA
This sequence comes from Sorex araneus, assembly GCF_027595985.1. Taxonomy (NCBI): domain Eukaryota; kingdom Metazoa; phylum Chordata; class Mammalia; order Eulipotyphla; family Soricidae; genus Sorex; species Sorex araneus. The sequence continues at coordinate 324,261,266 of NC_073313.1, read as the reverse complement.
CCTGTTGTACTGTCTCTCCAACCCCACTAGTTTGAATTTTTTTTTTTTTTTGCTTTTTGGGTCACACCCAGCGATGCTCAGGGGTTACTCCTGGTTTTGCACTCGGGAATTACTCCTGGCAGTTCTTGGGGGACCATATGGGATGCCGGGGATTGAACCTGGGTCGGCCGCGTGCAGGCAAATGCCCTACCCGCTGTGCTACTGCTCCGGCCCCCAGTTTGAATTTTTTAAAAAAAATTTTTTTTTATTAGTGAATCACCGTGGGGGTATTGTTACAGACTTACAAACTTTGTGCTTGTATTTCAGTCATATCGAGTACCCATCCCTCCACCATTGCCCATTTTCCACCACCAATAGTCCCAGCATCCCTCCCACCACCCCCACCTCGTTACCCTCCCCCGCCCCACCTCTGTGGCAGGTGTTCTCTTCTTTTGGGTGTTGTGGTTTGCAGGTGAGGTATCAAGTGGCCATTATGTTCGGTCTACAGTCTACTTTTAGCCTGCCTCTTCCATCCCAAGCAGGCCCTCCTAGCACCCTTTACTTGGTGGTCCCTTCTCTATCTGAGCTGCCTTTTCCCCCAGCATACGAGGCTGGCTTCTAAGCTGTGGATTAATCCTCCTGGTACTTATCTCTGCTGCTCTTGGGTGTTAGTCTCCCACTGTTACTTTACATTCCACAAATGAGTGCAATCTTTCTATGTCTATCCCTCTCTTTCTGACTCATATCACTTAATATGGTACTTTCCATGTTGCTCCACCCATAAGCAAATTTCATGACTTCGTCTTTTCTAACAGCTGCATAGTATTCCATTGTGTAGATGTACCAAAGTTTCTTTAACTAGTCATCCAGTACTTGGGTTTTTTCCAGATTCTATCTATCGTAAACAGTACTGCAATGAACATGTAAGTGCGGATGTCATTTCTACTATACTTTTTTTGCATCTCCTGGACATATTCCCAGAAGTGGTATTACTGGGTCAAATGGGAGCTCAATTTCTAATCTTTTGAGAAGCGTCCATACTACTTTCCAAAAGGGCTTAGCCATTTGGCATTCCCACCAGCAGTCTGTGTGTGGTTGACTTCTATCTACTGTGCATCGTGGTCTGCAAAGGTAGTTGGTACAATTTCTATCTTCCTGATTCTATTGAGGTATGTTTTGTGACCCAGCACATGGTCTATTTTGGAAAATGTTCCATGTGCTCTGGAAAAAAAAAAGTGTATTCTTTCTTTTTGGGATGCAAAGCCCTGTATAGATCTTTTAGCCCTCTCTCTTCTCTCTTCCTTCAATGCCAGTGTTTCCTTGCTGAGTTTTAATCTTGCAGATCTATCTAGAGGTGATAGGGCAGTGTTGAAGTCTCCAACTACTACTGTGTTGTTAGCAATGTCCTTGTTAAAATCTGTTAGCAGTTGGTCCCTCATTAGGTACGTACACATTTAGGAGTGTGATTTCTTCCTGCTGTTGAAATCTGTTATCGGATACTAGTATGGCCACTCCAGCTTTTTTGAGGGAGTTTTTTGCTTGCAGGATTGTTTTCCATCATTTGACTTTGAGTCTGTGTTTGCCTTGACTGTTCAGATACGTTTCTTGTAGGCAGCAGAATGTTGGGATTTATTTCCGAATCCATTTGCCACTCTGTGTCTCTTAATTAGTGCATTTAGGCCATTGACATTGAGGGAGATTATTGTCATGGGTGTTGTGCCATCTTTCTGTTGGGGTTTGTTATGCTTGCCTTTTTTTTTTTCTTGTCTTAGCCCTTTTAGTTCTTCTTTTAAGTTTGATTTTGAGTCTATGATGTTCCTGAACTGTTGTTTATCTATGAAATAGTGTATTGTTCCTTCACATTTGAGTGAGAGTTTAGCCGGATAAAGTATTCTTGGTGAGGCGTTCATTTCATTGAGTTTTTTCACTGTATCCCCCCATTGTCTTCAGGCTTAAAGGGTTTCCTCTGATAGGTCTGCTGTAAATCTAAGGGGTTCTCCTTTGCATGTGATTTCCTTCTTTGACCTTGCTGCTTGCAGTATTATGTCTCTATCTGTGGCATCCATCATTCTGATTATGATATGACTTGGAGTCTTTTTACTAGGGTCTCTTTTAGCTGGCACTCTTTGGGCTCCTTGGATTTGGATGCCTGCCTTTTCCAGCTCTGGGAACTTTTCATCAATGATATTTTTAACTGTGGCTTTTTCACTGGGGTTGTCTCCCTGTCCTTCTGGTACTCTGATGATTCTAATGTTGTTCCTTTTGAAATCATCTCCTAGGTCTCTGACTTGCCTAAGAGCTATTTTGAGTTCTTTCCCCATTGCTTCTTGTTGTTGCCTGTAAGCTTCTTACAGCTCATCTTTAAGCTGATTCTGTCTTTGGCTGTGGCCATTCTACTATTGAGGGAACCCACTGAGTTTTTAATTTCATCTACAGAATCCTAAATTTGTGACACTTCATTTTGTAGCTTTTATATTTCTGCTCATTTCTTTCTGTATTTTCTCGGCTGTCCATTCCATTGTTTCTTTCATGTCCTCCTTTAATTTTTCAGATGTCTGTTGAGCCATTTCTTTTAGTTTATTGAACATCTTCAATATTTCATCTCTGAATTATTTATTGGAGAGATCATATTTGTGGGTAATGCTTGTTGAGGCGCCTGGACCTGTTTCATCATCTTCTCCTTGTGGTGGGAATTTTCGTTGTTTGTTCATGTTTTTTGTAGTAGTGTGGTGGTGGAACCTTCAGTTCACTATCAGTATTACCCTCTTCCTCTCAGGTGCTCCTCAGCAGCTTAGGTAAGGTCTCTAGTAACACTCTGGAGGATGTGTTTTTTTTATATTGGACTTGTAGAGCTTCTAGTGACGTCAGTATTATGGTGCAATTGGAATATGCTATGGGACTACTGTCCTAAGATGTTTGAGATGGTCAGGATAATCTCCATAGAATTAGGTGATGGAAATGAAGATGTGATTTCCGAGTGCCAGGAAAGGGGAAAATAACTGCAGCCACTCCAAAATAGGCCATGCCCACTACCACCATGTGAGTGGGGTGCCGGGTAGGGGGGCAGAAATCTGGGAGAGGGAGAAAACTGGGAGCGGTGTAGGAGGGTGACTCAGGGGTGGATGGGATGGTGCTGGGGAGGTGGGGTGGTTCAGAGTCCTCCGAGGAGACGCCTGAGGCGCAGCTACTTTTAATTCTTAAATTAAGTATGTGTGAATGAGAGATTTAATTTTTAAAGAATAAGTTTTCTTTTTGGGGGGTGAGGGGGAGGGAACAGCATGGTCACACCCAGTGATGCTCAGGATTACTCCTGGTCCTACTTAGGAGACCATACGGAGTGCTGGGGATCTAACCTGGGTCAGTCACATGCAAGGCAAATGCCACAACCCGCTGTGCTATCATTCTGGCTCCTGAATATGAGTTTAAATGTAAATGACCAAAAACATGTAATTGCCATATCATTTTTTGATTGAATTTTGCATGTTTTAAAAAGCATTCGTAAGATATAGTAGCAATCCTCAGTGTTAACAAGGAAGAACCTGAAAAATAATGAGTTTTTTCTTCCAATGAGTTGTTACGCCCAGATTAGAACTTCACACATGCGTGGGAGTAATAGGGTCCTTGCCTTGCACGTGGCTGACCTGGGTTCAATATTAGGTATTCGAGCCCTGCCAGGAGTGATCTCTGAGTGCAGAGTTAGGAGTAAGTCCTGAGCACTGCTGGGTGTGACGCCCCCCAAAACAAACAAACACCAGACCAAAAACCTTCCTTTGACTCAAACTAGAATTTTGAGGTCTTATTTTTTATTGAACGCACCTTCAGATGCATTTTATATAAATGTAATTCTATTACTTTTCTTTAGATTACAAGCAGAACAATTGGATAGCTGATATACACAATGATCTGAAGAACTTTTTTATATCCCAATACTGCAAAAAGCAATAGTTTATCTTAAAAAAAAAAGTCAATTGAGTTTAACATATTTTATTTGCCCAATAAAGGTAACTTCACAGTTTATTTTCAAAAAATGTTTTCCCCACCACTAAAGAAAGCACAATAAAAAGGGCAAACGTATTCAAGTATAACTATGACACACTGACAGACAAGCCAAACATTTAAATGCAAAACCATGAAAATCTATAGTTCTCTTACTTTTCCAAATTGATAAAATACAGTAAGAAAAAATGTGATATATTATTGTAACCAATAATTATAATATCTAACTGAAAATATTTGGTTTTAGTAATTTATATAGAAATTTATGAAAGCACTCAAAATAAGTAGTACTCCTTAAATAAGTTGAACATTACATCTAATCTCAAATTATTCTATACTATCACAACAAAAGGTTACATAGTTTATCTACCATTCTGGTCATAAAATTTTAGAAAAAAGAATTTCCAGACACAATTTATTACCAGATAATATATATATTGTACTTTAGCACTTGACCCTCACAAAATAACCTAAAAACAGTAAAAGTTTTGCCATATTCTGTGCAGAAGAATACCTTGGCCAGGTGTGTGGCTCAGTGGTGGAGCACATGCCTTGGCTGTATGAGGCCCGGGGTCTGATTCATGGCACCTTTTCTAACCTAAACAGCTTTGACTCAATTGATTGCCTTTACTTCATTTCTAGCATTCAATTTAGATATCTCAGCACACCATTTGTTGTTGTTTTTAGTGAATAATTTTTTCATTTAAAAAAATTTAGAGAAATGTGTGTGTGTGTGTGTGTGGGAGAGAGAGAGAGAGAGAGAGAGAGAGAGAGAGAGAGAGAGAGAGAGAGAGAGAGAGAGAGACAGAGAGAGAGAGAGACAGAGAGACAGAGACAGAGAGAGATGTTCAAGAGAACATGGTCCTAAAAGAGCAAGCACTGAAGGATGTTTGAAAGGAATCAATACAATCCCTCCAAAAGTCCAAATGTCTTGGTTTAGAGTTCTCAGCATACATAAAAGATAATCTGGGCATTGTCAGAGGGAAGACCTTGTAGCCTGGATGGTCCTTTCATAATCTCATCACAAACTCTACATGCTTCTGTAGCTTCTCCTTTCCTTACTTTTTTTGAAATTCAGTTTTTTTGGCTACACCTAGTTATGCTCAGGGATTACTCCTGGCTCTGTACTCAGGAACTACTCCTGGCGTGCATGGGGGATGATATGGAATGCCAGAGATCAAGCCTGGGTTAGCTGTGTGCAAGGCAAACACTCTCATGGCTGTACTAGTGCTCCAGCCCCTGCAGCTTCTCCTTTACTGTGGAGTCCAACTATTTTTTTTTTTTTTTTAAGATTTTGGATCATATCTGGCAGTACTCAGGGATTACCCCTGGTGGTGCTCAGGAGACTATAGTAAGAGCCAGGGATTGAACCAGGGTCAGCTGCATTCAAGGTAAGCACCTCAGCCCCTGTACTCTCTCTCTCTCTCTGGACAATATAGTATTTCAGAGAAAAAACCCTTTTCTTTCTTTTTTTTAAAAATTTTGGGCGGGGGGGGGGGTGACACCCAGAAACGGTCAGGGCTTACTCCTGGATCTGAGCTCAGAGATCATTCCTGATGGCCTCAAGGACACCATATGGGGTTCTGGAAATAGAATTTGGGTTGGCAGGTTGAAAGGCAATTGCCCGACCTGCTGTATCAATGCTTCAGGCCCATGAAAAAAATTTTTTAAGAACAAAATTTTCTCTAATGACTTTCAAGGAATCAAAGCTGAGTATGACTGTTGAACACAAATGGAAAAAATTTATACAAGAAAATTAATTTCTTCTATTTGAGGACTAAGAACTGCATTACAAAACTTGGACTAAAATAAATTTTCTGAACAGAATCAAGATTTGTACTTTAAATAATTTTAGTTATTATAAAAAAATAAAAGAGGCTCCAAGAAACTTTTCATAAAGTTTTATGCTGAGCACATACTTGTTTCCTTTATGTTTTGCTTAGTCTTATGTTACAGAATTACATATTTGGTGAACATGAAGTCTATAGAAAAAAAAAAGATAAAATACTTAAAAATTTTTCGAATAATTCCAAGTTTTTAACAATATTTGCGAATGTATTAGTATACACATTTATGATAGTATTATATATGATTGAGCAAGTATACAAATAATCCAATTTTGTGGGAAATATTCAGTATGCTAAAATTCAGTTGTACTGAAAATCATTCACTACCAAAATAAAGTCACATAGTAATATCATATTCCAATTGGCAAATGAGCATTTTATTTATAATCTTAGTAGCAAATACTATACCCAAAAGAAGAGTGTATTCAATGAACATTTTGAATGTTTAAAGATAGCTTTAATACAGAATTTTAAAAAGTGATAATATTAGGTAGAAGCAGAGAATCTATGAAAAGACTGATATTATTACTGCTAGAATTAGTTATACCATTAAGTACAAACTAAAAAGATTTGAGTCTTAATGAAAGACAAATAAAATAAATCTTTAACATATTTTAATTATTCCAAGATAAAAGCTAGTCATATTGCAATGGGATAAAATGTTATATGATCCTAAGAACAAGTGGAAATAATTTGTAAGAAAGACAAATTTCAGGTTTTTTACTTTCAGAGAAAACTATTAGGGTTAAATATCATTCCAGCCCACATCCTTTACAGTACTTCTAGTGACTTTCTTAAGATAAAATTTAAAAACACAAAAGGTAATAGTGTCAGTTGATGATGAGTTAAAAAATATTACAGGCTAAATCAAACCCAACACTAGACATAATTCAGATTAGAACATTTTTATTATTCAGTTTAGTGTAAAAATAGTTTTTGCCTATTCTCATGTTTGTTACCACCCAATTTCTGAGAACTCAAATTACTTTAGAACTTAAAAAAAAAAATTACACACAAAAACTCCCCACATCAATGATCCTTACTGTAGCAAACTGTGTATTTTATAGTTCATCAATCTTACTCTTTCACTTAACATAGGATTTTAAATAGGATGAAGATGATAGCAATGTCCGTAATCTTAAAATCTAGTGATCCAAACAATCTCATGGTTCAATAACCTGTAAAATATAATCAAGTCACTAGACCAATATATTAGTGTACAACTTTAATAATTTCTAGCAGCAAAACACCTGGAATAGCCAAAAACCAGTATTTTAATTAGATTGCAAATTGATAATTTTTTTTATAAGAAGTAATGTTTAAAAGTACTCTATAGTTTGCAGGCAAACAAAAAAGATTAAAGATCTTGTTTATCTCCACTTTTCCCAGTGGAATCAGGTGAAACAGCCCCCTTATTAATTTCAACAAAAACAGACTCAAAGGCAGCTTCCTGTTCATCCAAAGAATCAGCAGCTGTGGCTCCTTTTGTTAGTGTTGTGTTGGTAAAAGATTGTTGCTGCTTGGGAAGTTTACTGGATTCCACTGTTTTTCTACCTCTTCTTTTACCAAGAATCTTGACATAATTAGCCGGTATGAGTCCTGTTGTTTGACCATCAAGACTAGCCAGAAGCCAACCACGCACTTTGGGTTGCTGGTCTGATGGAAGAAAAGACAGTTTTGTCATAACATACTTTGTAGGTCAAAAAGTACAGTGATAGAAAAATATTAAGTAAAAACTTTTATATCTATGTAATATATATATAAACAATCTTAAGCTGAGGTTTTTTGTTTTGTTTTGTTTTTGGGTCACACCAGGCAGTGCTCTGGACCTACTCCTGGCTGGCTTGTGGGTGTGAGGGATTGAACCCATATTAGTCACATAAAAGGCTAGTGCCCTGCTCAAGTTCCATTGTTCTGGCCCCTAAAACTTTTTATTGTTTTTGGACCACACCTGGTAGTGCCCAAGACTTCCTTTTGGTTCTAGGCTCAGGGATCATTTTCAGAGGGATTTAGGGAAACATAAAGTGCTGGTACAGAACCTAGGTCAGCCACATGCAGGGTAAGTGTCCTACCTACTTGGTCCTTCCCCCCAAAACTTTAGAACATTTCCTACAATAAACACTTGTAGTGAAAAAGCAATGCTAATCTTATAGACTGACAGGGATGCTTAGATGACAATATATAATTTCTTTGGTTTGATTTGCTACATTTAGTGTTGGCCTTATGTTTTTCCATGGGTTTAACAGAGATTGGAAATCAGTATTTTGTTTTTCCTTGTTACCAGGGGCTGGTAGAAGGGATGAATGAAGTGTTACATGCCTGAAATCAAATCCACATCCTCAATCATGTGTCATGTCACAGAGCTATGAGTATTCTGAAGAGTTTAGAAAAGATCATACAAATGAAATACTTATTTCAGACAACTATGGGACAACACTTCTTCTCCTTCCACCAGATATGGAAGATCTACAAGGACACTTGAGAGAAATCCTAAACTCCTTCTTAGCTACTTAACAACCAAGATCTCTTGTTGCAGTTTTTTATACAGTATTAACACATTCTAAAAATTTATAGACAATTCTGATTTATTAATTATACCTTTGAGAGCTAAGTTTAGCATATCTCCAGCACGGAAAGAAATTTCTTCTTCAGAGACAGCAGCAAAATCATATTCTGCTCTGGCAACTACATGGTCATCTTCACCATTTGCCCAGTTGGTGTTATCTATAAACCAAATTAAGAATATTAGATTAGTAAAGCCTACAAACAGATAATGTAACTTCAGTATGGTTTGCAAACTGCATAAAATATTCAAAAGAAAGTGACTGCCCCATCAATAAATCCTATAATCAAGTGTAAAAGTCAAAAATATGTTCACCAGGATATCTATAATGAACCTTTTTCTCCATGTTCTAGCTAAATCCTGGTGATTTTTCTAACCAATTTTTGGAAAAACAGTGATTTTCTTTCTGTAAAAGTTCTGATCGTAGGGATTATAAGGAGTTAAAAAGCATCATTGTCAGGCATGCCCCTGAGCACAGAACTGGGAGTAGCCCAAAGCAGTGCTGGCATGCTCCCCCCCTCCAAAAAACAAAACAAAACAAAATAAAAGGGGAAGAAAGAGAGGACTGAGAGATAAAACAGTGGATAAGCACTTGCCTTGCATGTGGCCAACCCAGGTTTGATCCCTGGCACCACATACGGTCCCCTGAGCACTCCCAGTAGTGATCCCTGAGTGCAGAGCCAGGGATAAGCTCTGAGCACAGATGTGTGTGGCCCCAAAACCAAAAGAAGGTGGAAAGAGGTCAGATTGTAAATATTTTAGGCTTTGCATGTCATGAAGAAAAGCTGAAGATATCATGTACCTCTTTATGTAAATGTACAGTTGAAGAGAATTTTGTCCCCTTAGTTTTTGAAAAAAACTTAAAATATAGTAACAACTAAGAAGAATGAGAATCTGGGAGGTAGGATAACATTCCACACAACTGGGTCTCCAAAGGAGTGTTTTTATACATATTAAGTGCAAATGTTCACCTATTAATGTTAATTTGTAATGAGGTTTGAGGTACTTCATTTATGGAGAAGTATTTTTGACTGTTAGGCTCTATCATAGGTTGATCAATTGAACATATGGTTTTAATTGGGCATATGAAGATGAATAGTCTAACTCTGTTAAAGTCTTTCTTTTGATATGTATTTTTATCTTGTCATTAGAGATTAATCACTTCCATAAAAGACTAAGGGCAAGTTCTTCAGTTGCAAAATTAAATAGACTTTGAAATACACACCTGGGGTGCTAGCATACTTGGCTGCTGTGCTGAGTGAGGATGTTGTGCTCACGTGGAGCAGCTAGAGAGATTGCACTTGTGGTCCGGCATATGCAAGGAGGTGGCTCACCACTAAGCCACATCCTGGACCTCAAAAAAAAAATTCTTTTGTGTCAAAATAATACTTCTGCGTTGGAATTTGAGCTTGGAAAATACATCTGTTACAAACGTAGACAGAAATGAAAATTTCGTGCTTGTCTTTAGACAGTTTGGGAGGTGTACAGAGTGTAACAATGTAACATTACTTGTACTTATAACAATAGCTGTGGCCAAATAACCAGTCCAATATTAAGTTTTACAAAAGAATATTTTGTTTTATGGTTTTAAAATGAATTCATTGAAACATTTACTTGGTAATCAGTTACCCAGTAACTGATAAAGCTGATTTCCAAAGCCATTATGTGTTTCTCAGTAAGAACAGCTGACAGCAGTTTTTGTTCAGAAAAACTCAAGTCTTAATCTTAGTATTAAAAAAAAAAACTATTAAAAACTCTCTATATCCAATTATCAGGGAGATGCAAAACAAAACAACAATGAGATATCACTTAACATCACACAGACTGGCACACATCAAAAAGAATAAGAACAATTAGTGCTAGCACGAATGAGGGGAGAAAGGGATTCTCATTCAATGCTGGTGGGAATGCCATGTGGTCCAGCTTTTTTGGAAAACAATATGAGCATTTCTCAAAAAATTAGAAATTGAGTTTCCATATGATGCAGCAATACCACTCCTGGGAAAATAACCCTGGGGTGCAAAAACACACAGCAGAAATGTCATCTCCACTTGTATGTTCATTGCAGCACTGTTCACAATAGCCAGAATCTGGAAACAACCTGAATGCCCGAGAAGAGATGATTAAAGAAACTATGGTACATCTACACAATGGAATACTATACAGCTGTTAGAAAAAAAAGTCATGAAATTCGCTTATAAATGAATGGACATGGAGAGCAACATGCCGAGTGAGCTAAGTCAGAAAAGGAGACACAGATAGAACGACTGCATTCATTTGTGGGACACACACACACACACACAGACAGACACACACAGACAGACAGACAGACAGACACACACACACACACACACCCCTGTATGAAATGAACACCCAAGGACAGTAGAACCAAGGGGCCAGGAGGACTGGTCCACAGTTGGAAGCCTGCCTCAATGACTGGGGGAGAGGGCAGTTGGGATAGAGAAGGGACCATTATGACAATGATAGTTGGAAGGGATTGCTCTGGATCGGAGATGTGTGATGAAAGTGGGCAAAGGACCAAACATGATGATCTCTCAGTGTCTGTATTGCAAAAGATAAAGAAAAAAAGGATGAGAGAGAGAGAGAGAGAGATAGATAGATAGATAGAGAGAGAGAGAGAGAGAGAGAGAGAGAGAGAGAGAGAGAGAGAGAGAGAGAAGAGAGTATACCTGACTTCAGGGAGGGGGCAGGAAGGAAATGGGGGATATTGGTGATGGGAAATGTACATTGGTGGAGGGATGGGTGTTGGAACACTGTATAACTGAAACTCAATCATGAAAGCTTTGTAACTGTATCTCACCCTGATTCAATAAAAAAACCTATTAATTAAATTTAGCCACCACTAAGTCATCACACTATTATGTGACAGGGCAAGTATGTCAGGATCTTCAACTTCTAATATGACAAAATCCACAGAACAATAGTTACGTAATAAGGGTGACAGTTTTTTACCTTTGACACCACTAGTTTGATAACAGGATACATTCAAATATTTTCAGCAATACATCTGATGAGTAATGTAATATTCAGCTAATTTACAAATTGTACAAATGTTATATCTCCTTTATTTTAATGAATTGACAAAGATCCATTATCAATTACATTTACAGAGTAGTATAAAGATATTTTTGAATAGCTGTTTAAAAGACAATTCTGAATTATATCTAGTCTGACTTGGTGAACAACTGATAAGCAAAAATTGCTACTATATCTTATCACACTGAATTTTAAAAGCATCTGACCTTAAGATAATTTGTGTTAAATATTTTGCCCTATATTAGACATAAGTCATACAAAAATGAGTCATTCAGTAAGAGAAGCAAATTTTAATTATACTGCTATAATTAAGACCAAAATGAGGGATGGAGAGGCTGTAAGAAGTGTAAGGTGCTCGCCCTGCAGGTGTCTGACTCAGGTTCCATCCTTGGTGCTGCATACGGTCCCCCAAGCACCAAGTGCAGAGCTAGGAGTAAGCCATGATTACTGCTGGGGATGATTAAAAACAAAACAAACAAAAAACCCAAACAACAACAAAGATAAAAATGTAAATGGGACACTGCCAGCTTATAATTTTAGACCTCACTTTTACCAGATTAATGAACATAATTTGAAACATGGTAAACCTTTCTCTGTTCCAGGAGACAATGAAGAGATTTTCTCAATATTTAGATACATTAATATAACCAGTTACATAAAAATAAAAACTAATCTGTGGAATTTGGGGGGGGGCTGTGGGATGGGGCAAGGTCTTCCAAGCAGTGTTCAGGATGCCAAGGGTTCCTCTGAACAACTTTTGGTAAACCGAATTGGGGTTTAATGTGAGGGCCTGCAGATGTAGCGATGCTTCAGTCTTGTGGTCCTGGGGATTCTGGGGCCACTTTGGTAGTGCTCAGGGGCCTTCAGAGCTATATCCAGGAATGCTCAGGGACCATGTGACACAGGGGTCAAACTAGGGTCAGCAGCATGCATGACATTTGCCTTAAGCCCTGTACTCTCTCTCCAATGTTCCCGCAGAGATGGCATTCACTACCTCTGAAAAGGTGGACATTACTAAGCAAGTCCAGTCTCAGGTTTAGCACTTGCTTAACTGAAGTCACTATCAAAATTTAAAAAGCTGGTATTTTTTAAACAAGCCAACCTCATTTAAATGAGGATTATCCAACAAAAACATTCTATTGCCCATTTATGATCTGAATCTGGTAAATGAGATCAGTTTAAATACACTACAGATAGAAAAGCTGAGAAATTTGTAATAAGGCTATATAAACTATTACTCATTAGTAGATTTTTCTGAATTAAATTGTCAACTTTGTCCTTTTATGCCCATGAAGGTAATTTTGTGTTCTAGGGTTATGCATTTTTTGGGGTTGGAGGCACATCTGGCTGTGTTCAGGGCTCACAACCTGAACCTGCTCAGGGATCTCTCCTGGCAGTGTTCTGCGGAATCAGGGATCAAACCAGGGGCAGCAGCGTACAAGGCAAGGGCCTTAACTTACCTTGTGCTAGCTCTCTGGCCCAATACCACTCATTTTAAAATCACTATTTTATCACATGACGGAGGGTCTCACTTATAAACTAGACGTCCTGCTCTTCTCAAAAAACTGTTCATTATGAAAGGTTGAGAGATAAGTGTCTTTTCCCTGGACACATTTATAATTAGTAAAAAGATTTCCTTTCATAGCTAACAAATGAGTCTCAAAAACTTACTTTGGTCATAAGCTTCTTTTGTAGAATCAAAGATTAATTCAGGGCTTTATGCACGCAAAGCATTAGCTTCAGCCCTTTCAACCCTTTGTAATCCCCTTTGTGATTTCCTTTTTCTGGTGATAAATTTCTGGTCATGAGATACTCTTTTGAATTTCTGATTTATTTATTTATTTATTTATTGCTTTTTGGGTCACACCCGACAATGCTCAGGGGTTACTCCTGGCTCTGCACTCAGAAATCACCCCTGGCGGTGCTCAGGGGACCATATGGGATGCTGGGAATCGAACTCGGGTTGGCCACGTGCAAGGCAAACGCCCTACCTGCTGTGCTATCGCTCTAGCCCCCTATTTTTTTGACCATTGACTTCCTGAGAGTTGTGAAGTTTCTGATGATTATTCAGTCTAATAATGTCAAACTTAAAAAAATTTTTTGATACATCCCTCCTTTCTTTTGTGTTGACCGGTTAATGCTCCCAAATTGTAAACCGTGGAGGTCTCCAGGGGTCTCAGTGCCTGCATACTGGGCCATAGTGTTCGCTGCGGTTCGCATTACTTTTGCTATGGTCTTTGCATATGTAACTCTCCGGGGGTTACATTCTTGGTTGAGACCCAGGAGTTCTGGTGTTTGTTGGGGTTTGCTGTGGTGAGCATGTGCTCACCCAGGTCACACTTCCTGGCTATGGGACTTACACATCTGTTTAGTTGTGGTGCCTGCCAGGGCTTACACCCTTTTTTTTTTTTTTTTTTGTGCTTACACATAAATGGATGTGATGAATAAAGCCACAAACTGTGTGGTATGAGGGGATCACAGACAGCGGGGTTGTCAGGTTCAAAGAGCTGAATTGCCAGAATTACGTCCAGTACATGCAGGACACCAGGGATTTGAACCTGTGGGCACATACTTGCAAGGCAGGTGCTCTAGGTTATTATATTATTTCTCCAGGCCCCAAACAAACACACACACACACACACACACACACACACAGACACACACACAGACACACACAATACCCATTTAACATAACTATAATGTCATTGCATGATAAAGGCAATGCTTTATGACCTAATTCAATTATAAAATAATCCATATTTTACTGTGCCTTAAATTGTAATATTCAAAATGCACTTTTCTTGTGTAGTTTCTATGTGCTCACAATAAAAAATACTGCAGTGTATTTGGTTATTTAACTTCTGTAGTTACTGAATTATTGTTTCTGAGTTACAAATTACTGAAATTTATATTGTGTGGAATAAGTGTGAGGCAATGACTGCACAGCAATGACAGTGGTTAGATAGTGCAGATAAGATTCGCTGCTGCAAAGTACTCAATTCTGCTCTTGTAGTGCAAGAGCAGTCATAGTAACACACCAGAATGTAGCTGTTTTCCAGTAAAACTTACTAATGAATATCAATATTTGAATTTCATGTAATTTTCACATAAAGAAAAACAATTTTCTTTACATTTCCCACCCAAACTATTAAAATATGGATCAGTATTCAGCTTGTGGATTGGATCAAGCCAGGTTTAGCTCACAGGCCAGATTTTGCCAATCTGTGCTCTAAATATGCTAAGAAATGATACGGCTGACACTACTTCCTTAAGACTTTGTCTCAATATTCTACAGCAGGCTTAAATTCTATAACCACCACCACCTGGGCCTCCTTTTACCTGGTTCCTCATATCCTAGCTGCTATAGGGTGCTTCTTTATCATTTGACTTCTCTTGTTATCCATTACCACCATCTTTCTCTATTGACTCTTTTCAGATTAAAGACGTTCTCAGATCTCACTTCTATTGGGGGAGTGGGGTGGGAGAAGGCGCTACACCTGGCTATAATCAGAGCTTACTCCTGGCTCTGCTCAGGGACCACTTGGGTGCTAGGAATTAAACCCGAGTCAGCTGCATAGAAAGCAAGTGCCCCACCCACTGCACTATCTCTTCAGCTGTTCAGATCTCATTTCTTAAAAGACAAAGCAAAACAAAAAATGGCAATTGCAAACAACTCCACATCAACTTGCTCTAATCCAACTTGCTACTTTTTTTATTTGTTTTTGAGTCCCACTGGGCAGTGCTCAGGACTTACTCTTGGCTCTGCACTCAGGGATCACTTGTGGAGGGGCTCTGGGGATCATATGGGGTGCCAGGGATCAAACCTGGGTGGACACATGTGAGGCAAACACCCTATTCATTGTACTATTGCTTCAGCTGTTTATTACTTTAAAAAACAGCTATTTGTTAATCTCTTTCTTATGTTTTCTGGCTTTATTTACCTCTTACTCCCACAAGTTTATCTCCATTTTATTAAAACTACTTGCTAGTTTTTGATAGAGATAATAAACTCCAAATGCAAAATCTAATGCCTTTTCTAATTCTTGATCTTATTATAGTATCTGACACCAACCATTATCCTTCCCCTTCTTGAAACTTCCTATCTCCACCTTCACTTCTACAGTAGAGGAATAATAAAGCTCTACCTCTGTGTCTCCTGATACCCAGCATTCATTTCTATGGAAGAGTGATGCACTATCATCCATTTACACTATTTTAATGATTATGTCTATGTGAATGATTCCTTTTTTTTTTTTTTCTTTTTAGGTCACACCCGGTGATGCTCAGGGGTTACTTCTGGCTCTGCAATCAGGAATGACTCCTGGCGGTGCTCAGGGGACAATATGGGATGTTGGGGATTGAAACCAGGTTGGCTGTGTGCAAGGCAAATGCCTTCTCTGCTGTGCTATTACTCTGGCCCCGTGAATGATTCTTTAAAAAGTTTTTATGGATTGAGATTCTGTGGTTTATAACACTGTAAATAATGGTTTCTCATTACATAATTCCAACACCATATCCATCACAATGTACTCACCCCTCCTCCTCCAAGGAAACCTTTCCTTCTCAACACCCCTCCTATGCCCCCTCCCCCAACTGTATAGCTCAGTTCTCCCATTATGCTGCCTTTAGACCTTTGTTGCTGCTTTGGTGTGTATACTTAAGTTTCACATGAGAGAGAACATTTGGTATCTATTCCTTTTCTTCTGACTTATGTGGATGACTCTTAGATATTTCTTTTTTAACTCTTTCCTAAAACCCTTTTCTATCTTATACTTTGCTTTCTGAAACTTAAGTTCTACTTGAAATTCTCAGTTGCAAATAAAAGTCAATAACAAAAAGAATAAAAATTTCTCATAAAATCAGTTGTTCCATGTGATTTCTCTAGATCTACCTTGCTCATTTTGCCTTCAAATGCATATCCAAACTATACTTTGCTTTAGAAAAACAATTGGTTTTATCCAAAAGGACCACTACCTCCCTCAAAAAATAGTACTATTCAATAAGCCTACTCTAGAAGGACTAGAGCGATAGTACAGCAGGTAGGGCATTCGATTCCTCCATCTCTCTTTAAGAGTCTAGCAAGCTACTCAGAGTATCCCGCGTGCATGGCAGAGCCTGGCAAGCTACCCGTGAAGTATTCGATATGACAAAAACAGTAACAACAAGTCTCACAATGAAGACATTACTGGTGCCTGCTTAAGCAAATCAATGAACAATGGGACCTCAGTGCTACTCTTGAAATCTAAAATTATTTTATAATTTTTTTAAAAACCCATTCTCTTACCTGTTACTTCATCACTGTGGGTAGACAGCAATTTCCAGATGAGGTAAGGCCCACCAAGGATAACAGCAAAAAACAAGAATATTGGCCAAGATTTTGCTGAGTTAGCTGTTCTGTCCTCGGCACCAAGGGACGCCACAGTTCCTTCACTTTCTGCCCATAGGTCTTCATTTTCAGAGCCTCTTCTTAAGCCTATCATCCACTGTAACCGTCGGTAAAGATACCTTATAGTCCTAACTAATGCAAAAGCTGAAAACACCTTTGTAAAGTGTATTTTTAATCGGGAAAAGTGATTTGCTACATCCAACACAGCCCTAAAACTGTTATAGACGGCTGAAAAGGTAGCATCCATCATCATACTAACAGAGGCAAATGCATGCACGATACTTTCAATGGACTGAAATGCACCTCTGCTGCTTTCTTCAGCTTGCTGTACAAATCTACTAGGTGGAAGATCATCCATACGTAGGCGATTATAACCCAACCCATTATATCCGTAACTATAAGGGCTATAGCTTCCATAAAATGAATTTCCATAGGCACCATATCCAGAAGAAAATGAACTGTAAGCAGGTCTGAAAGTGTTCACATTGCTGCTTCCGGTCTGTTGTGATGGCCGTGGAAGAATAGGAGGGGGCACTCTGGTAAGAGTTGGTTGTCCTGGTCTGATTAATAAAGTGGGACCCAAATCAGCAGATCTGAAACAGAAAAGATTCAAAATAGACACATAAGCATACTAACTCAAAGTAAATATTAAACAGCTTCTATATATCAACACTTTGATGTATTCTACTGAAGATGTTTTAATAGTACCCAATACCTAGATGCTTAGAATCTCAGTGTTACAACAAAGTAACAGAATTCTACTATTTTCCTGTTTACCCATGCTAGCATTATCAGTTTCCTCAGCAATCTGTGTTTTTTTTTAAATTTTGTTTTCTTCTTTTAAATAAAAACATTTTTTTCTTTTTTTGTTTAAGGAAAATGTTCAGGGATCCCTCCTGGCTATGCATGGGGGACTAAGTGCTATCAAGAAACAAATCTGCCTCCTCCCCCCCACTTCCCCTCAACTTCCATGCAGACCATGTGCTACAGCCCACTGAGCTCTCTCTCAGATCCTCTCATTTCTTTTACTTATTTTTTGGTGGGGAGGCAACAACCAGTGGTGCTCAGAGCTTACTCCTGGGTCTGACCATAAGGATCACTCCTGGTGTGCTTGGGGGACCATACGTGGCTCTCGTCACGTGCAAGGTAAATGCCCTACCTGTGGTATTATCACTCTGGTCCCTCCTGTGGTTTATTTTAAAGACATATCCAGGGCTGGGGATGTAACTCAGTGGTTAAGTTTGCTGTGTGCGTCTCCAGCACCACAAAAACAATGTTAAAAGACACATCTACATCTATGAGGTTAGCAATGTAAGTGGTTGGTAAAACATTTATCCTGTACATATAAGGCTTTGGGTTCAATTACTAACACACAAAAAATTTCACTTTTCATTTTCCTAGGGTTATTTACAATAAAATACTTGTCTATCCTTGTACCTAGATGGCACTATCTTAGTTAAAATAGTTTTATTAAGGATTGCTAATGTCCAAAGAATGTTCTCTCCCCTTTAAGAGTGTCTCTGTTATCTATTTGTGTATGAGAATGAGAGCTTGGAATTTTACATGCTTCTAAAAACAAAAGTCAGTACTAGTGGGAGGTTAGGGATTAACCTACACTAACTCTGTTAATCTACATTAACTCTGTAGACTAAATTGAAACAATCAACCTCTTTATATTGGGTTTTAACCCATAATATATATATTACAACAGATCAACAGATGAGTCTTTTAAAGATTTTTTTTCATGATTTTTAAAAAATTGGGACACAACCCATTGGTCCTGAGGATGAGGGCCTGCTGTATTCAGGAGACACTATGCAGTGCCAGGGATCAAACTGGGATCAGTTTCATGCAATGCAAGTGTCTTAATCCTGTGCTATTTGGTCACCATTTTCCTAAGGGGTAACTACTCCTGGCTCTGCATAATGGAATTATTTCTGGTGGGGCTAGGAGACCATATGGGATGCTGGGGACTGTCTGGGTCAGTGCAAGACAAACATCTTACCCTCTGTACTATCATCTTAGCTTCTTGTTCTTAATTTTTTACCAAAAAAATCATATGAGATTGCCTGGAATTGTTAGTGGGAAAGCTCTTAATTTTTCAGAAACTGATTTCTTTAGAACTATGCTAATGGACCAGTGCTAGTTTATGAATTCTTCCTATCACTCTCTAGTGAGAAAATGAAACTGTTTAATTTGACTCTGCTATATTTTTACTGTTTTGTAAAAGTATTGGTCATGAACACAAATCGCGAAGTACTGCTTTACATGTTTATTTATTTTGGTTTTGGGGCCACAGGCAGCAGTATTAAGGGATGACTCTCAGTTCAGTGTTTGGGGTTGTTCTGGCAGTGCTCAGGGATCACACAGTAGGCAGAGACTGAACTCCATTCTTCTGCATGTAAAGCATGTCCTCTAGACCTTTGAGCTAGCCTCTGGCCAGATGTACAGCTAATATAGGACTGTACCATCTCTCCAGCCCCCTACATGGGATATTTTCTTTCTTTTCTCTTTCTTCTCTCTTCCTTTCCTTCCTTCCTTCCTTTCTTTTTTAGGGGTGGGGGAAACCATATGGGATGCCAGGGACTGAACCTGGGTCGGCCGTGTGCTAGGCACACATCCTACCCGCTGTATTATCTCTCCAGGACATGGACATTTTCTTTCTAACTATGCTGTAGGTCACTGGTATTCTAAGAGCCAATCTGGAACCGAATAAAGAGCTTGCACCATAATAAAAGCCAACAAATGATTTCTTCACAGAGAAAGCTTTGCTAACAAAATTCCAGTTGAATAAGTGTGTTCAGTGTCTACATTCTGTCATAAATTTCTTATTTACTTATTAACTAATTCAGAGGTTTAGTACTACACCTGATAGTTCTTGGGGAACCATAAAGGGAACCAGGATTGGCAAGATACGAAGCAAACTCTTTAGCACCCTATTATCTCTTTGGTCCTCATATCTATTTACATCTTACTTAACATATAGTTTAAGAACAAGCAGCCACAGATTCTCACCTACAAAATAGATAGTTGGAGAAGCACTAATACTAGTTCTGTTTTGAATAGTGCTTCTTCATGATGTCCAAAATATAACTGAAGGAACTGAGATGATTTGAAGCTCGGCTTGTGTTCTTTTATTTATTTATTTATTTATTTTTGCTTTTTTGGGTCACACCCGGTGATGTACAGGGGTTACTCCTGGCTTTGCATTCAGGAATTACTCTTGGCGGTGCTCAGGGGACCACATGGGATGCTGGGAATCGAACCTGGGTTGACCACGTGCAAGGCAAATGCCCTACCCATAGGTATGCTATCGCTCCAGCCCCATTTTTGTTTTTTTTTTGTCGGCTTGTGTTCTTAAGAAGGTTTAACTACCTCTTGCCCTTTTCTACCTCCCCACTATCCTTTCCTATTTTGCAATGACCAGATCAAACAAGTTTGCTTGTAGTTTTTGCCAGGGCTTGTACTCTATTTAGTTGAGATGCTTGCACAGACTTGGCTGAGATGTGGCAAGAAATCACTCATGTTGCTGGAGATAAAAAACAGCAGAACTGCCAAGCACAACAGAGTTGCCAGGATCATGGTTGGCGTATGAAGGAAGAAAATGGCTTCAACTGTCAGCCTCATGCTTGTACGGCATGTGCTCTAAAGACTGAGTTATTGCATGGCCCCATATCTACTTTCACACCTCCATAGTTTAAGGGCTACTAAAAGGAAACCTATCTACCAGAAAGCAATAAAAATTAGATTTGATACCAAAAAACCCTATAATTGTTATAGGCTAATTATACCTAGGGACATACATGCAAAGGTCTTAAGATACAGAATTCGGGATGAGGTAAGTCAGCTCAAAGGACTGGAGTGTATACTTGCAGACACTAAGCCCCTAGTTCTATCCCTGACCCAGCATGGCCATCTGTTGCCCACAAGTGTGGCCCTGGTGGTTTCTGAGCACCACCTCTGGATCTGAACAGCATAGCATGTGGGGTGTTCAACAAAAAAGCTGAGAAAAGAATTCAATAATATATAATAACATTATTATTCAACAGTACTGGAGTGATAGCACAGCAGGTAGGGCATGTACCTTGCACACGGCTGACCCGGGTTCGATTCCTCCGTCCCTCTCGGAGAGCCCGGCAAGCTACCCAGAGTATCCCACCCGCACGACAGAACCTGGCAAGCTACCCGTAGCATATTTGATATGCCAAAAACAGTAACAAGTCTCACAATGGAGATTTTACTGGTGTCCGCTTGAGCAAACCGATGAACAATGGGACAGGACGACAGTGCTACAGTGCTTTCCTATTTTTGGTATTTTTGGCCACACCCAGAGATGATTAGGGGTTACTCTTGACTCTGTATTCAGGAATTAACGCCTGTTGATTGGAGGACCATATGGGATACCAGGGATTGAACCCAGGTCAGCTGTGAGCTAAGTAAGTACTCTACCTGTTGTACCATCACCCTGGCTCCAAATAGGAATTTTCTACTTAAATAGTGAGGGGGAAACTGTAAGGAAAAATACATGTATTATCTCACAATAGATGCAGAAATATCACTTATAAAATCTAATGCTACTTTGTAATATCAGAGAGAGCAATACCAGAGAGATAGTATAGGGTGTTAAGGTGTTTGTCTTGCATGTGGCCAGGGCTGCTTATGGATCCCACAGTACTGCCAGAAATAGTCCCTGAGTACTGCTGGGTATAGCCCAACCCGACCCCACCTACCGCACAAATAAAACACTTGGCAAGACAGAAATCCAGTATAGGGGTTGGAGAGTGACTACAGTGGATACAAGTTTATAAACTTGTGTTGTATGCAACTGACCTGACTTGACCTGGTTGCCTAAGCACCACCATAGTGACCCCTGAGAACAAAGTCAGGTGTAAGTCCTAACACTGTCCAGTATAACTAAAAAAAAAAAAAAGAAATTGAATATAAAGCTATTAAACAAAAACAAATGAATTTCATAGTGCTAATAGTCAACAGAAATGTCAGCAAAAGATAGAGGAGAAACTTCAATGGCCAATAAATATTTAAAAAGATGCTCAATCTTACTACTAACCAATGTAAAGAATGATTAAAACTGTATTAAGGGGGCTGGAGCGATAGCACAGCGGTAGGGTGTTTGCCTTGCACGCGGCTGACCGGGGTTCTAATCCCAGCATCCCATATGGTCCCCTGAGCACCGCCAGGGGTAATTCCTGAGTGAAGAGCCAGGAGTAACCCCTGTGCATCGCCGGGTGTGACCCAAAAACCAAATAAATAAATAAATAAATAAAAATAAAACTGTATTAAAAATAACATCAACTGCTGAGAATTCTCTCCAGCAAAAATGTAAAAATTGGTATATAACCACTTGGGGGAGCAATTTGGCAATAGTGCTAGAAGGCCTTTTCATCAATTTCCACTCATCAGTAACTAGTTAGAAAACCCCTTGCAAAAAGGCCCAACTGAAAAGGGCACAACTGATGATTACAGCAGCTTTTTGGAGGGGGGTGTGGGTAACTCCCAGCAGTACTCTGGAATCATATGTGGGGGATTTGAACCCTGGTCAGCCCCTATAAGGCAAGCAAGCACCTTTACCTGCTGTACTATCTCTCTTACCCCTAGAGCAGCTTTTAATATACAAAAGCTAAGCCCTAACACCGATAACAGAATATTTTATTTTTATACTGGAAAATATCACCTGGCAGTTAAATGATCTACAGCTTTATGTATAAATAAATCTGAAAAAATACCTGGTGGGAAAAATTTCCATCAAGTTTTGATGCAAATGGTAGTTTGAAATTATTTTATGTACGCACAAAAGGTACACACAAATGAAAGTACTAAAGTGTAAAATAAGAAAATATAAAAACATTATCTGTCAGACTGACCACCAAATAAGGATAGAAGTTACTGCAGAAAAACTGAATGTGAGTGTTTAAACGTTTCAGTAAATTTAATTTTTATTGTTTTGGTGCCAGATAACGAAACCCAGAGTCTCATACATTCGCGACATGTGTTCTACTGCTGAGTTATATCCTGGGTCATCTAATTTTGATTTAAAAACAAAGGAGGGCCAGAGAGAGAGAGAGAGAACAGCAAGTAGGGAGCTTGCCTTTAACAAATTCGACAAACGTTTGATTCCTGGCACCACACACGGTTCTGAAGTCCAGTCCCATGCTCTCCCAGTTCTGCCAGGAGTAAGTCCTGAGCATAGCGGGATGTTCCCCTGCCCCCACCCGAAGAACAACAACAAAAACCCCGCGAATCTAGCAAAGCAAAATATTAATATTTTTCTTTTTTTTTAAATTAAATCACTGTGAGATAGACCCTCACAAAGCTGTTCATGACTAGGTTTCAGTCATACAGTGTTCCAGCATCCATCTCTCCACCAGTGCAAAATGTTAGTATTTCTTACAGTGGGAGTGAATACACAAGTATTCATAGACTGACAGTTTTTACACGTCTAAACTATCCCACAAAAAAAAAAAAGGTGGGAAACGGCTAATATTTAAAACAATCAAGTACAATACCTCTTGATTCTCTTCCAAAGAACGGTACGGATTGTTTTTTTTTCTTCCCCAGACAGTCAAAATCATTCATAAAAACAACAGCATAGTCATCCCCATCTCCCAGCATAATTAAAACGAACTTGTTAAATATCTATTATTATCAAATTAAATTGCTACTGTGTTCAAGCGTTTAAAGATAGCCTAGATTTTAAAACCCAGCTAAAATAATATTTTCCCATGTGTCAGGGGAATTTTGTTAACGAAAACAACAGTAGGTGATCGGACACTGAGTCTCTCACCTGAACCAAGTCGAAAGGGCTCTTATACTCTAAGTCTTCTCTGAATTGCGGATGTGTTTAATGCAAAACTATAGGCCTGAGAGAAAGATCACACTTTTTTTTTTTTTTTGCGAACGAATAAGGACCAGGCCTCAGTTTTGCAAATAATCGTTTTAATACAGCTTCTCCAAGTATCTACCCCAACTACTGCTAAGTTATTGTGGAAAGAACAATAAGCATATATAAACGAGCTGCAGACGCGACCTTTGCAGATTTCACCAACTTATCCAAATGTTTAAAAAAACAACAGCAACAAAAAAAGCTTCTGCTAGACTTTGCTCTCTGGCGAGCTGGGGCAGAGCAAATTCCACTGTCATCTACCAGAGATGGAAAATTCGATGCTTTCAAGAAGGGTTGGGGGGGCGGGCTGTGGCCTGGGCGCCCCGCGAATAGAAAAGCGCAGGAAACCGCCCCTCACCCTTCGCTTCAAACGCTGACACTCGAGGCGCCCAGGTCTCCGGAAAACCTCGCCTGTGAAACACGCCAAGTAAAAAAAAAAAAAAAAAAAATCACTACTCTGACAGTAAAATTCCTCTCGCTGGCGCCGGGCTTGCACCTCAGCCCCCTCAAGGCCCGGGGGCGGGTGGAGAGGGGGAGGGGACAGCGCCCCCCAACTGCCTCAACCGCCCGCCAGACAGGTCCCCGCTCCAGCCCGCCACACCAGCAGCCTGATGAATCCCGCACTCACTGGAAAGCGGGGCCGGGTCCTGGTCCCGGCCCGGCCCCCGGAATTCGGCGGGTCTCCCAGGGCTTCGGGGGCGGCGGCGGCTGAGACGCCATCTCCAGCGCCTCCGCTCAGCTCCCTGGGCTGTGGCACTCGCCCGGCCGGGGTGTAAGTGCACCCCGAGCGCCAGGCCCAACGAGCAGAGCGCCGAGACCTCCACCCCGCTCAGCCCCCGCGAGAGGGACCCCGGGCCGAGCAGAGCTCCCACCTCCCGCCACCGGGGACCGGAGAGACCACGAATCCTGGAAGGAAGACACTTCCATTTTATTTGCCTCAGAATGCATTTTCACCCAGAACCTGAGAGTAAAGGCTCATCGATATTTCTGTCAGCGACTACGGTGGCCTAGACCTCGGAGCCCTACGGAGATTTTTCTTTCTTTCTTTCTTTTTTTTTTTTCTTTCCGGGCCGGGTCAGGCTCTGGCCGGGAGCCAGGTCCCCCGCACTGTTGGTCTATTACACACTGGCGGAGATCTGCGTGTGGCTACGGGCCAGGCAGTTCTTCTGGCTCCCTCACAATCAAGTAGGGAACAGTTCACTGATTCCTTTGGAGAGAGTGGTACTTTCGTTCTAAAGTTCTAGTTTCCTCTGGGAACAGAATTGCCAGGCTCCGTGGGTGCGTTGTCTTTAGTCTTCCCCGTTCCCTCCGAGGATCGGAAGGGGTTAAATCCGAGGCTGCGGCGTCGTGGGAGCAGGTGAGGCTGGGAGGTCTGAAGGAGGGGATGCGGACTGGGTGCAGAGCGAGTGTGGAGGGACGGGACCGTGTCATTCCGCTCGGATCCGCCCCGTTAGCAAGGAGGGGGAAGTTTCTCGGACCGGATCGAAGAAGGTAAAGGCTTGCTTGGTCAAAGCAAAAAAAGTGGAGGTTCGAGCGGGGGTGAACTTTCCCGGGGGCGACTGTAGGTTCCTTCCATCGCCGCGTCTTTCCGTCGCGCCCCGAAGTTGTGAGCACCCACTCTGGAAACTCACCCCCACCCCGTTCCATTAGAGGAGCGACGCCCATCTGTAGAGAAATGAGTTTTACAAGATCACGGGAGTGTTGACACAGCCTGGTCATCTTGGTGGTTAAAATAAAGAAAGAAATCACCCTTCCCCTTCCCTCTGATAACGAGTCATATTCCGTAGTCGTTGAGTCGGGGGGGAGGGGGAGAGGGGGGCGGGGAGCCCGCCCCCTGCTCCGGTTTCGTGAATACTGGGCTAGGAAGAGACGCACCCCGGGTAGGGATCCTGACACGTGGGCGCAGGTTCTGTTGCAATGACTTGTTTCACAGTTCCTTCTCTAAAGCAAACATTGGCAAACGAAGGGCAAAACTTTTTTTTTTTCCTTTTACATTTTTATTGCATGCACATGCACACAAGTTTGGATTTCTTTCTCTTCAGACCTCTCCTTTTAGTTTTTTTTTTTTTTTTAACATTTTGCAATGGTTAAATCACTGTGATTTAACTCAGAGATTCGAACTAAAATCCTAGGCTTTAATAAACTTGACACCCCTTCTTTCCCCGTTCTATGGTATCTGTTCCAATATTAAATCTATCATGAAGTCTGTGCTCTCAAAGTTCAAAATGATGTCTTATATTTAAAGCATTTTTTGTCTTTCCAGTATTATCACAGTAGTTTGAGTTTAATATCGCTTTTTTGCCTATTCTGGTGGGGTTCTATATGTTCTGCAAAATTCTCCTCTTATTGTTTAACAATAAACCTGAAAAAATTGGAAATCTGATCAAACTTCTGATTTGCAGGTCACTCTCAAACTGAGTTTGATGTATATTTATAAATCAACATTTTTTGCTTTTTTTTTTGGTGGGGAGGGAATGGGTTGGGGCACACTGGGATGTGCTGAAGAATCATTCCTGGGACCATGAATGGTTCCGGGAATCAAACAGCAGTTGGTCAAGAGCAAGGCAAATCCTTTAGCCCCTGTCCTATTTGTGATCCTCTTATTAGGTTAATCTATTTGAATATGTTTGGCTTCGTCTCTTAATTCTCTGATTTCTACTTAAAAGGCATATTTTCAGCACTAACACATTTTATTTTTGCTCTTTTGAGTTTATGTTCTGGGCTGTATGAAAAATTGCTTCTGACACAAACAATATTTTGATGGCCATGTTTTTCTGTTGTTCATCATCATCATCATCATCATCATCATCATCCTGATCCTGTTGATCGTGGAATTTCTTGAGCGGTCTCAGTAACATCTCCATTCGTCCTAGCCCTGAGATTTTAGAAGCCTCTCTCTACTGGTCCTTCCCAACGATGCCACATTGTAGGCTCTTTCAGGGTCAGGGGAGTGAGACCCAGCTTGTAACTGGTTTTGGCATATGAATACACCATGGGGACCTTGCGAGGCTCTCACATGTGGGCAGGAAACTCCCAGTAGTTTGCCAGGTTCTCCCAGAGGGAGAAGTAGGCTATAAGATATCGGGCTGCTGCTAAGTGGTCTGTTGTTATATTTCTGTTGTTACATTATTTTAATAAGTTGATTTGCTTATGTAGTACTTTATGTACAAGCTGTTCTTAACCCCTAAAGACAATTCTTGCAAAAGACATCACAATCTATTAACAATTGCTTAACTTTTCCTATTATTTGTTTATTTATTTTTGCTTTTTGGGTAACACTGGAGGTGGACAGGCTCTGCATTCAGGAATTACTCATGGCTGTGCTCTGGGGACCATATGGGATACTGGGAATTGAACCCGGTTTGACTTCATGCAAGGCAAATGCCCAACCCGCTGTGCTATTGCTCCAGCCCCTTCCTCTTGTTTAAAAATAAATCTTGTATTATAACTTTGAATATTGGACTTGTTTTTGGGGGGGGTCATAGGTCATGCCCAGTTGTGCTCAGAGCTGACTCTATGCTCTGTGTGCAGGGGTCATTCCCAGTGGCCCTTGGGGACTATATGTGGTGGTGGAGATCAAATGTGGATCGGCTTCATGCAAAACAAGCACGTTGGACCCATTATACTATCTCAGCAGCTTCTTTAATTTTTTTAATTGAAGTAACATTGCTTATAACACTGGTTTTATGTGTATAGCATTAGACACTTGTAAATGCTACGTTATGATTTCCATCAAAAGTCATTTCATTCACCACCATACATAGACCCTTTTTACCAGTTAATTGACTCTCTTTACACTCTCCAATCCCCGTTGCTAAATTTGTTTTCATTTTGTTTGACAAGCAAAAATCCTAACATGGCATGGATTACATTTCTCAGGGCTTACTTTCATAGATCATAAATCTCATATGCAACTGGTTTCTGCTGGCTTATGGATACTACATCAGGGCTGTATATCAAGGTGAAGCAACCAAATTCAAAACATTTTTTTTCCTTCTAAGATTATCTTGCTTGAGAAGTTGCTAGATTGTTGCTAGAGGAAATGATCTTTAGAAGTTTGTAATTCTGTTAAATTACTAAATTAGCACACATGAGGTTTTCTTCTATTCTCTTTTTCAAGTCCTCTTTGTAATACTCAAAACAGGTGATTTCCTCATTCCTAACAGGTTTGGAAACTTTTCAGAGCCAAGAAATTGCAGTCTTTCATTTATTGACTTCGCATGAATTGAAGAAATAAACTTTTTGAGTCTTTAAGCCAAAAGGAAAGCGAACAAAGCATTTTAATAAAAAATATTTAAGTCAGTAAGAAAATCTTTGATGCGAAGTGTCTCTTTCAGCACATATTAATTTATTTATAGGAGGCTTTTGTTTTTTAAGTTTTTGGGCCACACTTGGCAGTGCTCAGGATTACTCCTGGCTCTGCCTGCACTTAGGAATCACTCCTGGCAGTGCTCAGGGGACTGTAGGGACTTCCGGGGATCCAACTCAGCCCATTGAGTTATTTAGGCCATTTAGCTATGTCCTGCCCTAAATATGAATTTTGAATGAAATAAAATCCTGGACCTTAGCTAATGGAAAGAGGATGAAAAGATACTGAGACAGAAACAGTACTCATGGATACATTTTTTTGTTGTTTTTGTTTTTGGGTCACACCTTGTGATGCTCAGAGGTTACTCCTGTTCTGCACTCAGGAATTACTCCTGGTGGTGCCCAGAGGACCATATGGGATGCCGGGGATCAAACCCAGGCCGGCCATGTGGAAGGCAAGCACTCTACTGTACTATTGCTCCAGCCCTATCATGGATATACTTTTAATGTTGATTATCAGCCCATCATAGAATCTCTTAATCCCTTCTGAGTATCAAACTAGCTGATTAAGTTGGAAATGGAATGGGATTGATACCACTGGAAAACAATAATGACCATAGAAAGCTTCATTATTGAAGACTTACTACACACTTTGTGATTTTTGTCCCTTTACCTCCCCTTATTTTAGTGGTTGTGTTGCATGTGTTTGATTGTGATCATCACCGGGGGTGGGGGAGGGACATGCACACTTTAGTTGTCCTCAAACTGTGTGAAGTTTGTGTGTGTGGCAGTTATACTCGGTCATGATCGGGGCTACTTCCAGCTTCAGTGCTCAGGGTCTTCTGGCAGTGCTCTGGGGAGTTACGCAGTACCAGAGAACAAACCTTGGCCCTGTTGTGCACAGCATGTACTTCTGTGTTGAGTTGTCACACTCTGACCCTTCTGTAATTTTTTTAATAACCTTGAGATACATAGTTACAAAATTGTTTATGATTGAGTTTCAGTCACACAATGTTCCAATATTTGTCCCTCCACTTATGTAGTTTCCACCACCAATGTCTATTTCCCACCCCACACCCCCCAGCCTACCTCTGTGTGGAATACTTTTCTGCTCTCCTCTCCCCATCATTCTTTTTGGGCATTATGGTTTGCAATGAAGGTACTGAAAGGTCAACCAGGTGACTATGTAGGTACTGGAAGGTTATTATGTATATCACTCTGCTTTCAGGGTGATCATTTCCAACTATCACTGTCATAGTGGTCCCTTCTCTGTCCTAACTGCCCTTCCCCCCACTTGTGGCAAGTTTCCAAGTCCTTCTGCCCTCATTTCGATTAGTCATATCCATTTCTATTGGATATGTATTAGCCTTGGGGCTGGAGCGATAGCAAAGTGGGTAGGGTGTTTGCCTTGGCCGACCCAGGTTTGATTCCTCCGTCCCTCTTGGAGAGCCCAGCAAGCTACTGAGAGTATCCTGCCCGCATAGCTACCTGTGGCGTATTCGATATGCCAAAACCAGAAACAATAAAACTCACAATAGAGATGTTACTGGTGCCTGCTCCAGCAAATTGATGAACAACAGGACAACAGTGCTACAGTGCAGTGCTATGTATTAGCCTCATACTATTTTTTTAATATCCTGCCAATGAGTGCAATCATTCTATGTCTATCCCTCTCCCCCCTTTTTTTTTCACTTTGGATCACATCTGGCGATTCATAGGGGTTACTCATGGCTTTGCACTCAGGAATTACTCCTGACGGTGCTCAGGGGACCACATGAGATGCTGGGAATTGAACCCGCGTTCAAGGAAAATGCCCTGCCTACTGTACTACTGCTCCAGTCCCTACTCTCTCCCTTTCACTTATTTCACTCAGCACGATGCTCTTCAGGTCTATCCATATATAAGTAAATTTCATAACTTCATTATTTCTAACAACTGTATATTATTCCACTGTGTAGATGTACCATAATTTCCCATTTGTTGTCAGGCATTTGCGTTTTTTCCAGATTCTAGCTATTGTGAGTAGTGCTGCAATTAACATAGGAATGCAGATGGCTTTTCTAAATTGTGTTTTTGATCCCCTAGGGTGTATTCTCAGGACTGGTATCAGCTGGGTTGTATGGAAGCTCAATTTTTAGTTTTTTAAGGCATGTCTATATTGTTTTCCAAAATCCTCTAGTGTTTTTTAGTACAGCTTAGAGCTCATATTTCACTAGGCAACCCGGAATCAATGTTTCCGAATCCTGGTGTCTAAATGTTCTCACTGGTGTGTCCATACAAGCCTGGTTTTCTTTTTTCCCCGTCATCTCACCTATTCAGCCAGAGTCAATCCTGGCAGCTGAACTGATTATTGGTATGTTTTCTTTTTTGAAGGGGTATGAGTTGAGCTATATGATCTGTGCTCAGTTCTTTTGGCTCTGTGCTCAGGGCTCACTCCTGGAGGGCTCAGGGACCATGTACACGTGCCAGGCACTGAACTGGGATGGGCCACATTGAGGCAAGCACCTTAATCTCAGTTCTATCTCTCCAGTTCCTGAACTGATTTGTTTTTGTTTTTGGGTCACAGCCTGTGGTGCTCAGGGGTTACTTCTTGTTGTGCACTCAGGAAGCACTCTCAGCAGGGCTCAGGGGAGCCCAGGGGATGCCCAGGATGGAATAGTTTGGCTATGTGCAAAGCAAGCACCCTGCCCTGTGTGCTAGCTCTCTAGTTCCCTAGCCCCTGAGCTGATTTTTAAGATTAAAAAGAGTTTTTATAAAACTGTGGAAGCCAGAGATAGTTTGGAGGACTAGTACGTGGTTTGATGTGGGTGGCGTGGCCGGGTTAGATCTGCAGTACTATGTGGTCCTGCAAGTACTACCAGGAACATTTGAGCATTGAACAGAGCACTGCTGGCTGAGGCCCCATGCAAAACCAAACAAACTACATACCTATCTTCTCATTATTTTGTGTCAAAGATCCACTTCTCTGTTTAAGTAGTGACTAATAATAATAAAAAAAAAATCTTGCCAGGAAACAGCAAGGTTTGAAGAGTTGCAAAACACAAACTAATTCCAAGAAACATTTTCATAGTGAGAAGTTGGTAAAAGCTTCACCCATTCACAATTTTCAAAGGAGGTTTATTTGAGTTATGACACTGTGGATATTAAGAAGTACCGCTGTCTTATATCTGTATAACCACAGTTGTGCCATACTGCAACATTGTTGTGCAGTTGTTGTTTTATAAACTGTTCAGCTCTTCCTTTTACTTCTATTATTTTAATGGGTTTTAGGCCACATTTGGTAACTACTCCTGGAGCAGTGTTTGGGGATGGGGAGGTTTGCTCCAGGAGATTCTCAGGGGGAACATATGATTGCTAGGAATTGAACCCTGAGTTCTCACATGCACTCCAGCCCTTTGAGTTATTTTCCTGGCCCAACATGTTTCTCATCTGAAGTAGTATGGACTACTTAATTATTCAGAACTTTTTTTTTGCCAAATGAAATGATTTTTTAATTTAAAATATAATGCCCTTCTGTCCTGGTGATAAGAGATTTATACTGGATTGTTTCTCCTTTCTGGTGATTTGAACCAAGGTCATGGCAGCCACAATCACATGCAAAGCCAGTGCTCTCCCTCCTGCACTCTCTCTGTGGCAGCTACATGCTTTTTTTTTGTTGTTGTTGTTGAATCAATCCTTTTCATCAGCAAAGCTCCAGATATCACTACATCATCTTCTGTCCTGGTAATAAGAGATTTGTGTTGGATTGTTTCTCCTTTCTTAGTATTCCTTACAAGTTTGTTCAATCTGGAAGAGTTAGGAACTTATTTTAGACAAGTAGTCACTCTGAAGTACTTTAAAGCTAATTTCATTTTGTTAGAGCTTTCACTTTTCATAAAAGGAGCATAGTTTTCTTATTTTACTACTAGTTGGTTGTCATTTAGTTATTTCACCAGAGTAAAGTGGATGTTTGTGAAATACTGATCAATTTCTTTTAAATGCTTAACTCTTTGTCATAATAAGCTAAACTTTGTGTGTGTGTGTGTGTGTGTGTGTGTGTTTTGGGAATTGAACCCAGGTCTTCTTACTAGCTCAGTAAGCACTACTATATTCTTAGCCCCAAGATGAACAGATGTTATTGCTTTGGTCTATATGTTACATAATATAGACAATTCTGATTTTTCCCCTAGCAAACTCCTCTTGCAAGTGGAAAAAATTAATTGAATTTATTACTCTGTGATCCCAAATAATGCTAAATGGTACAAAATAAAATGCAAAATTGACTCTAGGTTTGGAGAGATAGTATGTAAGCAGGATACTTCCCTTGCACTCATATACCCCAGGTTTGATCTCTGGAACCCCATATCATAGCCTAATTCCTGCCATGTAGGATAACATAGCCTCAGTAGTTTAGGTTTATTGGGTTACTCCCGTTACAGTGCTCCTATTCCTCTTTGTTTATTTGTAGCTTCTTTCTTGGTGTTCTGTTGACTTGTAAATAATGTTTTTCTCTTTTCCTTGAGTCCTTTGCATAGTTTATTCAGAGCAAGTCCTTTTTTTTTATTTTTTTAAATTTTATTTATTTTTTTTTATTGGAATGATGCTGAGTTCTTTTTTATTTTTTTTATTTTTTTTATTAGTTTATTTTTAATTAGAGAGTCATCGTGAGGGTACAGTTACAGATCCATACATCTTTGTGCTCATGTTTCCCCCATACAAAGTTCGATAACCCATCCCTTCACCAGTGCCCATTCTCCACCACCAGTAAACCCAACATCCCTCCCCGCCTCCCCAGTCCCGTCTCCCCCCACCCCACCCTGCCACTATGGCAGGGAATTCCCTTTTGTTCTCTCTTTCTGATTAGGTGTTGTGGTTTGCAATAAAGGTGTTGAGTGGCCATTGTGTTCAGTCTCTAGTCTGTATTCGGCCCGCATCACCCTTCCCCCACATGACCTCCAACCACATTTTACTTGGTGGTCCCTTCCCTGAGTTACCCAGAATGAGAGACTAGCCTCCAAGCCATGGAGACAATCTCCTGGTACTTATTTCTACTATGCTTGGACGTTAGTCTTATAGTCTATTATTCTATATTCCACAGATGAGTGCAATCTTTCTATGTCTGTCTCTCTCTTTCTGACTCATTTCACTTAGCATGATACTTTCCATGTTGATCCACTTATATGCAAATGTCATGACCTCATTTTTTCTAACAGCTGCATAGTATTCCATTGTATAGATGTACCAGAGTTTCTTCAACCAGTCATCTGTTCTAGGGCACTCGGGTTTTTTCCAGATTCTGGCTATTGTAAACAGTGCTGCGGTGAACATATAAGTGCATATGTCACTTCGGCTATACTTTTTGGCTTTTCTGGGATATATTCCCAGCAGTGGTATTGCTGGGTCAAATGGGAGCTCAACCTCTAGTTTTTTGAGAATCGTCCATACTGTTTTCCAAAAGGGCTGAACTAGCCGGCATTCCCACCAGCAGTGTAGAAGGGTCCCTTTCTCCCCACATCCTCTCCAACAGTGGTTGCTTTTGTTCTTTTGGATGTGTGCTAGTCTCTGTGGTGTGAGGTGGTATCTCATGGTTGTTTTGATCTGCATCTCTCTGACGATTAGTGATGTAGAGCACTTTTTCATGTGCCTTTTGGCCATTCGTATCTCTTCCTTGGTAAAGTTTCTGTTCATTTCTTTGCCCCATTTTTTGATGGGGTTGGATGTTTTCTTCTTGTAGAGTTCAACCAGTGCTTTATATACCCTTGATATCAACCCCTTATCTGATGGGTATTGTGTAAATATCCTTTCCCATTCTGTAGATAGTCTTTGTATTCTGGTCGCTGTATCTTTTGCGGTGCAGAAGCTTTTTAGTTTAATGTAGTCCCATTTGTTGATCTCTGTTTTTACTAGATTGCTTAGTAGAGCAAGTCCTTTTTGTATGGACACAGGAAGACTTAACAAATGTTATGCTTTTGTAACCTGGGAGTCATTTGACTCTACATGATATTTTCCTCCAGGGCATCTGTTCTCTTGACCTAAGCCTCAGCTGCCCTTACTTC
The DNA here is from genome assembly GCF_027595985.1 of Sorex araneus. Taxonomy (NCBI): domain Eukaryota; kingdom Metazoa; phylum Chordata; class Mammalia; order Eulipotyphla; family Soricidae; genus Sorex; species Sorex araneus. The sequence continues at coordinate 324,227,194 of NC_073313.1, read as the reverse complement.
CTAGCACCCCCAAAGCACGGTCCCGATGTGGGACAAGAAGGACCCAGGGCAAGTGGTGAGTTGTGTGCTACCCTGGCATCGAGATGGGCCTGGCCAAAGTGCCTAATGCTTAACTATAAGTTAAGAGCTTGATCATGGGCAAATGCTGTCATGATCCAAACAGTGATACTAGATTTGGACCCTGCTAGGGTGAGGAATGATTAATCTGGCCTGAGTGCTGTGGTCTGAGTCTGTGGCAAGATGTTGCCAGGAGAGCTGCCTTGCAAGCCTCAATGTATCCCTTGCTATGTCCATACAAAAATAACTAGTATTGAGATGTTAATAAGTTCCTGGACTAAGGAAAAGAAAAAAACCTTAAGAGTGAGGAAGGGCTTTGGAGTGCCCTGCCCTCAGGAAGGGCTTTCTTATGTTGATTTGGCTACCTGGCTGGTTGTAGCCTAGAGGGCAAGGTGGGAGAGACAAGCAGGAGGAGAGAGAGAAGCCAGAGAGAGGCAGCAGTTGAGCAGTAGATCCTGAGAGAGGCCGGAGCTGGGAGTGTGGGAGATGAGAAAGATGAAAGATTGAATAAACAAACGGTAACTAATCAGCAACCAGCTTGGTCCTCGTTCTTCCTTCGCCTGTCCTTGACCACAGGCCGTCCTGATCCAGTCCACACACTGCGGTTCCAGGGCACCGAACGCGGGTGGTGAGACAGAGCCGCCCGGAGAGTGCACTCGCCCCTCGGCTTTCTTTAGTTTTTTACACTGCCAGCTGTGATCTCTGAGCTCAGAGCCAGGAACAAGCCCTGAGCACTGCCGGATGTGGACCCAGAACAAAACAAACAAAAATTTGCTCTGTATTCATGTTTTGCATTATTTTAATTCTTTTAGTTATATTGATGTACTTAATCATAATCCAAAATGTTTCAGTTTCTTGAGTATTAGAAGCTCTTTTTGGGGGGTACACTAGTGATGCTCAGGCTTTACTCCTCACTCTACTTAGTGATCCCTTTTGGCAGTGCGTGGGGGACTACATGGGGTGCAAGGAATCGAATCTGGGTTTGCTGCATGTAAAGTAAGTGCCCTCCATGCTGTATTAGCTTTGGCCCCTGAATATTAGAAACTTTGCCTGGTTCATGCTCTGAATTTCCCTCAAGTTTATGTATCATTGTGCATCCAAGGAATTTTTTTGAAGAGTGCAAAATAATGTTTTCCAGGGGGCTGGAGTGATAGCAAAGCGGGTAGGGCGTTTGCCTTGCACGCGGCCGACTCTGGTTCGATTCCCAGCATCCCATATGGTCCCCTGAGCACCACCAAGGGTAATTCCTGAGTGCAGAGCCAGGAATATCCACTGTGCATCGCTGGGTGTGACCCAGAAAGAAAAAAAAAGTTTGAAAAACAAAAGCAAATTTTTAATCCCTAAAGATGATAACATTTTTCTGGAAATAAAACACCAGAAATGCTCATTTGCTTTCTTTTCTTTCTTTCTAGTTAGCAATCCAGCATGTTTCCACTGACTGCGGAAAATAAACCAGTGGCCCAGTTGTTATACAGTACTGGTACCTGTCCAAGATGTATCTTCAGATTCTGTGGTGTGGATTTTCATGCACCTTACAAACTTAGCCACAAGGTACTGCACTTCCTTTGTTTTTGCTTTGTTTTGTTTTGTTTTGTTTCAGGGCTCCATCTGGCGGTGCTTGGGAGCTACTTCTGGCTGTGCTGGCCTGGGAATCATGTGGAACTGGTTAGGAGACCAAACTGGAGGACACTGGTGACGGGATATAAGCAGGTCTCCTGCACTCCAACCCTTAGAGCTAGCTTCCTGATCCTCTTTACATTAAAAAGTTCTATAGTTCTCCATAAGTACCTGTGTAACTGGCTGGAGTGATAGCACAGCAGGTAGGGTGTTTGCCTTGCACACGGCCGACCCAGGTTTGATTCCTCTGTTCCTTTCGGAGAGCCCGGCAAGCTACCGAGAGTATCCCAGCCGCACAGCAGAGCCTGGCAAGCTACCTGTGGCATATTCCATATGCCAAAAACAGTAACAATAAGTCTCACAATGGAGATGTTACTGGTGCCCGCTCGAGCAAATCGATGAACAATGGGACGACAGTGCTTCAGTGCTACCTGTGTAACTAAGGGAAAGTTTCTATCCACAACATCATTATATAACTAAAACTAAAAAGCAGCTGTAATTGCTGCAATAAAACAAGTCTGAAAAGTTTAAGTGCCTTCTTAGGCAGTTATTTCTAAGAATTAAAGAAGTGCATCTTTGTACACTGAATGTTTCTTGTGACCTTTCAAAAGAGTTTCCAGACAGATTATCAGAAATTAGTGTTTCTCACTGGAGACTAGAAAGATGTGACAGAACCAGTAGGTGATAGTCCTGTGGTCTTCCTTTCAGTGGAAGCACTGTGGGTTTGGTTGCCTTTTTTTTTCTTTCCTATACTGCCATCTGTAGCCCCCGAAAGTTAGTACTTATCACCATCATTTACTACTATTAATAACAAAACAAAAGAAGTAGAGATTTTTGACATCCTTGGTTACATGCAGAGAACTTTGACCTTGAATGGAATACTTACACATAAAATTTATATGGCATGTAGTTTTGGAATGTGATTTGTTCTGATAGTGATGTTCTTTTCAGAGGCAGATTGGAATTGCAACATATCTCTGAATAGTGTTTCATTCAATGTTATTTAGTTACATATTGATAAAAGAACAATGTACAGTGTAGTTGACTGGAAGGAAACAATGTTATTCAGTGACCTGCTTTCACTGTAGGTTGTTTGTCTCAAAGTCATGGAACATTTGGAAAAGTATTTCTTTACTCTGACCTTAGACTTGAGATTACCAGAGAGGAAGAGTTGATAAACTGGTGTGGGGGGGGTTCCAGTGGACTGTGGAGAGCTATTGGTATTTTTGTAGTCAGAATGGTATAGTGACAAATATTTGAGGTGGTGGTGGGGGGTGAAGAGGAGTTAGTTCAAGTCACACTAGGTAGTAGTCAGGGCTTCCTCCTGACCCGGTGCTCAGGGATCACTCCTGGCAGTGCTGGGGGTGGCATATGTGGTATGGGACTCAGACCACAGAAGGTTTATACATGTAAGGCTCTTTTTTAAAAAAAAAAAAAAGTAAAAATATTTTAATGAATCCCTGTGAGGTACAGTTACAGACTTCAAAACTTTAGTGTTTACGTTTCAGTCATACAATGACCGAGTACCCATCCCTCCACCAGTGCTCATTCTCCACCACCAGTGATCCCAGTATCCCTCCCACCACCAACCCCCCCACTCCCCCTGTTCACCCCCCCACCTCCCGGCCCTGCCTCTGTGGCAGGGCATTTCCTTTTGTTCTCTCTCTCTTTTTGGGTGTTGTGGTTTGCAGTAGAGGTATCAAGTGGCCATTATGTTCGGTCTAAAGTGTATTTTCAGTTCGCATCTCCCATTCCAAGTGGACCCTCCAATCACCCTTTACTTGGTGGTCCCTTCTCTATCTGAGCTGCCTTTTCCCCCAGCATGTGAGGCCAGCTTCCAAGCCATGGAGCAGTCCTCCTGGTACTCATCTCTGCTATTCTTGGGTGTAAGTCTCCCATTCTGTTGCTTTATATTCCACAGATGAGTGCAATCTTTCTATGTCTGTCCCTCTCTTTCTGACTCATTTCACTTAACATGATACTTTCCATGTTGATTGACTTATATGTAAATTTCATGACTTCATTTTTTCTAACAGCTGCATAGTATTCCATTGTGTAGACGTACCAAAGTTTCTTTAACCAGTCATCTGTTCTTGGGCACTCAGGTTTTTTCCAGATTCTGGCTATTGTAAACAGTGCTGCAGGAACATACAAGTACAGATGTCATTTCTACTATACTTTTTTGCCTCTCTGGGATATATTCCCAGAAGTAGTATTGCTGGGTCAAATGGGAGCTCAATTTCTAATTTTTTTTTTTCTTTTTGGGTCACACCCGGCAATGCACAGGGTTTACTCCTGGCTCATGCACTCAGGAATTACTCCTGGCGGTGCTCGGGGGACCATACAGGATGCTGGAAACCGAACCCGGGTCGGCCTTGTGCAAGGCAAATGCCCTACCCGCTGTGCTATTGCTCCAGCCCCCACAATTTATAATTTTTTGAGAAGTGTCCATACTGTTATTCAAAAGGGCTAAACCAGTTGGCATTCCCACCAGCAGTGAAGGAGAGTCCCTTTCTCCCCACATCCTTGCCAACACCGGTTGCTTTTGTTCTTTTGGATGTGTGGTAAAGCTCTTGTTTTACTCCCTTGTTTTAGCCCCACAGTGTTGTTGTTGTTTTCTTCTTGGTTTTCAGATCACACCTGGTCATCTTCTGTCTCTAGTAGTGCTCAGGGGTTATTCCCAGCAGTGCTCAGGGCCATGCAGTGCCAGGGATCAAATGGGGGATCCAACCAAGGGCTCCAGCATTTAAAACATGCAGTCAGCTCTTTGTGTTGCCTCCTGGCCCAGTACAATATATTTTGAAGAGGTATGAAATTACCCTGAAACATTTATCTTACAAATAAAATCTTACAGTCTTATTGACTTGATAAAATAAATAAAAATAAGTCATAGCTTCTGAGAACCTGTTGTCAACAATAAATGAAGGCATCTCTATAGGTATATAGATATTCATGAATATAAACATTTTCAGTTTCTTGTAATTTAAAGTTGCCCAGAACTTGATGAGAGCATTTTTCAACTTTTCCCCTCATTATTTCTCTTATTTTGGAGCTAATAATTATATCCAATATTCATTTAGAATTCTATGGCAAGCTTTTATATAATCCTTTAGTAACCTGTTAGGCAAGTACATACTATGATTGTCACTATTTCAGATGAAGAAATTGAGGCACAGAGAGGTTAAGTAACCTGCCTAAAGTTTCACAACTATTAAGTGAGCAAACTGGAATGTGAACTGTCTCTCTGAATTCAAGACCTAGAATTTTCAGCTAGAAGACATGGATTTGAATCCCAGTTCCTTCATTTTCCAACTTAAGTAAAAAGGAATAGCATCTATCTCACAAGAATTTAAGAGAAAATAACTGATAAAGTATGTGAAAATACTTTGAAAATTGGAAATGGTGTGTATGTTATGATGATTAATGTGTGTATGTTCATTTATACTCAGCTGTAACTATAAAATTACAACACTGATTCTGTGTAACTATTTGTTCACATTATTTGAAATATATTATCAGCTGTTCTAAGATATTCTAAGATTTAAAATATGTATTACATAAAGAGGCTATAAGGTGTTACCAAATTTTGTTTGTATCATTTTGTTTAAATATGGAAATATTTTAAAAACATTGTTATGGTAAATTTACTTGAATTTTGACTTATCCATATAGCCATGTGGACACATATATGTATTACACTGATATTGTAGATTTTAGATAATAATAGACATCTTTGTGTGTTATGATATATATTTATAGGTGTATATATGAATGTTTCTTTAAAATAAAATAGGAAAGCAATAATAAAATCAATTAAGTTTTAGTAAAAGATTTTTTTCCTTTTAGATTCAGTAATTGTAATCTGAGTGAATTTCATGAGTATTTATTCAGCAACTGAATAATAAAATCTGTACAAATTAGGCAAAACAATAAACAGCCTCTGAGTATCTCAATTAGTGGAGTGTCTAAAATATGAGAATGGTTTCCTAAGAATGCCACTTTTTATGTTTTAATACAAAAAGGACTGAAATTAGGTAAATCATAAGGTAATGGCATTTTTCAGTTAATACATAGGAGTGATTTATTTATCATGGTACAAAATGATACATTTGTTTTATTTAGTGATTTGTCTTAGAATCAGTTTTACTTGAGACTGTGATTTTTCAGACTTTACATGAAATAACTATTAATCATATTATTGGAGTTTTTAGCAATTGTGAGGCTATTAAATTATCTAGCAAGGGTAAAATTTCAGATTGTATTTCTTTTATTTTTCGAGGTGTGGGGTGGTTGGGGTGGTTTGGGCCATTGGTGCTTTGGGCTTACTCCTGACTCTGTACCTACAGGATCTAGATCACTCCTAGTTCATGGGATAATATGAGATCTGGGGCTTGAACCAGGTCAGCTGCATGCAAGGCAAACACCTTGCCCTGCTCTGCTGTCTCTCTCGTCCAGACTGTCTTCCTTCCCTCCCCTTTCTCTTCCTCTCTTCTCTCCCTCCTTCCCTTCTTTCCTCTCTTTTCTTTCCTCCCTCCCTCTGCACCTCCCTCCCTCCCTTCCTTCCTTCCAATTTTGGACCACACCGAATCTGGGCTGAGTTTTGCCTCTGTGCTCATGGGTCACACGTGGCAGTAATAGATGATGATATGCAGCGCAGGGGATGGAATCCAGGTTGGCTGCTTGCTAGACAAGCCCTTTACCTTCTATCTCTCTGGCCTCTGTTCCTTGCATTTCTTTTGTTAATAATTAGAATTAAGGTCTTTATTTTATTTTTGAGGGGCCTCCCAAGCAATGTTCAAGGGGTTGGGGACTCTCCTAGTGATGCTCCTGTTTGATGCTACCTCCTAGGGACTTGCTGCTTGTTCCCTACAGGCAATGCTTGCGGCCCTCCAGGACTACACCCAGAGGTGCTCAAGGGACCATGTGTTGTGGGGGATCAAACTGGGGTTTGGACCTAACCCAATGTACTGTCTTCTTGGTTCCAGAATTGAAAAATGTAATTGAAATTACTAAGTGAATGAGCCTTATAATAGAACTCCAAGTAAATGAATTATTAATAGGGCCTTTTATGCTTCATATTTGAACTTAAGTACTTCTCTTTTTGTTTTGTTTTGTTTTTGTTTGAGCCACAGTCTGCTGTGCTCAGGGTTTAGTCCTGGTTCTTTGCTCAGATAAGAACTGGCAGTGCTGGAGATAGAACCCTGACTTGCCCCATGCAAGGCCACATTACTATCTCTCCAGACCCTATATTCTTTTTGGTTTGGGGCCACATCTGTTGATGCTCAGGGATTACCCCCTAGCTCTGTGTGCCAGGTTTACTCCTGGTGGCACTGGGGTTGGTCATGTGCAAGGTAAATGCCATACTGTACAATCACTCTGGGCCTCCTCCTGAGCGTTTCTGATAGATGAAACTTTTTTTTCTTTCCCTAGCACTTTATTTTATTTATTTAATTAAAAATTTGTTGTTGAATCACTGTGATATACTCTTAAAAAGATGTTCATGATTAGGTTTCAGTCATACAGTATTCCAACACCCATCTCTCCTCCAGTGTACACTTCCAAACATCAGTGTCCCAGGTTCCCTCTCATCACTCCTTCCCGCTTCCCCCCCAGCCTGCCTCTATGGTAGGCACTTGTCTCTCTCTCCCCCCCTCTTCTCTCTCTCTTCTCTCTCTCTCTCACTCTCTCTTTCTCTCTCTCTCTCTGTCCTTCTCATCTTTGAGGCATTTCGGTTTGCAATACAGATAATGAAAGATTATCTTGTATATCTCTTTACTTTTAACACTCAGTTCTTATCCAGTGTGATCATTTCTAACTATTGTCAATCTGCCTTTCTCTATCATACCTTCCCTCCACCCCTCACACACTTGTGGTTGATTCCACTCATTGACCAGTTCTTCTAATCCCTGTTTTTCCTGACTATGGATATGTCTTCTATTACATATATATATATGTGTGTGTATATATATATTTTAATATATACCACAAATGAATGCAATCATTCTATATCTGCTCTTCTCTTTCTGATGCAGTTCACTGAGCATGATGCTGTCCAAGTCCATCCATTTATAGGCAAGTTTCGTGACTTGATTTTTCCTAACAGCTGTATAGTATTCCATTGTGTAGATGTGCATAAGTTTTTTTCTTCTTCTTCTTCTTCTTCTTTTTTTTTTTAATCCATTCGTCTGTTCTTGGGCACTCAGGTTTTTTCCAGATTCTGGCTATGGTGAATAATGCTACAATGAACATAAGAGTGCAGATGGTGTTTCTACTGTGTGTTTTTTGGACCCCTAGGGTATATTCCCAGAAGTGGTATTGCTGGGTCAAATGGGAGCTCAGTTTCTAGTTTTCTGATAAACATCCATACTGTTTTCCAAAAAGACTGGGCCAGTCTGCATTCCCACCAACAATGAAGGAGAGTCCCTTTCTCCCCACATCTGAACCAGCACTGGTTGCTTTTGTTCTTTTGTGTGTGTGCCAGTCTCTGTGGTGTGAGATGATATCTCATTGTCATTTTGATTTGCATCTCCCTGATGATTAGTGATGAAGAGTATTTTTTCATGTTCCTTTTGGCTAACTCAAATCTCTTCTTCGAGAAAGTTTGTTCATTTCTTCTCTCCATTTTTTGGTAAGGTGGGATTTTTTTTTTCTTGTAGAGTTCAACCAGTGCCTTGTATGTCTTAGATATTAACCTTTCATCAGAAGGGTTTTGGGTGAATATCCTTTCCCATTCCATAGGCTGTCTTTGTATCTTGGTCACTGTTACTTTTGAGGTACAGAAGTTTCTTAGTTTAATGCAGTCCCATTTATTTATCTTTGCTTTCACTTCTTGGTCAGTGGTGTTTCATTTTTGAAGATATCTTTAGCTTCAGTGTCGTGGAGGGTTTTGCTTACATTTTCTTATGGATTTGGGTCTGATGTTGAGGTCTTTAATCTATTTTTATCTGACTTTTTGCATGGCATTAAATAGATGTCTGAGTCCATTTTTTTTGCATGTAGCTGTCCAGTTTTGCCAACACCACTTGTTAAAGAGGCTAGATTAAACTTTTTAAAGAAACATTCACATACATGTTATGTTAGCTAATTCTTATTTATTTCTCAGAAAGCTAATGCTGGCTAATAAAATTATTTGATTGCTCCAGAATTTATATAAATTAATGATAAAAATTGGTGGTCTCATAATTTTTTTCCTCTTTTCACATTTATTTTACTCATAAAGTCATTGTCAAATCTTTTTTAAAATTAATTTTCTAGGAGTTGCTTAATGAACTACAGAAATTTTTGGAAACTGAAAAAAATGAATTAAATTTGGATGTTCCAAACCCACCTCCCAAGAAAATGAGACTTCAAGAATTAGAAGATGGGACCAAAGGCATTGATAATCTGAGTCAAAACGGAGAGGGAAGGATCTCCCCTGTTGAAGATGGAAGTTTTGCTTCCCAAAACTCAAATTTAAATGTATGTAATGTATGCCTAGGAGTTCTTCAAGGGTTCTGTGAAAAGGAGTTCATTCAACAGGTAAATAATCTAGTTTATGTTATAAGTGTCATTGCGTAGAAATTTTCTCTTTTTGGGGGAGGGGGAAGGGCACATCCCACATTGCTCAAGAGCTGACTCCTGACTCTATGCTCAGTGGTCAAAAACCCCAAAATATATTGGGTTTTTTTTTGCTGGCAGGGTGGGCTGTTTGTTTAACATAGCTAAGGAGTTTGAGAGAGTTTTTCTTTATCTTTGTTTTTTTGATTGGGAGTGCACTGGGTGATGCTCAGAGGCTCTGCCTGCCATGGTGCTTGGGGGCCCACTTCCAATGCTCCTGGGGCTCAAACCCAGGTGTCCAGAATGCAAAAAATGCATGGTAGTCCTTTGAGCTATCTCCTTAACCTGAGAATAATTGTTTTTCATTTATACATTTAAATATCTAGAAAAAAAAATAAAGTCTTGCAGAAGCATGATTGAATGTAGGCTTGCCTTTAATCTCCAGCTATCAGGACAACCATATTTGGCTTTATTTATTTTAAAATCATTTGTAACTCACTAGGAAATTCTTTGATATTCACTAAATACCACAGGCTGGTCCTGGCACCCTGTGACACAGCAGTATTCTGAGACATGTGAGCAAATATTTGATTTCAGAATATCTGTGAGAGTTCACTACTCAGAGTTGAAAATTTAGAAGTTTTGCCATTCCGTTTTCTGATAATTCATGTTATGAAAATTAGTTAAGTAAAAATGTCAGCAATTTCTGGGAATTCATGTAACTGTAACACTCTTTTTAGGTGTGCCAAAAGGTTGAGGCTTCTGGGTTTGAATTCACCAACTTGGTGTTTTCTGTCTCCTTCCCACCACAGCTGTCAGTCAGAGAGGTAAGTTTCCCTTACACACAGAAAACTTCATAAAATGCATGTGCCAGATATTTCTCCAACAACGGGGACATAGAAACAATCCCTTGCCTTGTTTCGGTTTTCATAATTTGTGTGTTTATTGAATAATTGAAAGCAACTTATCACTGCTGAATAATGTTGAGCAATGAATAAAAAAATTATTGGCTCAAGTTGGTTTATTCACACGATTGCCTTGCTTGGTAGCAGATATTTAAGTATTAGCTCTGTGTGAGGAACACTGGTCAGAGAAAGAGATTTAACTGGGAATCCGGAGACCTTTGGGGCAGATGCAGCATTTTATAATGTTCCTAGAAGGAGAGACACATCTCAATAATAAAACTTGCTTTCTGGAATAAAATGTAAAAAGAGGGTATCTCTTCTAGTGTAGAAAAAGGAAGAGGATAAGCTGTTCATGTTTGTATGGACTTTTTCCTTCCTTTAGTTTAAAAAAATTGAATACAGTAGTACTGTAACATTGAGTGTCAAAATTGACAAAACATAAAACTTTAATTCTGTTAAATGATACTCTTAGAAGTATCAACAATGACTTCTAAGGAAATCCACTTGCATCTGTGAGGCATCTTCTGCCCTAAGAACACCGAAGTGTCACCTGCACATTAAACTGTTTGCCTTCATTTTCTTCCTGAGCATGTTTATTAGTCCCCCAAAGTCTAAAGACTGATTTAAGACTTATTGAAACTGAAGTGAGTGGTAGAAAAGTGCTGGAAAGTGGAAAAGAACAGTGATATATATATATATATATATATATATATATATATATATATACACACACACACACATATATATACATCACTGTGTATATATATATACATACTATATATATATATCACTGTATCACTGTCATATATATATACTTTTAGAGGTGGGGGTGATGTTTGGGCTACAGCCAGCTGTGCTCAGGACTTACTCCAGACAGTCTTGGGAGACCATATGGGGTATTGGGGATAGAATCTGGGTAAGCCGTGTGCAAGGCAAGCACCCTACCCACTGTACTATCACTCTAACCCCACCCTAGTCATTTTAAATAGTATTTCTGTTGACAACAAAATAATTGGTGGAAGAATATGAAAGAATTAGGGTTGGTACCTAACATACAGGAGAAGAAGAAGGTAACTTGCTTTTCAAATTAGTTACCTTATTAGTTCCACATCTAATTAAAATGAATTTTCTATCTGTTCAGAATATTTGTGCATTTTGAATATGAAATGTGACTTCCTGGTACCACATGTCTTCTGTATTGTGGTTTTTCAACCTAGACTGTATAAAAGTTAGAATTTATTTGCCTATGTGTAGAATAAACATCATTATACGTGGAATTAGTTGATTATAATAATTATCTCATTCAGAGTAGAATATGCAATTCAGTCCATTTGAATGTTCCATATTTTCTACTTCTGTGGAAGAAAATTATTATCACACCTATTTATTGAAAGCAAGTAGTTATTAACATTCACGAGCAAGTAGTTTATATCAACATGTAGTTATTTGCCAATATGGGTATTTATAATATTCATGCTAGAAAAGAGCCAAAGGAAAGGAACTTAACCTCAGTCAGTGGATTAAAAAAATCAGACTATTTAATTAAAATTTGTACTAAGGTATCATCATTTACAGTTTCATTTATATTAATATTTTGTTGTTGTTTTGGTTTTGGGATCACACTTGGCAGTGCTTCTGGCTCTGTGCTCAGGGATTGCTCCTGGGCAGGCTCCAAAGACATATGGGGTACTAGAGATTGAACCTGGGTTGGCCTCATGTAACACAAGTGCTACCCACTGTACTACCTCTCCAGCTTATGTTAGTATTTTAGACTGCTGCATCAAGTTAGTATCCCTCTACCGCTGCCCCTCTAAAAGTCCTTTTCTGTCTCCAGTTCTCCCTACCATGGCAGACTCAGGGTTTTTTTTCCCCAGGAATGTTTGTTGAGACACTGATTTACAAAGTTGTTCATAATATCGTTGTTTCAGGCATACAACATTCCAACAGCAACCCCAGTCTTAGTGACCCCTTCCCTCCACCAGTATCCTCGGGTTTCTTCCCACCCTCCAGTCTACCCACTTGGAAATAAATAACAAATTTATTTCCTATTACTTGGTCCAATAAAAAGAATCATAACAAAATTAATCAATAAAAGTCAATTTGTGATGATGAATGCTCTCTGTTTTTAATCTTTCTTAATCTAGCAGAGGAGTACTATATGCACTGTTAGTGAGTGCCATACTCAATACCACATAAAGGGAATTTTCTCCTGTCCTTTAATGGAGCTCTTTTAATGATTCTTGAAAAGCTAGTTTCAAGGCTATGACTTCCCTAAACTGTTGCCTGTCTGTGAAGCTCTGTATTTCTGCCAAATCTGCATGATAATCTAGCTGGATAGAGTCTTCTTGGTGAGATGTTCATTTTATTGAGTTTTTGTACTATATCCTTTCATCTTCTGGCTTATAGAATCTCATTTGATAGATGCTGTACATCTAATGAACTTTTCTTTGTCTATAAATTCTTTTTTTTTGATCTTGCTGTATTCAGTATTTTGTCTCTATTTTTGGATTTTGTCGTTTTGAGTATACTGGGTCTCAGAAATTTCCTAATTGGGTCTGTTTTCACTGGGTTTCTTTGGTTCTCTTAGATCTTCTTATGAGACTCTGGGAAGTTCTTATTGATGATTTTTTTTAACTATTATTTCTTCATCACACTTACCTTTCTGTTTCTTATTCTCCGATAATAATAAATAATAAATAATAAACCCCGATTATTCTTTTATTGTTCTTCTTGAACTAATCCTGTAGTTATTGTTTCTCTTGAACTAATCCTGTAGTCACTGGTATGGCATTCATTTCTTTTCAGACTATTTTCCAGCTTCTGCTGTTTCCTAGTGGCTTTCTTCTTCCCATCTTGGAGCTCCTCGATCTTTTGCTCAACTTTTGTGATTCTGCTATTCAGAGGTTCTGTTGATATATAAAAATATATAAAAATATAAAAAAAATTTATATCACTTACATGTTCTTCATTTCTGTCATTTATGTCTGTGTAGTTTTTTCATTTCAATGCATACTTTCTTGTACTTTGCTGACTGCCTGTGCTATTGTTTCTTTGAACTTGTTAAAACATTCTCATCATAGTGTCACTAAAGCACTGCCTGAGGATCTACTGATGTTATTGATGTTATTTATGTCTTTGGGGAGCTTCGTGGGCTTGTACATGTTACGTCCATTGGTTTTCTAGTGTTTTCTTGTGCTGGGAGGGGGTCTTTGTAGTATCCCCCTCACTCCTGAACATTCTGAGGGATTAAAGATTGCCCTCTGTCTTCTCTGCTCATCCTCACTAAATGACAGGAAGAATAACTATGAGCAGCATGTAAGTTTTTGAGTAGATATCTCTGTGATGCAGCCCCTTAATATGGTGCAGGTTGTGTTTGGATGCTGCTAGGGCCCACCTGGTAATGAGAGGTTCTGCTTCTGTGCCCCCTGTGCCCCCTCTCCCCCTTTCTGGAATACGTTCAGTGATATCAGCTGGAGGCAGGCCTCACCTGGGATGGTGGAGCAGCAAGCAGAAGGGCAGGGCAGCCTCAGTTCCATAGACAGGAGCTCTGTTTTTTTTGATTGGCTGTTGTCTGGTCTCTTGCTTTTTCTTTATATTTCACAAATGAATGAGATCATCTAGTATGATCTCAGTCCTTTTGCTTCTGACTCACTTTGCTTAGCATAATACTCTTCATTTCCGTCCATATTGCCGCAAACTACAAGATTTCATTTTTCCTTCTAGGCAGCTGAGTAGTATTCCATTGTGTGCTTATACCAGTTTCTTTATACTCCATCTGCTGGTCACTTGGGTTGTTTCCTGATCTTGACTAGTGATAATAGCACTACAAAGAACATAGTTGCTCAAATATCCTTTTGAATTAATTAGTATTTTAAACATGTTTCACTATTTAAAAAAAAGGCGCCAATTTGAAGGGTTTTTTTGGGGGGGGGCGTGGTGAGGGGCAGGTCTTATAATCACCATATTCTCCTGAGTTTGGGATTATAAGGAGGGAGAGGAGGTATTTACCTTCTGAATGTGTTTTTCAAGAAACTAACTGATCTAGTCCGGACAGTTTAAGACTGAACACTATGCTAAAAAGGTGAAAAATAAGCAGGTTAACTGATGAAACCCTGTTAGATAGCCAAGTATGACCTTCTAAAAATTACTGGAAGTATTATTTCAGACTTATTTGCAAGGGGAGATCACTGTAGCTCTCCTCAGGGCTTACTTCTGGCTCTGCACTCAGTTATTACTCCTGGTAGTGTTTGTGGGATCATATGGGATGCTGGGGATTGATCCTCATTAGATGTATGCAAGGCAAATACCCTACCTACTGTACTATCTCTCTGGCCCCAGTTCAGGAATTTTTAAAGAAGGCAATAGTATGGAGACTAGTCGTACATAAAACTTAGAATCTCTGGATCTTTGAGCACAGTATGCAAAATTTGATAAATAATATTGAGATTACAAGGGAAAGTAATAAATATTTCATGATTATAATGATGACTTTCTGGGTTTGGGTTCATGTTTTAATCTAATAATGGAAGATTAAATCTTCTTATGACTCATCTTTGTTAAACAGAGGAACACAGTGGTGTAATATGGTGATATGTATGTATTTACATATATATGTATATATATTGAGATCTGAGACACCAAGGGTAGAGAGATGCTTGAATTCTTCTAGAGGAGACTAAAAAGAGAAATAGAATAGAAATATGCTGAGGGAAGAGGTGATGAATTGGAGACACAAGATAGTCACAAAGTACTAATGTGATTAGTTGCCTGAGGAACTCACAGTGTTTAAGCTTTTGCTAGAAATTGCATTTGGTTAAAAGTACATCATTTGACTTTATTATTTCCCCCACACCTGGCAGTGCTTAGGGCTTACTCCTGGCTCCGTGCTTAGGGATTACTCTTGGTGGAGCCTGGGGGACCTTATGTGACACCTGGGTCAGCTGCAAGCGAGGCAAGCACCCTACATACTGTACTATCTCTCCAGCCCTGTCTGACATCTTTTGGATTAGAAGCTTCTCCTAAATAGTGGTTCTCAAATTTTAGTATGCACAGGACTCATTTCTTAAGCCGTGTCCCCGAAAGATTATGATACAGAAGGTGGATGGGATCCACAAATTATATTGCCGAGATTTTCACAGGTTATCTGGTACTGCTTGTATAAGGACCACACTTGAAAACCACAGGTCCAAGGGATAATGGAGGACAAATCTAAGGGGACAAATCTAGTCCTAAGTGAAAAATAAGTAACCTTTTAACATTGCATTCCTTTAGGAAGGGAAGATCAGGCACTGTAAGACAACATCCTAGGCTCCTTTTTGTTTGTTTTAGGGCCACACCTTGTCAATAGGGGTTACTCCTGGCTCTTTACTCAGGACTTAACCCTGGCCGGGGATTGAACTCAGGTTAGGTGCATGTAAGGCAAATGCCCTACCTATTGTACTATCTCTCTGGCCCCTACTTCCTCGACTTATCATAGATTGACCTCATACAGTCCTAAGAAAACCACTTATGCATCATTTCTTCCTCTCACAGGCTAGCAGAACCGGTAGAGCAGGGAAATACTGCAATGCATTTGATAATGTAATCAGGTTTCTTCTCGGAATAATTTTTTCAAAGTGGCAGGAAACAAGAGCAGGATATGCAAATAACTGGGCAGCCTGTGCTTGATTGGCCTCACACAAAAGGTGCTGATTAATGACTTGTATTGAACTGGACATCGTCTCTCTCCCAACGTGGAATGCAGATCAATCACCTGAAATGAAACAAATCACAACAAAACAAAGATCACTTGAGGCAAGCATTGCAAATTGCTGAGCTTTACCTCAGGCCTCCCTCTGGTCTCAGACCTTTTAAATCAGAATCTCTAGACATGGGACATAAAAGACCCTTAGTGGTTTGTATACATATGAGATGCAAGAATCATAGAAATTCAGGGATTTTTCTGATGTAGGATTTTCTTCATACCTTGTCCTGCTCACGGACTGGAGCGATAGCACAGCGGGTAGGGCGTTTGCCTTGCACGCAGCCGACCTGGGTTTGATTCCTCAGTCCCTCTCGGACAGCCCATTAAGCTACTGAGAGTATCCCGCCCACACGGCAGAGCCTGGCAAGCTACCTGTGGCATATTCGATATGCCAAAAACAGTAACAACAAGTCTCACAATGGAGACGTTACTAGTGCCTGCTTGAGCAAATCGATGAACAACGGGATGACAGTGACAGTGACTTGTCCTGTTCACAAGTTTTAATAGCAATGATAATATGGGAAAATGTGATCAGTTATCATATAATGACAGTATGGCTCAAACATGGGGAAACCAGGGCCAGGGATGTGGCTCAGTGGTTGAGCACTTGCCTACTAGCATTTGTGAGGCCCTGAGTTTGATCCCAGCAGTGTAAATGAGGAAGCAAGAGGAGACATAACAGGAATGAAGATAAGTTCTTAGGTTTAGAAACAGCTACCAAGCAAAGGGTGTGATGGAAGTGCCTTAAAAGCTATCTTTATACCCAAGGCCTAGAGGTTTTCATAATTAACCCCAAAAGAATATGGGTTATAATCGGAATAAGCTCTCTCGGTCTTAGTCCAGACATTAGATGTGTGGTATCTGAGAAGATTAAACTGACAACTTATACTCAGTGCTGGTCTTCTGTGAGTGACATTCAGGTGGGGCATTCTTTATCAGGAATGAAGACAAATGGGAAGGCAGTTTGTCTCAGTCTTAGCCTAAACCCTGAAATTTGTGACTACTTTACTTCCTGTGAAAGGGGGGGACTTTGCAAGTGTAAGTGAGTATGGTTTAGAGTCCTGAGAGATAATATCCTGAATTACCTAGGTGACTCAGCCTGATCATCTGTGTTATTAAAAATACTTATCCCAGAAAAAAATACTTTTTTCATATTTCAGTGAGGCCCTGGGTTCAATCTTCAAATACTTCAATACTTCAAAAACAAAAACAGAAAATGCTTTGAAGTTCCACTCCTTCAGGGTTTTTCTTTATTTATTGAGTCCAGTAGAGGGCAATATTGTACTGTCAGTTTGGTAGTGTGGGAAAGTTTTCTCACCCTGTTGAGTTTGAATGAAAAATTGTCTTTTAAAGATTGCTTTGCTTGTATGAAACACAAACTGGTGTACAGTTTGATATAGTTGGAATTTTATTTATCAAATTCAGTTTTCCATTTGTTATATTTTATATTATCTCCATGCTTTGCACTCAATATTTTTTAATCCATAACCCCTAGAAAAGTAGCCAGTCTAAAAGCTGTAGATTTTTTTTTTTTAATTGAACGGCTGTGAGCTGTACTTAAAAAACTTTCTTGCTTGAGTTTCAGTCATACAGTGATCAAACACCAGTGTATATTTTCCACTAATGTCCCCAGAACCCCCTCCCCCACCTTGTCACACCCTCCCCCGCCTGTATGGCAGACAGTTTGCCTCTTACTCTCCCTCTATTTATGGACATTATGGTTTGCAATGCAGATAATGAGAGGCCATCATGTTTGCTCCTTTATCTCCTTTCAGCATACATCTCCGATCCCGAGTGATTCCCTCTAACCATCATTGACTTAGTGATCCCTTCTCTATCCCAGCTGCCTTCTCCCCCCTGCTCATAAGGCAGGCTTCCATGATTTACAGAGTCATTAATAGTTGAATTTTAGACATATAATGTTCCCAAACCAATGCCTTTACTAGTGTCAGCTTTGTTCCATTCCCAAGTTCCCTTCCACACTCCCAGCCTGACACCTTGAAAAGCACATCTAACCTTATGTATTTTTCTTTCTTTTTTTTTAGAAATCTCTGGAAAATGGTAGATACACGTTTGTGATTTGATAGAACTCTTACTCTTACCATGTTACAATCCTAATTATAAATCTATTTATGCCTCTTAAGAATTTCTGAATGAGTGTCTAACCTTTGTGTATAAGGTTTTAACCTCAGAAAGTCTAATGGATCCCCAGTGTCTGTGCACTGCAAAGAACATACACTTGGATGAGTTTTTTTTTTATTATTATCTTTTTATTTTTTAGGCTTTTTGGGTCACACCTGGTGATGCTCAGGGGTTACTCCTGACTCTGCTCTCAGGAATTACTCCTGGCAGTGCTCGGGGGACCATATGGGATGCTGGGGATTGATTGAACCTGGGTTGGCCGCATGCAAGGCGAACAACCTACTTGCTGTACTACGGCTCTAGCCTCCTATTTGGATGACTTTTGCAGTTTTTCTGACTGCAACCACTTCACTAATCATCTTACTCCATTAACCAGTGTATTATGTGTATTGAAATATGGGTGTGCCTCTCTGCTTGTTTTGTTGTTGTTGTTGTTTAGTTTTTTTTTTTTTTTCTTTTTGGGTCACATCTGGTGATGCACAGGGATTATTCCTGGCTCTGCACTCAGGAATTACTCCTGGCGGTGCTCAGGGGACCATATGGGATGCTGGGAATCGAACCCGGGTTGACCGTGTGCAAGGCAAATGCCTTACCCGCTGAGCTATCACTCCAGCCCCTCTGCTTGTTTTTGAATGACGCCATTTCTCTGTTTTTTGTAAATTATTTTTCGGTCATTACCAGCAGTGCTCAGGAAATCATATGCAGTACTGGTGATTGAATGCATACAAGGCAAGTGCCTTAACTCCTGTTTTGTCTTTCCTGCACTGTTTCTGGTACTTTTGTCTGTTTTACTTACCTAACTACCTTGACTCTGTGGGCATTGCCTTTTCTTAATTACTCCACTTATTAAGCCATATGTTTAAGAACATAATGAAAGATCGGATGCCCAGAATGATGAATCTGGGCAGAGCTAATGTGTTTTTAAGAACATAGAACTAGACTTCGGGGCAGGTTCAGGGTTTTGTCATTTCATATATAATAGTAACATGTTTATTTTGTTTTTATTATGTTTGTTTTTAATTTTGGTCTACACCTGGTGGTGCTCAGGGCTTACTCCTGGCTCTGCTCAAGGATCACTTCTGGTGGGGCTTGGAGGACCATATGTGCTGCCTGGGATCAAACTAGGTTGGCTGAATGTAAGCAGGCACCTTACTCCTGTACTTCTCTCTCCAGCCCCAATAAATATATTAAAGCAGAGGAATTAGAAATCATTTTGTGGGTAGATATTTTTGATTTTCCTATCTTAGGAAGGTATGTATCTGTGTATGTCTCTGTGTGTGAGTCTAATGAATTACATTAAAGTTCCTTAATAAATAGAAATGGGAATGCCAGTGTGGCTTTCAATCATGTCCTTTCATCATGAATATGTTCAGATACCCAGAAGAAGGAAACTAGTGGCAAGTGCCCTGAAGCTAGGCACATCCAACTTCATTATCAGCTCATCAGAAACCTCTTTTGTCAGGGGAGTTGTTTTCACTTGGGGGAACATACCTGGCAGTGCTTGGGGGGCTCATTCTCAGCAGTGCTCAGACAACCATGTGGTGCCGGGGATAGAACCTGGGGTTCCTGTATGCAAAGGAGGTGCACTTTGAGCAATTGCACCAGCCCCCGTGCTTTTTAAAATCACATTGTCACATGTGGCCATCCTTAGGGCTTACTCATGGCCCTGTATTCAGGGATCACTCCTTGTGAGCTTGGGGGACCATATGGAGTGTCAGAGGTTGAACCTGGGTAGGGTCTGTGCAAGGCAGACGTCCTACCTGCTCCATGTCTCTAGCCCTGGACCCTATTTTTTTTTATAGTAGATACCTCTCCAGAATCCAGGTAGAAATGAATATTAGAACTTTTTGTCCTAAGGAGAACTTGACTGTTTCCCCATGTGCAAAATGTATTGAGTTTTTTTTTTTTTTTCCTTTTTGGGTCATACCCGGCGGTACACAGGGGTTACTACTCCTGGCTCTGCATTCAGGAACTACCCCTGGCGGTACTCAGGGGACCATATGGGATGCTGGAATTTGAACCCGGGTTGGTCTTGTGCAAGGCAAACGCCCCACCCGCTGTGCTATTGCTCCAGCCCCTGTATTGAGTTTTTTCATTGTGCAGAGTTGTCTAGTTTTTTAACATGTGACAATATTTTTTGACCAGTTTGCACAGATCATTTATAAACTCTACCCAGAGATTTTAGTTGAATACTAAATTATCATATCACAGTGGGGTTGAAGGTCATACCCAGTTCACTCCTAACCAACTCTATCCTCAGGGATCACTTCTGGAGGGGCTCAGGAACTATATGGGGTGCCTGGAATTGAACCAGGCTCAGCAGCAAATAAGGCAAGTGCTTTTTCCCCTATACTGTCTTTCTTGCAACTATTTCTTTTTTTGGGAGGGCCTATACCCAGCAGTGCTCAGGGTTTACTCTTGGCTATACACTCAGGGTATCACTCCTGGGGAACCATATGGTGAGCCAAGGATTGAATCTGGGTTGACTGTGTTCAAGGCAAACCCTACCTGCTGTACTGTAGCTCTACCCTGCTACTTCCTTTTATTTGCTCATGACTTTTGTTAAATAATTCATGAGTCAGAGATGGGCTGGATGTGTGATAAGTGAGTCAGAGATAATGCTGGGTATGTGACAGGCTCTACAACATGGCAACCAAGAATGTCCAGAGCAGCTACTGGTAGAAGAAAGAGGCAGATTTTTTCACTAAAATTTTAAAAAATGCAAAAAATATGCTTATTTTTAAAATTAAAAATTATGGTTATTTAATATTACATATACATGCATCTGTAATGTATGCCATATTAAATAATAATTTTATTAACTCTTACTTGAAAAGTTGATTAATATAATTAATTGTTGAAATATTGGTATGATAGAAACTTGATTCTTTTTTCTGGTGGAATTTCAGTTTATCTTTGAAGTGGGTGAAACACGTCACTGAGTTGCTGTACCAAGATAATTTAGGGGCACTAAATTAGGTGGGGAAAAAAGAAAATATTTATATGTGGTCATGAGGGGTTGGGGAGATAGTACAGTGGATCGGGCACTTGCCTTGCACTCATCTGTCCCGGGTCAGTTTCTGGTACCCCATAAGTCTTAGCCCGCCAGTAGTGATCCCTGAACCCAGAGTAAGGAGTAAGCCCTGAGCACCACTGGTTGTAGCCAAAACCCAAACCACATCAAACTAAAACAAGAACGATCAAATTCTAGGATTTAATTTTCTGATGAAGCTAGGGTGTGTATAGATTCTCAGAGTTTGGTGATCTCACTAAATTTGCATTAGATCATGAGATGGCGATTTATTCAGACTTTAGATCATTGCTGAAAGTATCACAAAAATCTTTTACCAAAGGAAGTGGGCATGTATGCTCAAAGCCCCGTTGAATAAATCAGTCCTCACATATGAATGTTAAATTGGTCT
This sequence comes from Sorex araneus, assembly GCF_027595985.1. Taxonomy (NCBI): domain Eukaryota; kingdom Metazoa; phylum Chordata; class Mammalia; order Eulipotyphla; family Soricidae; genus Sorex; species Sorex araneus. The sequence goes on along the minus strand of NC_073313.1, from coordinate 324,205,772 downwards.
TCCCAGAGATTTTCTTTATGCAAGCAACATGCATTCGGGGGTACTTGTGTTGGATAACATTTTACTTCAAGAGGTAACCTGAGTTATTTTGTAAATAAGATTAAGATGCGCTGCACACATTTTCTAAAGAGCTTTTAATCACATTCATTACAGGTATAGTATAATGACTCGGAGATGAGTGTTCAGATAAGCTTTTTTTTAAAAAAAATTCCTTTTCCCTCTTCTCTTCATTGTGTTGATGTTGTTGGGGTGATTAGGTTTGCTAACCTAAACTTGGTTGTGGTGCTCACATAGTTTTCGCCATGGTGCTCCCTGGGTTACACACCAGGTTGCAGTACTAGCACACATGGCTGTGGTGCTTCCAGATGATTGCAGTTCTTTAGTTGTGGTGCTGGCACACAGGCTTGTTGTTGCTCCACTCTTGGTTGAAGTGCATGACCAAGTTATGGAGTGTGCTCACTGGGGCTCACACATGCTTGATAAGGATTGTACTTCTTGGCTGTGGCACTCACATAACTTTTGCTTTATTAATTATCCCTTGTCCCTGTTGTTGTTTCAGTGATGTTGTAGATGTTACAGTTACTGAGAGTTGACCACACATATCTGATTGTGGTGTTTGCACATATTAGCTCTGGTGCTTGCCTTGGAACTCCCATCAGGTTGTGGTGCTCATATCCTTGGCTTTGGTGCTTACCGAGGTTTGTTCTCTTGACACTGTGGTGTTGGCATACGCTCATGGGGCCTGTCCACTTTGTTGAGGTAACGATACACTGTTACATCTGCTCACTTGTGTCCTGCTCATTTGTGATGCTTATACACGTTGCTTGTCTTTTTATTATTATTATTATTATTATTATTGTGCTGTTTATACATGTTGCTCATCTTTTTAGCTGTCATGTTAGCCTTGGAAATGCACTCCTTATTTTTTTTTTTTGTTATTTTAAGTAAGATTTTTTTTCTAACTTGCTTGGTCTTTCATGTTTCTCACATTTCAAGTGAAGAGCAGAGGACTTGATGTGAGCTTTGCAGTTCAAATCTGTCTTCAATTGAAATTTTTATTTTATTTAATTTATATATTTTGGTTTTTATATTCATCGCTAGTTAAATCTTTCTCATTATAAGTAGACATGTCATTATTCCTTAAACTAAGTGCATTTGGTCCCAATTTTCAACTTTACATGAAACAGAATCAGAATGTGATTTATCTTTTGATTTATCTTTTGCATCTGACTTCCTTTGATTATGTAATTTTTGGCTTGCTTTGTGCCACACCCAGTGGTGCTCAGGAACCATCCCAGCTCGATGCTTCAGGGCTGTTCCCTGTAGTGCTAAGGGACAGTAGAAACTGACGGGCAGTACTGGAATGGGGCAGTGCTGGAAACGGAACCTGGGCTTCCAATATACAAAGCATATATACTTGCCCTTTGTGTTGTTTCCCTGGCCTCTCATTTGATTTTCTTTTACAGATTTGTTGATATTGCTACATGGAACTGTAGTTTGTTTTTATTGTTCTATTGTATTCAGTTGCTTGAATATATTGCATTTCATATTACTATTAATGAATAGTCATTTCTAGTTTTGACAACTTTCACCTGTAAAACCATAAACATTCTTGTAGTTGTATCTGAGGGTATATGTTGCAGGACTTAATCTAGGGTATATGGTGTGGAGTAGAAGTGCCATGTCATAAGGAATACATTTCTTTTATTTACTAGATTATGCCAAGTTCTTTGTCAAAGTGATTGTGCTATTTTTCATTCCCATCAACAGTGTATGAAAGTTACTGTTAATTTTATTTCATTACTAAATCAGAGTATTGGAAGTCTTCTCAATATAAGTATTTCAGTGAGTATTAAAGCCATTATATATGTGTGTTTTAAGTTTATGAGTTATAATTATGAGCAATAAGCTGCAACTATTTAAGGTATACCATTGATTGAGTATTTTAACAGATTTTCACAGATGTGTATGTCCAAGTAACATTGCTACAAAGTATAGATTACTTATATCACTGCTGGAGTTTTTCTGCCTATTACAGGACTTCACTCCCAGTTCCAGCCAGCTACTGATCTTCTTTTTATTCCTTATATCTTAGTTTTATTTTTTTTAATTTTTCATTCTCTATAAAATATTTTAAACTTTAAGTATTTTATTTTATTTAAGCACCATGATTTACAAAGGTTTTCATAACAGTTTTAGACATACAGTGTTCCAGCACCAATCCCACCATCATTATCAAATTCCCTCCACTGGTACTTCAAGGTTCCTTCCAACTACCCCCTCTCTGCAAGTTTGCATTTTAAAGGATTTTACATAATTGGAACCACACAGAATATATTCTTCTCTCTTTGCCTACTCGGACATAGCATAATGATTTTGAGTGCTACCTATGTTATTGTATATATCTGTAGTTCCTTTTTATTGTTTAGCAGAGTTGCATTTATGTATACAATATAATTCATTTATCCAGTTACCAGTTGATAGAAACCCGGGTTGCCCAGATTTTTTACTATTATTAATAAAGCTGATGGGAACTTTTACATACAATTCTTTGTACAAATAAATGTGTTCATTTTTCTTGGTTAAATACCTGTGATTGGACTGTGTAAAGCTGTCAGTACATGTTCAGCTGTATGAGAAATTACCAATTTTCCTAAATGAATTTGCCAATCTAATCTGCATTTCTTTTTGGGAGTGGGGGCGGCCACACCTGGCAGTGCGCAGGACTTACTCCTGGCAGGGATCACTCCTGAAAGGCTTTGGTGGATGGGGGCGGTGTTGTGGGGGTAACATATAGGGTTTAGGGGATCAAACCTGGGTTGGTCATATTCAAGGCAAGTGCCCTACCTGCTGTACTATCGCTCCACCCCCTCTTAATTTGTATTTAATGCACAGATTGTGACTGTTCCAGTTGCTTTGCATCGTTTCCACATTTGTTATTGTCATTCTCTTTCATCTGAACTGGTCTCTCAGTATGTCAGGGATGTGTATTTGTTTTCCTGATGACTAATAATGTTGAGCATCTATTCATGTACTTACTTGCTATTCATGTCTCTTCACATTTGATTTTGTGAAGTCTCATTTTTTAACCTAGTTATAAAAATTGATTTGTTAGTTTTCTTTTTATTGAATTTTAAGATTTATTATAATCCAGATAAAAATTCTTTATTACATATGTGTGTGCTGCAAATACTGTGGCTTGCATTTTAATTTTCTTTTAGTTGTTCTTTTCTTTTCTGAGGCCACACCTGATTATTTTCAGGGCTTACTCCTTGCTCTATGCTCAGGGGTCACTCCTCATGATACTCAGGGGAACTTATGCAATGCAGGGGATTTGACAGTAATTGGTCTATGCAAGGCAAGTGTCTTAACCCCTATACTATCTCTGCCCCACTTTAAAATTTTGTTATTGATATCTGTCAGAGAAGTTTTTACTTTTGACAATCATTCATCAACTTTTTAATCTCATGACGCATATTATTTGTGTCCTAGGTAACAAATCTTTGTATAGTGCATGTTGCAAAGATTTTTTCTTATGTTTTATTATGAATGCTTCTTACTTTTAGCTTTCACATTTAGATCTATGATTCATTCCCAGTTAATTTTCATACATACTACAAAGTGAAAGTTGATGTTTTGTGTAATCCATTAAAATACTTTTCCTCTATAGATTTCTGTTAACTATTCTAGTACTTTACACTTTTATTTAAGTTTTAGAATCAGCTTGTCAATTTCCTTTTTCTTTAAAAAATGTTGTTTTAATTTTCATTAGTTTTGTACTGAATTTGCAGATTATATATAAAAAAATTGACATTATATTTTCCAATCCATGAATAATAATGGTCACACCTAATAGAATATTTATAAAGGCTGAGGTTTGTAACCTAGGAGTAGTAATTGGAAAAAATGTGTAAGAAAAATTTATTACTGGGCCAGGAGAGATAGTACAGTGAGTAGGTAAGATGCTTACCTTGCACACAGCTGACCCGGGTTTTATCTCTTTTGTCCCATATGGTCCCTCAAGCCCACCAGGAGTAATTCCTGAGTACAGAGCTAGGAGGAACCCCTGATCACTGTTGGATTTGCCCCCTTCCCCTCAAAACAATTTAAAACTATTTCACAATAAAACAAAAAAGGAGAGGGGCTGGAGCAATAGCACAGCGGGTAGGGCATTTGCCTTGCATGCGGCTGACCCGGGTTCGATTCCTAGTATCCCATATTGTCCCCTGAGCACTGCCAGGGGTGATTCCTGAGTGCAGAGCCAGGAGTAACCCCTGTGCATCGCCGGGTATGACTCAAAAAAAGCAAAAAAAAAAAAAAAAAAAAAAGAAAAATTTATTACTATTAGATTCATCTGTGTGTTTAACAATTAACTTTTCATCTCTTGAAAATACACCTTATATATTAATTATAGCTTCTATTTTGGTGCCATAATGTATAAAATTAGTGGAGGTATGTGAATAACAGAGTTGCTAGTCCATGCTTGGCACTTGGGGCAGGGCGTTTGAATTTGTTGCCGTAACTTGCGAGCAGGTGCAGTAGGCCATTATTCTATTCTCCAGGCTTCATTCTGTCTTTGTTTGTTTGTTTGTTTTGTCACACCTGGTGATACTCAGGAGTTACTACTGGCTCTGCACTCAGAAATTACTCTGGCAGTGCTTGGGGGCCTTATGGGATGCTGGGGATTGAACCCAGGCTAGCTACGTGCAAGGCAAATGCCTTATTTACTGTACTATCACTCTGGCCACCCTTTCCTGCCTCCATTCTGTCTTTTCTGATCCTCTTCCTTATTTCTTCTATTCACCCTTATAGAACTTCCTTCCAACAAAATAATCACAATTCTATATTTGCATTAAATTTGTTTTCATAAATTTTCTAGATGTATGGTATCTAAAAGACTTCAGAGTTTAAAGGTATTAGTGGAATCAGAAACCCTAAATATCACTGCTGATCACCACATCTGCTGGTCTGTGTCTTCACTATCTCTTAAAGTTGCCTATTCCTGTCCATTCCTCAACAACACTACTGTAACAGATTAACAATTCCATGCTTGAATTGCCGCTTTGGTTTACTGAATGCCTTCATAAATCACACTGCAATCAGAGTGAACATTCCTAAGATAAGTAGGACCATGCCATGCCAGTGCTTAAAATCTTTCAGTGACACTATTTTACCCTTAAGTGTAAAATCCAACCCCCTTACTACGGATAAGTGATTCTGTGCTTTTAAGTCCTGCTTCCTCTTTTGCACACTCTAGCCATACATACTCAGCTCTTCAGGGACTACTGACCTGTAATTTTTAGTACTGCCATCAGGCTCTTTGGCCATTGTGCAAGAATGGTTTCCTCTATTTGGAACAAATTTTCCCCAATTAACTCTAAATCACTAATTCTCAGAATTCACATTAGCAATTATTACTTCAAGACTGAGCCAAAGGTGCCTTACCTGTCCCTCTAAAGATATTCCTGTTATGGCCCCTACTGCTGTATTACTCTTAATTTTATTTTTGTTCCCATGTAAGAAGTCACATAAGAAAAAGCCGCCACATAAGAAAAAAAGTAGTTTGATGATCATGATTCTGTTGTGATCTGCTGGATCAGAGATAAAATGTTCCTTCTTTGTGCTTGCCGTGGGACTTTTATATACACCTAAACATGGCACTTGCCATCTTAGGGTTTCAGTATTTGGTTTCCTGACCTTTCCATTTTCTTCTCCAGAATGACTTCCTGTTGACATTTCTACACAAAAAACCATCAAAACGCTTTCTCTGTATATATACCCTAAACACATATACCCTAATCTCTAACTGAACTGAATTGTACTTTCCCGGCATGCATTTTTTTAAATGCTTCTCTGCCCTTCTTTTCTGCCAACTTTGCTTTAATCAGCCTTAGTACCTGACTCTATACTCCGGTGCTGGATGGACTTCCATTCCCAGAAAATAGATTCCACGTGTGTGTGTGTGTGTGTGTGTGTGTGTGTGTGTGTGTGTGTGTGTGTGTGTGCGCATGTGTATATGTGTATATGTGACAACGTAAAAAAGGACTTTAACAAGCAAGTTTTTGTTTTGTGTTTTTGTTTTTGCTCTTTGGGTCACACCTGGCAATGCATGGGGGTTACTTCTGGCTCTGCACTCAGGAATTACCCCTGGCGGTGCTCAGGGAACCATATGGTATGTTGGGAATCGAACCCAGGTCAGCCTCGTGCAAGGCAAACTCCCTACCCGCTGTGCTATTGCTCCAGCCCCAACAAGCATGTTATTCAAGTATTTAATTGCCTCACTTAGATCTTTCCTAGAATTCTCTAATAAAGTAAAAGCCAAATTTCAGGTTAAATTGAGTGGTCCTGAATTTTCAGGAGGTGGCACTGGTATTGGTATTGAACTTGATTAAAATGGATAATTTTTCTTTTTTGGAAAGTAGTAGAGAAAAGAAAAGGAGCTCCCCCAGTGGGGAGGTACTTAGTATAGGACTAAGTTCTAAAATTGATAATTTTAATGCTATTTAGTTCTGTTAAGGGAGGAAGAGTTAAATGACTTTCTCTAGAGAATGATCTTTTTTAGACCAAGTACAAAACAGAATATTTATTAAAATTATCTTGATTATCTGAAAGCAATGTACTGCTTTTTCCTAGGCAGAAATAGATCCAGGGCAATATTGCACGTAGTGAAAATTAAATAATGAGAAACATTGACTTCTTTGAAATTCAGCTTTCCACAGTGTGTGGAATTGTTCCTTGGTTTGCCATTCTCTGGGACAGCATTGCAGAGTGGCGTTCAGAGGGATTGTGGGGAATTCCCTTGCTACATCAGTGTGGGACAGCCTATGATGAGATGTTGATGAGAGGAAGAAAACAGATGTGGTGCCTTCCCTACTAGCACAGCCCCTGCTGTGTGATTCGTTTGGACTAACCTGCTGGCATGTTTGAGCTGTGAGTGTGCAGAAGATTAGGAAGGAAAGCCCTCTAGCAAGTCTCAGATACTGAAGATGTTCTATCTAATTTTACATGTTGCACGTGGTAATCTGATTTCCCTTGGCAACCTCCAGTTCTGCTCTGCTTTATAATAAGAGAATGGCAGCATGCATTGCAGACACGATGGTATCACCTGGAATAAGTGACTGCAGAGAACTGAGTTTTCCCTAAAAGAGGAGAAGAGAAGGTCACTAAAAAAAGGACAAAAATGCCTTGAGTTTCAGAGCTAGAGAGATAATCCAGCCGGTAACTCACATGCCTTACATGCTTCCAACCTGGGTTTGATCCCCGACATCTTGTATGCACTGCCAGGAGTGATTCCTGAGTGCAGAGCCATGAGTAACCCCTGAGCACCATGGGATGTGGCTCAAAAACAAAAACCAAAAAGAGAGTGATCCCTGAGCACAGAACCAGCGGTAAACTCTGAGCACCTTTAAGTGTGGCCCCCAAACAAAACAGAAAGTCCCTTTAAAAAAGGGACAATGAAGGGACAAACAAGGGACCATGAAACCAACCTGGGTTCAATTCTCGGCACCCCATACGGTCCCCAAGCCCTGCCAGGAATGATCCCTGAGTGCAGAGCTAGGAGTAAGCCCCAAGCACTGCCAGGTGTGTCTCTTCCCCCCCCCCCCCAAAGGAACAGCAAGTTCTCTATAGCTCATATACCCCTGCAGATTTCATTGATTAGGGAAATTCAGAACTACATAGAGCAGAACTGGGATTCAAGGCAAAGGAATCAGTCCTATAAATCGTTTTGTTTTTGTTTTTTGGCCACACCCAGCGATGCTCAGAGGTCATGAGTCTTCAAAATTCCCAGTGCCTTGAAAATATCCATTGAAAATAAGATTATTCAGACTAGAAAAATAGCTCAACAGACTGAAGTTCATGGTTTGCCTTCAGGAGTTCTGGGTTTAATCTCCAGGCCCTACCCCACCCATCCCCACGCTAAGCACCCTTGGGAGCAACCTCCAAGCACAAAGCCAGGAGTAGCCTCTGAGCCCCACTGGGTATTGTCCCAAAGCAAAACCAAAAATAAAATGATACATTTACACTAGACAGATAACACACGCAAACATTTATACACAATACAAATATGCCCAGATCTGTAAGTGAATGTGGCCAGTCTTGTAACAAGTAGAAGTGGAGACTACATAATGATGTTTTATTCACTTAGATTTCTTCGCTTCCTTCATGCTCATAAAATACTGTCTACTAAGGGAGACATATTTTGTTGTTGTTGTTGGTTTATTTGTTTGTTTGGGGCCATACCCGGCTATGCTCAGGGGTTACTCCTGGCTCTGTACTGTGGGATGCTGGGGATTAGACCCGGGTTGGTCTTGTGCAATGCAGTTGCCCTAGCCTTTGTGCTATCGCTCCAGTGATATCGCCTCATCCTGAAGGAGACATGTTTTAAGAAATTATGTCTTTACGGTGAGAGTTGTGGAAGTTTAATAGGAAATTGCTACAGACTTACTTTACAAAGAAGTTTTCATAAATTTAATTTAATTCTTATAACAACTGTGACTTGTAAGTGTTTCTACCTTCATTTTAGCAGTTTTTTCAGCTCTTTTTTTGGGGGAAGGGGGGAGAGGAATCATACCAGCTGAAGCTTGGAGGGTACTCACAGCTCAGTGCTGAGGGGACCTTTGGGTGCCAGGAATCAAACCTTGGTCTCTGGAGTATAAAGCATGTGCTCCAGTCTTTTGAGCCATTTCTTTGGGCTCCAACTTTTTCAGTTTTTTATTGTCATCCAAAGTGAGTTATAGGCAGGGATATGCCTATATGATTATAGGGTATAGAATACGTACCTGTGTGGGATTCTGCATTCAGTCTTTGGTACCACAAACAAATAATTTATATGTAGGTGTTATAAGTTAGAGTTTAAAATATGTTATTTCTATTAAGAAAATGCAAAAAATGAGGCTTACTGAACATAGTTTATATTTAGTCATTTTGGACATTCCCCTAATGATGTAGTAAAATATTTTAAAAAGGCAATATAGCCATGGGATAAATATATTATAAGATAATATATAAGATATTTAAGATGTAAGATATATAAGACATTTCATATAAACCATGAGATACATATATGATAGAAAATAAAACATTAATGCCTTATTAATGAGAGTTAAAAATCTATAGGGAGGAGGGGGAATATCCCTTTTAAATTCTTACACCCCATCATTGGAAAGTGTACCCTATCCTTGTTTAAGTGACGGAGTTCTCTGCCACATTTCTGAATATTAACCTCACTGCTAAAAAGAAGAGTTTGATTAGCAAATGAGTTAAGTGTTTTAGAGGTGATATTGGAACATAATTTCAATGAGCATTTTCTCTCTGTTCTTTTCTTTCTGGGTGTGACTAACTTGCTACAGTATGCAGTATGGTTGCTGGTAAAACAGGAAATGGGGTAAGTAATTTAGGTAGGGAATTTTTACAACCATTTAAATATGTTACTTGACTTGTAAAGTACTCTTACTACTATTTCTTTTTATAGAGTGAGTTCACCATCACTAGAGAAATTGGCACTGAGAAATTTTTAATTATGTGAAAGTAGTCAAGGCTTATTTAATGAGTTTATTTGCAAAACCTATTTTTTAGACGGAACGTGACTATATATTTTATATGCATCAGGTATTTAAATAATGTACTTTGGAAAGTTGTTTTAAAGAATACATTTTATATTGATTGTAGAGAGTAAATTGTAAAATTAATTATGCTATAAGAGTTTTAAAATATAAAATCCTCGTGAAGGCAGAACACAATGAGATTATACAAAGAGAATAATAACTTGGGCAGGAGAAATAGCAAAGCAGGTAGGGCACTTGGCTTGCACAGGGCCAACCCAGGTTCGATTCCCTGCATCTCGTATGGTCTCCCAAGCGCCGCCAGGAAAATTAATTCCTGAGTGTAGAGCTAGGAGTAACCTCTAAGTACCACTAGAGGAGACCCAAAAACAAACAAACAAAGAAACAAAAAGAAAATGATATAAAGACCCAAAGGTCTTTATAAGAGACCTTATGTGCTGTGGAAATTAGAAAGTTTTAGATTCCTATAAGTTGTCTGGTGTTAAATTGTATGTATAACATACTCTTCCCTTTTAGGTTCTGGGATGGCACTATGTAATTGATAGTGTATTATATTTCATAATAGTTACAAGATTAATAATTTCTTCAGTGCAACGTAAATAGTACCACTAAATAAAATAAAAGATAAACAAAATCTTTGAGTAACTGCACATGATCAAATCATGGTTTGGTTGCCTAATTTTGCAGAGGTTTTTGGATTTGAAAGTAAAAATCAGAATAGGTCTAAAAATGGCCGTGAGACACTGGTTCCTCCATCGTCTGCAGAGAAAAGCACTGGAAAAAGTGTATATTTCTATATTTGAATCTTATACTTGGTTATGTGATTTTCAGAAAAAGTATTTGACTTTTGTATTTAATGTCTGTATTTTAAAAAGTAACTACCACATATTTCAAAGGTTTTAGAGTTTAGTTGAGTTGCACCAAATTTGTTTTAAATGTTTAGGCAGGAGAGATAGTACTGAAGCTCTTGCCTTGCATGTGGCTGACCCAGGTTTGATCCCTGGCACCACATGGTCCCCCGTCGGTGCACCTTGGAGACCCCTGAGTACCAACATTGCTGGTGTGACCTGGCTTTGTTTTCTAAAGGTTTTAAGTTTTCATTGACAGTGAATTCTGGTTGTTACTCCTTATCAAAGGATAGAAAAGGAGATTCGTTCATTGAAGGGTCCTGATCAACACAGAGAAACTGATACAAATGCACAAATCTTTTCCAAGTGTTCCTACTTCATTCTGTGTTCAAAAGATTACAAAGAGATTGCTTTTTAAAGAATTGACCCAACGAATATAGAAAAAAAAGTGTGTCAAGAGTGCAGATGATACTATTGACATCCTCATAGTTATCTGACAAAGGAGAGTAAGAAATACAGTTACTAAGTACTAAATTACTGGTCATTTAAAGCAATATATCTCAATTGGGAGCCACATGGCCCCTGAAGGGCCCCCAGGATATTCTAAGAGGGCCACAGGTGAAAGTTGCATTAATGAGTCTAGGGAGCCAACCAGTAGGACACGGGAGCAATGGTAAGGAAGTGGGGAACAGGTTGAGAAACAGTTGATCAATATTGTTCTGAAGGACAACCAAGCATATGCTGGATTCTCTCCAAAAACATTTATTGTTAAGTTATATTGGAAAAGTTATTAGCTGCATTCAATTGCAGGACTGAAAGGATGGCATTTTATTTAATTAATTAATTTATTTATTTTGCTTTTTGGGTCACACCCAGCGATGCACAGGGGTTACTCCTGGCTCTGCACTCAGGAATTACTCCTGGCGGTGCTCAGGGGACCATATGGGATGCTGGGATTCGAACCTGGGTTGGCTGCGTGCATGGCAAACGCCCTGCCCGTTGTGCTATTGCTCTAGCCCCAAAGATGACATTTTAAAGTATTTTTGCTTTATATTTAAGGACAAAATTTCCAAGATGTCTGTTAACCCTTTCCTTGACCTCTTTGATCTAGAAAGAAAAGATATCTGGAGTTGGAGTTTTTTATGAGCTAATTATAATTCAGCGACTATGAAGGATTTATAATACTGATTTTCTTATGTATCTAGTCAGTAATATATAACCCAGTTTTAGAGTTGGCTTTCGCTACAACCTTTTTTATTCTCTGGAATACAACATTTTTTAAATAATCATTTTTAAAATAATTTTTAAAAAAATGTTGTGGAGGCCACTCTGCGCTGCTTGGGTCTGTCAGGACTAGACCAGCAGAATTGTTGCGGATGATTTGGGGTCCGGGGTCAAATTCAGGGCTTTGCATTTGCAACAGGCTAAACAGTTTTAAGTCATTTTTATTTTTTGTGGGTATTTTCTTCTTTTTTGTTTGTTTTGGGGCCATACCCATATTGCTTAGAGGTTACGCTGGCCTGGTGTTTGGCATACCTGGGGATCATTCCAGACCATGCTTGGGGAACTGTGTAGTGCAAACTGGCCCTCCTGTATATGTAACATGCACTTCAGCCCATTGAGCTATCTCTCCTTCCCCATTCTTATGTTGTCTGTTTCAAAATATTCTTCATTTTAATTTTTGTTGCTTTTTGTGCTTTTCTCTTAAAAATATTTATTCTTTAAAGTGTTTTTACACAAGTAATTACTTTTCATTTATCTTTTTTATTTTGCAAATATCAAAATGTTGATACAATATTGTGATAGACAATATCATGATAGTATTGTTTTTTGTTGCTTTGGTTTTGGTTTTGGTTTTTGGGCCACACATGGCAGTGCTCAGAGCTTATTCCTGACTGCACTCAGTGATCATTCCTAGTGGGGCTTGGGGAGTGATATTGGGTGCTGGGCATTGAATCTGGGTCAACCACATGCAATGTAAGAGCCCTACCTTTTGTCCTATCACTCCGGCCCCTCACGATAGTCTTTTTAAAAAATGAAAATGTTTCTAACAGTCATAGAGTTAGGAAAAGTTTAGGAAACTCAGATATTTTACTATTTTAATAAGCTATTGAATGTAGAAAAGTTATCAGATTATTTTTCAGTTGTAGGGCTTCTGAGAATTTTATTATTAAACTGCAATCCCAGAGCCTATGAAAGCACTCAAGGAGGACCAGTGGTTTTTATATCTATCCTTTTAGATCAATTAATTATAGCCACTAAGCTAATCTATTTTTTGTTTTCTACCTGCAGTTAGTAGTTTCTTTCATCTTGAAAAATTAAATATCAAAGAATATTGACTCTTAAGTAACCATTTCTCTAAGTGAAAATTAGACCTTGAAAGAGATGATTCATAAGCTGATGCTAACATGTCTTGTTAAAAGCAGCTCTGAAAATAGCCATAAGGTTAATTTGAAATTTTCATTACTTGAATGATGTAAACTTTTCAGTTTATTAGTAATGTCTCTTTGTTCTCAGTGGAATAGAGCAGTTTGAATAACATATCATGTTTTCTTTCTTTTTTACTTCAATTCCTTTCTATCACAATTTAAGGTACCAACTAAAAGCTAGAATTTTTAATTGGGATTCCCCCCAAACTAATTTGTTAGAGTTTGGGAAATGTTAGACTTCTTTCTAAATATTTATCCATATTAAATTGATAAGCTTTTTAGAACACTCATAGTTTAGGATTTAGTATTTCTTCTTCAGCAATGAAGGTGTGTGTGTGGGGAAGTCCAGCTTTTACTTAGATTTCTCAAAATTAAGAACCTATTCTGAAAAAGAGAAACAGTTTTATTTCAGATTAAATTATTATACGGTTTTGTAGTTGTACGATTCTTTTCATCTTTTTGTTTATGATGTATAAATTCTGGAATTTGGCAGTGGTAACTCAGAAAAACTTATTAGTGTGTAAGTATTTGAAGTTTTAAGACTACTTATATACTACCTTATATACCTGTATTCCTTTCATCTAAAATTTTTTAAATTGAATCACCATGAATTACTAAGTTACATAGTTATTCATGATTGAGTTTCAGGGATACAGTGTTTAAATACCAATCCCTTTATAACTGTCCCTTCATCAGTGTCTCTGGTTTCTTTCCATCATGAAGCCTGCCTCTATGGCAGGCACTTTTTTTTTTTCCCAGTTTTTCACCTTTTAGGCACTCTGGTTTAAAATAATGTTACTGAGAGGGCCTCATGCATGTCACTTGCTTTCAGCACCTAGTCCTGGTCTAGAGTGACCATTTCTCCATATCATTGTTATTGTGGTCCCTTTCCTGACACATCTTACCTCCAACCCTGTTTATATGCCATTTTAAAATGTGGTCCTTGATACAACTAGAATATAAGGCCCATAAGCCGAGGGATTTTTGTCTTCTCTGTTCTCTTCTTTCTATAGATGTGCAACAGAGCCTGGCAGGTAGGAGACACTTTAAAATATTAATAATTGCATAAAATCTTGTCTTTAGTAGAAAAAGTGAAGTTTTTCACTCAGCAAATTAATCTTTATGTTATTCAGAAAGCAGAGTCTGTCGCTGGGAAGAAATGATATAGTTCAGCTAAAAGAAGCCTACAAGTGGATAACTCACCCCCTGTTTTCAGAGGAACTGGGTATTCCCATTGATGGAAAGGTATTGGGTCATCAGCATTATTGATTCCGTTCTCTAATTTTAATGGATTCACTTTGTTATATGGCAGAGCTTTGGGTGTCAAAAGAATTTTCTCTTTTAATAATCCAATGAGGGATTTTTATGGATTTAAAATGATAATTTCTCAATCTTTAATTGAAATTTTCTCTCTTGTGATTCAAGACACTTAGGAGTATGATAGATGCCATGCACTTTAATTGACTTTAAAAGGTTGGAAATGAATATACACCTTTTAAGATATTTATAGTTTAATCAAAGAGACAGGTTGACTAGTGCAAAAGAACTCACAAATAACTGTGAACAAGTGAGCCAACTCTAGATGATTTAATTTTGTTATTTGGGCTAGTTTTGTTTGCAGATACACAGTTGCAACTTCTTCTACTGCAGTGAGCATGGGTTCTGTTTACCTCACGTTAGTGGCAGCTGGATGTCTTTGATTTTAGATAACCTCTGCTTTGGAGAGCAGTCTACTAAGCCGTCTCTTCCATTCCAGAGCAGACTTACCCCAGTTGCTTGATTCAGGGAAGAACAGAACAGGTTTCCGGATAAACAGGAAACTCATCAGCTCATCTTGAATGAGATTCCAATAGCTTGACCTCAGTTGCTTCATTTTCTGTGCGAGAGAAATTCCCTGAATATTAGACATACTCCTATTTAAACAAAATCACAAAAGCACCTCCCAAAGCTAAATAGTTAAAATTTCCCCTCCCCTCATTCTGATTTATATAGCTATTTACCCCTGTTCCTAAGAATAAACTCTCCTTTAAACTCAGTACTAAAAGAATCGAAAACACAGTCACTTCACAGATAGTATGAAGAGGAAAAGAGGTTAAAAAAGAAAAGTACTTTGGAAATTAGAGAAGTCATTAGCGCAAGTTGTTTCTTTGTTTTTGTTTCATGTTTTTGCTTTTTGTGCCACACTTGGTGTTGTTTAGTCCTGGCTCTGCAATCAGGAATCACTCCTGGCAGCACTCGGGGAACTGTATGTGGTGCTGGGGATTGAACCCAGGTTAGCCTTGTGCAAGGCAAGCACTCTACCTGCTATGCTTTGCTCAGTCTTCAATGCAAACTATTTTTCACCTCAGATTTCAGTTTGAAGGTTTTTTGTTTGTTTTGTTTTTGGTGGCACATCCAACAATGCTTAGAGGTTACTCCTGACTTTGTAATCAGGAATTACTCCTGGCGGTGCTCAAAAACCTTATGGGGTGCTGAGGTTCAGCCCCATGCAAGGCAGATCAGCCACATGCAAGGCAAGTGCCCTGCCAATAGTACCTGTCTCTCCAACCCCCTCAGATTTCAGTTTTGTGGGTTACTGTTTTCATGTCAAATCAATGAGCACAGAAAACAAATGATGCAATAATGACTAAATAGACTCAGGATATATGGACGTTTTCTTGTGTAAAAGTAATGCATCATAATTATAATTTCATTTTGTAGATTAGAGAGGGGAAATTTTATTACTATTTTTGTTATTATTATTATTATTATAGAGTCGCTAGTAAGTTTATTGACCATCCAATGCAATGAGTAAATACAAAGCTAGAAAAAAAGATGAAGAGCTAGAAAGCTAGTATAGCGGGTACACTTAGCTCGCACACAGCTGACTTCTGTTCGATTCCTGGCACATTTGATCTCCTTATCCCCACCAGGAATGATTCCTGAGCTTACAGGGGTGTGGCCCAAAATCAAACAAACAAACAATAAAAACCAAACTAAAAAAAGACAAAATTACAACATGTTGTCTGTTTTTTTCCTCAGTGTGAAATTTTGTGTATTCTCCATGAAGAAAAATGTATGTAGAATATAAAATAGTGCTTTTTCTATGTAGGTGGATTTTTTTTATAATGTTAACATTTTATTTTATTTTATTTTATTCATTCATATATTCATTTTAGAAGTCAGGGACTCATACACATGAGGCACTACCACTGAGCTACATCACTGACCTCTGTAAAACTTTTTAATGAGAGAAAAACTTTTGTTTCAGTTTTCTTCCCCCTTTTTCTTTCTGGCCTATCCCTGTGTGGGGGCTAAATCTAGCTCATTGCTTAGGCACTTGGGACTGCACATAGGGCCCTCTGCATGTAAAGCCTGTGCTCAGCCCCTTGAACTTATCTCTGAAATTAGAAGAAAAACTTAGTACAGCTTAAATTTCCCCATTAGAGATTTTTATTTCTAATTGGATATATCATATATAATTTATATATAATAAAATAAAATAAATAATATTTTATATTTATAAAATCACATAAAATAAAAATAAATTTTTATTTCTAAAAAATTGCTGCTTCTTTAATGAGCTTTTTCTGAACTGAATATTCAAATTACTAATAAGAAGGATATACATTAGAAATGTGATCATCTATTATATTAAATGTTTATCTATTAGCTTAAATGACAGATAGTCCCTAGAACTGAAAAGATGGCTATAATTAATCTCCCAAGAAGTATATGTTTGTATCTATAAAAATGGCTAGAAGAACGCATAAACAATTACTGGTTCTGCCTCAGTTGTATGGGATGGAAAAATCATTTCATGTTTGTTTTTCAATTTGTAAGTCTCACTTTTGTAATAACTCAAAAAGTCTAGATCTCTTTTTTAAAACTAAAGTTTATAAGGAAGTTTGAGTATATTTTTTGGTGATATTAGGGATTAATTTTACCCAGGGACATAATAGGTGGGGCATTAGCTCTACCACTGAGGCCCTTGAGTACTTTTTTGGCTTGTTTTATTTTTTGAGGGGCTGCAGGGCACACCAGGCAGTGCCCAGGCCTTACTCCTGGCTCTGTGCTCAGGTAGTCACTCGTGGCGGTGGAGAAGTCTATATGTGAAGCTGGAAATCAAACCTTGGACTGCTGCGTACGAAGCAAGCACTGTAGTCCTGTATTAGATTTTTGGACCCATGAGTACTTTGTGTGTGTATGTGTATGTGTGGTTGAAACTATGTTAAAAAGCCTCATGTAGAGTTGGTTTGGGAGCACACCTGGGTGTACTCAAGGCTTACTCTTGGCTCTGCATTCAGGGATCACTCTTAGTGGAGCTTGGGGATCATATGAGGTGCCAGGGGTTGGAGCTGGGTTGGGCCCACGCAAGGCAAGTGCCTGCCTGCTTTACTATGTCTGCAGCCCCTGCCTCATGTAGAGTTTTGCACATATATAAAGTACTTTTGTCTTGTAAATAATTTTAATCATAATATTGTCAGAAGCAAATTCTTTTGATTTTTTTCAGTTACTTTTTATTAATTCCCTGAATTTATTCCACATATTCCACACCTAATTTATTTATTTAACATTTTTGTGTGTGTGCCTGTAATTGAGCCTGGGCCTTCCAGCATGCAAATTATACACACTAGCTCTATGAACTTTCTCCTACCCCCTCTGCACCTAATTTATGCACTTGTCTAAAGTCATACAAATTTATTTTAAATGTGCTCTAGGGTGGTTTTTTTTTTGGTAAAATCACTAAAGATTGAGCTTTATAAGTTAAAAAAAAAAAAAAGAACTTTTCTTCACGGCTGCCCTGAGAACAAGCTGGTTTGAGAATAATAGTATTTCCAGTTTCCTTTTCACTCTTTTTTTCTGAGCCAATCTTTGAGAATTACTAACTTCTATTTCCATTTATAAGTTGTTAATGTTGGTTTCTTTTTGCTCATTTTAAAACTGTCTTTATAATTTTAGAGCTTGTTTGAAGTCAGTGTGGTCTTTGCTCACCCAGAAACAGTTGAGGATTGCTACTTTCTGTAAGTTGCCACGTAAATAAAACTCAATTGTGTAATATTTTAATGATTTTGGCTTTTATGAAAACAGTATTGCTCCACTTTCTAATGGAAACAATACTTGTTATGTCTTACTAGGTTTAAAGTGTGTTCTTTAATGTAGACATACCAGTGTAGCTAGGAAAGGACTTTATTTTCTCTGCTTTTGAAATCCTGAGTTTATCCTCAGTAGATATGTTGTCTAACTTATATTTAATTATATCACCTCCAAATAATATATTAACTTTTTATATTAACTTAAATTTTACTTTAGACGTGCATTATGCCCTGATTGCTTCAAGCCAGCCAAAAACAAACAGGTAAGGACTCTTGCTGCTTCTTTAGTGAGTTTTTTCTGAACTGAATATTCAAATTACCAATAAAAAGGATATACATTAGAAATGTGATCATCTATTATATTAAGAATCATCTTATGTTTTCCTCTGAATTCTCAATACCTTTGCCTCTCACTAGGAAGTTTTAACACACAAACATGCTCATGTTTATTTCATTGTCTGAGTTGTTCCCCTACTATTAAATTTAAAATTGCTGTTTCAGTGGTATTTCTCATATCCATTTGGGGAAATTCAGCTTCTAAGATTTTAATCTTCCAAATGACATCATTTTGGAAAATCCATGTTATTTCAGCATTCCAAACTTTTATCTAGTAGAAACTGGTGTTTATAAAATATAATCCAAACTGGATTATTTAGAACAGCCCTTAGTTAACATAGTCTATTTTAATTTACATTGGTGAGTTCCTGTTTACTCTCTAATATTGGCTGATGTTTCTCTTAATGAGCCAAGAATTACGCAGTTTAGATGAATCTCATGTCAGGTTATTTTTTGGGAATCTTTCACACCCTCATTACTAAACTGGTTTTGTGAAAAGTGGTGACTCCTAGGTTTACTGACATCTGTTTTGCTGAAGTAGTTGTTAAAAAGTATATAAACTTATTGGCAAAGATACATCCATTGGCCTTTCCTCTTTCTTGATAATTGCTGGGACTTCTTAGAACTGAAGGAGGGGAGGGAATGTGTAACAAATCCAGAAATAGAAATGCAGACCAAGGCTAAACCATTGCTCCCTTAACACGGTTCAGCTAGACAGTATTGTTAGCATTCTCAGGCTAACAGGGGAAACTGCTCGAAGTTGAGAGTGATAGTCATGAAGTTTCTTGGTATCCCCAACCTTGTCCTGCTCCCCTTGTAAACTAAAGGAATGACATTTAATTTTGTGTGTGTGGGCGGGGGTGTGTGTGCAGGAGTGCAGGGGGTTGGGACATCCTCAGTGTTCAGGGCTTATTCCTGGCTTTGTGCTCAGGGATTTTTTCCTGACAGGCCTTGGGGACTATATAGGGTACCAGGTATGGAACTCAGGTCAGCCATGTGCAAGGCAAGTACCCTACTTACTCTACAATGTCCATCACTTGGTGTCATGATTTTTGTCTTGAAGAATACTACATTTGAGGGAAATGGGATATTGCAGTAAAGGCTTATTCTAGCATTGTATGTTCTTACCGGTTGTTACAGATTGGTTTGAAGAGAAGGGTAATTGAAGTATACTGATTGCAGAACCAGCATTATGAAAACATTTTAATTTTTGTAGACACTGAAGGCTTATAACTATGATTTTGAAATAATACAATTTTTTATGTTAATGTTTTTCACATTTATTATTTTCTTGGTTAGATGATAAAGAAATGTCTTTTCTCTATTTTGCCTTATTTAGTCAGTATTCACTAGAATGGCGGTTATGAAAGCTTTGAATAAAATAAAAGAAGAGGATTTCCTCAAGTAAGTATAAGTATTAAAAACGAGGAAACCATGGAATTTAATAAAGTTAATCTAGACCAGCATTTTCAGTGGACTGGCTTATATCCGGGACTAGGATTGTGTTAGTCATTGTTAGTTCCTGATCCCTGTCACAGTCCCTAGCATGAAGTGGTATTCACTAGATGTCAGCTTAATATTTGAATTTATAAATGAAGTCCAAATTCATGATATTTCTTTCTTTTTTTTTTATAGGGAAGAGGGGGTGGATTTTGGGTTTTGGGTCACATCTGGCAATATTCAGAGTTACTCCTGACTCTGCATTCAGGAATTACTCCTAGTTGTGCTTGGGGGACATATGGAATGCCAGGGATTGAACCCTGGTCTGCCATCTGCAGGATAAGGAACTTACCCACTGTACTGTATCTCTGGCGCCATCTTCACGATATTTTTATGGGTTAATGGAGAACAGATCTAAGACAGTTTTCCTGACACTCTAACCCAGTGACAGTTCCATTATATCCCTAATCTGGCATTTCTTAGTATTTTCCAGCTCCAGAAAAGGAATGAAAAGACTCATATCTCCGCATTTGTTCAGTTATGATGAAATACAATAAACCTTAAATATATATTTTTTGATACTTAATGTGCTCCCTTGTAAGCCCCCCAAAAAACACCCCTATAATTGTGATGCAAACCTTATATTTTAATCCTCATGGTATTCATTTTAGTAAAATATTCTAGATATTCATCTAGAATATTTTTTTCATCTAGAATATTTTTTAATACACTTCAAACACCAGGAGGGATTTGTATATTTGACTGGAGTGATAGCACAGTGGGTAGGGCATTTGCCTTGCACGAAGCCGACCCTGGTTCGATTCCTCCATCCCTCTCGGAGAGCCTGCCAAGCTACTAAGAGTATCCTGCCCCCATGGCAGAGCCTGGCAAGCTATCGTAGCGTATTCGATATGCCAAAAACAGTAACAAGTCTCACAATGGAGACGTTACTGGTGCTTGCTCGAGCAAATCCACGAGCAGTGGGATGACTGACAAAAAAAGAGGTTCAGAATTGAACTACCTTAATGAAACTTTTTAAAGTATGGTGTAGAGAAGGGAACACTTTGGAGGAGATATGCTGTTGGAATGTGGTATTCTTGAAACCCTCTAGAGACAGATTGTAAATCATGGTGCCTCAGATATCATTTTTAAAAAGAATTATATATATATATATGTATATATAGATGATGGGCTGGAGCGATAGCACAGCAGTTGGGCTTTCGCCTTTCATGCAGCCAACCCGTGTTCAATTCCTCCGCCCCTCTCGGAGAGCCTGGCAAGCTACCGAGAGTATGGAGCCCGCATGGCAGAGCCTGGAAAGCTACCCGTGCGTATTGGATATGCCAAAAACAGTAACAATAAGTCTCTCAATGAGAGACGTTACTGGTGCCCACTCGAACAAATCGATGAGAAACAGGATGACAGTGACAGTGATATAGATGTTATTTTTTTGTTTGGTTGGGGGGATCATCCCAGTTCTGCTCAGGAGCCCCTGAGGGGAGGGTTCAGTACCAGAGCCTGGCCGTGGAGTGCTTGGACTCAGCCATGCTGGGTGTCACAGGGCTACATCCTGTGGTGCTGGGGTCGTGCTATGCCAGGGATTGAGCTCGGGGCCTTGGGCAAGCAAGACAGGCTCCCTAGCCCTTTGAGCACTTTGCCTGGCTTCAAAAGATGGTTACTTTCTATAAGCAGTGTTTCCCGAATTTAACTTCTGTGTTAATTAAATCGGGGAACTAGAGCAGCTTTGCAAGCCTCACATTTGGGGTTAAATCCATGGCAGCTAGTTGTTTATAAGTTGACTCCAAAGAAGGGTAAAGAGAGAAAAGTAATGGAGTACCCCCTCCCCACCTCCAGCTGCCATCAGTGGCATTTACTCTCTCACTAAGCACTTTTTCCTCAAATGATTAAGGACTTCGAAACCAGCAGCAAGTGTTTTGGATCGCTGGAAGGTCAAAGAAGCAGGTGTGTCTCTCATTTTCTATAGGTGGATTTCTCTCTCCCAAGACTCAAGGCAATTATCATCTAGGAATATGGGGCCACATGGTGCAGCAGCACCCCAACTTCTATAGTGCCTCTCTCATATGTTAAACATGTTTTTCCCGGGGCCCAAGGGACCCTTAGATTCCAGATTAAAGGCTGAGTTCTTGAGAGACTCAGGTTCAAGCTGTGTCTCAGACAGTGCTCATTCAGTGTAGTTATGTGATTCAGTATCACTTCGATTTTTTGCTTTTTTTGGGTCACACACAGTGCTATTCAGAGGCTACTCCTGGCTCTGCATCAGGCGGTGTTTGAGGGATCAGATGGGATGCCAGGGATGGAACCTGGGTTGACTTGTGCAAGGCAATTGCCTTATCCACTATACTATACCTCCAGCCCGAGTATCACTTCTAGAAAATAGTATCTATAAAAATTCATATTGGGGACCTGAGTGATAGTACAATGGGTAGACATTCTTTTTTCTAATGCATTTGCTTTATTTTTATTTATTTTGCTTTTTTATGGGTCACACACAGCAATGCTCAGTGGTTTCTCCCAGCTCTGCTCTCAGGAATTACTTGTGACAGTGCTCAGGGGACCACATGGGATGCTGGGGATTGAACCCGGGTCCGACACATGTAAGGCAAATGCCCTACCTGCTGTACTATCTCTCCAGCCCCATGGGTAGACATTTACCTTACATGCAGTTGACTCTGATTTGATCCCTTGTACCCTAGATGGTTCCCCAGACCCTGCCAGGAGCAATCCCTTAGCACCTGTGAGGTGGCCCCAAAGCCAAAAACAAACAAAATCATTTGTTTTGCAGACAATTTCCTTGTCCTCCGAGTTCACCAAAGGCTGTTTGCTCTGTTCTTGGAATCGAATGTGCCCATGGTGCTGTTTTTGTGGCTGGTAATATATTTAGTCTCAAATATACTTAACTAGCAACTTACTATCGAATGTAAACTTTCTAATTATTGTTATTAGGCTCTAATTAATTAACTCTTTGGGGTACCAGAAAACTGATAACCTAACTTATTTTAGGTTCTGTAGGCATTCTTTTGAATAACTCAGGAGATTTGTTATTTTAAAATGTCCCACCAAAGAGAAGGAAACTCCATACCACTTCCCAGGGACAAGTGGAGATGTGGTAGCTCAAGGTGAAGATCAAAACCTGGTAGAAGAAGCACAGTTATGTAGAATATGTTTTATAATATGAAAGCAAACCTGAAAAATAATTTTATCATTTTAAAAATGACTGAACATTTGACTTCTGCCTGAAGAAAAAGGGCTGCAATTGACTTTCTGAAGAGTAGACAGTTTTTGTTTTATAAGCTACAGCTTCCTAGGAAGAATGAAATAAAATTTCTCTCTCTCCTCTCTCTTTCCTCTCTCTCTCTCTCTCTCTCTCTCTCTCTCTCTCTCCTCTCTTTTTCTCTTTCTCTTTCTCTCTCTCTCTCCCTCCCTTTCTCTCTCTCTCTCCCTTCTTTTTGAGTCACTCCTAGCAATATTCAGGGATTACCCCTAGCTCTGCACTCAAGAATTACTCCTGGCGGTACTCAAAAGACCATATGGGATGCCAGGGATCAAACCCGGGTCAGCCGCATGCAAGGCAAAGGCCCTAGCTTCAGTATTACTGTTCTGGCTCCCTGAAATTGCTCTCTAGTCTTGACTAGAGTACCCTGCCCTGGGGTAGTTAAGCAAGACCTGCCTTCATGTGGGTTTTCTGTTGTTGTTTTTCATAAGCAGTGAGTCATGTTCTTTTGGGTTTTTTCTTTTCACTTACAAAGATTTCAGAATTTCCTATATATGAACTACTGGGAACTATCACCAATGAGTACTACATTGAAAGTAGTATTGATCAAGCTTAAAAGTACTAATTGTTCTTTTAAAGAAATGATCTTTCATGCATACTCTATTTTGTACATACTCTATTAAGTATTGTATAAACGATCTTTCTCTAGTACTGTTAATTTTTGTCAGTTGATCAGGTTACTAATGACATTGAGCATTCTCTTAGAACTCATTTAATGATTGAGAATATATCTCTAGCTTCTTTTTGTTACCATAAATCTTCCTATTTATCTATATGTCTCTGTGTTGGGTCCCCAATTTATTTATTTATTTATTTATTTTTGAAGGGGGCTTTTTGGGTCACACCCAGCTACACTCAGGGGTTACTCCTGGCTTTGCATTCAGAAATTATTCCTGGTGTTGCTCGGGGGACCGTATATGATGCTAGGGATCGAACCTGGCTTGGCCACATGCAAGGCAAATGCCCTACCCACTGTACTATCGCTCTGGCTCCTGGGTCCTCATTTTAGATTGCACATTCATTGAAGGCTAAATCTTGTTTTATGTTTTAGTATTCCAGGCTATTAGCACTCAATAAAGAGTTGTCACTTTTTTTTTAAATCCTTTTGTGTCAGTCATATCATTCCATTCAGGCAACCTGATATTTCTTTGGCAGGAAGATACAATAAATACTCCAGGAATCTACCACAAACTCCTTGGATAATTGATGGAGAAAGAAAGCTGGAATCTTCAGTGGAAGAATTAATTTCAGATCATCTTTTGACAGTATTCAAAGCAGAGAGTAAGTGTTCTTATTTAACTGCCATGTCATTCAAAAAAGGTCTTCTCGTAGAGATGGCTGGAAGGATTTTCATACTTTGTAAATCACCAGCAAATCGCCTGCCAGTTTCCTGTGATTAGTGATTGTTGGGTCCTGAGCAAGTTGGACTTGGATTCCATTTGCACCAAGATGCCGCAAAATTTTCTCCCTCTTTCTTTCAGATGACCCTCTTCCCTGGGCTATTTTCAAACGACTGAAACTATTTAGTGTAATTAATTACTTATTTGGGTGAGTTGGCACTGGGCTGCATCTGGTAGTGCCCAGGGGCTATTCCTAGCTCTGCTCAGCAGTTGACCACTGGTGGTGCTAAGGAGATCACTTGCAGTGCCAGGGATCCACCCAGAGTCATGATACGGCACATACAAGGCAAATGCCTTACCTGCCACTCATTTCTCCAGCCTCTTGAAACTACTGTAAATGAATGCACTGATGCCCTCGGCTGTTTGCAAGGAATATGAGGAAGTTAAAACACAAAAGTCCACGTCCAATACCTGTTCAAGATTAATCACTGGCCAGTATTGGCCTTCCATCTTCATTGCTAAAATGTTTTCAGATAACGTTCTGGCCTAGAGAAAACATATCAACAGTTTCTATTTTAAAAGACTTAATAACAGTTTTGTTCTGTTTTGATTTTCTAGGTATGAATGAGCCTCGGTTTGTTGGATGAGTCAGATCCTGTCAGGCTGTTTTCTTTGTCTCAATAAGCCTGTCAGGTCAAAGACAGTGTAAACCTTGTGATTTCACTCAGGATTAGACTAGAGGAAAAGGACTACAATTTAAATCATAGAAAATCATGTTGCACATCAGGAAAAACTATAAGCAGTGAATAAATATATTACTCTTTGGAATGAGTCTCCTTAGCATACTTGCAACACCTTTTTTTGAGGGACCAGTCAGACAACTTGCCCTCTCTGAAAAACTGTCAGACAAGCCCGATTTAGGAAAGGCAAGATGATTGAGATGAGATAAGGTTGTCTGTTCTAGTTCTGTGCTTTGTTGAGAGGAAAGGAAAGCCCTTGAAACCACTTCTGTATAAACTGTTGCCTAGCAGTAGGTGGGCCCGCACTGCAAGGGTCTTTAAGAAATTGCTTACTGAACAGAGATGAGAGTAACCTAGCAACATAGTATTTTCTCAAATTTTAATAGTGAAGACTGGGTTATTGCTCTGAGCTTCTTCTGCACTTAATTTTAATGCTTACTTGATACTTAAATCTCATTGAGAGTTATTAAGCTTAGGAAGAAGTGAAATGAAATTTTAGCACACACACAAAAAATATCTTCCAAATTCTTTGGGGTCATCCAACACCCTTACTATATATGATTCAAGAAACTTTCCATTCTGATTAATTCCGTTTCAAAGAAGCCCCCATTATAGTAAGTTGGGTTGCTTAGGGGTTCTGTAACAGGGGTTTCCCCCTCACGATTGTTTGTGAAGGTGGTTTGTGGTCATTTCCCATACAAGGCGGAGAAATTGTCCCTAAACTAAAACTAAAACAAGCTGTGTTGAGCATTTATACTTATGTGTTGAGGAAATTCACTGAGGAAAAAACAGACATGGACCCCTGTTCCAAACTGGTTCCTTATCCAGGTATAAAACTTTTTTGAGGGGCTAGAGAGAGAGTGCAGATATGCCTTGCACACAGCTGACTAGGGTTTAATCCCTGGCACTTTTATGATCCCTCAAGTATACCAGGAGTGATCCCTGGGCACAGAGCCAGGAATTAGCCTTAAGCTCTGCCAGATGTGCTGCTCCTGCCCCCACCTCCCCCCCAACAAGAACCTTGTTTGAGATGCCTGGTTAATAGCATCAGTTTGATAAGACTGTGCTCCTCAGTTGCGTTACTGCTACTTCTGAGTAATGATTCACGTCTGAGAGGTCTGGGAAGATGGTTCTGATTATTACAGCTCTGTTTTACACTTTTATGGAAACAAATCAATATTGTGGGAAACAGTATAGCTACTTATATAAAAGTTTCTTCCCCTACTCGAGAGATACAACCTTACTTCCAGTGATTTCAAACTGTTGCAGCATGTTATCTGCTTGCCTCTTCACTAATTATTAAGAAATGAGCTTTGACACACGCTCAAGATCAATGTCTAGGAAATTTTTCTTAGTATAAATTTTATTACCTCACTAACAGAATATTTGCCTTGTCAGTGCCCTGTGGAAAACTCCATGTCTGGCTATAGGCAGTCAGGTCCAAATGATTAAACTTGCTGTTTTGAAGCTCCACCATCTGGTTCTTGCTATATTTCAGTTCCATTTTGGCCTGTCCTGGGTGTGAGGACTGTTGCCAATTATCTGTACAGATAGTTTCATGATTTTTCTCGCCCTTGATTTTGTTGTTCTTGGAATATAGGTTCCTTCAAGCAAATTGCTCAAAGTGTTGTGGGAAAATTAGGAGCAGAAGCAGAGAACTAGAGGCAGGGCCTCCAAGTGACCTATTCTAGGAGCTGAGCAAAAATGAATAGGTATAACTCATAAAGTCATGACCAGGACAAAGCAGAAAAGCCAATTGAGTCAGGTTGCTTGAGCAGGAATGGAATAAGGTCACAGAAACAGGTAATAAATGTCTATATGGAACCAAAGACAATGTGTGAATCACTGATTGTACCCAACATTACATCTGTTAGCATCCATTGTGTGCATTAGAAGAGAAAATTGTTCCTATAGGATTGGTGTATTCTGTATCTAACTATAAGCTTCATGTGAACTATGCTCATGACTTGATTCATTTTGGTGTTAGCCAAGTCACGTCCACATATGTAAATAAACCTTGGCTTTCACTCTAATCTCTCTGGTGCCTGCATCTGATTCTCTGTAACAAAAGAGCTCTCTGGATTAGGAGAAGACGAGGCATAGTGTGAGTTTAGAAAATACTACTAAAGTTTAGTCATACATTTCCTAGTATTTAAGGTCCTGACTTCTTTATTCTTTTATTGTCAGCTATTCATAATAGCACATGAGCACATGAGTAAGGTACTAGTTATAGGTAAGGGATTTGCTTGCAGAGCATGGAAGCCTGTAGCCTGGTATGACTTTGACTTTACTAAAGGGTCTTCTACAGGTGAATGAAAGTGAAATCACTTTCCTTACAAGTAAATGTTCTAGAAAGGGGCCTAACTCTTTCACTATTGTTTTTTCAAGCCTAAATTTTAGATTTCTTTTTCTTTTTGTAATACTGTAGACTAAACCCAAGGTCATACATACCAAGCAAGTTCTGTACTGCTGAGGAATCTAGAATACATCCCTGATTCTAGATTCCTCTTTCTAAAATCTAAATGGGGCCTTTGCATTTAGAATCTCTCCTTGGAGGAAAATGACTCTCCTCCCCTCCTGCTTTCCCCATCCTGTCATTTCCACAGTGGCTGGGCTACTGAAGTGTAAACGCAGATCCCATGATATATATCATGATCGTTGTGTGCAGGAGTGCGCCCGTGCTTTTCCTGTCCTAGCCCTACCCCCTATATGATAGCCTACTCCCATCTATAAACAGGAAGTTCTGTTATGGTAAGAACTGTGCCTGTCATGGGCTTGGTGTGTATCTCAGGAGTAGAGTACTTGCCTTGCATGCATGAGAGCCTGAGTTTGATTCCTGATACAGAAAGAGGGGGAAGAAGAAGGGAGGGAAGAAAGAAGAAAACCTGCGGCCATTTTGTTTGCCTTTGTCTCCTCTGTGCCTCACATTTGCAGCCTGTAGATAATGTTCCTCTGAATGAGTAAATAACGGGGTGATCCTCAATTTTCAGCCTCTACACCTGGAGACCTTTTACTTTACAGTTACTCTGATGATTGGCCAGGACTCCCTGGATATTCAACCTTTCCCAAAAGTATGGTCTTGTTTATTCCTGTGGACATGAGTCTGAATTTCTCTGGCTGTGTCTCTACGATGGTGTAGGATTGACCATGATTTTTGGACTGCTGCCCATTCACAGTTATGAAAAGTTTGAAAACTGGGATAGACAATGATTAAGAGATTCCGGTGCCAGACTACCTGGTTCAAATCTTTATCCTACCTCTTACCAATGATCTGACGCTTAGGCAAATTACTTTTCCTGTCTCACTTGTACCTTCCTTTGTGATAAAGTAGGGATGATAATAGTCTGCATAGAAAGCATTAATGCCTGTTCTGGTAATATTTGCTGTGGTTATGATGTAATCAGTAAGTTCTCTGCGTACCAGAGTTATCATTAGCATGCACACAATTTAGAAGAATCATTTCCCCTTCCAATATTTGCAGTTTTAGTTTCTGATGATTCATCTGTCTTGGAATGTACACTGGTTTTGTCATAGTTCCAGCTAAGTTTTGCTTGCATAATAAATTTGCTTTTAGAGGCAATCCTCTCCTCCAACTCCTTTCATACAGTTTCATGCTCAAACAAATGTTTTTGCCTTGCTTTGTTTTGCTTTAAGGAAATATAATAGAGTTTTCAACAATAGTTTGTGGTCTGGGTAGTGGTGGAACTCTAAGCAGTGTTCTGGTGTTGGCTTTCCCATGAGATGTGGTGTGGGATGACAAACTTTTATTTTGACGTTCAGACACCTAGCCCTAACATTTAATTGTGTGGCCTTGGGAAAGTATGTAACCTTTCAGAAACTTTATGGGTGGTGTTTTTTTTTGGGGGGTGCATGTGGATGGGGGCACACTTGGCTGTGCTCAGGCCTTACTCCTGGCTCTGCACTCAGGAATCACTCCACTCCCTAGACACTGCACTATAATTCCAGCCCCAATTTCATAATTATTTGTTAACTACTTCATAAGGTTTTATAAGGGTTAAATGAAATAATGAACATGAAAATGTTAGCTCAAACATCAGTCACTGATGTTTATTAGTATTGTTATTTTCACTAGAGACAAAATTAGAGGGTGGGGGATGATGACCACTATCCTTTGGGGATTCCTATGGATCATTCAGAATAAATTTTCTACTATGGGGTGGGGACTAATGTTTTAGGGATGTTATGCCTGACTCTCTTTTTTTTTTCTTTATCTTCTAAAGGTTTTAATTTTTCATCCTCTGGAAGAGAAGATGTAGATGTGAGGACTTTAGGAAATGGTAAGATTATAACATTACTTGATTATAACTGACTTTGAGATTGGCATCTTTTCCAGACAGCGGGTTTATTATTGTAACTTAGTCCAAACCAAAGTGGGCAGAACCCAGAGCTTATCTTAGGGAGAAGGCTTGTGGATTTTGAAACTACCATCATAAAGAATTAGTTTGTTGTGGCAGAAATCATTTCTTTAGACCCTATCCTTGTTGCATATAGATATAAAGGTCTTTAATGTGCATTAGCAAGGTGATATCTGATTTCCCCCTAAAAGCTTATTATTAATATTTCCACTTAACAACATTTAGTAGTTATCAGGACAGTTGTCAAATGCACATCTTCATTTAAAAAGCAGTTCTGCTCACTTGCCTTTCATTTCAATTTTTTCTATTATTTACAATAAAGATGAGAAGTAATCCTGAGATAACTGAAATTTATAGTCTCTCCCTTTTATGGAATCTTGGTTTTCCCATGTCATTGGTGAATTAGGCCAAGAAGATAGAGTTCAACTTAGGAGACCTGGGCATTTAGCTGCAACTAAGTCCATGGATGTTAGGAGTTTGCTATGTAATTAACAGAATTGTTCCTGGACCCTGAGAAAGAGCAGTTACTTGTACATGTCGCTTCTACTGGAGGGTTAGCAGCCCCATGAAATTCCCTTGATTTTTTCACACATTCTTTCCTCCCCAGTTGTAGTTATGTCACTAAATTCCAGTCCTCTAGTGCTCACCTCATTTTCACACCTCCTAACCCTCTTGCATTAGCCCAAATGTTAACTCCATCAACACGTTTCTGTTTCATGACGGGGTGTGTGCTGCCAGGAAGGCCCTTTGCAATTGAGCTGATGAATCCTCATAGAGTACATTTCACTTCACAAGAAATTAAGGAACTTCAGCAGGTAAACCACTTCATGACATGGAACTCGTCATGTTTCTGCAACTCTGTACCTGAATCAGAGCCATTGATTATTTTTCTTTTTCTGCTACTACAGAAAATTAATAGTTCGTCTAACAAAATCCAAGTTCGTGACTTGCAGCTTGTCACAAGGTAAGTGTAGAACCACCAGAGAACAAAGGGAAAGTTTTGATTATAGATGATGTTTCTGATAAGGAACTTGTGTCCCGATCATATAAAAAGCATTGGTCAGGGCTGGAGCGATAGCACAGTGGGTAGGGCTGTGTACGTGGCCTTGTACGTGGCCGACCCAGGTTTGATTCCCAGCATCCCATATGGTCCCCTGAGCACCGCCAGGAGTAATTCCTGAGTACATGAGCCAGGAATAACCCCTGTGCATCGCTGGGTGTGACCCAAAAAGCAAAAAAAAAGAGCATTGGTGGTATATTGATGAATACTGCTGCCTTCCAAATTATGAAAAGCTCTGAGACTCAGTAATAATAAGACAATTCAACTATAAATGGAGACATGATTAAGTGGACATTTCTCTAAGAAGATACAGCTCTAAGTAGCTGTTGAATACACGAGGGGGGAGAAAAAAGCTCAATATCAATAGTCATTAAATAAGTACAGGCCTAAACCACATTGATAACACTGATATCTCACTTCATACTCACTGGGATGGCTGTAATCAAAAAGACAGAAACTAACAAGTGCCAGAGGGAGAAAGAGAAATTGGAACCCACAACCATTGCTGGTGGGATGGTTAATACAGACACTTTGAAAAATAGCTTGACAGTTTCTCAAAAGGTTAGAGTTACTCAGCAATTGCACTTTTAGATATATATCCAAGAGAAATGAAGATGTAAATCCATATAAAGATTTCCACATGTATATTTATAGTATTGTTGTTCAAGTAGCCAAAAAAGTAGAAAACATTTAGTAAGAAAAAGGAATGAAGTATTGACGTGATAATGTGGATAAATTTTGAAAACATGAAGAGAAAGGAACCAAATACTAAATACTATGTATTGTATGACTCCATCAAAATAGAGCAATCCAGAGAGATAGGAATCAAATCTATAGAGGTTGAAATTAAATTTATAGCAATTTGTCTATTCTGGTTGTCAGGAGCTGAGGGAAGCGGGGAGGGGATGGCTGCAAATATGAAAATATAGAAACGGAAGGTATGGAGTGTGTTTCGGGAATGATAAAAGTATTCTGAAACTGAGCCTGTGATGCTAGTTGCATAATTCTGTAAACATACTAAAAAAGTCAATGTCTTGTAGTTAAAACAGAGGAACTATAAATTGTATCTCAGTAAAGTCATTTTAAGGAAATGAAGGTGCATATTTCATGTATTCAGACATTTTCTTTCATTTTTGTTTAGAGAAGCAATAGGACATATGAAAGAAGGTGAAGAGGAAAAGACCAAGACCTATAGTGCCTTAATATGGACAAATAAAGTCATACAGAAGAACGATATTGAATTCTTAAATGAAATAAAGGTAGTTTAAGTGTTCTATTTCTTTTTTCATCTTACTCTTCTTTCTGATTTTACCTATTTTTTTTTTCAGATTATTTAAGGTACTATATTTTAAGTTTGGTATAAAATAGAATGCTGCCCAACTGGCTGAGTGGAATGAAGAACTGGTCACACATTTCCAACAGAAAACATAGATAACAGGGGGAAATGGGAAATAATAAAAAACTGACAGTAAAAAATATAGCACTGTCACTGTCATCCTGTTGTTCATCAATTTGTTTGAGCGGGCACCAGTAATGTCTTCATTGTGAATATACTTATGTAATATATTTTATAAGCTGATATAGAATAGTTACCATGATTTTTTAAAATTATTAAATCACTATTTTTTAAATTTATTTTTTAATAAGTGAATCACCGTGAGGGTACAGTTACAGATTTATACATTTTTGTGCTCATGTTTCCCTCATACAAAGTTCGAGAACCCATCCCTTCACCAGTGCCCATTCTCCACCACAAATAAACCCAGCATCCCTCCAACCCTTCCCAATCCCATCTCCCCCCACCCCACCCTGCCACTGTGGCAGGGTATTCCCTTTTGTTCTCTCTAATTAGGTGTTGTGGTATTGATTTCAAATTTTGGCATTGCCATTTGCTAGTTGAACAGGGTAGCTCCTTTCCGCATTGGAGAGGCAGTGCAGCCAGTGACAGAGAGGCTAACTGGGTTACCTGAGGCAAGTCCTGAATCTGCATTTGTTAGCTCCTGTGATGTTGGATAAGGTACTTACCCTCTTTGATGCTTCAGTTTCTTTATCTATACAATTAGTGAAAGGAATTAAGGGGCTGGAGCGATAGCACAGCGGGTAGGGCGTTTGCCTTGCACGCAGCCAACCTGGGTTCGAATCCCAGCATCCCATATGGTCCCCTGAGCACCGCCAGTAGTAATTCCTGAGTGAAGAGCCAGGAGTAACCCCTGTGTATCGCCGGGTGTGACCCAAAAAGAAAAAAAAAGAATTAAATAAACTAATCATATAAAGTACTTTGAAGACTTTGATACATAAAAAAGAGCAGTGCAGTACACTGGAGAGATAGTACAGCAGGTCCTGACCTTGCATGCTGCCCATATGGGTTCGAATCCAGCCACATACTCCACACACCCAACCACTGATCACCACTGAGGTGGGCTAAAGCACGCATGTGGTGCTCAGTGGTTACACATGTGCATACACACACATACATACACATCCAAGAATAGCAGCACTGTTATTTGATCATCCATAAAGAGGAAATATGAAACAGAACTTATTGAATGATTTGATGCTAGGATTAGTTGCATAAGTAAAACATGTTATAAATAAATAAAATAAGCCAGTATACAGAAAGCACATGTAATTTGGTAGATCTAGGTTTTCCTTCAGAGAAGCATGTCACTGTAGAGTCTGTCTGTTCATTTGCATCTTTCTTCCTTCCTGCCATATCTCTTCCAGCAGTTTGTTTTCAAATACAAGGGATGTGCATAAAGGATGTTCATAAATGTATGTATGTTTATATTTATATATATGCATATATATTTGTTATTATATTTTTAAATGGGCTATTGTTTATAATAATGTAGATTACTTACTAGAGGGATTTGTTTGAATGTTGTGGCTAGTAATAGTATAATGCTTTTTTTTTTTGGGGGGGGGTCACAACCCAGCGATGCTCAGGGGTTACTCCTGGCTTTACACTCAGGAATTACTCCTGGCGGTGCTTGGGGGACCATATGGGATGCCGGGGATCGAACCCGGGTCGGCCGCGTGCAAGGCAAACGCCCTACCCGCTGTGCTATCGCTCTGGCCCCAGTAATAGTATAATGAAATATTGCTAGCCACCTATTAGAAATTATGTGGGAGATGAGTACTTAATGACAAAGGAAAATGTTCCCAGATAAATGCTAAGGGGCGGGGGGGGGGTGACAACAAATTTTAAGTGTATATAGAGGAGGAAATATTGTGAATTAAACATTCCTACATACAACTGAAAAAATCAAATTACATGACAAAAGATATCATAAGTAGGACTTATGCTTACCAAAAATAGATACACCAATAGAGAATAATATACAAAGGCTATGAACAGGCAGTGGGAAAAGAGCGATTCCAAATGGCCAAGAATCATTTAAAAGTTCTTCTACCTCCAAATTGACGTAACAATGGAACAGTACTTTATTTCTCTCATAACAATTGCAGCTCTTTGAAGTAGAGGAAAATGTTAATTGCATACATTGTAGTAGAAATGAATTGTTGATTTATTATGGAAAACAATAAGAAATAACTGAAACTGAAAAATGTTTTGCAAACATGAAAGTTCATAAGCTTGTAATTGTACCTCACGGTGATTCACTAATAAAAAAAAGAAAGAAAAGAAAAAAACTAAAATGTTTTGGTTTTCTACCCAGGACTATATTGTCACTATTGATAGTCTGGCCTGTAAAACAAAAACTCAAGAGCACAATAATGTGTGCCTGAGGATATTTATTGACTCTGTTTAAAGTGGTAAAATCAATAAGAAATTGGAAATTAAAAAAAGAAATTGGAGGGGCCGGAGCGATAGCACAGCGGGTAGGGTGTTTGCCTTGCACGCGGCCGACCCAGGTTCAATCCCCGGCATCCCATATGGTCCCCCAAGCACCGCCAGGAGTAATTCCTGAGTGCAAAGCCAGGAGTAACCCCTGAGCATCGCTGGGTGTGACCCAAAAAGCAAAAAAAAAAAAAAAAAAAAAAAAGAAATTGGAAATAATTTACTTCAGTAAGGAAATGGTGGGGGCCACCATCCAATATGGTCCCCCGAGCACCGCAAGGAGTAATTCTTGAGTGCAAAGCCAAGAGTAACCCCTGTGTATCACCGGGTGTGACCCAGAAAGCCAAAATAATAATAATAATAATAATAATAAGGAAATGGTGGAACAAGTTAGAATATTATACAACTACTGAAAAACTTTAAACAACATATGATCCCAGTTAATTTCTGTTAGTATGTGTGTACACATTACATACATATATATGTTGAGGGGGAAAAACAGATAGGTCTACATCTACTGTAGGAATGGTTATACATTATGTGGAAAAAAATGGAAGGACGGAATGATGTCTGTAGTATGAGTGTTTATTGAAGATACACCTTATTCAACTGCTAGAGAAGTTCATCTATCAAATAAAGGAATAGACTAATCATTCCCAGGGGTCTTTTTTTTTCTCTTTCTGTAGTTCAAAGGTCATTGGAGAGCTAGTACAAGGGCTAAGGCATTGAACCCGGGTGGGCTGTTCAGGGCAAGCACCTTGCCTATCTCTCTGGTTTCCTCTTTTTAAAATAAAGCCCAATTCTATCAGAAGGGAAGCGTCATCTTTTTTCCCTCCTGTGTTTCTGATAAGCTGGCAGAATGGGAACATCAGAATGCTGTGTGATATTAAGGGAACTGGTTTCCTTCTGTCTGCCGGAGTCCAACAGACCAGAAAATGTGGAGCTGGTTGTTATATTGGACACGGTGGTGGGTCTCGTCACTCAATATTTCCATGGACAGCCTCAGAGTGGGAGCCCTGGGGGTGCAGAGGTGGACAGGGCAGAAGTGCTCTCTGGAGTCCTCACTCAGGAGCCGGCCGTTTCTGTACTCAAAGGTGAAGGCCATACCTTGACAGATTCCTGCATAATCCAGCCTTGTCTTTTTTCTTTCTTTCTTTCTTTTTCCTTTAGTTTTCTTTTCTCTCTCTTTTTTTCTTTTTTTCTTGGAGCTATTTTGGACCGGAGACATGAAATGTCAAGTCTTAAGGAGACAGCTTATCTCATCAGAACAAAGTGCTTCTAAAATCAAAGAATCCCAGGATCATAAAACCCACACGTTGGGAGGACCATTGATTTGCAGCTCTGATGAAAGCAGGAGCCGCGCTCTTGCAAGTGTGTCTTTGTCAGAACCTGCTCTTTCTGCGTGGAGAGCTTGCTAGAGGGGAGGCCAGGCAGAAACTCTCTCTCCTTAGCAAAGCTTCAGGCGTTCATGCTTCATGTATGTTAGAAAGGAGTTGTTTCAACAAGAAATAACAAAGAATTCAAAGTTCTTATGAACCTATATTTCTAGTTATGTCCAATATATATATATTTTTAAAACTTAAAATCAGTTAACTACATTATTAACCTCTGCTTCTTGTTTTATATCTTGTAACAAAGTCTCTAATTGTGAGAAAAATAAGCTTTTGCCCCCATAAAAATCTGAATTGTCGCAAATAACTTAAACTCGACTAATATTGGGGGGTTGTGGCTTATTACTCTATACTTGTTTATGAATTTTATATTAAAATGCCACTTTAAGCAGTCATATAACTGCTAACTTTCTATCTGTACCTTCGATTAAGCAGGAAGACAACTTTTGACTCTTTAAAATCAGCAAACTGCTCACACACATGACAGTGATGTCTCTCTCACCCACAGCGAAACACTTCTCACCTTGGCCTAAAGTTCCCAGTATTTGGGTCACTCTGATGGGTTAGGGGGAAATGGCAGGAACATGCCTTCTAGAGTTGCGTTAAAGGGTTAGGTTGACAGTTATAAGGGCAGTGATAGAACACCGGCTTTGCATGCATAAGGCTGTGCCTTCTGTCCCTAGCATGCTGTGTGAGCTCTAGGATCCTAACCAATTTGTTTTAAAATTTGGAGCAGAGACATTGAGTACTGTTTACTCCAAGGTCTGAGAGATTAAAGGGTAAGTTCAGACAAGTCCTAGAATTTGAACAGAAGGGGATTAGTTGTTCCTTACTGACAGTGATAGAATCCAAAACGTGTGGTGAGCCACCAAGGACACATGACAGGTGTCAGTGGGCACCAGTGCTGACTCCAAGATTGTGCATCTTATCCCCTTTTAGGACTTAAAGATTGACCAGAAAACCCCTCTCCGTGTCCTTCACCGGCGGCCCCTGGCTGTGAGAGTGCGCGTCATCCACTCCATGGAGACACACTACGTGGACGAGCACCATTTTCGCCTCTACCTTAAGACTCAAGCTGGAACGTATCCTTTCACCTTTTACTGTAATTTAACCAGAATCATATTAGAAGAGTTGCGTATTAGAAGATAGGTTCAAATCCTTTATCTGATGTGTTGGACGCAAATATCTTTTCCAATTCAGTTTTAGTTTTATCTTTTAGGGTTAGCCCATGTTTCTTTTGCCATGCAGAAACTCTTTAGTTTGATCTAGTTCCATTTGTTTATTTTTTAAATTTTGTTGCCTTTGCCAGTGGTATCAGATCATTGAAAATACCTTTGAAGTCCAAATCTCGGAGCATTCTGCCTATCTTTTCCTCAGAACTTTAGGGTTTTCAGTTGGATCTCAAGGTGTTGGGTCCATTTTGAATTAACTTTTGTGTAATGTGTGAGATATGGATCCAGCTTTAATTTCTTATATGTAGTTATTCAGTTTTCATAGCATCATTTGTTGAAGAGACTCTCTTTCATGTTCACAGCTCCTTAGAAGTATATGAATTTTTATTACTCAATTTTATTTTACTTATCTTAGGCTATGAATAAAAGACCCTCTGGGCTTTTTTACTGGTTATTCAGAGACTTTTTGGTCATCTTCCCTTGGCATTGTTACTCATAAGTAGTATTTTCTAAAGTGAGGGAAGAATGACAGTTGTTGAATTATTGTGCAGTGATTAGCAAAGAAACCAGTTATTAGATAATTACATGTCTTACGCCTGAATCAGAACACTTTATGAAGGGAGCATTATGAACTGTGAGAAAGAAAAGAGGGTTCTCAAACCAGGATTTATGGTATGCATTTTTATTTGTCATCTTAGAATATTTTCTTTTTCCTATTATATTATATAAAAAAAATTTTATAATAAGTGGTTTGTGGAGCACAAAATAACACATTTATAGATATTGTTAGGGCTGAGCAGAGTCCTGCGTAGGACCTACAGTGATTGCTAGAATTAGTCATTGACTTTCTTCCTTTCCCTCCCTTTGCTGTCCATGTTGCAATACTGGGTTGTGGTATTCTCACACTTCATTTGTACCCACACACTCTTGGTTATGGCAGAGTTGGGATGGAACGTGGACCTTATATCAGTGCTTTACCAGTCCCATGGTCTTTAGTATTAGTATTTAGGGGCCAGTTATTAGTATTTAGGCCTCCCAAGTGATTCTCAGGGCCTGGGGCTGCTCCCAGCATTCTCAGCCAACCACACCAGCGGTTTAATACAAGGGCCCCTCAATGCTGAGTCACCCAGTGGTGTTTGGGGCCTTTAGAGACACATCTGGTGGTTCTTGGGGACCTCCAAGGTCACAACCAACAATATTTGGGAGACCATGTACTATCAGGGATCAAACCAGGATCTGCTACATGCAATCATTTGCCTTAATGCTGTCTCTCTGGCTCAGTATTTTGTGTGTGTGTGTGTGTGTGTGTGTGTGTGTGTGTGTGTGTGTGTGCGCGCGCGTGTTTTTGTTGTTGTTGTTGTTGCGGGGGAGGTGTGGGAGAGCCACGCCCAGTGCTGCTCTGGGATGCCTCTTGGCTCTGCACTCAGGGATCATTACTGGCGAAACTTCAGAGACCATTTGGGGTGCTGGGATCAAACCCAGGTTGACTGCATGCAAGGCGAGTGTACTACCTACTGTACTTTTTCTAATTAGAGCCTCCTCCCCATCAGTGCTCTGGGGCCCAAGTTGTTCAAAGACCCCTAAGGGCACTTTTGGCAGTCCTAGAGGCAGCTCCAGGGATCAAATTCAGGACTTTACTCATTTTTCTCTCTGAGCTCTCTCATGTTCCCATGTAACTAACAGTTCCCAAAGTAATTAACTTTGACATTGGAAGACATGTTGAAGCCAGAGTGTGATTCAGTGGTATAAAACCTGCTTTATATGTCTAAGGCCTGAAGGCCTGGGTTTTATCCCTGGCAGAAGAAATAAAAATAAATAACAATAATAATAATAATCGGACTGGAATGATAGCACAGCGGGTAGGGCGTTTGCCTTGCACACGGCTGACCTGGATTTGATTCCTCCATCCCTCTCGGACAGCCCGGCAAGCTACCGAGAGTATTCTGCCCACACAGCAGAGCCTGGCAAGCTACCCATGGCATATTTGATATGCCAAAAACAGTAACAACAAGTCTCACAACGGAGACGTTACTGGTGCCCGCTTGAGCAAATCGATGAACAACGGGATGACAGTGCTACAATAATAATAATCACTAGTGATCAATGGAGAAAATGCAGAATTGTCCCTTTAAAAAGAGAGTTAGCTAGAGAGATGATTCAAGTTCTAGAATGGATTTTAGTTATGCATGCAAAGCAAGTTCTCTATCATTGACTTTTTTAGCTGTACACAGATTTTAATTTTTAAATTTTATTTAAATAATTTAATATTCTGGGACAGAAAATCAGTCTTGAGTAGCACTGTCACACTGTTGTCCCGTTGTCAGGAAACCCAGTACCTGACAGACACCTGCTACTGTGACTGGAAACAGGAGCAGAAGGGTGTGAAGGGGGAGCATCAGCACTGTGTGTTGGTGAAACTGAGGAAAAAGTAGCAGAGTAGGCCTGCTTAGGGTGGTGGAATATGTGCACTGGTGAAGGGATGGGTGTTCGAGCATTGTATAACTGAGACTTAAGTCTGAAAGCTTTTTTAATTTTTTAAATTTTTAATTTTTTATTAATGAATCACCATGAGGGTACAGATACAGATTTACATATTCTTTTTATTTTGATGTTTTAGGACCACATCTGGCAGTGCTCAGGGGTAACTTCTGGCTCTGACCTCAGGAATTACTCCTGAAGGTGCTCATGAACTATATGGTCAGGCTTGAACCTGGTCAGCTGTATGCAAGGCAGGGATCTACCCACTGTACTATCACTCCAGCCCCAGAAATAACTTCTTAAAAAACTGTTTTTGCTTTTGTCTGTCATTTTCTTCTCAGCTATAAAATCTCAGCAAAAAGCTGATACCATAGGGCTCTCTTCATTTTTTTTCCTCATAGTTTTTTTTATTATTATTATTATTTTTTGAATCACCATGTGGAAAGTTACAAAGCTTTTCATAAGGTTATCATTTGGCTTTACGCTAAATAATAGTGCTCTCATTAACACATATTTGAAAATGGTTAAGATCCATAGTAGCATTGCTTTTCCTTAAACAAATCTCAGCTACATTAAAGAATTTGTGCATGGAGACTTTGGGAGAACGAAGCCGAACATTGGCTCACTGATGAAGGTCACCGCAGATATACTTGAGCTAGATGTTGAGGTAAAGCATATTACTGTGGCAGTACCTATTTGCATATTTAATTCAGCTTTTCATAAGTTTATCATTTGGCTTTACGCTAAATAATAGTGCTCTCATTAACACATGTTTGAAAATGGTCAAAATCCATAGTAGCATTGTATTGTAGGAATGAATTTTCTTCAGAATTTTTATTTTAAATCTGATCTCATTATGATTCTTGCAAATATACAGCTAAGATATTAAATGTATTTACATATGGCATGAGCTCATAATCCAGGACCCAAGCAAAAAAAATTAAGTTAAGATGTCCTTCCCACATTCTTTCTTTGGACTCTAGAGAGTTTGTGTCTGTTTTATTTTATAAAGAATTTAAGGCAGCTTATTCAGAAATAAAATGGGATTAGCCGATGGTCATTAATAAAATACTGCTCTATTATGGATCCCTATGATGTGATCTAAATTCTCTGTTATTATTGTCCAAATGGAAACAAGGAAAATCTTCATGAAAATAATGGATAGACTGAATCTTTCAGACAATGCCCCATATATATTTTTCTCATTTAGACATCAAAAGATAGTAAAGGGTACTAAGTATTAAAGATAAAGTAGTATTATCTGCTTGATCTGATTACGAAGAGTTCCTCTCTAGGCCCATCTACCCCATGATTTATTTTTATTATTTAAAAATATTTTAATGATAATTATTTTTTATTTGAGATTCTGTGATTTACAATACTGTTAATTATGGTTTCTCATGCACATAATTCCAACACCATAGCCATCACCAACATCTCTCCTCCCTTAAGGACCCCCATAATCTTCTCTTTCAACCCTTTCTACCCTATAATTAAAAAAAAAGTAGGAAAATCTAACATTTTGCTGTTTGGAATAATATTAGTTGCAAAAAGGAGTAGGAAAGTTATTATTAAAACAGCTGAGTGCTTTCAGATGAAAGTTTACACAGCTCCTGTGGAACAGTCTGTGGGGGCATCTTCGAAGCTGGCCTCCCTGAGATGGTCATTTTGAGGACGACGACCTTTGTTAGAGGAAAATCCATCCATTGATCCTGATTCTTAAAATACGATAGAAATGGAGATTCTACCCACCTGCTTCTACCCAAAGCAGAGCAGTGTCTTACCCACCTGTCTATTGGAATCCAGATGGAGCTTTTTAAACACTGCAACCGTGCCTACTTCCCTGTCCTAGAGCATGTAAGCAATTTTTGATTTTCAGACTTGAGACATATAACATATAGTGAGTAGGCCCAATAAAATAAAGCCTTTCAGTATGTAACTATGTTCTTATATATAATAGAAACACTTTTTAGGTTTTCCTAATGCTGCTTTTTCAAAATATGGTACATGAAGTGACACAGATTAATTAAAAAAAAATTTTAGGAAGCATAGTAAGGGAACAACAAATGGTGAAAGTCATTAGAACTAGAGAATTTGTTTATAGAGCTGAGATTACACATGGGTGGGTGGGTGGAGCATTGTGACACAGGTAAAGGGAAGCAGGTTCTTTGGTGGTAGATGTGGTATTGGAATAATATATGCATATGAAGAGTGTAATTGACAGTATTGTAAATCCCAGTATCTCAATAGTTTGTTAAAAAATTAAAAAACAATTTTATATCTATGTTCCCTCCCATACCCTCCCCACCCCCACAGCCTGCCACCTTGCCAGGTACACCATATAGTTTTGTGGTTGTCATTGGATCTTTGTTTCTATTGTTGTTGAGTCTGTGGCTTGGATATACAGCTATACCTCTAAATTAAAAAAAAATTAAAAATAAAACAATTAGTTGGTG
The DNA here is from genome assembly GCF_027595985.1 of Sorex araneus. NCBI lineage: Eukaryota > Metazoa > Chordata > Mammalia > Eulipotyphla > Soricidae > Sorex > Sorex araneus. The sequence goes on along the minus strand of NC_073313.1, from coordinate 324,163,977 downwards.
TACATAGAGAAATCTTTTTGGAGGGGCATGGGGCACACCCAGCAGTGTTGGGGGCTACTCCTGGCTCTGTGCTCAGGACCGAGTGCTGATGGGGCTCCAGGGACCACATGTGGTACTAGAGATGAAACCAGGGTTGGCTGGATGCAAGGCAAGTTCCTTACCCTCTGTACTTGCTCTCGGCTCTAGTTTAAAAATCATTTTTATGAAATCATTTCAGGTTTTAGACTTTAAGTCTCAAAAACCAATATAGGCACAGTGAATTAAAAAACACTAACTTTCTCCGAAATGATGCCCTCTTAAGGAAAAGTGCATCTTAACAAGCTCCAGGCCATAGTAGATGGCTGCTTTTAAACTGACTCTTCTGCTCTCAGGAATCACTCCTGGCATTAGGGCATCATATGGGTTGCTCCAATAGATAATATTTTTTAAGTCTCAGTTATATTCTGTTTTGTCTCTTATCAGTTAAGAGGCACAACTAATAACCAGTTGAAAAACCAAAGACTTACTGAATTTAAGGAACAAGTTCTAGAATGGATTTTAAGATTAGATTATGGTATTCAATGGCTCCTTCCTTCCAATGCAGTTTCTTTGTTATGTTGAAATGGTTAAAATTATATAGCATCACCAGCAAATGTTTACTAGAAAAGTAATGTGTTTTACTGACTAGTTTTCTTCCTTCTAGTCTGTAGATGTCGACTGGCCGCCTGCTCTGGATGACTAGCTTTCAGACACAGAAATGAAGTATTTTCTGGAACTCTGTGGACATCCATTGAGTATGGACTATAAAATGGCTGTTTGCCCATCATTCACAGTGTCTTGGAAACTATCTGGATCATGTTGATCTGTATATATTTTTTTAATTTGTTATAACATCTCAGGATCTACATATGTGTATATTTCGTTGTACCGTTCTAAAGAATGTCATGATTTTTCTTGTTCCCTTTCCCAGTTCTCATAAGTCAAATTATAAAATCAATTTTTTCTTATTCTTTCATTTAAAGAGGTATACAAAACAGGATATATTTTCTGAAAAGCTGTGATTTCATTACTTGATCTTAGCCAAAGGCCAAGAAGTGATGAAAACCTGTAATTTCAGCAATATTTTTACAAGACAGACCATGTTTACAATCATTTTATAAATTTTAAAAATAATTTTGACAAAGGGTATGTCTAGATTTATGTAGCACAGCATGCTATTATGTCAGATGATATCAAATGCAAATCTGTGACATCATTTATATTTTCCCACTAAGCTTCAAGCCAAGGTATTGCCAAGAGAAATTATTTTTAATCTGTCACAAATATTAATCACTTCAAGTTACTATTTTGACAATCCAGATTGTCAGTAATTCCTAGGGAGGGAAAAATGAAACTTTAGGAATACCAGGCAAAGAAATATTCATTAATGTTTTAAACAACAAAACACAAGTGCCTTCAATAACCTCATCCCAGGGGAGATTTTGAACAATTGAGATTATTAAGGTAAACTGATGTTATTCCAGTGTGCTTTGATCTATTATCTGGCTTTTAACCTCCCCATCTGGTAAACAGGATGTTATTGCTTCCATTTTATAAATATGAAAACCAAAGAAGTTCAATTATTGATCTCACATTGCTAGTTATTTCCATAGCTAGGGTGAGATCTGAAGTTTCTTTCTACTCAAGATGATTATTGGAACAGCTGCTGTGTGAAGATGGTAGCTAAGGGTATTGGGGGTCATTTAAATGTGGACAATCATGAGAATTGATTTTGAAAATTAAATACCAAATCAAAGAACTTACTGAAAATGTACCCTGCTGTATTTCATATGATCTACTATGATTACCATGTGTTAATATGAGTAATCATTAGTACAGTGACTAAGGAAAGCATTGAATAATCTAAACCCAAAGAAAACAGGAGCCAGGGAGTGACTCGTGGTGGAGTCATACTTGGCATGAGTGAGGCCCCGGGTTTGATCCCCAGCACAGAAAGAAAGGAAACAAAACGGGACATTAGGTCATTATCATTAAAAGTTTTAGAAATCTCATACAAATTTCAGATTTAAGTATAGTTTCCATCACCTTGATTCAGCTGTTTGAGCTTTAGAACACATGTGATTTGGATAGTATTAGATTACTCAACTTTCCTGTCTGTATTGTAACACAGTTCATAGATGCTAAGATAAATTACTCTTTTTAACAATCAGGAAAATGGCATAGCATTTCATTTTATATGTGTGAATAATAGTAAATCATTGTTTCACTATTTTCAATACCAGAAAATGAGAAAGGGACAATAGAAATCAGCTTTTGATGAGAAGATAAGGACTTTTGTGTGATTATTTCTCAGATTTGGGGATATTATGCTACAAAAGATATTTACATAATCTTGGATATAGTCTTTTGTAGAAAAAAAAATAAGGCTCTCCCCAGCTAGTCAGAGGCTGTGAGGCTTCTCCTGGCAATACTTGTCCCTGCACTGCAGGCCTTAGTTTGGTGGTGCTTGGGGCCATCAAAACCACAGTAACAGCTAGGACCGCACCCCTCTGTTTGTAGAGGGACCACGTGGTGTTGAGGATGAAATCTGGCCTCACTTGTGCAAAGCCTGGGCCCCACCCTGCTGAGCTAATCTGGAAATCACTTTTTTGCATGTTTCCTTTTGGCTCAGCTTTGAATTCAATGAATCTGCAAAATATAAGACTTTGGCATACTTACACTTCAAGACCTGTATCGCTATTTCTCAGATTATGCAAGATTTCAAACAACTTGTAAATATTTAATTCAAACATTCAGATAATTGGGATATGAACTTTTCAAAACAAAGAAAAGTCTTTATGTAGTTTTATGCAGAACTGAGAACATTACTATATGAGAGTCATATATATAGCTTCATTTTTGGTTATGTAAAATTATTTTCAAATTGTGATCTCTGATAACTGATTAAATACCTTTTTAATAACACTTATACTTTGATGAAAGCTTTTCTGAATAAAGTTTTAAATGGTATTCTTATTATGGAAATGTATTTTTATAGACATTGAAATTTATTTTGAAATAATTTCATATGTTCAGGAAAGTTTTACGGAAAAGAAAAATAACAGGAATAAAGAAAGGAGGAAAGTAAATAGAACCTTTTGTCCCCGCAACTGTTGAGCCAGTGATGTCTCATCACCTTGAATGCATTAGTATGGATTCCTAAAAAAGGGTGCTCTATTTCACAATAGTATAACAAAACCAGGAAATTAACACTGTCTTCCAATATCTCATCCACAGACCCTGTGTTTTACCAGTTGAGTCAGTAACGAAGGTCCTTTGTAGTTAAAAGATCTCAGTTTGCATTTAGTTATGTCTCTTTAGTCTTAATCTGAAATAAATGCTCTTTCCTTGACTTTCAGTGCTTTATCCTTTTCTTTTTTTTTTTTTTTTTATTTAAAGAAATATTTTATTGAACCACCGTGAAAACAAAAAAAAATACAAAGCTTTCAGGTTTAAGTCACAGTCAAATACTGATTAAACCACCATCCCTTCACCAGTGCACCCGTTCCACCACCAAAAACCCCAATACACCCCCCTCCCACCCCACCCCCCATCTAAGTAGCTGATGATATTCCCATTATTCTCTCTATATATTGAGTACATTTCATATTTCCATACAGAACTCACTATTGTTGATTGGAAATTTTCCCCAACAATCAGGCCTGCTGAATAAGCATCATCTAATAATTTCTCTTCCTTGGTAAAGGTGAAGATTTTGAGTAAGCGCGGCCGCGATAGCGGCCGCGCGGTTTTGGGTTTCTAATATTTTAGCTCAGTTCACAGTCAAAATGGATGGCTCCAAGAATCTGCTCTGGTGCCAAAATGGGTTAGGAGACCTCAGGATCACAGTCAGTAGGCGGGAGGCTCTGCTTCTCGTGCCGCGGCTCTTGGTTCATCTCTGGGCGGAAGGCGCGCCGGGAACACCTCCCCTCCCAGGATCACCTACAGGCTACGTCACTAAAGAAAGTCCTACCTCCTGGTGTAGGGGTCTTAGAGGGTGGCTCTCACCGCGTGGTTGCTGCCGCTGCCGCCATTTTCGCTCAGAAAAATGGGGTGGAGAGGGAAAAAAATCCCTCCCCGGGCTGCACGAGGTTGTAGTTCAGTTCGCAGTCAAAATGCATGGCTCCAAGAATCTGCTCTGGTGCCAAAATGGGTTAGGAGACCTCAGGATCACAGTCAGTAGGCGGGAGGCTCTGCTTCTCGTGCCGCGGCTCTTGGTTCATCTATCCTTTTCTTATTAGATCCAGGTTGTGTATTTCCTCAGTGATGCCAGGAATAGTATCTTTTTGCAGTGTATCAGTTTATATTTGTGTAGGTTACCAGTGAAAACTTCGGCCAATTGATGATTGTGTCTGCCAAACTTCTTCTCTGGTATAGTTATTCTTTTTCCCCTTTAATAAGTGTCTTGTAGAAAGACCACCAAGCTTTCCCTCACCAATTTTAGCATTCATTGAAGATTTCTTTCCCCTCAGGGGGAGAGAGGCCACACCTGGTGGTACTCAGGGCTTATTCCTGTCAGGGGATCCTATGTGGTGCAGAGGATTGAACCTGGGTCAACCACATGCAAAGCCTTAACCTCTGTATCTCTCCAGCCCTCATTGCAGATTTTCACCAGCGTCATTACTACAGTGATTATCAAAAACTAACAATGCCATCATGCCATTTGTTGGTTGACATTCCACACTGGAAGGGACTCCCCCTTCTTGTGGACTTGTGACACCTTTTCCCTTCCCTTTGCTTTTATGATGACAGGGGCATTTGGGGGGATGGATTACACACACACTTGGCTGTGGTGCTCACCAGGGGGTCATGTACTTGGCTGAGATCCTCACACTGTTGTGCTCGCTGAGCATTGCAGTTTTGTTGTGTTAGAGAGTGCGCTTGTGTGTGTGTGGCCTATGAATCCCAAAGGTAGAGCTGCCAGGATTGCACTTAACATGTCGGTGGTGTGGGAGAATGAATTCCTGCCTGAGAGACTGGCCCTCTATCACTGAGCTATTGCCACTTTCCTTGGATTTACTATTTTATTTTTTGTTCCAAGCATTTATTTGGATTTCCAAGTGTTGATTTGGCTGGTGCATGCCTCTTCTAACTGGGCTCTGTGTCCCTTTCACAGGCACCCATCAGTCTTAGAGCATAGTCTTACTTTCTAATGCAGTAGAGGCATATCTTTTATTTAGGCATATCTTGTATTTTATCTGCATCAGTCCTGGAAAGGGCTATTTTCAATAAAAATTGGTCCTAGTTAGTGGAAATTAATATTTTTTTCTTTTTATTTAAAGACTCACCATGAGCTACAGTTACAAACATTTTTTATTCTTTTTGGGTCACACCCAGAAATGCATAGGGGTTACTCCTGGCTCTGCACTAAGGAACTACCCCTGGCGGTGCTCAGGGGATCATATGGGATGCTGGAAATTGAACCCGGGTCGGCCACATGCAAGGCAAATGCCCTACCTGCTGTGCTATCGCTCCAGACCTACAGTTACAAAACTTTCATGTCTGAGTTTTAGTCATCTGATGATCAAACATCCATCCCTCCAATTAGTGGAAATTAATATTAGTAATCAATACATGTCCAGTGGGTATGAAGGCATGTTCATGGCTGCTGCTTCACCCAAACTCTCTTATGTCACATGCATGAATATGCACATATACACCTAGGCAAGTATCTAGTATATCAAATGTTATAAATTCATGCTAGTGCTTTCAATTCCAGGCTTATTTTCTTTCTCCCTATTCATACTTGTAATTTCTTTCTCTGACAGAGAGAACTGATTCCCGTCAGCTCTTTGTTGTGGTGATGTTGCTGGCTATGGAAATCACATGCAGGGCCTCACAAATACCACGTGCACATGCTCTACCTCTGAGCCAGATCCCTGCCAACTTTAATATACTGATACATCAGTTTCTTATAAGTAACCAGGCTCCTATCACAGCACCCTCATGTCAAAGCATTCAAACTCCCCATCTCCCTACTGCATTCACACACTTTCAGTCTCCACACCATAACCTCACGCTAGGCCAGCACCCACTCTCCCCACTGTGGTACTAGGTATCTATGCCAAATGCACACCAAGCAAATGGCCCATCTTACATTCAGAAAGGTGGAAGGGCAGGCAGGAAGTCAGTAAAAATGTTGAATGTTTAGAGCATTTTGTAAATGTCTTGCCCTACAGAATTAGTACTTTACAAAACTGTCAAAGAAGAGTTACATATGCAAGCATATTCAAGTACTACATAAAATACCTACTGTTTCTATGTTTTACTCTATGGGAGAGATTATAAGTATCTTCCAAAATGTTCTCTTAAAATCTGTATATTGGGGCTGGAGTGATACTACAGTGGGTAGGGTGCTTGCCTTGCATGTGGCCAACCCAAGTTCAATCCCCCGGCACCAGTCATATGGTCCCTCATTCCCCACCAGAAGTAATCCGAGTTTAGAGCCAGGAGTAAGCCCTGAGCACTGCCAGGTGTGGCCCAAACCCCACCCCCACAAAATAATCTCTGAGTATTTAAACAGGAATAAAATTTTAGGGACTATATATTTTTAAACTATTATTTATTGTATTATCAAGCAAAAATCAGTTTATAAAGATATCACAAAAGTAATAAAATATTATGTACAATAAAAGGCATTTTAACATTTTAAAAATGACTTCATGATACCACATTTGACATTTAATAATTGAACAGTACCTGAGAACTTTGAAAATTCTTCTGGGCCTTGAAATTCATTTGTCATTATGAAACATATAAAAATATTTAAAATAGTCAAAATATAGACTAGTCCCATTCTTCAGGGATCTGGATTCATCAAAGTCAACACTAATTTTAAATCAATTCCTTTAAAACAGAAGTCATCTCCGTAGGATACATTCATTCTGCACTGTGCTTTAAGAATGCGTTACCCAAAGACATTGTTTTTCTTTACATCATGTCTAAAAGCTAACTGAACTGTGCAATAGACTGACATTCAGCTAATTAGCCAGTACAACCAAGTGCACCACCAGTGAAGTTGCCTGGACTGAATCTCACAAATGGATTCCCAAATACTTCAGCTGCATATTCATGTTTTTTAACTACTTTTTATGCAAAGCTGCAATAGTTGATGAGACAATAAAGTTTAAGAAGAAAAATAGCACAAGATCCATGTGCTCTAAAAAAAAAAAATTATATCTACCTGTATATCAGAAGTTCTGTAAGCACCAACTCTTTGTATTAATTTAGGATTATTATTCATACACAAAAATATTGTTTTATTTTGATTTTTGAAAATTCAATAGTAAAGTGAAGTTTTGGAAGTAATATTATTAGAATACAATAAATTCTGACTCTTATTTACTTAAGGTGGTATTTTTTTCTAACAACACATTTAGGATAGAAAAATATTCAGAAAAACTAATTGTTTAAAATTATATCTGTATATATATTTTTTTATTGGTGAGAGTAGTGGGGCCTGTGCCTTTGTATGTTTAAAAGAAGACTGATTGCTTTTGGGGCCGGAGTGATAGCACAGCGGGTGGGGTGTTTGCCTTGCGCACGGCCGACCCAGGTTCGATCCCCGGCATCCCATGTGGTTCCCCAGGCACCGCCAGGGGTGATTCCTGAGTGCAAAGCCAGGAGTGACCCCTGAGCATCGCTGGGTGTGACCCAAAAAGCCAAAAAAATAAAAAATAAAAAAAAGACTGATTGCTTTTGAGATTCAGTTTTATCCACTGATGTTAGGTTTCAACTAAACTGCTAACCTGTATTTGTTAAAATATTAGTTAAGCTAAATCCTAGACAAACAATGCCATAATGAATACAGATGCCTCACACATTTATCTGACTAGCTACCTACTCCTTAGCTTATATTAAATAGCACAAAAAATTTCTATTATGTGCATTCTAATTTTTGAGCTTTTCATATTCAATCTCTGAAAATGAAACATCAGAAATTTCTTTCTTTCTTTCTTTTTGGTCACATTTGACTGTGCTCAGGGCTTACTCCTGGCTCTATGCTCAGGGATCACTCCTGGCAGTACTTGGGTACTTGGGTCCAGCTGCCAAGTTGAGGACCAAACAGGCTGATCAGGTGCAAGGCTATCTTTCTAGCCCAAACATCAGAAATCTCTGGGGCAACTTTACTAGCTATGCTAATATTCCCTTTTAGGAAATAGTCAAACTACTTTCAATTCATAATCAACTTTGGCAAAGAAATTCTGTCAGAATTACAGAACTGGACAGTATTGACTGGCAATACTTTTGCTAGAATAGAAAATGGCACTAGAAAAAATAGGCTAATTATCTTCTACGTCTCAGCAATAGCCACTCTAAGAAATATATCTCAAGTCTTTCCTCTTCCATAGATACTGTTTTTGATTGTCTTGAATTAGACAACTGGAAGGAATGTTTGGATTAGAGATGAACTGGATAGAGGCTATATAGAGATGTTGATTTATGCACAAAATTAGATTAACACTATGTAATTGGCAGTATTACTTTTTATACGGTTAACACACCTTGCGAGGTAGGTAAATTCAGTATTACCTGCACTTTGTATGTGCACAAAAGGTATGATTTACTACATATTACTATGAAATGGCAGAGCTGATGATTTAAATCTAGACTTTTTGGCTAAAAATTCCCTAATCTATTTCTTTATGTCATTCAATATCCCATGGGAATTTCTTTAATCCCTCAACAAACTAATTTGTGAAATAGCAAATTATTTGACATTTAGCATGAAATGTCTATTTCATTTTTCTGAAGCATTAGGCTAGAAATTGACAACCCTGATGTTCCTGTTCACTAGAGTTTTGCGGAGAGAAGCAAAGTTCCAACATGAAAGCCCATTAAGATAGTAGCTTCTGATGACAGAAATGAGAATAATGGTTTTGAGGAGCAGGCAGACTAGAAGGATAAAAAGAAAACCTAAAAGGTGCCGGAAATGATAACTTACATGTACAGAGAACACTCTGTGCAGTTAAAGGTAATCCACTTTATTTTTTTTAAATGAACATATTTGAGAGTAAGCTTTCACTGACCTTTTATCATTTCTAGCACCTAAAATATTTTGCACTTTACACATTCAAAAATGGGAAATGTTATGGGTTACAGAAATATTGGAGTGTGTGTGCATGGGTAAAGTGACAAGGAAATAAAATCAGTGACAAAATCAATCATAGTAATCTTAAATTTCTATTTAATTTAGTTCTGCCTAATACAGAAGGCAGAGGATAAAGTTTTCACAAGTCTGCCAGTTTAAGGGTATACTTTAATAACAAATTTTCCCAAATTTTGGTAATCAACCCTTATCTTATAATAGCTACCTTTTTTTTTCAGCACAAATTATGTCAGGGAGTTTTCTAAGTGATGGAATCCTAAAGATGAATGAGAGAATCCTAAGTCGCTAAAATTCAGTACAAATAGTTTCCCAACAGAAGCATGTACAAACATTGGGGCAAACATTGTTTTAAAGAATATGTTTTCAGTTGCAAAAGTTTTGTTTGGGGGCTGCACCCAAGGGTGACTAGGGGCTAGCATGTGATTGGGTGCAGGTACTCATGGTGGCACTGGAGGACTATGCGGTACTGAGAACTGAACTCCGGGTTCCCACACGGCAGGGCATGTACTCCAGCCCTTTAAGCCAGTTCCCTGGAGAACATATTCAAGGCATGGAAGTCCAGAGAAAGTTTTTATAAGGAACACTATGTCATAAAGTGTAAGAAGGAATGATCATTTTAAACCAAAGCATAGGGGAATGATTCTTGTTGAAAAAAAGAAAGAAGACATAAACTTAAAAAGCAGCAGCAGGCTGGAGCAATAGCACAGCGGATAGGGCATTTGCCTTGCATGCGGCCGACCTGGGTTCGATTCCTAGCCTCCCATATGGTCCCCTGAGCACCGCCAGTAGTAATTCCTGAGTGCAGAGCCAGGAGTAACCCCTGTGCATCGCTGGATGTGACCCAAAAAGAAAAAAAAAAAGGCAGCAGTGAAGGAGAGGCAAATGTAAGAGGTTCTTTGGGAGACAGATTTGAAAGGATTGATGACTGAGTATGAGTATGAGAGAGAAAAAGAAATAAAGTGACTTTCAAGTTCCTATTTTCTTGAGTGGCAGGGTACATGGTAATGCCATTAATAAAAGAAAGCAGACATGAAAGGAGGAGCATTGTTTTTTAAGGTTTCCAGGTAGCTGGAGAGAAAGCTAGAGCTATGGGTGGTGATGAAGTGATCAGGAGCAAAAATAGCACCATCTGAAGGCTGGAGTTGAATTCAAAAAACGAAAACCACTTTAGAGAGGAATCTTGTTCAACACCCACAGGATCTTGAAGGGGTACACAGAGAGAGATGGAGAGAAGGTGATGGGACCCAGACAAGCAGTGTGAAGACTAACAGGAAAGCACTGTTCTGATAAGGGAAAATATCTATGGTCACTTTCCCTAGAATATCCCAAGATGTAATAGTAGGTGAAGAGAAAGATTGTCAAGAGAATGAACAGAAATAATGAAATGGAGATTAAAATTATTTTATAAACATGAATTTGAAAAAAGTAGCATAAAGGGTATTTTTTCCTCTTAAAGAAGACATCTGCCACATTTGATCAAAGAAAGGCATCATTAAATGATGATGTAAGTATTGAGAGAGGAAGTGAAGAGGTGGATCCAGTGTACATGCAGAAGTCAGCTTTCCCTCAGAACAAGAGTGAAGTGTTTCACAAACAGGTAAAAATACAAATGTGCTATGAGAATGAAAAGTAGCAAGTTGTCAAATTCTTAAAGAATAAGATTCTATGATCAGTAAATAGCACCTGAAAAGGGAAAAAAGATCTATTGAGATAATCTAAACTCAGATTACCATAATTTTTTTTCACATAGAAAAACAGTAAAACAGTCAATTGATTATTTTTTTAATTATTTAAGTTATTATAGCAGTGTTTAAATTGATCAGAGCTAGTCAATACAAGATTATGGGATTCTGTATTTTTTAAAAAAAATTAAACAGCTGTCAGTCACTAGAGAGATTCTGAGTTTTTACTTTAAAGAAGAGGAAAGAAATTATGCCTTGAGGTTTTTCTTTATTCCTAGTAAGTTTTCCTAATGTATGCTATGTGTGTACTGTTTTTAAAATTATATAATAAGTGATTCATTTTAAAATTATGAAGTATCCATGAAACTGTGAGATATCATGGTAGTGAGGTGTCTTTAATTTTTCTTTCTATACTAATCTCACTCCAAATCACCTCTTGCTTTTCTTTCCACTTCCCCATGTCAGTTTTATGGTATTCATACGCTTCACACTATGACTAATTTAATTATTAAGTTTAATTATTCCAACAGATTTATGGTTTGGTTGTATGCTATTAAAATGACATAAGGTTTCTAGTTAGAAATACACTCAACAATTGTGGTAGGTTCTAGTTATGAAATTGTCTTTAGTATATTAATTATGTCAACTCAGTTCTATCACAATTAAGTTACTGTTCAAATCATCATGCCAGTGGGATTATTTTGTTTTCAATTTGGTTACCATCATTAATCCTTGACGTAAATATATATGATTCTCATAGATCCAATGCCATGTTAAATTATAAAAATCATAAACTTCTAAAAATGAAAGCTATACTCTCAAAAAACAAGATTTTACTAGTTATTATCTGTGTTTACTTTGTATTTACGAGTACTTAATATGTAGAAGACAAAAAGTATGGACAACTGACATTTTTATGTAGAACAGGGGATACAACAAACAAAATTTTCATTTTCATGGAGCTTATATTCTCGGAAAGGTAAACAAAAAAACGAAAGCTAAATAAAATGTGATCATGCTAAGTGCTATAAACAAATGTAAAGGAAGGGGACATGAAGTGCTGTGTTATTTATTGATTTGGTCACAGTTGAGTGAGATAGAAAGGTGCAAGGAGTATGCTCTCTGCAAATCTCTCTGAGAAAAGCATTCAAGGCAAAGAGAACAGAGTATAAAGCTTCTGAGGCAGGAAATGTACTTGGTGTTTTTAAAAAGGAGCCCGAGGCCACAGGGGAAATGCAGGTGAAAGAGAAGAGGGAGTATGATTTTGCCAAGTTTTAGAATTTTAATCTTTAAGATAGGGAGCCACTGGATGGTTTTGAATGGTGGCTCTGGATGGCTTCAAATAGCACTGGATGGTTTGAAATAGGATTTGACTTGTTTTAAAATTGACTGGCTATCACTTTAACCCAGACAGGATATAGTAGAGGTCAAAAGATGTGGTCAGCTTTGAATATGTTTTGAGGGTAGGATCTCCTGGACCTGCTGATGGATTAGATATGTAAGATAAAATAAAGAAAACAAAAAGGAAGGATGCCTCCAAGGTTTGGGGCCTGAGAAACTAGAAGCATGGCATTGCCATTACTGAGTTGGGATGGGCTGATGGAGAAGTTTGGGAGCAAAGATCAAGAACTTGGTTTCAGATATGTTGAAGCTGAGCTTTAATTTAGATTTCTAGGTGTAATAAGATGTCAAATACGCACTTATATATAAAATGAGCTCCAAGTCTGGACTTCAGCAAACAGGTACAAGCTAACAGTAAAATTAGGAACTGGTAGTACAAAATTGGATGAGATCACAGACTTAGGACACAAAAGAAAGAAGAGCTGTCCAAATGATAAGCAATATTAAAGGTATGGATTCAAATAGTACAAAATGTAGAGAATCTCCCATACCTTGAAAGCTCACTTCAACTGCCTTCCACCCAACTTAGCATTTTAAAGAAATTTGATTTTCATACAAATCTAAGAAACTCCAAGAAGCCCTAGACAACCCCTTAGGGGTCCCTTTGACCCATGTGCTTCAAAAAATAATAAGAAAATATGTTTTCCAATGACATAGCCATTACAGGTTTTACCTAAATTTGCTTAAAAGCAAATATCAGTTAATTCATTTAACTCAGAATACATTAATACAATACAAATGAAGTATAAAAAAGCCTATAAAGAAAAACTGGAGCCTTGCTTTCATGTTCTCAGTTCATGCTTGAGAAATGTGGTGGAACTCTAAAGACAGAGTTCCCAGCCCTTACAGTACCAGGTCTCAAGTTTCAAAAGTGAGACCATAAAGCCCTTTTAAGTTTGTAGTCTAGAATTTTCCTTTTATGACAGTTTAACCCAACTTTATATTCTACATATTGAACAGGTTTTTTTTTAATGAAAAACCTGATTTTATACAATTTAACATTACCTAGATTTGTTACACACTTTGTTTTTGAGCCCCACCAGCTGAGTGCCTGGGGATTGCTCCCAGCAGTGCTCAGGGGACCATGCAGTGTCAAGGATCAACCCAGGGCTCACACAGGCAAAGCTTGTGCTCCAACCTACGGACCCATCTCCCAGGCCCTGTTATATATACTTATATGATCAAATAATGATTTAACCTAGGTTGAAATATATACTGGTTTAAATAAACTCAGCGAATTATTCTACATGATACCACAGTGCAGATGTTCAGTCTGCCTAGCTTTATCTGCTCTAGAAGCAAAAGTCTTTTGTAAATGCCAGACTTTTTTTCTAGCTCATCATGAAGCTAGAAATGAGTTTGTCCCTCTCTTTCAGCTATAGCTGCAGCACTGAACATTCATCTTTTTTTCATTTATATCGACAAATTTTCCACCAGCTAAATGAGAAGTTCCAGAACCAAGACTCTGTTAGAGGAGCCTCCTACACTCAACAGTTTACAATTCTTCCTGATGAAGTTTTTTGACTACTACCCCTTGAAAACGCGCGCGCGCACACACACACACACACACACACACACACACACACACACAGTGTTACAGTCTCCATTAGTAAATATAAAATGCTGCAATGTATATAAGTAATATCAATTAACTGCAAACATTTAAAAGGACTTGAATCTTGAATCACCATCTGAATTTCACAAGTTAACTTGAAAAGAATCCAAATGCAAATGAGTCACTCAGTTGCTCATTCTGCAGAGAACCAATGTCTCCATACTGACTATTTTGAACAAAACTATGATTGCTTGCATTAGTGATGTTTGATGGTCCTGACTCATTGAGCATGCTGTTATTTGTACAACTGAAGTCAGATCCCTCAAATGCAGCTGATTGTGAAGCAAAAGCAGTAGTACTAGAACTGGTGCCCGCAGATGTACTAGAAGAGGACATCTGATGGAGCTGTCTGAAGTCTCTTGGGTCTAACACGGAATTACACGGGGGGTTTTCAAGATTCAAGCTCAGAAGTCTTGAATTATCAGTTTCCCTCATAATATCATTACTGGGCGGCATCATATTCACAGGGCAGTTAGACAGCATGCTGGCATTAGGGATACCATATAAGTCAGCTGTTGACATGGATGGTGATTCCATTCTGCTCATATCATCAATATTATTAAAAATGCAAGCATTAGTAGTAGGCAGATCCCTCCTCACAGGGTTTTCCAGGTATGATGATATACTCGAAGAATTTGAGCAATGTGTCCCTGCTGAAAAACTGCTTGGTGGATTTGTATTTCCCAAGTGTGCGGTGGGGTGAGCTGCCGAGGACCAGCTTGAAGGAGGCTGAGGAACCACTGAGGACACACCCGAGATGGACACTGGCGAGGAATAGTAGGATTCGGATTGGCTTGAAATTTCTGAAGGTCTAGGTATTTCTCTCAATGCTGGAGCAGAAGAAAACAAATTTGATTCTGTGGAAGGAAAAAAGTATTTTTAGAAAACTAAAATGAAAAAAATTTCTAAAATTCATTTTATTTTGGTTTGGGGGTCACACCTGGTGGTGCTCAGAGCTTACTCCTGGCTCTGTGCTCAGGGGTCACTTTTGGCAGGCTCAGGGGACTATAAAGGCTGCTGGAGAACTGAACTCAGGTCAGCCATATGCTAGACAAGTGCCCCACCTACTGTACTACCACTCTGGCCCCCAAATTTCTAAACTTTAAACAGAATTAACTGAGAAACAAAATTTTAGGAATAGTGATATAACTGTAGCACTGTAGTCCCATTGTCGTCCCGTTGTTCATCGATTTGCTCGAGTGGGCACCAGTAACATCTCCACCTTGAGACTTCTTGTTACTGCTGGGACCTGCTCGAGCAAATTGATGAACAATGGGACAACAGTGCTACAGTGCTACTCATATAACATTTCAAATAAAAGTATTAATAGCACTAATATGAGCACATGACTCTAATACTGAATTCTGTGACACTTCACTGTCACTGTCATCCTGTTGCTCATCGATTTGTTCAAGCAGGCACCAGTAACGTCTCATTGAGAGACTTATTGTTACTGTTTTTGGCATATCCAATACGCCACGGGTAGCTTGCCAGGCTCTGCTGCCTGGGCTCGATACTCTCGGTAGCTTGCCGGGCTCTCGGAGAGGGGTGGAGGAATCAAACTCGGGTCGGCCACGTAAAAAGTGAAAGCCCAACTGCTGTGACACTTATTTTATAAATACCTATAAAAGTATTAGTCTGTTATTTTAGCAAATAGAATTTCACTCCAGTTAAATATAAAAATCTAGCCTCTAAGGGGCTATAAAATTAGTTTTAAAAAGTAAACAATACCAGAATCTCACAATATCACAATCACAATATCCCATTAATCACCGATTTCTCGGGCAGGCTCAGTAACATCTCATTTTGTCCTTTCCCTGAGATCTTAGAAGTCTATTTTTTTTTTTTTTGGCATTCAAAAATAAAATTTATTTTATTTTTTTTAAATTTATTTTTATTAGTTTATTTTTAATTAGAGAGTCATCGTGAGGGTACAGTTACAGATCCATACATCTTTGTGCTCATGTTTCCCCCATACAAAGTCCGATAACCCATCCCTTCACCAGTGCCCATTCTCCACCACCAGTAAACCCAACATCCCTCCCCCCCTCCCCAGTCCCGTCTCCCCCCCACCCCCCCTGCCACTATGGCAGGGAATTCCCTTTTGTTCTCTCTTACTGATTAGGTGTTGTGGTTTGCAATAAAGGTGTTGAGTGGGCATTGTGTTCAGTCTCTAGTCTGTATTCGGCCCGCATCACCCTTCCCCCACATGACCTCCAACCACATTTTACTTGGTGGTCCCTTCCCTGAGTTACCCAGAATGAGAGACCAGCCTCCAAGCCATAAAGACAATCTCCTGGTACTTATTTCTACTATGCTTGGACGTTAGTCTTATAGTCTATTATTCTATATTCCACAGATGAGTGCAATCTTTCTATGTCTGTCTCTCTCTTTGCACTGGGGGCTCTTCAAGGTCAGGGGAATGAAATTGAGCTTGTTATTGGATTTTGCATATCAATACACCATGGGGTGCTTGCAAGGCTGTCCCATGGGGGCAGGAAACTCTCACAAGATTGCCAGTTTCTCCTAGAGGGAGAAGCAGGCTAAAGATATCTCTCGGCCACTTGTGGCTGCGCTTCTGAGAGCTTGCTTTTAAGTCTCTGGATGTTGATCGTTGATGGGATTACACACACCTGGGTTCCTCTGCCAGTACCTTCATGCATGAGGCCTGTCCGAACGTGTAGAGGTGTGTGTAATCCCATCAATGGTCAACATCCAGAGACTTAAAAGCAAGCTCTCAGAAGAGAGTGATGCAGAGAGTCTCTTGCCCGCACGCCTGGCTGTCTTCCCCAGGGCCCCTTGGAGGGGATGGGCTCCAGCTTCCCTCCCCACCCCAAGCAGAGCTCCTGGCGGCCAAAGACCACCAGAACCTAGCTGCAGCCATGCTGGAGGCTCCTCTCTACACGTTAGGACAGGCCTCATGCATGAAGGTACCAGCAGAAGAACCAGAATCTCAGTTAACGAAAATCCAAGAGCCAAAATGATTTTATTCTTTTCACTTTTAGGAAAAAAATAGGATACGGGAACATTAATTAGCACTGATTAATAAGATATAATTCTGAAAAATTTTAGTCAGAAAAAAAGGATTCTGCATTTATTTACATGTTCTATGACTGCAGATCTATATGCAGCCATATATACATATATGTATATGCTGTATACTGTTAGGTATACTGTTATATATGCACTCAATCAGGAAAAGTGTACTTTATTCATAACTTTATTCTTTTTGCATTATTTCTTTCCCTTTGGGGCTACCCCAGCTGTAGAAGCTGTGCTCAGGAGCTGCACCTGGTGGTGCTCAGACTATATCGGGTCCTGGGGATTGAATTGAACCTCGCTCGTGCTAATCATGTGCTCACTCTTTGACCTACCTCACCAACTCCTCATCGCTTCAATTCTTAACGCTAAGTGGCTGATCGGACATAGCCATTTCTCTAGACACATTTAATTAATAAAGTTACCACCATAGGGGCTGGAGTGATAGCACAGTGGGTGGGGCATTTGCCTTGCACGTGGCTGACCCGGGTTCAATTCCCAGCATCCCATATGTCCCCCGAGCACTGCCAGGAGTAATTCCTGAGTGCACGAGCCAGGAGTAACCCCTGTGCATAGCCAGGTGTGACCCAAAAGCAAAAAAAATAAAATAAAATAAAAATAAAGTTACCACCATATAAAAAATATAATTTCATTTGTTTAAGTACTGGGGAATTGAATTCAGGGTTTCATAAACACAAAGAATGAACTCAACCACTGAGTTATATCCCAGGTCCCAAAATGCAATTCTCCCCCCTCACCACTACCATTTTTTTAACTTTACCTATTTCTATTTAGACACCATGGTTTACAGTCGTTTTAATACTAATGTTTCAGAATTTTATTTTATTTAAGTTTTTGGGCCGCACCAGGTGATGCTCAGAGTTTAATCCTGGTACCACCAGGAGTGAGAAACTCCTGTTTTCACCCCACACCTGTCATCATCATACTGGCAGCCTCCACCACTGTCTCTAGCAACCATCTCATTCCCATACTCCAAATGTAATCTTTGAAAAATAAATCCCCAAAGCAATCACAATTTCAAAATAGAACCTTTAAACCTGAGATTAAATCACAATATTCAAAACATGAAATTTCGTGTACAAGTACAAAATATCAAGGAATTTTCATTTCCAAAAATGGAATTCCAGTATACTATATAAAATAAGTCATTCTGATTACAATAAATAAACTACCAGAAATTAAAATACCTTTTTTGATTAACTTTCCTTCTCCAGATGATCCTGGGGGACAAAGTTGAGGTCTTTCAGGAAAATTTGCTGTAAAAAAGTTTTTATGTTACTAAATGTAATTTTAAAAACAATACTACTAGTACAAATTTGAAAAATGAATAAAAATCTAAACATAAATCAATCCAAAATATTCTTACCACAATCCTGCCACATTTTCTGGAAAAGTAAAGTTGTTTTTTGTTTCTTTGCTTTATTGCCATAAGCATCTGGTCAGGAAAGATATCAGAAAAGCATGTAAGTCATCATAAAATTATGCTATTATAATCAGTATTCTAAAGAAAACACTTTAAATTTGCATAATAAGGATTTAATTATTATTGCAGAGTATGTCCCACATTAGTAGTAAGAGTATTTTTCTCTTAGTAAAAAGTAGTTAATACTATTCACCTTTTATTTTTTAACATCCATAAGACAACAATGTCAATGAATGTGACAGGACAGAGAAGCACCAAAATGGAGACCACTTTCTTGAGAGGAAAGCATGCCATCTGTCAAAAAGGCACAGGAAAGGACCAAGCCAGAGGTGGAGGAGATAGTTGAATAGTCAGGGTACATGTTCTACGTGCACTGGGACCCATATTCAAAGCCCAGCACTAGATGGCCCTCCAAGCACTGCCAGATATAGGTCTGCAAGACCCTGAGCACTGCTATGTGGTTCTACATCCTAAGAGCCCAGCCCTGCCTGGCGTCGTTTGCTTAGTGTCACCAGGAGTGACCTACAAGCTCCCTGAGCACTGCTTGGGAGTCCCCCCAAATAAATAAATAATAAAGGACCAAAATAGAGTAAATGAAAATAAATTTAATAAAACAAATGTTGATTAAAAAAAAAACTATTTCTGGGGGCTGGAGCACAGCAGGTAGGGCATTTGCCTTGCACGAGGCCGACCCATGTTCGATTCCCAGCACCCCTTATGGTCCCCCAAGCACCGCCAGGAGTAATTCCTGAGTGCATGAGCTAGGAGTAACCCCTATGCATCACCGGATGTGGCCCAGAAAGAAAAAAAAACAATTTCTGGGTCTTTTTAGAAATGGATGAAAAGGAGCATAAAGGTCAATAAAAAGTCAACTGAGGGACTGGAGCAATTGTACAGTGGGGAGGTTATTTGCCTTGTATATGGAAAATCTGGGTTTGATTGGCACCCTAGATGATTCCCTGGCTTGTCAGGAGTGATCCCTGAGGTCTGAACCAGGAGTTAGCTCTGAGCACCACTGGGTGTGGCCCCCAAGCCAAAACATAAATTAGCTGAAAATTTTAAGAAGAACCAAGTTTTAGATAAACAGTAAGATCCATTCAAATGAATCTTAGAAGAAAATGCTGTTAGCAGGGCTAACTTTAAGAAGGGAGTCACCACCACCATAGAGGCATACCTTTCTCATCAGGCAGGTACCTAAAATCCATAGATTCACTAACTTCCTGGTCCGAAGGCCTCCGCAACTGCATCTTAACAGTTACAGGTTCCATTATTGGTTTACAATAAGGTGGAGTCTTGAAAACAATTGCCACTTGCCGATGCACGTCAGCTTGTGAAAAGATACCTTTTGCTTCCCAGTTGTTCAACACAAACCGAACTTCTATGTCATCTGGTCAAGAAGAAACAAAGACACTGAGTCCGACGTCTCCAAGTCATGGGTTCCCATCCCAGAGCACAGGGCACTGCACTCCAGGCTTGGGTAGTCAGGTATGGTCTGGTTCCTACAGTCGAGGCCAAATGCTGCAAGGCCTAGCTTCTTAAACTCCACACAGGCCATGGGCTTGAATGTGGGGGTGTGAAAGCTTTGGAAAAAAAGCTTCACAGTAAAAAGCTTCTGAAGGTGCAATGATCAAAAATTAGTTGAGTATAAACCATGTCATGATTAGGGGCCGGAGCGAAAGCACAGCGGGTAGGGCGTTTGCTTTGCACGCGGCCGACCCGGGTTCGATCCCCGGCATCCCATATGGTCCCCCAAGCACCGCCAGGAGTAATTCCTGAGTGCAGAGCCAGGAGTAACCCCTGAGCATCGCTGGGTGTGACCCAAAAAGAAAAAAAAAAACAAAAAAAAAACCATGTCATGATTCTAAAGTGTTACTAACGAGCGAGCTCATGTCACATTTCTCAGGCAAAAGGGGTCATAAATAGGAAAAGCTGAAGAAGTCATGCTCTAAGGGAATAAGGAAATACTGGTGACATGATTACAGAGGTCAGTAATTCCTCTCACATCTTCATCCAGAGAGATAGAAAAGTGGGTAGGGTGCTTGTTTCACATGAGGCCCACCAGGGTTTAATTCCCAGTTAGTACCAGGAATAATCCCTGAGCACAAAGGCAGAAGTAAACCCTGATCACAGCTGCATATGCCTCCCCAGAAAAGATCACAAAACTCAAGAAACCAAGAAATAGGGAACTGAAAGATAAAGACAGACTAAAGGTCACACAAGAAGAGTCATAGAGTCTTGGGCATTTTGGTGGGGACAACGTACGATAACATCAAAACAATGAAATTAACATTTTTGAAACCATGCTACATAAACTACAAAGCAAAGAAATAATAATGGCAAAACAAATATATATTTATTAATCTAAAATATGTTCTGAATTTAAGGAAATAAAAATCAAATACCTTTCTGAACTCTGTCACAGAGTAGAAATATTTCATCTCCTCCTCTGACACTTCCACAGTTCTTATTTACACGACAAATCCTTAATTCTGCAGTATTAGGAGCACCTAAATATGAAGGATATTTTAATAGGTTACTACTTAAATAATGTAAATTTTTTGAAAGGGACAATTTCAGCAAAACATTTAATAAAATAGATAAAAATTTCTTCGTATAAATAAGGAATAGGACATACTAATCTTCCATATCTGAACTTTCCTTCATAAAGGAAATTTGCCCAATGGGGTTTAGAGCCTGTGGCTATTTCTAGGCGATGACACGTCCTGGAATTAATTCTCCCTGATCCCAAGTTCTGATTCTTCAAATTTATTCTAAGCACTCAGTGTCATCAGTTTAATATTCTTGAACTATAACCGTAACTCTAAGGTGATGCAATTTTCATGATTCCTCTTACCCAACAAATATTAATAAACCATTCTCCCTAGAATTCAAAGCTCTCAGGGTGACCCTTGACCTTTTTAGCCCTATGCACACACAGCAGGTATCCCATTTGAGGGCAGTTTCTTAATCTTTCATTTTCTTGTGGGGGTAGTCTTCCCCACAGTGTACCCATTTGTGCTGGGGTAAAGTACTATGTGATACCAAGGACTGAACTCTGGGCCTTATGTATAAGACATGAAAATTAAATTATAGGCTTACTGTCCATTTGATTTATTTCAGTAAGGTTTGGATTTTTCCTACAGTGAACATACTCTGTTCAAAATACTTTTTAAAAAAACTATAAGCGCATATGCTGCCTGAGCCCATGTGCTGCTTGCGCCCATGTGGCTGAGCACATGTGGTGCCCGAGCACATGTGGTGCCCGAGCACATGTGTCACCCACATCTCCCCTCTTGAGACGTATACTTTCATGCTTTCATGTCAGGTGCTAGGATGTGTGTAAATCTCTCTCCACCCTTGGAGAAGCCCGAGTTCTCTCTAGAGCGCGTTATTCTTAGTATTCTCTCTCCCACTTATCCCTTCCTCCTTCCCTCAGAAACCTCTAAATAAAATTTGCTTACTTCAAATAAATAAATAAATAAATAAAATAACTATAAAATAAACACAAACACAAGAAAATAAAATACTTACGATTGTCATAAATTGGGTTAGAGACAATGGGAGGTAGAGCAGTTGTCAAATTACCACGTTCATCAGGGAGGAAAACTTGAAAACATAATCTCACCACTTTGAGATCACAATCTTCAATATCAAGCAGCTGTGGTTCAGGAACTGTATAAATAATCAATATATGACATATAAAAGAAAAAGAATGTGAAACAGTCCCATAGAACTAAATTCCTGCTATAGCTTCCTTCTTGCCCAATAACTCTAATAGCATCCCAATGAATGCTAATAGAAATAGAGTGCTACATACTTTCAAGAAAGCTGTTCAACAGGAAGTAACTATCCCCCAATCTGCAATTTAGATCAAAATCCCAAACTGATATTAATAGAAAATCAAGCTTAAAAAATAGTCCACAGGTTATACAAATTAGAGAATAGGCACTGATTCATTAGTTCAACAAAATGAGTCCAGTCATTATTATAAGTACTCTAAATTATCTACTAAAACACTATCATTCCCATTTTATACATATTTATTTATTTGGTGGAACCTCCTAAATGGTAGAGTGTGCCAGGGTACTCCAGTGATACTCAGCTCCTGGGTTAGTGGTTCAATGCTAGGGTCCGAGGATGTGGCATTGCTGGGTCTGATGTGACAGGAACCACCAGAGCCACCGTGGTGGTACTTGGGCCCTCCAGAGCCACTGTTGGTGATGCTCACAGGATCATGTGGTACCAGATATTGGCCCTGGTATCAAATGTGACATGCTCTCTAACTTTCAGTGCAAGGATCTGACCTTAAAGAGGTGCAATTACTTGTCCAAAGTTTCATAGTTCAGAGTGATGGAGTAGGAATTCAAATTCAGGCCACTCAGGGAAGGGCCAGTGCTTCCCATCTCCCTGCTCCTTCGGGGTCCTGGTTGTCAACCCACAACTGTGGGTGCCATTTAAGCACATTAAAGGACATAATCCAGAGACTCAGAAATGAATCTTGGAATGGATTAGCTTGCTGCAGAGATGTCTCTGGACCCCAGTTATTTACAATTTTAGAATTCCAATTTTAGAATATAATTTTAAAACAGTATGCGGCCACAAAAGTGGCCATGTGACATTTCATGATATTCATAACAAGCAACAGAAAATAAATTATGTAGCATCTGCCTGTGGCAAGCAGGTTTGACTGGTGATGAGAAAATTTGAAATAATGGGGGAAGAATTTGCATTGAAATATTGAATGTAATCAATTAATGTGAACTGAAAATAAAATTAAAAACAAAAAACAAAAAAACAAACTCAGGTCACTGAATTCAGAGCCTGTGCTCTCAAAAAATTGAATTCTAGGGGCTTGAGAAACAGTATAGCAGGTAGGGCATTTTCTTTGCATGTGGCTGACCCAGGTTCTATCCCCAGCATCCCATACGGTCTTCAAGCACCATGAGGAATAACTTGAGTGCAGAGTCAGGAGTAACCCCTGAGCATTGCCAGGTGTGGTTCAAAAACTAATAAATAAATAAATAAATAAATAAAATGTCTGGAGAGGGTCTGGAGAGATAATATAGCAGATAGGGCATTTGCCTTGTATTGCAGCTGACCCAGGTTATATCCCTGGCATCCCATATAGTACCCTGAGCACTGCCAAGAGAAATTCCTGAGCATGGAACCAGGAGAGACCCATGTGCACTGCCATGTATGGCCCCAAAAACAAACAAAAAAATGAATTCTCGGGGCTATAATACAGTGAGTTCAGTGTTTGCTTTGCATATAGGGTTCTGTAGGATGACATTACTTTGTCCTCTCCCCCCTTGCCATGAGGAGCTTGTCCCGGTTTTTCTGAAGTTTAGGCTTACCCCAGTCTCACCCATCAAGGTGTTCCCGAATATCTCCCACCCTTTGTTTAGCTGTAATCACTTCTCTATGCTCTCTTCCTCAAAAAGAGTTAATCAGCTTCTCCCCCTAATCTGACTCTGGTAATTTGTAAGGTCAGACCTTCCTAGGATACTGAACTTATATTATAAGTTAATATTGCCTTTCTCCTCCCCTAATGCCTTTTGAATAATTTACTTTAAAGCAATGTCCTTTTTGTACAGACACAAGAAGACAATATTATGCTTTTGTAACTTGGGACTTAATTGGCTTCGAATATTATTCATTCCTGGGCATCTGCTTTCTCCACTTAAGCCTCAGTTGCCCTCAGTTCCTAGCACCCCAAAAGCAGGGTCCCGACGAGGGACGGGATGGATCCAGGGCAAGCGGTGAGTTATGTGCTACCCTGGCATCAAGATGGGCCTGGCCAAAGTGCCTAATTCTTAACTATAAGTTAAGAGCTTGATCATAGACAAATGCTGTCATGATCCAAAAGTAATGATGAGACTAGGACCCTGCTAGGGATAGGAAAGACTGATCTGACCTGAGCACTGTAGTCTGAGATCGAGATGGCCCCAAGAGAGCAATTCTATAAGCTTTAATGCATTTCTTATTGTGTCCATACAAAATGACTAATATTATGAATGCTTATATGTTTGCTGGATGAGGAGAGGAGAAACACACTCATGGGACTCCGCCCTTGGGTGGATCCTCCTGCTGAAAGAGAATCAGTCCTAGGAGAAGCATCCCCTGAGGGAAAAGAACTTGACTCCTATTGATGGTGACCACACCTATGTGTAAGCCCCAACCCCCTCATGTGGGGAGGTTTAACTAGGCTGTAAGAGTGGGTTGGGGTGCCAGATCCACAGATCCAGAGAGAGATCCAGAACTGGGAGAGAAGCAGAGAGAGAATGAAATAAACTGATCGAGCAACCAGTTTGGCCTTCTTCCTTCCGTCGCCTGCCCTTACACAGTGGTTCCAGAGCACCGAACGTGGGTGGTACGAACGTGGGAGTCGCCCGGAGAGCCCGCGAGTGCACACGCCTGTCGGCGAGCTTTAGTTTTTTACAGGGTTCAACCCTATATTGTCCTAAATGGCATCCTATATGGTATACAAAAGAAAATAAACTGGTTAACAAACCAAAGCTGAAAAACATTTAGTCAGGGGACCAGAAATGAGGCTCAGTAATAGAGCACAGGCTTTGGTTAAGTGGCCCTAGGTTCAATCCCTGGCACTATAGCTAAAAGAAATCAATAACCAAAAAACAGGAATTGTGAGCCATCATGCCTTCTTTTACCCAATGCTAATCTACATTAAAAGTTCAAAGATGCATCTTTTCAAAGTTCAAAGTTGGTATAAGGCTAACCAATTTTAGAAGTTCAAAGATGCATCTTCTTTACAAAGCATAACCTCATCTTCTAGAATGGAAGGAAATCCTTCCCCTTGCTAAGTCAGTGAAGCCCTCGACCAACCTATACCTCTGTTACACATCTGAAAAGTCTGGAGGTGGGGATGGGGATTGAGCACACCCTGGGGTGCCCAGGTGCTATTCCTGGTTCCGTGCTCAAGAGTGGTCCCTGGTAGTACAGAACTATAATGCAGATTTACCTCCTGCACTATCTCTCTGCCTCTGCTCTTAGCTGATAATCATCTATCTATGCATGCTTCATCTATTCTATTAGATAAGATTTTATGAAGGCAGAGGGTATTTGATCTATCTTTGCATATGCAATGAGCAAGGAATACCATATGCACAGTGACTTAGATATAATAGATATTTGTGCTTCGGTTTGTTACTAAGGAGTTCAAGAATAAAGCTGCTAAGTAATCAAACATTGACTTGCTGAAGAAAACTATGAAGCAAAAATTAACAAAGAAAGTTACCTTTGTTTTTTGTTTTTGAAGCAGGTGAGAGTTTGGATCACACCCAGTGGTGCTCAGGGACTACTCCTTGCTTGGGAGTTGCTCCCAGCAGTCCAGGGGGTGATGTGGTGACACAGATCAAATCGGAGTCAGCTACATACAAGTGCCATAACCCCTGGATTATCTTTCTGGCCTGAGGTTCTGCTTTTGATGACATGTAATTAGAGTCAACTCTACCATAAGAACTAAAAAAGGTAGACAATGTATGAAAAAAATTACTTCAAAGGCATCAGGCATGATGTGTGGGGGAAGAAGAAGGGAAGACTCGTAGCCAAGGTATGGGAGAAGGAAGTTATGAAAAGTCCTTCTACATGTCCCTATTCACTATATACCAACACTTCTGGTACCAACTGTGTGGGGATTTTTCCCCTCATACATCAATTCTCCAACTCCCAAGACACTAATGTGTGTGTGCATGAGGTCCTACAATTCAACCAATTCTGACACTAATTATCAGAGGTCAGCTCAGTCCTGCCGGGGAAGGCTCAGACCCTCACCCCTCCATTCCCCTCTGCAAGACACACACTTCATATACCAACTCCAAGTCCAGGCTGTCTCCTGAGGTCTGCTAATTTGCTTGAATGGGGAAATTATTTAGACTACTGGTTTGTTATCAGAGGGTACAATTCAGGAACAGCCAATGGGAAAGATGTATGAGTATGGAGAAGCACTGCTGAACTATCAAGACCTCCCAGGCACGCTGCCTCCCGGCATCTCCACATCTTCCTGAACCTAGAAGCTCATCACACCCCTCTGGTTAGGACTTTTAGAGGACTCATCTCATGGCATGACTTATCAAATCATCAGCTCTGGTGACTGTTCATTCCAACCTCTTGACACTCCCCTTCTAGCAGGGCAGGTGGATGAGGCTGAAAGTTCTAATTCTTAAATAGCATGTGTTTTTTTTTTCTTTCCTCTTGCAACCCAAGTACTCCGTCCTTAGGGGTTTTCCAAAAGTCACCTCAGGTAATTTAATTTTCCAAATCAACTCTGGGGTGGTTGAAGCAGGCCTGATGTGAGTAACATGAGAACTTCCTTTCACTTTTTTGCTCTTATCACTTAGCAAACCAATGTTTGGGGAACCCTAAGGAATGTGGATGAAAATCTACACAAAGTCCTTATTTTAAATTATTGGGGATACAGCTTTGCATATTGAAGGCCAGGTTAGATCACCTATGACTGGCATTGCATGATTTCCCAAGCCAGGAATAGCCCCTGGACACTGCAAGATAGGGTCTCAAGACCAAAAAAGAAAAAAACCAAAACAAACCCAAACACAAAAAGCCCAAATGAATACATCATGAGAATTATAGCGACCCAGAAAGAGAAGTTCCGAAAAACAGGTCACATTTCCCTGCCCTTTTACTAACTCTGATCCTGATCCCAGCCCCTGACATCACCCTAGATATATAGCTTCCAATTTTGTAAGAGGTGGTTAAGGCAATGAGCAATTTGGATGAACACTCAATATTCCACAAGGGAAAATCTATTTACCACTCTTTCCTAACAAAAGTTTTAAAAATATTATTGAAATCAAGCCTTTAATCCATAATTAGCTGATTTTTCCAAGAGAACTGCATACATAAAAGCAAGTGGCAAGAAAGCGTATGGCATAGAATTCACACTGGCAAACAGCAATGCATGTGTTTTAGTAGTCTAGGTTAGACAAACGAAGAACGGAAAGCTGAAGGAAAGATGAAATTGAAATCAAAGCTGGAAGGGATCACTAATCAGATTATAAAGTGTTTTAAATGTCATACTTCAGAAATTGATCTTGAAGCCCAGTGATTGGTGGAGCGGCAAGAACACCTGTATTGCAAACATGAAGCTTTAAGTTTGATGCCTACTGCTACACACATGTGCCTAGCAGGATCCCAGCATCGCTGCTGTCTGGGACCCTGTCACGGCAACATAGTGTGTGACCTCCAGAGCACCAGCAAGATATACTCAGCCACAGTCACTAGTGCAACACCTGGTAGATACTAAGGTGCGCAAGCACCAAGGCCTGTGACCCCCAGTTTTGCAACCATAACAGTGAAGAAAAAGGAAGGGGAAACATTTATTCTTGAAAAATGAATAAACTGATAGGAATTGATAATCAGGGTAGTTTCTCAAAGCTTGGGCCATGATCACTTGCATCAGAATCATCTATGACAGAAATTTTCAGATTGCTATAGGACTAAGTCCTGAGAACCATTAGGTATGGCACAAAACAAATAAAAATTTAAAACTTAGTTTAATGGGTTGAATAGTATCCCCCCCTTTCTCTCTTTTTCCTTTGTGGTGCCTCACACATGAAAAGGCAGGTTTTCTATAATTAAGATATACCCCCAGCCCTGCACAAGCATTTTATTTATTAAAAGAAACAAAAAAAGAAGTAGAGTGTATTGCATGTAATATGACTATTGCTTTGTTTTGTGGTGCTGCAGATCAAACCCAGGGCCTCAAGTCTCAAACATGCCAGGCAAGTTCTGTACCAATGAGTCACCTCTCCAAGCCTAACTATTATGATTAATTATTTTGTTTTATTCTGTTTTTGTTTGGGGGCCATGCCTCATGGTACTCAAGGATCACTCCTGGCTGTGTTCAGAAATTACTTCTGGCTGGGACCAGGAGACCATATGGGATGCTGGGTTTGAACTCAAGCTAGCTATGTGCTAAGCAAGCACCCTACTCACTGCACTATTTCTCCAGACACACTTCTTAACATTTTTTAATTTAATTTTCATAAAGTTGTCCACAATAATTGACTATGTTCAATATTTTAACACCAATCTCACCACCATTACACTTTCCCACCACCATTATTTTGAATTTTCCCACCACCACCTAAGTCTGCCCCACAGGTAGATGCTAAATAATTCATTTTGTATTGTTGTTTGTTATGAATAATTGACTAAAAATGATCCAATAAGGTTTCCTTAGAGGAAAGTGTGTAAATTGTTGTATCTCATCTTGGAGCCATTAAGCTCCTGAATAAGAGATCATTAAGATGTTATCATAGTTTGAGCCTTTGTGTGCTAATATATAGAGATATGTACATATCTCTATATATGTACATATCTATATATATATAGATATTTATCAAGATCAGTTGTCTTCTTCCTTACACCCCATCAAATATGGTGTGCTATTCTTGGTATATCAGTGGCATAAAGTATGAGATGACACCCAGCCACAAAAGCAGCCACACACTTCTGAAATTCCAGACTCATTATTATTATTACTATTAGAATTTTTGGGAAGTGCTCAGGATTGCTGGTTCTATTCTAGAAGTGACACCTGACAGTGCTTAGGGAACATTAGATGATGCCAGGGATTCAAACTGAGGCTGGCTATATGCAAGGCAAATGCCTTAATTCCATACTATTTCTCCAACCTTTATCTTCCTTTTTTATTAGTGCATTTCTCCTAGAGTCAGGAGGCCTGATTTTGAGTTCCAGCACCACCACTTCTATTTTCTATAAGACTTGGAAAGATACATAATCAAATCTCTCCTTTTTGCTTATTTAAAATGGTTATATAATAATCACCAGAGCACTAGTACTTGCCAGAGCAGTGCCTTAAGCCACTGAGTTATTTTCTGAACACCTGAAAGTATATACTTCCTTCTGGGGTACAGGTATATATGTCAGCAAATAAATAGAGAACAGAGATAACTTTAAAATTTAGATTGTTTAAGGGCCCAAGAGATAATCCCATAAGCTGAAAGCATGCTTTGCATGTGGGAGACCTGGGTTTAATACCTGGCACCGCGTGGCAGTCCCCCCAACATTGTGGGATGTGACCCCAGAGCACAGAGTTGGGACAAGTCCCTGAGCATTGTCAGGTGTGGGCCCCAAACCAAAAGAAAATAGACTAGATAAGTAGGTGTAAGATACAAATAGAAATCATACCTATACATTAATATATAAATGATATAAATTAAAAAGGATAGAAATAATTACATAAAACATACCATTGAAAGGATTAATTCCTGCCTTTATTCTTGAAATAATAGCTTCTTTAACTTCTTTTTTCTTTACACATCGAATACCCAAATTTTGAAAACTATAAGGAAAACAAACAACTTTCAAACTGAATAATAAATACAAGGACATATAAAGGAGGTTTTATGAATAAGTAGCATAAAATCAAGCATATATTTTATACTAAAATGTCAACATATTGTCAGAGAGTTATTAATGGATAAACTACACATTCAATGGCTATGATAAAGACATGAAGATAAAATTGTGGGAATATATTTCTAAATACACTGATAAAAAAAGAACATATCCTTCTTATATAAAGTATTCTATATCTATTCTTACCAATATGCACATATCAAGTACACCAAAGTAGAAAATTAACAGGGAGCAACAAAAAAGCTAGATTTCATTTCCCAAATTCATATTCAAATCAATAAAATCCATGTATTTGGAAATTTAAAACAAAAGTGTGAAAAAGATGTATACAGGGGTTGGGGAAGTGGTTTGATTTTGACTACATGAGTGAGGCCTTAAGTTTGATTCTCAAGCACTGCTTAAAGAAAAAGGAGAACCAAAAAGAAAGATGCCCATAGGCTCAAGTTCACAGATACAGTTTGCTGAACCCAATGAAGTGCTGATTACGTTTTTTTTTAAATATGCAAAGAGTGCCAACATTTTAAGAATATTAAAATTATGGTTAGAGCATGTAGGGCAAATGACTTGCTCACAGCTGACTGGGTTCAATCCCCAAAAGCCCATATGGTCGCCCACACCCTGCCAGAAGTGATTCTGAGCACAGAACTAGTAGCAAGCACTGAGGACCACTGAGTGCTCAAACCAAAATAGAACAAAGTCAAAATTAGGGGGTCAGAAAGAAACTACAGCAGGTAAGGTGATAGCCTTGCACAAGGTCAACCCAGATTTGATCCCTGGCAGTACAAATGGTCTCCAGGGCTATGCCAGAAGTGATTCCTGAGCAGAGAATCAGGAAATGGTGAGCCCTGAAAAGCACCAGGTGTGGCTCCCCCAAAATAAAAACAAACCAAAGAAAATCAAAATTTAAAAATTACTTACAAATATCCGTATTTCTTAAATCTAGAACATTTGAAAGTCCTAGCAACAAGTAGGATGGTATAACAGCAGCTAGCTACAGCCTTAGCCTCTGGACCCTATTTCTGTACCTGATTAACTCTACTTACTTGCCTACATAGTCCCACTGACATGTAATTTATGAGGTTTGGTTTCAGTACTAGTAGCAGAAGATGCTGTGCTACTGTATTGAATATTAGACCCATGTCATATAGTTTAAACTCATGTATCCTAAAAAAGGCACTGAAATTTATTATTTATGCAAAAGATGTTTTAATACTACCACTCATATTTAACCCAAGTTTCAAAATATCATTTATGGAAAACATCTCAATAGCTACAAATATTACTAATTTGCAAGTGTGTATATAGATGATGGTGGGGGAACTCCCTTGTGACCACCAGTCATACTTGTTCCCACATGGAAAAACCGTGACATCATTAAAGTCGGGTGGGTATGAATAAGGAAGCAAAACCTGATGATAATAACATTACTATTGGCCCAGACTTCACACATATTTCACAATAACAGGTTACTTGTCTTCTCTGCCCCCTTTATGCTCATGTTATTTTATCTTCATGCTCTTTGCATTCATAGTTTATCATTTGGTTATGTCCTACAATATCTCCAACATTTCCTTCCTCTGACTCCAGAACATTATCAAAAAAGAATCATAATTCTCTTCCTCAAAAGTTTTATACTTCTTTGAAAGAAGCTTAATTTGGTTCTCACTTTTTTGACAAACTATTTTAAGAACTTCATTTTAGGCTTGTTCTTCAAACCCGTATTCTCTCTTGCATACGCATCTCACTTACTTGTCTCTTTGCTTGCTTATTTCCACTCAGGAGAAGCATGTGTTCTCTCCCAAATACATATTTCCCCTCTTACCTCTCACAACTTTCTAAGCAAGTTTCATTTAACAACTACTTTGCTTACTAACAACAACAAAAAAATTCTTCATTTTAACATAGTCACGATTTGGCTTTCTTTAGTCTCAATAATTATATTTGACTGCATTCACAAAGTATTAGGAATAGTGGGGATTACTGAAATTCTGATATTAGGAAATCAAGGATTATAGAGACTATCTAAATAAGTTATTCATTTGTTCTAGTCAATCAGCAAGTTTTAGGTTTCCTTATGTGCCAAGATCTCTGGAAATGAGAGCACACAATTCTCCTAGAGCTTATAGTATAGTGCAGGGGCTAGCAAATTTGGCCTTCTATCTGTTTTCATGAACAGTGTTTTGGAATACAAAGTTATTTGATTACATGTTGTCTGTGTGTACTTTCTAGCTACAACAGCAGAGTTGATTAGTAGAAATAGACCATATGGTGTGCAAAGTCTATATTGTTTGGGTCTTTATAGAAAGTTTGCTGACATTCAGTGAAGTGAAACAGAGAAATTAAGTAACTAAACACAAAAAATGGTAAACCGGACCCATAGTAAGTTGGGTTTGTTTGGTTGGTTGGTTGGTGACCACATCCAGCTGTGCTCACAGCTGCATGCAAGGTGAGTGCCCTACCCTACCTGCTATACTACCTCTCCAGTTCCCATGACAAGTTGTATAAAAGTGATATATGTAATGTCAAAGATAATTGGAGAGCTGGGAGATAAACTTTTTTAAGGATGCATTGTAGTAACAACAAAAATGCACTAGAGAAAGAGAAGAAAAAAGATACATCAAAAGGAAGAAACAGAAGATGCAGATAACCGTAAAGCAAGCCACTATAAGCAAAGAAAAACTAAAGGAGAGACTGTGATTAGATGATCAGAGTCTCGAGTTCAAGGGGAGGACAGGTTAAAAAGCTAGAAATACAAGTTGATCATAGGATAGTATGAACCATTATAATGCTGTCCTTATTTGAAAAGCTTTATAAACCAGCTAAATATTTGGGGTTTTGTTTGTTTGTCCCCTTCCCCTCCCAGTGGTTCTCAGGGCCTACTCCTGGCTCTGAGCTCAGGGATCACTTCTGGCAGTGCTCAGGGGACCATATGGGATGCTGGGGATTGAACATAGGTAGGCCACATGCAAGGCAGGCACCCCATCCACTGTACAATCACTCTGGCCCCAAACCATTTAAACATTTTAAGTAAGGAGGGGTAACAATCCCATTTCTGGAAGTGATCCTTGAGCACTGTCAGGAATAGCATAAATGGGTGTGGCCCCAAAATATGAACAATATGCTGGGCTCATGACCCAGTGGTAGAGTGTGTATAAGAGGATTCAATTCCTAATCCTGCAAGGAGAAAAAAAAAGAGAGAAATAAAGTAATAAAATGTTTCCCAAAGTGAGTGGTTTCACAGTATAAAATGCTATGGGGGAGGGAGGGCGGAGCAGAGTAGTGCAGGGGTGGCAGAGTAATAGCACAATGGGCAGAGTGCTTGCCCTATGGGGAGGGCACTTGCTTTGCGTGAGGCAGACTGGGTTCGATCCAGGAATGAGCTCTGAGCACCAGCAAGTGTGGCATCCCCAAAATAAATAAAAATAAAATGCTGTTGGGGATCAAATAATGTAAATAAATTAAGGAAATATAAATAAATGATGAAATACTGCTTTCCAAGTGTGTATTACTAGGTACTGCATATTTGCTATTTAAGAAAAATGTTTCACTACATATTTATAAATGATTATTACTCTATGTAAGGAGTATACTAACTTTTTCTATTACAACTAGTCTCATTTTCCTCAGAAGGTAATACATGTTCCTTAAGAAAAATAAACATTATAAAGCAAATACGAGTTTGAAGAAAAACATAAAACCCCATTATCTGGTCTGGAGAGATAGTACAGCAGGTAAAGTTCTTGCCTTGTACACAACTGACCTGTTTGATTCCTGGCACCCCATATGGTTCCTCTGCACTGTTAGGAATGATTCATGTGCACAGAGCCAGGAAAAAGTTTTGAACACAGATAGGTGTGGCCCCAAACCTGCGCAGGTTTATCCTACTATAGAATTATGTTTATACTACAGAATTTTTCTACTAGCCTGGAGACAACTACTATTAATACCTTAATGTACAATTGCCACGTAGGGTGCCAAGGATTGAACCCATGGCAGCAGCATGCAAGGCAAATGCCTTTCCCACTGTACTATCTTTCTAGCCCTGTAATTATCTTTTCCATACAAAAACACATTTGCCACAGATTACAGAGACGAAAATGCCATGGAAAGAGAGACATGGAAGGAGAAGTGAGAAAAGGTGATGTGGAAGTAATGTAGTGGCAGGGGCAGGGGTCTTGGGCTTACCTCTGATGCAGTGGTGAGATTTACTTATATACATAAACCACTCAAGTATAAGCATGGGACCCAAAGTACAATAATTAAACTTAAAAATATGTCCGTTACGGAAACAGGTTGGGGGGCAGGGAGGGAAACTGGAGTCACAGGGGGTGGGATTAAAATTGTGAACTAAAAGCCTAAAATTCTATTGCCAACAACTTTGTGAATCAGTGTCTAAATAAAAACAAAATAAAGACTTAACAAATATATCTGCTGTGTTAGTTTAAGGCTATCTGGTCTTAATGGCATAGATAGAACAGTTTAGTCAGTCAATTCCTTATAGTCTATTATCTGAATTGTTTCTAACTTTTAACCATTACAAACAGATCACTAAGACTGAATTAACATGGTTTTCAGAAAGACAAATTCTTAGAAACAGAAAATGCTAGTTCTGAAGACATTTTTCATGCATTCACTCTGTAACTGTTAGTGTCTATAGAGAGATTTTATCTAGAAGAACACGGTGAATGGACCTTTCTCTGAGAGCTTCCCCAACAAAAAGTGAAACCATTTTTTAATCTTAGAACTACTGTTATATGTTAATTTTATAAAGTAACCTCCCTAAGCAATAAATCCAATTCATCTTTTCACATATGGCAATTGCTAAATTATTAATAAAAAGAATAAAAATATATGAAAGAAAAACCTTTCATGTTGCTCAAACTAAGAAAGAAACCCATAGCACAAAATAAGTTCAGGTTCACTTTACTAACAAAGTATCTTTACTATGAACTGAAAGGGTAGTACTTAGACAAATAGTACAAAAATTTACAAGTCCAGTAAATAAGAGTCAATAAAAAAATTAGCTGGCTGATTCTGCTAAACAATAACATGTAAATATATATAATTTGTACAAAATTATATATATTTACATATATATAAATAATACAAAAATTTACAAGTCCAGTAAATAGGAGTCAATAAAAAAATTAGCTGGCTGATTCTGCTAAACAATAACATATAAATATATATAATACAGCAATATATATAGTATATAGTGCTGAACAATACCATGTAAATATATATAATATTATATAAATATATATAATATAAAAAAATTAGCTGGCTGGTTCTGCTAAACAATAACATGTAAATGTAATATAAAATATATATATAAAATAATATAATTAAATGTATCCTTATTCTTAAATATGTCATTGACTGTACTTACAACAAAGGTCTGCGCTCCTGTCCAAATTCTGCTTCATAATAACCATCTCTGCAGTCTTTTCCTACCAAGTCATGAGGATGTGGTTTATATGGATCATTTTTTGTTACTAATGTGATTCTTACTTTTCCTTTTCCATAATAGTTCGCAATCTATAGAAAAACGGGAAAATAAAATGTATATTTCATAAATAAATTTCATCAAGAACTGATATACTAACTTGGAGTTGCATGTATACAATGTAGTTAGCTCTAGATAAAAATCAACTGACAGTTAAATGTGGCTTGGTTGAAATATTTCAGAGATTGCTACAGCTGAAGAATTTTTCTCTCAGTTTTTGAGCATATTACTTCTGCCCTAATTTCAATTGGTTATATCATTTAATTCTTATTTTCCTTCCCCCAAGTCCATTCCATTTCTTTGCTGTTATTATTTCTGTGATTATTGGGGCCTTTCTGTCTCTGTCTCATACACATACATATTACACACACACCTGATTGTAGTACATACACACATGTAGTTGCTATGTTCAAGATCCCTTTGGTTATAGTATTCACTAGGGATCACACACTCGGTTGTGGTTACAGACTATTTAGGTAGTGGTGGGTGGTTTGAAGTCATTTCTGGGGTCCTCCAAGTTTTACCAAAGATTTCGGCTTTTACTGTACTGCCAGGGGTCCTAACTAGCAAAGACTTTGGAATCACATTTGGGCATATGGGAGTGGTTCAGGGTGGTGCTGGGGATTGAACTCCTGGCCTCATAGCCAAGAACAATTTGCAAGACAGTTGCTCTACCATCTTGTCTATGTCCATCATTTTCCTTTTAAAATACATAGATTGATAACCAGAACAGAATACGAGAAAATGCTTAGAAGTTAAGTCACCAAATACCCTGTTCTCAGATTCACCATAAACATCCATTAAAGTTTATACTCCAGTCACACTGGAAATGACCGCATACCATTTTACTTAATATGTGAAATTTCATCCCACAAAAACAAGTGTTAATCAATAAGCAAACCTTAAGTGTTCAGTGTAGGCAATAAATCAAGTTAAATTTTATTTATCATTTACTTTTTTAATTTATCATTTATTTTTATTTAGCATTTATTAATCATTTATTTTTGCCCAAGAAATGCAACACAGGCAAGGGGTTCTAGGAAAACCTTAGATATATTAAATTAATTTTCCATTGCAGCGCATTCAGAAACCATTCTTGTCAATTTTTATTTTACAAGTCCTACACACAAAGACACAGGCCACAGTTTAAGGTGCTAGCACTTAGCTGAAGAGAGACAGATAGTACAGGAGTTTGGGCTGAATAGACAGTACAAGGGTAAGTTGTTTGCCTTGAACACAGCTAACTCTGTTATGATCACCAGCACCATACGTAGTTCCCCAAGCCCTGCTGGGAGGAGAAAGCCGTGAGCACCAC
The DNA here is from genome assembly GCF_027595985.1 of Sorex araneus. NCBI lineage: Eukaryota > Metazoa > Chordata > Mammalia > Eulipotyphla > Soricidae > Sorex > Sorex araneus. The sequence continues at coordinate 324,127,427 of NC_073313.1, read as the reverse complement.
CAAAAATGGCCCTCAAACAAAATTAAAACAATAACAACAACAACAGAAAGCTAGGATCTAGAATACTAAAAATAAAGGGAAAAGCTAAGCATGGGAGAGTAAAGGATATATTCTGGGTATGGGAAAGAACTTATGTTTTTGGAAGCTATAAAATTTGCAAGCGCAAACTAGGAAATATAAAAAATGCACACGGGGATGTGAAAGACGCTGGGTTCTAATCTTAATATCACAAAGCAAAGAAGCAAAGTAGCATTGTTGCACTGTCATCCCACTGATCACTGATTTGCTCGAGTGGGCACCAGTAACGTCTCCATTGTGAGACTTGTTACTGTTTTTGGCATATTGAATACGCCATGGGTAGCTTGCCAGGCTCTGCTGTGTGGGCGGGATGCTCTTGGTAGCTTGCCAGACTCTCTGAGAGGGACGGAGGAATTGAACCCGGGTCAGCTGCTTGCGAGGCAAATGCACTACCCGCTGTGCAATTGCTCCTACCCAAATATCACAAAACAAACAAAAGTTAATTTATGATTGGGAACAAGGTATTTAAGTAGTAAGTAGAAAGTAATACATGATTTAAAAAAAAATTTTTTTTTTTGCATTTTGCTTTTTTGCTTTTTGGGTCATTGGTCTCAGGGGTTACTCCTGGCTCTGCACTTAGGAAATACTCTTGGTGGTTCACAGGGGACCAGTGGGATGCCAGGGATCAAACTCATGTCAGTCACATGCAAGGGAAACACCCTGCCTGCTGGATTATTGGTCCAGCCCTATCCATGACCTTTTAATTTAAAACTAATTTGAACAGTGAACAGAAAGTCTTTCTGAATGAATGAGAAAACAATCATTTAAACCTATTAAGACATGCTAATGTGGGCCAAAGAGATAGTGGGCAGGGCTCCTGTGTTGCATACAGTCAACCCAGGTTCGATTCCTGGGACCCCATGTGGTCCCCTAAGCACTGCCAGGAGTGATCCCTGAGTGAAGAGCCAGGAGTAAGCCCTGAGCACTTGTGGGTGTGGTTCAGCCCCTGGTACCCCAGGCCCTGCCAGAACTGGCTCCTGAGCACAGAGCCCTTCAGCAATGCCAAGTGTGGCTCAAAGCCACCTCCCCCTAAAAACAAACTAACAAACACAATTGTCTTAAAGGATCTGAAGAACTGTATTTTATTATTCCCCTCAACAGCAGCTCTGTTGTTTTAAAACCAAAAAGAATTTAAATAAGACAAACTGATATTGCTGTCCAAATATGATTAAAAACTAGGGAATTAGAATACAATACAAAATTGTGCCATAAGCTTACTCTAGAATTTAGAATTTCCTTTCATTTCAACAGAAAAAAAATTTTGTAAAATGTCTATTTATAAAACAGTGAATTAAGACTTGCTGATAGGAGCTGGGAGTGATAGTACAACAGGTAGGGTGTCTGACTTGCACGTGGCTGACCTGGGTTCGATCCCTGGCATTCCACATGGTCCCTCGAGCACTGCTAGGAATAATTTATGGGTAAAAAGCCAGGAGTAACCCCAAGCATTGTCACATGTAACCCCAAAAAAGACCAAAAAAAAAAGACCTGCTGATAAAAGATTAAATAGTGCTTTTAAAATTCGCTCTGCTATAAATGCTGTTAATTGGCATTGAAGGAATTAAAACATATATATATATTTAAAAAAAAACACAAAAGAGGCCAGACAGATGGTATAGCAAGTAGGGTGCTTTCCTTTCATGTGACTGACCCAGATTTGATCATCAGCACCCAAAATGGTCCCCCAAGCCCTATCTGAACAGTTCCTGAGTGCAGAGCCAGGAATAAGCCCTGAGCACCACCAGATGTGACTTAAAGACCAAAAAACAGTTTAGTTAAATGTAGTATAGAATTATATATAAATACATATATATTTATATATACAGCACACTATCATAAATATATTACAATACAATAGTTATAAAAATATATAGAACAGGGGGCTGGAGTGATAGCACAGCGGGTAGGGCGTTTGCCTTGCACGCGGCCGACCCGGGTTCGATTCCCAGCATCCCATATGGTCCCCTGAGCACCGCCAGGGGTAATTCCTGAGTGCAGAGCCAGGAGTGACCCTTGTGCATCGCCAGGTGTGACCCAAAAAGCAAAAAAAAAAAATATATATATATATATATAGAACATATAAAACACACAGTATATTTTATAAATATATTACCAAAGTCACTTTGAATCAAAAACTATTTAAAACGTACAATAATATGAAAAGTGACAATATTTCAAATTAATAAAGGCACCCAGAACATCAGGACCAGATAATAAAGATAATTGGTACATTAGAAACCAAAAATTTTCTCCTTTAATATAGCCCCTAGGCTGCTAAGTGATTGTTGGAAGAATTCTGATTGAGTTTTCAAATACATGTTTTTAATTTGCAGAACAACTATGTTCTCCTCTGGAAAAAAAAGAACGCTTTTTCCTCATTAGTTCCATAAATGGGATCAGCAACTGAAAGCCTCCAATGTACACTAATCACTGAAAATCATTACTTAGATTAATACACAAACAATATGTTACTATTGTGTAGGAAAGAATTCAATACTTGCCTTGCATGTGGCTGACCCAGGTTCAATCCCACCTGGCAACCACATCTGGTCCCCCAATCCCATCAGGAGTGATCCCTGAGTGCAGAGCCAGGACTGAGCCCTGAGCAGCACCAGGTGCTGCTCCAAAACAAAAACAAACAAACAAACAAACAAAAATTGGGTCTTTAGGGTGTTGGGGAGATACAGAAGGGAACCTGGTAACACTGATGAAAGGAAGTTAACACTGGTAGTGGGACTGGGGCTGGAACACAGTATCCTAAAATTCAACTGTAAATAATTTTGTAAATCATGATGTCTTAGTTAAAAAAAAAACTTTTAAGTTAGAAAGCCAGAGTGATAGCACAGCAAGTAGGGTGCTTGCCTTGCATGTGGAAACCTGGGTTTGATCCCCAGCACCCCAGATAGTCTCCCCAGCTGCCCACCAGGTGTGATCCCTGAAAGCAGAGCCAGGAGTAACCCTGAGCACCACTGGGTGTGGCCCAAAAGCAAAAACAAAAACGTCAGCAAAAATATTTTGAAAAAAAAGCTGGGCCTTTAATATAACAGCTGAACCTAAAATAAGAAGCAATCAATATGAGACACACAAAACTGCTATTACCTGGATAGAAGGGTATGTTCGGTTGTTCTCTGTGCTGTGCTCCCCTGGAATGCTGCCTGCTGATCTTCCTTCACATTCATATCTAAACCGCAACCCCCTTTGCCTGGGCTGTTCAATGATCTCTATGTATGGATTATACCCACCTGAAAATGTAAAAGAAGGAAGGTGAGATTTGTACACAATACTGTCTTAACTATCTGGTTTCTTAAAAGTAAAGGACTCCCTTCACCCCCTCTCCGCCCTCCTCCCCCAGTAAATAACATGGCTGGCGGAGGACCGTGGAGACATATCAAGTGGTAGAGCACATTCCTAGAATGTGAGGGCATGAGTTCAATCCCTTTGAGCACTGCACCACTGAACTTGTGCTCTGAAACTGCGCTTCAGGGTGGAGCATCCCTTGGTGGTAGCCCCAGACCCTAGGCACCACTGGAAGTGGTCCTTATAAAACAATAACAACGACAAAGGACATAGCAAGGTTGAAATGTGATTATCCAAGATGCAACAGTAAATACAACCTTTCAAACCGAGCTTCTTGAATGACATGTCATTCACATCATGTTTATTGATCAGCAGCTTAAGGCTTAATATCTATAGATAATATTACTATGAAGTTTTGAGATACCCAACTTTTCATGTGAATGAAACAAAGGAGAATTTCCCCCAACAGTCCCACAAAAGGGTCAAAGAAGATAATCTTCAGATATTCAATAATATATATATTTATATATTCTATAGGTAAGTCAAACTATTTGATTTTATATTATACTCTTAATAATAAATTAAAGGGGGCTGGAGCAATAGCACAGTGGGTAGGGCATTTGCCTTGCATGTAGCTGAACCAGGTTCCATCCCCAGCATCCCATATGGTCCTCCGAGCACAGCCAGGAGTAACTCCTGAGTGCAGAGCCAGGAGAGCCAGGAGTAACTAACCTCTGAGCAATGCTGGATGTGAACAACAACAACAAAATAATAATAATAATAATAATAATAATAATAATTAAAAGACCACTCATTAAACACAAAAATACATTTATATCATTGCAAAAGGATATAAAAGTTTTTAATATCTTAACTGGAATTAAAAATTTTTTTTAATTGAATCACTGTGAGATACTGTTAAAAAGTTGTTAGTGATTAAGTTTCAGTCATACAATATTTCATCACCTGTCCCTTCACCAGTGTACATTTCCTATCTCCAATGCCCCAATTTCCCTCCCACCATCCCCAACACCAGCCTGCCAGTATGGCCATGGCAGGCTCTCTCTCTCCTCTCTCTTCTCTCTCTCTCTCTCTCTCTCTTCCCTTCCCCCCTCCCTCACTTCCTCCCCTTTCTCCTCCCCTCCCCCAGTCCCTCCCCTTCCCCCCTTTGGACATTATGGTTTGTAATACAGGAACTGAAAGGCTATCGTGTATATCCCTTTACCTACTTTGAGCAGGCAGTTCTTGTTCAGAGTGATTTCCAACTATCATTATCATAGTGGTCCCTTTCCCATCGTAACTGCCCCCTGCCCCCAACTTGTGACAGGCTTCCACCCATGGACCAGTCCTCCTGGCCCTGTTTCTACTGTCCTTGGGTATTATTGACAAAAATCCTAGGTCATTTAAATACAAATCAGGGACTTTAGGTGCCACTAACCTTTCTGGAGTCCCATCTAAATCTCTTCTAGAGTATAAAGTTCAAGCAACAGAAGAAAAGAAAATAACTACTTACTAGGGCAAGTATAATTCAAAATAAACACCTTTAGATACTGAGTACAGAGCCAGGAGTAGCTCCAGAGCATTGCCGGGTATGCCCCAGCCCTCCCTTCCCCTCAAAAGAAGACAATCAGTATCTTTAGAATGTTCTACTGATATCTGTAACTGGATGATTCTCAAAATGATTATGCTGAGTTGAAGAAGTCCTAACAAAAAAGCACATACTGTAGGATTCTATTTATAGAAAACTCAAGGATATGTAAATTAATTTATAATGAAAGATAGCTCAAGACAGAGGAGTCGAACAGATGGGGAAACTTCGGGGGTGATGGGTGTTAATCATCTTGATCGAAGTGAAGATTTCAAGGTGTAGATATATAAAAACCGAATCAAATTGCATGTCTTAAGTATATGAAATTCGTTAATTTTAAGTCAATAAGAGTAAAACACGTGCATCTTTTTATGTCAACTGTGGAAATAATAGTTCAATTAAGATATTCAAGTGTGTTGACCAATAGGATACGTGGTGCTTTTATTTCAGGGGCGTTTTCAGGGGTGTTACTATGTCTTCTATTTAAAAAAACGTACCTCCTAAGCCAGGGATATGGCTCAGTGGTAGAACACTTGCCTTGCATGTGTTGAAACATGGTCATGTGTGAATCCCTGTGTGTGGTCTTCAGCACTGCAGGGTCTCCCTGTAAGTACAGCCGGAAGCAGTACCCAAACACTGAGCAGGGGAGAAGCTACTGAGCATTGTCAAGTGTATCTGTCTTGTCCTGCTCCCCTAAATAAGTATCTTCCTCAACCAGTTTAATGATCGAAAGCCACAGTTAGGTTTCTCCTCTGTTATAACACAAGTATTCAGGAATGCTGGGTCTTTCCAGGACAGTATTAAGAAAGGTCGTTCTAATCCTATCCAGCCCCAATCTTAACTTTGAAGATCCTGGAAATGTTATCATCCCTTAAATCTTCTACCCTAAAATACAGGGATCACAACAGCACCTGTTCAGTGCTTATTCCTGGCTCTGCCTCAGGGATCACCCCTGGTGGTGCTCAATGGACCTAAAGGGGTCCCGAGGAATCAAACTAGGTCAGCACCGCCCACTGTACTATCTTTCCAGTCCTCTCAAGTTCTTATCAAGTGTAAGGCACACAGAACATATTCAATAAGTGGTTTCTCTTGTTATTTCAGATACTTTATTAAATGATACCCCAATACTGATATTCCAATCATATCAAACTGAAAATTTCAAGATTCTCAGAGCCAGCAAAGAAAACATTTCAAACTATTAACAATACATAAAGGGGAAAACAAAATTTTGTTTATGTTAACAGAATTCTGCTTATAATGACAAAAGTAAAATAGTCAGGAATGTATAACTATGTAAAAAAACCCTTAATAAAACAAAAGGTGGGGAGAGAGATTAAGGGTATGAGGTTAACTCACTATTCTCGAGAAATAGAACAATGGTATGATCAAAGTACAGAATAATAAAGTTTAAGAATCACCAATATAGGTGGTGGGAAATGCACACTGGTGAAGGGACATTGTTGGAACATTGTATGACTGAAATCCGATATGAACAACTTTGTAACTGTGATTTGAATGCTCTTGACATGGAGTGAGACAGAAAGGCAATGATAGCATTTGTTAGATGGAGGCTAATGGTAATAATACTGAGTAGCATTATTACTGTTGTCTAATTGGGAAAACTAACTTTACTTAAGTCCAAAATATTCAGCTTAGGGGCTGGAGCGATAGCACAGCGGGTAGGGCATTTGCCTTGCACGCGGCCGACCCGGGTTCGATTCCCAGCATCCCATATGGTCCCCTGAGCACCACCAGGGGTAATTCCTGAGTGAAGAGCCAGGAGTAACCCCTGTGCATCGCCGGGTGTGACCCAAAAACCAAAAAAAAAAAAATTCAGCTTATTCAAGTCCAAGCTTTTTTCTTTTTTTTTCCTGCACGGCAGAGCCTGGCAAGTTACCCCTGGTATACCTGGTATGCCAAAAACAATAACAACAACATGCTCTTCATGTTCCTGGAGCAAGCAGACGCCATTGGGCTACACTAGCACGCGACAGGGACAAATGAAGACATTACTGGGCCTGCTTGCGTAAACAGATGAACAACGAGATGACAGTGATACAGTGATGCAGTGATTCAAATCCAAAATATTTCAATTTTACTGAAAACCTTAATAAATCCATCTGGGTATTTAATAATTTCACAATACTTGTGTACCCTCATACTTGTGTACCTTTATATTTAAAATAAGACAAATTCACATTTCAGTTTTAAACATTTCACATTTTTTAATATCCATATAGTAGTATGTACAGGAAAGTACATTTCCCTCTCTCTATTTTTTTCTTTTTGGGTCACACCTGGCGATACACAGGGGTTACTCCTGGCTCTGCACTCAGGAATTACTCCTGGCGGTGCTCAGGGGACCATATGGGATGCTGGAAATCGAACCTGGGTCGGCTATGTGCAAGGCAAATGCCCTACCCACTGTGCTATTACTCCAGCCCCATTTCCCTCTCTATTAGTAGCACAAAATACTCAAAAGTAGTGTGTGTGTGTGTGTGTGTATGTATGGGGTGTGTGTGTGTGTGTGTGTGTGTGTGTGTGTGTGTGTGTGTATGGAGGTGGAGCAGGGTTATTGTCAGAGACCTAACCCATGCACTCATATTTGCATGGCAGTTATTCTACCACTGATCTACATCCCCAGGCCGCAATGAAATTTTAAAGCAATATTTTAAATTATTTATGTGGCCAAATTAAAGGTAAAATAAAGCCCTTTCCACTATTTACTTAAAGATATTTTGGTGGGAAATTGATATAGAATTATGTCTTTAATGGTAAGTGACTAATATGGGGAAAAGAGTGTGATAAAAGTGTTTGTCCTGCAGTTAACACTTTGCATTTGTTACACAATACTTCCTTACAGTAGAAAGTATATCCAGGATAAAAACTGTAGACACAATGAAAGATTAAATAAAAGCATTTTAAATATTCTTAAATTATAAAAATAGTATTAGTAATTTTTATCATATAATACCAAGCACTTTTTCAAACTTTGAGACCTGTTATTCCTATTATAGAACCTCATTCTCCCTTTTTCCCTTGGGGCAGTGGCAGGTATTAAACCAAGACCTCACATATGCAAGGCCACCACTCTATCATGAGCTTAAGTCTCAGCTATTGAAGAAATGCCTTTTAAAAAATAAAGTCTCAATAATAACCTATCAATGGAGTTTATGGTGATATTGAGTATTCACCCAAAACTGAAAATTCAATTTTGAAATAGCATAAAATGTTATTTATGTCAATTATACCAAATCCCGTAATTGAGGGAATACACACTGTTCTAGCTCATCTTAAATAAAAGGTTACTTGTTCTATTCCTTCATTAGACTTGAAGCCAGTGATTCTGACTTACTCATCAACACTTGCACACACATTCAGTTTATATCTGCTGAATGAATGACTGAAATCTAAAATTGTTTTTATTTGTATAAGTTATGCAACTTGTGCATTATCACACAAGTAATCAGATTTCCTTAGGGAGTTGGAGCAAAGGCAAGGCGGGTGGGGCGTTTGCCTGGCATCAACCCAGGTTTGCTTTCCGGGCATCCACTGGGCATCCCATACGGTCTCCTGAGCCCCACCAGGATTGATCTCTGAAAGCAGAGCCATGAGTGAATCCTAAGCACTACTAGGTGTCCCCACAACCAAAAAAAAAAAATTTTTTTTTTCCTTACTAAATTCAACTACTATGGAAAACTAGTGCTTTGGAGATATTAGAATCACTGTACCTTCATACTCGTCATACCCACTAGATAAGACATTTATATCACACATCAGTACAAAGTACCACTTAGCTTCCTCCCTCAGCACTGTTTGGAAATGCCTTTCTTCATGAAAATTAAAACATGCTGAAATGTAGTCATCTAAGAAGTGGAGAAGATAAAATATAAAGCAGGGAAAATAAGCACTGTTAATAAAATGATCTCAAACCACTATAGTTTTGAAAAGCACTGAAATGTCTTCAAAATTAATTCTACAAAATTGTTTGCGGTACTTTATTTTATTGTACTTTTCTTTAATACTATACAAATCTGGGATTGACCTCTCTATTTTGAACAGCATTGCCAAATGCTAATATAGACCAGTATAACATCTGAAGTGCTTTATAGGCTAAAAATTTATACATAACTAGAAACCAGGATTGCACCTCCAAAAAAGGTTATTTATAGTAACCATAATACTATTCTTGTTTTGTTTTGTTTTGTTTGGGGGGGCACACCCAGCTGTACTCAGGGCTTACTCCTGGCTCTATGCAAAGCCACCACTCTACCACTGAGCTTCATTCTCAGCTATTGAACTCGGTCGGGTCAGGAGTTTTACTTGCTGTAGTATCTCTCTGGTCCCATCTCTAAAGCACTTTTATACAAATTTCTTATTTTATCTCTTTTATCTTCATAAAAACAACAGAAATTATCCAACTTTATAGATAACAATAAAATTCAAAATTGTATAAAACTACAAATACATATATATATTATTATGGCTGGAGAGATACAGCAGGTAGGGCACTTGCCTTGCACACAGCCAACCCAGGTTCTATCCCCAGCACCCCATATGGTCTGCCAAGAACCACCAAGAGTAATTCCTCAATACAGAGCCAGAAGTAACCCTGAACATCGCTGGGTGTGGTCCCACAACAACAACAAAACAACATATTATTAACAAATATTACAGCTGGGGATCCCATGGTGTCAGACTCAAGTAACAAGAAAAGCACCTGAGGATAAGATAATAACTGATAACAGCAAACATCCTAAAATGTCTGAAACTAAGTTTTAAAATCTAAAACATCTTGGTTTATAGGGGAGTATGTAGAGCCAATGAAATCCCCAGAAAAGAGTTCATATGGGCGGTGATTATCTGAATCACCTAGGTAGCTCTTTCAAAACATACATGTCCTGACCCCACCTGAGATCTGTTGAACAGAAACAGAAATCTAACTAAAGCCCAGACATGTTTCTGAAAAGGTTTCCAAGCAACGCTAACACACCCCTGACTAAGAACCATTGCCCTAAAACATAAAGAAGTGGAAAAAAAGATGCACATATCTAGAGAAGTGATCCAAAAAAAAATCATACACAAATATGGGCTGGGTGATGGATAAAGCTAGGCAGAGATTCTGACTACTTGAATCTCCTCTTCTCTAGCGTTCAAAAAAGCTTATCCAAAAATGCAAGCAAGAAAAATACATAGGGATAGGCTTCGATCTCAGAGATTTGTTTATTTTCTTTATTTAGAACGAAACTTTGTTCTAAAATACAGCACACAGATGTCAAATATCACAGGTCAGATTCTAACCTCAGGTTTAAAAATATACAGAACTTCAAATGGTTTTAAAGCAAACGGACATTCTTTTTTTTTATATTCTGTTTAAAAATAAATTTCTATCTAGCATTCTGTCAAGTCAATGTATAAATGTTTCCATTTCTTAAAATTCTAGACTTGTCAGGGACACAAAATAATAGTTAAATGTCAAGTTACATGTCTAATAGCTCCAGTTATCTAGAGGTCCTTAGTCACAAACAGCTTCATTGAAGAAGAAAGCTAATATTTATAGACATGCATCATTTTATTTATTTTCCCAAAACAATACTGTGTAGTAGTTATCCCCCACTCCTTTTGAAAAATCAGAGTGAGAGAGAAGAAATAAAAATCAACCCAGATTCATCACTGACTAAAGTACAGGTTTATTCCAATACATGAGGTTGTCTTTCAGTTTGGTCTTAAGACTCTACGAGACTTTTCAGGTATTTGACATGAGCACCGTGAGGTAAATAAAAGATACAAAAGATTTTAGAAATAAAAATTCTATTGTTAGGGATCCCAGTGCTGCAGCTAAAAAAAAAATGATGAAAATAAAATGATGCAAGTTGGGTCAGCGAGATAATACAGCAGTTAAGGTGCTTGCCCTACCCTGCAACCAACCACAATTCAATCCCAGCATCACACAGAGTTTTGTAAGCAGGAGTGACTCCTGAGTACAACGCCAAGAATAGACCTTCAGCACTGCCGACAGCTGCCCAAATGCCTTCCCTCTGCCCCAATAAATATTAACTTCCAGAATCAAAAATATTTTGAATCTGTCCTGAGTAACTTAAGTATTTACTTGAATTAGCAGGACCAACTCATATTCCTTAAGATTGCTAGATTTAAAATAAAAATAACATGATACTCATTTAAATGTGTCAAAACATTTTGGAGGATATATAGTTATACATTATTATTATTTGGGCCATATGCTTACCAAAAAGACAAAGGAAAAGTCAAGAGAAAATCAAACACACGTATGATTTCCCTAATTTATATTTGAGAAAGATGCTACACATTCCACTCCAGATGCTCCCAGTTGTGACCGTTCATCTGATTCTTTACCAGCCATTTCACACATTCCTTTCACTCTATCTTCTACCTCCTTCTTTTATACAGATCACCTAATATTATATCACAATCATCTGTACTTTTTTATGCATTGCATTTCTAAAATAGCCTTTTTGTTCACATGGGCAGTTTTTCTTTACGTAGAAAAGGGCATTTGCATCAACTATCAATTCCTAACTCCCAGTTCTATTATTAAGATTAAACTGCGTCATTCTTATTTTGATTTTCTTCCCCTTCCTGAGGAGAAAGTTTTGACATTCATACCTGAGTTAGTAAGCAGTGTGTCTCATCAGAAATAATGTCATACACTTCGTACTATGTGATCTAGAATTAAAGAACCTTCCCACCAAAAAAGAATCTATAAACTTAAAAACAAACTGCTAAAGATAATACTATTTATGGGTAAACGGCTTATTTGCGCATAAAAATTTTGTGCTTTTTACTTGAGCAATGAGAGTCTTCAATTTAGACAAGAATTAGCTAATTTTACTTAGACTAGCCAGAAAAGAATCAGAAGTATACAAAAATAGTAACCACCTAACTATACAAACCTTATACAGGTTAAAACACATCTTTCTTTATGCTTCATAGTGTCAAAAGACTGAAATTCATTATGTCAAAAGACTGAAACCAAAGTTGTTTAAAAAATCAACAAAGACAACTTAGTAAGATTAAGTTGTGAAATTCTAACTAATTAATCTGAGAAATTAAGTAAAAAAAGTTTAGGATATCCAAGTCCCAGTTACTCATGACGTTTATATAATTTACTTGTGCGATTATTATCTATTCTATATTATATGACCAAACATTCAACTACACATACTTATTTACATACGACATCCGGTGAGTAAAAAGGAAATGGTCTTAAACGTGCAGTAATCAATAAAAATAATTCTTTGAGGTGTTACTATTTCTTTATTACAAAGAGTAACTAGATAATGATACAGTAAGATGTTTTCTACACTTTGGATTCAAGTGCTGTTTCAAAACAGAATGTGGATTTAGAAATTTATTTCATGATTTTTTTTTCCTCTAAGGACCTTACAACTAAGGAAAGTTCACCTGCCTCTCTTCAACATTTTTTGGGGGTTTAGTTTTCAAAGAACTAAATTACAGTTTAACTTGTTATATTTTTAAATAGTCCTATTTTAAGGGAACCATAGAAAAGGTGGGTGGAGGGGGAAATAATCCCACAGCTATCTATTTGCACCCCCCCTTAATTTACGGAAAAAGTCCTTACAGCAGCACGAAGTAATTTAAACAAGCTTTTAATTGTGTCACGTTTTAAAATTATGTGGGTCATACAACACTCATACAACGGTAGCTCTTCTTTTCAGAGAATTAAAGCATTAGATTAATGACTAACAATGTTTGATTAAACTATCAGCTGACTGACCTTATTTATAAATGCCTGTTATTCTTTATTACTTTCACACAAACCTTTTTCGAAAAGCAGTCAATTACCAAATATTTGAAATCACTTTTGCGCTCTTAATCTAGACAAAATTTGAATTTATGAATTTACAAAATTCTCTGAAAGTCCGGGGTCACTGCAGTGTGTAAAGAGAAAGTTCAAGTATTTTAAACTACACTTGTATTTTCACATGAAAACCACAAACTGAAATCAAATGTCATGTGAAACACCCCAATTTCCTTTTCAGCATAGCGCAATGGCTCTGCCATTGTTCTGCACAACTCTTTTTTAAAGTCCTTATTGCTTCCTACTTCCTTCTCTACTTGTCAGTCATCGTCAGTCTTCTAAGGGTCTCGGAGCCGACCCTGGGAGTTCATCACCTGGGTCTGGCATCAGCCCATCTCCTTCCTAGCGGAGGGTGAACGTCAGTGTTTAGGCTTCTCTGCCCGTTCGTACTCAGGTTGCTCCCTCTGCCGGGAAAGAGCCCACAGGAACTTCGCCAAAAGTCTGTAAAGCACCTATAGGAGCTCAAGATTCACTTCCCAAACTGCGGCCGCAGACAGACGCTCCCTCCTTTCCCCGCAAAGGCGTTTTCTGGTACACTTGGTTCCCCCGGCCCGCTCCACACAGTCCCCGTGTCCCCCACACAAGCAGTTTTAACCCTGAAAAGAAACGTTTCCGTAATGGATAGTGTTTCTTACTGTCCACATTTAAAAATCACGGGTATTCTAAAAACCCTTTATTTCCAACAACTGGTGGCGGGACGTGTTTAGACTAACTAACTAACTAACTAACTAACTGACTAACTAACTAACTAACTAACGCTCTTCCTTTTTGCTCCGTCAAGGGGTAACATTTCCACGGAAGCGCAGTGAAAGCACCTCAAAGCCTGAACCAGTTCACCTCCTTTCTGTACCAGTTTCAGCACCGCACCGGGGCGACGGTTCCCCGGCGCTGGGTGAAGTCAACCTAACCTAAAACCTCCCGGGAGGTCCCGAGGGTCAGCATTCCAGTCCTAACAACACAAAAGCAGCGCTGCAAGAGAAACACACTCTTCGACCCTCCCTCCCCGGGCCCTCCGGCACCCCCGGCCCGCCCGCCCCCCCCCTCCACGCCCCAACATTCACAGTCACTTCCTAATCCGAAACTCAACTCGTCGGGGACGTCTAAGAGTCCGACCATTCTAAAGGCATCACATGACAGCGATCACTTTTTAGAAGGCGGACAATGCTGCCAATCGAGGCGACGGTCAGCAGACAACCTCTCTCTAGACCCCCCCACCCCCCCCCCCCATGCTCCGAGCCGCGTGTCCCGGGGATGCGCTCCCGGCCGCCGGGTCGCCCGCGCGGGGATCATCCACTCACCCGAGGCCATGGCTCCGCTCCCCGCTCCGAGCGTCCGGACGCGAGGCCGCCGCAATCAGCCCGCCCGTCCGTTCCGGCGGCCCTGGGACCTCTGCCGGCGGGACCCCCAGTGGCCCTGACCACCCCCCGGAGCCTCCTCCTTCTTCCCGCCCTCCTCGGGGCCTGCGGTTCACACCTTCCCACCCCCTTAATTCTCGCGCTCCGGGACACCCGGCTCCGCGAGTGTCCAGGTTGCCGAGTCCAGGGGCAGGCAGGGGGCGGAGCGGTGGCGAGAGCGCGCGCCGGCCGGGCCCAAAGGCAGGCAGCGGGCAGCGGGGGATTTCCCGCCGCTGACGTCGGTCCTCGCGGCCGCCTACTTCGGGGGCGGGAGGCGGGGCGTCCTCGCGGCCGGCGCGGGCACGTCCGCACCCGGCCGCCCGGGTCCCGCTCCGCCCCCGCCGCCGCCCCCGGCCCGCCGCAGAGCCCGGCCGGCCGCGGCGGAGCGCCGAGCGCGAGGTCCGGGAGCGCCAGGGGCGCTGGGAACCCTGGGAGCCCTCGGGAGGTGACGGGCCGCTGCGTGCGAAAGCCGCCGGCTCCTGAGAAATCCCCCTCCTCCAGGTGGTTCTGGGGCGCGTGGCTTAAAGTTCAGGACAGGGGGAGAGGGTGCATTGACGTCGAGGGGACCGACGACAGCCCGGGAGCCGCTGGGGGCGGGCCCACCGGGAATGGTGGGGTTCGACGATCCGGGGTTTTCGATGGGTGGTTCCCCTTCCCGATTTCGCACATGCAAATCTTCGCCCCCGCACCGGCGGGTTGCGTGGTGCCGGCGTCCCAGTGCACCTTCGCGGGGAAGTGCAGAAGCGGCCCGTTGTCTTTTGGGTTCGTAAGGCCTGTATTTGCATACGGGGACCACCGCAGTCTCATTTTTTTTTTCTCCCTTAGATAGCTATGTTTTGAGGACGTCGTTATCTCTACGTATTTTACCTGCTAAAACGTTTTTCACTTAAGGCCCCTCGCACTGCGAGTGGAGAGGATGCTGTGTGCTTTAGATGAGTGGAGTCTCCCGCGTCCGACCCTGGCGTGTGAGCGAGTCTCCTCTGGGAAGACGTTCAGTGTGCTGAAGAAATCTATAATCTGATATATTTCGTGTGCTAAAACGGACGGTCCGTTTATGTAACTCATTCATAAAGTGCGCTTACCTTCATTTTATTTATATTTATATTTTTATTATTTTTTTATTGAATCATCGTGAGATACTCAGTTACAAAGCTTTCATTATTGGGTTTCAGTCATGCAATGTGCCAACACCCATTCCTCCACCAGGGTACATTTCCCACTACCATTACCTCAAATTTCTTCCTGCCATCCCCACCCCTCACCCACCAGCCTGTCTTAATGGCAGGCGTTTTAAAGACAGCAGGAGAGGGCTCGGAAAAGTGAAACTATTAGCCATGCGTCAGAAGAAGCATCCTTTAAAAAAGAAGCAAGCATCCTTTAAACTCAAGCTCCGGATTCTCTCCACCATAGAGGGAAAGTTTCTATCAATTTACTATACAAATGCCTGAAATTGAGGGTTTTATTCAGCAATGAAATATCCTCTTCACAAAACGTAGAAAAGAAACTGCTTTTTCACTGACTAGGCCTTAAACCATATTGGGATGCATATACTTAGAGAGTACAAAGCCAGGAATTCTCACTTTTAAGAATTCTCACTCTTGAGAAGGGAGATGCCTGCCATAGAGGCAGGTTGGAGTGGGGATGACTTGGGGGTGGGGGGTTGTGGAAACTGAGGACATTGGTGCTGGAAAATTACACTGATGGAGGCATGGGTGTTGGAACATTGTATGACCAAAACCCAATCATGAACAGCTTTGTGATGCTCTATCTCACAGTGATTAAGTTAAAAAAAAAATTCTCTTACCTTTATAAAGCCAGACACGTAAGAACCACGACTTCTCACTGTCTTTGCCCAAGGCAAAAACAACTAGTCTTGGAGTCCGGAGTCTGTAAGTTTAAGCTCCCACGGAAACCAGAAGACACTGCTATCATTATGGCTCCTTGGTGTCACATTTTAAAGAAGTGGGTCTCAGCCCTCTAAGAAAGACCTCGGGGGTGGGCAAAACTGGTAAAAACTTATTTTGCTTTTTAAAGGTTTACACATACATCTCAAGGAGACAAAGCTTACAGCTGTAGTTTTATCTAATGCAATGGTAGGGAATAATATGTTTTTTTTCTGCAATGGGCACATTTTTTTTTTAGTTTAGGGTGATTTTTTAAATTTTATTTGTCCTTGATCCTGAATATTAGACCTGTAAGGACTAACCAAAGGCAGATTTTAAGACTCCATTAGGTTGAGACAAATAATGGAAAATACATGTATTTATTTCTCTTTCACCTCCAGAAATTAATTGGTATTCAATTCTTCTTGAACTTAATAGTGGCAATGTTTGCTTGCTGAGCAAAATCTGTCAGTTGAAAAACCACAGACTATCCTAAACCAAAATGATGCTCTAATCCATGAGATCACAAGTTTCATCTCAGTACAACTAGAATATTGAGCAAATTAGTTTTATCTTTTATTTTTCAAAGACACACGTTCAGACCTCCCCTGTGTAATAGGATGACATAGTTATTTTCAGGACTATTCTTATTTACCATATGACTAAGGTATAGATTTCTATTAACTCATTTTTTAAAAAATATTTTTGGAGACTCACTCTGGCTTAGAAGTAAGATTGGGCAGGGTGTTTGCATTAGGTACCTGGACTTGAACTCAGGGCCTTATGCAATAGAATCATACACTGTGCCATAGAGTTATATTTCCTTTCACCATTATTTAAAATATTTAAACTCTTTCAGAAATGCAGTCCATGTTGCAAAAGCAAAAATACTTAGGCAGGATAAACTTAGGTAGAAAAAAATAGGAAGATTATAAGACAAGGTGATGGATGGACTAAAAAACTATAAATGAATGTCATGATTTTTCTTTTTCAGGAATCATGCTGGTTGAAAAGCTTACTGCTAAGAAAACATTAACTGAAGATTTTAGAGAATAGCATGAGATATTTTTCCTTAGTGAAAGTACAGGCTTTGATTCTGTGAGCCCTCTTTGATTACTGGGTTCAGATGATATTTGCCATTATTCCAGGTAGTGCCACATATACTGGTAAAATGAAACAAAATCTCTGCTTTCATGCAGCTGTGTCCTGTGTGACAGGTGTGGAGCAAATAAGATCATCAAAACTAGGGCTGGAGCGATAAGACAGCGGGTAGGGCATTTGCCTTGCACGAGGCCGACCCCCGTTCAATTCCCAGCATTCCATGTGGTCCCCCAAGCACTGCTAGGAGTAATTCCTGAGTGCAAAACCAGGAGTAACCCCTGTGCATCACCAGGGGTGACCAAAAAAGCAAAAAAAAATTAAAAATCACCTAAACTAGTATTGAAGTATTTTGTTTCCTGGAATGTCTTAGTGGTTGAAGGTCTACATTGTAGGCAAAAAGCTGCAGGTTCAACCCCCAATACATCATCAGAAGCCACCCCGGAGGCACTGACATTTGTGATCTCTGGCATCACAGCAAGAAGTATGCATCTTTAGAGCCCCTCAACCAAGTGTGGGATCCTGGTAAGCACAGCCACTCTGTATGTGAACAAGCAAGTGCCTGAGCATCATGATCAAGTGTGTGACTCCTGCTAAGCCTCACAACCAAGTGTGCAGGTCCACTAGGCTTCATAACAATGGGAAGTGTGTGTGTTCGTGTGTGTGTGTGTGTGTGTGTGTGTGGTGGGGCTTGGGGTGGATATTTTGTTTCTTGCTGTAAAGGAAAAAAGGCAGTGGGGATGGAAAGTGATAAAAGGTGAGAGATGCTCTGTGAAGGCAGTGTCTTAGCCAAGTTCTAGTTGATAAGAACTAGGCACCCATGTGAACATCTAGAAAAAGGACTGCCAGTTGTAAAAGTATTGGCTACCAAGAGCTTGATGCAAGGAGGAACTGATTGGAGGCTTGGAAAGAAAATAATTAGAACTAAATCAAACTGAATAAAGCTGAAGTATTAAGCAGGATCAGAATCATGCTAAATTGTATAGACCACAGTGAGGAGGTTGCGTTGGATTCCAGTTCTTCCAACACAAAGGTATTATAGACTCTTAAGTGTGTGATGGGCTTCTGATTACAATCTGGGGCATTTACTCTGGCTTGCATGTTAAGCTGTCAGTGTACACCAGCTAGGGGCAGGCAGAGTGGTGAAGAGGTAGTCACAAGAAGTAAAATTGGGGGGCTGGAGTGATAGCACAGCAGGTAGGGCATTAGCCTTGCACGCGGCCGATCTGGGTTCGATTCCCAGCATCCCATAATTCCATATGGTCCCCTGAGCACCACCAGGAGTAATTCCTGAGTGTAGAGCCAGGAGTAACCTAGCTGGGTGTGACCCAAAAAGGAAAAAAAAAAGTGAAATTGGTCTGGACTAGTGTTTTAGCAGAGGACAGAGGCTGAAAGAGGTAAAGGTTTAGTAAAATATTTTGTTGACAGAGCCAGAAGGATTTGTGGAAAAGAGTGGGAGGAGGAAGGGATCAGAGCAGCTAAGTCCTTCCTTTTTATTCTAAACCCTTGTTCTAAAGGGCAGGTAGCCAGGTGGAGAAATAGACTTAAGAGGCACAGTCGAGATTTGAGTTTTGGACATGTTATGTTACAGATGGTTCTTTAATAAATCACATAGCTGAATCTAAAGAATAATGACCAAGGGGAGAAATCAGACCAAAAAATAAAGAACTGGATGATACCACCTAAGAAAACAGGAGTGAGAGAAAAAAACTGTTAGTGTCCAAGTAGCCTCTAAATCTTACAGAACTGGTAGACAAGAAGAAAGCATATCAGTCATATATGAAGAAGAAAACCAAGAAACTGGTATCCTAGAGATTGTTTAAAAAACTTAATGGAAGGAGTAAGCTATGATAAATGATGTTAAGAGTCTGAGAAAGATCAGAATAAAGAAGTGATCTTGGAATTTTGAGACAGTATGGCAGGTAGATGTATTAGATGCATCTAGTATTAGATGCAATGCAAGCATCTAATCAGATTCAATGCTCAGCATTGCATATTATTCCTGGAGCCCTACCAGGAGTGATCCCTGAGAACAGCAAAGGAGTAAGCTCTGAGCACCGCCATGTGTACCTGCAAAACAAAACAAAAAACATCAAACAAAAGAGAAATGATCTTGGATTCAGCAGGATGAATCTTGATAAGTGTCAGAGGAATGGTAGAGATGAAACCTGAATTGGAGGAGGCTGGAACGATAAAGATGGAAACTCTGAGTGCAGACAGCTCTTTGACGTGTTCAAACAAATGGGGCAATAACTGGAGGTGGATGTAGAGTTTGTGCTATGGGCTATCACTGACAATGTTGCTCTCAACCGGCTATCACAATTAAGGATTATTTTTCATATGAGTCACAGGATGGTGTGAGTTGAGGGCTTTCTTCCAGGAGTGAGGGACCGAGGCGCTTCCTATCTCTGGCACCAGTATGTGGCCTTCACAGTCACTTGAACATACCAGGGATTATCTCAGTGATTGAGTACTTGCTTTATATGTGTGAGTCCCTGAATCAGTTCCTGGCCTCCACATTGAAGAGGAAAAAAAGAGTAACTCAGTAGCAGAGCTTATGTTACATGTGTGAGTCCCTGGGTTCAATCCCTGGCATTGTTAAACAGGAAAGAAAGAATAATAGACTGGACTAGTCATAGTCCTTCAAATATAATTTGAGAAATATAATTTGGCTATATGTCTAGGAAGAAGAGAGGAGAGTGGGTGTCTAGGAGTACTTTCAGTCTCTACCACTTGTAGTTTTGTTCTGGTTATGGAGGGTGATACCAAGATGTATTTGTAGAAAGCTGAGACTGGCTTAATAGGAAAAATTCAAGAGAGAGAGAGACAGAGAGAGAGGAGGGCTAGTGAGTGAGGAAAGGAAGAAATCTGCACTGGTGAGGGGGTTGGCTATAGATAGGAATGGGGCTACTTCCTCTGTGGTAACAAGAAGGAAGGCAGAGCAGATGCAGCAAACCTGGTGGAACCCAATGAAAATTAGGTATTCAAATTGCTTTCTTCAAAAAGTGAAGCATGAAGATTCAACTGAAAGTGTAGTATAAAAAGGGAATGGAGGGTTTAAGGATGAGGCAAAGTAGACTTTGGGATTAAAACTTTTGAAGATATGTCTGACTATGCTGAATGATATTTGAAATCAGACATGATATGAATGTAATATCAGATCAGTTAACCATGTTTTTCAGTAGTTTCCAATAAAGGGATATCAACTAGCACTATTATCCTGAAAAAGAATACAGGAGCCAAAGGAATAGTGTAGTCTGCTTTGCAAGTATATGGTCATGAGTTCAAATCCCCAGTGTCCCACATACATTGACTACAGTTTTGGCAGCTAAGCTGCTTGAGCCTGGCAACACTGCTCTGCTCTCTGTGATCCCTGAAGCTGTGACTTCTGGCTACTTCAGCCAGGTGTGTGTGAGTACCACAAAAAAAGGGGTTTGACCCCCACCCACCCTGGGAGCACCACAATTAACAAGATGTGTGAATTGGAAATGCAAGCCCTGGCAAGCACATATGAGTACCATTGCAACTCCTGGCAAGCATCACAGCTACAACTTAGGTACCTCAATTGAGGGTATGATCCCTGGTAAGCTCGTATGCAAGCACTACAACTAAAGAACTTTGGCTGTCTGGGTGATCACTGGTCATTGCAACAACAGAACAACAAGGGGGGAGGGAATAAACCAGCATACACAAGAAATTCAGAAAATTGAAGACTAAAGGGGAATATGAGGAAGTCTGTCTAATACCTCTCAAACAGCATGAGATGTCTTTGTGTCTCGAGCATTTTCTGCAGTGCCAGGACCATGTATCCAGCCTGGGCTGTTCCCTGGATTTTAGACCTATATATCCAGTTCTCTGCTGGGCACCTTCTTTTAGAAGCACTTGTGTATTGAAAGCTAACCTGCATAGCATCTTTTCCCTCAAGCTTACTGCTACTCTGATATTCCTTGAAACACCATCCATCCAGACACAGATTAGAAAGTGGAGAGCCATCTTTGATTCTCTCACCTCCCACCCATCAGTCACCATACCCTACAGATTTTACTGATCAATATGACTCCACTTCTTCATTTTGACTGCTACTTCCCTGTTCACATTTTCATATTTCACCTGAATTGCTGGTGTCATACACCTTCTGGCCCTCCTTTTACTTCTGACCCTTTGAAAGCCAGTCAACCCTATTCAAAACCACTGCTGTTTTAGTCATCTGTTCAAACGCACATCAGACCACACTGCTTTTATACTTTAAAGCCATGCACTGTTAGTTTTTCAAGCTAAGTAAACTCTTAGTCATGACCAACAAATTCCTCCTTAATCTGGCCACTGCCTCTTTCTTCAAGCCTCATTTTCTGCACTCTGTAACTTGCACTTTCACCTCATTGAAGTACATTGTAGCTTCTCATTTCCAGAAGCCATGCTGTGTCTTGTCCTTCTGCCCCTCTATGGATGCCTTCTTCTCTGCATAGAATTATTTTCCCCACAGACATACCATGTTCATGAATTCACCAAAATGGTTAAAATGTCCATTTTCCCAAAATTAGTCTATAGATTTAATTCCACCCCCGCCCCAGAAAGCCCCATTGTATTTTGTGTGGAAATTGAAAAGGTGGTTTCTACCCCCTACCTTGTTCCTCCTTCCTTCTCCCTCTGTTGATAATGCAGTGACTGAGGGTTGCACACACACACACACACACACACACACACACACACACGGTTGTGGTGTTTGAACATTTTGGTTGTGGTGTCATCAAGGGTCACATCTCAGGTCATATTGTTTGCACACCAGTGGTCCTGGGATCCCACTCCTTTCATTATGGGGCTTGCACACAGCCTCACTGGGAATTGCAGTCTTGGTCATGTTACTCACCTGGGTGTTTTGTGGTGGTGGTGGCAGTGCTCATTGACAGTCACACCTGTTAGCTGGGATACTTGCACATCTTGGCTGCAATATGGCCAGAAATTACTTGTGGCACTGGGGTCAGCAAGAGCTGCTAAGCAATTAGGGCAGAACTGCTAGGATTGTGCTTGGCAAATGTGCCAGCATTGGACATCAATTTCATGACCTCAGGGCCGAAGAGATGGCTCAGAGATCTGGAGTACATGTTTTGCATGTGGGAGCCCTGGATTTATTCCCCAGTACCACACAGTTTCCACCTCAGATCTTCTTGGAATAGCTCCTGAGCACCAAGTAAAGGAGTAAACCCTGAGCAATGCTGAGTGTGACCCTCACTTGCACCTTTCACTCCCCAAAAAGGGCTGGACAGACAGTATAAAGGTTCTAGCACTCACTTTGCTTGTGGCCACGCCTGGTTCAAACTTAAGACCACATATAGTCTTCTGAGCACGATGAGGAATGATCCCCTGAGCTATGAGTAGTCCCTGAACACTGCTAATTATGTCCCAAATCCTTCCCTACCAAAAGAAGACGAAACAAAACAAAATTTACCACCTCAAGCTTGCAATACAGGTGCTTTGCTTACCGTGTCATCTTCCAGCCCTGGACAAATTCATTATTTTTTTTCTTTTAATTGATTTTTTAAAGAACTGTGATTTACAAAGCTGTTGATAGTTGAGTTTTAGGCGTATAATCTCTCAACACCAATCCCACTACCAGTGTCAGTTTCCCTCCATCAGTACTTTTATATCCCCCCTCCCCCACCCTCACCCCCATCCCTACCTGTAAACTTAACAGGCACATTACAAAGTTCCCATGCTTACAGTTTAGAGCTCATGTTTTCAGTTTTGTTGAGTCTGTGCTTTGGATATATGGCTCTACCACTCACCCATATCACCAGTATAACCAAAGCCCTGATGCCTATTCACTCATTAAGAAGAAGTCATGCCAGAATCTGGAAAAAACCAGAGTGCCCCAAAACAGATGACTGGTTAAAGAAACTCTGGTACATCTACACAATGGAATACTATGTAGCTGTCAGAAAACATGAAGTCATGAAATTTGCATATAAATGGATCAACATGGAAACTATCATGTTGAGTGAAATGAGTCAGAAAGAAAGAGACAGACATAGAAAGATTGCACTCATATGTGGAATATAATGTAACTGAGAAGTACAAGTTGGCAACGATGCAACTTCTGGCAGATATCTCTCTGGACTTAGTTACTAAAATACTAAAATACAGAAACCCAGAACTGAGAGGCCGCTAAGTGTGGTCACTCGACCTCATACCTCTTCATCCTCAGCAATGGAAAACAAATTATCTAATGCCTCCTTTTCAGCAGGTCTGACTTTAGGGGAGAGACTCTCCAAACAATAATAGTGAGTTTTGTTGAAATATTGTATGCAATCAAAGTGAAAGTAAAGTGAAATTTATTAGTTACACAGGTGGGGGGGGCTAAGGGTGGGGGGGCTAGGGGCGTGGGGGGGTTAGGGGTTATGGGGGGGCGGGGTGGAGCTATACTGGGATTCTTGGTGGTGGAATATGAGCACTGGTGAAGGGATGGGTATTCGAGCATTGTATAACTGAGATTTAAACCTGAAAACTTTGTAACTTTCCACATGGTGACTCAATAAAAAATTAAAAAAAAAAGAAGAAGTCATTATTAAATGTATACAGCAATAATAACAAGATCCTAGAATATTCATGTATTGAAGAATAAAGGTAGATCATATACATCATCAGATATTTAATTTTATTGTAATATGACATATATTAAAATAATGTGATATTAATAAACAATAGACTGGGCTCCAAAATTCAGAAATAGATCTACACTCATACATGCTGATCCTGAATACAGCTCAATGGGAGAAGAGGTCTTTTCAATACCTAGTGCTGGGATAAATTCATTAGCTTGATAGAAAATAATGAAAACTGACCCCCAACCCAAAATTAGATTATAGTCAAAATACTCTTAACTGGGTTATGGGCCCTAACATTGCCCAGGGCTTAGGGGGGTTGGGATGAGTAAGAGAAGATGACAGTGAAGGTATAGTCTTGAGAGAATCCTTCCAGAGGATAAGCATTTTGCATGAGAACTAACCAACTTTTCAGGAATGTGAGGATACAGGAAAAATATCATTTGGAGAAGAAAGTACATATCAACAAACAAGATGGATGCAGAAAAATAAGAGTCCTTTGGATGCCTTAGTGCTGGACAATGGAACTGGAAATGGTGTTTTCCTGTTATTTCATTTGGTTTCTCCAATATTACTAAAATTGATCAATCTCCTCTGCAGTAAAGCTTGCTGGAAGTATTGTATAGAGGGGGGGGGAAAAACAGAAGTTTTAACATTAAGCTGAAGGACAAAGCTTTCTAGATTTCATATATATATTTTTTGATGCCTTAAGACTTTGTCCTAACAATGCAGTTGAGAGGATAAAGTAATATGTGAATATGTGAAATCTTTCTCCAGAGAGTCGGAAGTGAAGGGCTTTTTTTCTAATAACGTCATGTACTTAGACCCAGGAAGAATTGTGAATTAATTAATTGAAGGGTTTGAACTTTCCCAAGATCTTCAGATCTGGAACAAGTGTAGCTGCAATAGTTTTCAAAACAACATCCACTGGACAAGTTCAATTAACTTTTTAAAACATTGTTTATTTACTTACTTGTTATTTTGTTTGGAACCACACTCTGCTGTTCTGATGGCTACTTCCAGCTGTGTGTTTTGAGATTGATCTTGGCAGTGATACCATATGGTTGGTTCTCTGGGGATCAAATCCAGCTTTCTTTATGCAAAACATGTGTTCAATCTGTTGAGCTATCTCTCTGATCTGAAAGCTAGCTTAAGAAAGTGCACTTTCTAAAGGTTTTTTTCATCATATTAAACCTAACACAGAAAGGGCAAGTGCAAATAAAAACTAGGTTTTATTTATTTATAAATAAAAGGTTTTATTTATTTATTTATAAAAAATGTAGGTTCACAGAATGCATATATTGAAAGGATATATATAATGCGTTGATTTTAAAAAATGGTTGATCTATTTAATAGCATGATTTCATGTTTATGTAAGAGGTTGGATTGTTTTAGGTATCAACCTAGTAATTTAAATTTTTGTAATTTTAAATTTATGCTTGAGAAAAATTCCTATAGCTGCTAAACAATTGAAAATTCTAAAATAATAAATTAATTTACTGAAAGCTTATATTTCTTTTTGTGCCCTGGTAAACTTAAATTTGACTAAACTGTTCCAAGGCCAGAATAATTATAAAACAACTTTCTTATTACATTATTTATAAAACATGTAACAATATTTTGGGTTGAATGGAAATTATTAGAAATTTTAATACTTGATTAGATTCTCTATTCTTTGTGTATTAATTAAACAAAATCAGATACTCTATCACTGTCATCTCGTTGCTCATCGATTTGCTCGATTTGCTCGAGTGGGTGCCAGTAACGTCTCCATTCATCCTTATTGTTTTCAGGGTCAGGGGAATGAGGCCCGTTATTGTTACTGTTTTTGGCATATCGAAATGCCACGGGTAGCTTGCCAGGCTCTGCTGTGTGAGATTCTGCATCTCTCTCTTCCGGGAACTTTGTTTTATAGTCTCTGGATCTTGGCCGTTGATGAGATTACATGGCGCTGGGGAGTTTGTGGGTGTGACTGCCAAGCTACTGGAAAACTGAGGATTTGGGTGGAGGAGACCCAGTCCCGATATGAGCAGGCTTGGAGATCTCAGCCATGGGTTGCACATACCTGGGTTCCTCTGATGGTTCCTTCATGGGTGAGGCTCGATCGATGTGGAGAGTGACCATGCGGAGAGTGGCTTAGACATTGCTATTGTTGGGTTCTGGAGGTTTTCAGCTGGCAGGGCTCTGCTTGGGATGGGGAGGGAGATTCAACCCACTACCCTCTGAGAGGCCCCGGAGAAGACAGCCTGGCACGAGGGCAGGAGATTCTGAAAGAAAAAAAAATACATGTAATAAAAATTAAAGTGAGTCAGATACATAACTGAAAAGTAAAATAAATCTTTTAGAAGACAACAGAATAATTTAATTATTTTAGGATAGAGATTTCTTGAACATTAATCAAAAACACTACCAAAGTAAGAACAGATAAATAGGACTTAATCAAACTGAACCTAGGAGCCAGAGAGGTAGTCCAGAGGGTCAGGCACTCAGTGCTGCATGTGCACCACTCAGGATGGATTCTTGCACTCCATTTGGTTCTCTGAGCACAAAGCCAGGAATAAACTCTGAGCACTGCCAGGAGTGACCCCACAAATCAACAATGACAAAAAATCCAAACTAAACCTAAAGTCATTGCTAAGAGAATGAAAAGGGGCGCCCTAGACCATGAGTGTGGTAGTCACTGTGCAGGCTGGAGCTGTTCTGACATGTTTCCTTGGCTGCATAGTCAGTTAGGAGCCCAGTGATTGCTCAGGAGGTCGCAGTCTCTGGCCAGTGCCTACCTACTGGGTGGGCTGTCTTTGAGCGATCACTCCCCATTGGGCTGACTGGTGGCATTGGGAGGTGTTTTCTGTTTGTGTTCACTTAAAGAAGGTAGGTTTCTGAGAGGAGGGGGGGTCTGAATATTTTTTAAAATTTTATTTTATTTTTATGAGGTTGTTCACAATAATTCATTACGTTTAATATTTGAACACCAATCCCACGACCATTGCACCCCTATGAGATTGGTTGCCTTCTACTTTATACCCCATCAAATGTGGTGTGCTACTCTTGGTACATCAGTGCTGTAGAGTATGAGAGGTCGAGTGGCTTCACGCTCCAGGAATTCTAAAATTTAGAATACGATTATGCAGCAGATTCACTCATGAGTGAGGCTCTTCTGAGCCTGTGGAGAGCGTCTGTGAGCATGGAAGCGATTGAGTTCTGGAGTTTTTCTGCTGCCGGGGCTCTGTTGGGGCAGAGAGGGAAACTCACTTACTTCCCTCCAAGTTGCCCTGGAAAAGACAGCCTCTAGGCACGGGGTCTGGAGGCATCTCTGCAGCATGTTATTCTATACTGATGATTTTTTAAGGGTGTGATAGACAAATCAGTTTGAAACTCTCCGATTTACATACTTCCCAAATGGGAATGTTACCTGAGTTCTGAGATTGTACTGTCAAGTGACAGAATCTAAGGCAGAGGAAGTCCTAGGAATTTCTCTTTTGTAGTCACATCATACAGTTGTGTATAATCCCTGAGCACAACTGGGTAGGACCCATAAAACCAAAACAAACCAAAAAAGTATTTTTCTCTTGATTTACACAGTAGTTGCAGTCCTGAGAAACTTCGTATACATTAAGACAAAAATTTAAAATCTTTCATGTATAATGGAGCTGTGTTTTAGGCTTATATTATTATCATAGACTTTTAATCTACATAAATGGGAATGTCTGGCAAGAAGCAGGATGTGCTGGGAGACATTCTTGGCTCTGATGAACTCCACCTTGTAGGGCATGCAGTGTATCCTGTGGTGGATGCCAGTGATACCTCAAAATCACTGTGGCTGTGAGACCAATGAACCTTTGTATTTGGAGATATTTATTAGACTTCTTTATATTTATAATTAAATGCCACTATAATTGTTGGCAGTAAATTTTATTGCTGTCTTTTTATGATACCATCAAAAATAAAAAAATTATTAGTAATTGAAAGTTATGATACTGTTGAGCATATGATTCTTGCTCTAAAAATTATTTAATACAGAAGTATAATTTAAAACTCAGGGCCAGATTGATAGTACAGCGGGTAGGGCATTAGCCTTGCACACAGCAGACCCAGGTTCAATTCCTCAATCCCTCTCGGAGAGCCTAGCAAGCTACTGAGAGTATCCCACCCGCACAGCAGAGCCTGGCAAGCTAACTGTGGCATATTCAATATGCCAAAAACCGTAACAACAAGTCTCACAATGGAGATGCTACTTGTGCCCACTTGAGCAAATGGATGAACAATGGGACGACAGTGCAGTGCTACAGTGCATCCAACAAGAGTTCAATCCCCAAGCACCACCAGGAGTTAATTCCTGAGTGCAGATGCTGAGCATGGCCAGGTGTGAACCTCCCACCCCCACATAAAAGCAATTCCCCAAGGGATCTCAGTGGGGGACACCACCCCTTCAATCTGGGAAGACTGCATTCTAGATCCCTGGTACCCCAATAAAAGTGAGCTCTGCTTCTGAAGTGTGCATCCACACTGAGCACTGCAGTCAGATGCATGCTCCTTGGGCATCACAGCTATCAAAAAAAAAAAAAAAAAGGAAAAGGAAAATTTTGAAAAAAAAAAAAGTAAAAAGTCCAGGGGACAGAATAGCTATTAGATTACATGCTGAATATGTACCTGACCTGGTTTGATTCCTGGCACCACATTGTCCCACAGTTATCGTTGATGTAGTCCTGAAGCCCCCCTAGCATGCTGGGATGTCCCGGGCATCAATCACTAGTATGTCAGGGCCCCAACAACTTTGTACCCTTGGGTCCTTCCACTGAACCGCGTGAGCCTGGTTGGCCAAGAATCTCAGTGGGGTCCCAGGCTTCCTGAGTACTACCTGGGAAGCTAAAAGTCGAAAAAAAGAGATCAGTGGTAATAAGGGAAGTCAGAAAAACAATGGAAGTGTTAGATAGGGTTGGGTAAAATGTTTGGATGTCTTGGGGGAAAAGGGTTCAATTAGTCAACCAGGGAGTTGAAATGGATAAAGGGGCAGAAAATACATGGCTTTGTAGCCTTTGAGTTGAGCAACTGAACTGAACAGGGTCAACTTAACGACTATTATGACTATTATGAGAATCCAACACCACACTTGGGTGACATGTTTTCACTCCCAGTTGATATCCACAGATTCTGGAGTTTGATTAGAGGTCTTTCTTGTGAGCAGAATAAATTGTTCTTTTGCTAGGTCTTGGACTTTTCCAAGTAGAAGTTATTTGGAAAGGAAGAAGACTGCTTTGTGCACAAGGAGGTAGAGTGAGAGAGCCTTGAACAATATTTATTTATTGTTTTGGAGTCACATCTGGTGGTGCTCAAAACTTACTCCTGACATGGGTCTCAGGAGACTATGTGGGGTGCCTGGAATCCAACCTGGTTCTGCTGTGTGCAGGACAAGTATCCTATCCATTGTACTATTGCTCTGGGACCCTTGCATAATATTTAATGGAGGCTGTGAAAAGAAGTCATGAGTTGCCCCTGTGCCTTAACTAAGAGCTCTTGCTCTGCAAATAACATACTTTGATTTAAGCCTTAGCTTAGCCATTTCATGTACGTGGGAAATTGGTCGTCACCTAATCTCTCTGGAATGGTTTACTCACCTGTAAGATGAGGATAATACTCCACTACCAAATGTACTCATTATTTAAGAGTCTTTGAAATATAAAAAATGTTAAAACATGTTAACAGGATTTCCCTTCACACACATAATTTTTTATTTTTTTTAGTTTTAATTAGTGAATCACCGTGAGGGTACAGTTACAGATTTATACATTTTTGTGCTCATGTTTCCCCCATACAAAGTTCGAGAACGTTTCCCTTCACCAGTGCCCATTCTCCACCACCAGTAAACCCAGCATCCCTCCCACCTTCCTCCCACCCTCCCCAGTCCCGTCTCCCTCCACCCCAAACTGCCACTATGGCAGGGTATTCCCTCTCGTTCTCTCTCTCTGATTAGGTGTTGTCCACACACATATTTGATTGTTAAAAATTTTCAAACATACAGAAAAATTTTGCAGAAACTTCATATACTAACTAGATTCTCCCATTGATATTTTACTGCACTTGTTGTATCACCTCTCAGGCCATTTTTCATCCCTTTATACATTCATTCATTTATCTTATTTTTTATTAATTTAAAAATAAATTGTAGACATCCATGTACCGCTCCCTAAATAGCATGCACAAAAAGTTTTTTTAATATCTGTGATAGAAAAACATGTCTAATAACTAGACTGAGTTATTAGAGAATCTGATTCAATGTGTTTCTACCTTTCTTCTCATTGATACCTC
This sequence comes from Sorex araneus, assembly GCF_027595985.1. Classification (NCBI taxonomy): domain Eukaryota; kingdom Metazoa; phylum Chordata; class Mammalia; order Eulipotyphla; family Soricidae; genus Sorex; species Sorex araneus. Next base: position 324,097,323 of record NC_073313.1, on the reverse strand, counting down.
ACTTACCCATGTTACTTTCCCTTTGTTACACGATTTATATGCATATTTATATAAATTTAGATTGCAGCATTCTTTTATAATTGATTAATTGGGACTAGTCTCAGTTAGAGCACTACATGTCACTATAATGACAAAGGTGTTCACTGTCAAAGAACAAATAGTCTCAACTCAATTATTATAAGGGAATTTAACTTTTGCTGTTGGCTACCCTTTATTCCTATTCTGTTTACTTACTATAGAAGGTGAGATTTTTGTTTTAGTTTTGAGACTAAAATTTAAAATATCCTCCCAATGAATTTCATAAGGGGGAGAAAATAAGAATTAGGAACTATAAAAATGGTTTATTATTATTATTGAGGTAATATATTTTTATTGAATCACGGTGAATTACAAAGTTATAGTTATTCATGGTTGAGTTTCATGTATGTAATGTTCTAACACCAGTGTCCACTCTCTCCCATCAATATCCTCAGTTTCCTCCCAGTCTCATGAGCCCCAACCAGTAGCGAGTTTGATAAAGGGGCAGAAAGTACCCTCAAAGACTAAAAAGCCAGTCCTTGTGGTCTTTGGGCACTTGTTATTCTCCTACTACATCTCTTTATATCTTGCTGAATATAGTACAAGTAGGATTAATGTTCATGCTTTATTGTACAAGGTTACTGCACCTCCAATTATCACCCAACTGCCGAAGACCCAGCACCCCTGTCCTGATGTCACCTCTGGTCTGCCTCAGACTTCCCCACACCTACACTCCCATTTGATAACCTCAGTTCTGTTTATCAGAATCCAGAGGTTTGTTTTCATTGGACATTGTTCGTTCCCTTGCTTTGTTTCTTTATATATCACATGTGAATGAGATCACTGATATTTGTCCTCCCTCTGACTTATTTTCCTTAACATAAACACCACCTAGTCTTATCTAAATTGTAGCATAGGCAGGATTTCATCTTTTCTTTTCTCTTTTTTGCAATTTTTTTTCTTTTTGGGTCACACCCGGTGATGCACAGGGGTTACTCCTGGCTCTGCACTCAGGAATCACCCCTGGCGGTGCTCAGGGGACCATATGGGATGCTGGGAATCGAACACGGGTTGGCCACGTGCAAGGCAAATGCCCTACCCGCTGTGCTATTGCTCCAGCCCCTCTTTTTTGCAATTTTTATACATATTATTCTCATAAGGTAGTTCACAATAGTTCATTGCAGATAATATTCAAAGACCTATCCCACCACCGAGCACCTTCCCACCACAATAAGAGGGAAGTATGTGAAGGTTGTTGTATTCATTCTGGAGCCATTTAAGCCCATATATAAGAGAATACAAGCAAGTATATTAAAACCAAACAAATGTGTCTACTTTTCGTACATAAGTGAGCTAGAGTATAAGAGGTTATGTGGCCGCATTTGCAGCTTTATGCTCCAGGAAATTCTGTGTTGCTCTCTTCCAGGAACTTTAGTTTATAGTCCTGGGTCTTGGCCATTGATGAGATTACATGGGACTGGGGGCAGTTTGTAGGTGTAACTGCTACTGGAAAACTGGGGAACTGGGGGGAGGAGGCCCAGTCCCAATCCAAGCAGGTTTGGAGGTCTCAGTCACGGGGCCCGAATACTGGGTTTTTCTGCTGGTTCCCACGTGGGTGAGGCTCGTCAGAGTATGTGGAGGGTGGTTCATCTTTTATTTTGCTGAGTGGTATTTCACGGTGTAAATATCCACACGTTCTTTATCTACTCATCTGCCGTTGGACTGGAGGTGCTTCCAGATCTTGGCTATTGTACATAACACACAGTGAATATAGGTGCCTAAATCAATTTAGATGATCCCAGTAGATTTTAATTTTATTTAGCACATTGAAGCATTCATTGAAAATGCACTGCTCACAGCAGTGGGTAATATAGAAGCAGGGTTATGTCACTTTTGGTCACATGGAAAGAAAGTAGGGAAAGCTGAATATTAGGCCGACCGCTGAAGCCTAGCAAGCTACTGAGAGTATCTAGCCCGCAGGACAGAGCCTGGCAAACTACCTGTGGTGTATTCAATATGTCAAAACCAGTAACAATAAGTCTCACAATGGAGACATTACTGGTGCCCACTCGAGAAAATCAATGAACAATGGGATGACAGTGACAGTGACTAAAGTAGAGATGTATATGAGAGTGCAAGCTGAGTGTTTTTTTTTCCCTGATTGATTGTAGCTTGATATTTGGTGCTTAGTTACACCATATCTCCCAGCTTCTCTTGATTCCATGTTCACCAATTCCTGGACTGGGCTGAGTGTGCAAGCACCACACCTGATGTGACTCCTGGTAAGAATCACAGCTAAAAAGAATATATTTGCACCATTTGTGTGTGCAACACCAGCAACAATGACATAAAGAGGAGTAGGGGAGAAGGGGAATAAAATTTATGGGGATGTGATTCAGTGGTAGAGTTCATGCCTCGAAAGTGTGAGGCCCTGAGTTCCATCCCTGGCACCACAATCAATCAACCAAGAAATGGAACCTAATTCTGGAGGGTCAGAAGTTTAATCTTACATCATAGGCAACAGAGAACTATTACAATTTCTTTTTGTTTTGGGGCCATACCTGGCATTATTCAGGGCTTACTCCTAGCTCTTTACTCAGGGATCGCTCCTGGTAAGGCTTAGGGTACCATATGGGGTGCCAGGGATCAAACCCAGGTCAGTCACGCGAAAGGTAGTCATCTTGTCCACTGTACTGTTGCTCTGCCTGCTCCCACACCCCCCACTGCAACTTCTTACATTAGAAGGGCACTATAGTAGAGGAAATGTCTCAAGAAAATCAAACTGGTCTTGCTCTCCGCAGCTGCACAAGCGTGAATCCAGACCCAGCAAAACCTCTTTCGGCGTGGGCAACTCCTCGCAGAATGTCTCCAGCCTGAGAACTAAGCCTCGGCCCTGTGCCCGCCCAGGAGGGGAAAGGTATTTCTCTCTCTCTCGCCTCTTTCTCTCCGGGGATGAAGGGCGTGGTGGCCGCCATATTAAGACGACCACAGATGGGATTTACGACAAAAGCTGTAGCAAAAGGACACGAGGGTGCTCTTGGGAAGGTGGGAGGCACCGGCCCCTCCTACCGCCGAGATGTGATCCCGGGGGCCGCACGCATGTGCGGCCCCTCCGCAGCTGCACAAGCATGAATCCAGACCCAGCAAAACCTCTTTCGGCGTTGGGTTTTCAAGCCTGCAATTATCTAATATCTGGAAGAAATCTCCCTGGACTTCTTATTAAAGTACAGAAATTCAAAACCGCGCGGCCGCTACTGCGGCCGTGCAACCTTATTTGTCTTCACAGTAGGTCTGAATCTAGTGGGGTACTCCTAACAACAATAGTGAGGTTTGTGTTGAAATATTGAATGTAACCAAAGTAAACAGATTGTAAAATGAAACTTATCAGTTACAAGGTAGGGGGTGGGGGGGCGGGATGGGAGGTGTACTGTGTGGTTTTTTTTTTTTTTTTGGTGGTGGTATATGGGCACTGGTGAAGGGATGGTTGTTTCAGCATTGTATAACTGAGACCTAAGCCCGAAAGCATTGTAATCTTCCACACGGTGATTTAATAAAATAAAATTAAAAAAAAAAAGAAAATCAAACTGGTCTTAAATAAACCCTCCACTGAAAGGTTATTGCAATGAATTATCATTATAAAAAGAAATTATATTTTGTATAAGAATAAAGTGAAAAGGAAGAGGAAGGCAAACACTCTAGAGATATTTTATAGGAGGAATAATTAACTGGATGGTGGCAATCAGCTTGGTGATTAGCTGGACAGAGGGAATTAAGGAGAACAAGGAGTCAGAGAAAAATCACAGATTTTGAAGCTAGAAAACTTCTTATACAGCAGTTACAACAGCCCTGGAAACAAATAGATGAATTCATAAGTAGTTTGAAGTGTGACAGGTAAGCCCATCATGCCACTGTCCATTCTGCCTGTTCTTTAGTGTATCCAATGCCAGTCCATGTATCACTGTTTTTGAAGCAAAAATTAGGGGAATTGGGACAGTCCCTCATAGTAAAAACTATAGCTCTGAAGAAACCTGCCCCACTCACCTATTTTCATTTAAGGAACTGAAACACAAAGTTTGTGAACACCTGGAGAAATGAATCTTAGTACATGAAAACTCTCAAAGCTGTCATAAAATATTCACTTATGTTCCCTTCAGAGTTCTTTCCCATGCTGACTTTGATTTATCTTGTTTGTTATTATGAGCTCTGCCTGCAACACAGATCTGATGGTTTGGGCTGAGACGGACCATCAGTACTTGGAGGCCCCCAGTACTACAACTTTGCAGTGCTTGGGGCAAAGGGGATGTTTGGTTCCAGGGATCAAACCCATGGCCTCAGTCATGCAAGACATGTATGATACCACATGAGCTACACTCATAGTTCTGTACGAAGTAAGTTCTTTGAGGAAAGAGGTTGGCTAAAGAATAGATAGCCTAGAAAACTGGGAATAATTCAAAGGTTTGTAGGTCCTAAGGAGGTTTAAAAAATAGATTTTTTTGCAATGACGCAGTAGAAAAATTGGAAAAATAGAAAATGGTAAGTTGGTCTTTCTAAATTATTATGTAAGAAAGTTATTTATATTTTAATATAATAATTGGAGACAAAAATAATTTGCATTCAATAATAATTTATTTTAAATATTTTATTAAATATTTACAGCAAACAATCACAAACTCAAACTTATTTTGAGAATCAAAGAATATAAAGCTTGATTTTGGACATTCCAGATAGAACTTTTAATAATAAATATATATAAATTAATTTTTATTAAGTACTAATTAAATTAACAGATCAATTTTAAAATCATAAAATTACCTTTTATGTTAGTTTATTTTGAACACATTATTTGGTCTTAGACTTTTGAGTTTGTCCACTGTCCACATAGATATTTTAACAAATTAATTTGGTTATCTTAGAGGTCATCTGATTCTGAACTCTTTTTAAGTTTATTTTAATTTTGTTCTGGCAATATTTCTGGGTTACTCCTGGCTCTGCACTCAGGAATCACTCCTGGAAGTATTCAGGGGACTGTATGGGATGCCGTGAATAGAAATTGGGTCAGCCACATGTAAGCCCTACTCACTGTGCTACCTCTTTAGTCCCTAATTTTAAAGTTCAGATGACATGGTCAAAATGCCCTTTGCCACCACCAAAGTTCCCAAGACCCTCCACCATTGTCTTTATGTCACTTCTAGCTCACTCTTTCTTCCTTCCTACCTTCTACCCCCAGTACTTGGTATCTCAGTTTTGTAATCCAAGGTTTGGCCTTGGCCTTTTAATATGTCCCGGTCATATCACTTCTCTAAGTCATTGTTGGGTGCTATGTAGGCAAGTGAAAATTAATCTTAAATATTTGTTGAGTTCATGATTAACTACTTATCACTTATCTATCATGTGCTAGGCACTAGCAATACAAAAGACAAACTGTAGCACTGTAGTCCCGCTGTTCATTGATTTCCTGGAGCGGGCAACAGTAACGTCTCCATTGTGAGACTTGTTGTTACTGTTTTTGGCATATTGAATATGCCAAGGGAGCTTGCCAGGCTCTGCTGTGCGAACAGGATACTCTTGGTAGCTTGCCGGGTTCTCCGAGAGGGACAGAGGAATCAAAACCGGGTTGGTCACATGCAAGTTAAATGCCCTACCTGCTGTGCTATTGCTCCAGTCCACAAAAGACAAACTAAATTTGAGTATTAAGACCTTACAGACAAGGGGGAAACAAAATTGCATTACAATATAAGATATTTAGGGGCTGGAGTGGTAGCACAGTGGGTAGGGTGTTTGCCTTGCAAGCATCCCAGTGCAAAAGCCAGGAGTAACCCCTGAGCATAGCCGGGTGTGACCCAAAAAGCAAAACAAACAAACAAACAAAAAACAATATAAGATATTTACTGCTGAAATAGTAGGAATAGACAATAGAGCATGGAATCATCTCTTTTACCTTGCTGAGCACAGAAGATCTTCCTTTCTATCTACTATAATATCACTTTACTGCCAAGACCTGTCAAAGACAGCTTATACCCAGAGTGTCCCAGAATCTATCATGAATACAGTTCATCTTTGATTCTGATCCCTCCTTCTACTTGACTCCAACTGTCATCATGGTAGAAACAGATGAAATCACCTCTACTGTCCTTATACCAGAACTCTTTCATACTTCTGAAACTACAAAGCAGAAATCACTGTCTTCATGACCTAACGTCAGAGGAAGTAGACAGTGGAAGGGTTATCTAACTCCATCTTCCCAGCATTTTAGCTCCAGTAAGAATCCCTGGGAATAAATAAATTTACCTCTCAACATTGTATATGATTCACAAGAGCACATATTTGGGGAAGTGCAACAGCAGAAACAGGAATATTAGTAAAGAAAATGGTTGTCATAATAATGGGGAAAGAGAGAGAAAGTGTTAATTGTTTGATTTAAGACATGTTTGATGGCAGCCCAGTAAAAGAGCTAAGTGTTTTAATTGTAGTTCATCTAATGATCTATGAACTTCAGGGGAGGGGAATTTCTCCCCCAGTAGGAGAATAAGTCCAACTATTACAATACCCCCTGCTTCTCATTCTTTCTTCCTCTCCTCTTGTTTTAACAGATGCTTGATTTTGTTTGGGTAATCCACACACTCATGCCACATGCTTCTTTAAGTTAGTTTTGGGAATCCCATTCTTGAGCTGTGGACAGATTTACCAATGGATAAAGACACAATGTTGACTAATGTAACAAGTGAGAAAATTTGATGTCAGGAGATTAAATACATTAAATGGAATTAAATACATTCATAAAAGAGATATCTGTTCAGGGATGAAGCTCGGTAGTAGAGAACAGGTTTTGCGTGTACAAGACCCTGAGTTCTGTTGCTACCACTGTAAACAGACAAAGAATAGTAAAACAAAAAACATCCTTCAGTAAAATAAAGTGCTTTTTGTTTTCATTTTTGTTTGGGGACCACACCTTGTCTTGCTTTGGGGTTACTCCCTTCTCAGTGCTCAGGTTTGTGGGGGACCATGGTGTTGGACCATACACTGAATCCAGGCCTACCATACACAAATACTAAGTTCCAGCCTTTTCCTATTTTAGAAATGGTGGTGGCAGCTTTGAGTCACACCCACTGGTGTTCAAGGTGTCAAACAAGAGACAGCCTCATGCAAGGGAAGTGCCTTAACTCTTGAACTATCTTTCTCACCCATAAACTAATCTTTTGAACTATCTCCCCAGCCCCAAAGAAAGTACTTTGAAAAAGAGACAGAGGAATTCATTAGATTTTGTTCTGTCTGAGTGTGACAAATTTAACTACTAAGGCCACTTTAATAACCCTGAGTTGAACATAAAGCCAACATCTTAAAGATACCAGAACCCAAAGACCCACGAGGAATTTGAGTTGCTAATCACATGGTGAGCTGCTAAGTTAGAAACATTCACCTCAGACTTGTTTGATAAGATAATAACTGTTCCCTTTTGGTCGAAGTCAGCTGAGCAAAGGTTCTTGCTATTTCCAACCCAAAACAATTTGAGAGGTCTTGAACCTGAAAAAGAAAGTCCTGCCCAAGTTTATAATCACTTGAATGAAAAATCTCTGTGTCTTAAGATCCTCAGTAGTCCCACAAATCATCACAAGCAGTTAGCCACTGAGGACATAGACTGCCCCACTAAGATCTCGGCTCCTAGGAACTGCTTTCCACTAAAGTCTGTATTGTCTTAAAGTGGACATTTAATTCTATGTCTAAGTTGAGACAGTATTTTAATTTCACTTCCTGTATTATAGTTACCATTGCATATTGTTGCTTTAAGACCACTGACAAATTCAGAAATAGAACAGTGCCTTAGCCAAAATGGAAGTGCATTATAACAAAGCCTCTTGACAGAGAGTACAGGAAATAAAAATCAACCAAACAGGAAGTAGGTAGAGTAGAACAGAACAGCCAGAAATATTTGAACCTGGTACAAGAATTAATCTATTTACAGAACAGATTAAGTACCAAGAAAAATATTTAGAGCTGAAATCTATAATTTGTAAACTTTTGGGGGGAGGGCAGTTAAACATTTTTAAAGGTGTCTTAAGCAGTGATCAGTGGGTCCAGAAGCCACTCCCAGAGGCACTGGGGCAGTGGAGTGATGGTTCTGTGTTAGGACCTGAGGAAATAGAATTTCTCAGGCCCTGAGGTTCTGGGGATTACCGAGGCTACCCTGACAAAGCTCAGGGGTCTCCAGGGTTAGGCAGCATTGCTGGGCTGGGGGTGTTGGGATGTGGTGTTGGGGTTTGAACTCACATGCTTTGCATTCACCTCTAACTGCTGGGTTACCTCCCTGGCCCCTCGTTGAACATTTCAATGGGACCATGGATGTGAAAGGAAGAAAGAAATCTCTTTCTGAAGTAATTATTGTTTAGATCAAAGAATGTCTTCCTGAAAATTCTTGACTACTTTTCCTGGAAGATGTGAAGTCTATGGCCTGACTCTTGAAATCTGACAGAAACTTTAGGGACAGGTTGACCTGCAGCACCTGGCCAGAAGTGACAGGATATGACTTTTTAGCCTAGGTCATAAAAGGTGGGAGTCCATTCTACCTGGTGTATTGACCCTGGCATTAGATACAAGAGTCACCATGTCATACTGCTCTCTTCTCTATCTTACTTACCCTCAGCCCTAGACATACTTGTGGTTAGTTCCAACCATTGACCAGTCCTCCTAACCCCTGTTTTCCCTGGATATTAGTCTCCTACTATAAATATATTTTTGTGTACCACAAATGAATGCAGTCATTCTGTATTTGTCCCTCTCCTTCTGACTCATTTCATTCAGCATGAGACTCTTCATGTCCATCACACTGGTCAAGATCTGAGGGTTCAAAGTAGGGATATTCTTGATAACCTTTCAGTATTAATATTGCAAACGACAATGCCCAAAAGGAGAGGGAGAGAGAGAGAGAGAGAAAGAGAAAGAGAGAGAGAGAGAGAGAAGAAAATTTTCTGCCATAGAGGCAGGCAGGGGTGGGAGGTGGGGGGTGATGGGAGGGAACCTGTGGACACTGGTGCTGGGAAATGTACACTGGTGGAGGGATGAGTGTTGGAATACTGTATGACTGAAATCCAATCATAAACAGCTTTGTAAGGGTCTATCTCACAGTGATTCAATAAAAATGTTTTTTTAAAAAAAGTCACCATGTAAGTCACCACTCTGAGACCCTGTGCTGTGAGAATGCAAGGGAAAGCCAACTGCGGGGCAGAGGGAAGCATGAAGAAGTGTGCCCGTCCCAAAGCTCTCCCAGTGCTTGCTCCTGCCCCCTCTGTTGGAAGAACTGCCCGGGGAGTGCTTCCTGCATTCCCGACCCACAGAACCATTAGAAACAATAGAGATTGTTGTTGCATTAAGACTATCATTTGGGGATGGTTTGTTATGCAACTCTAGATAATCAGAATAACAGATGAGTGATTTAAATGCTATGGCTCTTTGATAAGTAAGGAAAGAACCCAAGGACCCATTAGAAGTCATTATAGCTAACTACCATGAGAAATAAGGTGGTTTCCAGGCAGAGGAGGAGTTACCAATAATAAAGGCAAATAGTTTATTGGTGAGACCAAGTCAGATTTAAAAGAAAAACAAACAGCGGCTGGAGAGATAGTACAGTGTTTGCATATAGTTCCAAGAGCCCCACTATGAGTGCTTCCTGAGCATAGAGCCAGGAGTAAGTCTTGAGCACTGCCAGGTGTGGCCCCTAAATGAGACACACAGACACACAGACACACACATACTCACACCAAATTTTTCTGAGCACCACTGGTGTGGCCCCGGTGATCCTGACACCATAGGCCCAGTTGGCTGAGTATCCTGGGACTGGCCCCCAGACTTTCTGAGCACTGCTTGGGAAGCCAACAGAACAAAACAAACAAATGAAATACTTTAAAATACTATGCCATATTCTTAAGAGCAAATATAAAATAATTTTCTTTTAGCACAGCGGGTTGGGCGTTTGCCTTACACATGGCTGACCTGGGTTTGATTCCTCCATCCCTCTTGGAGAGCCCAGCAAGCTACCGAGAGTATTCCACCTGCACAGCAGAGCCTGGCAAGCTACCCATGATGTATTCGATATGGAGGCAGGGGGAGGGTGGGAAAGGGGGATATACCCGGGATATTGGTGGTGGGGAATGTGCACTGGTGGAGGGATGGGTGTTTGATCATTGTGTGATTGTAACCCAAACATGAAAGTGTTACTGGAGCCCGCTCGAGCAAATTGATGAACAATGGGATGACAGTGACAGTGCTACAGTGCTAGCTACTTTTTCTTCCTCTTTCACAGATTCATATTACCAACAAACTGTGACAAAGTATTGGGGCCTGAGGGCTGGAGAGATAGTACAGCGGGTAAGTTGGCGGGTAAGTTGCATGCCTTGTATGCAGCTGTTCAAGCAGGCACCAGTAATGTCTCTTATTGTTACTGTTTTTGGCATATGCAATACAACATGGGTAGCTTGCCAGGCTCTGCTGTGAGGGCTCCATACTCTCGGTAGCTTGCCGGGCTCTCCGAGAGGGGCAGAGGAATCGAACGCGGGTCGGCTGCATGAAAGGTGAACACCCAACCGCTGTGCTATCGCTCCAGCCCTGTATGCAGCTGACCTGGGTTTAATCCCCTACACCCCTTATGGTCCCCTGTGCCTCCCAGAAATGATCCCTGAGCACAGAGCCCGGAGTAAGGCCTGAGCGCAGCCAAATATTGCCCCCAAACAAATAAAAACATTGGGGCTGATTTCTGACATGTCAGTAACTCAAAAATAAACAAACAAAAAACAAACTACAAGGCAAAAGTTCTAGACGCCCTGCTCCTAGGGTACCAGAGTCCGGACTTCAGGGCATGCCGTCCTGTAATGTTCTGAGAGAGTTAAGTCTCTGTAGGACATGCAGTGGGTACAGCCATGTAATTCTATATCTGAGGACAAGAATGAGGAACATCAGAGAAGCTCATATTTTTGGTATTCATTATCTTTGTTATGTTGTTAGAGAATGAACCCAGGGCTTCATGTGTGAAAGGCAAGTTCTCTGTCACTGAGCACATCCCAATCCTCTAGTTCTCCTTCTCTTAAAGTAGTGAAAGAACATGAATAAAAATTAAGACCCATCAGAGTGACATGAACAGCAACATAAAAGGTAACATTAAAAAAATGTAGAAAACAAGTAAAAAAGAAACAGGAAAAAATATATACGAGGGCCAGGGAAATGGCCCAGAAGATGGAACACATGTTTTGCATGTTTTGGATGTGAGCCTCAGAACTGCATGGTTCTCTGAGCACTGAACTAGGAGTAGCCCCTGAGCACCACTAGGTGTGGTCCAAAACCAAAAAGCAAACACAAAGTGAATATGAAACATCCAGAGCAGGTAACCTTATAGAGGCAGAATAGATTGGTGGTTCCTTAGCTCTGGGGGTTCAATCTGGAAGGAAAACAGGGCGATTACTAATGAGCACAATGGCTATGGTATTTCCATATGGGCGCTGAAATGTTCTAGAATTGGTTGTAGTTATACTTGCAAAAATCTGAAAATACAAATAAATAAATAAATCACATGGTATACTTTTATTTATTTATTTGTTTGTTTATTTTGGGGGGACCACACTCAGCAGCGCTTAGGGCTTACTCCGGGCTCTGTGGTCAGGGATCACTCTTGGTGGATCTTGGGGATCATATGTGGTGCTGGGGATGCATGTGGAGCAAGGCTGCATGCAAGACAAGTGCCCTATCCGGGTATTGTCTCTCTGGCCCCACACCAGTGTATATTTTTAATAGAACAATTCTACCAAAAACAGAATTCTTCTGGGGGGAGATAAGATTTAGCTTAGTTGAGGTGCAGAGTTAGGATTCTTAAATGCAGGGCTGTGAATTGTGGAGAGCTCCTGCCTTAGTGTGTGGGCTGTCAGTTCCATACCCAGCAGCACACACACACACACACACAAACACACACACACACACACACACAAACACACACAATGTCTTTCAGGCTTCTGGCAAGAGCAGCTGGATGGAAAGGGTGAAATGAAACAGGGAACAGTGCAAGAGGCTTAGGGATAGAAGAAGGAAAATCTTGCTGGGGAATGTAGCCCAAGTAGTGGACTAATCCCACTGCCTGAATTCCCTCCCTTCCACCCCACCCACTATCCACACAGTGCAAAGATCCTGCGTTTGGAGGGACTATATGAGCTGAGCAGCTGGTGAAATGATAAGATTTGGCACAGGGGTTAGGTTCTACCCCTGACATCCCTACGGCTTCCTGAGCCCCACCTTAGAGACCTCCCTAGGGTGACCCTGATAGTCCTATACACCAGCGGGATTGAGGAACACCATATCCTCGGGGCCTGGTACTAATGCCCTGGGCCCTAGGAGCACTATTTGAGAATCTCCCCCAAAATAAATTAATAAAACACAAAAGGATTGGGGACTGTAGAGATAAGACTGTGAGTAGGGTGCTTGCATGTGGCCAACCAGGGTTCAATTCCCAGCATCCCATGTGATCTCCTGAGCACTGCCAAGAGTGATTCCTGAGTACACAGCCAGGAACAACACCTGAGGATTGATAGGTGTCACTCAAAAGCCAAGAAAGGACTTTATTGGTAAGTGCATGTAGAATACAGCTTTGTTTGGAGGTAAAAACTGGGCTTTTAACTACTTTCCTACTGAATTTAGTCTATTGGCGCCTCACTGCTGACCTTCTTATTGCAGAAAGGGGCCTGGTCAGACTGGTTCTCAGAAGAGAGATCTGGGGGCTGCCACAGGACTAGGGATTTAGAGAAGAGGGAAGAGGAGAGGCATCTGTGAGCCACTCCCCAGGGCTGGGGGTTGGAGGGGGAAGGCCTAGGTATTGACTTCCTAGCAGGAAGCAAAGGTGCTCTCAGAGAAGTAATTGAAGGGAGTTTAGCAAAGCGATTATTTTTAGAGGTGTGGTGAGGGCAAGGTATACATACAGAAGCATCCGGGAACTCCTTATTGGGACGTGCAGGAAAAGGCCAGAACACTCTTTCCGGAAGCCAGCAAGAGCCATTGCCTAGTGAGAGGTGCTGCCAACAGGAACGTGGCTGGGAGAAGGAGCCCTTAGAGGGTCAGGGGTGAGGTTTATCCCCTGCCCACTTGTCCCTTCCATCTTCAGAACTGCCTCGGAAAAAGAGAAGACCATGAGTAGCAGGAAGTAGTCTATAGCAGTCAGGCCTGCCAGACTGGGCAGGGAAAGGGTGTGGAATGGGGCTGAGAACAGAACCAGTTAGTAAGGTGCCTTGAGAGGGCGGAGTGTTCTCCTCAGCCCAGACTGAATTCCCTGAGCTGGGCATCAGCCAATTCTGTCTTGCTGCCTCCTTTGACGAAGCTAACTTCATTCCCAGCCCCGGGCCCTGCTGCCCAGGGAGTGCCTCCTGCAATCATTTGATGAGTTCAGCCTTTTTCTCCCAGTATGTTCTAGAACGGTTCCTAGGTTAAACACTGATTCCCCACTGCACCCTAGAGTGAAAAGGCCAGACTACCCTCAGTCCTACCTCTTATTTGCTCAGTTGATTTTCTAACCAGCTTATGCAGTAGAAGTCACACAGTGGAATCAAACGACAATGTAAATGTTCACTGACATGCTGTTTAACAATGATGCAACATCAATTGGAAATCCCACTTACCTGGAAATGGCATTGGAAATTCCACTGGCATTGGAAATGGCCTTGGAAATCCCACCATCCAAAGCTAATGAGCTACATGTATTACAACAAATGACAGTGTTTCATTGATTCTAACAAGTGATTTTTCTTTTCATGTTGTAACTTCTCTGAAATGGGGAATCAGATGATAATCACAGACAGGTGACAGCTGATACTCTGGTAGATAGCAGAGCTCCGAAGCTCCCTCACTAGTGCTCTCGATGGTGGAGAGGAGTGGAATGAGCAGTAATTGGACACAGGTTGCTTCTTGAAGTGATAGAAATGTCCTAGAATGGGGAGTACCGATGGATACATCACTTTATGATTTAATCATTGAATGATTTTATCACATTTTAAAGGGTGAATGTTTTGGTGGTTTTTTTTTTTTGGCTTTTTGGGTCACACCCGGCGATGCACAGGGGTTATTCCTAGCTTTGCACTCAGGAATTACTCCTGGTGATGCTCAGGGGACCATATGGGATTCTGGGAATCAAACCCGGGTCGGCTGTGTGTAAGGCAAACGCCCTACCAGTTGTGCTATCACTCCAACCCCAAAAGGGTGAATTTTTAGGAAAGCAATTTTAAGGTTCTTGCCTTATATTCAGTTGACCAGTTAGATCCCTAGCACTGTATATGCGCCCCCAAACATTGTCAGGAATAGATCTTCAGCAAAGAACCAGGTGTAAACTCTGTGAACTTCCAGGTATGGCCACAAAGCAAACAAAAAAGGGTGAATTTTGACTGGGGAGTAGCTCAGTGGTAGGGTAAAATCTTATATGCCCTGTGTTCTATCTCTGCCTCTGTTAGAAAAAAATAAGTGACAACAGATCACTGTAGACACCTTTGAGGTCCAAATCTTAAAGTGTTCTGTCTATATTTTTCTCGATGTACTTTATAGTTTCTGCTCAGATCTCCAAGTCTTTGAACCACTTTGAATTGACTTTTGTATAAGATGTAAGATATGGATCCAGCTTTAATTTCTTTCTTTTTTTATTTTTTAAAATTTTATGTTATAAAGTTGTTCACGATAATTTATTACATTTGATATTCTAACACCAATCCCACTGCAATTACAACATCCCACCATATTTCCAATGTTTCCACCCCAAACCCCAAAGCATGCCTCCAAAGTAGGACCTAAAGAATTTATTTTGTATTGCTTGTTATGAGTAATGTGCTAAAAATGATCAAAAAATTTCCTTAGAGGAAAGTGTGTGAAAACTGTTGTATTGCACTCTAGAGCCATTAAACCCGTAACCTTTAATTTCTCATATCCAAAACATAGACTCATCAAACTGAAAATATGAGATCTTCTACAGCTGAATCTCGAACATGAAAACTTTGTAACTGTGTGTTACAGTGATTCAATTAAAAAAAAAAGTAATGTGGAGTTCATGCCCAATTCAATCAGCTTAATCAATGGCTGAATAAATAGCAGTACTCCTACATTAAAAACAAAAAGCAAAACATGAGATCTAAGCTGTAACCACTGAAACTTTGTAAGGTGCCTGTCAAGTTGACAGATGGGGGTGAGGTGATTGGTGAAGGGGGGGTGTGCGGGAAAGGAATATGGGTACACTGGTAGAGGGAAGTTAATAGTGGTAGTGGGATTGATGTTGAAATATTATATGCCTAAAACTCAACTATCAATAATTTTGTAAATCACAGTTCTCTAATTAAAAAAATATACAAGAAAAAAAGATAAGTGAGTTTGGGTCTAGTGCAACAGTATAGTAGGTTGTTTGCCTTGTACATGGCCGACTCCCATATGGTCCACCAAGCATTGCCAAGGAGTAATTCTGGAGAACAGGACCATGAGTAATCCCTGAGCAACGCTGGATGTGGCCTAAAAACCAACAGCGAAAAAAAAAAAAACCAACAGCGGAAAAAAAAGTGAGTGTTATAGTAAGTGAATTACATCACAATTTTAAAACAATGATTCACAACCACAAATATGTGTGGGGCAGAGGGTAGGCAAGATAAAGAAGGGATCAGGATGACAATAATAGCTGTAAATGATCACTCTGGACAAGAACAGAGTGTTAAAAGTAGATAAAGGAATATACTACCAGATGACCTTTCCGTATGGGGGGGGGGGGAGAGAGAGAGAGAGAGAGAGAGAGAGAGAGAGAGAGAGAGAGAGAGAGAGAGAGAGAGAGAGAGAGAGAGAGAGAGAGAGAGAAAGTAGAAAGTGAAAGAGAGAAATGAAAAATGCCTGCCATAGAGGCAGGCTGGGGGCTGGGGGCAGGTAGATGATGGGAGGTAACACTGGTGCTGGGATGGGTGATGACTGTATGACTGAAACCAAATTATGAAGAGCTTTGTAAAAATCTCTCTCACAGTGATTCAGTAATAAAATCTTTAAAAAAATTCTGAGCAGAAAAACAAAATGTTAGCTGTCTGAAGCCCTCCTCTGACAGATGGACTCACCTGTCTTCAAGGATATTTGTCTCCTGTGCCCACGATACCACGAGACTCTACCAGACTCCTCTGGTGCTCACTGTCTTCCTGAAGAAATGTGTGAGATGGCAGCGAACACGGAAACTTTACTTTGGGGTCAAGACTAAGTATGGCAACCTGGAAGGCTTATGTCTGTCTGTCCCAAGAACCACAAATATACAAAGAAATCTTTGAATGAACTGGTGTTTTCCCAATTGATCTTCAACTGTATGACAGGTTCAAGTTAGTGGATTACAAATCAAGTGCAAAGTGCTGTGATAATGAATGAGACAGATTTGTGATACCGCAGAATGGCAACACGCCAGGTCCTGTGAGTTTGTACAAACAATAGAAATAATCAGATCATATGACATGATGGAGGTTTTACTGAATGGAATAGTTTGAATCTTATTGTAGCATACAATTAGAAAAAGTCAGTGCACGTATTCCCTAAACTTTACAATATTATAATTACATTTTATTTAAATAAAAATGGTATCTATCTATTGAGTTAATTAAAAATAATTTTAAAGTGTTAATAAGAGGAATGGGGAGATTGTAAGAAATAAATATTATAGAAGTGATAACATTTAAATGAATAAATAAATAAATAAATAAAACAGTGATTCAGGGTGCCAGAGAGATTATAGTACAGAGGTTAAGATGCTTGCCTTGCATGCAGATGACCCTGGTTTCTTCCCTGGCACCACATACATTCCCCCAGGACTGCTAAGAATTAGGTCTGAGCAAAGATAGGTGTGACATTCAAAAGAACAGAAGCAACCAGTGCTGGTGTGGATGTGGGGAAAAAGGGACGCTCCTTCACTGCTGGTGGGAATGCCGACTAGTCCAGCCTTTCTGGAAAACAATATGGACAGTCCTTCAAAAACTAAAAATTGAGCTTCCATGTGACCCCGCAACACCACTTCTGGGAATATATCCCGAGGATGCAAAAGAGCACAGTAGAAATGACATCTGTACCTATATATTCATTGCAGCACTGTTCACAATAGCCAGAATATGGAAACAACCCGAGTGCCCTAAAACAGACGACTGGTTTAAGAAACTTTGGTACGTCTACACAATGGAATACTATGCAGCTGTTAGGAGAGATGAAGTCATGAAATTTGCTTATAAATGGATAGACATGGAGAGTATCATGCTAAGTGAAATGAGTCAGAAAGAGAGGGGCAGACATAGAAGGACTGTACTCATTTGTGGAGTATAGGGTAGCATCACATGAGGCTGACACCCAAGGACAGTAGATACAAGGGCCAGGGGGATTGCCCCATAGCTGAAAGACTGCTTCATGAGCGGAAGGGAGAAGGCAGATGGAATAGAGAAGGGATCACTAAGAAAATGATGGCTGGAAGAACCAGATGGGATGGGAGATGCATGCCGAACATGATGACCTCTCAGTGTCTGTGTTGCAAGCTATAATGCCCAAAAGTAGAGAGAGAGAGTATGGGAAATATTGTCTGCCATAGAGGCAGGGGGAGGGTGGGAAAGGGGCGTATACCCGGGATATTGGTGGTGGGGAATGTGCACTGGTAGAGGGATGGGTGTTTGATCATTGTGAGATTGTAACCCAAACATGAAAGCTTGGAACTATCTCACAGTGATTCAGTGAAATTTAAAAAATTAGAAAACAAACAAACAAACAAACAAAAAGATAGGTGTGAACTCAAATCAAAAGCAAACAAAAACAACAAGCAAAAATTATTTTTAAAATGTTAAGTCCCTTTTGAAATACCATATTAAAAGGACATCTTATATATTAAAGTCTGTATTCTGCGTATGTTATAGATTTGTGAGAACTGTCTGATCAGGGAAAAAAGTAAAGGGCTATTCTATAAAAAGGATTTTTCAACTGAAAGCAAATGTGATTCAGAATACTTGGATTCTGACTATAGAGCTTCTAAGAATACTGTAAGCAGTTTTGCTCATATTTTCCTTTTTATATATGCATAAGTACAACATATGATAAAAATCTATGTCTCAGTAGTTCTAAAAGAGCTACCTAAAAATAAGATAAACAGTTTTAAATGACACACACGATGTTAGGTTCATCAGCAGTTTCTCCTTCCTCGTTAGGGGGTATAGCACCACATTCCCAGAGAGAAATCAGAGTCCCCAGATGAGATCTCTTGGCTTTTGGAAGGTGAAGACCATAAAAGTCCACGTTCTCTCCCTCACCCACTCCCATGCTGTTCAATCTCAGCACCTGAGAATAGTGGGAACTTCATAGAAGCTGCTGCCATGCTTTCTTCTGTTCTCCTTGCACAGCAAAGGGTTACCAATTCAAAGAGGATTACCTGCACCACCACTGGCCCAAGAAACTCAGAAAAACATGAGCAGTCGCACTGCCCTTGGGACTTGGTTCTGCATGTAGGGTGTGAGATGCTGATGCTAACTCTGCTTTCTTGGGCAGAGACAACAAATAGATAGTTCTTCGGAAAGTTGGGAGAACTTCCAGCACAGGCTGGAAGACCTGGCTTTGAGCATGTCCATGAAGACCCTTATGACAGTGAGCTGTGACCCCATTTACCCCCCACCTCTGTCCTGGGGAATTTCTGCTAGGCACCACCAACTGATGGCAGCTAAGATGGTGCCTAGCACCTACTTGGATGTTGCTTCTGAGGCTATTCTGGGTCTACTACCCTCTCTCACGCACTGGTCCCCAGAGCTGCCTTCCTCGTTGGTACCCAGCTGTGTCAGAGACCACAGAGATTTTCCTTTATCCTAGCTATTTCTGCACAGTGGGCTGTGCCTCTGTTGATCTTGTTACCTTTATTGTTCCACTTCTCTTTTCAAGAAGACTCAGCCACATCTTGAACATTAACTTGCTCTTGAAGTCAATTGTTCCCTTCTCTGTCACTTCAGCCAGCACTTTTCCCTCTTCCATCTCCCTTTGCTGCTGAGTCAAGACATTTGTTGTTGCTGGTGGTGTTGTTTTCTGATTTTTTAAAATAATTTTTGTGTTTGTTTTACTTTTGTCTTTTGTTTTTTCTTTTTTTCTTCTTTTTATTGTTTTTACTGATAGAATCCTTAGCTTCTGGTTGAACAACATGAATTTAGGTTTGAGATCTGCCAAATATAGATCTGCCAGGCCACAAGTCTGGTCCTTCTTTCTTTTTCAGGATGGATGAGTCTTCATAGCTGGCTCTGAACCTGCTGGGCCGACATCTGACCCAGGCCTGTAGCTCCTTTCATCTTCCTGCAGGCCTGCCCTGAGAGTCATCCTCCAAAGGTTTCCCCTAAGTTTTCTGCAGGCACTCACCTGCCTGTGTTACCTGCTTTCAACCCACTGGGAATGCTAGACACAGCCAGTACTCACCTCCCCAGCTTCCTCCTTCGCATCTGGCCCCTGTGGTAGGACTACCTGGTTTGACTGCCCTAGTCTTTAAAGGGTGACTCCCCAACTAAACTCATTATTGACATCTCATCTGACGACTTAAGAGGACACTTGTCAAGAGCTTCCTGGAACAGTACTCCTGGATGGGGGGTCAGAGGGAGTGCTGGAGTGTGGATTATTTCAGCCCGAAAGAAGAACACACAAAAGTTTCTGATAGCTTCCTGGAGAGTGATTAGGTCCAGGCACCTGGAGCTCTTTTTTGCTTTTCTCCTTGTACTTTCAAATGGGCCCCTTGAGCTAGATATAGAGTATCAGGTGTGAAGCATTTACCTTGCATGCAACCAACGTGGGTTCAATCCTTGGCACCACTTAGGCTCCCCAGCATAGCCAGGAGTGATCCCTGAGCACAGAGCCAGGAGCAGGCTCTTAGCACTGGTGGGTGTGGCCACAAAACAAAACAAAAAACCTGTCCCTTAAAGACCCTCTGTAAACAGTGTTGGTCAGGCCCAGGGTCAGCATCAGTTAGTCAGAGTAGACCCTGACTGCAAACACCATGGTTTGTCTCTGTCTGAGCCCCAGGTTCCCCCATACTATCCTCCTTCCCTATTTAGTTTTATTAATTTTGATTGGTGGGGGGGAGGTTGAGCCATACTCTGTGGTCTTCAGGGCTTACTTCTGGCTTTGTGCTCAATGGCCACTCTTAGCAGTGGTTAGGGAGGGCCAGATTCAGTGCTGGGATGAAACTGGGATCAGCCACGTGCAAGATAAGGGCATAACTTGTGCTAGCTCTCTAGCCTAGCTCCTTAACTTTTTTTTTTTTTACTTTTTGGAGTCCTGGGGTAAGGCAAGGTTTACTGAGGACAGCAGCTCCTGAGACTATGTGAGAGAATGCAAATCTATGCACTAGGTTTACTGAACCAGGTGGGGATGAGAGCCAAGAGCCTGAGCACACGCCAGGTGACTGCTGAATGGTGGCGCTAGACACACAGGTGGAATTTCATTTCCTTCCTGGGTAGTTTCAGGGCTGTTCCTGCTTGAGGATGTGGTAGGAGCAGCAAGACATCTTCCTCTCCACTAAGGCCAGAAGTATCTGTTGGCTACAGCACAAAAAGTAGAGCTTGAAGAGCAGCTAATCATCTTAGGAGGCATGCCTTAGGTCTGTAAGTTGCCGAAGTCCGTGCGATAGTGGGCACTGAGTTGTTTTATTTTTTCTTCAGGAAAAATAATTTTTTAAAATTTTAATTTATTTATTTTTAATTAGTGAATCACCGTGAGGGTACAGTTACAGATTTATACATTTTTGTGCTCATGTTTCCCTCATACAAAGTTCAAGAACCCATTCCTTCACCAGTGCCCATTCTCCACCACCAGTAAACCCAGCATCCCTCCTACCCTCCCCAATCCCATCTCCCCCCACCCCACCCTGCCACTGTGGCAGGGCATTCCCTTCTGTTCTCTCTCTCTGATTAGGTGTTGTGGTTTGCAATAAAGGTGTTGAGTGGCCACTGTGTTCAGTCTCTAGTCCACATTCAGCCTGCATCACCCTTCCCCCCCATGGCCTCCGACCGCATTATACTTGGTGATCCCTTTTCTGAGTTGCCCTCTCCCCAGAATGTGAGGCCTGCCTCCAAACCATGGAGTCAACCTCCTGGTACTTATTTCTACTATTCTTGGGTGTTAGTCTCCCACTCTGTTATTCTATATTCCACAGATGAGTGCAATCTTTCTATGTCTGTCTCTCTCTTTCTGACTCATTTCTCTTAGCATGATACTTTCCATGCCAATAGTGGGCACTAAGTTTTTGAAGCCCTCGAGGTGAGGCCCTGTAACACTTCATTAAGCTGGAAGCAGTCCAGGGGTCCTGTGCTTGCTAAAGTACTGATACCCACTCCTCCTGTCCCAGCCAGAAGCCTCCTGTTCTCTGGATATTTTTATTTTATTTTAGGAGTCTACACTCAGCGATGCTCAAGAGATTCTCCTTTCTTTATGTTTGAGGGTCACTGCTGGCAGTGCTGGGGGAACCATGAGGTGCCTAAAATCAAACCTGCGTCAGCCACATGCAAAGTCTGTGCTCCAGTTCATTTTAATTCTTTAGTACGCTGGCTTCGTGTCCATTCCTTAAGTCTCCTGGTTTGTGGGCCTGGTTTAGGAAACAAATACCCGCTAAAGTCAGGGCGCAGGACTGAGGAATAGTAAGGAGTCTGAGAGTCTGCCTTGCGTGCAGGAGGCTGAGAGCAGGTGTTTGATCCCTGGCATTTCAGTAAAGTGTGTGATACCCAGACACCCACAACAAGCCACACATCACAATAGCAACAGCAGAGGAAAAGGGAGGGAGAGCAAACCCCTGATCTGAGTTCCGAGAGAATGGGGGAGTAAGTCAGAGCCCCACTAGGGATCCATGAGCCAACTTCACTACTGGTAAATTTGAATCAAAAAGTGCAGCTGGGAATCTGTTGCAGCTGTTTGGGCTTTCCCACGCCCCTGCATCAGAACCCCCCCTAATCCTGTGGCAGAGGCAGAGTGCTTCCTCCTGGGCAGAGGAACATGAGGATGGAGGAATATTGGTTTCCTGGGCTGTGGAGATAATATTTAGGTCATTAGGGTTCTTCATTGTTTTTTTGTTTGTTTTGGGGTAATGTTTGGGGCTGACTCCTGGCTCTCTAGCAGTGCTCTGGGAACAACATATGGTGCCAGGAATCAAAACAGGGTTGCCTACATGCAAGGTAAGTGCCTCAGGCCTGTTCTTTCCCTCTAGTCCCAGTGTTTGAGGTCATTAGCACCCATGAAGGAGTCTAGAATGGGAAGAGTCAGGTCAGAATTGAGAGAAAAGGAAGGCACAGCTTTAAAGGTGGTTTTAGGGACTGGGGGATGATTCAATGGGCTGAGCATTTACCCCGCATGCAGGAGTACTGGGTTTGATCCCCAGCGTTGCCCATGATCCCCCAAGTACTACCAGGAGTAACTCCAGAGCACAGAACCAGGAAGAGCCTCCAAGTACTGCTGGGTGTAGCCCAAAAACCAATGCTTAAAATAACAACAAAAAAACCCAAACTAAAGGTAGTTTCCATAAGGAGGCCCCAGATAGGCTAAGCAGAGGCCAGAGAAAGAAGGAGGAGCCCCAGGCACATGGTGTGACCCAGCCCTAGGCCTGGAGAAGCATTTTAAGGAGACTGAGCAGCAGCTATGAGGGCCAGCAAAATGCGGAACAGGAATTTCCCCCTTAGATTTGGCCACACGGAACCCTCGAGTGACCCATTAAGATGAAAGTGGGGGAAGGGCAAGCTTTAGGGGGGTCACTACAGAGTGTGCAAAGGGGAAAGGTTTGGAAGGATGAGGGAGGCTAAAGCTTGTTTGAAACCGCGGGGCATGGAAGTTTGCACTTGGGAGGTTGTGGCAAGGCACGTGGCCGAGTGCCCTGGGTGCAGTGCTCCCTCTGTCCATCTGTAACCCCCTGTCTTCATGATACTAAAGCTACCACATCAGCTGACAGCAGCCTGAATGGGAGGATGCTGGGGCACAAGGAACAGGCTCCGTGATAAGAGATCACAGAGTCCCCTGCAAAGTCAGGACTAGAAGCTGGGAGTTCTGGCCCCATGCTAGGAGCCAGCTGCTTTCCCCACACAGGGCAGAGAGAGCAAATGAGAGGACGCCTCAGAAGTCTGAGGTCTCAAGTTCTATCCCAGGTGCCATCCACATGCACCAAGCCTGGTTCCCGGCACTCTACTGTTTGGAACATAACCCCCTTTCCCATGCCACAACCGAGTGTGCCATCTCCAGAACACGACAGTGCGTGAACAGTGCCACTAAATCGACCTCTGGTGAGCATCCCTCTGGGCAGTGCACCAATGACAAAGGGCAGGAAGGGAGATGATAAAAATGTGTCTTTCATGTCAAGACTTGGACTATGATCTTGACAGTCTCTGAGCACTTTAGCACTCACTGAACAAGCATTGAAATCCTAAATAGGTTAAGATGGCCATCAGCCAAGGGACCACCCTCTATGGTAAGGCAAAGACAACAGAGTTACCTGAACAGCTCTGCTGCTCAGCATTGGGACCCTCTCCCTGCATGGGGTGGGGTGGTCCTCTCCTGACATAGATCTCTAGTCTCAAACAGTTTGTAACCGAATACTCAACCCTTACCAAACCTTACTTCATTGCTTTGGGCAATGCACACCTAGAGGTGCTCAGGGACTACGACATGATCAGTGCTTAGGAGTTGTTCCTGGTGGTTCTCGGGGTAGTGACTCAGTGGTACCAGGGATGGAATGTGGAGCTCCAACACAAAATAATGTATTATAGCCTGTTGGATTCTCTCTACTTCATATATCTGGAAATCAAAATAAACAGGCTTGGAAGGGAGTGTTTGGGATTTTGCTAAGGATTTTGTACATCTCCTCAAGCTTATTTTCCTATATTGTTCATATTATCTCCTATATAAATTCCTTAAGTAAGGAGCTGGAGCAATAGTACAGTGGGTAGGGCATTTGCCTTGCACGCAGCCAACCCAGGTTCGATTCCCAGCATACCATATGGTCCCCTGAACACCGCCAGGAGTAATTCCTGAGTGCAAAAGCCAGGAGTAATCCCTGTGCATCACCGGGTGTGACCCAAAAAGCAAGAAAAGAGAAAAAATTCCATAAGTAAAATGATATTAACAAAGTGTATACTAAGGTTTTTATTATGATTAAATCTATTATTGAACTAAAATTAGGATTAATACTGAAATCCTATTTTAAATTGACCAGGATAATTTTATGTAAGGTTTTAATAGATACAAGACACACACACACACACACACACACACACACTTAAATCCTATTAAAAAACCGGATTTTAGGGGCTGGAGCAATAGCACAGCGGGTAGCGCGTTTGCCTTGCACGCAGCCAACCCAGGTTCGATTCCCAGCATCCCATATGGTCCCCTGAGCACGCCAGGGATAATTCCTGAGTGCAGAGCCAGGAGTAACCCCTGTGCATCGCCAGGTGTGACCCAAAAAGCAAAAAAAAAACAAAACACAAATGGATTTTAGATGTCTAACTGTTGTATACTATAATTAGAAGTCCAGCCCAAATGTCCTAGGAAATCATTACATAGCAGATATAACTGGAATCGATAAAGGAAAGAATTATGGTCAAAATCTCAATATGTGGTCTGGAGAGATAGAAGAAGTAAGCCCTGCACACAGCTGACCCTGTTTTGGTCATAGGCACTGCTTACAATCCCAAACACCTCTAGGAGTGATCCCAAGCACAGAACCAGAAGCAAGCCCTGAGAATTTCCAGGTGTGACTCCAAAACCAGAAACTTAAAACAAACAAACAAAAAAAAAGTAGTTTTTGTGGTAGTCAGAACAAACTCACCCTCCAAGAATAAAGTACCATAGTGTAATGTTTATGCCAAACTCTTTTTTTTTTTTGCAGGTAAAATATCTTACTGGGAGTTCAATAGACTTCAAAAACAACAACACGGCAGCAATAAAGCACAGCAAAAACTTACAGATGAAAACGACTCCTAAAGAGAAGTTGGCTTTCCTCTGCATGGGACCAAAGGTAGAGTGACCTTTCCCAAAGTCCAAACTGGCAGTTTCAATACAGCTCTGTTCTTCTGAGATCTAGGCAGGAGCTGACAAGGCCTTGTACTGGACACAGAGGATATATGTCCACTTCAAAGAGATATTAGAGGATGCTGCAGGTTTCTAGTTCAGCAGGTATGAGACATTGACTATTTCACCCAGAGATGAAGAGAAAGGGAAGTATAGTAGAGAGAGTTCCACTGGGAGGGAGGAGTGGAGAGGGACATGGGAATAAATACATAAGGTAATAAGAGCGAGGGACTGGAGAGATAGTGGGATGGACGCTTGCCTGTGCATGCCATATATGGGTCGTGAGCCCCATCAGGAGTGCTCCCTGGTGAGCACAGAGTCAGAAGTAAGCCCTGAACACAGAGCACAGAGCCAGGGGTAAACTTCAAGCACCACTGGATACGGGTCTCTCTCAAAAGATAAGAGACTGAGAAGATAGTTCAAAGAACTGGAGCATATGCTTCATATGTGGAGCCCCAGAGTCCAATCCCCAGCATCACCTGGTCCCCTGCACACTGCACTATTCACTGTGCTCCACACACACACGAAAGGAAACTGAATGGTCTTTATGGTCCAGTGGAATAATGTGACAATAATGTGCATGAGCTGAAATATGATTAGTGGACAATACATAAAACTGACCATACTGTGATTAAATACGTCCAAGACTAGTTATGAAGTAGATTTGAACTCAGTGCCTTTTCACTCCCACCAGCCTCTTTCCCATTCCTTCTTTCATCATTCTTCTCCCCAATCTTGGACTGGTCCTTGACTGCCCAGGGCCTCCTCCTGTCTGCACCTCTTGCAGGCAGTACCTGAGCTTGGCTCTGAAGTCCCCCCTTCTCCCTCCCTCCTTCTGCAGCTCTGTCCTCTGCAGCACTTTCTAGAACTGACGGAACAGCCCGGCCAGGGCCAGGGGGAAAGGCAGAGCCCTGCATAGCAGAGATCATTCCTGTTCTGCCCGCGCTGGTAGGATGAGGAGATCTTAGGGTGGAGACTGGCCTCTTGCCTCCCCAGAGTCTCACTCTCTTTCCAGAGCAATTTCCTGAGCCCCCTTCAGTGGACCCTTGTTCGTTCTCTTGAGGCCATCTGTGTCTCTGGTGGGTGCATCCCAAAGCCCAGGGTGGCTGAAGGCAGCTGTTTGGGGAGGTGAACAGAGCTGGAGTAGACTACGGTGTCTACATCCTATTGGTACACTGCAGTGTCCCCAGAAAGCCCCTGCCGTGTGGAATGGGGTCTGGAGAAGGAGGCTGGAGAATTCTAACTCCACGCCCCCGGGGCCTCCCAGGCTGTTGTCAGGGAGGATGGCCCAGACTTCCTCAGTGTGTTGGATTGATGCGTAACTTTTCAATATTCAAATGTGTATAGGCCTCCATTTACATTCCCGCGCTGGCAAAACGCGAGCAACTGTCTTGGATGGGGCTGCTGCCTCCCATAGTCCCCCTCGGCCTTGGCGGGGCCTCTCAGCGTCAGCACCTTACCCCTTCCTGATCAGAGCAGGACAAATCTTGGGGCAGGAGTTGGTGCAGCAGAGCCTGTGGGGTGCCTCACAGTGGGCTGGGGGCACTGTCCCATCTGCCTTTCCAGGCTGCTCCTGCATCTCAGGCACAAGCAGAGGTGCCCGCAGCGGGAGGAAGTGTGGGTGCTGCTCTGCATTCTGGCCTGAACTTGTGATTCACTCTGTGAGGAATGCTCATGTCACTGTGCGATCAAGGTGTCAGTTTCAGTGCCCAGCCCAGAGACACTGCCACCCCACTACCCTAGTCCTGTGAAGCTCTCCTCTCACCCCTCCTTGCCCTTTGTTTTCATTGCAGTAACCTGGGGGTACACATTTGTGTGCTGTGGTCTCACAACCAGTTGTGGTGTTCACACACTGCATTTTCCTTTAGTGGTGGTACAGGCACATGTGCCTACCCAAATTTGCTCTCTTAGTTAAGGCCCACCTAACTCAGTGCTGGTCATGGTTTGTTGCTGGTTCACTGCAGTGCTCACACACGTGCTCACCAGGGGTTGTACTCCCTGACTCTGGTGCTTGTGCATTTGTTGTGTGCTCATCCATACCAGGCTGCATGCTCCTCGCAGTACAACAAACTCCAGGGCTGCCACAACGGTGCTCTGCACATGTGACACCTGGGACCCTCATTCTGTGACCAGGTGCTCCCTCCAGCTCCTCTGGGCCCTGATAAAGACTTTTGTTTGCTTTGGTTTTTGTTTGTTTGTTTGTTTTTTGGGGTCACACCCAGTACTGTAAAGGGGTTACTCCTGGCTCTGCACTCAGGAATTACTCCTGGCGGTGCTCAGGGGATCATATGGGATGCTGGGAATCCAACCCAGGTCGGCCACGTGCAAGGCAAACTCCCTACCTGCTGTGCTATTGATGCAGTCTCTGCTTTGTTTTTTTAAGTGTTTGGTTTAGACTTTTGTGGGGGCTTAAGACAAAATTTATTTTAGGGGACTGGAGTTATAGCACAGAGAGTAGGGCGTTAGCCTTGCACGCAGCCAACCCAGGTTTGATTCCCAGCATCCCATATGGTCCCTCAAGCACCACCAGGAGTTATTCCAGAGTGCAGAGCGAGGAGTTAATCCCTGTGCATCGCCGGGTGTGACCCCAAAAAACAAAACAAAACAAATATATTTTAAAAATATTTTATAGGGCTAGAGCAATAGTACAGCAGGTAGGGCATTTGCCTTGCACGTGGCCAACCCAGGTTCGATTCCCCACATCCCATATGGTCCCCTGAGCAGCGCCCGGAGAAATTCCTGAGTGCAGAGCCAGGAGTAACCCCTGTGCATCGCCAGGTGTGACCCCAAAAGAAAAAATCTTTGTATAATTCCATTGGTTAGAAGGAAAAATATACCATATAAGACTAAAATCAAGGTGCTACCTGGTTTAGACTTTTGGGCTACGTGTGTCGGTGCTCAGGGTGGAGTGATCCCAAAGGGTGCTCAGGAGACCATTTGTGGTGCTAGGATTCCAGTCAGGGTCAGCTACATGGAGGGCAAGTTCCCTACCCACTGGGTTATCATATAAAGTCCCAGCGGAGACTTTCAGTGAGGCGGTGGAGATGCAACTTAAAAGAAACCCGAAGGGGCGGGGGCTGGAGGGATAGTGCAGTAGGGAGGGTGCTTGCCTTGCAGCTGCCAATCCAGGTTATATCTCCAGCATCACATATGGCTCCCTGAGCCCCTCCCAGAGTGATCCCAGAGCACAGAGCGAGGAGTAAACCCTGAGCACTGCAGGATGTAACCTAAACTACAGCCCCTTCTTGATGCTCCTCCCCCACCCCCGCTAAAGAAGGTCTATCAGTGATACAAGTGGGCACAGGGATGTTATAATAGGAGAGCCTAGAATCTGAGAGGAGCGACATGGAGGGAAACCAGCTCCAGAGGCAGCAAAGACCCGAGCAAGTCCACCTCCCGCTGGCCATCCTCCTCTACCCCCTTCCCAGGCACCCACTCTCTGTTCTTTTTTGTGCACCCATCTGGGCTACTAGAGATGAGAATGGGATTGTGGGGAAGGTTAAGAAGCTGAGGGGAAAACCAGACCATTTCCCCCTGTAGATAAGTTGTGTTTCTCTCAGGCGAAAGGACTCTTGGGGACTTCCCCCAGGATCTCTTTACCAAGGATGCTTGTTTTGTTTTATATTTGTGAGTAGGGACTAACTTATTCATTAAGTGAATATTTATTGAGCTTATTTTATTAAACAAGCCCCACTCCAGGGCCTGGGTTTATTGAAATGAATAAAATGAGAAACACCCCATGTACTTTGTACATGATGCTGAAAGAAGCCGTACACAAGGGCCATGACTATGACAGGGACTGAGGAGACAGCTCAGTGTAGGCTGAGGGAAGACTTTGCATGCAGCAGGCCTGGGTTCCATCTCCAGCATGCAGGGCGCTCCTAGCACTGTCTGGAGGAGCTCCTGAAGACAGAGCCAGGAAAAGGCCCTGAGCACTGCTGGTAGGGCCCTCCCAAAAGAAATAACAATAGGAATGTGTGTTGGGGTAAGCCAGATTAAAGGCAAAATAAAGAAGGGTACAGTATCAAGTGGGATGGAGCTGGGGAGGCAGTCTTGCTGAGCTCTAGCATGTGTGAGGCCCTAGACAACATTTAAATTAAGAACCTGGATTGGGTCCTGAGAGATAGAAAAGTGGGGAGTGCAGCTGGCCCAGGTTTGATCCCCGGCGCCCCATATGGTCCCTGTCAGGAGTGATCCCTGAGCACAAAGTCAGGAGTCAGTCTGGAGCACAGCCAGATGTGACCCATAAACAGCAAAGATGTAAATATAAACCTAGAGAAGAGCAGAACAGACACTTCTCCTAGGAAGATATATAGGTGGCCAGTGACCACATGAGAAAGTATTCATCGCCACTAATGACTGCAAATGATGCAACAACAGTGCTCAAGAATGAGAATATCTTGGCATGTAGGTGCCTCGGGTTTGAACCCTGGGACTGCAAGAATGTAAAAAGAAAATAAGGGAACCAAAGGGTAGAGTGAGGCTTTTGAGAAAATGAGAGTAGATGGAAAAGAGCAGTTCCAGGTATGAGTCCTGAACAATGTAGCATGTGTGACCGGGAAAAGGAAAAATAAGCTCAAATCCCAAGAGGGGTTAGCCCATGAGATGGGGGGAGAACAGAATTGGAGTTCCTCTCCTGGAAACAGAGTGAGGACAATGGGCTCTGCTAACGGAGTGAGGGGCTGGGAGGCAGCTCCTTTGCCCTTGTGGCTGACAATGAGGAGAGGCCCAGGGCTGGGAGCGTCCAGAGTCCAAGTCAGTGATGGCCTTGAAGAGAATCTTGTCAGACTTCCCAGAATGGAAATCTGGCTAGAAGCATTTGAGAACAAATGAGAGGGAAGAATTGCAGTGAGTCAATGCAGACAATGCTTAAGACAGGAGACTGTCTTGTGTTTGTGCAGTGATGGAAAAGATTCAGTAGAAAGCCAGGAGTTGAAGGTGCAGGGCTAATGTGCTGTTATTTGGTGATATTAAGAATATCAGTGTTGAACTGAATGCTTATATGGATTAGGTCCCCCCTCCCTTCACCCACTCCCTTCCCTTTGATGTGGAGAGGTTCTTGCAATGACAGGGGTTCACACAGGCTGGGATTAGGGTTCACACACTTGGCTGGAATGTTTTGACCACTCATTGCAGTGGTCATACACATGGTGGGGCCATGCTGGGAACCACACATTTTGTGGTGTCTTGAGAATCCCGAACAGCAGAGCCTCTGGTGGAGTTCTTAGGCATGTGAGGCTGAGGTGGGCTAGAACTCTCGGCCTTGCAGGGCCTTGTCTTACTGCTGTGCCATCTCCAATTTCCACCTACTCTATTTTTCATTTTTTCCAAAAAACATGAGCTAGTAGCTGGGGCAGTGCAGCAGTTAAGGCACATTTTTTTAGCTTATGTCAATCCTGAGTATTGCTAGGTGCAGCCCTGGAGGCCTTCAATACCCACATAACAACATGTGATATAAGGATCAGGGATGGAACTCAGTGGTAGAGAACTTGCTTCGCATGTGTGAGGTTCTGGGTTTGATTCCCAACAACAACAACAGCAACAACAACACACACACACACACACACAGCCTCCCAAACTTGAGATATATCTTATTCCCTCCTATTTTTCCTGTGGGAAAAATTGAGACTCAGAGAGATTTACTACTCCATTCTGTTGTAAAGGGACATTTGAGAAAATTTTATTTTGAAAAATTGCAAAGAATTTGAGGGAGGTGAGCAATTCAAACTGTTTCAGGCATCCTTGTGTACATCACCTGGTGCCCAGATCACTCACTTCTCTCGGGTGAAATCTAGGCATAAAGTTGTAGGGTCGAAGGCAAGTGTTGGGTCAACTATAACATAGGCTGCCAAACTGTTGTAAAATGGTTCTACCAATGCACCTGACACGAGCAAGAGCAATATTTGTGACTCTGCAAAAGCCTCATAGTTGAGGCATGATATCCGCTCTGGAGATGGCACATGGGCCGTCACATGGTGATGCTGGGGCTACCAGGAAGGCAGAGTGATGTTTTTCTGATCAACTACAGGGCAGCTGTTTTCACTCCCCTGGCACCTGGTGAGGACTCTAAGATGCAGTGTTCACTGAGGTGCCGAAAGGACATGGCTGTCTCTGATGGGACTGAAACCTATATACTTCTATCTTTTTGTATGTTCCAAAGGACAATACAACATGGTTCATGTTGTATCATGCTTCTTCACCCCCAGGAAGCTCCACAACCAGAAGTGTGGTTTGTGACCCCAAGACTAGCATGACCTAAACTTCTCTCAATACGTTCAGGCTCTCCGCACATCTCCTTTCTCACCGGGGAACCTGAACAAGCAGTGTGTATAAGCCCTAGGTTCTGAGTCTCATCCCTAGAAAAAAATGAAAGAAAGACAGAGCATGAGGGGAGAGGCGAAAGGGGATGGGATATAGTACAGCAGGTAAAGCATTTGTCTTGCATACAGCTGACCGAGGTTCTATATCTGGTCAATAGAGCATGGCCAGGAGTGACCCAAAAGCAAGCAAAAGAAAAAATGTTTGTGAGGTCCCGTGTGCAGTGGCATGGTACTATCTCCTATGTGGAACCAGTAGCTTGTTGCTGTACAGGCTGCCCTTAGGGTCATTAGACAGTCTTTGTGGTGAACACTTGATGACATACTGCCCCCTTTCTTGGGCTCTAAGCATACAGGTATACAGTGCCTTTGGAAAGCCCCAGGGCACAAGTTCCTATGCCAGAGCAATTTATCAGAATCCCTTCAGGTGAAGCATGCCCGCATTTAGGGGAACGTAGTAGGGGTTGAGGATGCTGCCTGCCCCTTTGCTGCCTTCTTCTCTCCAGGAGGGAGGGCATGGCCCTGGCACTGCCCCAGGCTGCCTTGGCGTTTGAAGGAGTCAGGTCCAGGGCCTGGAGGCCCTCTGTAAAGGTGGCTGACTACAGGACTGGCCTTGAGGCCACACATCTGCAGGTCCCTCGGGTGACAGTGAGGGCTCACTCCTCCGGAGTGGCCTCCTAGACTCCCAGACTCCCAAGCCCACCCCTGATTGTCCAGGTAATTCCCAGCAGGGCCCAAAGAAGTGATTCTGGAACTCAAGCTCAACAGGCCTACTCATGTTCTGCGCACAGAAGCCCTGGGTTATTTATATCCTTGGTACCTCATAGTCCCCTGAGCACTGCCTAGTGCGACCTAAACAAATAAACAAATAAAACAAAAGTGATTCTGTAACTTAATCTCATGATTCAGAGCAGTTGCTTAAGCTTTAAAATTTACTTCGACCAGTTCAGAGAGATGCTGTTTCTTCAACTGATCTACATTCCCCAGCCCTGTAACTTTTTCTTTTCAATTAGATAAACAATGAAAACCTATAGGGTTGTAAACAAAAAAAAAATCTTGATCAACACTCTGATTTTAGAAACCAAAAATATTTATGGACTAAGCTATGCAGCTGGGTAGAGACCTTATATGCTGACATTTCTACAGAGGCTTTACCAAATCACTCCTAGAATTCAACATAAATCAATTGGGTTGGGGAGCCATACCCAGCTGTGCTCAGGGGTTAATCCTGTCTCTGTTCTCAGGGAGGCTTGGGGGACCAAATGTGATGTCGAGGATCAAACCAGGGTCAACTAGGTGCAAGGGAAGCACTTTACCCTCATATTATCTCTGTGGCCCCATAAATGATATGTTAGTTTGCACCGCACCTCTCTAACTTTTATTAAGTATCTGGTTGTAGTATTTCCTAAACTTTTTATTATAAAACATCATAAAATACTCAACGTATGAATAGAAATAAGCTTGGTTGTATCTCTAAAGTCAAAGCCTATTTGTTGTATAGATTTTGAAATAAGGAACTTTGGGGAAAAGATCCAAAGTATAAACCATGAAATAGAGGCCTCATTCTCTGGATTACAGAGAAGGTATCAGCAAAGCAGCTAATCTTCCGGAACGAGTAGATTCTACCTCAACATGTTAGAAATGCAAATTCTTGAGTTTACTCCAGACATGTCAAATTAGAGACTTTGGGGGTGGCCCAGCACTATGATTCGGCTGTATCCTTACTGGAGAACCACAGCTCAAAGAATACAATAAAAGTATTTGGCAAGTTTGGCAACCCCTGAGAGATCCATCCTGGGAATAAGTGCTTTGGTGTATTTTGTATTTGCTCCCTTGGTCTCACCTCAAAGCAAGCCTCTCCCAGGACCTCTCATCCCTGGCCAGCAGCTCTTAGAAATGCCTTTGCCCAGAGGGGTCCCTGGTTCCCAGGTGCTTGTGCTCCACGCTAAGGCGGGTAAACTCTGTTCTATATTCAGGTACTTTTGTGGTTGAGGTGGATGATTGTTAACATCTGCACCCCTAATTCTTTGGGCTGCTTCCTGCAAGCCCCATGAAGCAGAACTCAGGTCTCCAGTCACTGGGCCCAGATCTAAAAATGTTTCCTGAGGCTGCTTGAGTTCTGCCTGCAGGTAACTCTACAGACCACAGTTCTACCCAGGTGATGTGACGCTGCCTCCTGGCACGTACACAGGCCGGGCGCCTGAGCATCACACACCAGCTCTGCTGCCCGTGCCAGACAGAACATGAATGTAGGTTTAGTTATTAGTTTGGTGCATGAAAAAAAAGTCAACACATGTTAGCTCTCCTTATATCCATTATCTACGCTCACCAAATACCTGCTTGCAAGACCCATCTCATTGTTTCACCATGAATAGTGTAGTGTGTGTGTGTGTGTGTGTGTGTGTGTATGTGTGTGTGTGTGTGTGTTTTGGAAAGGGGGAGCTGGGACACAGCTCAAAGTTTAGTGGCTATTATTAACTCTGTGCTCAGGGATCACTCCTGGACATGTTCAGGGGACCACACACAGTACCCAGGGATTGAACCAGGGTTAGCTGCATGTAAGGCAAGATCTTTTGTTGTTGTTGTTTTGTTCTTTTTGTTTGTTTGTTTGGGGGCCACACCCAGCAGCGGTGCTCAGGGCTTTCTCCTGGTTCTGCACTTGGGAATCATTCCTGGTGGTCTCAGGAAACTATATGTGCTGCCAGGGATCAAACCCAGATCAGCTGCATGCAAGACAAGTGAGCTACCCACCACACTATCACCCAGCCCATAAGACAAGACTTTCATCCTGGTACTATCTGTCCAGGCTCCCAAATTGGTTGATTATTTTATTTGCTACTCCTGACTTGGTGCTACGGTAGCACAGTGGGTAGGGTGTTTCATTTGCCTGGCACATGGCCGATCTGGGTTCAATTCCTCCATCCCTCTCAGAGAGCCTGGCAAGCTACCGAGAGTATCCCCCCCACATGGCAGAGACTGGCAAGCTACTGTGGCGTATTCGATATGCCAAAAACAGTAACAACAAGTCTCACAATAGAGACATTACTGGTGCCCGCTCAAGCAAATCTATGTACAATGGGATGACAGTGCTATAGTGCTAGTCCTGGCTTGGTGCTCATGGACTTGGCAATGCTAGGGATCAAGCTTGAGTCTTCCACATTCGAAGCATGAGTTTCAGCCCTGTGATCCAGCTCCCTGACCTTGAATTCTACCTCCAACTTTCCTGCAAAGCCCTGAAAGGATGACTCACACTCCTGAGCAATGTTCTAAGTCAGTGGTTCTGTCTCAGTTCTTAAAAGGTGGTGGGTGATGTCCACAGCATGAGTCTCCCTGGGAACTACTTAGAAATGCAAACTCCTGTCATAAAGAAAACACACTGCTGGCTGTACTACTATTCTGGCCTTGAGTATACTTATTTTTTAAGAAAGAAGTTGAAATGGGGCAGGAGAAATAGTATGAAGGCTAAGGCTTTACATGTGGCCAACTTAGTTCTATCCTCAGCACCACATATGATCCTCAGGGAACCCCAGCTGTGATCACTCAGTAAGCCCCAAGCACAGAGCCAAGAGTATGACCCAATAATGTAGGGGAAGGGCAGAGGGCAGAAGTTGAAGTGATAGAACGCATTACACCTAAGTTGCCTATATACCAAAATACTCAAACTTTAAGACTGTTTTTCTTTGAGTGATCTTTGTGTTTATTTATTTTTCTTTGTTTTTGTCTTTGTTTTCTGGCCATACTGGCAATATTCAGGCCTGGCTTTGTGCTTAGGTATCGTTTTTGGTGGTGTCCAGGGAGTAATATGTGGTGGAAAGTTCAAACCTGTACCAATTGCTTACAAGGCAAGGGTCCTAACTATCTACTACACTATCTCTCTGGTCCTTAATTCTTGTTTTAACAATTATATTGTGCCTGCACTTTTAATAGCCTCAAATATTGTGTGAGAAGATAAAAAGCAGTAAGAAGAGAAAAGTGTTTGTGTGATGACTTGGAATGTCTCTTTTTTCCCTTTTTATCTTTTTTTTGCTTTTTGGGTCACACCCAGCGATGCATAGGGATTACTTCTGGCTCATGCACTCAGGAATTACTCCTGGCTGTGCTCAGGGGACCATAAGGGATTCTGGAAATCGGCCATGTGCAAGGCAAACACCCTACCCTCTGTGCTATCACTCCAGCTCCCATGGAATGTCTCTATAAAGCATAGTTATTTCAAGGGCTAGCATGGCCTCTGATAATTGTTATTGTCATTATAATGTATGTCACATAATGCTCAATATTTTTCGAGTCATTGTTTATAAAGTTCTGAGAGGAATATGGGCAGCACGTTACATACTCAGACTTTTTGCCATTAACATTATTACTGTGATTGTTTATATACGTGTGTGTACCAGGAGATCAT
This sequence comes from Sorex araneus, assembly GCF_027595985.1. Taxonomy (NCBI): domain Eukaryota; kingdom Metazoa; phylum Chordata; class Mammalia; order Eulipotyphla; family Soricidae; genus Sorex; species Sorex araneus. Next base: position 324,061,533 of record NC_073313.1, on the reverse strand, counting down.
TCTCACTAGATCATAAAGTTCTTTGGGGTGAGGAGAGTACCTTATTCATCCCTGTAACACTGATGAAGGTAAAATTGAAAGTGTTTTGATTCCATTCACTGGGACACTGGATCTCAGACAATCCAAAGAGAAGCAGATATGTCAGCTAGAGCAGCACAGTCTTAGCCTCAGTCCCAGAAGACTTCAGAAAAAAAGGAGTGAGGGGTAAATGTCACCAATGTCAGTGAAACTGAGTTCAGAAGAAACTCTGACCAAAACCAAAATGGAACTAATTGAATATGTTAATGGTCATTTTTAGTAAGTCACAAGAATTTGAAGAAAGACTGTTTTTAATAAGTAGAACAATTTCATTTTCCATATAGCTTAGGAAATTGAGATTGAAATGGTTTCTTTTACATCTTTGGTCAGCTTTGTACCTCTTTTGGAGAAGTTCATGTAGTTTCACCTTCAATAGCTTGTGGGTGGTAGAAAAACAAAAGGGATGTTGTCTTGAGTAATTGTTTACCTGAGAAAAACTTGGACTATCCAACACTGCGGTGTGGGGGGATGAAATGTGCAAGCAAGAGAAGGGAAAGGAGCCGAGAGCCAGGATAGCAAGTCACGTGGAAGCAGATTCACGTGAAATGACGGAGCCCGAGATCCAGGCCCTCCCGCTTAGCTCAGCCTCTGCCCGAGACCGGAGAAGCAACATCTCGAGTTTGTGTTTATATTTTTCATATTAATGTTTACAAAATGGGCCTCCCAAAGTTACACTCCCAAAGGTGTAACTTTCAGACTTGACTAAACTGGAATCTCTGTAGCTCTTGCCTCTCTGTAGCTCTTGCCTTCCAGACTGGCTTTTCTTTTTTTTTTTTCAGTCCTTTAGCTCTACCTTGCCGGAGAGGTGAGGGACATGCTCATGAGAAAGAAGGTCCAGGATGACTGCTGGGGGGCCAAGGAGACCTCAGCTGAGTTTCAGCAAAGAGTCACATATTTCTCAGTAAGGACCAGCAGTTGTATTATATGCCTGAAACAACTGTATAATGAAAAACTTTGTAAATCGCCCTGTTTTAATAAAAATACATTTTTTAATTTTTTTAAAGGGTTAGCAGTTTTTTTTGTTTTAGTATTTTGGTTATTTTGGGGGGCTGGGAGTGGGGATGGGCAGGTCACACCAGTGCTGCTCAGGGGCTATCGCTGGCTCTGTGTTCAGGGGTCACTCCTCGTGTTGCATCTGTGGTGCTGAGCTTAAAGCCAGATTCAGTCACATGCCAGCCAAGTGCCTTCCTCCCTCTACCGTCTCTCTGGCCTATTGCCTTGCTAAGATAAAGGTTCCCAGTCATCAGCAGTTTTCCTCCCAAGAGACATAGAGCAATGTCTGGAGATGTTTTCTGTTGTCATCACTGAGGAATGGTGACCAGCTGTTGGTACTGGATTGGCAGATTCCACTAACAATCCTACAAGACAGGACAGACCCCACAGGAAAGAAACACCGGGCCCCAATATAGTGCCCCTGTTGGAAAAGTCCCAGGCCTCGATCCACAATGGAAGGATCAGCAAAACAGTAAAAGGTGATTTTCAAAGACAGTTTGTAGCTCAGTCTCTCTCCAAAACCACGGTTTGGTCCATAGCTGTTCTTCTTTAGCCTCTCCTATTCATACACCCCCACCCCCGCCCCGTGCTTCTGCCCACCCAGATGCCAAGGTTGTTGGGACAGTGGCTCTAACTCAAATAAAACTCAAAAAACTTGGAGCTGGAGAGATAGTTTAATGGGCTAAACACATGCTTTGCATGTGGAGGCCTGGGTTTGAGCCCTTGTACCAGATGATCCTGACCCCCACCAAGACCCCAAAGCTCAGAACTTGGTGTGGCCCATAAGTACCACCGAATGTGGCACAAAGAATGATAAATAGAAACTAAAGACTAAATTGTGCCATGCTGTGAGAAGCAGGGAGTCCTTCTGATAGTGGGCTAGAGGGGGTTCCAGGGGACCTTAGTGCTGGGAAGAAGCACCAGTAAGCAGAGCAGCTCGTGAAAATTCTCATCCAAAGGCCAGCCCCAAACAGAACCAACCGCTTGGGGCTGGAGTGATAGTACTGTGGGTAGGGCGTTTGTCTTGCATGCAGCCGACCCCGCTTCGATTCCCAGCATCCCATATGGTCCTCTGAGCACTGCCAGGAGTGATTCCTGAGTTCAGAGCCAGGAGTAACCGCTGTGCATTGCCGAGTGTGACCCAAAAAGAAGAAAAAAAAAAAAACCAGAACCAACTGCCACTTCCGCATGTGAATACCTATGCAGTGTCCATCTGCTCCAGGCTGCTGAGACAACCACATTCAAGTCCCAGAGTTGAGACTTGATGGATTGACCACCCTTGATCCCTGCCCTCCTTGACTGGGTCTGCCCTGTCATCTAGTTAATTCTGTCGTATTCCTATGACCTCTCAATTCCCCAAGTACCTAAATCATTTTCTCTCAACTTTATTTCTTGCTTCTGCTTCTTCTGATGAGTAACATCACCATCCTGGCTGCGATCATGGATGCCGCAGCCACAGGCATTAGACAGTGCAATGTACACGTTAGAGAGTGTAGGGGGAGTGTGTGCTAACCCACTTGGCAGGTGATGAAACGAGCTAGACACGGCCTCTCACTTCTTCCAAGTGACAATGCAGGCATTGGGTCCCAGGACCACCGTCTCCAGTATCAACCTTAGTTCTCACTTCTCTAAAGATCCGTCTTGGTTCCTAGGTCTTAGAACCTCAGAGGTTGTGCCGCAACCTACAAGGGTTGCAATTTATAGCCACCCTTTATAGCTTTTTACAAGTGAATAATCTCACTCTTGTTTCTGCCAGGACCTGCTGGGCTCACACATTTGGTTGTGGTGTTCACACTCACTTGGGTGTGGCACTGAACATCCCAAGGAGCTCTCGGCCTCACGCCCTCTCCTGGAGCTCTCCTCCGCCTCTGCCTCTCTCTGCACTAAACTGACTCTCCTCTGGGGCTCAGCCTCTGCTTTCTCTACAACCAGACCACACTACAAAAGTCTGTTAACAAGAACTGTCTGGTTGGTGCCCTGCTCATGCTAACCGGACAGTTCTCTTGCTACAAAGCTCAGTTCCCTTCCTCTTCTGTCCCTGTCATTCTCCTTCACTGATTCCCTCCCTGCCCGAATCTCTTCCTGCAGGAGATGCCACTGCTCAGCGCTTTCTCTGGGATTGTTTCCTGAGAAATAAGACGGGTGGTGACCTCCCTGTCAGAGTTGGGCAGAAACTAGATAAACACTTCCCAGGGGAGGAGGCTGCAGAGGGCTCCAGGGGAAATTCCTTTGGGCTGGAGTTCTATTCCACAGAATGACGACACAGCGTTGCCATTTTAGAGCAGTGATGACCCAATGGAAATACCCTCTTTCACCAGCCACTGCCTTCCCAAGTCCCCAGCTTCAGAGCTAAATGTTACCTCTTCATGGTAACCAAAGCTCCGAGAAATAGAAGCACATGACTGCAGGCTAGGAGATTCAATTCCTGTTTTTTCTTCCTGTTTGTCCTCTGCTAAAAAAAGAAAGACTTAAAAGAAACTTCTTGACATTGTTATCCTGAGCATGTATTACTAGCACGCATGTGAAAATAAAGTTAGAATGAAACCATAGTTTTTGAGCTCTTGGCATCAAACGCCATAGATTTTTTAAAAGGCAAGCAAGTAATATGGGGGCCCTACATATTTTATGGCAAAGGTCCCTTTTCTGGGTAATTCCATTTGCTTACCCTCTCCACAAAAGTAGGAATTTCCAAAATTGTTATGAGTAAGCCTTTAACATTCATCCATCAATCCTCCATTAGTTCATACCTTAAGTCAACAAATCTTGATCAAAATGGAATGTTCAGACTTCAGGCAAGATGGAGTCAGCTCTGTCCTGGAGGGAGTGTAGTGTAAGCTATGCTGCCTGGTCAAAGTGCCGGATGCTGGTAGGAGGTGCGTAGGGCAGGCTGGAATGTTTCCATAGACACTCACCCCAGCCTTGGACTATTTCCAGGAGAAAATGACATCTAAGCGCTTCAGGAAAAGTGTTTTTGGTAAAGGTAAAGAAAGGGGCTTGGGAGAAAAGGTTGTCCCAGGAAGAGAAAGTATCGTTCTAGAAAGCTCCCGGTAGAAAGAGATAAAGACAGAGAGAGGAGATCTTTAGAAAATTGAAAGAAGTTTCTTCACACAGGATCAGAGAACTGAGAGAGACAGAGACAGTGTCACCCCACTGCTGACACTTCAGGGATCATGAGTGCATGCTGTTATGACCCTTATTTTGCAGATGTGGAAACAAAGACATTGAGGGGTTGAGTAACTTGCCCTGGGGTCTCCCCAGCTGGAATGCAACCTGAGGGGAATTTTTAAATAGGGGAAGACCCCTAGCGTTTTAAGAACCCTAAGTGGCAAGTTGGAAGGCGGGAAATATTTTGGGGTAGTGATTCAACCCTCATAGGGGGGGACAAAAAAGTAGAATATAAGAGGACACCGAGTCATATAGCCAGTAGACATTTTCTTGGCCTAGAAGAATTGGCTTGAATCCATAAACTCTAATTTTCTGTCAAGGAAAGATTCAGACTCTGGGATGTCATACAGTTAAAGGGGATTTTCCCCCCTCCAGTTACTAATGCTGTAAGTGAAAATTGAAGTTGACTTAAGGAGAAAATTGACTTATTCAGAGAAAGCTGAATTCTGTTTAATTCAATATCTGATGCAGAACAATAGTTTTCTAGCTTGTTACTCCTATAGAGTGGCACAGATCCAGGGAGCAAAATCACTGATGTAGAGGAAACAGCAGTCTCGGATCCCTTCCGGGGGAAGGCAGTAGGGTTTCATGTCATAAACTGAGCAAGCAAAGAATTCAAAGTTGTCACGTGTAGGGACAATTCCTTAAGTCTGGTGATGTGTGAGACTTCTCAAGAACAGGTTATCTGCCAAGGACAAGTACCCACTCCCCAGATGAAATTTGAACTGAGAAATCTACCAGTTATCCATGGCTAATTCTTCCTAGAACAGAACATAAATTTTGAGAAGTACTGTACATAGCCACTTCTGAAGCAAATGCTCATGTTTCCTGTTTCCTTCCAGTTACCTTTTTCCTGCTCAAGAGAGTAAGCAGGAATAGGTGGGACTGGGCTGAGTGACAATGCCCAGCTCTAAGATCCCTGGCACAAAATGGATAAGGACTGAAGGTTATTTTCATGTTTATTTCCAACGAAGGTTGAGTTGATGGCATCTGTGTGTGCATAACTGGACTGGAATAGAATGGCACTTTGGGGGAGCTGATGGTCAGAGACAGAAGGGTCACTGCAAACATATTGGCTTAGTTATCTGAATAGAGAGAATGTGTGTTGCTTTAGGCCAATACCTTGGAAACTCAAAACTACATGAAATCTGGGGCTGGAGAAATAGCACAACGGGTAGGGCATTTGCCTTGCACTCGGCCGACCCGGGTTTGATTCCCAGCATCCCATATGGTCCCCTGAGCACTGCCAGGGGGTAATTCCTGAGTGCAGAGCCAGGAGTAACCGCTGTGCATCGCTGGGTGTGACCCCCCATAAAAACAAACTACATGAAATCTGTAAATGATTTATCCAATTTGCATAAGACCAGTCCCAACTCCTTTTCAAAAACTGAACAATAATTTCATTGGCCTTTTTCATACAACTTAAATCTTTCTTGGATTTGGCCAGCTCTGATTTCACTATTTCTCTTACATACAAAGAGTTTGGGTCATGACTTCTGTTTGGGCTGGCCAAGAATATAGCGGTCAGGACAACGATCTGATTCTGCTTCCCGGCAGAACATGGTGCCCAGAGCATTGCAGGGGTAGTTCTGGGTTTCTGGCATCACAGGGAGCAAGCACCATCTCATCCTCAGACTCTTGCATTGAGCCTCCAGTTGGGCCCCTCAGGTCTGAGGACTTCTTTGGAGTGCTCCCCTTCCATAAAAACAGAAACCCCACAACTTCTGCTTTGAGGCAGGGGCATAGCTCAGTGGTAGGAAACTTGCACTCACTGACTGTGAAAGGCTATGGGTTGGATTCAGTCCCATCCCCTCACTGCCACTACCCGCCCCCGACCCCCCAAAGCTCAGAAAACAACTTCTGCTTATTGAATTCTAGTATATACAATTCACTGATTGATAGCATAGCGGGTAGGGTGTTTGCCTTGCATGCGGCCGACCCGGGTTCAATTCCTCCGTCCCTCTCGAGAGTATCCCACCCACATGGCAGAGCCTGGCAAGCTCCCTGTGGCATATTCGATATGCCAAAACAGTAACAACAAGCTTACAATGGAGACATTACTGGTGCCCGCTTGAGCAAATCAATGAGCAATGGGATGACAGTGATACAGTGGTCTCCTTGGAAATTCAGGAATGTGATTTATATACTGGTTTGTACTTTTCCCCCCACTGGGAATAGACTGTCCCTGCCCAAAGGGACTGTGGTCAGAAACAGTAAAGGAGTCTTTGTCCTTGTTTCTCTGTTGCCATTGGCTTCACTTATCACCTAGCCAGAAAATATATCAAGGAGTCACTAAGGGAGCCACTGAGCAGAGAAAAGAAGGGAAGGGAATGAGTCAAGCTGAAAAAACCCAGTGGCATCGAGAGGCTGAAACAATGAGCAGTGGAAGGCTCCTTCCATGAACATTTGTCCAGGCAGATGGTCTTTCATGGGCAACTAGGAGGGCAAAGGTCTGACCTTAAGAGCTCACATTTACGAGCCACCTAAGATGCCCAAAAGGCCAGAGTAAGTCATGTAAATGGGCTCCATCTCAGGGCTGTGGGGGAACCCCACATCCAAGACAAGGTCCATAAGACCATATAAAGGACAATGCAGTGTCTATTTATTTATTTGATTTTTGGGTCACACCCAGCAGTGCTCAGGGCTTCTTCCTGGCTCTGTGCTCATTCTGACCATGCGTCTGGGAACCATGTGGATGTCAGGGATCAAACGCAGGTTGGTGGGGTGCAAAGCAAGCACACTGCCTGCCTGCCGTACTGTCACTCTGGCCCTGTGTCTTTTTACTCTGAGTCTTTTACTCTAGAATAAAGTCCTACTTTCCTCTTTGCAAACATCCTGTTTCCTAAATACACTTTTTTTTTTTCAAATTAAAAAAAATCTTTTTAATTGAATAACCGTGAGTTAGTTACAAAGCTTTCATTATTGAGTTTCAGTCATACAATGATTGGACACCTATCCCTTCACCAGTGTACACTTTCCACCACCAATGTCCCCAGTATCCCTCTGCTACCCACCCCAACACTCCCCCCCTGCTTCTATGGCAGACAATTTCCTTCTTACCCTCTCTCTACTTTTGGACATTATGGTTTGCAATACAGATACTGAGAGGCCATCATGTTTGGTCCTTTATCTACTTTCAGCATACATTTCCCATTCTGAGCGATCCCTCCAACAATCATTGACTTAGTGATTCCTTCTCTAACCCAGCTACCTTTTCCCCCCAGCTCATGAGGCAGGCTTCCAAACTGTGGAGTTTTGGAATTTCCAAATTTTCCTGGCCCTTGTTTCTACTGTTCTTGGGTGTTAAGTCTCATATTGTAGTCCACAAATGAGTGCAGTCATTCTATGTCTGTCCCTCTCTTTCTGACTCATTTCACATAGCATGATACTCTCCAAGTCCATCTACTTATAAGCAAATTTCATGACTTCATCTTTCCTAAGAGCTGCATAGTATTTCATTGTGTAGATGTACCATGGTTTCTCTAACCAGTCTTCAGTTCTCAGGCACTTGGGTTATTTCCAGATTCTGGCTATTCTGAACAGTGCTGCAATGAACGTACAGAATACACTTTTTTTTTGGTGCTAATTTTACAAAAGACCTCAAATGAGCACCTCCTTCTTTCCACAAAATACAGAGAATGAAATCATTAGGTTTCAGTTTGCCTAAATTAAAATAACTAGAAAGGGGCAGAATCAAAATGACTTAAGCAAGAGAAGGGCTCTTTTTGGAAAGCTCGTCAAAGAAAGGTTTGAGGACAGAGATGAAGCACAGGAAGTAAGGCCTTTGCCTTGCCTTGCATTTGATCCCCCGTATTGTGTTCAGTCCCATGATCAATACAGGGGTCACTCCTGAGCACAGAACAAGGAGTAGTCCCTGAACACTATGGGGTGTGACCCAAACTTCACCATATCCCTCATCCCTTCAAAATAAAGCAGGTTAACAAGGCAATCTCAGGCAGGGCATCAGATGTGAGGGAATCGAGGACCCAAGCCTCCTTCCCATCCTGGGATCCTGCACCCTGTTACCTTTCTGCAGGGGGCTGTCTTCCCCCTTCTTGCAGAGAAAGACCATCCCCATTATGGTGCTGCTAAAGCTCCCCAATTTTTAGCTTCCATTCCTCACTTCTTCCTGCGCAGGCTCAGTCCTCTCCCTGGACATCAACCCTGAGTCACTCAAGACCCTAGGCGAGGAGCTGGAGTAATAGCACAGCGAGTAGGGAGTTTGCCTTGCATGCGGCCGACCCGGGTTCGATTCCCAGCATCCCATATGGTCCCTAAGCACCGCCAGGGGAATTCCTGAGTGCAGAGCCAGGAGTAACCCCTGTGCATCACCGGGTGTGACCCAAAAAGCAAAAAAAAAAAAAAAAAAAAAAAGACCCTAGGCGAGGCCTCTTCTTCCCTCCCTCCAATCTCTTGTACACCGCACTTTCAAGCATTGTCTTGTCGGAGCAGGGTCCTAAACGCATTCTCCAGCACAGCCCTCTCTCCAGCCACTGGGCCTGTGGCTCCAAGCCCCTACCTGTCAGTTACCCCTGGCTATGTCACAGGTACCTAACCTTTCCTTTTTCTTGGAAGCAGAATGTCCATGTCACTGGAAGTCACTTCTGAAGAGACTGCGCCTCTCCCAGTATGCCCTGCAGTTTGGTTTTTTTTTTTTTCTTTTTGGGTCACACCTGGAGATGAACAGGGGTTACTCCTGGCTCTGCACTCAGGAATTACCCCTGGCCGTGCTCAGGGGACCATATGGGATGCTGGGATTTGAACCCGGGTCGGCTGCGTGCAAGGAGTATGCCCTGCAGTTTGGAGTGGACGGGAATGAGGGAGGCAGGCAGTAAATTTCAGGAAGAAAGCAAACAAACAAAAAAACTAAATAAAACCCAAGAAGGAATGTTGGGAGAGACAAGATAGATTCTGAAAATGGAGTACTTTGTAGTCATTTTGGGGTGAAAACCAGATCTGGGTGGACCAATGGTGGCTCAGGCCTAGCCAAGACTAAGGGAAGCAAAGGAACCCCAAGACCTTCTTGACAACTTCCTAGTCCTGAAGCGAGGGGGGGGCGGGGTGCTTGGGGGGGTGCTACACAAAACCCTATAAATCAGCTTCTGAAAGCTGCGTCCCATGCTGGGTCTCCTGCACAACTCATTCTGGGCATTTAATTTCTTTCTACAGCTTCATGGGGTTCTTCCCTGGCTCTCACCACCTCTGTGGGGGCTGCTGTGGGGTGGGGGGTGGAGGGGACTGGGTTGCACCTGGCGTGCTGAGGGAAGTGAACTTCCAGCAATGCTGGGGAACCACGTGGAGTGGGGCCCCCTGCATGCAGGGCACACACACTAGTTGCTAAGTCATCGCTTTGGCCTGACGTTCTTGTCTTTTCTAAATAAAACTATTTCAGAAGCCGGAGTGATAGTAGTGCTGGTGTTTGCTTTGCATGCTGCCAACCTAGGTTTTGTCCCCGGCACCCCAGTACCACCAAGAGTGAATCCCGAGTGCAGAGCCAGGAGTAACCCCTGAGAATCACCAGGTGTGACCTCCAAAACAACAGCAGCAAAAACTACTTTACCTCTGTGATCTGTCTCTCCAGGATGTCTTCCCCGCCAAGCATCTGCGGGGAGACTGTGGCAGGCTTCTGTGCTCAGCCCTGTTCTCCTGGGACACCCCCACCTACACCCAGTGGTCTACAAAAGTCATGAGATCGAGCTTCACTTGAAATCCTTTACAAAATGCCAGCTCAGCTGGTCATTTTGCCATGTTTGCCCTATGCCTTCCTCCTGCTAGTGATGTGTGAGAGCCAGGTGTTGCCAGGTGTCGCTCGCTCGCCTGGGCAGTCTGAGCAGCCAGAAGGCAGCCCAGGAAAGGACTGAGAATTGGTGTTGGGAGCGTGGGAAGAGTGCCCAGCTCCTACAGCTGAACAACTTTGTGGGGATGGTGTGGGTGCCGGGCGGGGGTGGGGGGGCGGGAGATGTTGTGGAGTGATACCACAGTGCATAGGGCATTTGCCTTGCATAAGGGCAACCTGGGTTTGATCCCCAGCATCCCATAGTCCTGGCAGTAAACTCTGAAAACCACTGGGTGTCACCTAAAAACAAAACCCCCAAACCAAAACCAAAAAACCAACCTTGGTGTGAAACGATCCATTTCTATTGTATTAAGATCACGTCTCTGTCAGGTCTCTGTGAGAGGAACCAAATATAGACAGAGTTGACACCTCTTCCTCCCATTCTTGCCTGACAACAGCAGCCCTGACCCGGCACCCTCCTAGCCACCGGAGCACTCACATTTCATTGTTCCATTCCCTCTCTTGCATCTCAGTCCAGTGCTCACTCTCTCCAAAAAAATCATTCTTTTCCTGGGTCACCAGGTCAGTGCCATTATCATAGGTTTTCCAGGTCCTGTCAACCTTTTCTTTGCAGCCCTATCTCCCTTGTAACTTTACAGTCTATTGCAAGGGAGTCTCGTGTGTCCCTCCTACTGGAAGGGGCACTTTCTGGAGGCAGGGTGGGTGTCTTCTCCTCATGGTTTTGCCTCCTTCATACCTAAGCAGGTTTTGTACTGAGTGTTCATCTCGCACCCTCACCAAAGCAAAATGTTGACTATGTGAATGTCGTGGAAAGAGCTTTTCAATTTGGGGTCACTGGGAATAAACTGCTATGAACCTTCTTGTCTCAGCCTTTTGGTGGACTCTAACACTCATGTCTCTTGGCTCATTACCTCAGAGAGAAATTGCTGAGGCTTGAGTATGACAGCAAGAGGTAGGTCCAACCTTGAGAGGAAATGTAGGGGAAAGCCGAGTGTTAACAACCACCAATCAGAAAGAAAGAACTGATTGGTGCCGGCTTAGGGGAGCCAGTTACTGCATCTAGCTCATACGTTCTCCACTCAATGATACTGTCCCTGGAGAAAGTGAAAATTGTTTGCTGGGGAGGGATTGAAAATAGGGAGCAGAAATATTATATATATATATATATAACTACATATATAAATATAAATAAATATATATCTATAAAAGTCTTAGCCACAGGGCTGGGATTGTGGTTCAGTGCAAAGCACTTGCCTTGCATATATGAGGTGCTAGTTTTGATTCTTGGCACCCCATGCTCCCCTAAGTACCATTAGAATGATTTCTGAGCACCACTGGGTGTCCCAAACAAATGGGACCAAAGAGATGCTCTGTAGTCTTGAACATAGACTTTGCATGCAGGAGCCCCAGATTTGATTCCTGACACCAGATGAGCTCAGTCCCCTGAGCACTGTGCTGGGAGTAACCTCTGAGCACTGTGCCAGTTGTGACCCCCAAACCAAAACCAAAACCAAACAAAATCTTAGATACACTTGGTTTGTGATTCCAAAATATGCTGATGTCATGTTATAGGAAGAAGGGCAATTAGTTTAGTTTTGTTGTTGTTGTTTTAAAAAAACCAACAACCCAAAGCTCACAAGTCTCATGGGTGAAAATGAAAAGGACTTGAGAGATATCTGGTGTGCCTGAAACTAGAATCCCTGCACCATCTGGACCCTGAGAAGGGGTCTCCCTTTTTGCTCGGGAGGGTAAGTTGGGAATGAGTATCTTTCTGCTCAGAGAGCCCTGAGACACCTGCACAGCTGTGCACAGGGCTCTGGCAGGCTCAAGGACGAAAGTCTTCAGAGGACAAGCAAGTAACCGCGCCCCTGGAGAGCTGCTGTAACCAGCAGGGCCCACGCGAGGAAAAGTTTCTCTTATTAGCACCTTTTCTGAGGGAGGAAGTGATGAATGCCTCCTTCGGCCTCACTGGGCGTCATGTCAGATCAGATCTTACATGGAGGAGGCTCAGGAACCACAAAACAGCCACCACACTCACGGCCTCAGCACGTCAGCAACCCCAGTTCTCCTTTAGCTCACGCGTGATATTTCCGTCCCAGCAAGCTTTCCCTTGTGAGCGAACGGAAAGAAAGTGAAAAATCTGGAAAAAATGAATGTGCCCAAAGAAGCAGGCACTGTGAATCAGGCTAGGGGGAGTCACGGGGAGCCCCCTGGACACCAGGCAGGAGGAAGACGGGCTTTGTAAAGAAATCCGGCAGCTCACCTGTTCCCAGTTCTCTTGAACCCAGGTTACTGGCACACTATGGGCAGGTGGTCAGCTGTGAAAGGGCCACCTGGGCAGCGTACCCCACTGTATTCCTCAGCTGTTCACATGGGCTGTCTGGTACAGTGATTTCCTTACAGCTAAGGGAGTCTTATTTTTTAATTTTTTGGGGGGAGTCTTAGTTTTAAACGACTTAGACTTCCTGTGCCTCAGTCTTCTCATCTGCAAATAGGGCTGATGATAATGGTGCGTTCCTCATTGTGTTGTTCTGAGGGTGAAATAAGTGGAATAGAGCACAGATGAATGCTGGTCTCTGTCACAACCCAGGAGAATGCTCCCTGTCCTCCATTTGTGCCACAGTATGGAGGCTATTAATTCCTACTTTCTTCAAGAAATAGCAGGGGGCTGGAGCTATAGCACAGCGGGTAGGGCGTTTGCCTTGCATGCAGTCGACCCGAGTTCAATTCCCAGCATCCCATGTGATCTCCTGAGCACCACCAGGAGTGATTCCTGAGTGCAGAGCCAGGAGTAACCCCTGTGCATTGCCAGGTGTGACCCCAAAAGCAAAAAAAAAACAACAAAACAGAAATAGTAGAACAGCTGAGCTCAACAGGTTTTTCCTGTTCTCTTTATTTGTTTTTGTTTTGGGGTCACATTGGGTAGGGCAAGGAGTTATTGCTGGCTCTCTATTCAGGGATCCCTTGTTCTGGTGCTCTGGAAGCCATGTGTGTCCTGGGGATGAAACCCAGGTCAGTCACGTACGTGCAAGGCAGGCACCCTTCCCAATGTACTATATACAGTCCCATGACTTCTCATCTTTTATAACAGGAATACTGCTCACCCCTTAGGATGGGTTGCTTCTTCCTTCCTTCCTTCCTTCCTTCCTTCCTTCCTTCCTTCCTTCCTTCCTTCCTTCCTTCCTTCCTTCCTTCCTTCCTTCCTTCCTTCCTTCCTTCCTTCCTTCCTTCCTTCCTTCCTTCCCTCCCTCCCTCCCTCCTTCCTTTCTTCCCTCCTTCCTTCCTTCCTTCCTTCCTTCCTTCCTTCCTTCCTTCCTTCCTTCCTTCCTTCCTTCCTTCCTTCCTTCCTTCCTTCCTTCCTTCCCTCCCTCCCTCCCTCCTTCCTTTCTTCCCTCCTTCCTTCCTTCCTTCCTTCCTTCCTTCCTTCCTTCCTTCCTTCCTTCCTTCCTTCCTTCCTTCCTTCCTTCCTCTTTTTCTTTCTTTCTTCCCTCCTTTCCTCCTCCCTTTCTCCCTCCCTTCTTTCCTTCCTTCCTTTCTTCCTTCCTTTCCTTTCTTTTTTCTCTTCTTTCTCTTCCTTCCTTCCTTCCTTCCTTCCTTCCTTCCTTCCTTCCTTCCTTCCTTCCTTCCTTCCTTCCTTCCTCCCTTTCCTTTCTTTCTTTCTTTCTTTCTTTCTTTCTTTCTTTCTTTCTTTTCTTTCTTTCTTTCTTTCTTTCTTTCTTTCTTTCTTTCTTTCTTTCTCTTTCTTTTCTTTCTCTTTCTTTCCTCCCTTCCTCCCTCTTTCTTCCTTCCCTTCCTTCCTTTCTTTCTTTTTCTTTCTTTCTTCCTTCCTTCCTTCCTTCCTTCCTTCCTTCCTTCCTTCCTTCCTTTCTTTTTCTTTCTTTCTTTCTTTCTTTCTTTCTTTCTTTCTTTCTTTCTTCTTTCTTTCTTTCTTTCTTTCTTTCTTTCTTTCTCTCTTTCTCTCTTTCTCTCTCTTTCTCTCTCTTCTTTCTCTTTCTTTCTTTCTTTCTTTCTTTCTTTCTTTCTTTCTTTCTTTCTTTCTTTCTTTCTTTCTTTCTTTCTTTCTTTCTTTCTTTCTTTCTTTCTTTCTTTCTCTTCCTTCCTTTCTCATACCCAGTGATGCTCAGTGGGCTCTGAGCATCTCTGTGCTCAGGCATCATTCAGGCAGTGCCAGGGATGTGACCTATGTAGGCTGTATGAAAACAAGCACAACTCTCCTGCACTCTCTGCCCCTTCCCCACATCTTTTTTTTTTTTTTTTAGGTTATACTGGACAGCATTCAGGGGCTCCTGGTGGTGTTGGAAAGGGGTGGGGGATCAAGCCGGGACCTCCTGAATGCACACTTGGCACTACAGCCCTTTAAACCCTCTCCCAGCCCCAAACATTGGTTGACTCTTCGCCCTTCCTTTTGTCCCACTCAGCCTCGAGTTCCAAAAGGAGGAGGCGGAATAACCACTGGTTCTGGGTGGGGGCGGTGTGGAGCTGAGAGGAAATTCTGATTGAGCCCCTGAGTCACTGTAAACTTGGCTCACTGGGGCGAGGTCACAGCTCAGTTCTGCATGACCCAGAAATGGCGCCACACTCAAGTGAAAAGGTTGCAGAGGCAGGAGGTGGCCGAGGTGGCCTCAGGTGTGCACTGCCCTTTCTGTGGTATTTGGTGGAGGACCCATGAGGAGCTGCTTCAGGTGCACCCCAAGGACAGTTCACCTGCTGGCTGGCCTCACTGGTAGAGGCCAAGCTTAATTTGTTGTATATCCAATTTCCTGGAGATCCCGACACCTTTATGAAAGTCCTCAGAGGATTTCCGTCCCCCACAGGCTGAGCTCACAGCAAGCAGGCTCTGGGCAGTACTTAGATACCTCACAGGGGAGGCAGGAGAGACAGAAGGGAAGTCACCCTTTGACGCTGTCACAACAAAGCCTTCAGATAATACCACAAGGAGTACTGACTTAGGATGGTTTTTATTTTATTTTGGGGTTTGGGGGCCACACCTGGCAGTATTCAGGGCTTACTGATGGCTCTGGTCTCAATCCTGACGGGGCTTGGGCGACCATACGCGGTGCTGGGGATTGGCTGTGCACGAGGCAAGTGCCCTACCCACTGTACTCACTCTCAGGTCCTAGTCCTTTATTCTTTATGGTTTTGTTTTGGAGCCATACTGGGTGGTGCTCAGAGGCTATTCCACCTACCTCAGCTCTGCTCAGGGACCACTACACCCTAGTCTGCATGCAAAGCCTGAGCTCAGCCTATCCAACTCTCTCTGGTCCCTCTTTATTTATTCTTTTTTGGACCTCCAGATACTGCTCCGAGGGCCTGAGATCCACTCCAGGGATACTTGGTCCCAGATGGCTGCCGATGCTACTTGGGGCCCTGTGATGCTATGGACCACTCGGGCCACCTGGATAGTGTTTAGAAGACAACAGAGCTACCTCCCTCAGTGCTCAGTGACCATTAAAGCTACAGCCAGTGGTTCTTGGAGGCTCAAATGATGTCAGGAATAGAATCAGGGTCCTTAGGCTCTCTCCTAGGCTCCAAGAATAGTCCTTTAAAACTAGCTCAGGGCTGGAGAGAGTACAGGACTAAGGCGCGTACCTTATAAATGGCAGGTCCCCTGACCACCACCAGGGGTCGCTCCTGAGCACATAGCCTGAAATAGCCCCTGAGCACCATAGGGTATGGCTCCAACCCCCACACTTCAAAAACAGTAAATTAAATTCAATTAAGAAGGGGGCAGGTGGCGGCTAATGGAGGAAATAACCTTCCTTCTTGGTCTCTCTCCCCTCCGGGAGATGGCGTGGTGTCCGACATTTTGTGGGTCCGTTGAGAAGGTATGAGCTTTTGGCGCGAGGAAAAAAAAAAAATGTGTGCTTTGAACTTGAAACAGCCGCGGGATACAGGGCCAGCCCCCGCCAGGGCCGGGGCTCCGCTCCGGCCGGCCGGGTTTTCGGCCCGGGTGCCCATGTCTCTGCAGAGCCGGTGGATGTGGAACGAGCGGGAACCAGAGACAGCTTTAGGAATTGGGGTTCCAGCATCTGGCAGAATTTTCCCTGGACTTTATACAGAAATCCAAAACCTTAACATTTATAATTGTCAGCAATGTGAAATGGTTCCTTTTGAACAGGTCTGACTTGGGGGGGAAACTCCAAATAATAACAGTAAGTTTTTGTTGAAATTTTGAAGGTTTTTTATGTAGCAGCCAGCTCTCTGGACTGTGAACTAAGCAAAAGCCCCATGCTGGCCGACGTGGCGTGGCATACACCATACTATGAGGCGCTGGAAGGAGGATGAGGGGGAGAAAGAAAAAAAAAAAGGGAAAAGGAAAAAGGGAAAAAGAGAGAGAGAGAGAGAGAGAGAGAGAGAGAGAGTTATGTACTTGTAGCAGTGGGGCTACATATCTCTTCATTTCCAGCAATGAAAAACTAATTATCAAATGTAGTAGGTCTGTCTCTCTTGCTTGGAAACTCTAACAACTATAGTGAGTTTTGTGTTGAATTATGGAATGTAATCAAGGTAAAGAAAAAATGAAGTGAAATTCATTAGTTATACAGTAGGGGGTAGGGGGTGGGGCGGGGGGTATACTGGGGTTTCTGGTGGTGGAATATGGGCGCTGGTGAAGGGATGGGTGTTTGAATATTGTATAACTGACAACTTTGTAATTTTCCACATGGTGATTTAATAAAAAGTTTTTTTTTTTTAAAAAAAGAAGGGGGCAGGTGGGTGGCACCGGCCCCTCCTGCTGCCGAGATGTGATTCCGGGGGCCGCACGTGTGTGCGGCCTCTCTGCAGCTGCACGAGCGTGAATCCAGACCCAGCTAAACTACTTTCGGTATGGGCAGCTTCTCGCAGAATGTCTCCAGCCTGAGAACTAAGCCGCGGCCCCATGCCAGCCCAGGAGGGGAAAGGTATTTCTCTCTCTGGCCTCTTGCTTGCCGGGGGTGAAGGGCGTGGTGACCGCCATATTATGACGACCACAGATGGGGTTTACAAGCTTGCAATGATCCAACATGTGGAAGAAATCTCCCTGGACTTAGTTGCTAAAGTACAGAAATCCAAATCCGCATGACCTCATTTCTCTTCACAACAGGTCTGACTCTAGTGGGGTACTCCTAACAATGATAGTGAGGTTTGTGTTGAAATATTGAATGTAACCAAAGTAAACAGAAAGTAAAGTGAAACTTAACAGTTACAAGGCGGGGGGCAAGGGGGAGGTGCGGGGGAGGGGGCGGGATGGGAGGTGTACTGTGTGGGTTCTTTTTTTTTTTCTGTTTACTTTGGTTACATTCAATATTTCAACACAAACCTCACTATCATTGTTAGGAGTACCCCACTAGAATCAGTCCTATTCCCCACCCGGCAGGTCTTCAACATGTGCACATGTTCCTGTCTTTTCCAAGTATCTATAGTTGGTCCATTCCTTGCACCCTCTAGATGCAGAAAATGTAGAAAATCAAATAACATAATGTCCAGAAATCTCCCATGTTAAAAAAATAAACCTCCCTCCACCTTGACCTATAACCCTCCTTCTCTCCCTCCTACCTTGCAACTCTTCTTGAGAATGTGACCTTTTTCCTTGCATTCACTTCCACCTTCACAGCAGTGTGCTAAGGTCATCCTAACCTTTCAACTCTTATCTTGGTTGACCTCTGCAGCATTTCATGCCATTAACTCTCCTTGCTAGTGTCACAAGCTTTGCTGAGTTCCCTTTTTCTCTGCCACCTTTCTTCATTTATCCCTAACTCTGAGATTGTCCAAGCTTTACCCACATTCCTGGGCTTCATTTCAAGTGCTACACTGTTCAGAAATCACTGCATCTCAGTGTTTTGGTAACTGTTACTGAAGCTCTGCATCTCACTCTTCGTACTATTGAGGTGAAGGTAACAACACATTTCTTGACTTGAAGGCTGCTTCAGTCTGACACTGAGCCCCATTCTATTGAGCCAGCAGGAAACTAGTCTCAGAACTTACTGAATATCCCTCTTCACTAGAGGTGTGCCAAGGTTAGTGAAGTTCTTCCAGGAAAACCATTTATCTTTGGTTCTTACTTACGACTTTTCTACTCTGGTCACAGGCCCCTTTAGGTCTGAAGGAATTCGGGGACAAAGTTAAATCCTTCTGACTCACAAATGAATTTCGAAACTAAGTCGCTCACTGCAGGGATGGCTCCAGACCATGCTTCCGACTAATTTCAACAGGACACCTCGGATGGGAGCAGATCCCCATCTGCACCAGATGAACCGCGGCAGCCCCAACCTCCAGAAACCAATTGCTGCCACCCTCACGGCCAATATTCACAGACCTGTCCTGGGTCCCTCACACAAGGGACTAAATCCACTGAAAAACCCAGTATGCGGGACCAGTGACTGAAAATGCCAGGCCTCCAGGGGTCAGAGCTGGGCCGACCCTTCCCATCTCCCTGCCTTTCTGGGGTCCTGGCTGTCACGCCCACAAACTGCCTCCAGGTGCCATTTAAGTGCATTAAAGGCCATGATCCAAGACTCAAATGAATCATGGAACTGAGCAGCTCGCTGCAGGGATGGCTCTGGATGCCAATTATTTAAATTTTTATGATACCAGGAGCGTGTGGCCACTTTTGACCGTGCGATATCTCACACCATTTTTTTTTTGTTTTGCTTTTTTTTGGGGGTTGTTGTTGAATCACTGTAAGATAGACCCTTACAGACATTTTATACTATTCATAACAAGCAAAAAAAAAAAAAAAAGAAAAGAAAAGAAAAGAAAATATCTAGCATCTGTCTGTGGGGCAGGCTTGAGTGATGGTGGGAAACTTTGAAATAATGATGGTGGGAAGGTGTAATGATGGTGAGATTGGTGTTGAAATATTGAACGCAATCAAGTATTGTGAACAACTTTATGAAAATCAAATTATTTTTTAAAACGTTAAATCCTCCTGGACCTTGCTTAGTGCCAGCCTTCTTCGCCACACTGATCTTTAAGACTGTCACCCCCCAAGTGACAGAGTGGTGTCCAGATCCCAGTGATAAGGGACCTGCTACTCTTTTTCCTCTTCCAAGTCACCGGGGGAATTTCTTCTCTCTCTCCTTGCAGCCTCCAAAGTCCCTGCCCCAGGAACACTAAGCAGAGACCACTTTTTTCACTCTGCAAAACCATCTCAAGGAGAGGGACAACTTCAGTCCTCATTACCTGCTCGAAATGAAGAGAAGGGAAAGGTGGTGCAAGCAAAACATATCAGAATGAGTGTAAGGCTAACAGGGTCAACACATTCATTGTATTACTGAGAAAGGGAATCAGAGGTGGTGGTGGCTTTGGTCAGCTCCCAGTGGGTCACTCTATACAGTGTTGGTTTTGTTTTGTTTCCACACCTAGAGATGCTCAGGGCTTATTCGTGGCTCTACACTCAGGAATCACTCCTGGCAGTGCTCGGGGGACCATTTGGGATCTCAGAGATTGAACCCTGGTCGGAAGCATGCATGTCAAGAGCCCTACTCACTGTAGTATTGTTTCATCTCAGACATCAATGTTCAACCTTTTTTTTTTTACACCTATGTACTGGCTGGAGCCTGCATACAAGTCTGTGGGCTGTGTTAGAGCCAAGGTAGTAGTTTTCAACGT
The DNA here is from genome assembly GCF_027595985.1 of Sorex araneus. Classification (NCBI taxonomy): domain Eukaryota; kingdom Metazoa; phylum Chordata; class Mammalia; order Eulipotyphla; family Soricidae; genus Sorex; species Sorex araneus. The sequence goes on along the minus strand of NC_073313.1, from coordinate 324,041,912 downwards.
CCCTGTGGTCTGGCACTGGTCCACAGACAGGCGGGCTGAAGACCACTGTTCTATACACCAGCTGAGGCAGGATGTTCTACACACCAGGGGAGCCCTCAGTGCACTGCCAGAGTGATTAAAAGGGGGATGTGCCCAAGGCACCAGGCTGTGCATGCTTACTTCTTTCTTTTCCCAAGCTGATGAATCAGTTCAGACCCCTTTTCTTGTTTCTCTAGGAGACCCCAAAGCAAGAGGATAGATCCCCTCTAACATGGTGACGAAATCAGGAAATCCTTCAAGGCCTTTCTCCCGAGCTCTACCTGGAACAGTATTTCTCTGCGAGAGGTGGCAATTCAAATCTGAATTCAAGACTCATTCCCTTCAACTCTTCCCTGTTTCCTCAGAATTGATAGATGACAACCAAACCTATCCTCCAACCCAAGGAAAGGGAATTGTACCCCACCTCAGAAACCTCTGGAAACATGTCTCCTCTCACTGCTTAATTTCCCTTCCCCATTTCTCAGATGGAAGATGGCAGGGTTCTCACCTGCTCTCTACCTCTGCCTTTCCTTCTCTCACCCACAGGAAAAGGGACCACTCCCCTCCTCATGCGCACACACAATGCATCTAAGACTCATTTCCGGAATGCCACACTTTGTACAAGTGCTTTCCTCTGCATTTCTTTCCAACCATCCTTTCTCCCATTTGTTTGCCCAAAAGCACTCCAAAGTGTCCTCTAGAATTCATCTCTAAAGTTATTTTTCTCAAACCAAAAGCAGGAGTCCCTTTTTTAGAACTCTACAATGCTCATCAGTCTAAAGAGTCCTTCTGTCTAGGGCAAGTTTAATTCTTCTATCCTCAGTGCCTAACTCATCTGCTGAATATTAGGGACTGATAAACACTTAAGAGAAAAAGTGGTCTCATAGCTACCATTTCCCACTTATCCTATCAGTTTAGCTTTGTCAAACTCTTCCCTCTTCTCTCAGCCCTTTCACCAATGATCCTGTTGTGCCCACAGGCTCAGAGCTCACAGGGGACTGAGTAATGTTTACCTTTGGTGTGCTCGCTGGAGGTAGGCAACGTACTCTCTGCAGGCGGTGAGTGGGTCTGGCTGAACTAGCTGCTCTGTGTAACCTCAGGGCCTCCCGCACATCAGACTATCACCCTCACTTCCTGTGCTCAGGGAGATTAGACACTGCCTAATCAACACCACGTTGTTGTTGTTTTTGTTCTTCTCAATATTTGAAACTACCAAGTACCAGTTGCCATCCTAGTGGGTGGCCTTCAGAAATCCCCTCTTTTCTGGCATTTGACTTCTTTTGGGTTTTAAGAAATCAATCTATTTGGAAAGAACCTGCACTTAAACGTTCTTTGAATTGCTGTGAAGCATTGGCAGGAAGTGACTTGGGATTTGGGTTAGCCAGCCTTGTCTGACTCCCAAGAGAGGTGGAAGTTATGGGTGTAAGTGCATGTCGTTGTGGGTGAGGCTTGAATAACCCCTTTGGCCATTTTTCATGTGTGTTCTGTTTTATAGATTTGTCTGATCGGGAGGCAGAGGATGCCTCTTTCAGCTGTAGTTTTTGGAGCAAATTGGTGATGCACACAGAACTAATTATTTTCTACTTCACATATATTTATCATGTGAGTAGTACAGTTGAGTCATGTGATATACTATAATTTCCTTTTTACATGTTAAACTTTCCTTGAAATTAATGCTTTTAAATTTTTTACTTGGTTGTTCTCAGAGTGATAGCAGTTACAATGATCAGGTCTATCAGGTAAATCTTCATGCTCTTTCCTTTTATCTTGGCAATGTTTCTTCTGGATTCTATTGTGTTTTTGCTCCACCTGGGAGTGCCAGCCAAGGAATGCTATAGAGCTGTTATTCTGGGAGATTAACTATCTGTTTATCCTATTTGTAGAACTCTGTCCATTTTGTGGGAATATTTTCATGTCACAATTTTCTTCAAAGGTTTAAAAGGAATGGAAGATAGTACAGGGGTTAAGGCACTTGCCTTGCACCTGGCAGTTTGGATCTGAGTCATGGTACCACATATGATCCCTCAAGCACCTCCAGAAGTATCCCTGAACACAGAGCCTGGAGTAAGCCCTGAGCACCACCTGCTGTGGTCTAAAAATTAAACAAAAACAAAGTCTGGAAGATTGTACAGAGGATAGAGCGCTTGCCTTGCATGCACTGATCTGTGTTTGGTCCTCATTATCCCATGAGGTTTCCCGGCACTACCAGGAGTAATCCCTAAGTGTAGGGCCAGGAGTAACCCCTGAGCATTGCTGGGTGTGACCCCAAAACAAAACAATAGCCAAAACAATAAAAAAAAAAAGAGGTTTAAAAAATAAGTATAGCTGTGGGTGTGGCTCAGCAGAATTCTTGTTTCACATGTGTGAGATCCTGAATCAATCTCTGGTACCACATTAAAAAGAAGGGCTAAAAGGCAAGTGTTTCAATTGGGAGAACATGGATACATATATTTGGCAGAGTCAGGCTCCAACTAGACACTACTGAACTTCTGACTCACAGGCTTAACCTACAGTGCCCTCTGCAGTTGGCACATATGATTATTTTAGCTGCAGGACAGTGAACCTCAAAAAACTTTTGGGCCAAGATACAGTCTGACTTGAGAGTACCCTGAATGTCTGAGGCCCTGGGTTGGATTCCTATCTTCTACCATTTCCCTCTCTCCCCCTCGGGCTTAGTGTAGTTCAACTGGTAAGTGGGAGGCCATAAGCTTCACCTCTCACATTTCATTTGGCATCCCCAGCACCATAACAGAGGCATACTCTCGGGCACACTGTAACTGGCCCCCAACCATTGCAACAAGAAAAGGAGAGGAAAGTGGGAAAAGAAAATTTCAAACTCCATAGAATGTAGGTTGACAGGAATTTAATAAATACTTCTGCCTACATATAGTCATCAGTGGATTATGGATGAGCACTAGCTATGCAATTTAGAAATGGTCACATAAGGCGTGGGAATGGGATACAAGGGAATAAATTATTATGTACTTGGAACAGCGGGACGCTGGTGGAATCTCGAGCCGGGGCCGATACCAGCGTATTACTTTTGGTTCCAGAAACTGCTGGCAGACATTCTACCAGACTATCAACTAAGCCAGAGCCCCATGCTGGCTGATGACGGGAAATAACCATCTTTTTTGTTTTTTTCCCTTTGTCAGGCAGCGTGGTGATTACTAAACAGGCGTGAACTCGGTGGCGCGGGATGAGGGGGGGGGGAATAGAAAAGTTATGTAACAAACAGCAGGACTTAATATCTCTACATTCTCAGCAATGGAGAGCTATCAAATGCTTCCTTGACAGTAGGACTGTCTTTTCTTTTTTGGGGGGAAACCCTAGCAACAATAGTGAGTTATGTGTTGAAACATGGAATGTAACCAAGATAAAGTGTAAACGAAGTGAAATTTATCACTTTCAAGGGCAGGGACTGGGGAGGCGTAAGGGGCGGGAGGTATAATGGGGTGGTTGGTGATGGAATATGGGCACTGGTGAAGGGAAGGGTGTTTGAGTATTGTATAACTGACATAATCCTGAGAACTATGTAACCTTCCACATGGTGATTCAATAAAATTTATAAAAAAAAAAAAAAGAAATGGTCACATAATTTCACTAAGCCTTAATTTCCTCATTTTATTTTGGGTTTTGGGCTACACTAGGTGGCCAGGTAGTGTTCAGGATCACTTTTAGCAGTGATTAAATTCCCTCATTCTTATTTTTCAAATGAAGACAGGTTTTATTGAATGAAAGATGTGAGGGGCCAGAAAGAGGAAATACGTGTTTGAGAGAGAACAAGGGCTTCTACAGAGTAGGGAAAAAAAGCAAGTGAGATACATGTTCAAGGGAGAACATGACTTAAAGAGCAAGCTGAATTCCCTCATTTTAAAAAATAAATGTACTGCTACCTTAAAGATTTCCATAATGTTTTGTTTTACTGTTTTTCTCTCCCCTTTCCCTTTAGTAGTAATATTGTTTCACAGCTGATTACTATGCCTGAGACTACATACTTTAGGGCCCCAGACATACTGGGTATATATATGACTACATATTTTGGGAGATAAATAGGAGATATGATTGCATACTAGGGTCAGGGTCCCCAAAGTATGCAATCAGATCTCCAATTGTAAGCTAACTCCAGGTATCCCTTATAAACAGGGATAAGGGTGCTTGCCTCATATGCAGTTGTCCCCTGTTCTATTCTCAGCAACACATAGAATGTAGGCCATAAGGATAGTAATAATGCAAATGATAAAAGAAAATAAATTTTAATAATGACTAATATTTCTTCAGGATTTTAAGGTTGAATCTTTACCATCACTTTTTCTGAAGTGTATATTTCAGTTGAACCATAAGATTATCATTAGCTTTGCTGTAATTTCAAGTTAATATTTTATTTTAGTGAACACCTATAGAATTGCTCTGAGTCTGTAGAACCTCCTAGAGGTAATGGTGCTGTATCACTTCACAGTATCATGTATCAAGGATCAACCACTCCTGGTGGTGCTTGAGTAACCATATGTAGTGCCTGTATCAAACCCCCAGTTGGATGCATTGAAGACAAATGCCTTATCCACTATACTGTCTTTCAAGACCCTCTTTCAAATATACTTTCACTTAAAAGTAAATTTCTATTGGTCTGTTATAATCTGAATCACAACATGAAAAGGGCCTGAGAAGAGTTCAGTGGCCTGAGTGCCTGCTGTGCAGGAATTTTGAGTTCAACCCCCCAGTAACACATGGTCTCCTGAATATGGGACGGTAGTGGGGGGTGTGGTCAGCTGGCTAGGTACAAGGCAAGTGCCTTACCTGCTATACTATCACTCTGGCCCTAGGAAAGATAACTTTTTGACCCAAACTGCTCAAAAGTATCACATCAATTCCTCTGTACTATCTTTGCAGTAAAGTTGAACCACTGGTGACTTTATTATAAAGGCCCTTAAAATAAATGACCATACTATAGAACTAGGATCAGGAACAAGGATTAAATCTTCCCTGATTTATTGAAAACTTCATTGATTTCATAGCCTGCCATGTTACTGTATAGGTGAATTGATTCTAGGAGGTTTTTGAGTAGTGTTTAGGGTTTTCTAAGTGTAGTATCCTGGTATCTACAAATAGGGAGAATTTGACTTCGTTTCCAATCCGGATGCCCTTAATATCTCTTTCTTGCCTAATTGCTATGGCAAGGACTCCGATATATACTGTTTAATAGTGGTAAGAGTGAATAACCTTGTTTTATGCCTTATCTTAGAGGGAAGGCTTTCTGATTTTCTCTGTTGAGTATGATAGCTGTGGGTTTGTGGTAGAAGCTTTTTAACTATATTGAGGAAATTTACATCTATTCCCATTTTATTATTATGAAGACTGAATTTTTAAAAAAAGTCATCATACAGATGCAGATGAATTTCTTAAAAGATTTTATTTTTTGTATTGGGGCCACACCCAATGGTATATGGGGTTATTCAGGGCTCTGCACTCAGGATTACTCCTGGTGGTACTCAAGGGACTATATGGGATGCTGGAGATTGAACCTAGGTCGGCCCCATGCGAAACAAGCAACTTACCCTCTGTACTACCACTCCAGTCCCCTTTAAAAAGATTTTAAAGACTGATAACTACGGAATAGCTAAATATTATGTACATATATACAAACTTGACATATATGAAATTTAATTAAGATTCTTATGAACAATTTATTAAGGTTTGAGGTCAGCTATTAACTATGTGGTTGCCTGAGCCCACCAAAAATGATCTCTGAATGCAGAGCCAGGGGCAAGTCCTGAGCTCCACAAAGTACAGCACCAAAACCCCCTCCAAAAGAAAAAAAGAATAACCTTTCCTTCTTTTCCTTCCTTTCTTCTTCTAAGACAGCTACAAAGTGGCTACAGGATTTCATTTTGGTCTTGTACTATGTAGGAAATAAAAAATAAAGGGGGCAGGGAGGAAGAAAGCTCAATTAACTGGAGTGAATGTATTGCATGCAGGAGACCCAGGTTTGATCCTTAGCACCAAATGGTCCCCTAAGCACTGTCAGCAGTGTCAACTCCTGGGCTGGGAGTAGTCCCTGAGCACTTCTGTGTGTGGTCCTGAATCAAAAGACACACACCAAAAGCAAAAAAAAAAAAAAAAGGTTTTATATGCTTTTTTAAACTTCTATGAAGTTTTTCTTATAAAAACTTAAACACTACAATTTTTATTTTAGAGACCTAGAAGATAGAAAACAGGAGAGAGAGAAGACAGTGCTCTGTGACAACGAGAATTCAAGTATTTCAACTCAGTGATAAAAGGTGTAGAAGAGAATGCAGGCTGCTATTATTGCTATTGTCACTGTCATCCCGTTGCTCATTGATTTGCTAGAGTGGGCACCAGTAACATCTCCATCGTGAGACTTGTTGTTACTGTTTTTGGCATATCAAATACGCCACAGGTAGCTTGCCAGGCTCTGCCGTGTGGGCGAGATACTCTCGGTAGCTTGCCAGACTTTCGGAGAGGGGCGGAGGAATTGACCAGGGTTGGCTGCGTGCAAGGCAAACAAACGCCCTACCGCTGTGCAATCGCTCCAGCCCATTACTGTTATTACACTAGCTAAAGGGAATTCCTTGAGTTCTATAAGTAATACATAACACCAAGGTAATTTTATTTAAATGAACCATTTTGTGTTTTTCCTACTGTTTCTTATCAAAACCTGAGTGAAAGCTGAAGAAAGTGTAACTAGCATTCCTGGCTGAGGATTATATATTTCAACACTTATTCAAGCATAATCGACGTTTAAAAAATTAGACTAAATAGAGACAATAAAGGTTTTAAGGTTTTCTCTTCGAAAAGATGGTTATCTTACAGTACATACAAAAATACTCTGAAAATACATACGACTTCATTTACAAAACACTGAATCAACATATTACAAGAATTACATGGTTATGGAGTTTAATAAACTGAGCATGCATTCATGAAACTTAAAAAATATTAAGAAATGCATTGAAAAAAGCAGTGTAAAAAAAGACAACTCATATAATTAAATAAAAATTACAAAGGTCCTGAGCCAATTAATACTTCGTAACAATGTCATTCAAAATGTCTTTAGATTTTAATAAAATCCACTGCTTATTTCTGCATGCCTGTTGTGGGGTAACGGTCAGAAATTATCATGCCAAGTAAATTTTATACCTCAAAAATACAAGTTTGCCATACTTAAAGATATCTTATTGTTGGTGTTGGAATGAGCTACTCTTCTGTAAAAATAATGGTCTACTTACAAGAATGGCATGAGATAGAATATATAACAATTTCACAATTCATAATACTGACTTTCAGTATCCTGGTAATATTTTGATTCTTAATAAAGATGCATTTCAAAGGCCTCCATGGGAGGCAAAATTATAAAGAATTTATGGTGTCCAACTCTTATAGTAATGACTGAACTAATTCTCCCTGGTAACTGCAACATTTGAACAGAAAGGCACAAGAAAACAATAACTTAAATATTCCATGTGCCAACCTGGAAAAAATAATTTAAATCAATAGAACATACAACAAGTACATTTACACAAATGAGAAAAGGAGAAAAGATAACTCACATTCATTTTTCTCGGGTTTCACAAAGTGGCTTCAATGCTAAAGCAAATATGTTAAAATTTGGAAATTTATAGGACAAATTTTTTTTTTTGTTTTCAGTTTTATACAGTGATTACAACATAAGACTTAAAAAAAAATTTAGTACTTAAAAAAAAATCATTTTCCAAATTGCCAAGAACTGGTTCCCATAAGAGAAATACGCATTGAAAGTTAAGGCAGAAAAACCTTCAACGCAAAGCCATAGTATTATATATGACAATTTGATAGGAAGTGATCCCCTACACCGGGCTGTAGCATCTATGAAAGACTGTTATGCTACGTCATCTGCACGTCCAAGTGCATATTCAAAAACCGCTTTAAGGTCCTTGAATTGATGACAGTAACTTCCACCCAATTTTATCTAAAACAGCCACTTCTATTTAAAAAAAAGTGGCTGTCTCTATGCCACTAAATGATTGCATATTCACTTTAGTGAGGAGGCACTGCATTTACCGATTAAGGGTCAGTCGAATGGAATTTTTGATGACACGGATGTTACTTGCAGGAACTGGAGATGAAGAATCTGGTAGTTCTTTACTCAGTAGTCTCTATTATAAAGAAAATAATAAAGAAAACATATTGTAAAGGCCCAACAACATTCAAATAGTTGCTGAGTATTTTTCCCCAATGTCCATTGGCATCTCTTGATTGGACTTTATTTTTTTAAAAGAGTCAGAAGCAAAAGGTAGAAGAATACAGGAAGGACAGAAGCTAGATAAATAAAATTTTAAAAGGGGGTGGGGACAAAGAAAAATAAATAAGAAAAAGAAAAAGAAAAAAAACTAGAGGAATATATGTAGGAAAGAAAACTTTGTTTAATCAATTGCTCCTCTTTTTTTTCAGCGGGAGGGGTGGATGGGTTGGGCCCCACCTGACTATGCTCAGAGCTTACTCCTGATTCAGCACTCAGATCACTCCCGATTGGCTTAGAGAACTATATGGGATTCTGTGGCTCAAACCTGTCTTGGCTGGCTCCAGCCCCAACTGGCCATTCTGGAATGAGAAAAGCATGAAGAACATAGTTCTCCTCAGGCAGGCATTAGTAAGAATAAGAAGACATGGCCATTAGACAAGAAACTCATGGGGTATGAGGTTAAAAAAAACCAAAACAAGTATGTATTATTGGTAAAAATAATACCCAAGCAATCAGATATCTGGGTTGTCAAGAAAACAGCCTTTGCAGTGGGTGTCGGGAGGGTAACTGGGGACGCTGGTGGTGGGAAATGTATACTGGTAAAGGTACAGGTGTTGGAACATTGTATGACTGAAACCCAATCATGAACAACTTTGTTCATATACCGTGTATATCTCACGGTGATACAATAAAAAAAAAAATTTTTAAAAATGTAAGAAAAAACAACCCAGTGTCTCCAGTCAGGGTAGGCTGTTTCAATAAAGGTGAATTCAAGAAACTTTTGTGGATATGAAAGATTACTGTGTTATAAAGGCAAAATTTAAGAAATTGATAACAACCTCTCAAAATAGAGTTGTGTTATGGAAGCAGTACATTGGTTTCTTGTTAAGACATGACTACCGATTTATTCTAATAGGTTAGCTTGGCTGAAAAGTTACTTGTATCAAACTCACATCAAAACCATGAAAACTTTCAAACATGAAAGTGAAAAATTAGGGTCAGAGAGACAGTACAGTGGATAAGCTGTAACTAATTCAAAACAATGAAAAACTTCAAACAAAAAAGTGGAATATTTTTAAAAAGTAAGCAAAGTATTAGGAGCAGATAGTACAGCAGTGAAAGCACTAGCCTTTCATACAGCTAGTTTGAACTCCAGCACTCCATATAGTTCTCTAAGCACCACAAGGAGTGATCTCTGAGTACAGAGCTAAGAGTAAGTCCTGAGCACTGCTGGATATGCCTCAAAAAAGAAAAAGCAAAAATTGAAATAATGAGTCTATTAGATGCCACAACCAAGACTCAGATATTAAACTTTATCAGGAGCCAGAGAGATAGTACAGTGCAGTAGAGTTTGCCTTGCATACTATCACACTGTATTCAATCCCCAGCACCCCATATGGTTCTCCCAAGGCCAGGCGTGATCCCTAAGAGCAAGCCCTAAGCACCTCTTTACACATAAGAAAACGTTAAAGTAAAACCCAGACATGGCTTCTTTCCTTTTTAAAAAATCTTTTTGCACCCCTCCACTCCAACCCACCCTACCCCACCTCCCACACACACAGAACCTGGGCTAACCACATGTAGTGGTGCTCAAGGGTTACTATTGGTTCCTATGTAGGACTGTCCTCTGGAGGTGCTTGGGGACCAATTGTGGGATTGGGGGACTGAAATTGTATTATCTCTCTAGCCCTAGACATTACGATCTCTTTTGCATCTTAATATCAGAAATTCTTCCATTATCATATTATATATCCATGGTTTTTGTTTGTTTTGGTAACCACTACGAGAATTTTTATAAATTCTGTTAAAAAAAGAAATCATTAAGGATTGGAATGATAGTACAGCAGGTAGGGCATTTGCCTTGCATGTGGCTGATCCAGGTTCGATCCCCGGCATCCTATATGGTCCCCCAAGCACTGCCAGGAGTAATTCCTGAGTGCAGAGTCAGGAGTATTCCCTGAGCACTGCTGGGTGTGGCCCAAAAAGAAAAAGAAAAAGAAATTGGAACTCTCTTTTTGCTTCAGAATGGCCAATATATTCTGAGAAACCTGGAAGGTTAAGTTGATAGGATTTTAACTAGATTTTTTCATACCTGCAGATTACTTATAAATTGTTACATATTTAAGACTAATTGTTACCTTTTTTCTTGCTGTATCAATAGTTGGAATAGGCATGCATTCTCCTCCAACAGCATCCTTAACAAAACAATTATACATAAGTAAACTTTCTTTTCCATGTGCAAGCACTTATTTCTACATGAAATAAAACATAACCAAAACTTAATAGATCTAATCTGAACCACTTTCCAGTACAGTAAGGTTTTTTAAAATATTTTTTAAAAAATTTAAAAAAAATTAAATTCAATAAAATAATTTTATTGAATCACTGTGAGATAGTTACAAGCTTTAATGTTTGGGTTACAATCTCACAATGATCAAACACCCATCCCTCCACCAGTGCACATTCTCCACCACCAATATCCCAGGTATACCCTCCCCCTTTCTCACCCTCCCCATGCCTCTATGGCAGACAATATTCCCCATACTCTCTCTCTACTTTGGGTATTATACTTGCAACACAGACTACAACAAGGTTCTTTAAAAGTAACTATTTTGAAGGAAAAAAAGTAATAATCTTGTAACTAAAAGCAAGCAACCTGGCAAAAACCTAATGTTATGAGTAGTCTTGATGAAGCTATAGCCATACTGGAAGGAAAGGGAGATGGATGAAAGAGAAAAATGGATGGCTAAGGTAAGACAGAGGTCTTTTTGTGGATGGTATGGCACTGGAAAGGGTGCAGTGAACTTCTATAAAGATGCCAGTCAAGCTTAACTCTGAAATTCTACAATACTGTAAGCTAACGACAACTCCTTTGCATGCAGTAGAGTCTGGTTTGATCCCTGGCACCATATAGGGACCCCAAATCTTGCCAGGAATGACCATAGAGCTCAGAGTTGGAGTAAGCCCTGAGCACATCCAGGTGTGGCCCCCAAACTAATGATAAAAATCAATAAAAAGGGGGAAAAATAAATATTTTGAAGAAGTACACTAAATATATTTACCGCCGATTTCCTTTTCCTGTCTTCAGTAACACGGGATTCATGAAATGCTGATTCAAGTCGAATCAACTAAAATATAACATTATAATGAGTTGCTATTATGTACCTATACAAGCCATAGAAGTTTTATAAACTAGTGCTTAGGAGATCAAAATCTACCACAAAAGTGTTGAAGAAATTAGACTTGATTCAATGACCTCTTTAAATTTTAGGTTCAGTGATATTTTGGTTAAATCAGATTATACAAAATATTACCAGTGTACTGGAGGCAGAGAAGATAAACTTTATAATACAATGATTAGCTACCAACAATGACTTAGTAGTACAAGTCAAGGTGAAACAGATCATCTAAGTGTTCAGACAAATTACTAATCTAAATTCAGTATGAACAACTGATTTAGGGTTGGGGGAGATTTTCTTTAAAAGATAGTACAAGGGTTAAGGTACTTGCCATGCATGCAGCTGATCCCAGTCTAATTCCTGGCACTACATGAAATAAAGCATAACTCAAACTTGACAAAACTAATCTGAGCCACTTTCTTATACAGTGCAGGTTCTTTAAAAGTAACTATTTTGAAGAAAAATAAGGTAACATTTTTTGGACCCCAAACTTTGCAGGGAGCAACCTACAAGCATAAAGTGGGGAACACACCTGGCAATGTGGGGTGGTGCCAAGGATTAAACCCAAGACTTCACACATGCAAAGCACTGCTCTTACCACTGAGCCATGTCCCCAGATCCCTAAGGTTCCAACTTGGGCAACATGCCAAGATGCCTGTTAAGTTAACTCTCTAGTTCCTAACAATCTTTTTAAACAGTTAAATCCTAATGGAATACTGACAGTAATGGAGAATTAGACTTCTTTGTACTATTTTTAAATTAACTTTAAAAACCAATTAATGAATCACTAAGATTATAATGTTACCTTTTCTATGTTTTTCAACCTCTTGGAAGACCCTTCAATGGATGGGGAATGAGATCTCTTGATTGTAACATTTTTAGTTATATTTGACATTCCATTTATATGTGGTTGTCCCTGGGCAGCATTATGAGGTGTTGTGATTCTCGGAATGACATTACGTCCTACTACAGTAGGAATAGTGCACACAGTTGGGGGTGATACAGATTTTACTGCAGAGTCAACTTCTGAAAAGGAAAAAGAAAAGAACTTAGCAATTATATATAATATATGCATATACATATGTATATATATATATACGTATGTGTTTATATACACATATATGTATACTACACACAAGCAGTAGAAGCATAACCAACAAAAACTTAGATACCTACTTGCACCAATAACTGGAATAGACAGTCCTTGAGCTGGTGGGACAGTTGATGGCTTTTCCATATTTACAGCAACAGGTTCAGTACTATTCCTAGCAACAGGCTCAGTACTATTCCTATTAAAAGAGTTAAATTATCACCATTAAATGATTTAAATATAACATTTAAAACAACATTTATGACTATTTCAAGAACTTTAACAATTCATTGAAGTGAAAGAAGAGAAAAAGAGGACACAAGAATTACACAAAACAAAACAAACCACCCTACATATTAAAGAGAATACCAGTGCATTTCTGCGTAATTTACACCTATAGTCTTAAGTCAATTTATACAAATTGTTGAATACTTCTAAAATAAGAAACTGTCTAGCAACTGATAAAATCTTTTAACAATGACAGAGAATTTGGTAAAGGTATAAACTGTCCTCAAATCAAGTGAAGACAAAAAGGACAACTGCGAAATAGCGACCTTTCTGGCTCTCCAGCAGGATTATCAACCTTGGAAGCTTGCTTTGCAGACAATGGGGAACTTAAAGGTGTTCCATTATCAGTATCTCTAGAGCTATCCAAACAACTGCTATCCAAAGATGATCTTTTGGATGGAGGTCCACTTGAACTTCGACTGACATCAGAAAGACTCTGCTAAAAGAGGGAAAACTTTCAGGATTTTAAAAGAGAAATGAGGCCTGCTCTTCAAGCTTGTGTTCTCCCTTGATTATGTATCTTGCTTGCCTGTCTCTTTCTGCTTGCATGCTTACTTGGCTCTTTCAAGCTCATGTTCTCTCTTGAACATTACTCTGTTCCTTCTTCCAATGTGCCTCCCATCTAAGTTTTTGTTCAGTAAAAACTACCCAGCTACACACACACACTCTCTCTCTCTCTCAAATATCAAATAAGAATAATCAGTTTTTCAATTCTTAAGTACATATTGAATTATCTTTTGTAATTATCGAACGTGATGTTTTAGTCCTAGACCGGATAGGCTGGACTTCTCCTTTTTCCAAGGGCTATGGAAGCTATAAGAACGCAAATTTTGTCATGAGATCATTTATGGGAACTGGAACAAAACTGGAACATTGAACAAAATGGAAAAGATCACAAACTACCTTTTTCTTCTTTTGAAGAATTTCTGCTGGAAGGTAGTGATGAAGCTGTTTTTTTTTAACATGAGTTGCTTCAATCTTCATTCCCTCCTTTAGCATGTTTATATTGTTTGCCTGCCTGTACACTGTAATAATGTCAAGATGTTAAAGGAGAAACTTCTATTTGAACAAAATTGCTTTCTTTCTATGAAATGCAGCTGCCATCAATATCTCCCCTCACTACAGATAAACACACACCCCTCTCACAAAACAAATATTTCTTAAAACATTTCCACCTGTCACAATCCTATTTAACTACTAATTTTCTTATGCTAATAATGCCTAAGCCTTTCTCATAATTACATCTCATTAACAAATTGAGGAAAAGGTTCCCCTTCTCCAAATTCTCTTTCGTTGTTTCCCTATAAGTCAACTGCTCTTTATAATTTCCTGTCCAAGTTAAACTTTATATCAAATACCCAACTGCTTTTCCTCCACGAAGCTGTTTTTTAATTAACTAAGTATTATTTTGGATTTTGGGCCACACCTGGTGATGCTCTGGGCTTCCTCATGTGCTAAGATACCACACCTGGCAAGGCTCAGAGGACCATACGTGGCAACTGGAAATCAAATCTGGGTGGTCCTGAGTGCAAAGCAACCACCTTACACGCTGTACTATCACCCTAGTCCCTGATTTTTAATTAACTTATTTACTTTGGATTTTTATATCTATACCTTGAGCTGCTCAGCAGACCAGATGTGGTGCGAGATCAAACTGGGGTTGTTTGGTAAATGCCTATTCCTCTGTACTATCTCTTCAGCGCCTCCAAGCAAATTTTAAAAAATTTCAATAATTACTGAGCATCATATGTTAGAAAGCATCTAAAAATAATCTCTAGTGTACAGACGGGGAAACCAGGCTCAATAGCCTGTTGCTATGAGCAAAATCCACAAAGTCCTAGATTCCCATTTAAACCTTTTCACACCTTTTAAGAAAATCTGTTTTATTACAACCATATAAGTTTACTGCATGTCAAAAGTGAACACTCAGATTTTAGATTTACTAAAGATGGGGAAGGGAGCTTTGTGAAATGTGAGATTATTTTTCTGTTAGCACCTCAATATCCTTTTCTGGAAAAAATATTTTATATATCTATAATAAAGAAAGTTTTCCAACATCATCTTCCTTCTTGAAAAGCAAGTACAAATTAGAATGGAAATTTTATTTATTACCAGCAGTACTTGTTCAATTTACAGATTCTCTGGCACTCACCAAGAGACTGAGTCAGTTATTCTAAAGTAAAACAAAGAAGTCTACACTTTTATGATAAATATGAGGGCTAGTTCAAAGAACATAGAAAACTCATATGAGCTCATACATGAGTATTAAAAGTATAAATATATCCAGATCATTGAGACTCTAAATTTGTTATATAAAGGCATTTTAGGTATTATTGGAAGCAAGATGTGTTAAGACATTTATTTGCACTGGTTATGAAACATATGCAGCAAGTTTATTTTATATAAAATAGTCAGTTTTTCTCATATAAAAATCCAGTCATTTTTAGGCAGTAGGTACTGCCTGTGAAGTTTCTCATTTTCTTTCATTTTAAAACAATACATTTACACAGTAGGAAAATCAAAAGAATTAAGAGTACTTAGGATCAACTCGGCAGCAGAACATTGCCCTGAATGCACATATCTTTGGGTTCAATTCCCTAAACCACCAGCAAAGTAAGAGTGTTCAGTAAATTTCCTTATACTTGTCACTTACACACACCTGACTGATTCCTTAACCTAGTAGCAACCCATTTGCATTTTTAAAACTATTCTTCTAGAGATATTAATGTATTTATAAGCAAACACATACTCTTTATGAGTGCCTGCTCATATAGATACAGAGCACACTACACACACTGTATAAATATTATACATTGCTTATAAATGGTGGCACACTATATAAACTGTTCTGAAATAACCCTTGACACACTTAATATACACTTGGTATTATTTTACCATGTGTTACTTTTAAAAAATATTAGCAAAAGCTTCCATAATGTACCAGATTCATCTAACCAATCATGGAACATTAAAAATGTTTTTTATTTTAACTTCCATCTTCCCTCCCCTTTCCTTTGCTGCTGGTCGTGCTCATATTGTTGCAATGACTGGGGATTACACAAATCAAATGATGGTCCCTGTACATTTTTCAGTTGTGGAGCTCACCAAGGCATGTGGCTTGCACTGCTCTAATTATGGTGTTTGCATCTGTACTTACTGGAGCAAGCACTCTTAGCTTAGGTACAATGGTTACAGTTATGGGACTTTCAGGGGTTCAATGCACTTCTTACATAAGTATCCATCAGGGAGGGGTTGTACTCCCAAACCATGGGACATGTGCATCTTTTTTACTTGCAGTGCTTGCCAATGGCTATATCTATTTCTAGAGTGCTTGCACACACCTGGCTATGGTGCAGCTTAGAAACTGCTTGCAGTGTCAGAGATTACAGATAACAGAGAAAGCAGTACTGTGCTCTCACTGCATGTGAGACACCAGGATATGACTTGCGAGCATATACTTGCAAGAAACGTAATCTGAGATACTGTGCTTTTCCTGAGCCCATAGTTATGCTTCTTATAACCAGCCAGATCCTAAACAAATAATAAATTACAACCAAGGCTGATTACAACAATAGCTCTAAGACAACAAAGTCTTACCTGTATCTGTAAATGACTGTATATCATCTGTGAGGTCTATGTTAACACTTTCTGCATTTTCTACTCTTCGAAAAATTATTCCAAGGAACCACATTGATATGTAATTGTTGCTATAAAGTATAGAGAATTTCCATTAGTATTTTTGGAATTTTTAATACTTGGTCTATATGGAAACAAATACAAATTTTAATGGCCTAGCAAAATTCTTAAAACTGACACCAAAAGCACTAATACATGATTCCGTGTTGTTATAAAGATTAACAGGCACCAAAATGATTAGTAAGTACTTACTTTGACAAGAATTTTTGGTTGGGTTGTGTGGGCTACCAATGTAGCATGTACTTAGTTTTAGTGAATGACCACTTAAACTCAACATATATATTACCTCCTACCAATGCTTGTTAAATCACAATCTTGCAACTAAAATGATGCTTGTGTAAAATAACATTATTTAAGAAGGTTGGAAGGTAGGTAAGATGGAGAAGGGACCAGTATTATAATAATAGTTGGAAATGATCATGCTGGAGGCTGAATAAGAAATGACTATTGAAAATAGGCAAAGGATTATATATAATAACCTTACAGTATTTGTATTGCAAATCACAATATCTAAAAGGAGAAAGAGAGCGAGCGAGCGAGAGAGAGAGCAAGCGAGAGTGAGAGAAAAGAAAGGTAGAAAAGTGCTTGCCATAGAGGTAGATTGGTAGGGAAGAGTTGGGGGTGGTGGGAGGGAAACTGGGGATACTGGTTCTGAGAAATGTACATTGGTGGAGGGATGATTGTTGGAACATTGTATGACTAAAACCCAATCACAAACAACTTTGTAAAGGGCTATCTCATGGTAATTCAATAAAAAAATTGAAAGAAAATATAGTATTAAAAACTTAACTTACTCCTTATGATGTTCCTTATTTCCTGGGAATGACTGGGGATTTACATGGGCAAGGGTTATAAATTCATTCCGTTCCAAGTTTCCAACAAGAACACGAATTTTAGATTCTACTAATCCAACCCTGAAACAACAGATACAATTCTTCCATATAAAGATTGGAAGCTACAAGGCTTGCTCTTCAATTTCATGTTCTTTCTTGAACACATATCTCACTTGTCTCCATATCTTTTTGCTAGCTTTCTGCACTCTTGGGGAAATCTGTATCCTCTCTTGACCATGTATTTCCTCTCTTAACACCTCTAACCCTATACTACCCCACCACATCTTTCTAGGCAAGTTTTGTTCGATAAAAACTATTTTGCTTCACGTACCCACAGACACACCTACACACACAAAGTTGGAAGCTACATACAAGTAAATCAAATACTAGCTGATAATTCATTAAAAAAAATCAGTACAACATACTGGGACTTTGTTTAAAGTATCATTCAAGATGTAGAAGTCGTCAAATACGGTCCCTCAAGAATTGCCAGGAGTGACCCTTGAGCACAGAGCCAGTAGTAAACCCTGAGCACAGTCAAGTGTGGCACAAACCCTGGCCTCTACAATAACAAAATTCTTCATAAAGAATTACTCAAATGTTATAAACCAATGTTACAGCAAAAGAAAAGAAACATGTTGCTTAACTCTGTATGTAGAGGCTAGAAAGTACAGTAGGTAAGTGCTTGTTTTGTATGTGGCTGACTTGGATTTAATTCTTGGTACCATATGGTCCCCCTAAGCCCACCATGAGTTATCGTGGCAGTAGGCAAGAATAAGTCCTGAGCTTTGCTGGGTGTGATTCAACCCTAGCTCTCCCCCTACCCCTCCCAAGCCCTCCACCTGCCAAAGTTTCTTTTGTGGGCTGGAGATGTGATTCAGCAGTAGAATATGTGATTTGCTTGTGTGAAACCCTGGGATCAATCCTTAATACTATGTGAATAAAAGTTTTATATCTTCCTTTAAAAAAAATAATCATAGCTGGAGAGATAGTACAATGGGCAGAGCACTTGTCGTGCACATTGGCTGACCTAAGTTGGATCCCCAGCACCACATATAGTCCTCCAATGCCACCAGGAGTAATCACCAAGTACAGGGACAGAAGTAACACCACTGGGTATGGCCCAAAGGCAAAAAGAAGAATTCAAACCTGACCTGTCAGCTAGTAAGTTGATTTATTAATGATTTTATGAATTAGAAAGAACACTTATATTTTTCCAACACATGATAAAGCTTATACATTATCACTGTGTGCCTCAACAACAGATATACAAAAACTAAGTCATTCAGGGTAGGAAATTTTACCTGTAAAGAAAGATAGAGTACTTATTTCAGGCTTTGTATTTATTTTAGGCTTAGAGAGGCATTGAGGTCTGCTGTAGTTTTTCAACTCTGCATTGTAGCATAAAAGCAGCTATGGACAACATGTAATGAATGAGGGGGGGCTATCTTCCAAAAATATTTTATAAAAATAGGTAACAGGCAGAAATTTGGTCTGGGCCATACCTTCTAGATCCCTAATTTAGAAAAATAAAATATTTAGCAAAAGAATTTTAGAGTTCCTTCAATGAGCAATGAAATAAAGAATAAAATCTTAAAGCCAATGCTTTTTTTATCCAGAAGCCTGACTATGGAAATCCCAGTCATTTGGTGACCTGAAATTCTGCTCCATGAAATGATGAATTTCAATATAGAGGCAGGGGAATAAATTTAGATATACTAAAAAAGTATCTTCTAGGGGCTTGAGAGATAGAACAGTGGGCAGTGACCTTGCCTTGCACACAGACAACCCTATTTTTGAGTCCCCAGCATCCCATATGAGCCTGTCAAGAGTGATCCCTGAGCACAAAAGCCAGAAGTAAGCCCTGCTTACAGCCAGGTGTGGCCCAATGACCAAAAAAACAACCAACCAACCAACCAAACAAACAAAAACAATCTTCTGATGAAGAAACTCTGAAGCCTTTCATACCAACATCTCCTAAATTAAAATATAAAATGGGGCTGTGGAGATCACACAAAGGGCTAAAGAACTCTAGTATCTGGAAACCTGGGATTTGATCCTAAGCATCCAGTCTTGAGCACCACGCTGAAAGTAACCTCTGAGCATCATTGGGTGTGGCCCCAAAATAAGACAAAATATTAAAAAATACTGTTTTGTCACCTAGTTTTGATAGTGAAAACCTGATGGCCAAGATAAAAAAAATCTGAGGATTAGGTAGCTGAACCCCTCAAATCATACAAGTCTGAATCTAATGAACAACAAAAGGCAATAATCCTAAAATATACCCTTATCATGTGTCACTCCTGATTTTGAAATATTAATAGATACATCCTAAACAGAAATTCATGGTCATGGTAAATTAACTGTATCACTGTCATCCCGCTGTTCATCAATTTGCTCAAGCAGGCACCAGTGACGTCTCCATTGTGAGACTTGCTGTTACTGTTTTTGGCATATCGAATATGCCACAGGTAGCTTGCCAGGCTCTGCTGTGCGGGCGAGACATTCTTGGTCTTGCCAGGCTCTCCAAGAGGGGCAGAGGAATTGAACCTGGGTTGGTTGTGTGCAAGGCAAATGCCCTACCCACTGTGATATTGTTCCAGCAGTCACCAATAAGATTTAATGTTCTTAGGCTCTGGAGAAGGCTTAAAAGGGCTGAACACATGCTTTGCATGTAGAAGCCCTAGGTTAGATCTCTATTCTCTGGGTTAGATTCCCAGCACCACATGGTTCCCCAAACACCAAGCACCACTGGCGATGGCACAAAAAACCTAAACTTAGTATTTTGAAAATCAGTGTTCTGAAAATGGCAAAGCACTATGTTATCACTATATAGTAGGTCAAGAACATGAAATATGTCTTACCATTCTAGATGGTTTTCTTCTGTTGATGCACTGGCAGTCAATACTATATAATGTCTAAGAAAAATTTCAGCAACATTGGTGCAGAGAGGGGTAGAAACAAAAACATTGTTAGGGTCTGCTTTTCCATCAGTACTTTTCCTTTCTCCCTCCAATGAACAAAAGAGCTAAATGGGCACATAGGACTCAAAAATTTAAATGTGCTCTGATTCTCACGAAACTCTAAACTCTGCAATTAAAAAACTCCATTAATACTGTTAGGTACTACTTTTTTATCACAAGGTTTCTACTAAAATATTCTTTATCTTACTTGAAATCTAAGTAGCAACAGTCATTTATTTACATTAACTCTGAAGTTTAAGTGTCTTCTTTATAAATATATATGCATACACACACACACACACACACACACACACACACACACACACACACACACACACACACACACATGCACACACACACAAAAAAACCCTGAAAATAAAATACCTGTATTTTTGAAAAAAATTTGGTGGTTCAAGTAATTTGGACCAATCTGACTTCCCTTGAAGAATTTCATCTGTGACCGCAAGACCTAAATTCAAAAATACTGCTCTTTAGTGATCATAACCATTTTACCATTACTGTATTACAAGTTCCTTTATTCCTTACCCTCCAAACATCTAATTCCACCTAAATCTGTAGTTTAAAAAAAAGTATATTAGGCAAGGGCACGACAAAGTGGGTATGGAGCAAGTATAGCTGCTAAAGAACTTTGTCTTACATGCTACCAACCAGGGTTCAATCTCCTTCTGTATGCCACATGGTCCCTCAAGCCCTGCCTGGAGTGATCCCTGAGCACAGAGCCAGGAGTAAGCTGTAAAAAAAGTCGATTGTGGCCAAACCACCCTTCTCCCACCAAAATATACATTTAGTATATTCTCAGAGCACAAACGTATTTTAACCAGTTTGGCTAGCTTTACTTTTTTGTCTGTTTTTAATCACTAAAAAACATTTGAAATTATTTTTAGAAAAAAATAGGGTGATAAACAACTCTCCCAACCTAACACTGTAATAAAGAATAAAAATGTCAACCAAAATTTTGTGGGTTCTATGTAAAGAGGAACAGGGCCAACATGTTTACCTTGTTTAAATTCTTCTACCATTACTGTTCGAGTTGATGTGGACACATTATACGTAGAATTCTGTTGTGGATAGGCAGGGGTGATTATGGGCATGAGATGATACCTATCTGATGGATTTACCTGTGAAATTAGAAGCAGAGTAATTGATCTATTCTCCTATTTCAGTTGTCCACACTTCACTTCCCCAAAAGTCTGAAGAATATGAAATACATATTTAATACTACACTTCCTTATGTCTAAGTAATACATTTTCTTTCCCCAGTTATGTTTATTACTTAAGTCTGAGAGTTAAAGTCAAAAGAAACTGTGGAAATGTATTTGTCCTCTATAACTGACGATGCATCTTCTAAACAATGGTGTTTTAGAACAAAAGCTTTATCTGGTCCAATTATTCTTGTTCGCAGTGCAAGAGACTGAGTCAAAGTCTTCCTTATGAAAGGCAAGTACTCTACCTCTGGGTCACATTCCTAGCTGTCCAATGGGTCTCAGCCCTTTCTGTTCCAACTGAATAGATGACTTCACTTACTCAGAAGAATGAACTCTAAAGGCAAATTAAGGGGCCAGAGCAATATTTAGTGGGTAGGGTGCTTGCCTTGCATGAAGATGACCAGGTTTGATCCCCAGCACCTCATACGATCTCCTGAGTCTGCTAGAAATGATCCCTGAGTGCAGAGCCAGGAGTAAGTCCTGAGTACTGCCAGGTGTGGCCCCAAAACAAAACAAATAAAAAGGCAAATTAAAATGCAACATGAGTGTTATATTTTCTTAGAGCCAAAAAACTGCTTAATTATCATTTTATTTTTGGGGCAGAGACATACTCAGAGACTAGTCCTAACTCAGAGCTTTGGTATTGCTTCCAGTACTACTTCAGGAACCATGTGGTCCCAGAGACGGAACCCAGGGCTTCCATATATAGAGTTCCAGACATTTGAGTTGTTTTGCTGGCCCAGGAATTTGCTTTAAATTGCATTTTTTAAATTATTATTATTCAGTAATTTATTATTAGTAAGCAATTACTTAAGATGGCTTTTAACAATGAACTGTGACATTGATTGCTATATCCATTTAGTCCTATGTAAGCAATTTTTAATTCCATAACAGAAGAGCAATTTTGGTTTTTTGTCTTTTTTTTTTTTTGCTTTTTGGGTCACACCCGGTGATGCACAGGGGTTACTCCTGGCTCATGCACTCAAGAATTACTTCTGGCGGTGCTCGGGGGACCATATGGGATGCTGGGAATCAAACCTGGGTGGGCCACATGCAAGGCAAACACCCTATCCACTGTTCTATCGCTCCAGCCCCTGGAAGATCGATTTGAGCTAGAGAAACATCTTTTTCTCAGAAGATTTAATAAAATTTCTTAGTAAGTTACATACCCGAGGATCCCAAACTGGCAAATTCAAGTTGCTTTCTTCTGGTTGCTTCAGCAGCACAGGATTTGGCCATTCCCTAATGTGAATAAAACAAATTAATTCACATAGGACCTCAATTTAAGTATATAAAATGTTAAAATCAGTAGATTCTATTCCAGCTTTTATATATTTGGGGGTTATTTGGTATTACAAAAAATTAGGAAAGGAAGTACACAAAGAAAAGAACTGCTTAAAGCAATGTCCTCAAAAATTCCATATGGTCCCCTGAGCACTTCTAGGAATAATTCCTAAGTACAGCACCAGAAGTAACCCCTGAGCACCACCAAGTGTGGTGACCAAGTGTGGCCCCCCCACCCCAAAAAAGGGCAATTACTACTGTCTATTAGCTGTAATAAATTTACATTTGAATTTTCCTTATCATTTGTTTATATGGCTTTAATTCTGATAACAACAGCTAACATTTTCTAAAAATACTAACAAGTACATGCAAGAGTTATAAATCTATTTTACATATGAAGAGATCTTAAAAAACCTCTGCATAGTTAATTGACAGTGAAATTTTCATGAACACTCTTCTCAAGCTAAAGGCAGACATTTACAGACTGCTATCAGAAAATACCATCTGGTGTTCCGTCGATTTATCTTAAATATGATGTTTTCAAACTAAAAGGAATGTGAAACAAGTTACATGTACCTCTAATATTTCCAAACAAATTTATATAAGGTAGATGTTATTAAGTAGTGAAAGCATGTGTATAAATACTTACCACTTTGAAAAAACTAAAAAAAACTTATGAACTAAAGTAGAAGCTGCTGCATTTGGATATAACTGGCAAGTTCTTGCAACCAGCATTGCCCAGGAGACACCACCAAGGAATCCCAGCATGTTGGAATAAATACCACGTCCTAGAAAATGTATGTATTTGTTAATTATTGTTAGACCAACTAACCATGGTATTAAGCCACAGAAACAAGTAATTTCCTTCCTAAGACAACTGCTTAGAACATTTCTCTACAACAAATATTAAATTAACTAGACCTTTGCTAGGTTCACTATTTTATTAGACGACCAGAATATGAAGACATTCCACAGACTGAGAGAAAATATTTGCCTACCACACATCTAATAGAGTTAATATTCACTCAATAGGAAATGGACATGTGGCTGGTTCCACTTTTTAACTATTATAAACAATGCCTTTATGAACTTATTTTAACACAGGTATGGCAAAGTGGATATTTATTTTCAACTTCTTCTAGTACTTAACCTGTTTTAATTTTTAGTACTACTTTAAATTTCAATAAAATTTAAAACTTGAGTTCTTCACATGTACATTTTAAGAGCTCAATAGCCATATCTACTGTACAGGATAGCAGGTATATTTCACCACCTCAGAAGTCTTCTAAAGAGTGTATTTCCTATTTTGTCATGCCAAGGATCAAATCCAGGACCTCAGACATGCAAAGCGAGTGTTTTATATCACTGAGCTACATCCTTAGCTGATAGCACTATTTCAGATTATGTATTTGCTGGTGCCAGTCAGGGGGCCAGGGAGATAGCTGAAGGATCAGGCGCACATGACTTGTATGCACAAAACTTCAATTTCAAAGCCCAGCATCACATAGCCCCCTGCTATGGATATCACAGTGGCCCTGAGGTCCTCAGTATCTCAGGTACTGATGGGTCTGAGGAACACCTCATTACTAGGCCCTAGCATTGAACCATCTCTGATCAAGTTTGCTAAATATTGCTGAGAATGGCTCCCAGGGTTTCCTGAGAAGAGCTTAGGAGGTCCCCCACACAAAACAAAACTACATTTAAAAACACAGTTACAAGTACAACAAAATATGTTGAGCCAGTTCAGGACTAGGCCTTTTATGAACTGAATAAAATGCAATTCTAGAAGTCGGACAAATAATATAGCAGGTAGGATGTTTGCCTTGCACAGGACCAACCTGGGTTCACTCCCCAGCAACTGATATGTCCCCTAACCTCACCAGAAGTGATCCCTGAGCACAGAGCCAGGAATGATCCTTAAGCACTGAGAGATATGGCCCAACAACAACAACAAGATATGTAATCCTAGAACTCATTGAGATAAAGGTAAAAACAAGTTAAAATAATCAGTTTATTGGGGAGGGGGGTGTTCACCTTGCACGTGGCTAAACAGGTTCAATTGCCCTCTCAAAGAGCCCGGCAAGCTACCGAGAGTATCCCGCCCGCACGGCAGAACCTGGCAAGCTACCCGTGGCGGATTCGATATGTCAAAAACAGTAACAAATCTCACAATGGAGACATTATTGGTACCTGCTGAGCAAATCGATGAGCAACGGGATGACACTGACAGTGACAGTGAATACTAATGTAGTAAGATGTCTACCCACAGAGATTTTGAAGAGTACTAAGAGTTTTTCACTCTTCAACATCCAATAGCCTTACTAGAAGCTACGATTTGGAAAATCAAAGCTCTTGGTTTTTTTATTGATATCATGTGGCCTTTAATACTGTTAATAATTGTTTCTCATGCACATAATTCCAACACCATACCCATCACCACACAAAAGCCAGGGTTTTTAGTTTGATCCAAGAGAGGAGGCAGTGTCACACCTCAGAAAAGCATAAACACTTCCTAAAAAAGAAAAGCTTCCTCAAAACTTATCAGACCTTACTCTCCACTAGTGATAGAATTTCCATGTTTTCATCAGAAATTTACAGGAATTTACATGTTTCTATCACTAGCAACCGAAGATTACATTTTGCAATGCCAACAATAAAATGTTTGGGATACTTACGTTTTGCCCATAATTTGACTGCTCTAAGGGTGAGTCTAAAGGTTTCTTTATTTGGCACTAAATGTAAGATTTCATCAGTAACTCTACATCCTGAAAAAGAAAAAGCATTCATTTGTCATTATGCAACAGATCCAATGCTAAAAATATTCAAGAATAAAATGAGGGTTTGTTTTTTCTGTGTATTTGAAATGTAGTACTATGAGGAATTACTTCTTTTTAAATAATTTAAAAAGCATATTGGTAACAGAGCAATGACTCTGAGTATTGTTTTAGCCTCTCCCACATCAGACTTGACTATTAATGTCTTCAAGTTACAAAACTGTTATTGTCTTAATATAAATCTCATATAAATATGTGATTGTTATTCTCTAGAAGCATAGTAAAATGCATGGGTAAAGTTAAATAATGCTATAAACTAAAGTGCATTCTGGGATCCCTGAGATTGTATTAGGTCAAATTATTTTTTTATTATTTTGGTCTTTCAGGACTTACTCCTGGCTCTACACTCAAGAATAACTCCTGGCAGTGCTCAGATGACCACGTGCAGTGAGTGCAGGAGACTGAACATTGGACTGATGCATGCAAGGAAAATGCCTTATCCACTGTACTATCTTGATCAAACCTAGATCAAGGTTATTTTAATAAAACTAAACATTCCATGGGGCTACAAAGACAGTTAAGTGATAAGGGCATTTTCCTTGCATGCAGCCAATCTGTTTGAATCCCTGGAACGACATACGGTCCCCTAAGAATCCAAGTGTCACTCCTGAGCACAGAGCCTGAAATAACCCCTGAGCACCAGGATATAGTCCAAAAAATTAAAAAAAAGAAGAAAAAAAAAGGTTTGTCTTCACTGTGGTGTTAACATTTGTTTTTTGTTTTGGTTTGGTTGTTGGGCCACATGTAACTTGGTACTCAAGGGTTGCTAATGGCAGAGCTCAGAGATCACATGCGTGTGGAGACCAAACCTAGGCCTGATGTGCAAAGCATGATTTTAGCCCAGTAAGCTATCTCTGGCCCTCACTGTGCTAACATTTGTACTGAGTGCAAATGTAGTTTGTAAAACTGCTAGTACCTTAGTGGTAAATCGAGATGAAACACAAAATAGTAACAGACAACAGATAATCATTGTCATATATAAATTGGAAAAGAGAGGCTGGAGAGAAAGTACACATGTTCAACATGCCTTGCACATGTTCAACTCAGGTTTGATCCCATATGGTTCCCCCCCAGCCCATCAGGAATAATCCCCAGCACCACTGGGTGTTGCCTCAAAACAAACAAACAAACAAAAAACTAAATAGGAAAAGGATGTTATATAATGTTTCAAAGTGTCCAAGGTAAGCTGATTTTCCCCCCCTTTTTTTCAGGGTATACCCATTTGGCTTGAAAAAAACGACAATGACTATTCAAACTTAAACATTTAATAGATATTTTCTTTTTGTTTGGGGGGGAGAGATGGAGTGAACCACACCAGGCTGTGCTTACGACTTACTCCTTATTCTCTGCTCAGGGGTCAGTTCTGGTGGGGCTCTGGGGACTGTATGTGGTGCTGATCCCCAGGTCAGTCACATGCAAGGAAGATACTAGATGTATTATTTTTCTATTGCTATAATATCTCTCTAGCGCCTTACAAGATATTTTCTAAAAAATGAACAAACATGCCCCTTACATCCAGGTTAAAAAAAAAAAATCAGTAATAAAATCTAAGCTTTCAGGTAAAAATCTGAATTTTGGACAATAGCTACTACTATGAGCTTAGCAACTTAGTATTTAACTTTTTGAATGAGATTAGTGATATTAATGAATGTGATTTTGGAGTTTGTTTTAGAATGAAATGTATTGATACTTAAGAAGACTCAAATATGGGGCTGGAGCGGTAGTACAGTGGGGAGGGTATTTGCCTTGCGTCCAGCCAACCAGGGTTTGATTCCCAACATCCTATATGGTTCCCTGAGCACTGCCAGGAGTAATTCCTGAATGCAAAGCCAGGAGTAACCCCTGTGCATCGCCGGGTGTGACCCCCCCCCCCAAAAAAAAAGACCCAAATAACCTGATGAGTCAGTCAAAATAATGAGAGATTAATGACTTTTACTGTAACAGAGAATTAAAGCCAATGGATATGATATAGAGCTACAGTCTACTTAAAATATAATCACTTAGGGCTAGGAAGATAGTTCAAAGGGCTAAGTGCACACTCTGTACATGAGAGGTCCATGTTGGACTCCTAGCACTATAAGTTCCCCTAAACACCACCAGGAATGACCTAAGCCTAGTGTAGCCCCTGCATACTGCTGGGGATATTCTCCCAGTCTCTGCTATCCCCCATCCCAATTGTTTTTTTCATTTGGGAGTAAAAAGGAAATGCTACAAACTTGATGAATTCCACAAACATTATGCTAACTTAATTCAGAACTATGGACCACAAATTATATGATATATAAAATGTAAAAAAAAAAAAAAGCAAATATAAAATAATAGTTGCCAGACTGGGGAGTGAAGAGTGGAATCCATGACTGCAAATTAGTAGTCTGAGGGATGTCTTAGAGATGAAAATGTTTTAAAATTGAATGTTGGGTAGAAATCACATCTGCACTTGTATGTTTATTGCAGCACTATTTACATTAGCCAGAATCTGGAAAAAACCTGCGTGCCCAAGAACAGATAACTGGTTAAAGAAACTTTGGCACATATACACAATGGAATACCATGCAGCTGTTAGAAAAGATGAAATC
Source organism: Sorex araneus (assembly GCF_027595985.1). Lineage (NCBI taxonomy): Eukaryota > Metazoa > Chordata > Mammalia > Eulipotyphla > Soricidae > Sorex > Sorex araneus. The sequence goes on along the minus strand of NC_073313.1, from coordinate 324,013,686 downwards.
ATGACATCTGCATAGCAGTGGATCAACATGGAGTATCATGCTAAATGAAACGAGCTAGAAAGAGAGGGACAGACATAGAAGGACTGCACTCATTTGTGGAATATAAAGTAACAGAATGGGAGACTAACACCCAAGGATAGTAAAGATAAGGATCAGGAGGATTGTTCCACGGCTTGGAAGCTGGCCTCACACTCGGGAGGCAAAGGCATCTGGTATAGAGAAAGGACCACTAAGTGTATGATGCTTGGAGGGCTCGCTCGGAATGGAAGATGCGTGCTGAAAGTAGACTATAGACCAAACATGATGGCCACTTACTACCTGTACTGCAAACCATAACACCCAAAAGGAGAGAGAGTAAAATGGAATGTGCCTGCCATAGAGGTAGCGGGGGTGGGGGGAGCAGGGAATGTGGTGGGAGAGGTGGGGGGGGGGATACTGGGAACATTGGTGGTGGAGAATGGGCACTGGCGGAGGGATGGGTACTCGATCATTGTATGACTGAAACCTAATCACAAAAGTTTGTAAGTCTGTAACTGTCTCACAGTGATTCATTAAAAAAAAAATTAAAAATAAAAAATAAAAAAATTGATCTGTTTGGTACAACTCTGAACATACTAACAACCAATGAATTATACACTCAGAAAGGTTGAATTTTATGGTATTTTATATCTCAAGCTGTTAAAACACAAAAACTGTCATTGGTATAGCATAAAGGAAGATCCACAATTATCTGAAAGGTTATTATTACAATAGTGTTTCCAATTACATTCTCTTTGAAAGGCAAGATGATTTTTCTGTTCATCAAAACAAAACTATTGTAAGAGATTTGACTCCACATGCAGATATGAAAATCCAGCTGATTTACATTTCTAATACAGTAGACACTGGAAGATACAGCCCACAAACATAAGCTCCTCAATACATTTTTTGTTTTGAGGCCATACTCTGGACTTACTCCTGGCTTTGTGCTCAGAGATCACTCCTGGTGGCACTCAGGAAACCATTTGAGGTGCCAGGTTAGCTGCAAGCAAGGCCACTATACTACCTCTCCAGTCTCTCAATAAATTTTTAGAAAAAAATTTTAGAGTGTAAAATTTGATCCTAGCACCACATGGTCCCCCAAATGGCTCAAGAGTAATCCTGAGTACTGTGCCAAGAGTAGCCCTGCACTGTAGCACTGTCGTCCCGTTGTACATCGATTTGCTCAAGCAGGCACCAGTAACGTCTCCATTATGAGACTTGTTACTGTTTTGGGCATATTGAATATGACACGGGTAGCCTGCCAGGCTCTGCCGTACAGGCGGGATACTCTTGGTAGCTTGCTGGGCTCTCCGAGAGGGATGGAGGAATCAAACCCGGGTAAGCTGCGTGCAAGGCAAATGCCCTATCCACTGTGCTATCGCTAGATCACAAAAATAAAAAGTTCCTTAAACACTCTGTAAGAAAAATAATTTCAAGCAGTATCTGGAATTTGTTTTTAGAAGCTTACCATTTAGGCTGCGAATACACCTTATATCAAGGCTTCTCAGTCGGGAGTCGTCTCTTAGGTCCAAATTATCAGATATAGTTTGTATTGCCAATCTTGCAAAAACTAGATCAATCTTTGGAAAGATTCAAAAACAGCAAAAAGAAAAATCAAATTTTCTTTTAATCCATTATCCTCCTACCCACGTCATTACAAGGTTTCATTAGGGTAAGAAAAACTTCAAATTAATGGAAATCCTTGGAGGCAGGACTTGAAACCATTCTTTTAAATTTTTCTCCCTTTTAGGTCACACATGGCGATGCACAGGGGTTACTCCTGGCTCTGTACTCAGGAATAACTCCTGGCGGTGCTCAGGGGACCATATGGGATGCTGGGAATCGAACCTGGGTCGGCTGTATGTAAGGCAAATATACCTTACATAGTGATACCCACTATGCTATCACTCCAGCCCCTTGGAAGCATTCTTAGATCCCACACCCAAATCCATACAACAAAGAAAAGGATTTGGGGGTGGGAGGCGGGTAGTATGTGATGCTGGGGATCGAATCTGGATCCTCCACATTCAAGGCAAACACCCTGCCTGCCTACTATCACTGTGGTCTCAAACACAAGCTTTTTAAAAAGCTAAACCAGGTCTATATAAAATGAGGACCAACAAATCAAAATGGCATCACACTTCTGAACACAGAACAAAAGCTGAAGACAAAGAAGCAAGGCCTCCAAAGTCCTGAGGAATATTATTTCCTACCTAAAAAGCCACCAACTAAGTGTGCAGAGAAAAAAAGACAAAAATATGCAAGTTTTAAAAAATATGAGCTCTTTCTTGGGGATACACAGAATGTGTTCCACTAAAATGAACAGAATGAAAAAGAAAATTCTAGAGAAGCTTCCAATTGGCTTTTGCCATTTTTCTTTGAAAACAATCTTAACTGGAAAGAAAATTTTAGAGAAGAAAAAGAAAAGCCCAGGATAGTTAAAAAAAAAGAGAAAAAAGTGTCAGGATAATGTTGCATATCCATCAGAGAGACATAAGGAGACACAGTGAGTTATTTTTCCAAAACGATAACTCAAGGAACCCAAACATATTTAGAGGTGATTTAGAAAATGACAAGAGACTGAGTTTGATAAGTCTTCGTATAAAAAAATAAGCAAATAACATAGAAAAGATTTTTTTTTGGATTTTGGGTCACACCCACTAGTGCTTAGACAGTACTTCTGACTCTGTGCTCCTGGATCACTCCTGGTGGGCTCAGGGGATCATATGGGTCAAACAAGTATCTTACTGTACTACTCTTTGGTCCCCAAAACAGAAAACAATTTTAACTCCTAAAGCAAAGAATAAAATCTGAGGGGTTATAATCTTTTAAGTTTAAGATTATAATAATGTAGATAAATACTGTCCTAATCAAAATTGTAACAGTAGATTATAGGTTTGTTCTCCATGATTGAGAAATTAATAGATTTAGAAAGGCAAGTGGTTATTAAGACCATTTGATTATTCTTTAAAATACACGTCTATGTAAAAATTTTTATAAAGCATTCAGTAGTTCAATCAATAAGGTTAGAAAAATATTAAACACTTACTTCAATCCCATCAAATTCAAATTTTATAACAGGTACAAAGGCATCTTCCACAGCCTATAAAAGAGGAAAATAATATACAAGGTATAAATCCTTTCTCAACCCTTTTTAATGTGAATTGTTCCATTTCTATTTTAACATGAGGGAAAAAGTAAAATGCTCTTCGTTTTGCATTCCAGGTAAATATTGTACTTTATGATCATAATTTAAGACACACTATAACATTTAGTAGAGATCTAACATCCACCTAAGGATATTCACCAGAAAATGGAAAGAAGAACTGATGTTTTCTGAGTGCTATTTCTTGAGTTTAAACTGAAAATGAGGGGTCTGGAGCAATAGTATATAGTGCATAGGACATTTGCCTATCATGCAGCTCACCAGGGTTAACACCCAGCATCCCATATGTTTCCTGAGCAAAGCCAGGAGTAATTCTTGAGTGCAGGGCCAGTAGGTAACACCCGAGTACTGCAGGGTGTGGCACATGCATCCAATCCAAAAAACCAGAAAATAATTTATAAAGATTACTAACGTGGGGCTAGAGAAACAGTACAGTAGAGAAAATATATATTCTACTTCTGGAGCTATGTCCCCAGTCCTGAGAGTCAATCTGAACTGCCTCAATCTAAGAAATCCTCAACCATCTCTATTTCCTTCTAACTTTTTATCCTAGTATTCAGATCGCATTATAACTACATTTATTTAGTTCTTCCAATGTTCCCTCCCATAAACAATACCTTATATATTTCTAGATCTAAAGCCAGTTATTGGTGCTAATAGTTTATCTGCATATAATTACTAATTGAACCTTACATATAATAGCTCCCACCATTTGAAATGCATCAGCCATTTCTCAGATATTTTAACAAGTGGTTAATATCAAATTACCAGTTTTCAAAAACACATTCCAAAAAGGGATCAGAATGAGGATTCAAAATTGATTCCTAGCACCAAAATAAAGTTATTATATACCCATTTAGCAAGCAAAGAAACCAAGAATAGATAATTTCACCAAATTCTAAAGCTAATAAAGGTTCTTAAATTGAAATTCAAACTCTATTACAAATAAGTCCATGTGGTTCTTTGTTTTGAGCCTCATCCAGTAATGTTAAGGGGTTTCTCCTGGCTCTGCACTCAGGAATCACTCCTGATGGGACCCAGGGGGGCATACTGTATACTAGGCATCAAATCTGGGTTGACCATATATAAGGTGAGTGCCCTACTTGCTGTGCTATCTCTCTGGCCCCTAAAACTATGTTCTTGATCATTATCTTTATTCCCCTTGACTTTTGGGCCACACCAGGCAGTGCCTGGGGTCATCCTGACACTCAATTTAGGGGACCATGTGATGACAGGGACTGAACCTGGGCCTCCAGAAGCACAGTACGTATTTAGCATGATGAGTTCTCTCCCTAATGTTAATCACTATTTTAATACAATATATTGGAATAGTTTAATAATTATATGTTCTGGTTTTTATAACAGATCTGTTAATGAGTTCAAGATACTAAGTACCAAAGAAAACTTACCCTTAAGTTTCTAATGCCATCTTGATGTTTCAGTTTTTCAAAAAAAGACTGAAAAAAATCAGATCTCTCCACATGCCTTGGAGCTACACAAAGTGCATCAATGTCAGCCCCTGCAAATCAAGCATTTCTTTGAGAAAGTATGCTAAAAGTAACTAGCATATTCTTAAGACGCATATAGAAATATGTACAGAAACTAAGTATGTGAGTATAGGAAAATATAAATTAGTTCTCAGAACCGAGATCATGAGAATATTTTTCTTCTCTCTTCATACTTCCCTTTGTTGTTACAATGCCTAGGAGTCATTTATTTGGTGTGACACAAGAGCTACACACTTGGTTTGTACAAAGAATCCTAACAGTAACACTCATGTTACTTAATGACAAGGGGGTTGTGAAGGATGGAGCTAGGGACTTCATACATGCAAGGCAGGTGCTCTACTACCAGTTAATCCCTGAACTTCTGTGTTCTTATAATTGTGACAAATAAGAGTTTATTACAGAAAATTCTTATCAGTAAGCACAGAAAAGCAGTTACCTTTGGTGTGTACTCCAAGTCTATAGGATCCAAATGTAAAAATTTTACCACCAACAGTAGCCACAACAGAAGGTGGAAGATTCTAAAATAAAGTTAAACAAGAGGCATTCAATTTTAAAAATTATTTGGCATAAAACTACTTAGTTTTTAAGTCCATATATGCTATAGACATATGACATTGTCAATTTTAGCAAAATGAAATTATTAAAGTATTTTAGGTCTCTTCTGGTTGAATCTTTAAGTTACGAGGGTCTCTTGGATGGAAGACAAATTCATACCCACACACAAGGATACATCTCCATCTGGAAAAGACATTTTTATCATCTGACACTACTTGTCCCCCTACTTGCCTATCACTTATCTTAATATTCACCAAGAAACTCTAAACTACCAAACTAATGTGCTTAAGCATTATACTCTGGATCAATTCTATCTTCCCTTTCGCTTCTGTAATAGACATCTTAACTCACACTACAACTTTCCTGCAAGAAAGTATGGTCATTTTTAGAGCCTGCCAGGACAGATTCCTGAGCACAGAGCCAGAATAAGTCCTGAACATAGCTGTAACCCAACAGTGCTGCCCCTGGCCCCAAGAATGGAAGAAAGGGGAAGCGAGTAGGAGGGAAGTGGAGGGAGGGGAGGAAAGGGGGTCATTCTTGACAAGGTTTCTTTGAGTTAATCTAACAACTTTCATGAACTTTTTTCTAATTGTACACAATATTGTTATTTTTCAACCTCTTCAGTGCTAGTTATCTGCCTATTATGTTATCTTCATTTAGGCTTCCTGATCTAATTCAGTATCTATGCCTGAAACAAGCAAAACATTCTTCCCAGGAGTAAGGGAAATGGCTTAGTGGCAGAGTGCGTATCTTACATGTGAGTCACCCTAGGTTCCAACATACCCCACGCCATTAAACATTCCTGTGATTAAAAACCTGTATTTTCTATTTCTCACTGACCTTACTGTACCTGCCTATACCTATAATAATTCACCTGCTTCTTAGCTTCCCAACTGTTTTCTGTCTAATATGCTGCCTTCTTTCTCTTCAACTGCCAGTCCCTAATTCAAGGCTATTATAAGCTATTCTTTTTTCTGTAGTCTTTATTTTCTCACTTCTTTTTGCACAAAACTCATTGGTGATGTTCTCAAATTATTCTATAATTGTCGTGTTCAAAACTAATCAATGTGGCAGTTGGAGAGATAGTACGGTGGATGAGGCACTTACCTTGCTGTGGCTAACCCAGGTTGGATCACTGGCACTGTATACAGCCCTTTTGAGTACCACCAGAACTAAGTCCTAAGCAGTCAGGAGTGGCCCCCAAGACAAATTAGTCATCGTAAACTACTCTAAAAACTGAAGGGTTCGTGGGCTTACTATAAAGATCTCCAAAATAAGCTCTTATGCATCTCTTTTGCCTTGTCTTTTCATTATCCCTTCTGAATCTCCAAATGAGTCTCAACTAATAGAGGCCCAGATCTCCAATTGTCTAAACTGTTATCTAATCCAGTCTCTCCCTTCCCACTGCATTTGCTACTGTTGCTGCCCAGAGTGCTTGCCTATCCTCTCTGGATATCTCAACACCTCACATTATTTAAAGTTCAAGTTTCACCTCTCTCATGAGGCCTTCTCTATCTCCATCTCATGTCTTTCCCCAAACTTCTATTCCAAACTATTATCTAAGTTCTTCTGTATTACATTTATTGACCTTTTAAAATATTTATTTAAGTTTAATCTCTCCAACCATATTTAAGTTCCTAAAGGTAAGAATTGTTTACCACTTTTCATATTTTCCCGTGAAGTCCAATGAGTGTGAAGTTCCAAAAAATAGTATCTGCTGATAATCTTGAATAGAAATATCTGTATAATAGGATATTATATTTGTTATATCCTGCTTAATAAATACTACTTTATGAGTATCACAAATAATTTTATAGCTAGGAAAGAATCAGTAAATATATTGATAATTAACATGAATCAAGAGGACAGAGAAACTAGGACCTTTTAGTTTACCTTTGAAATCTGCACTTGCATGATTCATGAAAAAGAGATACACTGAATGACAGATGTGACCAAATCACAGCTTCTAGCCAAAATGTCTTTTTGAGTTCTGAACTGTAATTCAATAATGTATGGAGTAGTCAAATGATCTCTGACTAAACTCAATTTATTTTAAACTAAAAAATGGAGAAATAACTGATAACAAAAGGTCAATTTTCTTATACATATAACATAAGATGTTAAAACCTGTTTTTTTTTTTTTTAAAAAAAAAAACAACCTCAAGCCTAGGGCCAAAAAGATAGTCCAGGAGGTAAGGTACTTGCCTTGCATACAGCTACACAGGTACCATTCTGGTTTGAACCCCTGGCACACTACACATGGTTCCCTGAAAACCTCAAGGCATCACTCCTAAGCATAGAGCCCTAAGCATTGCACCCAGCAGTGCTCAGAAATAGCCCCCGAGCACTGCTGGATTTGGCCCGAGCTGTCCCTTCTCCTCTCCCTTCAGAAAAAACAGTAGCAAAACCAAAGACTCAAGACTGGCATTTCATCTGATCAGACTACAATTTATACAACTTATCTAAAAACTTCAACTACTGATAACCATATTAACAGATCATAACAGAGAAGCAGGAAAGACAATTCAATGGTTGGATCTATGCTTTACATGTAGAATTCAACGGTTGGATCTATGCTTTACATGTAGGCCCTGGTTTAAGCCTCACCACCAAACAGTGGTCTGATTACTGAGCCAGAAGTCCCCCAGCACTTCCGGGTATGATGCAAAAACACACACACACACACACAAAAACAAAAAAACAAAAATCAAGCCAAAGAAGAGCTCAGAAATGAGTCAGATAGCTTTTGGTAACAAAAGTAAACAGCATAAAGACCCTTTATTTCAACTCAGTAAGCTGGAGCCAGGGAGACAACAACAGGATGAAGAACATGCTCGACAAGTGAGAAGTTGGGGTTCAATGTCCAGTACCTCATTGTCCCCTGGGTACCAAGGCAGAAGTAGCCACCCCAGCACCACCAGGTATGGCCACCTAACAACAGCAAAAATAAACTCAGTGAATTAAAGAGCCTCAGATCTTATAAAAGTACATTTTTAAAATGTACCAATTCTAAACATTGCCACAGGTACAGAAACAACAGAAGTTGTAAAATAAAGTATTTTAAAGGTGTTTATATAATTTCTAAACCCATGTAAATTAAGGGACAGAAAGGGAATTGATTTATTAATTTATGTGCTTTTAAGGGGCCATACCCTTATGTGATCCCTAAATGCTCCACACTCAGGGATCACTTTTGGAAGGGCTTGGGGAGCCATATATGAACCAGGAAAAAAAGGGAATTTAAAGAAAGTATCACAGCTATGAGACATTAACTTTTAGTTGACTACTACTGAGAAGGGAAAACTAAAAGAAAAAAAACAACACTTAGATACAAAAGTATGAGACACCTCAGAAGTGGCAAAACTTCAACCAGCTGAACATACCTCACCTCATTTAGGGCAGTAAAATAATATTCATTAATCTAATTCTAGAACAAATTAAAAAGTATAAAATATTCAAAATAAGCCAGAAAAATGTATTTTAGAAGACAATACCCGATTTTAAGGGAGAAATTGTATAAAATAGTATTAGAAAACTTTTTTTTGGGAGACAGGTAGGTAATTTAAATAAACAGACATATCACAAGTTTCGTCAGAAAGTACTGAGTTGGAAGGATAAAATGCACTGGCAAGAGTTCCAATTCCCTTCAAGGCTCTTCTTACCTCACACAAAGGCAAGCCAGTGTTTGAAGAGCTGAAGTCTAAAATCTGGTTTTTGATTTCTTGACATTTAAATTTTGGTCCATTACAAGTGACTCAAATAAGGTATTTCATTACCAAATAAGTCAGAAAGTCAACCTTTAATGTATTTCAAATTATTCTCAATTCCTGCACCTTATAACCAGAACTAATGACCATAATGACAGAATGAATTCAATGCTCTTTAGTCTTACCTTACTCTCACTGACATCAGAAATCCATTCTTTTACTAAATTGTTCAATTTACCAAGAACAACTAACCTATAATGAAAAAACAATGCATCAAATTAAAAGTTAAACATTAAAATTAAAATTCAGGGGCTGGTGCTATAGTGCAGCAGGTAGGGCGCTTGCTTAGCATGCGGCCGACCTTGGCTCAATCCACAGCAACCCATATGGTTCCCCAAGCACTGCCAGGAGTAATTCCTGAATGCAGAGCCAGGAGTAACCCCTGAGCACAGCTGGGTATGACCAAAAAAAAAAAACAAAAAATAAATTAAAATTTAAAAGCACAATTAGAAAACCTCCCAAACACCGATGAATGTGGACCTATTTTTAAAAAGTAATTAAATATATAAGCAGGCCAGGGATGAGGCTCAGCAGTAGAACATTTGCCTTGCATGTATGAGGCTTGGGATCCAATCCTCTATACTGCACCTCACTGCCCTCCCTCTACTCCCCACACCCCCCACCCCAGCTCCAAAAAAAAAAAAGCAAACGAACAAACATATAAAGAACGGTATAATGAGCAGTATTTTTGTGGTGTTAGAATAAAAGCATAGAACACATGCTATCATATCTGGTGACACATGGCACATCTCTTTGGTACCCCTTGGGTCTCCAGGATTTCCACAGAGGTAAGCATAATGATAGTAATTTAATATTTTGTCCTGAGCTATTTTGAAAGTCTAAAAAGTCCAATTAAAAAAATTTTTAAATTACCTTCAATAAGGCTGCAGAGGCATTATTACCCCAAGTTACATCTTGGCCTTACTATGAAAAAAAATCAATTCAGTGAGGTAAATAGAGGTTATCAATCTCTAATAGCCAGGTCTTAGATAATTAAAAAAATAAATTATTAAAACAAACATAGCTAATAGCATGTGTCCAGATCCTTAGTAAAAACAAACAAACAAAAAAATAGTTTAGGCATTTCAAAGACAACACATACAAAACTGAATTCCTGATGTGTCGAAACTTGCTTCTCCCTCAGCGTTCCTCAGGTAAGGGAATTCCATCCTTTGAGGCACTAAGACCAAAATCCTTGGCATCATCCTTGACCTCTTACATTCCACTGTCATTAAACAATGCTACTTTTAATATATATTCAGAATTCTATCATCTATTACTTCCAATGCCATGCCATCCCTGGTTACAAGCATCATCATTTCTTCACAGGGTTATTATAATAGACCCCTTATCGCCCCAATTCTGATCTGACTCTTCCTCTGACTATTCTTATTATAGCAGCCAGAGTATGTTAATACATGAGCAGGTTATGTCAATCTTGTACTCAAAACCCTAATAGTTTCCTGTTTCACTCAAAGCCAAACCTTTGTTTTATAAGGTCCCTATCACCACAGGGCCTGAGCAGCACTGCATTCTCAGGTACTAGTGCTAAACCACCAGCCTGAATTAAAAAAAAAAAAAAAAAAAAAAAAAAACCCACCACAATACACAAGAAAGATAGGTAGGGTAGGGAATAATCTGATTCAATTGTACATGTCCCTTGCATGGGTCCAATCCCTGGTACCACTATTACGCTAAACACAGCTTGTTATGGACCTGATGTCCTCCAAGCTGAGAGTGGTCCCCAAAATTTAAAAAAAAAAAAAAAAGTTAAATAAAAGAGTAAGTATATGTCTACCTCAGAACTTTTGCTAAGATCATCTTCCCTCAAATATCTATACTCATCCTCAAAATTTCCTTCAATGATCACTTTCTCAATGAGGTTTTCCCTGAGAACCTCCAGGCCCCGTTTAAAATTTTCTCAGCAGCACTTGTAAAAATACTTTATTTCACTCATTTGGCTTAGTTGACGTATAGGAGATGAACCTCATCCCTAAACGCCACCTAAACTGTAAGCCAAGAAGAGCTAATTTTGTGTGTGTGTTTAATTTTTTTTATCCCTAGGTAGAAACACTGATACTCGATATTTGTAGAATTAATGATTAAACACTGATCTATAAAATATTTTGTATTTTTGAATGACATACCTGTGGTTTAGTTCTTCCTCATCTTCAAACACTCCAAACGGTTTCATGGCATCAATTAATTTTTGTGTGTAAATATGGTCAATTTCTTTAGGACATGCCAAGCTAATTGGAGAGGTAATTCCATAATGCTTTTGTTGACGCTGACTGTCCAGCACGGTGTTTCTATTTTTTAAAAAAGAAAACCATCAGGGGGGAAAAAAAGGAACCATATCATAATGATACACTCAACTCTCTATTCAAACACATTTAGCTACCTTAAAAATTTACTTGGGGGGGCATTGTGGAGTGATAGTACAGTGGGTAGGGTACTTGCTTGCATGAGGCTGACTAGGGTTCCTTCCCCAGAACCACATATTGTCCCCCCATCTCCCAAGGAGTGATGCCTGAACTCAGAGACAGGAGTAAGCCCTGATCTCTGCTGGGTGTGCCTCCCCACCTTCCACCCTCTCCCAAAGGGTGCATCTTTCTGTCAGGTACAGAGTAGTGACTTTGGCAATTCAAAACCAGTTATGAAACAAAACAAAATTTACTTATGCAAGCTTGCTCTTCAAGCCTGTTTTCTATCTTAAACATGTATCTTCCCTGTTTGTTTCTTTGCTTATTTCCACTCTGGATAAGCCTTTGTTCTCTCTTGAACGTGTATTTTCCCTCTTTCTCTCCTCTCACACCTATCTAAACAAGTTTCATTCAACAAAAACTATCTTTCTTCACACACAGAAATAATTTTTTTTTTTAACTTGGGCATCACAGTCATGTGAGTTTCAGTGGTAAAGCACCTGTCTTGCATGTGTGAGGCAGCAAGCTCAACCCGTATTCATCAACACTGCCTTTGTGATACCCAGTGCTACAAACATGTGGTCTCTGGTTTATCACAATCATCAAAGTATGCAAACCCTGGACAAAACAATGAGAGAAGTTAAGTTTACATGGTACTAACAGTCAGAACAGGGACTTTTTTGTGTGTGTTTATTTTCATGAAAGGCTATTATTCATACTACCTCAAATTTCATGGTTAGGATGTTTTTTCAAACCAAAGCCAGGCAACAATGCCAAAACCACTCAGTTCAAATCCAAAGAGTCTGAAGGAGGGAACTGGGCCAGGGCCACTTCTACTACACCCTGCAGGTTTGTCAAGTACCATTTAGAATTGAATCTTTGAAAAGCAGTCAACTACTTGAATTAATGAAAGAAACAAAAGCATTAGATGACCACTGTGGTGGGCCTGAGCTATAGTACAGCAAGTAGGATGCTTGCCCGGCCCAATCCACATGAAATGGTACAGCTTTTTTTTTTCTTTTTAAAATCTCTAGTACATTTGTTCTTGAGAAATCTATATTAAAGTTTTTTACCTGAATCAGTGTTTAGAGTTCTAACATTCTGTGAGTCTAAGTAATTGATTTTTTCATTTAGTCCAGTACTCAAATTGTTTGCATGCTGAAAATGATCCAATTCTTTATACTAAGAGGCAGTATGGAGTGATAGTACAGCAGGTAGGGCACTTGTCTTGCATGGAGCCGACCTAAGTTTGACCTCCAGCTTCCCCAAGCACACCAGGAAAAACTCCTGAGTGCAGAGCCAGGAGTAACTCCTGAGCATCAAAGTGTGTGACCCAAAATACAAAATAAATAAATAAAAGACAAGCTTGTATAGGACATAATAACAAAATAGCCTCCAAAAGTTCCTAACCATCAAGATATTAGTTTTAAACTAACTACAAGATAATACTTGACATTTTGAGCTTACATCAGAAATTCCAAAATCATTTCAGGACTAAGATGAAGTGGCGACATTTTTCATTTGCTAGTAAATTAAAAGCAATTACACAATAACCAACAAAACCCACCATCTATCTTTACCATCCTTTTCATATAAGATATAATTTGGTGGGGTGGGAAAATCAAACATATGCCAAAAATGTACATACTGATGAACAGTGACTAATATATGTCCAGTGTCTGTTAGCATAAATTTTCTATTGGTCTGAAAAAAGTTATTGTCACTTTACATGTGGTACTTCTGGATCATCCATGGCACTATTATGAGCAATGGGATGACAATGATGACAGTGATACATTATCACAAAATTTTAAATTTCTGCCTTACCAGTGCATAAAATACTTCTATTTTTACTGGTCTGCAGGTATAAAAAGGTTAAAAACACTGACTTAAATAATACCTTTAAAAATAGCTCAATGATTGAGCCAGAGAGGTAATATAGTGGGTAGGCATTTGACTTGCATGAGGCCAACCCTGGTTCAATCCCTCACACCCCATAAGGTTACAAGCCTCTCAGGAATGAACCTGAATCAGGAGTAAATCCTGAGCACAGCCAGGTGTGGCCCCAAAACAAAAATAAATAGTTCAGTGACTAAAGAAACAAATGAGAATTATAAATACTAGTGATTTTTAATTCCTTCCCCAAATTTACCTTTTCTTAGAACAAAACTTCAATAAGTTATTTAAAATTATACTATATATATATATATATATATATTTTATGGTGGCAAGAATAGAACCCAGGACCTCACACACTCAAGGCAAATACTTTTCCAACAAGCGACTTCTCGATTCCTAGAACTTCTCTTTCAAGATTAAACATTCTACCTCTAAGAAAACTAGAGAGGTGTTTTGGTATTTATTGTGTCTCTGTGTGTATGGCGAATGGATGCCATTTATGATCACACAACTAACTTCGCCAAAACTCTAGGAGGTCTGGAAATAAATGCCATTATTTCAGGTCTTACATTATGCTCTCTGATCCCAATTTCTCACTTGAATTCTGGAAAGGTTAGTTTACAAGGTTCCTACCAGCATTAGAACTAATCTATCTAATTATCTGGCTCTGGGGGCACTTGGGGGGTAGGGGGAGAGGGAAGCAAGCTACAGAATTCCTTACAACCCATCAATTTCACCTGTTGAACACCCTAGGGAAACTTCAACACACTCTCCAAGCAGAATGTTCAAGAATATTCAACTGCTACACTGTAACGTTCGAAACTTTGAAACAACCTAAAATAGCAGCTCTCGGGAAAAGGAACAGGGTACACGCTATAACCAGGGCCGTAAATAAGAATTCAGGCTGGAAAAAATATTAACATTTACAACGCTTAACGATACCGTTGGGCTGAAGCAACAAGCGGAGGAGTCGTAAGTGTGATACTAGTTATGTAAAGTTTACAAACAAGGAAAACGCCGTTAGTCACGGACACACACAGATGTGGCACTAACGTTTTTAGGACAAGCGGCAACAACTGACATCAAATTCGGGATTGTGGGGAAATGCCCGGAGGGGCGGGAGGGGGGGTGCCGAGAGGTGAAAGTGACCACGGAAGACGCAGTCGCCTCCGCATCTGACGTGCCTGGCTTCTGGGAAATAAAGTCCGCCGATCTGTGTCTGTGTCTGTCTCTGTCTCTGTCTCACAAACACGCACACGCACACGCGCGCACACACACACACACACACACACACACACACGCACGCACAGCTATGCTTCGGGACAGATGGATGGTGGCGAAACGACACTCGTGTTACTCTCCTCATTTCTCTGTGCGTCTCGATTCCCAGCGGAGCGACACTGGGAGCCGCTCCGTCGCTGTCAGGACCGCGTCAGGCGCCCAGACCGAGAGGGAGCGGGCGGCGGCCGGGGGGCTCGCTGCCGCGCGGGGAGGCCCGGAGGCAGGCGCGGAGGACACGCGAGCCCCGGACTCTCGAGCCCCCGCGGGTGCCACGACCCCCCGCGAGCCCCCGCGCGCCGGCGGGGAAGGAGGCGGGGGCCGCAGAGGAGCGTCTGCGCCAATGCAGACACGAGACGCGCCGGTGGCGGGAGCGGGACCGGCCGTTCTCCGCACGGACACGCGCGCCTCCACCTCCCCACAGCCTCCGCGGCGGGCACCGTTAGCCGCGGGACGCTGGTGGCTGTGGGGAACTCCGGAGTCCGCGCGTCCGGGCTGGGCTGGCCAGGTGAGCCTGCTGACCGCTCCGCAGAGGGGAAGGGACCCACCGGGGTCAACTCCCCGCTTCACGGAGCGGGGGGCCACGGTCCCGAATCGGGGTCCCCGCCCCACCACCTCAGCCCACCACTCTCCGCTCTGCCCTCAACCGCCGCCCCCCGCCACTTACGCAGACATCTCTTTCATCGCTTTCCTGCGACTGCCTCTCCGGCGGGTGCCTCGAGCCCCGGAGTCCTGTTCTTACTCTTCCCTCTGTCTCTGTCCACTTTCCTTCCGTTCGCTAGTAGCTCTCTAGCTCGTGTACTTTCTCACTTACTACGGTCGTGGCATTCAACCGAGTGAGGAAAAAACACCACAAAACCGGCTCTATTTATGACAATACAGCGCGGCGACGCCAATATGGCGCCACTTCCCAGCCTGCCCCTCGCCCGCCTCCGCCCCGCCCCCTGAGGACCTGGACCCGCCCATAGCTCCGCCTCTTTCTCCTCCTAGGAGTCCCAGGAGGTTCCGGTGGCCCCGCCTACAGGGGGGAGCGGGCTCGGGCTGCTTAGCCTGTAGGTGGAAACGTCCGGAGTTCTTTGTCCTAAGGACTGTCACCTCAGGCAAAACGCTTGGAAAGTAATTTGGAAATGTTTTCTCTTCTTTCTTTAATTAGAACCCATGTTGTATGTATTTTTTAAAATATTACAGCCTTGTCTGGCAAATAGTATTTTAACTCCTTCTTTATCCCACTTTAATGAGCCATAATCATACTCAGTCCACTCATGAGGAAATTGTCTCGGCAGGATCAGACTTGTGACTTTCCTAAGATCCCAGAGAAAAGCAAACTTGTAAATTTGAGGCTAACTGTCCACCCCCTGATTCATGATGTTCAACAAGGGAGTTTGACAGGTACTGCCAAGAGTTTGAAATAGTTGAATAGATTCAAGGCTGAATGAAAACTTCACCCTTCATATACTCGAACTGTGACAGATATCAGACAGGAGAATTCAAGGATTTAAATTGGAGAGTGACAACTGATTTCAAGATAGTAAATTATTACTATTATTATTATTATTATTATTATTATTATTATTATTATTGTTTTTTGGGTCACACCCGGCGATGCACAAGGGCTACTCCTGGCTCTGCACTCAGGAACCACTCCTGGCGGTGCTCAGGAGACCATATGGGATGCTGAGAATCAAACTCGGGTTGGCCACACGCAAGGCAAACGCCCTACCCGCTGTGCTATCACTCCAGCCCCGATAGTAAATTAATTTTAACATTTTTAAAGTTAGAAGTAATTGGAAGAATACTAGAAGTAATTTTAAATATGAAACTATTACAAGAAGGTTGTCAAGAAACTGCTTTTTTCTCAAAGGCGACTCAGTCACTGTAAATCAAGGGGGTTCATTCTCCATTCAACAATAAATATAGGAAACCTGTTTTGTATCAGGTACTGTTTGGCTCCAGCGATTTAGTGGTTCATCTCTCCTCTCCTCCTTACTTCGCCTCTCCTCTTCCTTCCTCCTCTACTCCCCTCTCCTCTCTACCCCACCCCTTCCCTTCCTTCCCCTCCTCTGAGGACCCTCCCTTTGGTTTCCTCTTGTGCTAGATTCAAACCCAGGACCTTTTGATCTTTGGAGCAAGTGCTCCACCTGTTGTGCTACATCCCTTAGCTCAGATATATTTCTTTAAAAAAATTTATTTTTATTTTTCTGCTCCTACTGGGCTGTCAGTATTGTAAAGTTTAGAGATGTCCTGCATACTGCAGGCACTCCAGAATCTATAGAACTGAATCAATGAGTTTACATAGTGGTGGCTCTGGGATGTGTTTGTTCCGGCTGGGGCTTCCTGAAGATTGAGGGATGCAGAGGCAGGGAGGGGTGCCTGGGACTCGGCCCATCCCTGCCCTCCTCCCAAGAGCGCCCCAGAGTTTTCAGCTGGGAGACAGGTGTACCGTGAATTTTAGCAGCTTGGCTTGCTTCTCTTCCGAGATTGGTCGTGAAGCTAGGAAGCTGGGCCAATGAGTTTACATGGCGGCAGCTGTGGGATGTGGGTGCAGATGTATTTATTAAACTGATAAAGTTTGTTTAGAATTTAAGCATCTACTCTGTGTCAAACACTAGTCAAACATTTTTTTAAGTAGAAATAAACAATTTCTTTCATTTTCAAATATGTTATTTATTTATTTTTAATATCCCAGACTGGAGTGATAGCACAGCAGGTAGGGCATTTGCCTTGCACGGGGCCAACACAGGTTCTATTCCTCCGTCCCTCTCGGAGAGCCTGGCAAGCTACTGAGAGTATCCCGCCCGCACAGCAGAGCCTGGCAAGCTACCCGTGGCGTATTGGATATGCCAAAAACAGTAACAACAAGTCTCACAATGTAGACGTTACTGGTGCCTGCTTGAGCAAATCGATGAACAACGGGATGACAGTGCTACGAAAGTGCTACAGTGCTACATTTTTAATATCCCACCATGAAATTGCAAAGTTATTCATGATTTGGTTTCAGGCATACAGTGTTTTGGCACTGCTTCCTTCACCAGTGTCCATTTTTCTCAGAGACCAACCCCCGCCCCCACCCTACCCACTAGTCTGCTTCTACAAGAAGCACTTTTTTTTCCCTTTCTTTTTAAAATAAGTTTTACACTGTGGTTTAAAATACTGTTGCTGATATGGTTTCATACTCACTTTGCCATCTCTCAACGCCAGCGCCTCCTTTCTGTTGAATGCTCTCCTCCACCATAGATGTTGCTCCCTCTCTGTTCTATCTCCCAGCCCTCTTAAGTGGCAAGTTTCCTACTGATTAGAAGTTCTTATGTTCTTTGTTTTCATTGCCTTTGGACATTTGTTATTCCCACATTATGTTTCCTTATACCCTGCATAAGAGAGATCATTCTGTATCTGTTTCTCTCCCTCTGACTGATTCATTCAGCATAATACTCTCTAGGTCTCTCCATGTCCAGCAAATTTTATGACTTTGTCTTTTTTTATGGCCGAATAATATTCCATTGCGTATATGTGCCAGAGTTTCTTTATCCAGTCATCTCTTCTTCGATACTTGGGTTGTTTCAGATTTGGGCTATTGTGAATAGTGGTATAAAGAACATTGGGGTCTTTTCTCCATTTTGTTTTGGGGTCCTTGAGGTATATTGCAAGAAGTGGAATTGCTGGGTGAAATGGAAGTTCAATTCCTAGATTTTTTAGGAACGTCCATATTGTTTTCCAGAAATCAACTTTCCCACCAGCATTGAATGAGAGTCTTTTCTCCCCACATCCATGCCACCCTGGTTGTTCTTGTTCTTTTCTGATATGTGCCAGTCTCTGTGGCATGAGATATCTTAATATTGTTTTGATTTGAATTCCCTGATGATTAGTGTTGCGGAGCATTTTTTTCATGTACCTTTTAGCCATTTGTATTTCTTCTTTAAGGAAGTTTCTGTTCATCTCTTCTCATTTTTTAACGGACTTGAATTTTTTTTTTCCTGACCTCAAGTATTCAGCCCAGGGACTATATAGTACAGTGAGTAAGGTGCTTGCCTTACAAGAGACCAAACTGGGTTCAATCCCCTGAATCCCATACAGTCCCCTAACCTTGCCATTTGTGATGCATGAGTGCAGAGCCAGTGTAAGCCCTGAGCACCACTGGGTGTGGCCCCCCAAAACAAACAAATAACAACAACAACAAAAGAATCCAGCCCAGTGGTGGGAGAGACAGTGCAGTAAGTAGGTCATTTTCTTTACACACAGCCTACCAGGTTCCATCCCATAACCACATATGCTCCTCTAGTCTCACCAGGAGTGATTCTTGAGCACACAAACAGGAGTAATTCCCGAGTATTGTTGATCCAAAACAAAAGAACAAAAAGAATTCAGATTAGTGACATTTAAGCATACACAGAGGTAATTAAAATCAGTATATCCATGATACACATGAGGTCAGGGTATTCTAGGGAGGACTAAAGAAGGCCACCTAAATTTGGGGGAATGCTTGACAGTGGCTTCCAGAAGAAGGAATGCTGCCTCAATTAGCAAGATTTAAGAGCAGTAATTGTGTGCAGGTGACAAGGGCAAAGGTAAAACTAATTCCAAGTTGTGCAGAGAAGCAATATGGAGCTCAGTGAAAGGGACACTCAAATTTGAGTTCTAGTTTTATTAATCACCAGTTCTGAGATCTCATAAAAATTAATTTAAAAGGTCTCTAAGGCAGAGTTTCTTCCAGTCTCAGTACAGGACTGAATTGTCTGGGGCACCCTGCAGGGGGCCAGATGAGCCCAGCCCCTGCCCAAACTGAGTTCCAACAGCCAAATCCTCCACAATCCACAACTGCCATCATGTTCCCAGCTGGGCTCCATTGCTTGGACAAGCCTAATCCAGGAATTATTCTGTTGAAAAACTCAAGTATGCACATTTTGTGACTGAAATCTCCAGACTTTCACAGAGTTAGGATGGTCTATCTCCTCCCTTTTTCCTGTCCTTCCAGAAGCCCTAGCAGTCATGCCCACAAATCACCACAGGTGTAAAGTAAGCTTCTGGGACCATGATCCAGAGATTCATAAGTAAATCTTGAAAGAGATCAACAAATGGCAGAATTTCTTCCGAACCGTGCACAAAGTATAGTCGTCCAATGCATCTGGACCAGGACAGATGAGCCCAGCACCAACCCAAACAGAGCCCCCGCAGATGAAAACCTCTACAATTGCCACTATGCTTCCATTTGGACTCTACTGCTCAGACGAAGTCTTATCCAGAAATCAATCTGTTGAAAAACTAAGGTATATGTGGTTTAGTGACTGAAATCTCCAGGCTTTCATAGAATCAGGGATGGGCTACCTCCACCAATCTCCCTGTACTTCTGGAAGACCTGGCAGTTATGCACATCCTCCAAAACCTCCACCCACTTAAAATTTTTTACAAGCTGTTTTACCCTGTTAAAACTTTTGGACACCCTGGAGCTTAAGGCTGCATTTGCAGCTTGCAACATCTCAAACTCTACAACTCTGATAAAACCAGGTGTAGCACACCAGATTAAATAGGATGTAATGTAGAGGGCAACCAGTCTTGATTGACAAAATATAAACACAGAAGGCTTAACTTGTAACAACATCTTTGTAATTTCTGATACAAGGGCTTAATAGCTCCATGATGAGATACAACAAAAATAGTTCACAAACTTTCTTCTAAGGAAACATTCTTTATTATCCTTTTAACAAATAATTTATAACAAGAAATATAAAATAAATTATTGAGGGCCTGCTATGGGGACAGGCTTAAGGGGTGGTTGGGAAAATTGGAAATAATGGAGGTGGAAAGCTGCAATCATGATGGCATTTGTGTTGGAATATTGAATGTCTGTAACTAAACTGATGACTTAATATTATGAGCAATAAAGTTATAAAATAAAAATAATGTCTCTAACCTTGGGGCCAGAGAGACAGTACAGCAGGTAGGATATCTGCCTTGTACACAGCCAAGCCACGTTCAATCCCTGGTGTCTCATATGGTTCCCCAAGCATCACCAGGAATAATTCCTGAGAACACAGCCAGAAGTAACTCTTGAGCAATGCTTGAGTGTGCCCCCAAAACTAAAAAATAAAAAATGACCTTTAATGTTATTTATAAAATGAAGATCATGGTTACATAGGGCAATTAAATGTGTGTATTATAAACATGAATTTCAATCCAAACAAGCAGACTTGAAAGAAATACATTATGACCCTCCCTAAACAAGTTCATCATGATCTTCTGGGTCTTCCCCTCCCTAATACTTGTGATGGTATCAAGATATTAGGGGGGGATGGAGAATACTTTGAACATGGGGGTTTGCTTATTTTTTAGGGCCATACTCAAGCTCAGGGGCTACACCTGGTCTTCATGCTTAGGGATTAAGCTCCAAGTGCATGTGGACTGGGATCAACCCTGGCTTCCTGCAGGCAAACTATGTACTTCAGCCCACCGAGCTATCTCTCCAGTCCCAAGGATGTGAGCATGTGGAACTGGGCCCTGGGACATTGGCGTTCCTGTCCTCCTTTCTGCTGCCTCCTTATCTTGTCTGGTACTCATTGTAAGAACCTGGGGCCGGAGTGATAGTACAGTGGGTAGGGCATTTGTCTTGCACGTGACCAACCCGGGTTCAATCCCCGGCATCCCATATGGTCCTCCAAGCACAGCCAGGAATAATTCCTGAGTGCAGAGCCAGGAGTAATTCTTGAGCATCGCTGGGTGTGACACCCTCCCCCCACAAAAAGAACCTATGGTCCTTTCAACTCAGATGCTGATTCTTTCTACCTTTTACCCTGTCTCATATAACTCAGGGAAACTTGCTAGCCTAGAATATAGAAAACTTTCTTTCCTTGAGTTGTCTAGTCAAGACTTTTGTTTCTAGCAATATAGCCTTTTCCTTGCATTGGGTCTTTTTTTGTTGTTTGTTTTTTGGATTACACCCGGCATTGCACAGGGATTATTCCTGGCTTATGCACTCAGGAATTACTCCTGGCAGTGCTTAGGGGACCATTTGGGATGCTGAGAATCGAACCTGGGTCAGCCACATGCAAGGCAAATGCCCTACCTGCAGTGCTATCGCTCCAGCCCCTTCGTTGGGTCTTTAAATGCAAGTCAAAAAGAACTGGAGGCTGTTTCTGTTACTTGAATAATCTAGAACAGTGTTTTTCAACCCTTTTTCAAGGATGGTCCCCTTGCCAATCTTGTTTCTTTCCTGTGTCCTTCCCACCTCCACTATTGTACTGGTTTGCCCCCAGAGTCTTATACCAACATTTGTGTTATTTTTCCTTGGGGACCTTCAGGCGCCTTATGGTCACTTCTTGAGAAATGCAAAGAATACATAGTATACTAACAGGCACATAGGATTCAATAATTCATTCTCTGTTTCCCCTGGAGAGTTCTTTTGGCCAACACTCAGCAATACTCAGGGTGTACTTCTAGTTCTGCGCTCAGGGATGACTCCTAGTGGTGTTCAGGGAGCCATATGTGGTGCTGGAGATCAAACCCACCACCTGCAAATGCCTTACCTGCTGTATTATCTCTCCAGTTCCCACAGTAAATGTTTTATACTGAATTGCATGCCCCCAAATTTGATATATTGATATCCTAACTCCTAGCACTTTAGAATGTGACTAAGATTCAGTCTTTCAAATGATAAATTTGAGTGCTGAGAGTACAGTAGGTAAGGTGATTGCCTTCTTGCACATAGCTGATCTGGAGTTTGATCTCTGACATCCCATATGATCCCTGTAGCACTCAGGAGTGATTCTTGAGAACAGAGCCAGTTGTAATGCCTGAGCAATGAAAGATGTGGCCCAAAATCGAAAAAGAATTTTACTGGAAATTGGAAATATACTCATTATTTTGAGGTTTTAAAAAAAAGTCAGCTTCTCCCCACCCTGATGAGGTCCTGAGTTGCTGCCCACAAATGGCTCCTCTGGCTCCTAAATGATCCCAGAGGCAGACAAACCAATCTCGGAACCCAAAGGCTTTTGGCAGAAATCCCTTCAGACTTATTACTAAAATATCAGAAATCAAAAATCATCATATGCTCTTTATAATCAGCAATAGAAAACAAATTATCTAATGATGCCTTTTCTGCAGGTCTGATTGTTGGGGAAAATTCCAAATAATAATGGTGGGTCTGTTGTCGAAATATTGAGTCTGATCGAAGTGGAGAAAGAGTAAAGTGGAAATCTTCTGCCACATAGACAGGGGGAGGGTTGGGATGGGGGTTATACTGGGGTTCTTGGTGTTGGAAAATGTGCACTGGTGAAGGGATGGGTGTTTGATCATTGTATGACCAAGACTTAAACTGGAAAGCTTTGTAACTGTTCTTACAGTGATTCAATAAATAAAAAATAAGTAAATAAATGAAAAACAAAAGTCAGGGAGGGCCGTAGCAGAGACAGTACAATAGGTCAGGCACTTGCTTTGTGCATAGCTGACTGGGGTTTGATCCCTAACACCCCAGACGGTTTCCCAAGTACCGCCAGGAGTGATCCCTGAGCACAGAATCAAGAATAATTTATAAGCACCACTAAGTATGGCCCCCCAACAAAACAAACCAAAATAATGTGGTTACAACAGTGCTATAGAGAAGTGGTCACTCTGGACTAGAACTAGGTGCTGAAAGGAGGGAAAGAAAATAGTGCCTGTCACAGGAGAAGACCAGCGAGCAGGAGGGAAACTGCAGATATTGGTGGAGGGAAGTGGAGACTGGTGAAAGGATTGGTGTAGGAACATTGTGCACCTGAAACTCAATCATGAATAACTTTATTACTCTGTAATTCATGGTGGTTCAATTAAATAAAATAAATTAAGTGGTGAGTTTAAGGACTGGGGGGGGTGAAGCTCAGTTGTAGAGTGCTTGCTTTGCATGTGTAGAGAGAGAGAGAGAGAATTTGGGACTAGAGAGAAAAATCAAATGGTTGGAGTGCTCAGAGCCCTGAATTTGATCTTCTGCATGCCATAGTTCCCTAGACAATGCAAGAAGTGGCCTCCACAAAGTCTTAAGTTTAACTGAGGTGAGGACCCATTACCAATGTGTCTTTTCTTTTCTCTCTCTCTCTCTTTTTCTTTTCTGTTTTTTTTTTTATAGGGAGTTCACATATGGGGTTGCTTAGGAGCTATTCCAGACTCTCTGCTTAGGACTGGTCCCTAGCCATGCTGAGGGTACCATATGTGGTACTGAGGTTCAAACCAGGGTCTGACTCAGGCAAGACAAACACTGTACTATCTCTCCAACCCCCTTTATCAATATTTCTAGTGTTCTTATAGAGAGAGGAAATGTGGAGAAAGATGTAGAGAAAGGAATACCAGGTGACGGTAAAGAGAGAAGATGAGTGTATATGAGCCAAGGAGTGAGACTGAAGATAAAAGCAGCCCTGCAAAACACTTTACTCAGACTTGTCAACTCCAGAACTTTGAGAAAATTCATGTCTATTCTTTAAGTCATTTACTCTAAACGGTTGTTCTTATGGCAGCCTTCGCAGGACAATATAGTAAATATACACTAAATTTGTTCTTTTTAATTGGTATTTTTGTTGTTCTGGGGCCACATTCAGTGGTGCTCAGGGTTTATTCCTGGCTCTGCACTCAGGGATCACTCCTCGAGGTGCTCAGGAAACCAAATGAGAAACTGCGCATCGAAGCCATGATGGCCACTCTTGGCAGTAGTCAGGGCCATCTGGGATGCCAGGGATTGAACCTGGGTTGGTTATGTGTAAGGCAAGCACCCTCTTCATTGTACTATGAATTAATTGTACTATTTGTACTAATTGTACTATCTATGAATTGAATTACAATGAGTACAGGGGTACAGTCCCCTGAAGTATATTTTAATATAAAATAGACATCCTTTCTCCTGTCACTCCTTAGCTCCCTCCAACCAGTGACACCTCTTTCCCTCAAACTTTTTATTTCCTTATGATGCTGACTAGGAGAGGTAATTTTTCTATGAAACAATAATAAATGATTATTGATTAATAATCAGTTATCAATAACGACCTGCGCTTTTATTTTAATTTGTATGTAAAAGCTTAATCAGATTCAGGCTAACCACTGCATTACACCAAAAGGCACATAATGAACTCCTATTTTTGATGATAATCCACTGACATCTGTGTGTTTTGGGGAGCACTCATTTTAGAACTAGGCAGCAGTCTGAAGGGTGAGCACTTCAGCACCAGTTGAATATTACTTTTCCATCAACTTCTCTCCAATGCCTTCAGCATCTACTGAGAATTCTTGACTTAATGAATTATTTCCAGGGGCAGGTTTGCAAGTTGTGATTTTCCAATTCTGTTTGTATTTGTAGCTGGAAAGAAGGGTTCCTCCTTGTCAACATAATCCTCCTAATCATAACAGTTTACCCTGTGAAGCTGTTTTGTGCAGCAAAGGAAAAGCTTCTCTTTTCCTTTCAGAGTAAGAAAGAACTTGGTACAATAGCCACTTGCAAAGAAGTCTTTTTTTATTCTCTTCTTTTATTCACGGTTACACGGACTCATAGATGATTTGTTTGATTAATGGAACTGGGAGTCTGACTTAGAGCCTCACACAGGCAAGGGAATTGCTCCACCTCTGAGCTACACCCCTACCCCTGGAATCATTAATTTTTATATAATCACCATGTTTTAAGTCAGTTCTACTCATTGCTTTTTTGATGATAAAAGTAACCCAACTCTGGCCAGATTTTCTGTCTGTCTTGTTCTTCAGTAGTACTTAAATAAAGTTTTTATATTCAATATAATAAGCTAGAAAGTGGTATTTCTTTGTTCTATTCACTTACCATGTAATCTCATCAACAGCCAAGATCCAGAGACTATAAAACAAAGCTCCCAAAAGAGAGCAACACAATTTTTCCTGGAGCAACCTCTTTATTTTTATTTATTTATTTATTTATTTATTTATTTATTTTTTCCTGCACGGCAGAGCCTGGCAAGCTACCCGTGACGTATTTGGTATGCCAAAAACAGTAACAACAACTCTTCATGTTCCTGGAGCAAGCAGACACCACTGGGCTACATTAGCACACGACAGGGGCAAATGAAGATGCTACTGGCACCCGCTCGAGCAAATTGATGAACAACAGGATGACAGTGACAGTGACAGTGATTCACTTACTTATCCTTGATCTGTGTGAAAATATCTTTTATATTCTACCCATCATTTATAATGCCTTACTGTGTGCTGTGTGGATTGACTATTAATGTTTTTATCCATTTTTCTTTTGGTGTAAGGGTATTTATACCAGTCATCAAGATTGGTTCTTGCAAATGAATTTTCAATGTCTGTCCCTTTCAGCTGTTGCTTTCTGATTCTTGAATTTCTTTTGATTATCTCTTTGTTCTAAAATGTATATTGGAATAATGTGTTGATGGGAGGGAAAGTTCTGGTCTATCTGAAAATGCCCTTTTGAAGGAATTGTAGCCATCCTTCAAAGTTTGGTAGATGCTGCTTTATTGTAACCTGGTGTGTTTTGTAAGAGTCTTAGACACTTGTAAGAGTATTACTTTTGATCAAGACCATGAATGTCAACATTATTGTAAGTACATGTCTGCTATAGTTTTTTGAAATTTAAGAAAAATTTGATTTTTGAAATTTAAAACTTTTTGCAAACAGGACTTTGTATGGTAACCTTTTTTGTAAACATGTCTAAGAAAATATTAACATTCTAAATTATTTTATGTTTCTTTTGAAGATGAGGTGAGTTTTCTTTTTTCTACCTTGCTATTGCTTATGTTCCATAAATTGATTCTATTTCGGATTGCTGTTATTGCTTCAGTTACACAGAATTGCAATTTAGGGATATGCTAAAATGTTAATACATGTAATAAAAAAATCTTTAAAATTGTGGGCGGGAGAGGTAGTACAGCAAATAAAGGGCTTGCGTTTGCACATGACCAACCTGGGTTTGATTCCCTGTCACCACATATCATCATATCATCATATTCAGTCCCCTGAGTATCATCAAGAGTCAGGAATAATCCCTTAGCACCACCGAGATTGCCTCCCCCCCAAAAATGGTTTGTTTTTTATTTTATGTATCATATATTAATGCTATTATTTCAATTTTTGCATTACATCCCATTTACCCAGGTTCAAATTCCTGACACCATATATAGTCCTCTAAGCATCAAGTCAGGAACAGTCCCTGGGCACCACAAGATGTGCCCACCCCAATGTATTTTATGTCATGGTAGCTAAGACAGAATCTTAGTAATAAGCTTATTACTAAGATTAGTAATTAAGTAATAATCTAAATATAAGGTCCTATGGACAGAGACTTTATAGTGCCTTTATAAGAAGAAATTTGATAGATTTATTTCTTGCCTTTTCTTCCTCTCTCCAATTTTAACTGAGAAGCAGTGTTTTATAAACGCTGTTACAGTTAGTAACATGTTTGTAATGTTTTAACACCACACCCACCAGGAGGATGTTAGCTTTCTTCTATCACTGTCCCAAGGTCCCCTCCCATCCACCACCCCCACTTTGGTAAACTCAGTTCTCTAGGCCAGCTCAGCATCTGTTGCCTTTGGCCATTTGTTATTCCCTTCTGTGTTTCCCAGACCACCCCCTTTTTGCAGGGGCACACCTGAAGATTGTCAAGGTTTATTCCTGATTCTGTGATTAGGGATCACTTCTTGAGGGCTCAGAGAACTGCCTGGGGTACCAGACATCAAGGCTTAACTGCATGCAAGGCAAATATCTATCTACTATACGTGAAAGGCAAATGCCTATCTACTGTACTATCTCTTGGGTCTTCCCCAATCACATTTTTAATAGTGTGAATCAGATTCAGACTAAAGAGGGAAAAACCTGGCAGTAATGACATTTTTTGGAAATGTAGTGATGCTACATTACGAATTGGTACACAGTGTGGGGTGGGGATGTTGGAAGGCTAGGGAGAGAACTCAAAGGGCTGGTGTGCATCCCTTGCATGGACAAGGCCCCAAGTCCCTGAAATCCACTGCCTGATTCCCTGAACACTGCTGGTTTGGAGCAGCCTCCCACAACACTGGGCAAGAGCATTGAAAAGACTGCCCAGTTTGTTGTGTGTCCCTTGACCTGGTCCCTGAATCCCCTGAGTTCCATAATATAATATTAAGTTGGTACAAAGGGGAGGTAGTGCAAGTGCCTATTTGGTTTTTTTTGTATCTATTGAAATAAGCCAAGTCCTGGGTATGCTTGAAACAATTCAAGAGGCCATTGATCAGATGAGCCTCTCTGACAGCAAGTCTGTTTTCTGGCATTTTCAAGATTTATGTTTGTAGGATGAAGCATCTCTGGGTATTTCTTGAATTAAAAATCCTGCTAGCTTCATTGGAAGAAACTTTGCTCTGTGCTTAGCTGCATCAAACCATGCAAGGCAGCAATCAAAGGCTTTCCTAAGAGGTGGTATGTCTTAACTGCTTGAAGTTAGTGAACTCAGCAACCTCTCCCAACCGTTTCTTCTCTATATCCCTTGTCAGGGCCGAAAGAAGTCTTTCTACCAATTTAAAAAGTTTTACTTAGAGTTCAGGGTATTAACATATAAACTCAGTGGACAGGGCAGGTAGGTCCCCTGCATCCCTACAAATTGAAGCCAAGATTAATTATGGTAGTCACCTGTTCCTGAAACGGGCTAGGTAATGGATCCTGGCTGTGCGCTCCCCGAAGCAGCACTAATCTCCCAATTCTTTGCTTTGATCAGCTCATTCCCTCGCAGCAGGCCAGCATGGTAGCCACAGGACACAAGTGCTTAGTTTACAATCATGTTAATTTTGCTTTTTGTTTGTCTTTAGCAGTTGGAGATTAATGAGTAAAAGGGTGTTTAAATTTCCAACCAGCCTTCTTCTAATCCTTTTGCCACATTGTTGCTGGCAGGTTTATTACTCTGATTTCCTGAATCAATCGGGTATGTGGTTTCCTTGCCCAATATGGGTTATGGTGCAAGAAAAGACCATGAATTGTTGCTGCTGCTCTGGATTTCACAAAAAGCTATTGTGACCACAGTTTAGCATCTTTGTAAGATTTTACATAGAAGGATTGCATTGATGACTACCTCCCTGTCATTTTTAACAGATATTTCCAGTGTATTTTGCAAATAATGTTACAATGTTCATTTTTCATCACTAAGCAAGCAAACTAACTTATATCTGTTGGGGTGGTGAAAATTAATTTCCTTAGTAATTGGGATTGTTGCCACTGCAACTCCTAATACCCTCTTCCAAATTAAGTAAATCATGTTCTGCGCCACGTGGGTCTTACTTCTGTGTATGCTTCCTGGTATATACATCAACAAGATAAACCTAGATGATATCTCTCCAAAAGTTTAAATCTCTTCCATAATACACATAATGAAGATTTTATACACATAGTTCACTGAATATGCATTGTTGCTGGCAGTAAGGAATAGCTTTGCTTAACATAGTAGCAACTTTCTGAAGTGCAAATCTCATCCTGATATTTCTTGGCTTAGCATTCTTTAAAATTCCTTATAGACTGCGCTCATTTATGGAATATAAAGTAACATAATGGGAGATTAACATCCAAGGATAGTAGCGATAAGGACCAGAAGGATTCCTCCACGGCTTGGTAGCCGGCCATACATGCTGGGGGAAAAGGCAGCTGAGATGGAGAAGGGACCACCAAGCAAAGGATGCTTGGAGGGCTCGCTCAGGATGGGAGATGCATACTGAAAGTAGACTATAGACCAAACATGATGGCCACTTATTACCTGCATTGCAAACCATAAGACCCAAAAGGAGAGAGAGAGAGTAAAAGGGAATGTGCCTGCCACAGAGGAGTGGGTGGGTTGGGGGATGGACTTGGGGTGGCGGGAGGGATACTGGGAACATTGATGGTGGAGAATGGGCACTAGTGGAGGGATGGGTACTTGACCATTGTATGACTGAAACGTAATCACAAAAGTGTGTAAGTTTGTAATTGTATCTTATGGTGTTTCATTAAAAAAAATTTTTAATGAAAAAACTAATTCCTTATATCCTCTGGATCAAGCTCCAATAAATGTATAGAATTGCCAATATATAGAATTCATTCTTTATCGGTTTGCTACTGGTTCCTAATTGGATGAGACTCTTGGGATTTGATCCAGATATCAGGAAAGAATTTGACCTTAGCACATTGATGTAAAGATGCATTCCAGAGTCTGTTTCATGTACCTGATGCATAACAGCACCATCTGGGATCTCTAGCCTATTTCATGTGATGCCTATTTCAAAACTCTACCTGGGTACTCTTCCTTGCCTTCCATGGCTCTAGACATGATATCTTAGAGACTAGCCTTAAGAGCAAGTTTGTTAAAAAAAAAAAAACACCCTAAAAAAAGAGTGTTATGGCAGAAATGATTGACCTGGCTGTAGGCCTTATGAGATGCTGCTGTGATAAATTGCCTTTTTTAAAGATTACTGGACCAGGGGCCAGGATATGACTCAAAGAGGTATAGCACGTACTTTGCTTAGGCGAGTTCCTGGGTTTGATGGCAGTGCCATATGGCCTCCAAAGCAATACTCTGTTGGCCCCTGAGCACTACCAGAAATACCCACCCCATACCTCCCAAGTGACTGTGGCACTCTATTTAATCCATATATTTTTCTTACCTGTATTAAGACATTCCTCTTTTGAAAGAAGGGGGCTGTGTTTCCCACCCCTTGATGTTGAGCAGGCTTTTGTAAATGCCATTTGCAGAGTAGAATGTTCATTCCAACATTGAACATTTTAATGTTCAAATCTTGGAAGGTTTGAACATGAACAAGGAACTGTGCTTTCACTGTCTCTCAGATGCTTTTAGGACTTGGCACAGCTGTATCCTACTCCCCTAAAGTTACTGTGATGGTGCTGAATGAAATCATCACCACCGTGAATTCAGAGTTTAAAGGCATATTAAAGTTAGTTATTGGGGAGCTGAAACTATAATACAGCAGGAAGGGCCCTTGCCTTGCACTTGATCAACCCAGGTTCGATCCCTGGTATTCTTCATGGTCCCCCAGAACTACTAGGAGCAATTGCTGGGTGTGCCACCCAACATGCCCCCAAAAAAGCAAATGAACAAACAAAAAAGTCATTCATAACCATTCATAACCAAGCTGAGCACCCAGGAACAATATATAGCTTTCTCTTTGGGTAAAGAGTAATTTCACAGGTCTTATCAAAAGACATCTGGATAACTTTAAACATTTTCAGTTTACTGAATATTTCCAACATTGATAGTTAATTATAAAGGAGAAGCAACATTCTCTTTAGTTTTACCAACTCAGCTAGAGTTGTGTAGGTGAAGATGAAGGACCAGGGCATAATTGAATTTCTTTTTTTTTTTTGTAGGGGGGGAAGGGGTTACACCTGGCAGTGCTCAAGGCTTACTTCTGATTCCATGCTCAGGGATCACTCTTGTAGGGCTTGGGGAACTGTATGGGATGCCAAGGATTGAATGCATTGGTTGTGTGCAAGGCAAGTGGTCTATCTGCTGTAATATCACTCCAGCCCCTAAAATATTTTCTGGCTCACAATTTAAAAAATATTTCTTTGTTGTTTGAATTTGGGGCCATATCCAGTGATGCTCAGGCCATACTCCTGGCTCTATGCTCTGGGTCACTTCTGGCAGTGCTCAAGAGACAATATACAATGCTGGGGAGCAAACCCAGGTGGGCTGCTTGCAAGGCAAGGGTCTTTCCCTGTTTCTCTCTCTTTTTTTTTTATTTTTGGGTCATACCTGGTGATGCACAGGGGTCACTCCTGGCTCTGCACTCAAGAATCACCCCTGGTGGTGCTCAGGGGACCATATGGGATGCTGGGATTCGAACCCGGGTCGGCCACGTGCAAGGCAAACGCCCTACCTGCTCCAGCCCCTGTTTCTTTCTCTTTTTGAAAAAAGTTATTGTGAGGTTCACACCAAGATTGCCTGGGATCAACCCAGTTCATTCTAGTATGTGCTCTACCACTTGAGCTGCATCTTTAGCTCTCTTTGAATCTCTTCTAAAACAGGTACCTCCATAAATGTGAAGGAACAGCCATGGGGTCCTCTCATGCTGCCGCTGCTAGCAGCTCTTGAATGCAATGTAAGCAGACTCAGACCTATTGTTGGATGGAATGCACATTTGTGAATAATTTATTAAAATCATTTAGATCTCAGCTGACTTAGTTCTGTACAAGGTCTCTAAGATTTGAGACTTTCCCTGCAAACTTTCACTACATGTTTCTTATCATCAAATGCCATGCTCATCTCAGCACCTGAGATGAACTGGTCCAGGCAGGACAGAATAGACATTTTGAGCAGAGCAAAATGCAAACGTTTCTTCTTTATGCTTCTCTCTGGAGACATTGTCCAGAGTGAAGATATTTGAGGAGCCCCTGGTGTAACCAATAGCCCTTGTTGGAGCATCTGCAACCTCGGCATCACAGATGTGAGTGAAGAAGACTTTGAGATAACTCCAATCCAAAAATATGAGGAATGAAGGAAGGAAGTGGGGGAAGAAGGGAGGGAAGAAGGGACGAAGAAACAATCAGGCAGGGAAAAAATAAAATATTTATGACAAGTTCAACCTTTCTCAAAAATGGAATTTTAGATCAATCAGTCTGAAATTTCCTGGTGAGCCTGCTTGTGAGGTTATTTATACACTAGCACCCCACCTGGTCACCCTCCCTTTATTCCCTTAAGGAAAGAGGGCCTTGACTGAAATGATCATTTTTTTTCCCCCTGCTTTTCTCCCAGACTCTAGGAGACCAAACAAGAAACAGTAATCATCCTTTTCTTATGCTAGTAACCTCTCCTAGCCTTTTTCTGTCTCCCAAAACCTTTAAGTTTCTACAACTCTTTCGAGCACACCTAGAGATGATATTCTGAGGACTGATAAATTGTTAAAGGCAATAAGATCTTTATATTTGTTCAGTTGAATTTTTATTTAACAAACCTTAGAGACCTTGTACAGAACTAAGTCAGCTGAGATCTAAATGATTTTAATAAATGATTGACAAATGTGCATTCCATCCAGCAAGTAGAAAGAAAGTCCTACAAGAGTTTCAACACACTGGAGGTTTTTTTAGGTCAGAAAGTGGGTGGGACAAGATTACTAGCAATAGAGATAAAAATTAAAAATAAAGATAGTTTCCTAGTACTAGAGAGGTAGTACAGTGGTTAGGGAGTGTGCCTTGCTGGCAAAGGACCTGAGTACAGAGCCAGGATTGAGCCCTGAGCACTGCTGAGTGTGGCCCCATAACAAAACAAAAAGTCACTTTCCCTCTGTTGAATGCAGTGGTCTTAGTGCAGATTATATCACAGGTTCTGATCAGAAAGTTTGAACGAAATGTTTTAAAATAACATTTTGGGGAGGTATTGAACTTGTGGTTATGTTAGGCATTAAGTCTGCAAAGAGAGAGACAGACATAGAATGAACTGCACTCATTTGTAGAATATAAAATAACGTGAGACTGACACAAGCACAGTAGCGACAGGGCCAGGAATATTGATCCCATGTTGGGAGCCTGCCTTATGAACTGGGAGAGAAGTCAGCTGGAATAGAGAAGGGATCACTAAGTCAATGATGGTTGGAGGAATAGTTTGGGATGGGAGATGTGTGCTGAAAGTAAATAAAGGACCAAATGTGATAGCCTCTAATTATCTGTATTGCAAACCATAATGCTCAAAAGTAGAGAGAGCAAGAAGAAAAGTGTCTGACATAGAGGCAGGGAGAGGGGTGGGTTGGGGGGAGGGGAATACTGGGGACATTGGCGGTGAAAATGTGTAGTGGTGGAGGGATGGGTGTTCGATCATTGTATGACTGAAACTCAAACATGAAAGCTTTGTAACTGTACCTTATGGTGATTCAATAATAACAAAAAAGTAATAAAGACATAGTAATAAAAATTGTGGATTGCTTTCTGCATCAGGAAAAAAATCTGGGTATACACTTTAAGCATTAAGTCTACATATTTAATTTGTTATTTCCAGTTAGAATCTCTTTCTCTTTAAAAAATGGGTCAAAGGATTGCAAAAAAGGAGCTGGATATAGTACAATGGGTAAGGCACTTGCCAATTGCAACAGACCAGTGTTCAATCCCTAGCATCAGGAGTAAGCCCTTCTTAGCACATCCAGGTGTGGCCTAAAACATTCCCTGACCCCTCCTCCAAATCCCCCAAAACCCAAATCCAACATACTGCAAAAAGTAGTTAAAATCTACCAAAGTTGTTGAATACAAGGATCAACTAAATTTCTATACTACCAACAATCAGAAAACAGCAACTGAAAAAAATAACATCAGCTTAAAATTGTATCAAAATACCCCGAAAATGGGCTTGAGAGATAGTACAGCAGATAAAGTGCTTGCCTTGATGAGGCTGACACAGGTTTGATCCTCAGCACCCCATAAGGTCCTTTGAGACTGCCAGGAGTAACCCCTGAGTACAGAATGTAAAACCTGAAAACAACTGGATGTGGACACAAAAAACAACAAAAATAACCCCCAAAACACATCAAAACTGGAGAAATAGATAACTTTATCCTTGAAACCATCTAGAAACTGCCTTAACCAAGTGATCAAAATTAACCAAGACCAGCAAAAATAAAAATAGATGTCATTTTCTTCCTGGTACAGCTTACCTATGTCACTTGGGGGGGGGTGGTAAAAAATCCTCTCAAGCAGTGTTTGGTGGGCCTGGGTCACGTTCGAAGAGGTACTGAATGGCCCTTGCCCTAGCATTGCTTAGGGCCACTAGGCACACACTTGATGGTACTTGGGGGTATCCTGCAATGCTGGGGATCAAACCCTAGATCTCTAACATTCAAAGCATGCATCATGCACACTGGTCCCCTGCACTACTCCCCAGACCCTGACAATGATACTTTTATGTCCCAAACGCATAAACTATAAGGAAATGCCAGAAAAATTTAAACCAATGACATTATATTAAAAGCTGACCTGACTTTCTAAAAAAGTAACAAAAGAAACACTGCAAAATTGTTCCATATGAAAGAAGAATAAGGAAGTATGTAAATTAAATGCAATATGTGATTTTTTGCATGAACCAGGAAGAAGGTAATTTGTTTTACTTTTTTTTTTTTTTTTGGCTACACCCAGTGGTGATCAGAGATTACTCCTGACTCTATGTTTTGTGGTTGTTTCTGGTGTTGGTCAGGGAATTTTGTGGTGCTAGAAGTTGAACCTGGATTTCTTCCATATGAAGCATGCATGTAAAATACAGTGCCTCCAATGTGGCACCATTAGAAAGGATGAGTAAGGAGAGGCTTCTAGAATCTCAGGGCTAGGACGAATGGAGACATTACTAAGACCGCTCGAGAAATTCGACGATCAATGGGATGATGATGATGATGATGATGATGATGATGATGATGATGATGATGATGATGATGATGATTTCACTGGCCCTCTTGCTTCAGAGGGACATTTGTGAAATAATTGATGAAATTTAAATAAGGCAAACAGATTAGGGAACAGAACTAAATCACTGCTAATTTCCTGATTTGGGGGGAGTAACGGTGGGGCACACCCAGCTGTCCTCAGGGCTTACTCCTGGCACAGCACTCAGGGATCACTCCTGGCAGGGCCTGGGGAACTATATGAACTATATGCAGTCAACTCAGGTTGACTGCATGCAAGGTGAGTAGTCTACCCTCTGGACTGTCTTTCTCCAGCACTAATTTTCTGATTTTAATATTTTTGTATATATTCTTCTTCCCCATGTATAGCCCCCCCCCCGCCCATTCTGCAGTGCTCAGGGGCTACTCCTGGCTCTATACTCAGCAACTATTTCTGGTGGTGCTCAAGGGTCCATGCAGTACTGTGAACTAAATCTGGGCCTCCTATATGCACATTGAGTTATGCCTTTGGCCCTGTACCTTTTTGTATATCAAAAAAGAAAATCATTATCGGGGCTGGAGCGATAGTACAGTGGGTTGGCCTTGCACGTGGCCAACCCGGGTTCAATTCCCAGCATCCTATATGGTCCCCTGAGCACCACCAGAGGTAATTCCTGAGTGCAGAGCCAGAGTAACCTCTGTGCATTGCCGGGTGTGACCCAAAAAGAAAAAAAAAATCACTATCTTTACAAAATACAGATAAAAATATTTAGAGGACAGGAATATAGCAATGGGGAAAAATCATCTTTTCAATAAATTGTGTTGGTGCAGTTGCATAATCATATAAAAGACCTCTCTCAGGGAAAATTATATTCCAAGAAATATGAATTTAACTATGCATAATAAATATAAGGGGTGTACTGACTAGATTGTCAATCAATAGACCCAAGGAATTGTTGAAAGCAAGTTTTCATTACATGTATAAGAGATAATTTTCAAAGTACTATCTTTTCCGATATTCTGTTACATATGTGTACATATATGTTTATAAAAACGTATGCATAATAGTTACATTAAGATCCTCCATGAGCTGTATTATGGATTCACCACCAGGATCTCACCAGTCTACAAAGAAGTGATTATCGACGTAAAGTTAGGGGCTTGGCAGGGCGACACCATTTCACCAAAACTCTTCGGTGCCACCCTCGAGAGCATCATGTGACAACTGGAATGGAAAGAATGGGAGTGAAGATAGACAGTCAGCAACTACACCACCTCCGCTTTGCTGATGACATCGTTCCCATAACACCAAATATCAGCCAAGTGGCACGAATGCTGGCTGACTTCGATCACGAGTGTGGAAAGGTTGGACTGCAGCTGAACCTCACGAAGACAATGGTCATGAGAAACAGACTAGTTCCTGATGTTCCATTTGCCCTCAACGGAATGAACATCTCCAAATGCAGCAGTTATGTGTACCTAGGTTGAGAAAACATGACAAACGACCTGGCACCTGACCTGCGCAGGAGGAAGAGAGCGGCATGGAACACCTTCAAGAGCATCGAAGAAGTGGTTAAGAGGATGAAGAACCGGGGCTGGAGCAATAGCACAGCGGGTAGGGTGTTTGCCTTGCACAAGGCCTACCCGGGTTTGATTCCCAGCATCCCATATGGTTCCCTGAGCACCACCAGGGGTGATTCCTGAGTGCAGAGCCAGGAATAACCCCTGTGCATTGCCAGGTGTGACCCAAAAAGCAAAAAAAAAAAAAAAAAAGAGGATGAAGAACCTTTGGCTCCGTGGCACATCTTTTCGACTCCACCATTCTTCCTGCACTAACTCATGCCTTAGAGGCCTGGGCCCTACAAAAACAGGATGAGAAGGCTATCCCGGTATCCCAAAGAGGAATCGAAAGAGCTATGTGTGGAGTATCACGTTTCACTCAAGTGAAAGGAGGAATCCGGAGTTCTGACCTCTGTTTACGGTCAAGAATCAGGGACGCTGTCTCATTTGACAAGGTGTCAAAAATCAGATGGACTGGACACATAATGTGATTCAGAGACGACCACTGGACTAGAGTGATCTGGATTACCAACTGGATTCCACGGGATGTCAAAAGACCGTGTCGCTGACCACCTACGAGATGGTCAGACTTCTTGTCAAAACCCTGAAAGAACGGTTTGAGGCTCTTCATGTTCCTGGAGCGAGCAGATGCCACTAGGCTACACTAGCACTCGACAGGGACAAATGGAGACATTACTGGCACCCGATTGAGCAAATCGAAGATAACGGGATGACAAGTGATATAAGTGACAAGTGATGCATAATAGATATAAAATACAACTCTTTAATTCTGGAAGAACTTGTAATGAATAGAAAAAATTTAAGTATATATATTTAGTATATATATACTATATAAATATATAATATTTACATATAATTATATATATATATATATTTAACTTTGGGGCCACACCAATGATGCTCAGAGATTGCTTTTTGCAGTACTTGGGAGGACCATATGGTGCTAGGGATTGAACCTAGGGCTCCTGCAAGCAAAGCATGCACTCTGGACTTTTGAGCCACCCCCAGACCTTATATAGATTTTAATGAAGTGATACTTAGTGATTTGGAATGACAAAGAACTTGAGTATAATTTCTTTCTTTTCTTTTTCACATGCAAGGCAGGTAATCTACCACTGAACTACGTGTCCACCCCCCACAGTATAATTTCTGATAAAGCTTATTTCCTTGTGTAAAGAGATATTAAACCAAGTAGGCCTTCTTGGTATATTATAAGATCACAAGAACATTGTCACATAAAGAAAAATGTTCAAACTTAATATACATGTGAATATTGATATGAGTATTCTAAAATTGTGAGAAACTCTAAAAATGATGAGTTCTGATCAACTCTGGTTATATTCTAAAATATTATATGCCACAAAATTGGGCTAACTTCTTTGTCAGTTGCATTATAATAAGATCATTATTTATTATAAGTATAAGATTTTTTCTATTTACAGGAGTTTTGCTTATGATGTGTGTCAGAGGGATTCACAGGAAAGGACCTTGACTGAACCTATAAGAATTGGTAACAAGGGGCTGGAGCGATAGCACAGCGGGTAGGGCGTTTGCCTTGCACGCAGCCGACCCAGGTTTGATTCCCAGCATCCCATATGGTCCCCTGAGCACCGCCAGGGGTAATTCCTGAGTGCAGAGCCAGGAGTAACCGCCCCCCCCCCACAAGAAAAAAGCAAAAAGCAAAAAAAAAAAAAAGAATTGGTAACAAAACTAAGATCTTCTAAATGAGACTGAGTTAGCCATTGAGGTTGAATATAACTTCTCTTTTGTAGACTATACCTGGCAATGTTTGAGGGCTGTGCCAGCCCTAGGGTAGATCTCAGTGTTGCTAAGAGGATGGGGGGTTTATGTGGTTTGGGGACTCAGGTTTTGCACATGCAAAGCTTCTGATCTAGCCCTTTGAGCATTCCTAGAGGATAAATATAATTTGTATGGAAACTTTGAAACAATGTGTCTTGCTTTTTTCCAGACTTAAGAGTATTTCCCCTTTCCTTCCTTCCCTTTTCCTTTGGAGAGAAGAAATAAAGCTTTAAATTTAAGAGTTTAAGTTTAGAGCTATTCAACAACAAAGACACAAAAAATTCAGGTGTTCTTGGGGCTGAAATGATAGGGCAGCGGGAAGGGCTCTTGCCTTGCATGTAGCCAACCCAGGTTCAATCTCCAGTACCCTATATGGTCCCCTGAGGCTACCAGGTTCTATCCCTGAGTGCAGAGCAAGGAGTAAGTCCTAAGCACCACTGGGTGTGGCCCAAAAATGAAGGAGGTGGGGGGAGGGAGAAAAATTTCAGGTGTTTTGAGAGTTGCTATACCATCCCCCCACTCCAAGGTAGGTCGACTCTTAATAGTGGGAAAATATTCATGTTAATCATTAAAGTTTTTGTCTTTGAAGGGCATACAGCAATTCCTAACATCCTGAATGAATAAGAAAATGCATTATTTTGAATCCAAGATCATTTATCTCTGAGCAGCAGGAACTTCTTTCTTTCTTTCTTTCTTTCTTTCTTTCTTTCTTTCTTTCTTTCTTTCTTTCTTTCTTTCTTTCTTTCTTTCTTCCTTCCTTCCTTCCTTCCTTCCTTCCTTCCTTCCTTCCTTCCTTCCTTCCTTCCTTCCTTCCTTTCTTTCTTTCTTTCTTTCTTTCTTTCTTTCTTTCTTTCTTTCTTTCTTTCTTTCTTTCTTTCTTTCTTTCTTATTTTTTCAAGCCAACTGAACTGTAGCAACCTGGAAGATTACATTGTGTGTGTGTGTGTGTGTGTGTGTGTGTGTGTGAGTAGCACTGAAATACTTATTTTTCTCTCTTCCTGATATCATTGGCAGAATGTGAAAACCTTTTGCATGATCTTCCTGGCCCTTCTTGAAATCTTTTTGACTTAAATTGATTAAAAACTGGGGCTGCCTCACTGTTTATAATAGCCAGAATCTAGAAAAAACCTGAGTGCCCAAGAACAGATGACTGGCTAAAGAAACTCTGGTACATCTACACAATGGAATACTACACAGCTGTTAGAAAAGATGAAGTCATGAAATTTGCTTATAGATGGATCAACGTGGAAAGTATCATGTTACTCGAAATGAGTCAGAAAGAAAGGGACCAACATAGAAAAAAATGCACTCATTTGTGGAATATAAATTAACAGAATGGGAGACTAACACTCATGATTATTAAAGATAAGTACTTGGAGGATCACTCCACAGCTTAGAGGCTGGCCTCACATATTGGGGGAAAAGGCAGTTCAGTTAGAGAAGGGATCACCAAGTAAATGTTGCTAGGAGGATCTTGCTCGGGATGGGAGACACACTCTAAAAGCAGACTATAGACTGAACATGATGGCCACTTAATACCTCTATTGTAAACCACAAGACCCAAAAGGAGAGAGAGCGCAAAAGGGAATGCCCTGCCACAGCAACAGGGTGGAGGAAGGGAAAACGGGTGTGGATGCTGGGAGGGATGCTGGGAGGGATGCTGGAACCATTGGTGATGGAAAATGGGCACTGGTGGAGGGATGGATACTTGACCACTATATGACTAAAATGCAAGCACGGAAGTTTGTAAGTCTGTAACTGTACCTCATGGTGATTCACAAATAAAAAAAAAATTAAACAAACAAAGGGGCTGCCTTGGGGGCTGGAGCGATAGCACAGTGGGTAGGGCATTTGCCTTGCACGCGGCCGACCCGGGTTCGATCCCCGGCATCCCATATGGTCTCCCAAGCACCGCCAGGAGTAATTCCGGAGTGCAAAGCCAGGAGTAACCCCTGAGCATCGCTGGGTGTGACCCAAAAAGCAAAAAAAAAAAAAAAACAAACAAAACAAAGGGGCTGCCTTACCTAGCTGGAACTGAAAGATAACAATATTAAGTGAAATATAAGTCAGAAGAAAGACAAAAGAATGATCTCACTTATCTGTGATATATGGAATAACTGGATGAGTACATGTAGTAATAAAGGGAGGCTACCTAGATTACCTTTGATCTAAAAGCTTAGAGAGGAAAAAGAAAAGAGAAGGAAAGAAATCAAAGTGGGAAGGAAGAAGATGAGAAAGAAGTAATGGGGGAACAGGACTTCAGTTACACTGGTGATGTGGGAGAGTGGTGTAGCCATATATCCAAACAGACTCCACAATACTGAAAACATGAGGTCTAAGCTGCAAACACCAAACTTTGTAATGTGTTTGTCAAGGTGGCAAGGGGTGAGGGGGAGGGATGCTGTGGGAAGGAGTGGAGTATGGAAACACTGGTGGAGGGAAGTTGACACGGTGGTGAAACTGATGTTGAAATATATGCCTAAAACTCAACTATCAATCACTTTGTAAATCATGGCTCTTTAAATAAATTATTTTTAAAAATTGTAACTGCTTTTTTGTGAAATCACACAAGCTGTAAATGGAAAAAATGTTATTATAAACTTCAGGGAGATGACCACAAAGACTGAGCATGGACAAATATGATTGAATGTTATTTTCTGAGTATCTGATGATAGCAGGAACCCACTATAACCCAATAAATCATGTTATTTTGAGAGACTTTGATCCCAGCATCTAAAAAACCTCCACTATCTTCCCTTTGAGCTCCTGGCTGGACTGTCCGTCTACTTTAATTGAGGATGGGAGGGTACACCCAGTGCTACCCAGAGTCTTTCTTGGGGATTGATTCTTATGTGTTTAAAGAACAATGTGATTCCAGATATCAAATGTGAAGCATTGGTTCCAGGGCTATTTGTTTTAGTTTTTGACCCATGCTATTTCCTTTTGTCTTCGTGTCTTTTCTAACTTTGGAACCTACCTATGGGACTGGAGGCAGTCCAATTTTTTGTTTATTTGAATAATCAGGTCTCAGGACTTTATACAATATCAAAAAATCAATTTCTGAATTAGGAACTTCTTGAGACATTTAAAGATGGGATTGATTGCAAAGGAACAAAAGTCTGCCACACCCATATGTGTCTTTGGCAAAGGCTAATTTCATGGTGGGGAAGGGAGAGTGAAGGAGAAAGCTCTAAAAGGCTAGGTGGCAGGTATGAGGGACTTATGACTGAAAAATCCAGGTTCAACGGAACTGGGAATGGGTGACCACCATCCATGTCCCCCCACATTTCTGGCAACTTGGCAGTCACACCCATAAGTCACCTCTGACTGGCACCAAATAACCTCATCAACAGCCACAATCCAGAGACTCATTGTCCTTCTCTCTCGAATGAAAGCATAAAATGACACTGCCATAGCCACGCCTCTGGACCCCACACCAGGCTGTTTCATTTGGGGCACCCCAGAGGGAGTCAGGTGAGGTCCCCCCCAGCCCAAGGAACCCAGCCCAGGCAGCTGAAAACCTCCCGAACTCAACCCTCGCCATGCTCATGGCCAGTCTCCAATGTTCGGGCCAAACCTCACCCACAAGTAAACCTATCCCTGGATCACACTGCCACGAATATCTCACACCACTCATACTCCAAGAGTAGTGCATCACATCCAATGGGGTTTAAACTAGAAGGCAACCAATCTTAGAGGGAAATATATTTTTACAGATATATATATGTGTATATATATATATATCTGTAAATATATATATGGGGCTGGAGTGATAACACAGCGGTTGGGCATTCGCCTTTCACGTGGCCGACCCATGTTCAATTCCTTCGCCCCTCTCGGAGAGCCCAGCAAGCTACCGAGAGTATCTCGCCCGCACGGCAGAGCCTGGCAAGCTACCCGTGTGTATTGGATATGCCAAAAACAGTAACAATAAGTCTCTCAATGAGAGACATTACTGGTGCCCACTCGAACAAATCGATGAGCAACGGGATGACAGTGACACATATATATATATTATATATATGTATCACTGTATCATCACTGTCATCCCATTGTTCATCAATTTACTTGAGCGGGTGCCAGTAATGTCACCATTCGTCCCAGCCCTGAGATTTTAGCCTCCTCTCCTTACTCATCTTTCCCAGCGACTGGAGGCTCTTTCAGAGTCAGGGGAATGAGACCTGTTATTGTTACTGTTTTTGGCATATCGAATACACCACAGGGAACTTGCCAGACTCTGCCGTGAGGGCGGGATATCTTGGTAGCTTGCCAGGCTCTCTGAGAGGCATGGCATATATATATACATATATATATATTTTTTTTTCCTCTATGATGATGGTCCAGGAATATGGTCACTTGTGCATGAGGCTCGGCCCAGTCGTGTGGTAAGCGGCCTGGATTGTGGTGACAGTTGGGTAGTGCAGGTGGCTGCCGGGCCTGGGTCTATATAGATCTATATAGATATAGATAGTCTATATAGATATAGATGTATAGATATAGATACAGATTCATAAGCACACAAGGCTCAACCCTTAACAACATATTAGTAATCTCTTATAGAAGGGCTTAGTGGCCTCTGGGTGAAATACAATAATCTTTACACACTATCCTCTAAAGAAAGTTTGAGCATTTTCAGTGGTTTATTCATAATAAACAATAAAAAGCAAATTGTTTTGGTTCTGCTTTAGGGAAGGGGTTGGGTTTAGGATGGAAACATCCAAAATATGATGGTGGGAAGTTGTAATGGTGGTAGGATTGGTATTCAAATATTAAATGTAATCAAATAATATGAATTTTATAAAAATAAAATTAAAATAAGTAAAAAGCTGGGCTGGAGTGATAGCCCAGCGGGTAGGGCATTTGCCTTACACGTGGCTGACATGGGTTCAATTCCTCTGCCCCTCTCGGAGAGCCTGGCAAGCTACTGAGAGTATCTTGCCCGTAGGGTAGAGCCTGACAAGCTACCT
The DNA here is from genome assembly GCF_027595985.1 of Sorex araneus. NCBI lineage: Eukaryota > Metazoa > Chordata > Mammalia > Eulipotyphla > Soricidae > Sorex > Sorex araneus. The sequence goes on along the minus strand of NC_073313.1, from coordinate 323,970,421 downwards.
GTGGTGTATTAGATATGCCAAAAACAGTAACAAGTCTCACGATGGAGACATTACTGGTGACCGCTAGAGCAAATCGATGAGCAACAGGATGACAGTGACAGTGACAGTGAAGTAAAAGGCTGGGTGGAGTTTATCTTTCATGAAAGATATCAACATATAGCCTCTCCTTTTAAAGGGTGTCTGTTAGAAAGAACAAATATCCTTATTTTTTCAACATAGAAGAGTTCAATTTCATATATTTGTTTTACTGTGTCATTCCTGAAGAACTTTAGCTACTCTTTCTTCTTCCCAGTGTCCTCTACTTTAGTTATACATATTTTAAATATAGTGTCTGAAGCCATGTGGGTGGATAAATTAGTTTTTCTGGGCATCTCCAATGTATAGAAGAAGTAGGCATACATGACAGTTATAAACTTATTTTTACATTTCTCGTATCAATCTTTCTGATGCTTCTTTGATTATTTGTGTAACCTCTTTGAAGAACCCAGAGGAATATGGAATGATTTTTCTTTGTGTCACAGAAGATCATGATGAAAAGTTTTCTAAAAAGGACAAAAAAATGTGCACTAACCACAAAGAAAAAGATTGAAAATTAGGCCAAACTAACATCAATAACATGTATTCACCAAAGATATTATTCGAAAAATGAAAATGCAAGCCATAAGTTTTATATTTAGAGTATTTCTAGCAGATATGTGGGGGAGAGCGGGGGCGGGGGAGGATTGTGCCACATTCCACTATTCTCAGGGCTTAGCTGCATGCAAGTCAAGTACCTTAACTACTGTACTAGCTCTTCAGTCCTATATCCAGAATATTTAGGAATTTTTTTTAAGGAAGCAGATAGATAGTACAGCCAGTAAGCCATAAGCCTTTCGTGCAGCTGTCCCTGGTTCCATCTCCAGCACTCCACTCCCCTAAGCAGCTCCAGGAGTGATCCCTGAGCATAGAGCTAGGAGTAAGCCCTGGGCACAGGCAGATATGGCCCTGAAAATGGAAAATTCAAATCAGTTAGAAAAACAAAGAGAGGCTATTTTAAAAAATGGACAGAATATTTAAACAAATGTCACAAAATGACTTCTTAATACCCACTCTCCTTAGTAATCAAGAAAATTATAATGTAAACTGATAAAAAAAAAACCACTGTATACTCCTACCAGAATGATTAAAATGACAATGATTGACAATAGCAGTTATTGGTGAGAATCTAGACTGATGAAGACTTTCATGCATTGGTGGTAGCCTGTAAATTGATGAGACCATGTTAAAGAGTAATTTTGCAGTATTTTAAATTGAACAAACACACATCTCAAGAACCAGAATTTTGGGTCTGGAGCCTTAGTACAGCAGATATTTGACCTGGAATCAATCCTTGGCATCCCATATGGTTCCCCAGGCACCACCAGGAGTAATTCCTGAGTGCAAAGCCAGGAGTTAACTCCTGTGCATCACCATGTGTGACCCAAAAAGCAAAAAAACAAACAAACAAGAAAAAAAAACCTCCAAGAACAAGAATTTCACATCTGAACATATGCTATGAGAAAAATGTGTACCCTTTTTATACAAAAGACATGTACAAGAATATTACTTAGGTCAACTGAGTAATATTCAGCAAGGTCAGCTCTACACATAGTATAAACCAGGTCATCCAAATGCAAGGCAAGTGCCCTACCCTCACTATTATCTCTCCAGCCACTGTGGTACTGTAGAATTTCTTTTTTCTGATTCATATGCCAAAACCAGTAACAATGATGGGTCTCATTCCCCTCACCCTGAAAGAGCCTCCAATGTGTCACTGTTGGGAAGGACAAAGAGATGCTTCTAAAATCTCAGGGCTAAGATGAATGGAGACGTTACTGAGACTGCTGAGAAAATCCATGATCAATGGGATGATGATGATGATGGTGATGATGATGATTCTAAGTATGCTTTCATTTCTTCCACTATGGGCATATTTTATGATTTTATGACTAGTACATATTTTTTATCATATTTTAAACTAAAGACTCATATTAAAATATGGAAGGGTCAACACTCAGGTTGAAAGCTGTGTACCAAAAGTGGACTATAGATCAAACATGATGGCCACTCAATACCTCTATTGCAAAGTACAACATCCAACAGGAGAGAGAACAAAAGGGAATGCCCTGCCACAGAGGCAGATGGGGTAGTGGGGGTTGGGGTGGGGGTGGTGGGAGAGATACTGGGAACATTGGTGGAAGAGAATGGGCACTGGTGGAGGGATGTAAACCAAATACAAACATGAAAGTTCATAAGTTTGTAATTGTACCTCATGGTGATTTACTAATAAAAAAAATGCATTGTGAGGGATAGTTATCCAAAGAGAAATTCTATTGAGGAACATGCTATGAGTATCTAGGGGCAAACAATACATTTTTTTTTTTAATTTCAAAAGTTCACGTTGTATATATTTATTTCAACTAAAGAATTTTTTAGGCTTATGTAGGGCAATAACATTATAAGAAAGGTCCTTAATCCATAGTTAATATAAGGAAATATAAGTAAAGATCACCTTGCAAAATTTTATGATAATTTCCATAACAGAATTCCTCGAGTGCTTAATTTCTATTCCTCTATTACTGTATCATTCTATTTCTTAAGAATATCCTTGGAAAAAATCTAAATGTCTAAACTGGGCTTGTGAAACAGTTACTGTGAAACCAGAAAGACCCCTAAAACTTGAAGACCACTAAGAATAAATACCTGTGACTGAAAAAATAAATAAATAAAATATAGAAGGATCCAGAGAGAAGGCTCAAAGGGTTAGGCACATGCTTTGCATGCTGGACACCATGGTCTCTGGAAACTGTTGGATGGCACCACAAAGACAAGAAGAGGGTAAGTAACATTGAAAAGTCTGTTACACTTCAGTGGGTGTGAGGCACATGCCTAGGTAATTGCGTTTCAGTGAGAGAGATCCCCAGCCGCAGCACTGGGGTACTATACACTTTCCTTAACTGGTTTTGCTAGTAATTCTATACATTGTACAATTGCAATATGAGGTTACCCCCATCTTTTGTTCAATGTGAAAGGGATGTTTTACCTTTCTTACTCAAAATAAAAATTATTTTTTGCCTGTGAAAAAACTACTTTGTCCCCCTCCTTTGTCACCTTGGTCTTCTAAAGAAAACTAAAACATGTTCTGGAGATGTGGGGGAAGGAACAAACAATGAGCACACCCAAGCAGTTAGTTTAGACCCAGCATCTACCCAGACACTCTCTGCTGTCAGTTCCTGTAGGTAAAGGTGTGGCCTCAAGTGTGAACTTCAGCCTTGAAGTCTGAGATTCGAAACCCAGAATAGAATCTCTTATCATGCCTAGACTTGGTGTATCTGTTGTAATGAATGCATTGGTTACATGCAGTGATTATTAATTGTAATCTGATGCTTTCAGAGAAAATTTACAGGAAGAATCAATGCGAGTAGCTTTCAAACCATGGAGTTTTCTGTACGAATGTATTTTTAATTGTTTTTTTTTTTCTCACACCTTCTTCAAGTTGTACAAACTTCTTGTTAAGATCATGTTGAGCGGGTTGGAGCGATAGCACAGCAGGTAGGGCATTTGCCTTGCATGTGGCTGACCCAAATTTGATTCCTAGAATCCTATATGGTCTCCCGAGCATTGCCAGGAGTAATTCCTGAGTGCATGAGGCAGGAGTAACCCCTGTGCATCGCCGGGTGTGACCCAAAAAGAAAAAAATAAAGATCATGTTGAGCTGTAGTTATGACTATTGTTAAAAGGACATTATTCTAATCTGAGTACCAATTTAATCTCTATTTCATAATGCTATCTCAAAATATATCAATGACTTTTAAAAATAACCACTTTTAGTAAACATTTAGGGACTTTGTGTTTTTTAAATCGGGTAATCATCAAATAAAATTTTATGGCTGAAAACTGGGAAACAGTCCATTGAACTCAAATGACTCTTCTGAGAAAGTGCTCTATGGACTAGGATAATCCCGCTTTGTAAATGAAAAAGAATGTTGGAGAACTCAAGTTCTCTGTAAAGTTAGAGCCATGGGCGAGACTCGGGATTTCTAGTTCTTATTCTTGTACCAAACCTTATGATTTACAACTTTAGGAATTTAGATGAGTATAAAGAAAGCTGTCAAGAAAATTTTAATAAATTAATATACAAAAAGAAAAAAGGACTCCTAATCTATGTCATTCTCTTTCACATTGAACTTATGAAATTGTATTTAATGCATCCTCTAAGTAATGTATCCTTCTAGTCCTAAACTCAGTTGGTAACTACTGTAACCTAAACTGAAGACCTAGGAGTCTTGTTTTTGAAGGGGGGTGGTTTAAGGGTGTTTGGGCCATACTCATTGGTTTTGGGGCCATAACCCACTAGGGTTATTCCTGATTCTACACTCAGTAGTAATCCCTGGTGGTGCTGAGGGATGGGAAAAAGTTTATGTGATGCCAGAGATTGGAGCTGGGATTCAAACCAAAGTCAGTAGGGCTCAAGGCTTGCACCTTACTAACCCTTGTACTATCTTTTCAGCCCCTAAAAGTCATTCTTAACTGACATCTTTTTTATGTTCAATTTATTGTGAGCTCTGTCAATTACTTTTAAAAAATGATTTCTGGTTTGAAAGAATAAATAAGGGTAATTCCTTTAATCATTTGAGCATAAACTGTTGATATGTACTCTATCACCCCACAAAATCTCTGGAGATTCATCTAAGCTCTTGTATATATTAGTAATCTGTTTTTTCTTATTTTTTTCCTTTTTCCCCCTTTTTATTGATTCACCATGAGATACAGTTACAAAGCTTTCATGTTTGAGCTTTGGTCATATAATCATCAAACATCCATCCCTTCACCAGTGCACATTTTCCACCAGCAAAATCCCCAGTATCTCCCCAACCCTCCCCACTTCCAACCCTTCCCCTGCCTGTGTGGCAGACAATTTCCCCCACACTCTCTCTGTACTTTGCTTACATTCGATATTTCGAGTGCTTTTTCTTACTCTTGATTAGAATGTTACAGCAACAGTTTGTTCACTATTTTACCTGTTGAGAGACATCCTGGTTGTTTTTAGATTTTGGTTCCTACAAAGAAAGCTGTGGCCAAAGAGGCAACCCAAATAGACTGGGCACATGCGTTGCATGTCAGAAGCTGGGGTCAACTCCCAGCACCCTGTGGTCCCCCTGAGCAACACTGATAGCAACCTCGAGCACCCATGTCCCCACAAAGCCAATCAAATAAACTTGCCATATTTGTATATGGATTTTTGTGTGAACATTGGTTTTTATCTCCCTGAAAGAAAACAGTACAAGAACAGTTACTGGGTCAAATAAAATTTATCTTTTTACTTTGGTAAGAAATTGCCGAAGTTGGAGATTGAAGAGCTAGTACAGTGGATAGGGTGTTAGCCTTGTTCTAGGCCAACCCAGTTCAATCTCTGGGATCCATATGGTCCCCAAGTGCTGCCAGGAGTAGTTTCTGAGTGCGGTGCCAGGTGAACTCCTCTGAACATCACTGGGTATGACCCAAACACCAAAAGAAAAAAATTAAGGAAAGAGACAGAGGAGAGAGACAGAGGAGAGAGAAGGAAAGAAAGAAAGAAAGAAAGAAAGAAAGAAAGAAAGAAAGAAAGAAAGAAAGAAAGAAAGAAAGAAAGAAAGAAAGAAAGAAAGAAAGAAAGAAAGAAAGAAAGAGAAAAAAAGAAAGAAAGAAGTAGAAATTGTCAAACTTTTCCAGAGAGGCCTGTCATGTTACATTCCCACAGATATGTGTCAGTAATCTAGTTCCCCACCCCCCACCCTTCCATCCTCACCAGTATTTAGAAATGTCATTCTGTTTCATTTTGGCTAATCTGATAAGCATAGGAATATCTAACTTTAAAAAATGCTTTTATTTGTCAGTGATTTTGAACATGTATTGGTATGCTTATTTGTTGTCTGATGTTTTATTATTCTTGGTTTGGGGCCACACCTGGTTCCATGCTCAGAGATCACTCCTGGTGGGTCTCAGAGGACCATATGGGGGTGCCGGGGTTTGAACGCGAGTTAGCCACATGCAAAGCCAGTGCCTTCCCTGCTCTATCATCTCTCTAGCCTTGAGTCTTATCACTCTGATAAATTTGAATTTCTTGTGGACTTTTATGAGTCCTGTTGTCTCTTGCCTTGGTGCTGTACTCTGCCTGGTATGTCATTCTCTCTTTGCTTGACTAACAGTATCCACCTTTCTGTCTCATCTCAGATTCCACACTTTGTAGTAAATTCCCTGATACTCCGATCTCTCCCTTGGGACTATGTAAAGCATCTCTCCTCTTGGCTCCCAAACTCTGAGAGAGTAGTTCTATTGTTACACTGAGTCATCAGATTTTTACGGCCAGGGAGAATCCTGAACAGATTTAGCTTTTGTTTGTACTGCCCTGGCAGACTAGAGCTAGAGCTAAAATAAAGTTGGGTTCTTTTGAGTTGTAGTTTCTGTTTTCAGGTTTATGATTAAATCTACTATCTTTACTGATTCTGTTCCTTGGTACAACTCCCCAGGGGTTGGCTTCAAAGACAAGGAAGGTGCTGAGCATGCATATATTCATATATTCGTATATATTCATAATGCATATATTCATCAAGCAGTGTGCAGGAAAGTAGGTGGCCTTGTGAAGTGAAGATATTCAAGGAGAGTTTAATAACAGAATGTCTAGGAAAATCTCACTCTTCATTCACACACACACATTTTTTTTTTTTTTTTGGTTTTTGGGTCACACCCGGTGATGCACAAGGGTTACTCTTGGCTCATGCACTCAGGAATTACTCCTGGTGGTTCTCGGGGGACCATATGGGATACTGGGATTCGAACCCAGGTCGGCTACGTGCAAGGCAAACGCCCTACTCGCTGTGCTATTGCTTCAGGCCACACACACATTTTTGACTCCAGGTGTTGTGGATATTTTTTCTCCCACAACTAATTCCCCAGCACCAAGTAGGTGTCCGGCTATTCAATTCCAACATTCACCAGAATTAGTGTAGCTTAAGGTCTGAGCTCAAGAGTGCCCTGCCCTCCTCACTTCAGAGTAGTGGGATATTACCTCTAATTTCTTTCCAACTTAGAAAAGCAGAAAGTTCCTGACATCTCTCCTCCGATTCAGTAATTTAGTTGAGTGGCTCATGAAATCCAAGGAAATTATGTCTCAGGTCAGGACATGAAGAAATCCTCCTCTACCCATCAGGGTTCTTCAGAGGCTGAACAAACAAACCAGTGTCACACAGAATGACAGGAGGAAAAAACATCCTAAACAAGTGTTGCAACCGCATGCCGGCTCCTATACACGTGGGAGAATCCCAGTAAGTCTGAGCGACTCACCCACAGTAGCTCAGACACTACCTTAAGTAACCTCAGATAAGACACAGGAGGTTGGGGTGGGGTTGGAAAGTCTACACCGGGTGGACGCTAGGAAAGGCACAGCCAGGTCAGGCAAGACCCTTACAAGGCTCAGGGTTTCCTTGTTTAGGACAAAAGATTGGAGAGATTAGGTCTCTCCACACACATGGAGAAACCTTGACAAGGGAATTTTCCTTCACCTATATTAACTTCTCTTACAAAAGTGAAATCAGAGACAAGGGATTAAGGCACTTGCCTTGCATGCAGTGGGCCCCAGTTTGATTCCAGTATGGCATGGTCACTGTTCGGTGTGAAAAACCTTTGAGTCCAAAGCTGGGAGTACCCCCCAGCACCAGTTGGGCGTGGCCCTAAAAAAAAAAAAGAAAAGACAAACAAAAAGTGAAATCAGGGCTGCAGAGAGTACAAGGGTGAGAGTGCTTGCTTTGCACATGCCGAACCTGGGTTCCATCTCCCCAGCACTTCATACGGTCTCCTGAGTCCCACAGGAGTAATGCCTGAGCACAGAACCAGAAGAAAGCCTAGAGTATATATAGCTGGGTGTGACCTAAATAACAAAACCCAAACCAACAAACAAAACCCAGAAATATCACCCTATTTTTCAGAAAAGAATTTTAGGAGACAGTAAGTAAACTAAAATGGTTTTTTCCAATACAAAGAAAATATTTTTATTTGTGTAACAAAGAAATGTATAACTAAGAAATGATGCCATGGGGTGGGGGTGGGGGACAAAGCGATAGTACAGCAGGTAGGGCATTTGCCTTATACAAGGCTGACCTGGGTTCGATTCCTGACATCCCATATGGTCCCCTGAACTTGCCAGGAGTGATTCCTGAGAGCACTGCCTAGTGTGGCCCCAAACCAAAAACAAAACAGAAATGATGGCGTATTAAAGTTAGCAGTTTATGCTGTCACAAATACAGATAATTAACTGTATATTCTTCGTGGCAGCTGGGGAAGGCCCAAGCGGCTCATCCTCTTGCCCCTCGGGTTCGGTGGTCTCGGGCCACTCCCCCAGCCGGGGCGGCCTATGTCATGGTCAGACAGAGGAGAAAACGAGGGCCAAGCCGGTTGGTGGTCAGTTGCTGTTTATTCCATTCTCCCCACGTCCCCATTCCAGCCTCACTAAGCTCCCCATTCTAGTCTCACGCTGCCCCTCATTCCTTTCTCCTCCTGTCTCTTCCGCTCATCTCGCCGTGCTCCCTCTCGCAGCCTGGGCTCTCTCTCTCTCCTCGTGCCTGCTCCTGTATTCTTCTACATTCTTCTCCCTCTGTCCCCCTTGCTAGTCTCTCCAACTTGCTGCCTTGCTCTCTACCTCATCTCTTTCCAACTCTCCTGTCTTTCTCCAACTCCCTTGCACTGGGGGTAGATGCTACACCCAGTCCATTAGCAAAATTAACATAAAAAAGCCCTTCTTGACTGCCCATCAGGCTCAAGGGTGGAAACACCATCTATGGGTATCTATGGGTGTTCCTCTTCTCCTCAGTCTAATAACTTAATTAACATCTTAATTAACATCTTAATATTAGTTATTTTGTATGGACACAGTATCTATCACTGTATCACTGTCATCTCCTTGTTCATCCATTTGCTCGAGTGGATGTCAGTTATGTCTCTATTTGTCCCAGCTCTGAGATTTTATCAGCCTCTCTTTACTCATCCTTCCAAACAGTGCCATATTGGAGGCTCTTTTGAGGTCAGAGGAATGAGACCCGTTATTGTTACTTTATTTGGCATATCGAATATGCCATGGTGAGCTTGCCAGGCTCTGCCATGCCTGGGCACAGTAAGAGATACATTGAGGCTTGTAGGGCAGCTCTCCTGGGAATATCTTGCCACAGATTCAGACTACTGTCCTCAGGCCAGATTAATCTTTTCTAACCCTAACAGGGTCTGACTCTAGTTATTACTTTTTGGATCATGACAGAATTTGTAATGACAATGCTCTTAACTTACAGTTAAGCATTATGGCACTTTGACCAGGCCCATTTCGATGCCAGGGTAGCACACCACTTGCCCTGGTCCATCCAGTTCCTTGTTGGGACCCTGCTTTGGGGGTGCTAGGAAGTAAGGGCAAGTAAGGCTTAGGTCAGAGAACAGATGCCCAGGAAGTAAATATAATTGAGAGTCAATTAACTCTTAAATTACAAAAGCATAGCATTAACTGTCTTCTTGTATTCATGCAAAAAGGACATTGCTCTGAATTAACTATGCAAAGGACTTAAGGAGAAGAGAAAAGCAATATCTACAAGTCAACAGAGCACAAAGAAAGAAGTTACAAATAAATACAAAGGAATGGGAGCACTGTGATGGGAGTAACCCAATAAACCTAAGCTCCCTGTAGCAAGGTGGAAAGGACAAATCAATGTTATCCTAAAATTAACCATGTTGTTTCATCCAGTCACCCTTGGATTATTGTGGAGCCTGTTTTCTATATACCCAACAATCTTAATGGAACCCAGGAGGTTCCATTATGGTTCTTTTCCATTAGTTCTCATTATCTCTCTTTTTCTTGTTCTTTTTCTCTCTGGACTATTAACAGTTGTGCTGGTACATGGTTCTTCCTCAGAAACTGGTTCTTCCTTTGTGTTTTTTTTTTTTGTTCCTTTTTCTTTTTCACAGATGTTTCCTGTTTGAAGTAAAATAGTTTCATTGAAAGAAATTGACTTAGAGAAATGTGATGGGAGAGAGATAGGTGTTTAAAAGAGAACACAGACTTCTCTGGAGTTGGGAAAGCATAGAATGGCTTTTAGGAGAAGGTTATATATGATTTCTCAAAATCCTTGGCCTGGGGTTCTCTGCATGCATAAAAGTTAATCTAGGTGTTGTTACAGGGAAAAAGCTTTGAGCCCTAGACCCATCTCTTCATAATCTAATTGTAGCCTTTAGATTCCCCTGAAGCTTCCACTTTTTGAGGGATCGGCTTCTCTCGGGATGATACCTTTACATCTGGGTGGAGGCTCATCCTCTCCATCTCCGAAGAGCTCAGTGCTTGCATCTCAAAAGGGTGTGGTTCTCATGACTTTGGGTTACTTCGGGGCAGGCAATTTCTTTTTAGTTTCATTTATTTCCAAAAAAAATTCCCTTTTTCCAATATATCTACCTGCAACTTAAACAGAGTTCCTTGTTCTTTTTCTCATTGAGCTGTTTCTTTGATAGTGAAGGCAAGAGAATTCTCTAATATGTGAGCCTGCCATCAACCTGCCAGTTTGTTATTGTTAAAGTTTTTTGTTTTTTTTTTTTTGTATCTTGTCTCTTGATGTATGGAGCAGTAGTTTAACTAGACCTTCCTGTTACAAAAGCAACCTCCTCCCAGCTGTTAGAGTTCCCCCTGTACAGTAAATATTGTGTCAGAGAGAAGAATCTCAGTGATGGCAGATTATGCTCTCCTGCAAGAGTTTTTTTCCCTTTTCGGTTTTTGGGCCACACCCAGCAGTGCTCAGGGTTTATTTCTAGCTCTGTGCTCAGGGATCATTGCTGGGTTTGGGAGACCATATGTGGTACCAGGGATGGAACCCAGGTTGGCCTTATGCAAGGAAGGTGTCCCGTCCACTGTGCTATTGCTCTAGTTCTTGCAATATTTTAAAGGACAGAAACTAACATGTAGATAAACTGATAGATATGGCCTGAATGTGTCCAATTAATTGGATGTAGATAATTTTGCCATAAAATAGAAATGAATAAAAAGGAGGGAGAGTGACCCCCTTCCCTCCACAACAAAACACCAGCAGCCAAAAACCTCCAGAACTCAATCAACCACAACCTATCTCCCAAGATTAGACAAGCCTCATCCAAGAGTGAATCTGCTGAAAAACCCAGGTATGCAGTACTTGTGACTGAAATTACCAGGCTTACATGGAGTGAGGAATGGGAGACCTCCCCCATCTTCTTGTGCTTCCAGTAGTCTGGCAGTCAGACCCATGAACTGCCTCTGGTACCATATAAACTTATGAATGGCCATGATCCAGAGACTCACAAACAAATCTCTTGGAAGAGAGCAACAACAGAACATGCCATAGAGATGCCTCTGGACCCTAAAGTCACCATCTAGTTAAAAAAAAAATTAAAGTAGTCTCAGCTGTATAACTGTATTTAAAATTTTAGAATTCCTGGAGTGACATCTCATATTCTACACAACTGATGTATCAAGAGTAGCACACCACATTTGATAGGGTGTAAAGTAGAAGACAGCCAATCTTAGGAAGAAAAAAATAGTAATAATAATAATAATAATAATAATAATATACATATAAGCACACAAGACTCAACTTTTTAAAGAATTTAATTAATTTATTTTTTAATTAGTGAGTCACCTTGAGGGTACAGTTACAGATTTACACATTTTCGTGCTTATGTTTCCCTCTTACAATGTTCGAGAACCCGTTCCTCCACCAGAGTCCATTTTCCACCACCAATGAACCCAGTATCCCTCCCACCCCCCAATCTCAGCCCTCCCACCCCACCCCACCTCTGTGGCAGGGCATTCCAATTTGTTCTCTCTCACTCTTTCTCTCTCTTTTTGGGTGTTGTGGTTTGCAATAGGGGTATTGAGTGGCCATCATGTTCAGTACAAAACTCAACTTTTAACAACATGTTAGTGATCTCTTATATAAGGGATTAATGGCTCTAGGGTGAAATACAACAATATTCACACATTTTCCTCTAAGGAAACTTTTTTGGATCATTTTTAGCAGATTATAACAAGCAATAAAAAATAAATTATTTAGGTCCACTTTAGGGCCTGGGTTTGTGGGTCAGCTTGAAAACATTTGAAGTATGGTGGTGGGAAGGTGTAATGGTGGTGGGATTGGTGTTGGAGTATTAAATATAATAAATTATTGTGAACAGCTTTATCAAAACAAGATTAAAAAGGATTTAAAAAAGAGGAGCATTCAAAGGGACATTATGAAATACTAAAATTAACAAATTTAAAAGACATAAAATATTGAGCATGAATAAATTGCAAGGAAAAACCCCCCAGCTGTTCTAAAGTTTTTTATTTGTTTGGGCCCACAGCCAGTGATGCAATGAACCACTCCCATCTGTGTGCTTAGGCGGCAGTGCTGGGGAACCACATGAAGTGATAAGGATTAACTGGGATTAGCAGGATAAACCAAGTGCCTTAACTTCTACACTGTCTCTCAGCCCCCTAATATAGTTAAATGTGTGTATGAAGTCAGGGATGTAGCTCAGTAGCAGATAGCACGTTTCTCAGGCCTGAGGCCTGAGTTGGATCTTCTACACACAACACACAAATTAAATATATAACAATGCTACATTATGGACTGATCTTTTGTGGATCATACCTAACCACTTGTTAAAAGCAAACATTCTCCTTCATGAAAGTGCAGCAGGACTTAATTCCTAAACTAATAGTGTTTTAGCCCTTCCCACATATAAAATCTTCAACCAACCAATCTTGAGGCCAGACTAGCAGTTGTGGTGATCTGTTTGAGAGGACACCTCTGCTTCTTCTGAGGGCAAGTGGTTTTACCTGAATGATTTCTTCAATGATTATTTTCAGTGCCCAGGTGGTATTGAACCCAGGGCCTCACATAGGCAGGCATGCTCTCTACTTGCTGAGTGCCCTCACTTTGCCAGTCTGAAACTTCTTCTGTTCACCATCGTGTCCCTCACTCTACTAATATTAACCCTTGATTTTTGTGCAAGTTTGGGCAGTATTTTTCTATTTCTTTTCATCCAATAGGATGAGGCCTGACTCATGAATTATCAAATAAAACCACTTAGGGAAGGGTGCTGGAACATTGTATAATTGAAAACCAATTGTAAACAACTTTGTAACTGTTTCAATAAATTATAATGTATTATAAGTAGCACTGTAGCATTGAAATCCGGTTGTTCATTGATTTGCTCGAATGGGCACTAGTAACATCTCCATTGTGAGGTTTGTTGTTACTGTTTTTGACATATGGAATATGCCAGAGTAGCTTGTCAGGCTCTGCCATGCAGGCAGGATACTCTCTGTAGCTTGCCAGGCTCTCTGAGAGGGACATAGGAATCGAACCCGGGTCGGCTGTATGCAAGGCAAACGCCCCACCCGCTGTGCTATCACTCCAGTCCAATGTATTATAATAATAAATTACATAAATAGTAAATTATAAATAAATAATCAATTATAATATATTTACAGTGATTTGATAAATTAAAAAACACTTAGTACTATAAGTTTGTAACTTATTTATCTGTGTAGTGCTGGGGATTGAACCCAGGATCTCACGTTTGCAAAGCATGTTCTTTATCTGCTGAACCCCATTTGAGGCTCATGAATTTTTTGTTTGTTTATTTGTTTGTTTTTTGTTTGCTTCATTCTGGGCTACACCCAGTAGTGCTCAGGACTTACACTTTGCTCTGCATTCAGAGATCACTTCTGGTGGGGTCACAGGACCCTATGGAGTGTCAGGGATTGAACCCAGTTGATCACATGAAAGGCAACCTGCTATACTATTGCTCCAGCCCCATGATTTGTTTTTTTACACACACCTGTGTATAGTCAGGAGCAAAATTTGCCACCCCAAAATATGTCTCTGACTTAGGGAGCATTTCCTCAGAGGGACTCTATAAAAGCAGTGGAGGTTGCCTTTTTGCAAGAGACATTCACCCATTCACCCGCATGCAGACAAATCTTGGGCAGAGATACTACTCTTGGGTTGAGTGCAGGCTTGCATGTGAGACCCAGGTTGGATTCTCCAGCACCACTTAGTCCTCCTAGTATACCAATAGGGAGCAACCCCAGTAGAGTCAGGAGAAGCTCTGCCCCCCGCCCCGCCCCCCCAGCCTATTTGCTGTGGCCTAAAATCCAAAACAAAACTCACTTTTGTGAGTGAGGCTATGTCTTTAGTTCTATTCAAACTATAAACAGGAGATGGGAAATAGCTCAGAGTGTTGAGTCACATATGGAGCCTGTATTTGATCCTTGCTGCTACATGGTCTCTTGAATATCACCAGGAGAGATCCCCCGCTACAAGTTGAGAATAGATGGTATAGGGCTGAGCATTATCATTGGGTGTGACTCCAAAACTCAACTCTAAAATTAAACATATATATTTTTCTCTCTCTTCAGTGTTTAGGCCACACCAAATAGTACTGAGGGCTTACTTCTGACTGTACTCAGGAATCATTCCTGGCAGGCTCAGGGAGCCAGATTGGATGCCGGGGATTGAAACTGGGTCTGCCACATGCAAGGCAAATTCTCTACCTGCTGCACTATCTCTCTAGCCCCTTAAATCTATTTTTAATTAATTTTAATGTATTTTTATTTTGGGGTTACACTCAGAGGTGCTCAGGAATAACACCCTACTTAGTTTTGGGGATTACTTCCTGGCAATGCTCAGGAAATAAAGTAGTTCCAGACTTGAACTCCAGCAAGTACTGAATCCTCAGCCTGGTAAACAATCCAAGATTCCAAGGCTCATCAATGGAGCGGGCCTTAAGTTTGTCAATGGAAGCCTCAGGTTAAATTTGCATAATAGTCCTACTTTTTGTTTATGGATCCTTTGCTGGTAAATTCCCTTCATGAGTCTCTACCTTCCTGGCCTCCCCAAATATCTTTGGTCTTTAGCTGAAATTATTTACCTAATTTATTTATTTATTTATTTATTTATTTATTTTTGGCCACAACTAGCAATGCTCAGGGCTTAGTCCTGGCTCTGCACTCAGGCATTACTTCTGGCAGTGCTCTGGGGACCATATGGTATGCCAGGGATTGAACCTGAAATATACATATGCAAGGATGTTCTATCTCTCTTTCTCTGTCCTCTGAGCTAAAATTGTTTACAGGAGGTGAATTAAGCCCTTTGGGGAGTTCATTTGGTCTCTCCCACTTACACATTACTAATTTTTTTTGTTTTTTCTTTTCTCAACTTGTTTAACTTTGATTCAATTATTTGCCAACCTAGAAGAACCAAGAGAAACAGACAAAAGAAACAGGATAGATATTCTTCCTCACAACACTTCCAAATCTTTTGTTTATAAGATTTTTTTTTGTGCCTTTCAGTGATCAGACTTAGCCGCAAGTGTGAAATTGAAGCATGTAAAACTAGATCTCCAGATGACTATACTAAAAAGTGATGGCATGTCTCTTTGCAAAGTTGTTTTCTAATTCTAATTTCATGAAAGGAGACATGAACCAACAGACAACCAGTTAATCCTTTTTAGTTTTACAACACCAATTTGCCTGTTGGTCAATTAAGTATGAGCCCAAAATGCTATTGACCGAAGTCTGAAGGGTCCTGCACACATGAACTTCTTTCCCAGAGGAGTTGGGGTGTTCCTCCCTCTTGGTACATGGACATGCTCCCCAGCTAGAAGCTCTGAGTCTATGGCTGGGGTGATTTTAGTATCACTGTTTCACTGTATCACTGTCATCCTGTTGCTCATTGATTTGCTCGAGTGGGCACCAGTAACGTGTCCATTGTGAGGCTTATTGCTACTGTTTTTGGCATATCGAATATGCCACGGGGAGCTTGCCAGGCTCTGCAGTGCAGGCGAGATACTCTCGGTAGCTTGCTGGGCTCTCTGAGAGAGACGGAGTAATCGAAACCCGGTTGGCCGCATGCAAGGCAAACACCCCACCCACTGTGCTATGGCTGGAGCGATTTTAGTATAGCATGAATATTCATTACACACTCATGACTGGTTATTAACTCTGCTGCCCCTTCTTTGTGGTCTCCAGAGAATGGAGGAGCAAGGTTGAAAGTTTCCAGTCTCCAGTCTTGACTTTGGAAGTTTTGCTGGCCAGCCCCCACCCAGGAGCCCTCAAGAGTTGCCTCATCAGAACAAAAGAAGTTCCTAGCACCTAGGAAACAGCAAATGTTGGCGTACTACCTGGCTCTCATATTTATAAGAATTTTAGGAATTCTGTGTCCGACTCTGATACCACTTCCGAGACGTGTTTCTTTCTTTCTGTGTTCTGTGCCACACCCAGTAGTGCTGGGGGCTACTCCCAACTTTGTGCTCAGCACTCGCTCCTGGTGCTCAGTGGACTGTGTGGTGCTGAAGCTCAAACTCAGAGCTCCCGCATGCTCCGCCTGTGCTCCAGCCTTTAAGCAATCTCCCTGGTTCTATATTCCTTACTATTTCTCAAGGACTGTTTACAGTATCACGTGCTTGTATGTAGAGAAGCCCCGGGGCCTTGTGCAGTATTCCAGGCTTGTGACGGCAAGTTCTGCTTCCACTCCTAGGCCTGCAGGGCACAGGGGAGGGAGTGGTGGCTGGATCCCTGACACTAATGACAGAGTCACCTGGCATGAGCAGAAAACTGTCTTCGTCATCATCCCCCTGCGTCCCCCCTCCCAACTGGGAACCAGGAATCAATTTGTGTGCGTGCAGGGCATGACCTTTACCACTGAGCCACGTCCCTGGCAAGAGCACAGCCCTTGGAGCACGGAAGATGGTTTCCAACCTAGAGCATGCTGGAACCCCAGAGCTGCACGGTCACCTAACTGCCACCAAGAGCAACCCTCAAGCACTGAGCTCTGAACTGGAAACAGCCCCACCCTCAGCACTGCTGGGTGTAGCTCCAGCCTCCCTGCCACCTCCTCCTGCCCCCCCCTCCCCAAAAATAGAGCAGAAAATATTGAAGTGACTTACTCCACCTCCTGCCAGTTCCCACTCTCCCACCTCCACCCCAACCTCCTCAGCCGGTCAGCTGAACTCTACTGTTGCCAGAGGGCAAAGATCCTGTTGATGCTGCCCTGGGCACAGGGTATGATGGGGGAAGAATGTCAGGATCTGGAGGGCAAACTGAAGACATGGAGCACAACAGACACTCACATCCATAGGAGTCCCTCCTGTTCTCTCCACCTTGCACTCAGTATTGCACAGGCAAACCCTCTGAAGAGAATGATGGCCAATGATAAAAAGTTTCCTCTGACATCTTTCAACCATTCCACCATAGCTGTTGGGCTGCAATCGTGGGGGGTGTGGGGGGGTTCTAGCATGCTGAAGATTAGTGAACTGTGAGACCATAGAGGGAGATGCCTCAGGGAGACTGGATGGTGATGCAGGCAGGTGAGATGAAACACGGAGGGCTGTGGCGGAGTGGCAGTGTGTGGGCTCTGTCTCACTCGGCCTTGGAGCCAAGAGTTGGCTGCCCACTGCTGCAGAGCCTGTACTCAAGACACAAAGTGAGAGAAGAACAGATTCTACCATCAGGTTGGGGATGGGGCTTTTAGAGGACTGGTTGAAAGGTAACGTATAATAGGAAAGGGCAGGGACTGGAGAAATAATAGTACAGCAGGTAAGGTGCTTGCCTTGCATGCGGCTGACCAGGGTTTTATCCCCAGCATTCCATATGGTCCCCCAAGCACCACTAGGAGTAATTCCTGAGTGCAGAGCCAGAAGTAACCCCTGGGCATTGCTATGTGTTGACCCCAGAACAAAACAAAAATAGGAAAGGACAGTGGGGTGGGTCAGTGGGAGAGAAAGGGCGAGGCACAGGCATCTGACTGGCCTGAGTGGTGGAATGAGTCAGCAGGGCAAGGTGGTCCCTTCCTTGTGAAACTCTGAGGTAACATCGTCAGCAGCATTAGGATTCAGGTGGTCTGTGTGACAGCCTTCAGGGAGCTCTGGAGGGCCTGATGATTGTCCTTCCCCATCCATCCATGACCAGACCTAGTTTAGCATTAAACATCCCATGCATGAGCACATGTCGGTGTTAGCTGATAGGCCAGAGACCAAAGGGGTTAAGAGGGCATTGGAAGCTTATAGAAGGAGAAGCAGTTGGAGTCTCTAAGGCTTGCTCACTTACAGTTCCCCACGGTTAACATCTCCATTAATTAATTTTTTTTTTTACTTTTTTCCCCACATTGATTTCTATGGCTTCATAGAAGTTTCCCCTCTCCCCTGCTGAACAGGGGTGTTGCAAGCATTCTCAGTGGACGAGACTAATATAATGGAAGAAACAAAACTCTGCTGCCTTTTCACAAGGGGGTCTAGTATAAGAGGGGGGAAAATGATAAACTTTTCCTAGTATTTTCTGTTCTTTTCCCTTCATGTGTAGCACAGGTCAGAATCCTAGCTACGTAAAGAGGGCTGACATTGAGCTGGCTAACCTCATGTGCCAGAGACATGCTAAGGCTCCTGTCTTGCAAGTGGCTGGGCTCGGTTCAGTGCTCAGCACTGCATAGGGTCATCTGAGCACTGCCAGTATCACTCCTGAGCACAGAGCCAGGAATAAATAGCCCTGAGTACTACCGGGTGTGGCCCCAAACCAACAACAAACAGATGACTAGCTTCGATAAGCCTTTTAACATGGGCTCAGTCCGGCAGGTGCACAGGAGAACAGTGATGACCCAGAGTCTGTTGCCGCCAGGGTTTTGTGGTCTGATTTTATCAATGCTGCTGTCGGCCAGAGAGAGAGGATTTATAGAACAGTAAGAAGAATTAATAATTGAGCGACCTCTCCTTGCCTGGCAGAATGGTGTGAGGACTGATTACCTTGTTGGGTCTCTTTCACTACCAGGAACTTGTCCCTCTGATGCTCTGGATGATGCATCAAAGCTTCAGCCATGGATGATGACTTAGTCTTTAGGAGGGCAAGGGTTTCCAAGGGTATATTGATCTTCCTTTTTTCTGGCAGTCCACAGTCCGCCGTGGAGGACAGAGGCCAGAAAGTCACTTTTTGCAGGTATGTTAACCTTTTTACCTTGAGATAGCTCCTGAGCCCAGCAAAGAGCTCTCAGTTCTGCATTCTGGGCGGAGGTCCTAATAGGAAGGGCTCTGCCTTGATGGGCTCTCCCGGTGTCCCACTGCACATGCAGCTCACCATCACTGTCATCCTCCCATGAAGCTGCTGCCATCTGTGAGCAAGCCCCACTCGGGGTTAGGCAGGGCCTGGTCAGACAAGTTCGAGCTGCTCTAGTGGACAGTGTTCACGATTTCACTGCAGTTAGGTGTTGGGGCAAACACCACTTCTCTTTCTTCCTTCACTGGCAGCAGGGCCACTGTATTTTAAGCTGTGGGGGCTCTTAAGACCAATTTAGTATTTTCCCATTGGGAACCAGCTGTTTCCTTCCTCCCTTAGTGAGCCAGTGCCTACCTTTCAACAAGTGTTGAAAGCACTTGGTGAGGCACAGACACCGTGGCTATTTGTCTCTTGGAGAGACTCACATGCCGCAGTCATTGCAAGGAAACAGGGCAGCCCTTTGTAGTTCATTACAGTGAAATTTATGCTTATGAAACGCAAAGGACTTAAGGGCTGGACACAAAACTAAAGCCTGCAAGCTCCTCTGGAAAGGAGCTGATAAGAAAGGAAAGAATGTTCCACTTACTTATTCTGCCCTTCCCTGAAAAACTAAACAAGGAAGATAGCATGTAGGCAGTCTATTATCACCAGAAATCAGATTTACAGAACAGATACAGTAGAATATGTATCAGAGGACCGGGCTAAAACAAAGCAACTTACTGACCACCTTGGGGCTTATCCAGACAGGTGTCTTGTCTGAGAATAGACTTTTTGGGTTAGGGAAGTAACTGAGGAGTAGAATGCTTGCATGTGTGAGGCCGGGAGGGAACACTGGGCATGGGGTAAAATACATATATACATATATATGTGTGTGTGTGTTAATATACTTACATTCACATACAAATACATACATTTTTTTTATTATTTTTTTTTCTTTTTTGGGTCACACCCGGCGATGCACAGGGGTCACTCCTGGCTCTGCACTCAGGAATTACCCCTGGCGGTGCTCAGGGGACCATATGGGATGCTGGGAATTGAACCTGGGTTGGCCGCGTGCAAGGCAAATGCCCTACCCGCTGTGCTATCGCTCCAGCCCCCAAATACATACATTTTATATATATACTCATGTATACATGTATATTTACACACATACACACATATATGACACTTCCCTGTTCTTTTCCTCAATAAGCTGCTCTTCTTTTTGGTGGTGATAGTAGGCACAGCTCGCAGCGCTTGCTCCTGACTATGTGCTCGGGACCACTCCTGGAGGGGCTTGGGGAAACTTATGTGGCATCAACATGGAATCCGGGTCATCTGTGTGCAAGGCAAGCACCCTACTCCATGTAGTGTCTTCTGCTCCATCAAAGGCATTTTCTAAACAGTTCATAGTGGGACTGGTTATTAGTAGATCACCTATATATTCCTTTTGTTTTTTTAAAAAAATTATCATTGGACCAGAGAGCTAGTACAGTGATGAGGTCTTAAACACACCTGACCCAAGTTCACTATCTGGTACCATGTAATGGTCCCCTGAGCCACTCCAGAAGAAAGCCTTAAAAATAATTCAACTATAGGGAGAGGGTTGGCCACACTTGGCTGTGTTCAGAATATACTCCAGGATATTTGTGAAAGTCACTCCCCGGGGTGGTCAGTAGTTCATAGATGGTGCCAGGGTCAAACCAGTTTTAGCTACATCACTGTTACTGTCACTGTCATCCTGTTGCTCATGGATTGCTTGAGCAGGCGCCAGTAACGTCTCCATTCATCCCTGTTGCTAGGGTAGCCCAATAGCATCTGCTCACTCCAGGAACATGGAAAGAACATTATTATTACTGTTTTTGGCATATTGAATACGACATGGGTAGCTTGCCAGGCTCTGCTGTGTTTAGCTACATACAGGACAATAAATTGCCTTGCCCCCTGTACCGTATCTCTTTGGCCTCATTTCCCACCCTGGATCTTTTAGGACCTTTGATCTTTATTGAGGACACCACTGAAAATGGTTGAGCAGTGTTTCAAACCTTGAAGGGCAGCCCAGCAGTGCTATGAGGTGGCCTTTGTTTCCAGCACCTGGCCTTTCATGGCCAATAAAGCCTGCATCTTTCCTCCTCTAGGTGTACAAAAGAGTCTTTTAAAGGTAGTATAGAGAACCAGAGTCCCCCGGAACAGCTGTCATATCTTGGTTGGGTAGAGTAGGATGGTCATCCTAAGCTACTTCACTCATCACCCTTAAATCCTGTATAGAACAGGCCTGGGGTGTGGCTCAGTGGCAGAGTTCACTGCCTTGCAGATGTGAGGGTTTGATTCGCAGCACTGTCAACAACCAACAGTCAACAACCAACACACACACAAATTCTGTTCAAACCAATAATCTGAATATGATTTCTTCATGGGAAATGTGGATATGCTGTGTATTACATATATGGGGGTTGGTGTGGTGAAGTTGGTTTATATTCCAAGAAAGGTGTTTGCCTTTAAGAGCAGTCTTTGGGGAAGGCTTACTACTGTCTTTCTTGGGAGGGGGGGCCTTTTGGGTCACATCCAGTGATGCACAGGGGTTACTGCTGGCTTTGTTCTCAGGAATTACTTCTGGCTGTGCTCAGGGGACCATATGGGATATTGAGAATCGAAACCGGGTCAGCCGCGTGCAAGTCAAACGCCCTACCTGCTGTGCTATTGCTCCAGCCCTTACTACTATCTTTTAGTCCTGTGATTACTGGTTGCATCTCCCTAGACTTTCATTGGTCCCACTAGCCCAAAATGACCCTTGCACCCTCCTGTAGGTCTTTGCAGGAAGAATTTCTCTTGGCTTTTCAATCTGAGTCAGTCACATTTGTAAACACAGTCCAGTGGAACCTGTGGATGGAGCTGTTGCCTTTCAGGAGGGAATGGCACATAAGTGTTTAGCTTATTGAGCAAATTGCATCTGACAGTGGAAGAGGACACTGTAGTATTGCAAAAAGCAGAGCTAGTAATGAATGTGTCTTCCCCCACACCTTGGCCCCCACCTCTGCTGTTTGATGGTAAAAGTTGTAAAAAGACTTTTGTTGTAGCCTCCTGGGGACTGGTACTGCCTATTGAGAAGTGAATCATTTGGTTCTCTGCTGTCAAATGTATCTGGGACTCCTGTGGGGAAATTAAAACTGACCTGAGAGATCAGAGGGGGTTCCTGGGCTTCCCTATTCATCATTTAAGTTGAGATTTTTTTGGAGGTGGGTTAGGGAGATACTGGGCCACACCTGATGATGCCCAGGGTCTTGACTCTGTGTTCAGGAATCACTCTTGGTAGAGTTCAGGGAACCAAATGTAGTGCCCAGATCGAACCCGGGTTTGCAAATGCCATACTCTCTGCATTATCTCCCATGCCTGGTATTCTTAAAAAAATAGAAGAAGAAGAAGAAGAAGAAAAAGAAGAAAAGAAAAGAAACTCCCTGTTTGCTTATTTGTTTGTGGTGCTAGGAATCAAACTCAGGATCTCATACATGGTGAGCTATAACCCTCCCCCCTGAATTGGGATGCTGCCTCTTTAACTTTCCCCCAGTTTCTTTTACTTTTTCTCTCTCTTTTCCTTTTCTCCCTTTCTGCTTGGGGACTTCATTCATCCAGTGTCCTTCCCTGCAGTGATTGCATTGGTCCTTCCCTAAGAACCCTCTCATCCCTGTTTTCCTCAATCCTTTGTCCTGCCCTTCCATTAGGATTGCAGTTGATCTTGGTCCTGTCTCTTGCCGAACACTGTGTACCTTACAGGCTAGCAGTTCGAGTGGGCTCCTTCTAAGGGGCTCTACTACCAGATTAATTTTTCTCTAAATGTCAGGGGCCCTTTGTCTAAGGAAAATCACATTTACTATCCTAATATTTTCTCAAACTTCTGGGTGAACATCAGTGTAGGTCTGATACACCTGATAAATTCTTTTTTTGTTTTAGGGCCACAGGCAGCAGTGTTCAGGGGCTACTCCCAGGATAGTGCTCAGGGCTCTGTGCAGTCCTAGGGATGGAACCTTGGTCTTCCACATGCAAGCCATACTCCAGCCCTTTGAGTCTTCTTTTTAGTGCAAACTGCACTTCTAATGATCTATGATTCATTTCTTCACATTTGGGTTCCAGTTAGGATTTACTAGATGGATAACTCCCATGGAGTTTGGGGCTCTTGGGGTTGTCCTCATAGAAGCTTTTTATTGGTTTGTTTTTGACGCCACACCGGCTGTGCTCAGGGCTTAATTTTTGGCTCTGCACTCAGGGATCACTCCTGGCAGACTTAGGGTCCATATGGGTGCTGGAGATTGAACCCATGTCTGGCGCGTGCAAGGTAAGCACCATACTTGATGTACTATATCTCTGGCTTCCTGAGAGAAGTCTTGTTCCTCCTCACTAGCTTTGTTGATAATTAAACTTCCTCATGCGCTTTACTAATAACTAATCTCTCATAGGTGGTCAATGAAATATTCAGCAGACCTTTACTCAGCTTGATTTGAGATGGCAAAATTAGAGCTAAATATTTCAATCATTCTTGAGGGTCTTCCAATATGTCAACTTTACGTTTTCAGTAAAATAAGTGACAGGACCAGGTAGTTCAGCAGGTAAAGTGCTTGCCTTGCATGTGGCCAAACAGGATTTAAACCCTGTTACTCTATATGGTCCCTATATGCCCTCCAGGAGTGATCCCTGAGCACACTCCCTGGAGTAGGCTGTAAGCACTATGGGTGTGTCCCCCAAACAAAAAGCAAATAAACAAACAAGAAAAAACCCAAAAGTCAGAGAAGAATGAGCTCTGGTACTAAGAATATCTGGCTGAGGGGCTGGAGCGATAGCACAGCGGGTAGGGCGTTTGCCTTGCACACAGCCAACCTGGGTTCGATTCCCAGCATCCCATATGGTACCCTTGAGAGCACCTCCTGTGCATCGCCAGGTGTGAATCAAAAAGAAAAAAAAAAGAGTACCTGGCTGATTGTCCTAGTCATTTAGTCCTTTCCTAGATAAGAGCTGCCGGTATATCCAGCCCCGCTTTTGTAAGGTACAGATGAGGTAAGGTATTGGGAAGGGGAAAGCATTCCAAGGCACCTCTGAAATTGTGGAGGGCTTCTACCCACTCCCTGAGCTGGTGGGACTATTCCTTGGGGGTGGAAGAGCTAGGGTTGATGAAAATAGATTAAAATGCTCTAAGATTTGTCTTCTCTTTTTTCATTCTGGGTTTTATTATTAAGGAGAGAGATAACTTTGCTTTCTATCTCCCCATTAAGAAAGATAACTTTTGAGAGGAATCTTTGTTATGCATAAAAGTTAATGAGAGTTATTTCCCCTCATTGACCAGATCTTAAACAAAACAACTTCAGTTGTAAAGAGTAGTAATATAGAGACCCACCCATCCAGGAGCCATCCTCCCCCAAATTCTAGGCACCACCTTTCCCCAAATTCTAGTACATATAGGGGTCAGACAAGATTATAAACAACCATTTCTTCTCCCCCCACCCCCAGCCTTTCCCTCTCCTCCTCCTTTCTCTCCTCTTCATCCTCCTCATTCTATTTCTTTGGGCCATACCTGGAAGCTCTTGGGTGCCACTTCTGAGAAGGTGTTTGTGGCACCATTTGGTACCAGGGATTGAATCTGGGTCTCCCACCTACAAAGCATGTGCTCCAGTTCTTTGAGCTCTTCTCCCAGCTCTCAGATAGGCATACTCTCTATTAGGCATACCCTCGCTGAGTGCATCAACCAGAGTTGTGTGTCTATGACTCAAAAAGGAATTGAGAAAATGAGTAGCATCTAAAACAAAACCAAATCCCAAAGAATTAAAAAAAAATTATTAGTGAATTACCGTGAGGCACAGTTACAGACTTAAAAACTTTTGTGCTTGCATTTCAGTCATACAATGGTCAAGTGCCCATCCCTCCACCGGTTCCCATTTTCCACCACCAATGGTCCCAGCATCTCTCCCACCCCCCCACCCCAGACTCCCCCCACCCCACCCCATCTCTGTGGCAGGGAATTTCCTTTTGCTCTCTCTCTCTCTCCTTTTGGGTGTTGTGGTTTGCAGTAGAGGAATATAAAGTAACAGAATGGGATACTAATACCCAAGAACAGTAGAGATAAGTACCAGGAGGATTACTCCACAGCTTAGAAGCCGGCCTCGCACGCTGTGGGAAAAGGCAGCTCAGATAGAGAAGGTACCACCAAGTAAAGGGTGCTAGGAGGGCTCGTTTGGGATGGGAGATGCGGGCTGAAAGTAGGCTATAGACCATACATGATGGCCACTTAATACCTCTACTGCAAACCAAATCCTAAAGAATTTTTTCCAATCACATACCTACTAGTATACAACTGATCTAAGGATCTCAAACAGCTAATAAGCCCAAATCAAAGACCCAAGGATTCTGATTGTGTGCACCTAGGGCTACCTAGTCTTGGATTCTGATTGTCTGAAGCTGGGGCCAACTAGTCATAAGCTCCTTCCAAACCGAACTCCAAATTCTCCATCACCAGGGAACACAGAGCAGCCGGAATGTGAGGAGCAAAAAAGGGGATTCCCCAGGACCAGTGGGATTTGGCAGCTACTGAGAGATCCCAAATATCTCCCATGAGATCAGCTAACTGAAAAGAGAGAGGCTAGCACATGCCAAATACTTTTGTGCTTCTAAAAATGTGATCTGGTGGAGCTGGAGCCATAGCACAGCGAGTAGGGTGTTTGCCTTGCTTGCGGCAGACCCAGGTTCGAATCCCAGCATCCCATATGGTCCCTTGAGCACCACCAGGAGTAATTCCTGAGTGCAGAGCCAGGAGTAACCCCTGTGCATTGCCGGGTGTGACCCAAAAACCAAAAAAAATATGTGATCTGGTAAGCCCTGGGTCTAGCCCCAAAGGTTGGGAACCAAGAGGACTGAGTCCCTTGGGGCACACAACCACTGCTGACTGTTCACCAAATCTAGTTACCAACACTGAGGTGTGATTGCTCATCACTGGAAAAACCAATACTCAGAGACAAGAGATGATGCTAGAAAAACAGGCTTATGGACTGAAGGGCTGTAGCTCAATTGGCTGAGGGCATGCTTCGCTTGCAGTGGTCAGTCTGGGCTTGAGCCCTACCTAGCACATGTGTTCTTCTAAGGATTGCTAGAAGTCACACCTCAAGCACAGGGGCCAGGAATAGTCCTTCAACTCTGACAGATGTGATCCCCAAAATACAAAAAGCCAAATCAAACAAAATCAAACAGGTTATTGAGCAACCTGAGAGTCAGAAACCTGAGATGGTGAACATATTCAAATAATCCCCATCTTTTTTTATTGCCAAATATGCATCAAGTTCTTATTTTAAATTTTTATTTATTTATTTTTATTAGTGAATCACCGTGGTGTACAGTTACAAACTTACGAACTTCCGTGTTTGCATTACAGTCATACAATGATTGTTTACTCATCCCTCCACCAGTGCCCATTCTCCACCAGTAATATTCCCAGCATCCCTCCCACCACCTCCACCCCATCCCCTTCCACCCCACCCTGCCTCAGTGGCAGGACATTCCCTTTAATTCTCTCTCCTTTTGAAATAACCCCCATCTTACACTCAGGTTGGCGATGGTGTTATAGAGGGCTGGTCAGCAAAGTATGTTAAAGTAGAAAGTGGTTGGGATTGAAGACCTAGTACAGCACAAAGAGTGCTTGCCTTGACCTGAGCTTATCCCCTGGAGCCCCATATGGTTCCCTGAGCCTATCAGGAGTGATCCTCAAGCACAAAGCCAGAAGTAAGTCCTAAGAACCACCAGGTATGGCTCCAAATCAACACAAAACAAAGCAAAATAGGAAAAAGCAGTGGGTCAGTGGGGTGGGTCAGTGGGAGAGAAAGGGCGAGGCACAGGCATCTGACTGGCCTGAGTGGTGGAATGAGTCAGCAGGGCAAGGTGGTCCCTTCCTTGTGAAACTCTGAGGTAACATCGTCAGCAGCATTAGGATTCAGGTGGTCTGTGTGACAGCCTTCAGGGAGTTCTGGAGGGCCTGGTGATTGTCCTTCCCCATCCATCCATGACCAGACCTAGTATAGCATTAAACAACCCATACATAAGCACATGTCGGTATTAGCAGACAGGCCAGAGACCAAGGGCAGGGCAGGAGATGAGAGGGTATTGGAAGCTTATGGAAGGAGAAGCAGTTGGAGTCTCTAAGGCTTGCTCACTTACAGCTCCCCACTGTGCACATCTTCACTGATTTCTATGGCATCAAGTGTAGCCTCTTCCCTGCTGAATCTGGGTGTTGTAGATATTCTCAAGGGAGGAGACTGATGTGATGCAGCTAGATGGGTGGCAAAAATTATCTTCAGAGCGATCACCATGAGTCTACCCTTTGTGGAATAAAATCTATAACTTGATTGCCGTTGATAAAATTTGAACTTTAAAGTGAACATTCAAATGTACGGAATCTTGTATTCACTGTAAACTAGATTCTTAATACATAAAGAAAAATTGATGAGATGGGTAATAATATTAACAAGTGATTAAAAATGTATCAGTTTGGGGGCTGAGATAGTACAGGGGTTGAGCTCTTGATCCCTGGCACCACACGGTCCATGGGGCACAGCAGGAATCACTCTTGAGCACACTCCTGAGCACAGAGCCAGGAATAGGTCCTGAGCACCACCAAAATGGAGAGAGACAGAGAGAGAAAGAGAGAGAGAAAGAGAGAGAGAACTCTCAAACTCTCTCCAAAAATATCTAAAATGTGTCAACTCTTGGAAAATTCATCGCACTCAAGAACTATTACTTTCCAAATTAATAAATGTTGTTTAAATTCATGCATGAGTATACAGTTGATTCAAAGTACAAAATAGATGAATTTTTTTTTTTTTTTGCTGTTTGGGTCACACCCGGTGATGCTCAGGGGTTACTCCTGGCTCTGCACTCAGGATTACTCCTGGCGGTGCTCAGGGGACCATATGGGAAGCTGAGAATCAAACCCGGGTCGGCCGCGTGCAAGGCAAACGCCCTATCCACTGTGCTATCACTCCAGCCCCAAGATGGATGTTTTTTAATGTAAGGGACTGTGTCAAACTCACTGCAATGGTTTCAGAGTCCACATGAATTACCTGTAAGAAGAGGACGATTTGCTGAACTTGGGTGCAGTGTGGGAAGATGTCCAAGTTCTAGATGCACATTTATCAGCGCCTCAGCTGACCTGAAGAGGGAGTCCAGAAAGCAGGGCTTTATTCTGTCTGCATTGGGTGCTCTCCGGAAGCAGGTGCCATTCTATGGCTAGCGTCTTAAAAACCTTGTTGTAGGAAGGTGTAGTGGCTTGAATGAGAGCCTATCAAACTGATATGTCTCTTCCTTAGCCCAGAATCTGTGAATGTTAGCTTATTTGAGAAAATAAAAGGGTCTTTGCACATGTAACAAAGTTGAAAGGGCCCAGAAGATATTATCTGAGGGGGCACTAAATCCATGACCTTCCAGAGAAAGGCAGACACAGATGAGAAAGCCACGGGCAGAAGCCGCAGCCCCTGAGTGAGGAGGTCCCCAGCCCAGGAATGTGGGAACGCCCCTGAGCTGACAGAGGCAAGAAAGAATCCTCTAGAGCCTGTGAAGGAGAAACAGCACTACAGACACCGACCTCTGACTTCTGATACCTGAACTGTGGGAGAATAATATTTTTCTTCACATTTCCATTTTTGGGGCTTGGGGGCATGGGGTAGAGGGTTGTGCTCAGGGAATCATATGCAGTTTGGGGGATCAAACTTGAGTCAGCTGCATTCCTGAAATATAAGACAATGCCATTTGTTCATGAATTTAAAAATTATCTTCGGATAGTACCACCACATAAGGCACTTTCCTTGCATGTGGAGAGACATGATTAAATCCCCAGAATCTCAAATGGCCCCCGTGTCCCGTCAGCAGTGATCCTTGAGCACGGTCAGGAGTAAGCCAGGAGTACTGCCGGGTGTGGCACCATGCTCTCTTCCCCAAATGTATTTTCTCACTACGAGTGATGTCTAGTCGAATAAACCATCCCATGAGGGCAATGTATTCTCCATGACAATTTTTTATTGTTTCTAAAATAAGTTGGATGGACATCTTTCAGAGAAGCTGAGATTGCAGGACTTCCAAAAATTCAACTTTAAACGCACACACACACACACACACACACACACACACACACACACACACACACACACACACACATCCTTAGAATTGGGTATAGCATTTGGTTATGTCTCCCTCTAGTGGTGATTATGGCAAATTATCAAAAATAGAAATAATTCAAAAGTGAATTCAAAAATCTCAACCCAAAAGTCTGAGGTTAGTAGCTTTCATAATACCGTAAGTTCTGTTTTAGGATCAGGTCTACACAACATCCAGATAGGCATGTGGATACTTATTGTTTGAATCACATTGATGCGTTTTGTGACTCTGAAAAGTCTGTATCAGGGCGGTGACATTAGTCAATAGGCTGTGTGTCAGGCATCTAAGGACTAGGTAGGCAGCATACGGTAAATTAGATTCCTGCCTCCAGGGGCTTCTCTCCCAGTGAAGGGAAATGAACAATAAACAGTCAGTAAAGAATTAAAGCTTCATCTGTGATGAATGCCTGTAGGAAGTGGACAGAGCCTGACAGTGAAGAGGTGACCTGCTTTGGATGGGGTGGTCAGGAAGATTCCTTTAAGGAGATGACAGTGACAGGGTTATGAGGAAAGGCATAAGAATATTCTCCGATGGGGCTGGAGCGGTAGCACAGCTGGTAGGGCGTTTGCCTTGCACGCGGCCCATCCGGGTTCGATTCCCAGCATCCCATATGGTCCCCTGAGCACCACCAGGGGTAATTCCTGAGTGCAGAGCCAGGAATAAGCCCTGTGCATCGCCAGGTGTGACACAAAAAGAAAAAAAAAGAAAAAAGAAAGATGTTCTTGGCAGAGAAACAAGTGAAAAAGCCCAGAAATGGTAAAGAGTCTGACCCTCTGGAATTGCTACCAGAAGAGGGGCTCAGTGAGAACAAAATCAGCAAGTGGCCATTAGCCAAGCATGGGAAGTGGTTAGATACATGGCCGGGCTCCTTGGAGGCCATGAGGAACCTCAAAAGTTATGACAAGTTCACTTGTGACATTCTTCATCTTATCAATATGTCACAGTTATTTAAAAATATGTTTTGTTGAAATAATCTGTATCTATACCTCATTTTAAAGAAATGAAACTATTTTAAAATGTGAATTTGATTTCAGATAAACTGATTTTATTTGTTGGCTCATCAGACCATAGATTTCCTTCGCAATAATTATTCTGTGTGTTAATTGAAGCAGTATATTGAATTAGGCACAGAAAAAATGCTTTGTTGAAACACATTTTCTCATCCATAGGCCATCTCTTCATCCATAGGACAGCATTCTTCTGTGGAGAAAATGGAGGGAACTTATTCTCTGTTCAATAAGACAACTATTTAGATTCTTTGAAAGTCATCACCCCCAAAGAAGACTTACCACAATGAGCTTCTGCATTGTGACAATATTTTTGAAAAAAGTAGCAATAGAACCTTGCTGAGTGAAATAAG
This sequence comes from Sorex araneus, assembly GCF_027595985.1. NCBI lineage: Eukaryota > Metazoa > Chordata > Mammalia > Eulipotyphla > Soricidae > Sorex > Sorex araneus. Next base: position 323,939,822 of record NC_073313.1, on the reverse strand, counting down.
TCAGAGGAGAAGGATAGATGCAGAATAACTTCACTCACTTGTGGGATATAAAAAAAAACATAGTATGTTACTAATACCCAAGGACAGTAGAAACAAGGGTCAGTCCATGGCTGAAGCCTGCCTCAAGGGCTGGGGGAGAGAGCTGTTGGGATAGAGAAGGAACCATTAGGACAATGATGGTTGGAAGGGCTCACTCTGGATGAGAGATGTGTGCTGAAAGTGAGTAAAGGACCAACATGATGGCCTCTCAGTATCAGTATTGGAAACCATAATGCCCAAAAGTACAGAGAGCGGAGACAGAGACAGACAGAGATAGGAGAAAGAGATGGGGGGGAGAGAGAGAGAGAGAGAGAGAGAGAGAGAGAGAGAGAGAGAGAGAGAGAGAGAGAGAGAGAGAGAGAGAGAGGAGAAGTGCCTGCCATAGAGGTAGACTGGGGGGGTCAGGAACAAGGGGTGACAGGGGAATACTGGGGATATTGGTGCTGAAAAATGTACACTGGTGGAGAAATGGGTGTTGGAAAATTGTATGACTGAAACCCCATCACAAAAACTTTGTAACTATCTCAAGGTGATTCAATAAAAATTTGAAAAAGAAAGAAACAATGTCTAACCTCTACTTTGTCATAGAATTTTGTACTTTTATCCCCATGTGGGATAGGGTGCACCTGGCAGTGCTCAAAGCATCCTCCTGGCTCTGTGCTCAGGAATCACTACTGGTCGTGCTCAGGGGATCAGAGGCTATGGACTTATGTCCTTACCCTAGAATTGAACCTGTGTCAACCACATTCAGGGCAAGTGCTTTACCTACTGTATTATCTCTCCAGTTCTGCTAAGAAATTCTAGCGGTGAATTTTAAAAAAATGTAAAGCTCTAGGAAAAGTAGTCATCCTTCTATTGGATCTAAAGAATTGTTACTTTAGATGTAGTATGAGAAATGAGGAAGACAAAGGCAACAGTGTTAATGCATGAAAGGAAATGTTGAGGGTCACTCCTTGGTTGGCCAGGGTGGGGCCCCCACACAGTGATGTGCAGATACCCTCAGTTGTGCAGTGGCCACTGCTCACGTCAGCACCCCTCTTGCTGGAGAAGCAGTGCTGGAACAGGATGTTGGGAAAGCTCAGTCATCAGCTAATGTGGGGTGTGGGAATGTGTGAGTTTTCCAGCTAGAAAATACAATTCCCCTGCTCCAACATAGAGACAGCAATAGAGAAGTCAATAGCTTAGAAAAATTAGATCACAAAAAATTGGACCGGTGGGTGTGGCTCACAGTAATATCCCTGCCTTGTAGTCCTAGGTTTGGTCCCTGGTATGCCCCACTTCCCCTCAACCCCACCCCCCAAAATAGGTGAATTTTTAGTAAAGTGGAAAAGCATGCTAAGCTTTCATCTAGAATGCAATATTAAAGAAAAATATAATCAATCAGTTAAGTAATGTAAAAGAATGGGGCTAGGGATATAGCTCAAACATACATGTTTGGCACATGGGAACCCCAGGTTCGACCCCCAACATTGCTGAGGCCCCTGGACACCAAACCAGAAACAGCCCCTGTGTGAGTCCAATCCCCCCACCTCCCACTATAAATGAAACAGTTTGAAGACTTCAGGCACATTTAAGTTCTAACAGAGCTGAAACACCAAAAGGTTTAGTGATTTACCCGTTACTGACAGGGAGAAGCTCTCTGCAATGAGGGCAGTGGCAAAGCATAACCAAATGTTTAAATATATCTCATCAACAAGAAAAAGAGCAAAGAACAGGAGAAAACTTAATATCCAGTAGAGACACGAAAAGAGAATCCTTTGCTCATCAAGGAAAGACAAGAGGAAAAAAATATGATGCAAATGAAAGATCAAAATGACACCGAGGTATTAGACCAAACCTACTGCTGTGGGAATCTGAGCCGATTCAGCTGCTTTAGAAACAGTTTGTCGATACCTAGTAGAGTTGAAAGTGTGCACAGCTTGGGGCGCGGTAATTCCTCTCAGAGCACGCAGCCGAGTCTGCTTATGTGGATCCGTCCCGTGATGTGAGGATTTGCAGGCTCCTAAAGAGTACTGATCCTGAAGGGAAGCCTCAGCTCCGCGGACTCCTCCCCCTGCGGCTCTGTGGGCGTTGCTTGGGGAGCAACTTCCTTCTCCATACTCCCCCACTTCGTTTGGGGGCCACACCCAGAGGTGCTCAGGGCTAACTCCGGGCTCTGTATTCAGAGATCATTCCTAGACGTGCTCAGGGGACCATTTGGAGGTTCTGAGGATCAAACCAGGGTGGGCCACCTGCAGCCCCTGTATTAACTTTCTGCCGCCAATCCAATAACTTCTTTCCCATCTCCCTTCATAGCCACCTTCTTCCATCCTTTCGGAAGAGAACAACGATGTGCTCCTCCTTCACGTTGCACTGGTCAGGACTGCTGAGGGCCCCTACCTGCTTCTTCAGTAGCACCGTTTCCCCCTTGACTAAATATACAAAGTAGTGCCACACTGGATATGAAATTGTATTTGAATGTTATATATAAAATATTTCCAAAATCATGTACTAGAAGACATATTCACAAACATACTTGCTAAAAGAAAAATGATGCCTTTTACCCTGCTCCTGGCTTTAGAAATCTCCTTTACCGCAGCTACAACCTATACTGCCTTATCATAATTAAGCAATGAGAAGCAGCATATGTATTTACTCACTTATTTCATAATTTTAAAAATGTATTTGTGTGAGGGCGCCACAGCTAGCAGTGTAGTGGGGTGCTCAAACTGGGAGTGCTGGTGATCCACCAGGTACACACACACTCTAGGGTGCTTGGGTGTCACACCCTATTCACACACAAGGCATGTCCTCTACCCCTGCAGTCATAGCCCCAGCCCTGTAATAATTTGTTATGGATTTATTTATTATAGTAGATTACTTTATTAGAGCCACATAATTTTTATCTTGACTTTATGACTTTCATTAACTCATGTTAAAGATGCATTCCATAAATTATTTCTGAGAGTAGTTTAATTTATGATGTTCTATAAAACATATTTACTGCTTTCACTTTAGGGCCAGAGAGAAAGCCCAAAGGCCTAGAGACACTGCTTTTCATGCAGGAGGCCCATGTTCTATTCCTAGGCCCATACAGTCTCCCAAGCGCTGCTGAGAACGACCTACAAGCACCATCGGGTGTGGCTTCCCCAAATGAAATAACTCAAGGCTGGAGAAATAGTACAGCAGATAATGCGCTTGGATTGCACGCAGCTGACCTGGGTTCAGTTCCCGGTATCCCTGTGGTCCCACAAAAAGCACTGTCAGGAGTGATTCCTGAGTGCGGAGCCAGGAGTAACCTCTGAGCTTGCTGGGCATGGCCCCCAAGCCAAAACCAACAACAACAACAACAAACCGACACTACAACAAATACAACAAAACAACAGCAACAAAAATAACACCTTTACTCTACTCATTTTAAAACTAAGTTTTCCGTTTTCCATTTTGGGCCACATCCAGCGGTGCTCAGGAGATCCTGTGTGGTGCCAGGGACAGAATCACGGCTGCATGCAAGGCAAGTACCTCACGCCCTGGACTGTCTGTCTCACCCCAACTTTCTTTCTTTTTTCTGCCATACCTAGTGGTGCTCAGGGCTTTCTTCTGACTGAGCTCAGGGATTTTTCCTGGTGGCACTTGAGTTGCTGAGGCTACATCACCACATTGAGTGCTGAGTATCAAACCCCGCTCGCCCCTGTGGAGGGCAAGGGCCCTGCCTGTTGTACAATCTCTCTAGAGCAGAAACATTAGCACTGTAGCAAAATTTTTAAAAAACCAGTGGGAGAGGGGCTGGAGCGATAGCACAGTGGTTGGGCATTTGCCTTTCATGCGGCCAACCCGAGTTCGATTCCTCCGCCCCTCTCAGAGAGCCCAGCAAGCTACCGAGGGTATCGAGCCTGGGCGGCAGAGCCTGGCAAGCTACCCATGTGTATTGGATATGCCAAAAACAGCAACAATAAGTCTCTCAATGAGAGACGTTACTGGTCCCCGCTCGAACAAATCGATGAGCAACGGGATGACAGTGACAGTGACAGTGGGAGAGATGGCCTAGGTGTTAAGGCGCTTGTCTTGCATACAGATCCTGATTGGGTCTCACTTTGCCAGGAGAGCCCCCTGGGCCCAGATACAGTAGGGCAGGGTGTGTCTCCAAAACAAACGAAATATTAGTGGCATTTACAGAAACCAGATCAGAAAAGCTTGAAGGATTCCCTTTTTGAAATAGCACAGCTGGACAATGAGGAAGCCTTGGGGGTCTTGGGACAGCACGGAGCCTTGCAGGGCTGGCTGGTGAGGTCACCCAAGTGACCTCTGGCTGGGAAGCTCAGCTAGAGGTCACTTGGGTCGTCCCTCCCCACTTTGCTAGGGCAGTGTCCTGCCTTCCATTGTCCTTTAATCTTTTTTTGTTTTTTTTCTGAATAGGGTCTACCCTCTGTGACACTTGGCCTGTCAGTTCCCTCCTTCGGCTTGGTGCTCTGCTCTGCCCGACAGGAGTGCTGGGGTGGGAAGATGTAAGGGTGGGGGAGAAAGGGGGTTGGGTGATAGGGGTGGGTGTGAATGTAGGGGTGCCAGGGTTGGAGCCCTAGCTTCACACATACTGGGCATGAGACCCACTACTTAGAGTTACATCTAGCCCCATTTTCCTTTATTGTAAAGTCATTTTTAGTTCTTAATTTTTTTTCCTGAAAAGAGTGATAGAATAGTGGGTAGGGCATTTGCCTCACCAGAAATAGACTCAGGTTCAATTCCTAGTACCCAATATGGTGCTCTAGCACACCAGGAGTGATTCTAGAGCAAAGAGCCAGGAGCAAGCCCTGAGAACTGCTGAGTGTGACTCCTGCAGATGTCCCCTTCTCCTGGCTGAGCCTGGCAAGCTCCCCGTGGCATATTTGATATGCCAAAAACAGTAACAACAAGTCTCACAATGGAGACATTACTGGTGCCCGCTCGAGCAAATCGATGAGCAACGGGATGACAGTGATGGCAGTGATGATTTCTTTCTTGAGTGCAGATAGGCTGTGATAGAAATCTCTCATTTTTTTTCTCCCTTTGGAAAAATTTTTTATTTTATTTCCTTTTGGGGGGAGTGAGCTTCCATGTAGTGTTGGGGTACCATCCCTTTGAATCCCAACCCACTGGGCTAATCAGCACAATGGGGTTTCTGGGGATGTGATCTGCTTGGACCCAGCAAGAGACCACCGGGGTCATACCTGTGGGTGCTTGGGGGCCTCTCTCAGTGGGGTTTGGAGGTGCTTAGATTTTTGAAGAATATTTTTCTTGGGTAGGTATTATCTTTCAGTTTTGATTAAGATCTTTGAGATCTACCCTTCCACTCTTTTTGTTAAATCAGTTGCCAATATCATCATCACTTTGAAAGTAGTCCTTATTTTCTCGTTAGTTGTTTTGGGTCAGAAATAATCTTCCCTCTCCCAAACACAACAAAACAGGACAAAACCAAGAACATGCAGATTTTTAGGTGTCTCTTTGGACTGGTTCTCCTCCTCCTCCTTCTCCTTCTCTCCTCCTCCTCCTCCTCCTCCTCCTCCTCCTCCACCTCCTCCTCCTCCTCCTCCTCTTCCTCTTCCTCCTCCTCCTTCCCTCCTCCACCTCCTCCTCTTCTTCCTCTTCTTCCTTTTCTTCTTCCCCTTCCTCTTATTCCTCTTCCTCCTCTTCCTCCTCCTCCTCTCCTTTTTCTTCTTCTCCTTCTCCTCCTCCTCCTCCTCCTCCTCCTCCTCCTTCTCCTCCTCCTCCTCCTTCTTCTTCTTCTTCTTCTTCTTCTTCTTCTTCTTCTTCTTCTTCTTCTTCTTCTTCTTCTTCTTCTTCTTTTTCTTCTTCCTCTTCTCTTTTTCCTTCTCATCTTCTTTCTCCTTCTCTCTCTTCTTCCTTCTACCTTCTTTATTTTTAGGCCTTACTCAGCAGTGCACTTAACTACTTTGGTGTTGCTCTCTATGGTTCTGGAGACTGAACCTGGGCTTATTGCATCTAAAATATATACTCCAGTTCAAGATGTTTCCTTGGCCCTACAAATGTTTTAAAAACAGAATCACTGGCACTGCTTCATTTACTTACAACCCTTCTCCCACATACTTGCTTAGCAGTACATCTCACTTTTGAATGGTTTGGCATTTTTATTCTCTAGTTTACTTCTTTGACAATAAGATTTTCAAGCATTCTGCTTATAGAAAATTTGAGAATTAATATCTAACACTCACAAATTTGAAATAGATCTAAAAGGTTAACATAATACACAAGTAGCTTAAAGACGGACTCTGAAAATGAAGCAAGCCAGGTCAAAGATGAAAGAGAGGAGAAGACTCTCTCAGCTGCTGTGGACTGAGTTCTGAGAAGTACCACAGGAGCAGAGAATTGTCACATAGTTAGATTCAGGCAAGTTGCCAAAGCCTGAGAACTCCTGTGCCAACTGCAACCTCCAATGAGATGCTCAGAAACATTAGTCCAGGAACAATTTTTAAAAGAGAGTGATTCAGAATTATTAAAGCTAAAAACTATTCTTCCAGGTTCTCGCACTTAAGAATTGGCTAATATTCTATAAGGAATGCATGACTGAACAAGAATGTATTTATGCGTACATAGAGCTTGCTGGGGTTAAGTAAACTAGAGTGTTATTGTTAGTCATTTTATTTTGATTTTGACCTTGTCTTATCTTTAATTTTGGCAAATGACATCCTCTCTGGGTTCTTTATATATATATGTATACACATATGTACATATATATATGCATAAAAATAAGAGTCTCTTGCCCGCACACCTAGCTGTCTTCCCCGGGGCCCCTCGGAGGGGATGGGCTCCAGCTTCCCTCCCCGCCCCGAGCAGAGCTCCTGGCGGCTGAAGGCCACCGGAACCTAGCTACAGCCATGCTCGAGGCCCCTCTCCACACGTTTGGATGGGCCTCACGCATGAAGGTACGCAGAGGAACCCAGGTGTGTGTAATCCCATCAATGGGCAACATCCAGAGACTTAAAAGGGAGCTCCCAGAAGCGATACCTTTCTCCCTCTGGGAGAAACTGACAAGCTTCTGAGAGTTTCCTGCATACATGGGACAGCCTTGAAAGCTTCCCATGATGTATTAATATGCTAAATCCAGTAACAAACTGGATCCCATTCCCCTGACCCTGAAAGGGCCTCCAGTGCGACATCATTGGGAGGGCCGAGTCGAGAGAGACTTCTAAGATCTCAGGGAAAGGACAAATGGAGAGGTTACTGAGCCCACTCGAGAAATCAATGATTAATGGGATTTCGTGATCATGATATATATATATATATACATATACACACACACATATATATACATATGTATATATGTGTATACACACACACATATATATATATGTATATATATATATATATATTAGGGGGAGGCAGTTTGGGCCACACCTGGAGGTAATCAGGACTTACTCCTGGCTCTGTGCTCAGGAATCACTCCTGGTGGTCCTGGTGGTATTTGGGCTGTGTGTGTAGGGGGGGTGGCATGTGGGTTGCTTGGAATAAAACTTGTTTGACCATGTACAGACTAGTACCTTAATCTCTGTACTATCTCTCCAACCCAGGATCCTTAAATTTTGTAAAGTGCAGGTCATAAAAATGCCCTATTTTCATCGTACTCCAGGGAGGATCAGCACTGTGAAGTCATAAAGATCCAGACTTTAGTGTCAGGTAGGTCTGGGTTCAGTTTTGATGTATGTGTATGGCCACACCTCATGCTTCTTAGAGGTTCCTTTTGACTCTGTGCTAGGAGGGCAGTGCTTGTGCAAGGGACCAATGCCGGCCTCCTGCATACAAAATACACGCTCAGCTCAGGTTGAGATGTTTAAACAATGCCTGACTTATGATTAATATTTATTATTACTGTACAGCTGAGGCCTTTCAATACTGAAAATTATGAAGGTTTATATTGTTATTAACAATGAACTCTTTTAACGCAGGTCTTAGTTTGGTTTTCTAAACTGTTTCTATTATTTTCAAAGTCTGGTTCTTAAGTCCTTAGGGAACTTGGGGGGTATTTTGTGTGTTTGGGGTCACACCCAGTAGTGCTCATGGCTTACTCCCAGCTCTGTGCTTCTGGGCGGAGGGGCTGATGTCAGTCAGACTGAACATACCGTTCAGAAAGGAGCTGCCCCTGCAAGAATCCGCAGGATGCTGGCTCATCACTGATGATCTATGCTGATTATGCAGCGGCCTTAGAACTCATTATCTTTGGCATTGCATGTGCCTTACAGTGTGAGAGCCTTGCATGTGCCTATAACTGGGATTCTCTGAGAGAGGGTGTGAGAAAGAGGGTGTGACAAAGGGCACAGGAGAACTAATTCTTCTCTTCTAGTTAGGGCTGGTTCTAGAGAGAGAAACCACCTAAGTTCCCCTTTCCCCTAATTTACAGTCCCCTGTGATATGTAAAACTTCATAAATATAGAAAGCATATCTGGTCCTATTTAAAGAAATAGGAACAAAGAGTAAATACATCTGTATTTCCACATACAAATGTGAGAAGACTAATCTAGGGAAATTAAAACTTTTTAAGGTTTATGTTTCCCCAGGTAATACATTTACAGGCTACAACCTTTATAAGTATAAATGAGGGAGCAGGGAGGTAGGGTAAAGGGTTGGGGAGCACTCTTTGCCCCAAATTTGATCCCCGGCACAGCATGGTTCCTAGGGCACAGCAGAATATGGTACTGGCACCATCAAGTCTGATTTTTGGGCCAAACATGGAACTTTCAAGTTAACAAATTGGGTCTGAGTATTGCTTGGAGAGCCTTCCACCTGCTGAACTCTTCTTGGGAGGCCCATCAGTTCTCTGCACCCTGGTTTCCCTGCAAAATAAGAAACTGCAAGTGGTATTATTTCCTTCTACCTTCTGATCACCCTACTTTTCTTCTCTAGATTTAATTATTTATACCCAGTTTGTTCTTGTCTCAGCTATTACATAGGAGTATGTTTGAATCAATGTGCATATCTATTTATCATAGGGATTTAATCTTAGGTAAATAGCATAAGTTGGTGGGTCTGATGTAGAGATTGAAAACTATAGGAGTAGGGCAAGTCATCGTCTTTAGGCTTTAATGTGTCCAGCTGGGCAGTGAAGATGGACACAACACAGAAGGGAGCAAGTTAGAACCCAAGAGCATGACTGAAACCTCTGTCGGTTTTCACTGCCTCTGGCCCAGTATGGGTGTCCCCCAAAAGCCAGTTCTAAAGGTTTTCCTCCTCACAGCCAGGTGTCTGTGAGCACTGCAACTCAAATTTTCCAACCACCACTAAAGATGTGTGAACATGGTGGCCAGAAGTTGGGCTTCAGGGGCTGGAGTGATAGCACAACTGGTAGGACGTTTGCTTTGCATGCGGTTGACCCGAGTTCGATTCCCAGCATCCCATATGGTCCCCTGAGCACCGGTAGGAGTGATTCCTGAGTGCATGAGCCAGGAATAAACCCTGTGCATCTCCAGGTGTGACCCAAAAGGCAATAATAATAATAATAATAATAATAAAGCAAAAATAAAAGCAAACAAACAGAAGTTGGGCTTCAAGGTAAGACAGAAGTGAACACCACAAGCCCTCCCAGCTAGTATTAGATTAGAATATGAGTGAACACCACATTCAAGCATCCATGACCATGACTATAGCAGCAACAAAAGGAGGAGGAAAATTTTTAGAACGTTTTTTCAGGGGGACACACCTGGAGGTACTTGAAGACCATGTGATATAGGAGATTGAACTCAGGTCTCCTGCACATAAAACATAAATTTAGTCCATTGAGTTATCTCTCCAACCTGAATGTTTAGAATTTTTTATTTGAATAAAGTTCAATATCTACTTAAAAAGTTATCTTTAAAGTACTGATGTAGGGCTGAAGCAACAGCACAGTGGGTAGGGTGTTTGCCTTGCACGTGGCTGACCAGCATTCGATTCCCAGCATCCCATATGGTCCCCTGAGTAATTCCTGAGTGTAGAGCCAGGAGTAACCTCTGTGCACTGCCAGGTGTGACCCAAAAAGAAAAAAAATAAAGTACTGGCCTAGAGCTGGAGAGATAGTGCAGAGGTTAGGTGCCTGACTTGCATTATTAGATTACTTGTTTTGCACGGTTCTCTGAGCCCCACCAGGAGCTATCTTGAGCACAGAGCAGGGAGTAGCCCCTGTACCACTTGGTGTAATCTAAAGTCACTCCATACCACCATCAATAAGAAAATACTGGCCCTTTCTCTTCCAAAACTTTTGGAAGTTAAACTTTTAGTATTATAATAAATTGATGAGAAATCTTGTAAAGATACACTATAAGGCTCCACAAATTTATTAGAAAGCAAGAGGATAAAGAGAAAACTAGAAGTTCCCTAAACCTGCTTTTTTCCTAGCTCATAGTGAAAACCTGTATATGTAGGATTAAATGAAAAAAATTGTAAAATCTGATTTAATAGATTTAGAACAATATGGGTTGTATCAGTCTGGAAAGCAAGGCATAGACACTAAAAGACAATTTATTTCTTTTATTTTTTTCTGATTTAAAATTAATTTTGGGGCCAGAGCAATAGTACAGCAAGTAGGACATTTGCCTTACATACGGCCGGCCTCTGTTCAATCCCAGCATCCCATATGGTCCCCCAAGCACCTCCAGGGATAATTCCTGACTGCAGATCCAGGAGTAACTCCTAAGCGTTGCCAGCTGTGACCAAAAAAAAGCAAAAAAAAAAAGGTTTTTTTTTATGTTGTTGCTTTTGGTCCACATCCAGTGGTGCTCAGGACTTACTCCTGGCTCTGTGCTCAGGGATCACTCCTGACAGTGCTTGGGAAGCCATTTAAGGTGCAGGGTTTTAAGCCCTAGTTAGTCACAGGCAAGGCAAATGCCCTACCTGCTGTACTGTTGCTCTGGCCTGCCCTGCAGATTTCTTAAGCTATCCCTGGATGGTCACAAAATATAAAATATTACAACATTTTAGATATCTATGTGGAACAAAGTTATCTAATACAAGTTCATAAATAACATAACTCTTACTTTTGGAGATGGCTAAATTCTACCATGTTTTTTCATAGTTCTATAATTTTGTTTTGTCTTGTTTTGGTTTGTATTTTGGGGGGACCCCACCTGGTGGTGCTCAGAGCTCATTCCTGGCTCTGCACTGAGGGGATCACTCCTGGCAGTGCTTGCTGGACCATATCAGATGCCTGGCAAGACCAGCGCACTGTCAACTTTATTATCCCTCTGTTCCCTGGTCTTATTCTTAGGGGGAGAAATAACACTTTTAATGCAAAGTAACTTTAAAAAAAATCACAGAATGTTCTTAAGGTCTGGCTGACCTTATATTGAGGCTCATTTTATAACTCAGAGATCTGCATATGACTTTCGAAGCTTTTATTGTTTTCTTGTTTTTACTGAGAGCTATTTCATTTAGTTGGAATTTTTTTTTGACATCTCAGCTTTCGTTTTCTGAATCACATCTTTTCCCAGAGGAACACTGATCTGCTTCCATGAGAACAAGGTCCGCTTCCTCCCGGGAAAGCTCCTTTCCAAAGGAAGGCTGTGGCCATCCACAGGGCTGGGGTTAGAACAGCATCACATATGTTAGACATTCAGGGAAACTACTAACGAGTCTCTGAAGTTGATATTAATTATGTCTGCTGCTAAGTGTAGGGGATGTTTTGTTTTAATAAATCATCAGAGATAAGTGCATATCAGGCACACACAAATACTTAGCCAGCCAACATGCCTATTTGTTTTGCTTGTAAAATCAAAGTTCTCTTTTACAGTGGGAAAAGAGGGTTCTTATCCTAACAGTGGGTTACCTCTTGTTAAGAAGAGTCAAGAATTATTAAGTGGTTGAGATTTTACCATACTTGAAGGGTAACTAGTTGGCCCATCTGTTTCCTGAATATTAGAGGGAGACATGAATCTCTTGAGTGAAAAATAAAGGACTTTAATACTTGAGGCCCAGTCAGCAGCATGAACTTTATGTTCTCACCCATTTCCCCTGCTTCCATAGTCCCAAAGATGTGGGAAAGGATGGAGTCAGGGTTATGCTGTGCATATAGTAGGTTTTTGTCATAGCAGTGGGACCTTGAGCTTTGGAAACCCCCAATCATTTAAGGGAATTGCTTCCAGACTAGCCCCAACTTTGCCCTCTAGAGAAACATGGTCATCACTATCTTGAATGGCAAAGAAACCTTCCTCTCTCCTAGAAGTGGCTGTTTACTAAGACTGTTTATGCATCTTCTCCCTGAGCATTGCCAGGAGTCCAGTGTGACCCCAAACCAAAAAATTAAAATTCAAGTGCTAGGAGCGAAGGCAGTTCTTGGGATAGAGAGGGAGGGGACCACTATGACAAAAAATAGTTGTTGATTATCACTCTGGATTAGAACTCCATGCCGAAAGTAGATAAAGAAAAAAATATGATAACCTTTTAGTATAAGAGAGAGAGTGAGAGAGAGGGAGAGGGAGAGGGAGAGAGAGAGAGAGAGCGAGAGAAGGAAAATGCCTGCCATAGAGACAGGCTGGGGACAGGTGGCAGGTAGTGAGAGGGGAACAGGGATCAATGGTGGGAAATGTGGTGGAGAGATGGGTGTCTGAAACCTGATCACGAACAGCTTTGTAACTGTTTATCTCATGGTGATGGAATTTTTAAAAAGCATTAAAAGACCGCAAATAAACAAATAGTCTAAAATAAGAGTTATAGGTTGAGCAGAAGCATAAGGGGCCCATAGAAAACTGTCAGACACTTTCTTTACCCATTCTGAGGTTTGAATACCTGTTTTGCCTTCTGCATTGTTTTATAGAACCATGTCTTAGTTCTTCATCCTATTTCCTTCTTCTGGTAGGTAACTTCCAAATAAGTAAAGGATTTTGAGCACAGTTTACGGGAAACTATATATTTCTGCATATACATAAGGTCAAATGTTCAGGATAAATTGGGGGAGAGAGAGCCCTGAATACCTGGCTTCTTGGCTTGGCTATTAGTGACATTTTCTGATACTCTGTGAAGAGCTAAATTATCCTACATCCTATCCAGGGTTCTAAAGACCTTACAGGGGGAAAAGTGATTTTCAGAGACAGAATTATGTCACGCACAAGAAAACATATCACACACTCCAAACCCCTGGAATGGCTAACCTTTGCCTAAGTATGCAAAACAGACTTTCTTGGCATTTTCAGTAAATCCCTGAGGTGATAGGAAACACTGAACACAGTGAATATTTAAAGAAAAGATCTCTTTGGAGCTTCTGCCAATAAAATATTCTTTAAGCCAAAAAGTACCTTCACCTTTCCCTTCTTAATAATGAAAGTGCTGGTCAGGGTAGAGAGTATCTTCCAAGTTAGAAGGCTGACCAACATGTGAGTATGCTCTGTGAAAGTGTTCTTTTCTTTCCCTTTAAAAAATTAATTTCCCATAGTTCTTACCAGGGAAGTATAATTTTTTTAAAACCTTATGCTTCATGTAAAAAAATTTTTAATAATGTAGGAGTACTGCTATTTGTTAAAAACTTACACTTCATTTTGGAACTCCTTACTTTGCAAAACTAAGTATAAATGATCATTGTTTCTCCCTAAAGGATGGAAGGGCTATTGTAATTGTATTAAACATAGGAGAGGATTCTTCCTTTTCATCTTTTGCAGTAAGCTGGAGGAAACTTATTGACATGAAGATGTAAAAATATTGAAGAAACTTTGAAGAAAGAAAATCAGTCTCTGTAATCATATTGCCTGAATATAGCAGTTACTCTTTTCAATTTTAGATGTTGCCTTTTGGTCTCTATTTAAGTAAATACATATTTCTGGCATCTTTGCAAGAGATGTTTATAGCGAGTACCAACTCAATTTATGTCTCTATCATGCCAGATTTGAAAGGAATGGGATTTTTCTTCTTTAAAAATAATCATATGCTCATAATATGTTTTTAAAAGTCATGCATTAATTTTTATCATACAGCTTAGCTGTATTTTATTTTACTAGAGGGAATAAGTAAATTTTCTTCTGATAATAGTTGTTCAGACCAGTTGCTTCTTAGGTCAGTCTTAGTTTTAATAGAGACATCGCCTTATCATTTCCCATATTGTTTGGGGATGTAAACACACATTCCATTAAACCCGAAAGTCTTATCAGACTATTAAAGTATAAATTAAACAGAGAAGAAGTTAAATCATAGCCTCCTAGCCTCATTTCCTGCTGCTTGAGATGAAGATCTGGCCTGCTGGAAGATAATGTTTCTTCACAATTGTATCAAAATACAAACTCCCCGAAGGATTGAGGGCTGGGAATCAGTTTGATTATATTGTCAGACCAGAGCGGTCTTGCTCTATAGGAGCAATCAGTGAATGCTTCAAACTACTGTACATTACTTGTCCTTAATTTATAAAATTCAAAAAAGACTCAGGGGAAAAATAATCGAGGTATTCATATCAAGGAGGAGAAATCTTCATTTTTTTGCAGGTCTACCCTATCACATGACACTTTGTGAGGGCTCAGATCTCTGGTTCAGAGGAGCCATGAGGGCGCTGGCTATGGAAAGGCACTGTAGGGTGGGAGGCTCGTAGGGCTGACACTGTTCATTCACTCAGTGCCTGCTTTTTCCTCGAACTGTGGACATTTCCCAGCCTCCTTTGCAGTTAGGGGTGGTCTTGTGTGTGCTGAAAGTAGATAAAGGACCAAACGTGATAACCTCTCAGTATCTGTATTGCAAACCATAATGCCCCAAAGTAGAGAGAGAGTATAGGGGAAATTGTCTGCCACAGAGGCAAGGGGAAGGTTGGAAAGTGGGGTGTATACTGGGAACATGATGAGTGAGACATGATATTCCCAGCATAGCTCTTTCGATTCCTCTTTGGGATACCCTAATAGCATTCTCATCCTGTTTGCGTAGGGCCCAGGTCTCTGAGGCATATGTTAGTTCAGGAAGAACGGTGGAATGGAAAAGATGTGCCCGGAGTCAGAGGTTCTTCGTTCTCTACTTCATGATTTTTACTTCATGATTGTATTTTGCAATGCTCAGGCACTTTGCATGCAAGGGATCAAATACAGGTCTTCCAAATGCAAAGCATGTGCCCTAGTTCTCTGACCTTTCCACTTTATCTTCCAGCCTTCCACTGATTTTTAATGACTGAATAATATTCCATTGCATGTAGACCACACTTTGTTGGCTTTCTCATCTATGAATGGATACCTGAATTGTTTTCACCTTTGGGCTACCATGATTAATACTTCTATGAACATGTGTGTACAAGTGTGGATACATCTATGTTTTGAATTCTTTTGAGTATATATCTAAAACTAGAATTAACTAATCATTTGTATTTTTCAATACAGATTTCTGTATCTGTTTTGTTGACCACAACTATACCATATGGTGTATCCTTACCGCAAAAGAGTGAGATGGGAAGGAGCATAAGAAGTCTTAATTTTTTTTAGCCTTTATTGTGGAAGAAGACAAGAAAATGTGAGCTGGAAAAAAATGGTGGTGGATTTACCTATGGTATTTGTCACAGATACATCCTTGAAGATCAATCTTGGACAGAGATTCTGTATTCCCACAACTAGCAATGTGGATAAAAATTGATTCCCAGTGGAAGATGTAATGTTGATATTCCATAAATCCAAATTTAATGCTATCTGTTTTTCCATGGATGTAATTTTGAATGATTTTATGACTTAAAAGAACTGCCTCATCTAGTTTCAGTGGGAATTTAGATAAATCAGCTTTTGATAGGTAATTATCCATGGTTTGGTTTATATAAAATAGACTTTCCAACAGAAGGGGGGCACTCAACTGTAGATAAAGATAATTAAATGATAATTAAAATTGGGTGGTTTAGCAATAACAATACAAATGGAGAGGGGGCAAGATGGCTTCTTGAAAAGGAAATTATTCTATCGGAATAGTCAGAACTAAAACAACTAGCTCTATTTAAAGATTATTATTCAAAGCTTATTGTTCATTTACTCCAACCCTTGCTGTTTGGTTATAGAAATACATTAATTTATCACCATAAATGTGGGTATAAGATGTAGCCATTGTATTTGTGGACACTAGATGTTCAGAAAGACTTGTCTTTCCTTTAGATGTAAAATTCAAGTCTCTATTATTACGGAGAAAATCATCAAGATGACAATCCTGTCAATAATGAAGTGAAGGCATGGTGAGGGACTGGATTTTACAAGATCATCTAGGGAGACTGATTCCTCCCACCATCCACCCTCTGCCCCCATTTGTGTCTTTCTGCAATATGATGGGACCATGCAAGGTTGAAGAGCTGGCATATCCTTTACCTTTTGGGATATAATCTGGACTCCCACTGCCACACCTGTTGCAGTGGTATCTGAAAAAGATAGTTTTTATTCTAGCATGTTTCTTCTTTCTCTCTCTTTCTTTCTCTTTCTCTCTTTCTCTCTTTCTTTCTCTCTTTATCTCATCTTTTTTCCTTCCTTCCTTCCTTCCTTCCTTCCTTCCTTCCTTCCTTCCTTCCTTCCTTCCTTCCTTCCTTCCTTCCTTCCTTCCTTCCTTCCTTCCTTCCTGTGCTGGGAATTGAATTCAGGGCCTCAGGCATACAACATAAGTGCTCAACCACCTAGTAACATCCAAAGATGTGGATGTTATTTTTACTCTGATAGTCATGCAGCCTACTGAAAATTAGGAATACTACAATTTTATTTTATTTTCATTTTTTTCCTTTTCTTTTCCTTTCCCTCCCTCTTCTCTTCTTCCTTTATCCTCTTTTTCTGGGGGGGCCTCACCCAACAGTCTCAGGGCTTACTCTTGGCACTGTGTTCAGGAATCATTCCTGGGGGGCCTTGGAGACCATTGGGGGTGCCAGGGATAGAACCTGGATTGGCTGTGTGCAATACAAGCACCTTACCTACTGTACTATCACTCTGGCCCCAATACTATCATTTTCCTTTAAATTTTTTTGTGGTGCCAAGGATAAAACCCAGGGACATCTTTATGAAAGGCATACGCTCTACCACTAAGCTACATCTCTAGCCAAGACACTGTCATTTTAAAAGAAGAAAAGGAAATTTTGATGTATAATGAGCAATCTTTGCACCAATACAGTCAGTGCTATTTATAGAAACAGAACAGTTATTTTAAAACAAATTCAAAAAATTGGATGCCAAATAATATCTTGGGTTTGTTTGGGGAACAAATTCTTCCCATCCTCTTGATAGTTATTCACTCTTCCTCAGGAAATGTGGGGCTTTCAATCACTTGGATAGTCAGCCATTGCTCTGCGTTAGCCTTGAGCAATATATGCTCCCCAATTACTCTCCTCTTAGGCCTCCCATGTTGACTAAGTCTATGACCATGAGCGCTACTGGGACTAGACTAGTTCTTGGCACTACAAATTGTCTCCTGTAAGCATAGTTGTTTACAACTCCTCATTCTGACCTGATGCAGAAACTGGACACAACCACGTGTGAGAGATGCCCTAGAAAGGAGAGTCACTGGAGAGAGAACGTTTCTCCTGAGCCCTGCATGACATGGAGAATGAGATGGATGTACGGGAAGAAAGTCACCACGCGAACAGAAGAAAACTACTGAGGATGGAAACAGATTTCTCTTTCCAGAGAAAGTGAAGTTGGTCAGGAGCTGTGGCTTTTCACTGGTAGACAAACTGAGGCAGGTTGCAGACACTACTAACCTAACATCGAGGGGACTAAACAGATGAGAAGAACATTACGCAATGTGAGGGCATTACAGCAGGAGCAGTGGGAGCCAGTGGACCCTGGCTGCTGTGGAGCAAGTCTACACGGGAAGCTGCTGCATGCGCCAGCATTCTCCCACCCCGCCGAGCCCCCTTCCACCCCCCCACCAGCTCTCCCCGATTTCCCCTTTCACTCTTGTCCTACCCATGTCCTTACTGCCCACCTTGTTCGGTTTGGACTCCATGGTGCACACTGGAACCTACCAAGTGTCCTTACATACTTGCCTGCTTTTTCCCTTCAGGTTTCCCCGGCAGAGTCTCAACTCTGTTGAAACCCAGCATTCTTCCCTGCCTGTGTGAGAGCAGCTGGATGTGCAGGAGATGAGCCCTCAACTGAGCTAACTCAAGAGCTCCCAGCCTGGCCCCATTGCCCTGAAAGTGGTCAGTCGAGAGCCTTTCTGCTCTCATCAGTCAATATCACTCTCCCCTTCTCACTCTGAGCTCTTGGCTTGGGCTTTTTGTTTCACTGAACAACTGAAAACAATCAGTAGAGAGCGGCCTCCAGGTCATCAAATGCACCTGCCTGGGTGGCCACACACGCTCTACCTGCCTGCAGTTTCCATCATCTCCTCTTGAAGATCCCATCTTTACCCTGATTTCTCCCTGCAATAACCTTTCCGCTCTCCTTCACTGCTGTCTCCTCTCTCCTGGGTGATTCCGCACAGCATACAGACTTGTAGTAGTACTTGCAAGGGAAGAGAGTGAGTAATCTCTTTTTTGGGGGTGGGGTTAGGTGGTAAGCACACTGAGGTCACAGTCACAGTGCTCAGGGGCTTACTCCTGGCTTTGTTCTCAGTGATCACGCATGGCAGTGCTCATGAAAGAAGATACCTCTTGATCGCTCTTGATCACACACATTCAACTTCCAGCTGTGGCTCCACTTCTCTGCCCCCTACAATGTGATACTCCAGGAGTGGGAGACTCTAAAGGAGCAGAGGCACTTTCCCTGTCATCCCAGAACACATAGTAGGGTCCAAGGTGCGACCACAGAGAAGTGGATATGTTCATGGTCTCTGCTATCTCAGAGATGGCACTGAGTGATCGCACTGAGTTGCCATTAGCCATTAGACTGAGTTGTTAGTCTAATGGCAGGACTGGGACTTTCCTTCCACTCCTCTAATGCAAATGAGAGATGTCCCAGAGATTGTGATGTGTGACAAGTTGGGGACATGGTTTCCTAGTCTCCAGTGACCCATTTGAGGAGGGAAGGGGACTGGGGGGTGAGGAGAGTGTAATGCTAGGGCTACTTAGACTCTGCATTCCTCTAGAAAGCAAGAGAAGGCTGGGCGGTTTGAGTCCATTACTGAGCTGGCACCATAGAAGAGGCTTATGTATAGGAAAAAGAGAGATAGAAAGAGCGGAGGAGAGGGAGAGAGAGAGAGAGAGGGAGAGGGGAATGGAGGGAGAGAGAGGGAAAAAGAAGAAGAGGGGGACGGAGAAAGAGAGGAGAGAGGGAGAGAGAGAAGAGAAGGAGGGAGGGAGAGAGAGGAGGAGGGAGAGAGAGAAGGAGAGAGGAAGAGAGAGAGAAATGGAGGGAGGGAGGAAGTGAGATAGAAGGAGGGAGGGAAAGAGGGGGAGCCCTCCCCTGTGGCCGCAGGTCTTGCCCAGAACTGTGTACCCAGGAGGAGGCGGCTTGAGAGGCAGAGACCCAGAGGAAGGAGCTGCAGTGGGTATCCCACTCCTAACCCCCAGAGGGCCAGAAATGGAGCCCCAGCTCCAGTATCCCAGATCAACTCCTAGAGAGAACAGGAGACAAGAAATTACCCTCTCCGGGGCCTACTCCCAGTCTCTGGATGCCAGGGCAGGTGGGCATGAGATTAAATCATTTGTGAGCAAGGTAAAACTTGCGTAGGCTTAGGAAATGAAAGTAACCAGAAAATTATGAGATTTTATTCCCTCTTTATTATTTTTTTGGGGGGGCACACTCAATGGTGCTCAGGGATTACTCCTAGTTCTGTGCTCAGGGGTCATTCATGGCCATGCTGAGGAGATCTTAGATAGTGCCAGGGAGTGAATCTAGGTCAGCTGCATGCAAGGCAAGTGCCCTGCCCCTGTACTAGCTCTCTGCCCCTGCTCTGGTCATTTCAGGCCAATATCACCCACCCCATCTCCCAGGCACCTCAGCAGCTTGGACCCTCCAAGTTTGCTCCCCTGGGCAGCTTAGAGCAGGACCCCTAGGAGGCTAGCTGTACATTCCTCACAGTGAGCAAAAGAGTGGTCTGTAGCCAACAGTGAAGTGTAAATCTGCATGTGTACACATGCACTTTTATATACAGGCTCAGGCACATACACAGAGAAGAATATATATTCACATCGACATAGCAGCTTGTTGATGCCATGTCCCTGTCTATTGACTTCCTATTGTGGAAAATGAAGAATTGTTTTGCTGTCGTTTTTGGGGGGTTGTTTTGTGGTCACACCCAGTGATGTTCAGGGGTTACTCCTGGCTCTGCTGCAATTAGGAATTACTCCTGGAGGTACTCAGGGCACCATATGGGGTGTCAAGGATCAAACCCAGGTTAGTTGCATGCAAGGCAAGCATCCTACCTGCTTTAGCTGCAGAACTTTTTTAAAAGCCCTCTTTCTCTTCCTACTACTCTCCCAATATATTTCTATTATGATTTGCGTTAAATACCTGTTGGTTGTCTTATGATTAATAATAGTTCTGATTGAGTCTGTGGTACTGTGATTTTATTTCCATTCTTCTACAACTTCTTTCTTTGGAGTTAGTCCCACATTTCCCCCTTTTTTCTGGACTACTTAACAACTGATTTTCAAATTCACTGCTAAGGACAGAGGTCAGTACATATGTGTTCCTTTCTTTCCTTTTCCTTTTTCTTGGAGACACCCTTCTTTGGTCCCTCAGTCATATTCTGATCTGAACTTTTTGTTCTCCAAGATGTTGCCTGGATATCTTCCTGGGACATTGCTTTGCTGTTCTCCTGGGAACTCCCTTTCCTGACTCCTATGTCGGGTCTTTGGTGTCTTGTGTCTCTTTCATGGTTTACTTTCTTGCTGGATTGAGCTTCACCCGTCAATATCTTTCTGAGCTCTGCAGAGGTGGTGAGTGAAAACTTGCCTGCTGGAAGCAATCTTGAGTTTTTATTGGTGCTCCCAGTCCCGAGTCTCTGCAGTTAATTGGTTCTAGATTTTTCTGATTGGATGGTGGAGAGGACCCCGGCTGTGTGGGACTGCAGAGAGAAATGAGGAGGAAATGTCTAAGAGATTTTTCCATGTATGAAGGCATACTTATTTTTTTCTGCTTTCAGATCCCGCTAGCATCTCTTCACATGTACTTGATACCTTCAATTCCTGAGATTTCCTGTGGTTCTTTGGCAAAAGTGAGACCACTTCTTGTACTTTCTGAACATGGGTCCCTGTCTTTCACTGTGCCTTGGGCTACAGCATCAATTCATTCCGCTGTCAGCTTTACAGCTGCCACCCTCTCATTGACTGACATTTCTCAGTCTGCCCCTCTATCCTCTGTTCCAGGGGTCAATGCACAATCCACTGTTGTCACTTCAATAGGGATTCAGATGTGGACAGAAGTCTAGTCCTTGGTGGAGGTAAGTTGACATTAGTGGAGGCACTAGAGTTGGAGCATTGTATGACTAAAGTTCTATTATAATCAGCTTTATAAATAATGAGACATCAATAAAAATAATAAAAAGAAGTCCAGATCTTCACTCAGCCTAGAAGCTTCTTTTTTTCAACGGAGTCCTGTAAGAATTTTTTTCCTATTTTCTCCCCACTTTTATTAAGACACCATCATTTATAATACTGTCAAGGATAGCTTCCTGCATGCCAATGCCACACCCACCCCAGAGTGCCTGCTTCCCTCGGCCATTGTGCCAGGGAGCCTTCCCTTCTCCCGGCCACACACATCTAAGCTCAGTTCTGTAGACCAAGTCTCAGTTTTGCTGCCATTTGTTATTCCCTTTGTTTCTTTATCACCCTCATAAGAAAGATTATTCTGGGACTGTCCAGCCAGACTTTCATCCCCGTCATTTCACTGAAATTGTTCCCATCAAGGTCAAGCCTTGCCTAATCCAGTGTCACATCTCAATCTTGATTTTACTGTGAATTCTCAGCAGAATTTGTAACAATCACCTTCTCCTTGCTACACAGACTTTTGTCTTTCCTGCTACCTCTCAGCCTGCTTTTCTGCCTTCTCCTTTTTCTCACCTCTAAATGTCGCAGTGCCTGAGGGCTTTGTCCCCTCTTTCTTCTTTCATCTTCTCTATTTATATTCTTCTGGGTGATGTGCTGTCCTGTGGGTTTAAATATCATCAACACATGCCAATATCTACTAATTATATATATTCATATATAATACATATCTCTATACCTGTACATCCATCTATCTTCTTTTTTTAGCTCCAATCTGCAACACCTCCCAGAGTCCATGCTGGCATAAGCCCATTTGTGTATCTGACACTTCCAATTGGAAGTCCAATAAGCATCTCAAATTGAACTTCAAAATAGAATTTGAGGGGCCAAAGAGATAGCCCAATGGGTAGAAGTGTCCGCTTTTTGCATGGGAGCTCCATGTTTTGTTCCTCAGCACAGCATGGTCCTCCTACCCCAGACACCACCTAAAGTATCTTTGAGCACCATGCCAGGAGTAGCATCCAGCACTGTGTGCATCCAATAAAATTCAAAATAATTTTTTTCTCTTTTAAAAAAATTTTTAGGTCACCCCTGGCAGTGCTCTGGGATTACACCTGGCTCTGTACTCAGGAATTACTCTTGGCAGTGCTTCCGGACTATTTGGAATGCCACGGATTAAACTTGGGACGGCCGCCTGCAAGTCAAATGCCATACCCACTGTACTATCACTCTGGTCCACAAAATGGAACTTTATTTTTTTCCCCTAAACCTGGTATGAACTTCAGCTTTATCTCAATACTTTCACCTAGATTTTGCTCAGGTGGAATGGCCAGAAATTATCATCCTTGTTTTTTTTTTTTTTAATTTCTCCCATTAGTTTAACCTTAACTCACAGCAATTGCATTTTCCAAATGGACCTGGCTGGCTGGCTGGCTGGCCTCTTATCCTTCCCACATGTAGTTCCTCACTACTCCCACCTGCAATCACTTCCCTTCTCCACTGTTTCTGTTTTCACTCCTTCATTTACTGTCCATCTGTTGTGTAGCAGTGGGAATGTTCTTCACAGGAGCTCCTCGGCAATGCCACCATCACATGACCGATGCCATTGTTCCTTCTCACACTGTGAGGGAAGTTTCTTCCTGCCAAAGGCATTCAAGGCTGACCTTACTGGCTTCCACTTCCCTTTCAGCCTCACTCACTTTGATTTGGCCACACTGACCATCAGTGTCTATTCCATGGAAGATGAGTCCTCTGCTCCAGCAATCTCCAACTTCCAGGAAGTCAGCTGTTTCCTATAGGCTTTCTGTCCTTGGAGACATGATGAGCTGCTGAGACTGTGTGACATGTGACATCTGCCGGGCCCTGCTTAGCCATAACACTTGATTCTCAAGCACCTTCCAGGCAGGAGAGAGAGTGGCCAGACAGTCAGCAAGGCACCATCCACCTGAGTTTCTGGACATGCATCACCCTGTTGATGAATGGAGCAGGATGGTGTGGGTACCTCGGTGTTCTGTGGTATTGGAGGACTGAAAGAGTGTGTGATGCTGATTGCTTGGAGAGGGAGGGGCAGAGGCAGGGTGAACTGCCTGTCTGCAGGTCAAAGGAGCATCCATGGTGTGTGTGTGTGTGTGTGTGTGTGTGTGTGTAGAACTTACTTGTTATCAGGAGATGTCCCATAAACAGACTTTCAAAAAAGCTCAGGAACAGAGTTAATGACTGTCTCTCTGCCCCGATCACTCTACCTCTTATTGCCACAGTGGGGTTTAGAATAAGTAGCGGTCAACTCTGGTTAGTTCTACTCAGTAAGGAAGGACTTGGGCCTGGTTGGGTTCAAGCAACCAGGGGGGAATCTGGAGGAAGAAGTATCTGGCAACCTGTTTAGGGATTATTCACCTGTCCCAAACAAATAGCCTGGATTTCTTTTTCTTTATTATAGTTTTGGGGGCTATACCCAGTAGGATTCAGATTTATTCCTGGCTTAAGTGTTCATAGAGAACTTCTGGAAGTGCTTGGGAGGCCCTATGCAAAGCCAGCGATTGAGTCTGGGTTGGCTGCATGCATGGCAACTGTTTTAACTGTCTTCCCAGTCCCACTATGAATTTTATATACATCCTACAGCACACAAAGCACATATAATAAATAGATCTTTGAAGTCTTAAATAGTTTTAAGAGTGTGAAGTGGTCCTAAGACCAATTTGTTTGAAAATAACTGTTTTAGTGACTAGGGCAGTGGAGAAATTTAGATATGGGACTCTTGCAAAGAAATCTGTACTATTCAAAACAAACAAACAAACAAACAAAAATGAAATCTGTACTCTTCTAGAGATTATGCAGTCTTACATGCAACTAATTCTGGTTCGAATCCCTGGCATCATATATGGTTGGTTCCCTGACTATTAGTCTTTGGGGGTCATTCCTGAGCACAAAGCCAAGAGTAAGTCCTGAGTGCTGCAGGGTATGTCTCCCTTCAGAAGAGACATCAGTATTATTCCATGTGTATGCTTGTGGTTGTCAGAAAGGGAGCTGGCTCATGACTCCAGGGAGGAACAAGGCCATAGCTAGAGAATCCAGCATCCAAGTCATGTCCCTTGTGGGGTCACCAATTGATGCCAAGTTCTAAGGGGAGAGTATTGTTCAGGGTCACTCACTTGCAGGTTCCATCCATTTTCTTTTCTTTTCTTTTCTTTTGGGCCAAATCTACCAGTGCTCAAGTCTCATTCCAGCTCTGGGCTCAGGGCTCACTCCTGGTGGGCTTGGGCACTGTATATGTTGCAGAGATTGAACCCAGTTCAGCTGCATGCAAGGCAAGTGCCCTGCCTGCTATACTGTCTCTAGAGCTCCTCAATCCGTTTTTCTGAAACTCATGAAGACTCTTTTGGGGGTTTCGTCTGATATTTCCACTCCAACATAAAACATTATAATCTGGGAAATTGGTGCTGGGACCCTTTGGGACAGGAGCTACTAGAGGCAGAAACCCCCATGGCTAGCCCTAGACACTGGCCCTGCCTGTCCTCTCATGCCAGTGTTGGGGGTGCTGAATTGTTCCAACTTGGTGTTTCTGGCAGAATCTCAGGAGGCACAGGGCCAAGGAGCTCAGGAAGCTGGATCACCCCCCAAGGGAGCTGCTGAGACTGTGTGACATGTGACATCTGCCGGGCCACTCAACAAATTCTTCCCCCTTGTGGGGCTGTCTCAGCTCGACAGTCTGTCACCGCATTTATCAGGAACGAGCAATGTGAATTGGGAGGTGATCCAGGCATTGAAGTCGCAGTTCCCGGGAGTTGAGGGCTAAGTTATCCATCTATCAAGCCTTGTCTCTGCTGACATCTGGAGACACCAGGTGACACCCCCGCACCTGAGGCCTCAGCAGCAGCCCAATTAAAGGTTGCAGATTTTCTTTAGTAACTTTCTGACCTTGGCGCTGCAGAGTGGGAATATTGGGCCCTGCTGCTGATGGAAACGCCTGCACAGATGCTTCAAGCATTTGGAAATGAGCAAAGGGGAATGTGCAGACCTGGGTGTCACATGGTAGTGTTGGGTCACTTTTGCGCTCACCCAAGGTTGAACCCTAAACAAAGTTGGATCACTAAGTCTCTCACTCCTAAGGCAGAATCCACCTGCCCAGCAAATCCCCCGAGCATGGCACTGGCTAAAGGTTTAAGTGGGCTTTCTGCCAGGCAATCACATTTGGTCGTTGCGTGGGTGCAGCCCGTGGCAGGAATCCACACAGCTCACAGGAGATCTGTGGGAGCCTGGGGTGTTGCAATGTCACTCTGTCTGGGTAAGTGACAGCCAGGATGTGGGATTTGGTGATTATTTTTGGTTTGGTTTGTTTCTAGCTCCGAAGAAAGACTATATATAACATTGAGAGAGGCATAACTTCGAGATTGTCAAGGTTGGTGCTAATAGTGAATGATATACTAATATATGTTACATGGAGCCACGAGCTTGCAAGAGTAATGCTCACATACTAGATGAAAGGATAAATCTTCTGTTGTGTAATGGGGAAAGAAAGCTGGCAATGTAAATGCAGTCTTAATATATTTTTTTCCAGCATTGCATGTGTAATTAGGCATTCAGTGACTTCCTCATCTAAGGAAATTTGACTTTAATGGGAGCTATGTTGCTAACTATAGAAGGAGTCTTTAGAAAAGGCAGGGGTGAGGATGGGAAGGTTTAACTGTTAAGATGGATTATTTCCTTAGCTTTGAAATAAACAAAACAAAATAAACACCCCACCCTCCACCCCCACCAACCTGCCAGAATATAAGCTATGTGGATAATGCTAGATTTCTATTCCGAGTCCCGGAAATTAAACCAGGAGCAGAATGTTTAGGTAATTTTTATTTCCTAATGAAATGAAAATTTTGTTTTGAGTATTTACCATCCCCCTTCAAAGGGGCTTTTTAAATGTAGCTTCACAGGGGCAGGGAGTTGGGGGGGATATGTGGAAGTTGCACAATTGAGGATTCAATCTTAGGACATCAAGGTACAACCCTGGTTATTTGTGATAAATCCAAGGTTTATCAACAGGTAAAGCTTCCAGCACAGTTCCACCAAAGCTTCGATAATGGAGGCACTCCCTATCCACTCTATCCCCTCCCTGAGATGTCCAGAGAATTTCTGGGGGCAATGAGGAACAGTAGTAGCCTGACCAAGATGAGCTCTGGAAATGTTGGATGCCAAGGAGGAAAGGATAAGGACATAAAGACAGAAACTAGTAGACAGCCCTCCAAGGCAACCAACCACCCGCTGTGTGGTTCAGGGGGTGGGAAGGTCATCTACTCAGGGCACATCTGGTAGAGGTGAGGAGTCATCTCTGTTGCCAACATTGTCTCAGTACATGGGCTGAGCAGTTCATCTATTAGGAAAAGGAATTCTTTCTAACCCACAGTAGTACAATTGGAAGAAAATATACTTCCTGCTCCTCTCCTGGCATATTGCAGAAAATATGATGAACTGTCAAAAGGGGGCATCCTTGCTTTTCCAGACAAAAGAAATAACGATTTCAGTTTGCTTTTTAGAGAAGCCTGGGGAGAGTGGGAGGCAACTCCTGGTGATGCTAAGTGGAACAGGTGAGGTGCTAAGGATGGAGGTGGGGGCGTGGGGGGCAGGGCACACTTGGGTCCCCACCAGCCTCCTGCACGTGTGGCTGAGTGCCACCAGCATCCATATGGCGATCATGCAAGTCTGGAATCTTGCCCTGCCCAGACCCACTGGGTCAGGCTTTGCCTTTCACAGGGTCCTCGGTGGTCAGTGAGCACCTTCAGGTTGGAGAAACTCTACTCCTAGCCCCAAACTTCTTAGAGAACAAAAATTCATCTGGTGCTTGTTAAGAACAGATTCCTGGATTTCCGGTCCTAATCTTCCAACCTAGAACTGCCAGTGGGGAAGACTGGTCACCCAAACAGTTCGCAGATGTCCCGAAGGTGACGCTAGCCAGGAGTCAAGCTGGAGGAATGGGTCACGACACCTACATAATTTTGAAATACATGCAGTGATTTCAAATGAGAAATCTACTTTCTCCAGACTCCGTTTTCTTTAAGAAAAGATTCGTCTTCTTTTCTCCTCTCCACTCCTACTCCTGGGGAAAGGATGCGCAGGAAGGGGAGGTGGAAGGCCGAAGGAGGAGCAGAACAGTTGCTTGTCCAGGGCGCAACCTGGGAGGCCAAAAGTAGGAGGCGGTGGGCGCGTCCCGCCACCTAGGGAACCGGGATGCCGCCAGCAGAGGGCAGCAAAGCACGCCCGGAGCAGGGGACCGGCTTTGTGTGCCGAGCAAACGCCCGCAGCGACGCGCCCTCCTGCGACCTGCTACCCGGACTCCGGGAGCTGCTGGCGGGGCGGGGGTCGCGGGTCGGATGGACTCACACACTCTGTGGGTGAAGTTACGGGATGTCTCAGGAGGCCGCCTGGGTCTGAATGGGAGCCCGAACCAGTGGTGTCCACTAGAGTTAGAATGTGAGCCACAAGGACTATTCTAACTCTTCTGAAAGCCTTGTTTAAAATAATATAGTGATGATAATAATAATAGTAATAATAATAAACAACAAAGTAACAGGTGACATACAATTTTTAATTATGTCAAATGCAATCAGATTTATCTAAGGTCTGATCATTTCAACATCGAATGCGTTGAAATAAGCAAGGAGACGGCACTTGACAGTGCAGGAACGCCGAGTGGAGGGCTCGCTCTAACCCTCCTTCTGGTGCTCGCTTGGGGGGACACGAGGCAGCGGCTATTGGGGAGCTACTGGGGAGCGCGGGTCTGAGCGTCTGAAGAGCTGAGGACCAGAAACGCGAGAGTCGTGAAATCGGGGTAAGGGCCACTCCCGCGCACTTCCGCTCTTCAACACCGACTTTGGAGTTCATTTCTGAAGACCTACTCTGTGCCAGGAGCTGGCCGGAGGAGGGTGATCCTGAGACTGAGGATACGGGTGTAGACAAGTTGGGGGACAGCCTGGATCGGAGGGTCAGGTGTCCTGGAAGGCTGATGAACTCGTGCCGGGTGGACCTGTAGACAGACTTGGTGCCCCCTGTCGGAGAGGACCTGAATGACAATTGCGCCCCTCGGGTCTATGCTGTTTTTTTCCTTTAAAAATTTTGGGTTTTTTGTTTGTTTGTTTGTTTTTTTGCAATGGTCAGGTGTTACTCCTGGCTCTGCCCTCAGGAATCACTCCTGGCGGTACTCAGGGGACCGTATGGGATGCCGGGACGGAACCCAGGCAAAGCAAATGCCATACCCGCGGTACTATCCCGACGGCCCCTTGTTCTGTTTTTTTTTGTTTGTTTGTTTTCATAATCAATCCCTTGCAGGTTGACTCAGACGGTGTTTGAGACCCTCGTGTGTTAGGTCTGGAGAAAGGGAACCTGGAAACCTGGTTGATTTGGATCTCAGGCTTCCTGAAAGGAAAGTTGGTGCTTGGTGGGCTCTCGGCTGCGCGGGTGAGGGGCAGCCCTTAGCTCTTTCCCTAAGGTCGAATCCACCATGTTCAAGGATCGCTTGTCACCTCCACATCAGTGCGTTCTAGATTAATGCTATTTTGGGAGTGTGGTTCTCCATTTCAGCGTGTATTTCCTCATTTCCCCCCGCGCAAATTGAGCCAAATCCTTAGCGCGTTTTCCCTTTAGATGGAGGGAAACTAAAAGAGAATGGAAGGCCTCCAGCTGTTTGAGGCTCTGTCCTCAACGACAATCAAAATTCTCCATCTTTTCTTGTTCTTGGCACTTTCTGATTGAAATAAGATTCCAGCATTTATCTGCACCTGCAATTTTGACAAGAAAGGAAAATTTAAAAGACAAGTGAAAGAATTCTCTGAGGGAAGTCAATGAGTCGACAGTAGTCAGACGCCTGCGAATCTCTTTTTGCATTCCTCCGTCAATTAAGCTGCAGTCACATATTGGAGAGCAGAACTTAAATCTGTGAGTAGAAATGCAAAAATGTGCGTTGATCAGTCGCAGGAACCTTCCTTTGGAGCGAATATTACTTGGAGAGCAGCTGATGATCCATTTGGCATTGAAATGGAGAGGATTTTGAGTCAAAGAGGCCACTTTAAATTATAGATTTGAGTTTAGTTGAAGGTCAAACTTACCTTGCATGAATAAAATCTTCAGAGATTTTGGAATATACTCAGAAAATGCAGGCTATCTTGAGCACATAAGCATTTCCTTTAAGGGATAAGAACAGTTTAATATTATTGCTCTCTGCATAATTGTTGATCATATTAGCATAGGGAATACTGAGATGGAAGGCAGAATAATAATCTGATGACCTTTTTGATTCTCAGTTGGTATAGCTACAAAGTTAGAAAGATAGTTGCCTGGGGTGCTGGGAAGATGCATGAGGGAATTTAGTAATGGCCGCTAATTTCATTGTGACTCATCAGATGGCACAAATGACCCACTGAGAAGTAAAAGATTATATACCTAATCCCACATGACTCAGATAATCTCCGATCTCCAGGAACTGGAAAACATTTGTGATATCATGATGATGATTCAGCTGTCTGAATGGGGCTTCTAGCTGGACTCAAAGCTTCCTGGAAACCAAGATGAAGAGGGAAATGTACTAAATTACAGACTCATCATTTGGGAGGGAGAAATTACTCAGTTCTCCAAGGAAACTGGGACATCCATAAGGAAAATGTCTTAAAAATGAAGACTGTTTACTTCATGGTTGTAGTATTCTTTCCAGAAGCTACTGTTCCCACTGCATATTTGTGATTAGGATTTAGAAAAATATAACTACACTCCAAAGATTTTCAAACAGGTTCGTGTGAACTCACTTCTTTTCCCAACTCCCGTTCTAGTACTAATACAAAGACTGTTTCCCTTTGCAACTCCATCCCCAGTACTTGCTATGTTCCTTGAACTGCAGGAATAATCCTCCTCCCATTAAAAAGTGATCTCTGTAGGTTTTGGAATTTGTATTCTGTCAGATTTTGTAAAGATAAAATGACAACATATTAGAAACACTAGTTGGTGCAAATAAACTGATGTCAGCACTGCTGTCCCTTCCAGTGAAGTTGGAGCCTGGGAAACTCTGGATTCTAATGAATACAAGATGCTAGATTAGTGATCTGGACACCAGAGTCCTAATCCAAGTATTAGGACTTGGTAATTACTAATTTATGACAAACCATTAAACTTCTGTGAGGCTTGGTCATCCCTGCAGAATAAGGAGAAGCATGTTTGTACTAGATGCACGCTTCTTAATACTCAGTCCAAGGAAAACTGATGCTTTAAAACCTGAAGAATCTGAGTGAAGAATAGAGATCAAGAATATTGCGGGTGGAGCCAGCGAGATTGCTTAGCATGCTGACAGCCTGCTTTGTTTGTGGTTTCATCCCTGGCACCACATGGCCAGGAGTGACCCTGAACACAGATCCAGGAGTAACCCCTGAGCACTGACTTGGCTATTATAAATAATGCTGAAATGAATAGAGCGGTACTATATTTTTTCAAATTAATGTTTTTGTGTTTGTTGGATAAAATGCTTAGGAGTGGTGCTGCTTGATCATGGTATTTCTACTTTTAGTTTCTAAGGTATCTCTGGACTGGTTTCCATAGAGGCCACACTCATTTACATTTCCCCAAGATGTTGAAGAGACATTTTTTTTCTCCACACTCATACCAACTGTTCTTATTTCCAGTCTTTTTGATATGGGCCATATCTCTATTCCCAGGTGACTTCTCATTGTGATAACCCCCCTTTTATTTAATTGCTTTTAGACCACACCCAGGTGTGCTCAGGGTTTACTTGTGGCTCTTCACGCAGGGATCACTTTTGGCAGCACTCAAGGGACTATATGGAGTGTCAGGAATTGAATTCTAGGCAAAGCAAGTGTCCTACCCACTGCGCTATCTCATTGGTCCCAAGACATCCTTTCTATAAAGAATAAACCTTATCAGCTTCTGGAATATGATTGGTAAGTTTTGAGGAAGACCAGAGGTTCTTAAATTTTACTTTTCAGGACTTCTAAAAGTATTAGTGACTAGGAGGTGCTTTTATTTCTGTATCATCTATTTTTACTTATTTTTGTCATATTAGACACTATAATGGAGACATTTACCTATTTATTCAGTACAGTAGAAATGACTTCTGCACTTGCATGTTTATTGCAGCACTGTTTACAATAGCTAGAATCTGGAGAAAAACCGAGTGCCTGAGAACAGACGACTGGTAAAAGAAATTTTGGTACATCCACACAATGGAATACAATGCAGCTATTAGAAAAGATGAAATCATGAAATTTGCATATAAGTGGATGGACATGGAAAGTGTCATGCTAAGTGAAATTAGTCAGAGGAACAGACATAGAATGACTGCACCCATTTGTGGAATATAAAGTAACATAATAGGAGACTAACACCTAAGGGCAGTAGAAGTAAGGACCAGGAGGATTGCACCACCGCATGGAAGCTGTCCTCACATGCTGAGAGTAAAGACAGCTGGGATAGAGAAGGGACCACTAAGTAAATAATGGTTGGATGGATGGTTTGGGATGGGAGATGTGTGTTGAAAGTAGACCATAAACCAAACATGATGGTCTCTTAGTACCTTATTGCAAACCATAACACCCAAAAGGAGAGAGAGAGAGTAAGAGGAAATGTGCCTGCCACAGAGGCAGGGGGTGGGAAAAGGTGGGGGTGGCGGGAGGGATACTGGGAACATTGGTGTTGGAGAATGGGCACTGGTGACGGGATGGATACTGGATAATTATATGACTGAAACTTTATCATGAAAATTTGTAAGTCTGTAACTGTATCTCATGGGGACTCAATAAAAAATTATTCAGTAAAAAGATCAATAATAGACCAGTTGCATATTAATATAAACAACAACTTTTCCCCAAAGTAACTCTATTTTCAAAAGCCAAGAATATTGAGATGAACAGAACTGTTTTACACATTGTTTTGTTTGTTTTTTGGGCCACATCTGACAGTGCTCTGGGCCTACTTTGGTTCTGTGTTGGTGGTGCCCACAGTGCTCAGGAGACAATGCAGTACTGGGACTCAAACCCAGGCCTCAAACTCAGGCCTTCCGACTGCAAAGCAAACGCTTAACTCATTGAGGTATCATTCTGTCCCAGAGTTGTGAATTTAATATCTGGTCTGGTAGAAGACATCTACATTCATGTATCTGCTTCTGCATGCCCTATGTCATGCAGATGATTCAATGGTAGAGCACTTTTCTTACATGAGACCCTGGACTCAATGCCAGCACTTGGGAAATAAAGAAAAGGAGGAGGAGGAAGAGGAGGAGGAGCAAAGAATCTAATTTAAGGACAAAGAACGGTTCATTTAAAATTTCTGCCCAATCCCTCTTCATTTGAATTTTTACAAAGTTATCTGAAAAGAGGGGTTAAGTTCCAAAGTAAAACAACACCCAGTGGGTAACAGTATGACTTTGGTACCCAGTTGTTTTAATTGAAATCCTGATCCCTTCCACTTCCTACCTATGTGAATTTGGGCAGTTTTTGAAGAATCCTCTCAAAACCTTGATTTTCTCATGCTAACATGAGCAGAATGAAATTTTCTGCTTAAAAGTTGTTTTGAGAATTGAATGAGCTATTACATGGAAAGTGATCAGAACTATGCACAACTCAGCAGCTCTCAGTGCATGTTACTTATTATAATTACAGATCCCTGGGGACTCTGTATCCCTGGCTTCATCTAAGTGTTTCATCTAAGACAGAGACTGGTCACCACTTCCCTAAGCACTGACTGCAGGGCTCATGAGTGCAGGTGGTAGGCTATTCCAGTAGCCTCTGCCTGGTTGCCACCATCCCACCCTTTTGTGTGTGTCTGAACCAGCTTGTGGGTGGGAGTTTCCATTCCTTATGCCCAGAGAGTCTAAGCAAGATGTAGTGCATCGTGTGATATAAAAACAGCTCTTTAATGTAGTTTGGTAGAGCTGTCATTTTAGTTTACAAGGAACTCTCTCTGTCCTCTTGCAGTGTTGCAGAAGAGGTTGCTGAAAGCAACCCTAGAGCTTCTAGCCTCTTGTTAACACCTTGTGGTTGGATTTCTGGTCAATTAGGACTTCAAGAGCCACTGATCTCTCTGGTGAACAGTTGGCAGTCAGGTGTCTAATTAGGGGCCTCCTGTGACTGCCAAAGACATGTATTTAGTTTTCTTTTTTAACATTAGAAAATATCGACTGAAATATTTCCCACACTCCACATTCAATAGTTCCAAATCCACATTGACAGTGGCAATAGGGTCCTCTGGGTTTTCATTCTTCCCAATCCTCCCTTCTCTGCCTACAAAACAATTACTACCTAGGGTGACCCTGAGATGTCTTCAAACAAATCCATCAATTGTGAGATATACAATTGTTTTAATTCTTTGTTTACTTGTTTTACTTTTGGGCCATGCTTGGCTCTGTTCAAGGCTTACTCCTGGCTCTGTGCTCAGGAACACTCCTGGGAGGCTCAGGGGACCATATGAGGTGCCAAGAATCAAAGCTGGGTCAGCCACATCTAAGGCAACCACCTTACCCATTGTACTATGTTGCTGGCCCACAACAATTTCTTTTATTTGTAAACCAAGGTAAAATACATACATAAACCTGCACTGAGGGAATCACTCCTGACAGTATTAATGGCAACTTATGTGCTGGGGATTGAACCCAGGTCTGTCATGTATAAGGCAAATGTCCTACCCGCTGTATTATCTCTCTTGCCCTTTAACTCTGGAAATAGTAAAGTAGAAAATAGCCTTGACTTTTATAAGCAAGGAAACATTATGCATGGGGAATGATGATGAATAATATTTTAACCAGCACCATTAATTCTTGTGAAATAAGAAAGTATATCTGACAGATAGCTAGACTGGTTTCTAGAACATATATCTAACTCTTATAATTCAATGATGAAATATAATTCAATTAGCACTGTAGAACTGTTGTCCCATTGTTTATTGATTTGCTCAAGTAGGCACCAGTAGCATCTCCATTGTGAGACTTGTTGTTACTGTTTTTGGCATATTGAATACGCCATAGGTAGCTTGCCAGACTCTGCCGTGCGGGCGGGATACTCTAGGCAGCTTGCTGGGCTCTCCAAGAGGCACAGAGGAATCGAACCCAGGCTACACAATGTAAATAGTCAATTCCTCCAATAAGATATAAAATGACCAATACGTCCATGAAAATGATCAACATCTAGGAAAAGCATTGGGAACAATTCATACTCAACAGGGTGGCTTTAAACAGAAAGTGAGACAACAGCATTGCCAGAGGCTGGGGATGTGGTTAAATGATAAAGTTCTGACTTGCCTTACATGTGCTGGGCTCTGAGTTTGATCCTTGGCATTGCAACCAAATAAAGTAAAACAAAGCAGAACAATAAAACTAGCACTTCCAAGGATGTGAAAGAATCAGAACTTTCAAACACTGTTGGTGAAAGATCAAAGGGTTTATCCAATTTGAAAAACAAACTGACTGTTAAATCTTTAAGAAATCAAATATTAAGTTGCCACTTGACCCAGCATTGTTTCTATCGGATCAAGCAACCTGCAGGTTATTGATACAGCGAAATAGTAGAATTTGAGGAACTGAAACTTTCTCGAAAGAGATTAGTCATGTGAAAACAATAACAACAACAACAACAACAACAACAATATCTTTCCTTTTTTTTTTAGTCACACCCAGCAATGCACAGGGGTTACTCCTGGCTCTGCACTCAGGAATTACTCTGGCAATGCTCAGGGGACCATATGGGTTGCTGGGAATTGAACCCGGGTTGGCCGCATGCAAGGCAAACACCCTGCCCGCTGTGCTATCGCTCCAGCCCCAACAACAATATCTTATTTCCCTGACCTATATTTTAGATCCTTGTGACTTCAGTTAGATGGAACTTGTGACTGAAAATCTCATCATCTCTGGGTTTCCCGAGCAAGTCCATTTCCAAACATTTGGAGGTTGAGTGTCTGATGCTGGACAGTGATGTATTCATTCTGGTCAGGCCAGGCCCAGCCTCTGACTCCCCCTGGACAACACCCTTTGTGTGACCTCTCTGTTTACACAGCTTTCTAACTGTGCCGTGAGGATGCAATGGCTCCCATGATACATGTGCTGACAGTGATCTTCAGTAGCCCCAGCAAGAATCCTGCCAGTATTGTGGACCAAGCAGCCAGTTTTTAAGCAAGACCCTAATAGCTATTGGCTGACCTGACATGGTGGAAGTGGGCCTGTGGTCATTTGTTTGACTGCTCTGACTTGGGAGGGTAAGAAAATGTGATCAGAAAACAGAAAAGTGTCTGGTCTAAGGAAAATGTGGTGCCTAGAATTTAAGGTGACTTTATGTGTGAGTCTTTGCTCTGCTTCTTTGTCTGGTGAGAGAGTGATACTGTCATCTCTGAAACGCACATTATCCAGCTAGCAATGGCAAGGGGAATGAATGGAGTGGACCTTCTTTGCTGATTTTTGCAAGCAAAGATGATGAAAGCCACATTTTCAGGCGGTCTTTTCTCCTTGGATATTTTCATTTATATAGCAAATATGTATCCCCCTCCCCCAACCTGCCATCCTCCCACCCTGCCCTGCCACATGAGTTGCTCAGGGGAATTGAACCCAGTGCATACAAAGCATGCACTCCAGCCATCTGATCTGAGTTACCTTCCTGGCCCCTCATTCTGGTACAGGGACAAACTAACCACTTCCCTTCAGGAGCTTTTATTCTAAAACATGGATACGAAGACCTATTCACTTCTCATGCTAGTAGAATGGTTGCATAGTTGGGCCTTTGGTCCTTGGTGCTAAATAAATCAGGGTGCTGCCTAAGGCAGTCTGAGGATGTGGGAACAGATAATGATAAATTTGGGCTTCAGTGCTAAGGATGGGCACCCAGGACAAACTCAAATCATAGAGTCTGAGGTGAGATTTGCACAATAGCTTTCATCCCTCACACCCATCTCAGGTTACCATCCCTCCCCCCATGGA
Source organism: Sorex araneus (assembly GCF_027595985.1). Classification (NCBI taxonomy): domain Eukaryota; kingdom Metazoa; phylum Chordata; class Mammalia; order Eulipotyphla; family Soricidae; genus Sorex; species Sorex araneus. Next base: position 323,903,565 of record NC_073313.1, on the reverse strand, counting down.
TCCCTCCATGGACCCATATTTTAGAAGCCCTGTAACAATCACCTAGTTTGCCAACATGCTTAAGGGGGGGCATGCTGAGAAGATAAAGCTTGATTTTTTTTTTTAATTTGGGGTGTGTCACACCTGCCTGTGATCAGGGCTTACTCTGGGCTCTTCATTCAGAAATCACTCCTGGCAGGGCTCAGGGGACCATATGTGGTACCAGATATCAAACCCAGGTTTGCCATGTGCAAGGCAGGTGTCCTACCCACTGTAACATCTCTGTGGACCTTGAAGCTTGATTTTTTTTCAGTTTTTGGGCCACATCTAACTGTGCTCAGGGGTTACTTCTGACTCTGCACTCAGGAATCATCCCTGGAAGTGCTCAGAGATGCTCAGGGACCATATGGGATGCCAGGGATTGAACCTGAGTTGGCTATGTTCAAGGCAAATGCTCTACCCACTGGACTATCGCTCAGCCCTAAAGCTTGATTTTGGAGGAAAAATAGGACTTGGAGCAGTGATGTTAGCACTATCAAGAAAGGAATTTGAGGGAAAGTAAATGGCAGGAAAACTGGAGCCAGAGTTAGGAGGGAAAGACACGCAGAGGGAGGAGAAACTGGTCAGAGGTCTGGCAGTCAAGGGCAGAAGGGCTCTTGCCAGCAGGCCCAGCCACATGATGGATAGGGTCTTACAGCATTTTTCTATTTCCATTTCACCAGACTCTGTTGTTGTTTACACTTAAAAATATTATGAGGTACAGCAGAGAGAGAGGAATGGTATAAAACGGCAGCAGAAGTTTGACAGTAACAAATATAACTAGGTGGCAAAACGAAAACAAGAAGATAAGAATAGATTAGGATATTTAGAAAAACAAGGTATCTCTAAAAAGAAAAGAGGAAGAGAAACCAAAGTCAAAAGAGGGAATTTAAAGAAGATGAATTTTACTCAAACCCTGGGCATTAGAAGCTGGCACAAGAAAGTGATTAGTATTCAGAGGGTTAGATTCAGTTGGTGTGGGATGGGGGGTGGCTCAGAAACTTATGAATTGGAGAGGGGGCTTTCAAGGAGAAATATGATAAAATTATGAATAGAGAATTAGAAACAGGCTTTTCAAGGGGCCTCTGAGTGACGAGAGGGGATGGTGGAGGAGGGCACAGAGCTAAGCCGACACTTAAAGCTTCACCAAGAATTCCGCCACTATGTGGTCAAGATTCTCTGATCTCCCCTTATTTCTCCAGCTGCCCCCCAGAACAGTCAGTAGAAGGGACCAGTTCCCCACCCTCCGGAGTGGCCTGTCTGCTAAGCAAAGTGGAGGCTCCATTCTTGCTTTATCAGACCCTTCATGGGCCAACTTGGACTCCCCCGCTCCTTTGGCTCAGGTCAAGAGGCCAACCCTACATTACTTACCACTCCCCCATTACTCCAATAAGACTAACCATGCATTCTACTGCTCTTTCTGGGCATCCCTCAGGCCCCAACTTCACTCAATCCACCTATTCCTTCTACTCATCCTGAAAGAGCCTTCAGCAGGACTGGAGAGATAGAACAGAAGACAAGGCATTTGCCTTGCATGCAGCCAGCCCTGGTTCCATTTCCAGCACCCCAGAGAGCCTCCAGAGTCCCACCATGAGTCATCCATGAGCACAGAGACAGGAGTAAGGCCCTAAGCAATGCCAAGTATAGCCTTCTCATAAAAAAAAATGAAAAAAAAAAGCCTTAAGCTGCTCATACCCTGGACCAGGCTCTTGCACATCTATTTCCCCCAGATATGGTCAAAGGATGGCCACATGGATTTACCTGGGTCATCTGCAGCTTCCCCAGACCCTTTGCTCCAGCTGTGGTCAGCAGACTGGGATCTACATCAAACTCTGGTTATACAAAGTTGGCAAGTAGCTTCAACTCTCTGATCCTTCCCCACCGATAGAAAGTGAATAAAGACAATGATGACCTCTTAGATAGTGGTTGCAAGAGTTTGAGGAGATAATGAGGGAGAAAGAGCTTAGCTCAGTACAAGGCATTGACAGCGATGCCAAGATCTGCAGCTTGAGCTTGGGGAACTGTTGAAGGGACCAGGAACCATTCCTGGTTCCTCTGTGCCTAGCAGCACCTGTTGTTAAGAGGCCTCACTAAATGGGCTAAAATGTATAGTTTGGGTTAATCTGGGGAAGGTCATTATTAAGTGACCAAGAAATGAATTTTGTAAAAACGGCTTTCCTTTTCCCAATATGAAATTAACCATTTTCTTGGTAAGAAGAAAATATAGGGTGAGGGGGAAGGGGAGTGGGAAGAAGTATTCGAAGACCCCAAATGCAAAAATAAATTATGGGGCTGGAGCGATAGTATAGCGGGTAGGGCATTTGCTTTGCACATGGCTGACCCAGGTTCAATTCCCAGAATCCCATACGGTCCCCCGAGCACCACCAGGGATAATTCCTGAGTGCATGAGCCAGGAGTAATCCCTGTGCATTGCCGAGTGTGACCCAAAAAACAAAATAATAAAAAAATTAAAAAACTAAAGTATGACTACTAATGATCAGGGTGGTCATCTCATTTGTCACATAAATGGGAGTCCCTGTGAGAGTGATCAGGCATGCTCTTAAAATTGGACTGTGCAGGCCAAACAGGATTTTGGTTTCTCACTATCCTCTGCACCACCGAGTCATGGCTCTAGTCAGCAGTTCTGTTACCTCATTTTCTAGTTTTTCCTTATGCCTAAGCTGTAAAAACTATTTTCTAAACTGTTTTTCTTTTACTTGCAATAGAGCATTGAATCTTTTCATGTCAATAAATGCAGACTTGCATCATTATTTTGAATGATTGCATATTACTCCTACTACATGAACCATCATTTATTGAACTCATTCTGTATTGATGGATATGTAGTTTTTCCATTTCTTGAGAACTAGAAAATATTTACAAAGATACTTCAGTTATTTATTATTCTGTGGGCTGACAATTTACAGGCACCATATCCAGGCCAATTAATGTCATTAAGAGTATTGGCCCTACACAAGGGCTGTGTCTGTTGACCTCTGGGTTGGTTTACATCTTGTGGCCTATCTAGGTATCCTCATGGGCTGTGCAAAGAGAAGTTATCATGGCCTCTTTTCCATCAGGGGTGATTAAGAAACTAGCCTTTTTGTTAAAATAATTACACATAAACAATGACTAACATTACTGACAAATGTATTTGAGTGGGAAGACAGTTTAGTCAGGGGTAAGAAACCGTGAAAACAGGTGTTTGAGTATATAACTTTTTAAATGGCCCTTAGTTCAGTTGTTGCTTGAATAAAATAGTATGTTCAGGGCTAGAAAGATTATATAGGGATAAAAGCACTTTCCTTGCATGCAAGCAACCTATCCTCAGCACCACAGGTGGTCCCCAACACTGCTGGTGTGGCCCCCTGAAATAATTTGTTTATTTAATTAAAAACCACTAGTTGCAATATTAAATTAAAATTTTAAATTTAAGCACTGTGATTTACAAAACTGTTAATAATAAAGTCGCAGGGATGCGATGTTCCAGTTCCAGTGGGCCACGAGTGTCAATATCCTTTCACCAATGTCCCTATATTTCCTCCCATCCAACAGCCCACTTCTAACAAATCCGTGCTTCCTCTAGTGTTAGCCCTATTCATAGTTTAGGTGTATGTAGATATTTCACCTCTACACGACCTATGTGTCCAAGACCCCTGAACCTTACCTCTATATTACCCAGAACGAATCTTCTTACTTCCCCCTCCATCTCTCTTCTTCCTTGGCCTTTTAATTTCTATAATTTAGGGTATGGTTTTGCCCATCTTTGATATTTTCCATTCCCATGTCATATGACTATATTATCATGGATAAATGAGGAAATCTGTTATTTGTTCTTCTTCTGACATACTTTTAAAAATTTTATTATTATTATTATTATTATTTTTAATTTTATTTTGTTGAATCACCGTGACAAAAGTTACAAAGCTTTCAGGTTTAAGTCTCAGTCATATAATGAACAACCCCCCATCCCTTCACCAGTGCACCTGTTCCCCCACCAAGAACCCCCTCCCACCCACCCTCTGCACCTGAGTGGTCAATGATCTTCACTTTATTCTCTCTATACTTTGGATACATTCAATATTTTAACAGAGAACTGACTATTATTATTTGGAATTTCCCCCCAACAATCAAATCTGCTGAAAAGGCATCACTTGATAGTTTGTTTTCCATTGCTGAGAATGAAGATTATAGAAGCTCATGCGGCCACAACAGCGGCCACGCGGTTTTGGATTTCTGTTGTTTTAGCTCAGTTTACAGTCTAGATGCATTTCTATAAGTCTCTGGGTGACAAAATGGGTTAGCAGACCTTCTGGATCATAGTCTTTGAGGAGCAGAGGGGCCGTGTTGTGTGCGGCTGCTCCGGATCTCATCTGGGCAGAGGGCGTGCTGGTAACACCCCCACCCATGATCTCTTGCGTGTCATGTCACTACAAGCTCGTACCTCTGGGTTGTGAGTCCTAGAAAATGGCAGACGCCATGGGGACGCTGCCGCTACTGCCACCGCTGCTATTTTCCCCGTAGAAAGAAAGCGTTGGGAGAGAAAATCCTTCCCCCTCCCTGGGCGCCATGAGGTCGTAGCTCAGCTCATAGTCTAGATGCATTTCTATAAGTCTCTGGGTGCCAAAATGGGTTCTCTTCTGACTTACTTAACATGAAATCCTACAGTTCCATTTAAGTTACAGCATATTGAATGATTCCAACCTTTTTTTGTGGCTGTATAGTATTCTGTTGTGCATATATACCACGTTATCCTATCTTGTCAAGGTTCTTGACCATCTGGTCCAGAGGTCCAATGCAAGGGCCTGAGTTTGTGAAGGTGCTCAGATCCTGCGGTTCTGGGGTTACCTCACTGATGCAGATGGTGCTGGGGTCCTCCAGGGCTACACCTAGTAATGCCGGGGGTTTTGAATACTGTACCTGAGGATAATTAGAGGACCATATACTATGGAATCAAAGCTAGGTTGGGCACCATTAGGCAAGTATTCTAACTGCTGTACTGTATCCCAGTCCCGCGCTCCAATACTTTAATTGAGAATGCTGGTGGGTTAGGGAGATAGTGCAGAGGTCTGGAGTGCATGCTTTGAATGAGAAATCCTAGGTTCAATCCCCAGCTCTGTGTGGTCCTTTGAATATCACCATGTATAGCCCAAAAAGCACAACGTAATAAAAACTAACGAAAAGGCAAATGCTGGTTACTATTTCTCTGCCTCCTAGGAATTTCAAGGCACACTAGTTTCTGAGTGTCTCAAGTGATAAAGTCAAAGAATTTTGAAATCTCCAAAATTTGGAACTCTGTTGGCCCACTGGCCCCTGCAAAAAATAATCGCCAGAACTCTGGCACTTCTTGGGGAGGAAGACAAGTAAAGGAAAGTAAAGTATGCTGAGATACAGCTGCTGGGCTCTCAGGTCACCTTAGTTCTAGTATCAGTGTTCACTTATTTGTATTTTTCATTTGTTTATTTTGGGGCCACATCCAGTGGTGCTCAGAGCTACTCTTGGCTCTGTGCTCAGGTATCACTCCTGTTGGAACTTGGTGGTGGCATTTGGTATGCCAGGGACCAAACCTGGGTTGGCCCTGTGCAAGGAAACTGTCTTACCTGCTGTACTATCTCTCTGACCCTTGGTTTGTCTTTTTATTTTGCTTTATTTATCAATTTTATGCCTTTATAGTGCATCCACAGGTGAAGTCATCTAGTTTGATTTTTTCTTTATGATTTATTTCATTTCACTTAGTTCCCGGAAATTCCTACCATTTTGTTTCAAATGGAAAAAAAATCATGTCTTTTTTGTTTTAATATACAATTTAATAGCATTCCATTGTGTAAATATAACCACATCTGCTTTATCCAATCTTCCACTGACAGGCACTTAATTTGCTTCTATCCATACTTTAGTTATTGTAAATAACACTGCATAAATATTTGGGCAGAGATCTTTTCTGTGCTAATGTTTTCATATTTTTCAGATAGATATCCAAAGATGAGCTCTCTGGACCACATGGTAGCTCTAACTTTAGTTTCTTAAGGAAGATTCATAGAGTTTTTCAAAATGCAATACACCAGTTTACATTTCTACCACCAGTGCATAAGAATTACTTTCTGCCCACACCCTTCTGACACTTGTTATTGCTGTTTTTGATGTAAGCTATTCTCACTATGTGAGATGGTATCTCATTGCAAGTTAAGATAGCAGATGATCAGTGATGATGAGCCTTTTAATATATGCCTATTGGCTATCTGTATATCTTCTTTGGGGAAGTGTCTATTCAACTCTCCTGTCCATTTTTTTGAAATTGTGTTGTGTTTTTAAGTTGTAGTTATTTTTATATTTTGAATATTAACTACTTATCAGATATAAAATGTGCAAATATATTCTCTGATTCAATATGCTTTTTACACTATGTTTACATTTCCTTTTTCTGTACAAATGCTTTGTCTTTAGTGTCCCAACTTTAATCTTTACTTCATTTCCCTTGCTGTTGGCATCAAATTCTTAAAAAATGCCACTAATATTGGAATGCTTCACATTACATGTTATCTTCTATGTACTTTGTGGTTTTAGGTTTTACAAAGAGGTTTTTAATCTACTTTGAATTAACTTTTGGTGTCAGAGAGTTTTTCACTCTTTTGCATATGACTTCAGTTTTCCCAATACAGTTTGTTGAAGAAACTCTTCTTTCTCCATTTTTAGATCCTTTTGGACAGAGTATTTAACAATTGCTTCAAAGCAAGATAATGAGCCAAGTCTTGAAAGTAGATTGGAAAAAATTCAGAGAGTCTAAGCCAAGAATGGAGAGATGTTTGAGAAGTATTCAGGAGGAAAGGCAAAAAGATGACCAAGCAAAACAGAAGGCCAGCAACAGGCCCTCCCTTCAAACTGGAGCTATAGAAAGGCCCAGGATAAGGGTATACGTTTCCTATTGCCAGTGACAAATTATTATCAACTCTATGGATTATTATATCAACCATTTATTATCCCATAGAATAACTGTTCTCCAGTCAAGGACTCTCTGAAACCAGGGTGTTGGGAAGGTGGCTTTCTCAACTGGAGCTTAGTGTTCTCTTTCATGCCCATTTAGATTGTCAGCAGAAGTTAACTCCTTGTGGTTGTTGTGAGGAAACCTGTTTTCTCCCTGGCTAACTGCAGGGACTCCTGTGGGCTTCAAAGGCTCATCACAGGTCTGAGTAGCATGGCTCACTCTGGGAGCATTCTAGAGCACAGCATTTGCCCAGTTTTAAGGGAGAGTGCCTCTCGATGCTTTGTGTCTTCTTTCAGGCTCAATTCATAGGTCATACATATATTTATATATGATACATATATAAATATATATAGGTCGTATATATATTTATGATTTGTTTGGAGACGCTTAAGACGTGAAATTGCATGATGCACTTAAAGGAGGGGCCAGAGGTGGACTTCAGCCAGATGTGGTCCCAGGATGATTTGAAAGAAGGGCATCCTTGTCCCTCCTGAAGTAGTAATTAGTGGCAAGTGGACAGTTTGTATGGTGCTTTTAGATGGCCTTCATCTGAGAGAACCGCATCTACACTGGGGCTTCAGCCACCTTACAGCTGTGTGATTGACTGTAGTATATGTTGTCATTTTGTCGTAGGAACCCAGGTGTGTGGGACCCGGGGCTGAGACCTCCAAGCCTGCTCAGATTGGGACTGGGCCTCTTCTGCCCAGATTCCCCATTTTCCAGTAGCTAGGCAGTCACATGCAGGGACTGCCCCCGCCCCTCCATGTAATCCCACCAACAGCCAACATCCAGAGACTATAAAACCAAGCTCCCAGAAGCAACATCTTATAGCCTAGTTCTCCCTCTGGGAGAACCTGGCAAGCTACCGAGAGTTTTCTGCCCCCATGGGAGAGCCTTGCAAACTCCCTGTGGTGTATTTATATACCAAAACCAATAACAATGATGGGTCTCATTCCCCTGGCCCTGAAAGAGCCTCCAATGTGGCATCATTGGAAAGGATGAGTAAAGAGAGGCTTCTAAAATCTCAGGGCTAGGATGAATGGAGATGTTACTGAGATGACTTGAGAAATCGACAATCAAAGGGAGGATGATGATGATGATGATGAATATATATATAAATATATATATTTAAGAGGTGACAAGTTTACTTGAAAGAAATTCTTTTTACATCTGTCTACCATAGCCATAATAATCTTTTGATTAATTTAGAGTCAAATGCTACTGATTAGGGAACTTAATTACTGTGTAAAATCCCTTGTGCTGTATCATGTAACATGTTCTAAGGAATGAGAACCTATTAAATGCATAGGTCCTACAAACACTTTTTGCGGGGGTGGTGTGACACAGACATACAGAGCAGAAGGTGGGGATCCTGGGGGACAACTCATTCTGTCTACCACAATGAGAGAAACCAAATGACTAGGGAAAATCTTTTTTATTGTGTCCTTAAAAGCCCTTGGGGTTTAGGACAGGTGTGTGTTAAAGACAATATATACTGATGCCAACGTCATGGTGATAACAATGACAAACTTTTGAACAGCAGAAAGAAAATCTCTAGGACATGTGCCTAGCCTGAGGAGTTGAGATGGAGTGGGTGGCAGAGTTCAAGCGGACTAGTGCTCCAGTTGGAAGTAAGCTCATTCTTTAAATAAGTTTAATTCACAGGAACCATTCAGGTCAAGGCAATTCCCTTGAAAAGGGTCCCAAAGAAAAGGTCTTCAGGGAGTGAGGTCCTGGCAGAAGATGGTCAGATGGTGTTTGGTTTCTGGCTTCACAGGGTTGTGGACTGTGTGGGCCCACAATCAGACTTGAGCAGAACTCCTCCAGAGTTAGACGAACCAAGATAAATTCAGAGAGGCACTGGCTTGGAGCTTGGCACATATGAGGAGCCAGCTTCTGAAACGCCTCTCCAAGTGATCACTATCTATGCTGGACTAAATTCATGTCTGCCAGTGGCCAGCCAGCCTGCAACTACTGAATATTGTTAGTATCAGAAAAAGACTGTGGAGGACGGGCTGGAGCAATAGCACAGCCGGTAGGGCTTTTGCCTTGCGAGAGGCAGACCTGGGTTTGATTCTCAGCATCCCATATGGTCCCCCGAGCACCGCCAGGAGTAACTCCTGAGTGCATGAGTGCATGAGTGCATGAGTGCATGAGCCAGGAGTAACCCTTGAGCATCACTGGGTGTGACCCAAAAAGCAAAAAAAAAAAAAAAGGAAAAAAGAAAAAGAAAAAAGACCGTGGAGGAATCAAAAGTGACAAAACTCAGAAACACTGGAGTTTTCAGGCACTTAAATTCTGCCCCCCCACCTCACAACCTGGGAGCTTTCAAGTTAGGAAGCAAAGGAGATGCCTACTTGGTAGACAGCCTCGAGTTTTGTGGCTACCTGAATGCTGGGATGGGACAATCCTTACTCAGTAGTGATGCAAAGCCCAAGGTTCTGCAGTGCTCAAGGCTTAAGTCAATGGCTCAGTCAGGTAACAACTTGTACAGCTCCTGGCCTGAAGAACTCCTCTTAAGGAGCGCTACCATGTTAGGGTGAGCTTTGAGGGTGAATTGTTTTCACAGCCTGGAGTTTGGGGCTGAAAAAAAAAATGAAAAGGTCAAAGGGCTCTAGTTTTCTGCTGTTGTCTCATGTCTTTTCTCTGCAAGAAACTGTTCTAAAGAATACACGTTGGAATGACCCCACTTTGCAGGTAGGGAGGCTTGGGCACAGAGAAGTCAACTATGTGAGGTCTTATGGATAATAAGAGGCAGAACTGGAATTTAAACCAGCAGAGGGTCAGAGTGATGCGGGGGCCAGGCTATTCTAGCCTCTTGCCTTGCTGTACTGCCTTGTATACTCATGGCATGTGGTACCTTTTTCAAGGTAAGTTAGACTCACAAACATGTTTGCTGGAATTTCTGCTGCCTCCAGGGCTGCACAGGGGAGTGCGGGGTATGTGGGTGGTCATGATGAGCCTGAGGAAGTGTCCTTTCCTCTCTCCACTGCCTGCAGGATTCCTACTGGTGGCATTACAGAAACGCCACTCTCCACTTCAGGGCTATTGGTACTTGCAGCGCCAGATGGCTGTCCTCAGGGTTCATTGCAGCTGAGCATAAATATAAAACCCCCACTTCTAAAAGGGGGGCTGACGATGCCCAGGTGTGTGGTTCCGGAGCAATTCTGCCTCAAGTAAATCAGTAGGTCCATATTAGAAGACATGCGTTAATTTATTGCAGCAAGATTTTATGTCTTAGTCAGTCATTAGCAAAATTTCGTACCAGAAATTCTTTCCTCTTTAATCTTGGTGGGATTGGTATTACACATAACTCGACTATTAAGACAAGAATATCTTGCAGATAGGGAGGTCGTTAATCTAAAGGGTTTTTGTAGTGTGAAATGCAAATGCTCAGTGACAGGTATGCCGGGAGCCCCCAAAGCCTTCTTACTCTGCTATAAAGGGATCTAAGGAAAGGTTTGATTGTTTTGTTAACACAAATAAGAAGTTCTCCAGCAGCTCAGCTCTCTTTGCAGCTCCAGTTCCTCTACTATTTGTTCAGACCAACTTTCTAGTCCTTGGGTGGGTTCACCCACACCTATTTCCCCTCTCTGTTCCCCAGGCCTGGCTTGGCCTGGCACCTGGGGGCCACATTCATAGAAGGTGAGGGTGCAGCCAACATGCTTCTCTCTCCAGAGTTTCCTCTGCAGGTACAGGGACCTACTCTTTCCCGTGGATTCCTTCTCCCCCTGGGCAGTACCTGCATGTTTCAAGGCACACCCTCTGGATTGGGTAGCCACCGGTCAGTTCTAGAGGACCAGGTTCTTGGTCCCTAATCATCCTTGTCAGGGGTTGGGCGAAGGTGCTGCTTCCAAAACAGGTTAGATTATACTTTGCCATTCTGCCCTAGAGTAGTTATGTCACCTTGCACTGGTCATCTCTACTGCCTCAGTTTCCCCAACTGGGACTAAAGGTTACTGTCATCCCACTGCTTTAAATATGAACCTGAAACCTTGTCTGCATCATGAGCAGAGGCCCAATGAAGAGCGTCGTGAGTAACTTACTTGGCTCACTATGTTGTCCCTACTAAAGTGCGTGGCAATCATTCAGAATTTGGTCTTCTCGGGGTAAGGGTGAAAAGGGCCAATTCTGGTCGACTGCCAACTCCAATCTTCACCCTCAGTGATCTTGGGCACATTTTATATTCTACTAATGTCTCTGTGCTCTCATATAATAATTGTACCAATTTCTCCCAGAACTTGTGAGAACTATGTAAGCAAATGTTTCTAACATGGTACGGTTTTTCGTACCATGTTAGAAAACTAAATAACACTAAATATTATTAACACTAAATAACATACAATAACAATAAATATTAGCTGTATTATTAGTTTTTTAAAAAAATTTTTTAATGAATCATTGTGAGATACAGTTACAGCTTTTCAAACTTTTGTGATTACGTTTCAGTCTGTGTTACTGGTTTTATTGTTGACTGTAACTCAGAAAAACAATGGGATTAAATTTCAATTACAAGTGAAATAGCAAGCCATTTCTTCAACCCCAATATGTGTGTATATATAATATAATGTATTTCATGTAAGTATATAATGTTAGTATTTCTTTAGAGACTGGTATAGAAAAGTGGAAACCCCTTACTGCCCTGTACTGCAAGTTCTTAGGAAAGCATGGATTCCCTCCAGAGGATGAAGATGAGGACAGGAATGCCTTTAGTTCTGCAGGAGCCATGACCCATTCCCATCCTGCCTTCCTCCTATCCTCAAGGGGTCGACTGTGTGACTTTGACACTCACCTCCTCTCCGAACCTGTGGAGCACTGAAAGAACCTTGCAGCAGTAAGAGATTTTTGTGTCTTTCTCTTCATGCACCACTTTCTTTCCCCCTCTTGGCTCCCCCACCCCTTATCTGTCCCAGCGAGTCCCTTCTGGTTCCTCTCCCCATCTTCTCCTCATCCCCAAAGAGTCCTCCAAGGACTCATCCACAATGGTCTCAGCTTAGTGCCTTGCAAAGAAAATTCTGTCCCTCTGCACCTTTCAGGGAAACAATCAGCCCAAAAAAGTTTAGGAGAAAAAATTCATTATCTTTAATGGGATTTTGTTACCAGCCCTGGCCAGGAGGGACCCAAGTTCCCAGGAAATCTAAATTAATAAATGCCCTACCAAGGGGTAGGTGGGGGGGGGGGCGGGAGGCCAACGGAAAAAAGAGATAATTTCTTTTTGAACGCTGCAGCAAGGAATGAGAGCCTTGAACAGAAAACCTAAAATGCCAGCGAGCTAGGGGGAAAAAAAGATGGAAAGCCTCCCCAAGAACCCCAGGATTGTTTGGAATCCATTTTGAGCCAAGTGGAAATATTTGGATGAGTGAAACGGCTGCTCTCCTCTAATTGGCATCTGGTTGATCAGGGACTGCTATCTACAACCATGAGAGAGTTGTCAGGAAAATCAGCGTATAGAACATTTCACTAACAAATTCCTAATTTCATCTGTGCCAGCCACAAAACTTATTGTACTCATTTTGGCTCTCGAATGAAAGAGCAACTAGCGGGTACCTTTGGGGTCTCGGAAGAAGATTTAGAGAGGTTTGTTAGTCTATTAGAAAGCAGAGGGAACGGTTCTTCCCTTCAGCTGTAAACTCTAGAGAAGACTATTAGAAACTCTCCATGTAAAGCTTGCATCTCCTTCCCCTTTGATTCAATCACCCCGAGTCATTAGGCGGCTTGAACACCACTTTAGACTGTGCACTATAAATAATTAAAACGTCGAAACTTGTGCGGTCACCTGATTCAGCCCCAAGAGGAAGTGGCAATGCCAAGGACATCTGAGTCATGTGGAGCTGCCTGCTGAAGCCAGGCCAGGGTTGAAAACTGCATCTCCAACCCTGGCCTCATCTTCATGCAACAGCCCTGTCACTGACTGCACCCCACAACTGAAGTAAACCCTGAAGTCAAAACCTCCTCCCCCATTTCAGCCAGCTTTTCCTCTTGGGATTCTGTTCAAGACCGTGCCTCTAGTCTTCAGACCACTGAATGTGGCAGTTGGTACCTCCAGAAAGGACCCTGAAGGGCCTGGGAATGGCTCAAAGGGCTGGAGCACATGCTCTGCCTGTGGGAACCTGAGGTGTGATCCTCAGCACTGCCTGACCTTGATCACCACTGTGGGGTGGACACTAGTTTGGTTTGCTTTCAAACCAAACCAAACCAAAACCTTAAAAGATAATGTCTTCTTTTAAAGCTGCTGTATCAAACACCCCCAAACTCATGGGTTGTATGCTACAGCAGTAGATTGGAGGTCCACTGGCTTGGAGGTCAGAGGTCACAGGCTTGGAGGTCAGAAGTCAAGGTGAGTGCAGGGCTGTGCTCTCCCAATGGCTCTCGGCTCTCCCTACAGATCCTTCCTCTCCTCTCCCAGCTTCTGGTGGCTCTGGGTGCCTGTGGTTGAGCTACAGTAACTCCATCCCTGCCTTTCCCTCAGATGGCCATCTTTTCTCTGTATGTCTGTCTCCTCTTTTTTCTTCTTTATTTTTTTTTATTATACATTTGGGCCTTCCAAGCCCACTGAGGCCATTAGGACCCTTTCTGCTATTATATATTTTTTAATTTTATTGAATCACTGTGAGATAGTTACAAGCTTTCATGTTTGGGTTACAATCACACAATGATCAAACACCCATTGCTCCACCAGTGCACATTCCCCACAACCAATATCCCCAGTATACCCCCTATTTCCCACACTCCCCCTGCCTCCATGGCAGACATGTGGAGTCATACTTTCTCTCTACTTTTGGGCATTATGGCTTGCAACACAGACACTGAGAGGTCATCATGTTTGGTTCATTATCTACTTTTGGCATGCATTTCCCATCCCGACTGATTCCTCCAGTCATCATTTTTTTAGTGATCCCTTCTCTATTCCATCTTCCTTCTCCCCTCCACTCATGAAGCAGTCTTCCAACTATGGGGCAATCCTCCTGGCCCTTGTATCTACTGTCCTTGGGTGTCAGCCTCATGTACGTTATTCTATAGTCCACAAATAAGTGCAGTCCTTCTGTGTCTGTCCCTCTCTTTCTGACTCATTTCACTTAGCATGATCCTCTCCATGTCTATCCATTTCTGCTATTTCCAACCCCGCTATTATTGGACAATTGTTCCCTTGGTTCACTGTGAGGGAGAGTGTGATTCTGGGAGCTGCTCAGGAGAGATATCTAGGGGCCTGTCAGTCCCCAGCTGGATTATGTGGATTGATTTGGGGTCAGTCACAAGTGAGGCATGTACCCAACCCTGGGCTCAATCTCTGGCTCTGAATCTTTTTAATAAAGACATCAGTCATAGGATTTGGGACACATCCTTTTCCAGTCTGATTACATCCTGACTACAGATGCAAAGTCCCTATTTCCAGGTAAAGTCAATTGTGATGTTCAGGTAGAAATGAATTGGGGTGGAGGGTGGGCTTCAGTCAACAAAGTGAAGAACTACACAGTGCTCCCATCCCAAGTGTGCTTCCAGAACCTCACCACTCTCTCACAGAGAGAGGGAGCTTCCTCCTCTTGATCGAAATGGGTCTGCGCAGGCTGTTTCTTGGCTGTGTTGCTCCTGTGACAAGGAACACTTGCAGTCAAATCAGGAAGATGTGTGCTTTTTGCCTGCCTCTTGCATGTTTACCCTGATCCTGTACCTCATCCTGCCCAGTCTCATGAAAGCTCATGCAGAACTGAGGCCCCCACCTCTGAGTTCCAATCACTGTGAGGTGAGCCAGTCTTCTGGGAGGACTCAGCCAGTCACCCCCTGATGCTGAATAGAGGGCACCGCAGCCTCCCCCACTATGTCTGCCCACAATGACTATTTGTGGGCAAAAGAAAAGATTGTTGATTTAAGAAACCGCTGTTATGGGATTCTTGTTTTTGTTTTCCTGGAACTGGGATTCCATCTCGAGGTCTCTTATGTGAGGCTCACCTGTAACCACAAGCCACCAGCTCTGGGATAATTTTTAAGGTGTATTTTATATTTATTATGGTTTTGGGTTAGGGGTAGGAAATGCTCATGGGCCACTTCCAGCTTTATTCTATCTACACTTGTGGGACAGTTCCATGTGGGGGATGGAACCTGGGGTCCTCACAAGCAAAGCATGTGCTCAGCCCTTTGAGATATCTGCCTACTCCATTGGAGACCTGGAGCATGGAAGTTAGAACTTTTAGGGGATTGTAAATCCTTGCATCACCCTCTTTTCTATCCATGATTAGTACACCAGTCATTTCCCTTCCAGCCTACACCTAGCTGAGTACCTAATCCTTTCACCCAACATGGCTTCTTCTGAACTTTGGTGCTAACCCTCAATACTTCCATGATTTCTTTAATGCATTTTGGTTTTGCTTCTATGAAACATAAAAATCACTGATGGTTCTCCGTTGCTTTCCCCACATCCCTTAACTGAAAGATAAAACCTTTAAAAAATATTTCAAAATTTTTTCCCCTTTCTTTTGTGGTTGTCATATCTCAATATCTTAGGGCTACACACCTTGAAATGTTCACACTCTTAACTGTGGTACTCACTGGGGATCATACACTTTGAGTGCAGCACTCGGGGCAGCCACTCACTTATTTATGGTTGATCACACTCACTTCACCTGGCCTTTGCACACCTTTCCCACCTTTACTCCTTTGCATTCTCCTTAGAGATTCGATGCTTCCAACAAGCCAGATGATTCACTGTTCTAATGCATCCTCCTGAGTTCACCTTCTGCCTTAGTACTTTGGTTAAATTTTCAACATACACTAACACTTTTGAGTGTCTGTTCATGCCAGGTGATGTAGAGGACACCAGGTAATAATACTGCAATACCGTTCCCTCCTCATCTGCTCCCCGGTCTCCATGACAGTCTTCCTATTTCTCAAGACTCAGCTCCAAACCATATGCTTCCACGAAACCTCCCAGGTCCTTTAGCCAAAAAAGACTTGTGATTGTATGAACTCTTCTCCTATCTCCTCCAGGCAAGCCATATCACCTGTAGCCCTGTACAGACAACCTGTGCACTTGCTTTCCTAAGTCTTGGTCCTCATGCTGAATGCTTTCCGTCACCCCTTTCCTACTGGCCCACTCCCATTCACCTTTATACCTCAACTCAAATGCCATTTTATTTTGAACATTTTGTTTGCTTGTCTTTTTCCCCCCTCAGCATCACACAGCAGTGTTCAGGGTTTACCCCTACGTCTATAGTGTAGGGATAACTCCTGGAGGTGCTTGGGAGACCATATGTGGTGCAAGGGATTGACACCACATGGTGCCACATGCAAGATATGCCCCTGATGCTTGTGCTATCTCTCCAGCCCCGAGCATAGCTTTAGGTTATGCTCTCAGCCTGGAGTGTATATGATTATTTCAGGTCCAGAATGGGTCTCACATCATACTCTAATCTTGGTCATTTATAGACTAGGTCTTTCACTCTCAGGTGCTAGGTAACCAGCCCAGAGACTGCTACATAAATGTTTGTTGAGTGAACATGCCGGACCCACTAGAAAGCTCTCAAAAGCCTTTGGATGTGGTTAGATATAGGAAAAGAATTTGGAAATGAACTTTCACTTAGGCATTCAAAGCCATGGGCTGTGTTTCAGATTCCTTCAATTGATTTTTGAGCTCTACTCCAGGTAAAGAAACTACATAATCACCTTTCTAGGCCCCCAGGCATATTTTCATGTTGAAACATTTTAACCCAAAGACATTCATTTGAGCCTTTTGCTAATTGGTCTTTGTTCTCTGAATACAAGTCTTATATCTTAAAAAAACAGTTTTAAGTTTTTCCTAAGCACACTGCACACTGCAGATTCTCCCACAGCCCCTATTTTTGTATTTGGAACATATAAGTCCATCAATATTTATGCAGCAGATTTTTGTGGGGAGACATACTAACCTGCCCACTCCCTTCCCAGCCCTGTCAGTTTCCTTTGAAAATCACTGCTTTTGTGTGGACCAATTTAGAAAGCTGCTTTCTGGCCTTGAATGGATAAAGAGGCCCTTGGACTTGCTGGATTTGGGGAAGAAAGTAAATTCTGAAGAGAGTTTCATCCTGGGAGGAATACCCCAATTCACATTCTCAAAGTGGCATTTCTTTTGGGGAAGAGGAATGTGACCTCGGAGTTTCCTGGGATGGCATTACACAGTTTGGGGTTTCATCATGCAAGATTTGTGCTCCTCCTCCAACCTCCAAAGTCTTGGGAACTGTGAAGACATTACTGTGGAAGAGAAGTAGGGACTTTAAAAAAAAACCCAAGTTTTGAGCTCTCATAAGATGACCTCTCGAGGTACTAATATTAAATCTCAGACTCTTGAGAGCATTTGCAGAGGGAATCCATCATGCTTTTATTTTCTGTTTCCCAGGTCTTACTCAATATTATGACTCTCAGGAAAAAAAAAATACCACGACTAGTATTTGAAATGCTGGCACCTCTAGTACCTGGAGTTAATGTTACTTGCAGCTTTATCCAGGAACAATTCTGCCATGAAATACTCAACTGCAAAAGAAATGAGACTACTGAGAAGGATTCTTTTGAGTGTCTCTGGCATGCAGAGAGGCGATGGGGATCTGTGAGCGTACGTGTGGGAAAGTGAGGGGGGATGATAAATAGCATGCTCCCTCTCCTTTAAGAGCACGTCCTTTTATTCCTGACACTTAAAAAGACACTGTCAAAAAGATGTTTTACTGATTTGACTTTGTGTGCAGGAGAACGTGCAACAGTTACCTAGTAAGTGGTTTTATAGGGAGTTTCACCCACACGTTATAATAAACTGAGCCCGAAGATAACATATCTTTTGTGCTTTTACAGTGCTCGGATGATAACTGTGAAAAATTATCTAGTGGAGGTTAGCAAACTGTACCTGTGGTCTTTTTCTCATGACCTCTGTATGATAAAGTTTACTATCTCAGAGCATGATGCATTGTCAAATAATAGGTTTGCTTGTCTGGCCAACAAGAAGTAATTGAGGAGTGTTATAGTTTTACAATCCGTGTTTCAATGACTCTGCTGCTTTTGAGTTGTTAGACCTGAACAAAATGGGTCAATGTTGAAAGAATAAAGGTTTTTTTTTCTCTCTCTCCCCTGCCCCCATGCCCATCTCCCACTTTCTTTATGGTGGTGTTTTGAGAGGGAGGGATGGACTATGGGCCTTGACTATGATGATTCTCTCCTTTAGCATCCCTGGGAGAGACTTGAGGCAGGAGATCTTGGTCCCAGTTTAGTGACTGAGAGCAATTTAGATTTGACAACAAATATCTGTTGTATTCCTTTTGTCCTTGGGAGGGAAAATCAGCTCACAAGGGAAAATCAGCTCACAAGCTTATTTTGGTGTAAAGGTTCTTTGAACTTCAGATTTGTGTCTTTAAAGGAATGGATTCCCTGCTTATTTCTAAGATTTGTTGGAAACAGAGCCAAGCTTGAGTGACCTGGGTGGTAAAGGACAGGTACTACATTAAAAAAGGTGGGTTGTTTGTTTGTTGTTTGATTGTTTTTTGGTGGGGGAGGATGATAAGAGCAGGTCTCATGCAGATTTTATACAGTGCGCTTTATGTAACACTAGTTCTATTGAGCTGCTTTGTAGTCGTGTGAGTTTGAGGAACATAACATGCCTAATCTAGCACCCTGTGATGAATATTTGCATATTAAAGGCTTGAAGAAGTCCAATACTAGAAAAGTATCTCAACTCTGGCATTTCCCAAAGATGATCTTCAGTATCAGCCTGCCCTGAACATTCTGCACACCTAGTATGCTGCACAATGTAATGGGGGCAATTTTGAAAACTGAGGTTTCAGTGAATGTATAAATTCAGTCATTATTCTCTTAAAAAAAAGCCATGGAGAGCCAGTCACTGCACAGTGACCTCCTCCCACCCAAAATGCACATTTGCACACTTGTCTTGGAAATAATATTTTTCAATAGGGCTATTAAGATTAAAAATCGAGAGTTTTCCCATGTGTAAAAAAGAGATCTTTCACTGTAATGGGGGTCAAAGTACTTTGTAGGAAAAATAACAAATAAGGTAGATGACTAGAGTTCAGATTAGTGCAGGAATGTTTGATTGTCTTACTATTATTGCCTGATGATGGTTATAGAAAATGTAAGAGGAGGAAATAAAGTACTGGTATCCAAAATATGCAAAGAACTCTGAAAACTCAACAATAAGGGTTAGAGAGGTGGTACAAGGGTTAAGGTGCTTTCCTTACTCATGACAACCTTGATTCGATCCATGGCACTGCATAGAGTTTCCCAAGCACTTCAAGGAGTGATCCTTGAGCACAGAGCCAGGGGTAAGTTCTGAGCACCGCAGGTTGTGGCCACCAAACCAAAACAAACAAGTGAACAAATAAAGACTCAACAATAAGTGGAGAGAGAGTTCGTACAGGGGCAAGGCACTTGTCTTGCATGCAGCTGATCTCGGTTCAATTCTCAGCAGCACATATCTTCTCCTGAGCGCAGTCTGAAGGACACCTTCAGCATTGCTGGTTGTGAGTCGAGCCCCCTCAACCAACAAAAAATAAAAAGTCAGCATTAAGAGAAATAATAATTTAAATAAGAGTTGAAGATCTTAATGGAAACCTCTTCAACAAGATAAGGTAAATAAGCATATGAAAAGATGTCCCACATCTTGTCACTGGAAAAACAACTAAAACAATGAGCTCTCACTATATAACTATAGAATAATCAAAGTATGTAACAGTGACTGCTTTGGTTACTAGTGAGGATGAAGAGCAATGGAATTCTCATTTACTGTTGGTGAGAATACAAAATGGTAAAGCTACTTTAAAAGATCAGCAATTTCTTACAGATTAAACACACTTCTAGCATATGATCCAGCAGTCCTGCTCCTTGGTATTTACCCAGAGGTGTTGAAAAAAAATGTTTATACAAAAATCTGCACTTGGATCTTTATGGACATTGTTAGCCCCCAGAGGAAATGATAATACTGACGATATTTGACTTGGTGCTGAATTGCTTGCTGACAGACAGTAGAATGTGAATAGTTAAATAACTTATGATACATTCAGACAATAGACTATTATTTAGAGCTGTTATAAAATGAGCTCATGAAAAGACTTGAATTGCGTGTGTGAGTCCCTGGCTTTGAGTCTCAGCACTGCTACAAATTAACAACAAACACACCAACAAACACATGGAGAAATCACATATGTATATTAAATGAAAGGAACCTATCTGCGGGGCTGGAGAGGTAGTGTAGATATAACGCTTGCCTTGTATGAAGATGACTTCAGTTTGGTCCTTGGTTCCCCAGAATCATTCCTGACCACAGAGCCAGAAATAGTGCCTGAGCACTGCTGGGGAGTCCAAGGTAATCAAGAAACCAGTCTGGAAAGGTTGTATACTATGTAATTTCAACCATGTTACAATTGGGACAAGTCAAAAGTATGGAGATAGTGTGTGGTTGCTAGGGGAGTGGATTGGAGAAGATGAATGGAAGACACAAAAGCTTTTTAGAGTAGTGAAAATATGTTAAGCATTGCCTATACAATATGATATTTTCTAACACAAAAACAGTGTTCCTTTTCTCAGAATAAAATGAAGCTTTATACTCTTATTGGCCTTTTTATATTTTCCCCTTACAGTCTTCTTAATTCTCCTCGCTTTTACTAATTTTACATTTGTAGGATATATCTATTTCATGTAAAATTTAAAATGTATTAGCACAGAATTATTTATAATATTAATTTTTAAAATTTACATTCCTGTACAAAGGAAATATTCATTAAAAAATTTTTATCAACTTTTCATTGATTTACAATTCTGTGGGATTTCAGGAATTCTGTGGAATTTTTAGCTCTAGTCATCTGGAAGTGTGTGAGGTGTCACCACTTCCACAATGAATGTTTTAATAAATGACCTATCATATGTGGAATAGAAACAAACATAGTGAGGGAACAACAACTGATAGAAATCTTTGGAATGGGAGAATTTGCTTATAGAATAGAGCTTGCATGGGGTGCTTTGGGAGAGACCTTTGATAGGTGGAGGGGAGAGGGATGGTGAGGATGGATGTGGTGTTGGAATGATGTATGAATAAAAAGTATAATTAGGATTATTGTAAATCCTGGTGCCTCGACAAAAATGGCTAAAATAAAACAAACAAAACAATATTAGCAGTATTTCCCCATTTTTAAAAAAGACAATACTCTGTATAATACTCTAATGATGGATTATCCAATGTATGTATTACACAATTGCCCGAATCCCTAGAAAGTACAGCACTAAGAGTTAACCCTAAAGTAAACTATGGACTTTGTGTGTTGGGGAGGGAGTGGTGGTAGTTTATGTGTCAATGTAGTTTCCTCATTCTAACAGACATCTCTGGGTGGCGGTGCAGGCTGATAATGAGGTAGGCTCTGCATATGTGTGCAGACCATGGGGAGGACATCTCCTCACCTTCTCCTTGGTTTTACTGTGAATCTAAAGCTACTCTAAAAAGGAACATCTTAGTGGGAAAAAACAGTGACGGGTCTTCTAGATCTGAGGGAGATTCTTCTATGACAAACATGTGCCAGCATGATTAGCCAAATTCAGTAATAGGTTTTGGGGAAAGGGGTCAAAGGAGAGCAGTGGACAGCTCCCCACCAGAGAAGAAATGAAGTTCACAGACTCTCACACTGCTCTGAAATACTTCCAGAGATACTGACAGAGGGG
This sequence comes from Sorex araneus, assembly GCF_027595985.1. Lineage (NCBI taxonomy): Eukaryota > Metazoa > Chordata > Mammalia > Eulipotyphla > Soricidae > Sorex > Sorex araneus. The sequence goes on along the minus strand of NC_073313.1, from coordinate 323,881,889 downwards.
GACTGCTCTCAGGGTGTTCATCATCCGGTGACAATGACAGAGTCTCAGGGAGTGTGACTCAGTTGCCAAGACTAGTGATTTCTTGCGCAGTGACCTGGAGTAGTATGGAGATAGGCCTTGGGTATGAGCAGTGGCAGCTCCAGGGCTGGGGGAAGCAGACAGGTTTAAGCCACAATGCTATGGGTACCGCCTCCCACTTCTCCAGGGTGTGGAGAACCTGGAAAGCAGGTCTTAGGGCTGAAGCTGGCTCCACAATATGAACGACTGTTTGTTTTACCCTCATGATGAAGGTTGTGAACATCTTCCAATTATTAAAGTAGTTATATGCTCAGCCAGTCCAGCCCAAACTATCTCAGACAAAAGTGACAAACACCTCAGGAAGCATCAGAGAAAACCAAATAGAATGTTGCGGTTTTGCTAGTTTTTCTGAATTCTGTCTCAGGATCTCTCATATTGCCCAAGTCAAGTTGTCAGCTAAGGCTGTAGTCCTAAAAAGAGTTGACAGTGGTTGAGGACCCAGTCAAGATGACTTCCTCACAACCCCGCGGCAGAACCCTCAGTTCCTTGCTGGTAGTTGGCAGGAGGCCTCAGTCCCTCACCATATGGATTTCTCTATAGATCTGCCCGAATGTCTTCATGCTGTAGCAGCTGGGTTTTCCCATAATAAGCCAAGAAACACACACACACACACACACACACACACACAGATCACACTGCCTTTTGTAACCCAGGCTTAGAAGTCACACACGGCCACTTGCTATACTGTCATTGTTCGAAACCTTTCAGGAAACATAGCCCCCACACAAGGGGAAGAATATTAAGATCCACACTTTGAAAGACAGTGTGGACATCTTACAATGACCACCATGCTTCGAGGCTCTGGCATTTCACTCCCTCGAGAGGACAAAGGGTTAACAAGTGTGCGAGGAAAGTGCATGGAGAGAAGAAAATTCTTTGGAGAGAGGTGCTGGTCCAGAGGTGAAATGTATTGAGTCGTAGAAATTCTTTTTTTAAAATTTATTTTGAAATCAAAAGATGGGCTCCAGACATGACTGCTTGTTAAATGGGATGTAATTAAAAATAACTTCCACATTGGGGAAGAGTGGGAGATGATTAGTTCTCAGGATATATTAAATGTCCTCACACGAGAAGGGAGTCAGCCATTGGGAAAGGCTGCTTCGGAAAACATATGCTGTGTCAAACTCCGCCAGCAGATGCAGAATCTGCTGCTAAAGTTAGCTCCCGAGAACAGAGCTGGATGGGCTGCCATCACAGATGTCTCTGGAACCAGCACCCGAGACAAATATAATTCTTACCGCTGGAGAGTAAGGCCCCACACGAGAGCCTTCCACTGTGGTGGAGGGGAGGTGCCAAGGCGGATTTATGACCCTAAAGGCTGACTCTTCTAGAGACTAACAGATGATGTTTAAAGCCACGAAGTTTCCTGCATTTCTGAAATTGAGAATTCCTCCGGAGGTGAATTCTTATTACTTTAGGCAGAATCCATTCTATGCAAAATTAAGTCTGATTGGAAAGCTTTTGACCTGTGTATTTCAAGATTTATAATCTGCAATCTTGGAAGCAGAGATGAGCTGTGTTCCAAAAGCCTGAAACAGTCAAAGAGGAGTTAGAAAGCAACAATAACGAAGTATGATTTAAGTATTTAATTAGCCCAGGAACCAAATGCTTTTCTCAAACAGGAAGGGGACTCAGTGTCACTGAAGATGGAAGATGACAGTCAGGCTGAGTGCTAGTAAGTTGCAGAGCAGGGCTTCCCCACACGGCTTTCACAGGACTGTCCACTGGGATGCCTCACGAAAGGCTTCTCTGAAAAAGAAGGTAATAACGCAAGCAAGGGAAGCTAGGAAATGAAGAAACATGTTTAATTTTGCTTAGCCCCTTAGTTTCCAAACATAATCATGGAATTTCCTCCCTTTAAATTCCCTTCCTTCCTTCCTTCCTTCCTTCCTTCCTTCCTTCCTTCCTTCCTTCCTTCCTTCCTTCCTTCCTTCCTTCCTTCCTTCCTTCCTTCCTTCCTTCCTTCCTTCCTTCCTTCCCTATTTTTTCTCTCTTCTTTCTCTCTCCTTTCTCTTTTCTTTCTCTCCTTCCTCTTTCTCTCCTTCCTCTTTCTTTCTTTCTTTCTTTCTTTCTTTCTTTCTTTCTTTCTTTCTTTCTTTCTTTCTTTCTTTCTTTCTTTCTTTCTTTCTTTCTTTCTTTCTTTCTTTCTTTCTTTCTTTCTTTCTTTCTTTCTTTCTCTTTCTTTCCTTATTCTGTACTCACAGTACTGCATTCTTGACTAAAAGTTGGTCTCTGAAACTGCTGTAAGCTTCAGATTCATCCATAACTGTGTGTGTCTACCCCTGTCTAGAATATACTAGTGAAGAAAAAAATGAACAAATGGGTGCTAGAAAACCAATGTTCTTTTTTTAAAAAAAAGCTTTTATTTTATTATTTTTAAATTTTTATTTAATCACAGTGAGATACATAGTTACAAAGTGGTCCATTATTGGATTTCAGTCATATAATGTTCCAACATCCATCTCTTCATTAGTGTACATTTGCCACCACGAATGTCCTGTTTTTCCCTCCCGGCCCCCTTCCTACCCACCTGTTTCTATGACAGGCAGTTTTCTTCTCTCTGTCTCTCTGTCTCTGTCTCTCTCTGTCTCTGTCTCTCTGTCTCTGTCTTTCTTTCTCTCTCTCTCTCTCTCTCTCTCTCTCTCTCTCTCTCTCTCTTATCCAGTGTTCTTTTTCTGACATGGTCTCAGACACAAGAGCCTCCAGACAGGAGGGTATAATGACTAAAGGTCACATCAGCTTGAGGAGGTGTGAGAGAGGAATAAGTTCTCACTTGGGAAAGAAAATAGCTGCAAAATGCTAGAGTTGAAAATAAAGTTCAATTGATGGACGATTCGACGATTAGGGATTATCAGTTTCTTCTGTTCTCACCAGTTAGGATTCATCCACTATAATGTCAGAGAATTTCATTATGAGAGTTTAGAGGGCAAAGCACAATCACCACGCGATATTTAGTCATGGAGGTTCCCAAAAAGGAAAGTCCCCTGGCTCCTGAGTTGAGACTCTTGGCAGTTGTGGGGCCAATTGTTCATCTGCCTGCCTGAAACAGGGTCCTTCTAAGACATGGCAAATTCAATTCTGACAGTGTCAATGATGGAAAGAATTCCATAAACCCTGGGGCTGTCTTCTGCTGACCTTCCAACCATTCCCCACCCTCTTTCAGTTCCAAATGTGGATTTGACCCTTAAGTAATGAGGTAGGTTTTTAATAGTCCCGCCAGACCTCACACATCCAGATGAACATTGTCTTTTCAAGATGATACTTTGGGGAGCAGCACACAGGCTCCAATACAGCTGTTACTAATAAAAATGTTTGTGGCCCTCTTTTGGAATTGCCTTTTGTGTCAATTATGAGGCGCACGAGACAAATCCATCCCCTTGGCCATATGTTGTTTTTGACCAAAAATGGTCTTACCCAGCTTTTCCTGCAAAATGGCCCAGCGCATTCAGCTGGTTTGATTTTAGAATCACTTTAGGAATTTTATTCAAACTCAAATCACTGTCAAAAGACACAAATTTTCCAGCATTCAGATTGTTCCAAAATCTATGCCATGTGATCTGAAAGCAAGTCCCCAAGAGGAGACTGAAACTGTTTGGTGCCTGGACAGCATTTCCATAGGCTGCAGACGCTTCTGGGAGGGCTGCCTTCAAGGGGGCAGTCTTTGCTGTCATTTGTCAAGATCTAAAGGAAGTCTGAAAGTTCTGGTTCGGAATCCTGATGACTTGTCAGAATCACCTGGGGAGCTTTAAAAATCCTCCATGCTCAGGCCCACTCTCTAGAGGTTTGTATTCAACAGGCCTGGCGTGGGAACCAGGCGCTGAGATGGTCTTATTGTCTGTGTGTGTGTGTGTGTGTGTGTGTGTGTGTGTGTGTGTGTGTGTGTAAGAGAGAGAGAGGGGTGGGGGGAGGGAGAGAGAGATTTGAGTGTGCAGCCAAGATTAACTTCTATGTTAAAGAATCAATCTTATTAACTTTAGTCACAGTTGTTCCTGTTTAATTTTTTCTGTTGCAATAAAAATCTGTTGTGACTAGGCCAAGAGGCACCACTGAAGATTAATCAAACACAGATGGAGGAGAAGTTTGGGGGGCTGAATTGTCTAGAATTAACTGGCAACTTGTGACCACTAGGGGCAGACGATGACACTTATTAATAAGCAAGCAAAGAAAGCTTTCAACCACCACAAAAAAAATCCTGGGATCTGGTAAAGGGAGGATGTTTGAACATTATATAACTGAAACCAAATCATGAGCAATCTTGTAATTAGTGTATCTCACTACGATTCAATAAAAAAAATTGAAAAAAATTTCTGGGATATGATAGGAGTAAATAGTGGAAGTTTTGTTTGTGATCAGATCCCTTCAGGTGCTTAATTTAATTATGTCTCCTATTTTTGATTATTTATTATTTAACTATGATCTCCACGGATTCCAGTCATGGACCTGCCAGTTCCAACTTTAGAAGAAGGTGTTGTAGAGAAAGAAAAGTTACACTGTCACGTGGTAGACATTCATTATTTTCCCCAATCCTATACAATCACATATAACCCAGAAACTGAGTTGCAGCGACTCCATTGCAGCTCACGCTTTTCAGAATTACAGCTTGAGCTTTTCGGCTTCTGGGTCAGAGCTTGACATTTTGCAGCTCCAAGTTAATTTTGAACTTTCAGAGCTATAGTTTGGGAAATGCAGACCCTAAACAGTGCTTGAGCCCTAATCTGGCAGAGATAGTAGCTTATAGGTAAAAAAAAAGGGGGGTAGATGTTGGTTTTGATTGATAGAAAGTTCATCAAACAGTGATTGGTCAGACTTTAATTTTGGGCTGGAGAAGTAGTACAGCAGGTAGGATGTTTGTCTTGCACACAACCAACCCAGGTTCCTTCCCTGGCATCCTTGAACCCCGTCAGGAGTGATCGCTGAGCACAGAGCTTACATGTAAGCTCTGAGCATCACTAGGTGTGACTACAAAACAAAACAAAACAAGCAAAAATATTTCAATTCCAGGTACTCTTTGGTTTGCTAAGCAAGTGTGCTCTCTGCAGGGTGGATTCATCTGGGCATGAGTAAACATTCCAGATGCACCTGGATTTGACTGGGACCCACACCTCCACTACCTCTTATCTCCATTTGGTTTTCTCCCAAACTTGGTTTGGGTCCCTGTTTCTTTTATATACATATATATGTATATGTATTATTTATCAACCCTATGCAAGAACATCATCCCCTCCTTTTTATAGATGAGGAAACACCCAATAGAATGAAGTCAATCACAAAGGCGCTAAGTCATAACAGAGCTCAGAGCCCCAAATGCAGGGCATTCTGCTTCCTATGTCTATGATCTATGTACTCTTTACAAGGAATCACTGTGTTTGGTGTGTGAAATTTTTTTAAGATTAAAAAAAATTATTGTTGTCTTTTGAGTACATCCAGAAGAGTTCAGGGGCTAGTAATGGTACTAGGAAGGAGGAGTTTCAGGGGTTACTGAGGACTGAACTCAAGCCTCCCCCATGCAAAACGTGCACATTAACCTTTGAAATTATGTCCCCAGCCCTGTTGTTTTTTTTTTTATTACAGATCAGATGGATTAGAGCAAATGGTTTGTTGCTATTCTTGTCACTTTTTGTCAGGATGGCTCTAATGTGTTCAGTTGAAGGTGGATCCTCATGTTAACTTTGTGGGGAGTTGTTGGGTCCACATCCCACAGTACTTGGAAATTACTTTGGGCTCTGCTCCAGGGACCATGTGTTACAGCGCACGGAATCAAACCTGGGCCTCCTGTATCCAAAGCAAGTGATGAGCCTGTTGAATGAACCACTTCTTCAGTACACGCTCCTCCTTGACATGGAAAGTTGTATTCTTTTAAGGCAGGGGGAGGGGTCACTGGTATGATGGTCAGGAGACTATGTGGCATAGGGATTGAATCTGAGGTTCCCACATGCAAAATGTGCCCTCCAGCCCTTTGAACTATCTTTCTGGCCCAGGAGAGTTATATTCTGTGTCTAAATATGAGTTGTGAGGAAAGAGTTTTAGCAAAATAAAAATCTTGAGCTACAAATTTATATGGAAATTACTCATTTGCTGCCCTGAAGTTTCAGAGAGTAAAAGTTCAGAGAGGGCAGGAATCTGTTCACCCCCTTAGCCCTTCATTCTAGGTCTTAGCTTGTTATAGATATTCAGAAACAGTTGATTAATGAATGCATATGTGCCTAATGAAAATCCTGAAATCTAAATGACATATTTGATCTGAAACTTGTTAGCTATATAATCTTATTGAAGTCTTATCTTCTCTTTGGACTACAGCTTTCTGAGTTCCTAAATCAAAGTGATTGTTCAGGATAATTTCTAAGCTTCCTTCCAGTCCGCATAGCTTTTGCCTTCCACATTTATCCCTTCATTGGGTAGAGGAGAGTGAAGGATTCTGGAGATCAGCTTTGATGTAAGAGGGAAATGAAGGGAAATGGATGGAACACCATTCCGAACCTGCTGCTATGCCTGCCCAAGAGCTGGAGGAGGGAAAATGTCAGACTACTAAGGATGGTGTGAAGGCTGGAATGGAACAGAAAGTGAGAGAAACTGGGAAAGCATAAATATTTTTATTGATTTATTCTTATAATTGAAAACTCTAGCTTACCAATCTTAAAATTAGAAACATTTTTATTTATTAATATTCTGTTGCCCTTCTAAGACAAGATTTTACATTTCAGAAGTAAAATTATATTTTATTATTTATTAAGTCTGATTTATTAAGCATCTGCTGTGTTTTGAGAATGCCATGAGGTGCTCTACCTATTTATTTTGTTACTTTTACATTTTAAAAAATGTAGACACTTTAAAAAATATTTTTTTTCTGTTTACTTCTTTGGTCACACCCAGAAGTGCTCAGTGCTTACTCCCAGCTCTGCTCACTTCTGGTGGTCCTCGAGAATGAGGTCAGATATGTAGGATTACATAGCTTCAGGTAGTTTAGGTTTATTGGGTTGCTCCCGTCACAGTGCTCCCATTCCTCTGTGTTTATTTGTACCTTCTTTCTTAGTGTCTGTTAACTTGTAAATAATGTTTTTCTCTTCTCTTTGAATCCTTTGCATAGTTTATTTAGAGCAAGTCCTTTTTGTATGGACAAAGAAAGACATTTAATTGGCTTTGAATATTATTAATTCCCGGGCATCTGCTTTCTTGACTGTAGCCTTGGTTGCCCCCAGTTCCTAGCCCTCTAAAAGGCAGGGTCCCAACGGGGGGCGAGACGGACCCAGGGCAAGCGGTAAGTTATGTGCTACCCTGGCATCGAGATGGGCCTGGCCAAAGTGCCTCATTCTTAACTGTAAGTTAAGAGTCTGATCATGGACAAGTGCTGTCATGATCTTAAAGTAATGATGAGACTAGGACCCTGCTAGGGATAGGAAAGACTAATCTGGCCTGGGCACTGTAGTCTGAGATTGAGATGACCCCAGGAGAGCAATTCTAAAAGTTTAATGCGTCTCTTGCTATGCCCATACAAAACTCATATGTTTGTTGGACAAGGAGAAGAGAAACACAACCATGGGATTTCATCATTGATGGGTCCTGCTGAAAGCTTGAATTGTTACATTGTAGATTCCAGGCTCTGGCCCAGCCTAGTCTTTGGGATGTAGATTTCAGGTGCTGCCTAGTTTGTAATTGACAATGTGGATTTCATGTTGCAGCCCAGCCCAGTCTTTGGTATGTAAATCCAAGTGCTTTTCAGCCCAAGGAAGGCTTTGGTTTTGGTTTTATATCTTCTTTCAGGAGGCCTAGATTACTGGCCTGGAGATACAAGAGAATAATGTTGCCTCAATGTTCTTCCTGTAAGATCTTTTGGTGACTTTGGTAACTGTCAATGTATTGCACCATGAGCAAAAAGGGGTTCCGAGAGAGAGACATGGGGAAGGAGAAACTAGAGAAAAGAGCGGTGTAGATCTGGAGAGAGACTAGAGCTTGGAGTGTGGGAGAAGTTTAAAAATTGAATAAACAATAACAAGTCTGCAACCAGCTGGGTTCTCGTCCTACCTTCGCCACCTTCGCCACCTTCGCCACCTTCGCCACCTTCGCCACCTTCGCCACCTTCGCCACCTTCGCCACCGGCTTTCTGGATCCAATCCTCTGTGAGCTTTAGTCTTTTACAAGATAGATGGTCATACACAGTGCCCATGCATAAAGCACCTTAATCTCTGTACTGTCTCTCTAGCCTGAAATATTGTTAACTCAAAATGTTGTATTTTCTTATTTCATTAACATGGCTTAGTGTTCATGTTTATGCTTTTTCTGTACAATATTACCGCACCACATCCACCAATACCCCCCAGTGCCAATATCCCTCCACCACTATCCCTACGTTCTGTTTTCAGGGCTCAAGGGGATGTTTTCATTGGGCATCATTCCCTTTGTTTCCTCATATGAATGAGAATATCTGGCACTTGTCCTTATCCATCTGATTTATCTCACTTAACATGATCCCCTCTAGTTTCAACTAAGTTGTAGCAACTCCCACTCAGTTATTATAGGACAAATGGTTGATGGCCCTCTGTTCTCTTGGGTGTTGTTTCCAAGTCTTGGCTACTGTTGGGCCTGGAGAGTACAGTGAGCAGGGCACTTAATCTTGCACATGGTTAACTTAGATTCAATCACTGGCACCCCTATGGTCCCTGGAGTAATACTTTCAGGAACACTTTGTGAGGAACAGAATGAGGAGTAAGTACTGAGCACTGTCAGGCATGCTCCCATCCCTGCTTCCAAGATAAGCTTGGCTACTGTAAATAGTGCTGCAGTGAACATTGATATGCATATATATATATATATACACATATATATTTATTCATATTTTTTGTATTCTTAGAATAGATGCTAAAGAGTGGAATCACTTCAACATATGGTAATTCCATTAACATTTTTTTATATTGGGGCTGGAGAGAGAGTACAGGGAAGAGGATAATAACCTTGCACACAATATGACACAGGTTCAGTCATGGAAAACCCATACCAGGAATTATACCCTAAGTGCAGTGACAGGAGTAAGCCCCAAGCACCCCCCAGGTATGCCCCAAACTCCCTCAAATTTTTATTTTTATACTCATCATCTTAATAAATCTTTGTTGATTTTTTAAGAAAAGTACAAAATAGATGATAGGGCCTAGAACGTGAAATAATTTTATAAGTTAAATGGAATTATGGAATTTCAAAATGACACAAAGAAAGGTGATTGTTTTTCTTCTTCTTCTTTTTTTTTTAAAGATGATATGGTCAGGGAAGCTTAGTTCTCACATTACTGACTTTCTGGAGTGTAGTCTCAGAGTCAAGTCATCTACGTGGGACCATCAGGAAGCAGGGAGACTGGGAGGGACAGGAAGAATATTGTTTACTGCACTGGTTTAAGATAGCTAATAGAAAAAGTGCTGAGACTTGAGACAAGATCCATAACCTCAGGTTTCATGTATGGTCCCCAGAACCCTGCCAGAAGTGAAACCTGAGAAAGAGCCAGGAATAACCTTTGAGCAGCATCCGGTGTGACCCCCAAAACAAGCAAACAAAAACCCCAACAACATACACACACTCACACACATGCACTCACACGGATGGCCAATAGATCCTTTTGAAAGACAAATATTAGTTTTTATGGATATTTTTATTTGTCTCTAGACAAATTTTCAACAACTTCTCTTCTCTTTCTATGTACGTGATCACAAACGCACGTAGAGATGGGGAGGACGACTTTGTATCATCAACCTCTTAGGAAGACCCCCACCCCCCGTATAGAAGCCAAAATAGAACATAATGAAGAAACACACTGGTCATTTATAATTCAAGGCCCATTTCCTGAGTTCAGCCCTTGTTTCTGCCACAACCAACTCAATTTCATTCATTTGAAGTGTAGTCATGCAAGGTAAAAGTTATTGGTTTCTGGAGCCAGGGATGTGACTCTAGGGCAGAGCACATGACACAGTTGTGTGTGGCCCTGGATTTGATCCCCAGAACTAAAAGAAAAAGTCTAGCTATTAGTTTCCAATTATGTGCCACCAAGTATCCTGTAAGTACACTTTACTCCGTATTTATTAACTTGATCTCTCTGAAACAACTTTGTAGGTAGGAAATCACTATCCCCACTCCTCCTGTTTTATAGATAAGGGAGCAGAGGAGAAGAGAGATTGAGTAAATTAGTGAAGGACACTCAGTAAGTGGTAGAAACATTGGGGGAACAGTATCAAGCCCCTCTCCAAATTTTTAGAAACCCCTTTACAATGAATTAAGACTATGCTGGGAAGAGGCCTGCAGGTTATCAGACGAGTTTGGAGCAATGTCTTGGCCAAGTCTGCTGGGAACGAGGGGACAAACCTGGCGTGGAAGCACTGGATCAAACTTGTGTATTTGGCACAGGTGATGGGAGAAGATTGTGGGGTTCATGGTTCTGTGGCCTTGCAGGTTCTCAGAGGCTCTCTCCAGAAACAAGTCATAGAACACCCCAGATCTCCAAGTAAAGAGGCTGCCACCCCCACTGCCAGCCATGCTCTGATTGACTCTGGGCAAGGGTCTTATGATGGTCAGCTGCCTCTGGAATAGATGGGAGAAGGGTAATGCCCCTGAGAAATGAGGGTCTATTAAGAATTCCCAGTTTCCATACCTTTTTGATTGGGAAGCTGTTTTCTTCCATTGCTAAGAAGTCACAGCAGTGGAAAAAAATCAGCATCATTTCTTTCTTTTCCTGAAGCTCTGGGTAGAGGCAGATGATTCCAGAGAGTTGGGGTACTTTCTAACAACCATTGATGTTAGTCATTGGATTTACTCCTCTACATCACCACCTCCCTTGATGCCTGGGGAGTATGGCTTGGTCAACTGATCAGCTGTGCTAGGTGGGCCAAGAGGAAGCACCAGCAGGGACTCAGAGGGAAAGAGGAAAGAGCCCTGGGTCAGGCAGAGGGCGAACTCCTCTGTGACATCTGTGTCTGCTAGGAGATTCCTCCAGTTCTCACTGGCTTTCAGTAATATGATCACATTCCTTAGGCATTAGGCCAGGGGATGGAAACCAGTTGCTCTCTCCTGCTGCTCCCCGGGACCTCCACACCTTGCTTTCATTGGACTCTCAGCACACCTTTGTCCATAGCCCTTGAAAAGAATTCTTCAGTCTCTTCCTGCTAGGTAATTCTGATTCCTGTATGGCCCTGCTTGTTATCTCAGTTCTTACTGTCACCCATCCCTCTCACCTCAAAGTCTAAGCCTGATCTGTCAAGCTGCTTGACTCCTAACCCACTAGTCCAGGCTCCTGGCTAATGGTCTGTTCTGAGGGGAAACTCACAGACTATTGCTCTGGGACCTTTCTCATTTGCCTTACCATATATTTCTGTCTGTCCCTTCTTCTCCCTCTTTGTCCTTTGTCCCTTACTTTACAGGCATTTGCTCTGAAGTTTCTGTTTTAGTTTTCAATTCTGTTATCACTTTTAAGCTACCAGATAATGTGTATTTGACTCCTGTCATGATGCTAAACGCATTCGTACATGTTATCCCATTTAATCCTTAAAATTATCTGACGATATTAAACAATGAGCTTCTGTTGATTCTGCTTGACCAGAGTAATCTTCTTCTTTTCTGCTAATAGCTTCTCAAGTTTCCTTTGGAAATCCAATCTTCTCCCATTCTGAGTCCTTGAGATTTAGATGAGGCTAATCCTACCCAGTTCCTAACCAGTTAGAGACAGCATGAGTCACTTGCAATTGAAAGTGTCCAGACAGATCTAGACAGATGTAGATAGCCACAGCCTTTTTTTAAATAAAAAATTCTATTTTATTGAATCACCATGTGAAAAATTACAATGCTTTCAGGTTTAAGTCTCAGTTACACAACGCTGAAACAACCATCCCTTCACCAGTGCCCATATTCCACCACCACACACACACACACACAAAAAAACCCAGTACACCTCCCATCCCGCCCCCCCTCCCCTGTAACTGATAAATTTCACTTTACTTTCTCTTTACTTTGGTTACATTCAGTATTTCAACAAAAACCTCACTAGTATTTAGGAGTTCCCGCTAGAGTCAGACCTGTTGTGAAGAGATATGAGGTCGCGCAGCCACAGTAGCAGCCGCGCAGTTTTGGATTTCTGTTCTTTAGCGACTAAGTCCAGGGAGATTTCTTCCAGATAGTGGATCATTGCAAACTTGTAACTCTCATCTGTGGTCGTCATAATATGGCGGTCGCCATGCCCTTCACCCCCGGCAAGGAAGAGGAAAGAGAGAGAAATACCTTTCCCCTCCTGGGCAGGCATGGGGCCGAGGCTTAGTTCTTAGTCTGGAGACATTTTGCAAGGAGCTGCCCATACCGAAAGTAGTTTAGCTGGCCTCTGGAGGCATGCTGGTGCAGCTGCGGAGGGGCCGCACACATGCGGACCCCGGGATCACATCTCGGGGTAGCGGGGCCTGTGCCGCCCACCTTCCCAAGAGCACCCTCTCATCCTATTGCTGCAGTTTGTAACTCTCATCTGTGGTTGTCATAATATGGTGGTCGCCACGCCCTTCACCCCCGGCAAGGAAGAGGCAAGAGAGAGAAATACCTTTCCCCTCCTGGGCAGGCATGGGGCCGAGGCTTAGTTCTTAGTCTGGAGACATTTTGCAAGGAGCTGCCCATACCAAAAGTAGTTTAGCTGGCCTCTGGAGTCATGCTCGTGCAGCTGCGGAGGGGCCGCACGCATGCGGCCCCCGGGATCACATCTTGGAGGCAGAGCCACAGCCTTTTAAACATAATTTATTTGGTAACTGGTCAGGCTGGGAGTTGAATCCAACTTTGCCTAAAGTTGAACCCTGAGTTGGGTCCCTCGGGTCCTGATAATAATGATGACTGTGACAGCTGAGCATGTTCAGGGCTCTTCCCTGTTGCTTTTCATCTAGGCTTGAAGTAGGGTGCATACATAGACCATTTGTTGCTTGGGGTATGATCTTCTTGCTCGTGAGTTATAGTATCGTCATAATGAGCTCCATTTTTAGTAACCTCACTAGGAATGCCATAGTCTTCCCCAAAGGAGATGAGTTCTTTGTCTAGTTGTTTCTTTTTTTTGCTTTTTGGGTCACACCCAGCGATGCTCAGGGGTTACTCCTGGCTTTGCACTCAGGAATTACTCCTGGCAGTGCTTGGGGGACCATATAGGATGCTGGGGATCGAACCCGGGTCGGCCCCGTGCAAGGCAAACGCCCTACCCGCTGTGCTATCGCTCCGGCCCCTGTCTAGTTGTTTCTGAATCTACATTTCCCCTTCTTCCTTCTATCCTTTGGATAGAGTTAATTCCTAAACTCTATGCAAAGGAATAAGAGGTGTGTGCAACTTTCAGCAAATATCCTTAAGGAGAAAAGTAGGCATTTTACCCTCTGCATTTTCTCCTTTATCTTGTCTGGAATAGATTTGCTAGACTCAGGCAGCCATATCAGACCACTGGGAAGCAGCTGTGTGTTAAAGATGGTGGAATGAGATTGAAGGATCTTGAGTCCCTGATGTCACCATGTTAATCCCAAACTCAACATTTGTATGGAGAGAAATAGCCTCACCTTTCATTAACACAGGATTTGGTGTTGCTGCCAAGGTTGTCATCACTGGGGCTGAAACTAATCCCGACTAGTCGAGGTCCTTTCTCTAGATTATATCTTGGAAAGGGACAGGAACCTTTGAAAGCTTTGGGGACAGATCAGCAGATGAGTCCTAAATAGAGTCTAGAGACTTTTGGATATCAAATTCTGGAAGCTTTTGAACATCAGAGGCAGGTTTATGTGATTCCCAAGAACTCCTGAGGGGATATTTTCCTGAGGGGAGTTTGCATTTATCATTTGTCGTCTTTTTCTTCAAAGTTACAAATTTTAGACTCTCCCAAATCTGTCCCTAGCACAGGCACGTGCTGCTGTTTCTTGTCTTGACACATGAGGACATAACTCAGGGGCATCTTAGGTCAGCTTAGTAGGAGGGTGTGACCTTGTGCCTAAGACATCCTGTATCCTCTGTCTCCTTCCCATTGATTCTGTAGCATCTTGCCCTAATCTTGTCTCCTTTGTTAAGCCCTCCTGAATGTCAGGAACCAGAAACTGCCTTTTTCTTGATGCACTGTAGGTCTCAGATATACCCGTTTCCTCTCTTAGTCTCAGCATTTTCTATTGAAGCATACTGGCCTTGGATTCCGAAGTTCTGAATCCAAGGCCGTGCTCCATTTCTAACCAGATGAAGACTTGGACCAAGTAATTAGGCTCGCTGGCCTTCAGGTTTTTTATCTGTAATGAGACAATGATAGCACTTACTTCAACTAGTTAGCCGGAGGATTAAATTAATAAAATATGTGTAATTGCTTGCTTGATGATGAAGTGTGATAAAATTAAACATATTAGGATTACTAGGATCACATTCCCCCAAGGGCTGTGCTTCTCTTATAGCATTAACGCTGTCTGATGAGCCCCACCTAATATGCAACCACCTGCTATTACATAGTGTTCTAATTGTTTTGCATATCTGATTTTATTTTTCCATGTAGGTCAACAAATCCTAGAAGGCAAGGACTGTGTTTTATAGCCTCTGAGTACCTAGAATGGGACTGGGCCTACAGAAAAAATTTTGGCATAAAAAGAACATGAATGGAATCAGAACTACTCCCCTACAAAAGACAATTTGTTGGGAAATGTCCTATTGCCTTGGGTCTAGCTCCTTGCCACGTGACTATCAGGAGCTGGGTGGACATGGGGAGGCAAACTCAATATAAACTTGCTCACAGGAGAGTGATGCAGAGTAACCAGAGGACAGCTTATTGGTTTAGAATAAGTAGGGAGCTATGTGCTGAGCCCATTTTTCTGGTTTAACCTCTTCCTGGTACCTGCATACCCAAGAGACTGGATTTGCTTTGGCAATTATTGCTTGGTGAGCCTAGAACCTTGATGTGAATAAAGAAACCTTTTTTTTCTCTTTTTGGGTAACACCCAACGATGCTCGGGGGTTACTCCTGGATTTGCACTCAGGATTACTCCTGGCAGCGTTCAGGAAACCATATGGGATGCTGGGAATCAAACCTGGGTCGGCCTCGTGCAAGGCAAATGCCCTACCCACTGTGCTATTGCTCCAGCCCCAACAAACCATTTTAAGGGATATTTACAAAGATATTTTTTGATTTGTTTGTTTTGGGGCTAGGCTGAAGGCTACTCCTGTTTCAGTGCTGGTGGGTCCTTACTCAGGGAATTGAACCCACAGTCTCACACATGCAAAACAAGTGCTCCTCCACTGAGCCACATCTCCAGCCCCATTGTGTGGCTACATGTTTGCCTTTGTCCTGCAACAACGTCCACTTGTCAAGAGAAAAGAAATTCACACTCTCCACACTTTATGCCTCTGCCTCAAAGCTGATGAGTGAATAGACTCAACTTCCCATTCTCAGACATCCAGACATCCACTTCTGTGTTCCAGACTTTCTTTTAACAGGGGACAACATAATTGGTTTTATGTCTACTTTTAAATTACAATCACATTCAGTTCTGCTTCTCTGAGTGTCTTATTCAGCTCATTCCAACAAAACAAAATACCATAGACTGGGTGACTTAAACCACAGACATTTATTTCTCATAGTTGTGGAGGCTGAGGAGTTTTGCAATCAAGGTGCTAATTCTGTTCCTGGTAAGGACCCTCTTCTTGGCTTACAGACGATCTTGTTGTATCCTCACATGGTGTACATAGAGAGAGCTGTGGACTCTCTTGATCTGCTTCCTTTTGTTTTTGGCCATGGCCATAACTGGCAGTGCTCAGGGGACCATACGTAGTGCTAGGAATTGAATCTGGGCCAGCTACATGCAAGGCAAATGTCTTAACCTCTGTGTTATCTTTCCAGTCCCTCTCTTTCTCTTTTAAGGATATTAATCCCATCACAAGAATTAAATCTAATTGTTTCTCAAACCAGCTTTGATGGGTTACGGCTTTGATGTACACTTTGTTGGGAGTATGGGAGATGCAAATATACCACAATTGCGCCATCATTTCAACTGACGCTTGCTTATCTGTCTTTTATCTATCTTTACTTATTACTATCATTATCTATATGTCTACCGTTAGAAGTAATTTGAAATTCCTGCAGTTCTTGGTCTACTAGTTATGTTGAAAATTTGGCTTAAGTATGTTATATTTATTCCCCATATGCTTCTCATTTGCCTTGCATGTGGCTGACCCGGGTTCGATTCCTTTATCCCTCTCAGAGAGCCCGGCAAGCTACCAAGAGTATCCTGCCCTCACGGCAGAGCCTGGCAAGCTACCCATAGCGTATTCGATATGCCAAAAACAGTAACAACAAGTCTCACAATGGAGATGTTACTGGTGCCCGCTCGAGCAAATTGATGAGCAACAGGGTGACAGTGATACAGTGATGCTTCTCTGTGGGTTTTAGAGGCTGTGGGAGGGCAGATTCTGATTTAGAGACTCCTATTATCTGGCTTGTGAGATCCCCAAATTTCCCAGTGTCTTGGCTTTCTCTCACAGATAAGTTATCACATGCAACATACATGCTTTTAAAAATTTGTTTAACTCCTGCCTGGAAAATGGATTTTAAATTTTCAAGGACAACTCATGGTGTTTCTTACAGAATCAGGGATTCTGGGAGTACCTGGGCATCAAATAATGGGCCAATATTTGTGTGTTGATCATTGGACACTGTGCTATGCCTTCCAGCCTTCTGGGCAGAGACTGACTTGTTGATTTCTATTGCCACCTGTTTTTAGCCCACCTGAAATGGATCATCTGAAAATTCACCAGGCCCTGAGCCATAATCCAATGCAGTTAAAAGGCACTTTCCCTCCTGCTGAGAAATTAACACCTTCTCTTTTGTCCTAACTTTCTGGGATCATTTCCAATATGTCCTGGCTGGGAGTTAATTACATCTGTGTTGACACATACTCAATTTCAAGTGGCTTTGCACATGCAGGAAACCTGTTGAGATTTTCCCTTTTGGGCCCAAAACCACTGATCCAATCCTTTACCCCAGTTTTCAGGGCGAGGTTTCCACTTGCCAAGAAAGGATGAAAATTAAGGTGGGAAATTTACGCGTCTCCCCACTTTAAGAAAATTATGGTCTTCAACTTTCCTATAAAGCTTTTTCAAGACCCGTCTTCGACATGAAACTTTATATTTTCTGTTAAAACAATTAGATTTATGATTATAGGGAACTCTCAGAAGCAGGGCCGAAGCAAAGAATGAATATTAGAATTCTCAACTCTGCAGCAGCTGTTTCAAGAACACAGTGCTTGCATCCAGAGTCAGAAGACCTAAATGTAGGTCAAGTAATTTTTAATTTTGATTGGATATTGCATATGCATAGCCGGGAGCTTTTTCTCACCAAGAGTTAGAGATTTGGGTGGGTTACAGGGAAAGTTATTAGCAGTAACATCTAGAGTCTCTGGTTCACCCCAGAGCACATGTCAGCCTTATCTGATGCTATGTGCTTATTTTAGTGTCCAGAGCTCTGGCTGCGAACATCCGGCAAGAGCATCTGGGCAGAGCCTCCCTCAGTGCGAACTGAGGCTGAGGTGCTAAATTCCTGCTCAGATGGGACCACACTTATCAGGGTCTGTCTAGGCTGCTGCATCACCCTTGGGGAAGAGGGAGCGATCTGGCAGCTGTGGGCTGGCATTCAGTGGCAGGTCGCTCTTATTTAGTCATTGTATTTATTTTTGAATAATTCAACTTTTAAAAAATGAGATTGGTATAAAAAGAATCAGGACTTTATATGGCTTTAAATTTGGGCACTGTGATGACAAGGGCATCGCTGTTTGGTAACTGTGGGTGGTTGTGAAGAAGTGCTGCCCCCTTGGGGTAGGGCATGTAATACCTGCACTTGGCCACTTCATTCTCTTCTCTCCATCTGTGTAAGAAGAATTCACCATCCTGCACTCAAGGAACAGCCACACAGTGGCCCAAGAAAACAATTCCTTGGACCCTGACCACAAAACTGATATCATTGAGATGGGGCACATGGTGGGTGAACCACCTGCATCACTGACATCAGGACAGTGGCGCAGGGTCTTTGGCACATTGGTCATGTTGGAGCTGTAGCAACTTTGTATAATAGAGCATTAAGATCAATGCTAATGCTAGTTGGGGGTGGGGCAATAGCACAGTGCATAGGGCATTTTCCTTGTGCACAGCTTACCTGGATATGATCCCCATCATTCCATATGGTCCCCCGAGCACCACCAAGAGTAATTCCTGAGTGTAGAGCCAGGAGTAACCCCTGAGCATCCACCGGGTATGACCTCAAAAAGTGAAAAATTAAAATAAAACATTAGTGCTACTGTAAGCCAATATTACCTCAATAATAAAAATTTAAAAATAGAGAGATAGGCAAAAGAATAAAAGCAACCGCTGTTGGAGAGGATGTGGGGAGAAAGGGACCCTTCTACACTGCTGGTGGGAATGCCGACTGGTTCGGCCCTTCTGGAAAACAATACGGATGATTCTCAAAAAATTAGATATTGAGCTCCCATTTGACCCAGCAATACCACTGCTGGGAATATATCCCAGAGAGGCAAAAAAGTATAATCAAAACGACATCTGCACATGTATGTTCATCGGAGCACTGTTTACAATAGCCAGAATCTGGAAAAAACCCGAATGCCCTAGAACGGATGACTGGTTGAGGAAACTTTGGTACATCTATACAATGGAATACTATGCAGCTGTTAGAAAAAAGGAGGTCAAGAATTTTGTATTTAAGTGGATCGGCATGAAAAGTTTCATGCTGAGTGAAATGAGTCAGAAAGAGAGAGACAGACATAGAAAGATTGCACACATCTATGGTATATAGAATAACAGAGTGGGAGACTAACACCCAAGAATTATAGAAATAAGTACCAGGAGGTTGACTCCATGGCTTGGAGGCTGGCCTCACATTCTGGGGAACGGGCAACTCAGAGAAGGGATCACCAACTTTAATGCAGTCGAAGGCCATGTGGGGGAAGGGAATTGCAGGCTGAATGAGGGTTAGAGACGGAGCACAGTGGCCACTCAACACCTTTATTACAAAACACAACAGCTAATTAGAGAGAGAGAACAGAAGGGAATGCCCTGCCACAGTGGCAGGGTGGGGTGGGGGGATGGGATTGGGGAGGGTGGGAGGGATGCTGGGTTTACTGGTGGTGGAGAATGGGCACTGGTGAAGGGATGGGTTCCCGAACTTTGTATGAAGGAAGCATAAGCACAAAAGTGTATACATCTGTAACTGTACCCTCATGGTGATTCACTAATTAAAAATAAATAAATTAAAATTAAAAAAAATTAAAAAAATAGAGAGATAGGGTCAGAGAGATAGTCTAAGGATCAAGGTGCTTCTCTTGCATATGGTTGAGTACAGTTCCACCCCAGCATTAAATTATCCCTCAGAACCTCCAGGAATGACTCCTGAGCACCACCAGGTATAGTCCAACTTCACTCCTCCTGCCAGGCATGAAACAAAAATAAATTGTGCAAATTGCCAGGGATCCTTCAACAGCACAAGATACATGGTCTAAGAGATAGTATAGGAAGTAAAGTATTTGTGGCTGATCCCGCTTAGAATCCCCAGTATGGATATGGTCCCTTGAGCACCATCAAGGGTCATTCCTGAGCACAGGCTTGCAATAATTCTTGAGCAACACTGTATGTGACCTGGAAATTAAAAAACCACTATCATTACCACCACCACCACCACCACCAAAACCAAAACCACGGCACAAGATAGATACTACTGCCTCTGTATTGTAAAAAACACATGTTTTCTTCAGTTGCTTATGTGAAAGTCCAGGAAAAATGTATTATATAGGGCCTTTGAGATAATAAACAGTGAGATATGGACTGGAAGTTTTGGTGGGAAAATGAGGAAAGAAGATCAAAGTATGGTTTATGGTAGGAAAAACAGGAGGTGACTTTGAGACCTGGGGAAGTGCCATATTTTACAAAGAGGATGCAAAAAAAGTGTTGGGTTGTCTGGGATTCTAGCAAAGTCTACATTAAATCATGGGATGTTGTATGGATTCTGTGACTCAGTCCATTTGCCCCAGTTTGCTATGTTGTCCCTCAGGTACGAGAGCCTGGGAGAGAGTCCTGTTCTGTCCATGTCAGTGTTACAGTGCCCATTTTAGGGGCTCAGGATTATTCTTGCAATAGAACTGGGAAGTGCTTATGTGTGTGTGCATATATGTGTGCAAGATATGTGTGTGTACCCAGATCTGGGTGGAAGATGGTAGGTGGGGTGGACTGGGGTGGGGGAATGGGCAAAGAGTGGACAGGAACAGAGAGCCAGAGAGAAGATGCAAGGCATTTGGGGGTAGGTAATATATGCCAAGAAATACAGGACTCTGCCCTCAGATGCTGTGGTTCATTTAGAAATATTTCCCCTGCTTTTCCAAGGACAAGGAATGGTGATGGTTAGTGGATTGCATTCTTGCCCCCAAGGCCCAGGAATCCACTGTGACAGCTCTGAGTAATGAAGGCTGGGGTGAGCAGCCTCACTGAGTGTGAATCACTGGATGCTCACCAACCCTCCTCTGACATCCATTGTTTTGAAATCTGTCCTTGTTTCTAATTCTGAATCCACTTACACCTCACATGGCACAGATGGGAAGTGAAGGGCAAGGTGACAGAGCGGGTGGGAATTACTGGATCTGAAACCAAAGGACCAGGGCTCATGGGTGCTCCCCATTTGCCCCTTTACTGCATCCCTTAGCAGTGTGACCAGAGGTAAGTTGCTTGTTTTTTCTGAGCTTTGCATTCTTTTAAGAAAGTGGGTATTTATCAGAGTTCTCATCTCTTCCTGTTGGTGTGAAGAGTAAACAGCATCTGGCATTTGGCAAGTGCTGGTAAACACTTAATATTACTCTGAAGTTCACAGCAAATGGACTTCTCAGTTTGTGAGTGTCCTCTGAAATGGACACTCTTATCACCAGGTTCTACACACACATAAGATTGGCCTAGATGTTTTCAGGTGAGGTGCGGTCATCTGTTCCCCAGTACTGGAATTATTTTCCATGCTTTGGGGTGTGGGCGTGTGGGGGCAACTCACAAGGATATGATAGAATAAACTCCCTTTTGTGTGCCATAGCCCTGTTTATTTTAGAGTAAGGGACTGGTGTTGGTCCCTGCTGTGTCACCAACCCTCCGATCACTTATCCTTGTTAAAAACTGCCATCTGCCTCAGTCCTGTTAGCAAAAAGCCTCTGTCTCCTTCAGGGGGTCCTAGAAAGCTTCCTGACCGTGCCACTCAAGCCTACCCACACAGGCTGCCCACATAACAGCAGGAGAGGTGGGCTCAAACCCTCACACCAATTTCTCTCCTCCTCTGGAAACCTGGGACTTCTCCCAAGCGTAAATATACTCACTTTGGACCTAAACTACAGAAAATTCCTTCTAGCCCCACATACGATATTGAAGGCTTTTACTTGCTTCTCTCATCTCCTCCCTTCTCCCTCCCCTTTCCGGTCCTAGAAAGGGAAGAGGAAATGCAGCATTAGCCCTTGTTCCTACAGCCTCGCTCCTTGGATGAGCATGTCAGGCTGGATGCTGGAGCTAAACATAAATGAACGGTTATTAATGATGGTCATAATGTTTTTGAGCAGTTAGCTGGCTGTGATTCTAGGATTTTTTTTTCCACTGTGTTTTGAAGGGTTAGGTTATTTAAACTTACCATCAAATAGAATCAAATCAAAGTGAGCTAATTTTTCTTAAACACTAATCATTTTAAGGCTATTGAACTAAATATAGAGGCAGTTCATTAAATCATTAAAACAGCCTGCAATAATGCTCACAAAGTCATTATGGAGCTATTCCCTAGCCAGAGAGGTAGTGTTGCCTTAAGCACAGTTTAATCAAATTAGATGGTGGGCTATGTCATGGGGTTTCTCCTATTGATATTCATTAAAAATACATGATTTATCACTAATCTCTGTGAGGTAGATCCCACTCTTCCAAATGAATTTTGTAAATGTCAGGGGGAAGAAAACAGAATGGTGTATTGTTATAATAATTTAGGAGTGGTGTGATCACATTTACATTTTATATACTATGCAATTTAGGAACAGATAATAGCTTCAACAAGGCTAAACTTTTTTCCTTAGTTAAAGTTAGAACAGAAAGGCTGAACCCTGAGGATTAGCCATTATATTTTATCGCTGAACAGGCTCCACCATTTGAATTATCTTTTAGTAGAATGGTTGCTTGTCCCATTGTTCAGCTAATACTCTTGTGAGATTCTTGGGTGGAGGCAATCATACACATATGTATGCCAGCATGTTGGAAAAGGTTCAGTTTTGGGGTCCAATCTCCATCTTGCCCTGGGAAAGAGGTGGCTATTTCCTGGCCCTTTGAATCCTTCTGTGATCCCAATTTGCCTGCCATCTCTCTGTGTGACCTTCTCACCCCAAGTAACATACCCCAGCTACTTTCCTCCCAGTGGACTCTACGGGGCTGATAACAGTATAAAGATGTTACCCCACCCAGAGGTACTTGCGTTTTAATTGGGACCAAAGCTGGAATGAATGGGAGCAAGTCCTAACAGAATTTGTCTCCTCAACCAACAGATCTGGGGGGGGGGATCTTTCCACTCCCTAAGGGGCCTTTCCTGCAGCCTGGAAGGGAGGAAGGGGCAGTTTGGTTTTGGTCTTTGGGATCAAGGTCATACCAGAATCAGGTGGAGGGAAGTTTGGTATCAGGGAGACCAACACTACCTTTTTCTTTTAACGTTGTGCTTTTCACTCCTTAAATGTGAAGTGACATTTTTCTGTGCCACTTCAGAACTGGTGTCTTTCAGGGGAGCCCTCTGAAAACGGGATGTTCTGACTTGTCTTTGAAACATTTTTTTTTCTCCTCCCCAAACTGGGGAGTATGGTTTGAAACTCATATTTATAGTTTAGTTTCAGATTCTCAGTTTTGCCTTTAAAAATACCCCCGAAGGTAGAAAGGTACTTACAGACAGCACAGTGCCTTTTCAGTAGGAAAATGCCTGGCCTGTTCTTAGCAAGACACACGAGCTGTCTCCATACACTTAAGACGCTTATCAAACGCTTTCTAGAATATGACTTACAGCCAGAATGGTCAGAATCAGCAGACAGAGGCACTCGATTTATACAAGATAGGAGGCTTTTAGCATCTTGGCCATTTAACCTAATCTAAAGAGAGAAAAACAGCTTAAATAAAATCCTACTTATTTTACTCTGCTTTATTGCAGAATAATGGAATGCCCACCCTTTACTGCACAGGAGATCTCGAACTTGACTCTTGGCTCAGTGGAAGCGCTCAGAACCATTTCCAATGCCAAACTAAGATGACAATAGGCTCTGGCTGTTAGCCACAGACTCTCCTGCCTGTGAAATAATGGAGATGTGAGTAGAATGATACTGAATTATTGGCAAGAACTGACTCAACTTCTCAAAATAATAAACGAAGGTCCCAGCAAAGCCTGTCGTTAAGTAGCTAGATGTCTAATTTGCTTGGGATATTCTTTCCAAATTCATTTTATCTTCTGTAATTTGATGAAAGGAAGCACTGGACTCGCAGTTTCTCTTGTGCAAGGCTGCATGCACCTAAGGGCAGGTGCATTTGTTATGATGATTAATACCTGCAAGTTCCATGGCTTAATGGGAAAATGCTACATATATCTGGAATGATACTGCCTTTGCTCCGCTCTTCATTCATCAGGTAAACACCTTGATTATTCTCCTTCCCAGTTTGCACTCAGTAGAACTTATGTTATCCACTAACACTCTGAGAACATTATTCTTGCATATTTGTGGTTGGAGAAGGCCCAGAGGCACATGGTGACTAAATTGAGGTGGGCTGTGCTGGGTGGGTATTGTTTAACTCACCACTCTTGTTAAAAATGTGTACCAGGAGGCTGGGAGGAGAAATGGAATAAAATAGAATATTTTCCCTTCTGCTCCCCATGGCACCCCTAAAATGTCATCAAGAACCACGGGAATATATATATATGTATATATATGCTATATATGTATATATATGCATATATATGCATATATATATATTTGCTTTTTGGGCCACACCCAATGATGCACAGGGGTTACTCCTGGCTCATGCAATCAGAAATTACTCCTGGCAGTGCTCAGGGGACCATATGGGATGCTGGGAACTGAACCCGGGTTGACTGGTGCAAGGCAAACACTCTACCCGCTGTGCTATTGCTCCAGCCCCTCATGGGGATATTTTTGCTGCTATGAAATAGGCCCATATCTCCATAGGTTTATTAAATAAGCCCAATGTTTCCATAGGTTTATTAAATAAGCCCATATTTATTTTTAATTTAATTTTGTTTTTATAAAATTGTTCATAATAGTTCATTACAGATAATATTCAAACACCAATCCTACCACCGTGCACTTTCCACCACCATAAGAGGAAAGTGTGTGAAGATTGTTGTATTTCATTCTGGAGCCATTGGAGCCCTTGTACAAGAGATTACAAACATATATGATAAACCCAAACAAATGTGCACTACTTTCGGTATATCAGTGGGCTAGAGTATAAGAGGTCATGTGGCTGTGAATGTGGCCCACGATGTTCTGTGTCACTCTCTCCAAGAGTTTTATTTCATAGTCTCTGGATCTTGGCCGTTGATGAGATTATATGGTTCTAGAGGCAGTTTGTAGGTGTGATTGACAAGCAAGAAGTCCATATTTTCTACAGGTGTATTAAAACCTTGTAGATAACAGTAGAGGTCATAGAATGAGGAAGGTTGAATAGGACTAGCATGCACAACCAGTCTAATTTTCCTGCGTCTTTGTCTGCAGGAACAAAGACTTTTTTAGCACTGAAAGTCTTTCTGTATCTGGAACATCCTTCGTTCCTCAACAAAGTGGCATGAATGGTGATGCTAAGAACTCTCTTGTCTTTGTCCTCCTTAAACCTCTCTCTCTCTTATATATGTACATATATATCATATATGTTAAAAACCGTATATATGTATAAAATATATCAGATTATGATATCTCCCAGAGATGACAAATCAGTGATAGTGTGCTTGCCTTGAGTGTGCAAGGTGCTGGGTTCAAACTGCAACAACAGCAACAAAAATGGTTAAAGCATTCTATCCTACTCTTAGTAAGTTGTTGAAATATTTTGACAGCTATCCAACTTAGTAATAAAAATATTTTTCACGTTCATAATCTGCTAAATCATTGAAGAATATTTTCGTGTTATTGTCCCTGTCCCATAAAATCCTCAAAATGAGATACCAGTCCCATTTTCCTGGAAATGAAGGCTGAAAATAAGTTTCCAGTCTCATAAACAGCAGCCTTGTGCACCTCTCTTGAATTTGTGGGAGAGATTTTGCTTATCAAGTATTCAGAGAGCTGATTCTCTACAGTATTGATAGGGTATGGTCAACATCATTTTCAAAATTAACCTGGGGAAATGGTCTTTCCCCATCTTCCCCCAAGTCTGATTCAGCAGTTATTGCTTCACCTTATAATCTCACTCTAAGAAATTCTTACCTAAATTCTTTCCATGCAAAGCTTTTGTATTTTGGTGTCTTCAAATGAGTTCCACCCAACAACCAAAAGAGTGATTAAGTTCTGATTTTAATGCTTACCATGGGTATTGGAGAACCCAGAGACAATCTCCTTGGCCAAATGCTGAGGGCATGTCCCTGTGTGCATGTATATACTTGCATGTCAACTAACAATCCCCATCTTCACTGTGTTTTGGGACACCCAGAGGAGCACTGCGGTCAGCTCTGCCATTGTTAAAAGAAGTTATCCCTTTATTGATACGGTAGGGCTATTTCAATATAGAATAGTGCCATTGCCACCAGGTGGTCCCAGCCAGCCCCTCCTCATTAATGCCTCGAAGAGTCAGAGCTCCCCAGGATATAATTAACCTTAAACCCCTATCAGCCTCTTTTTCCCACACACTCAAAGTTTCTTCCAAGGCCCTAACCCCACACTCACCATGGGCCTTTGAGCTGCCGTTTGCTGTATGTCTGGTGTGTGCCAAGGTCCTGCAGGGAGAAGAGACTCACATATGTTATTAGCAAGAGCATCTAGCACAGGGCTGTGTACAGGTGGCAGCTTAATAAGCACTCTTGGGTGGCAGAATTGAGTTGTCAGGCCCTCTGTAATCCTGGATATGAATCTTTTTTTTCTGTCATGGTTTAAAAGACAGGATGGGACAGCCAAAACAGAAATAGAAAAATACAAACTCCAACCCAGAAAAATTCTTAAAGCCTGTCCTTCAACTGACCAACAGAAAAGAATGTGTCAGAGAGATGAGTGAGGTAAGAGTTATTTGCATAAAATTGATGAGCACTAGGCCCTAGACTCTGGTCATAATCCCAGAAGTTTAGTTCTTTAAAATTCATTCATTAGTACTACACAGCTGTAAGGAATGACAAAATCATATGATTTGCTGCAACATGGATGGGATTGGAAGGATGACGTCAAATGAAGCAAACCCAAAGAAGAATAAACACAGGGTGATATCACTTATATGTGGAGTTTAGAATAACTGGATTGAGGGAATGCAATGTTTTAAAGTGGGGATTCCCAGGTCAACTTTGGCCCCAGAGTATAGGGAGGAAAATAAAGAAAGAGTAAAGGGGAGAGGGAGAACAGACAGATAGTAGTAGTATACAAAGAGAAGTAGTATACAAAGGAAGGAAAAATAGATCCAAATATCCAAACCAGAGTCAACAACACTGAAATCAAGAGACCCAAAGTTTGACAACTGAACTTAGAAAGATGCTTGTCAGGAGAGCTGGCTGAACAGGGTGGGGTGGATCTGGGAGAGAACCTGGGAACTCTGGTAGACGGAAGTTGACATTGGCGATGAGATCAATGCTGCAATACTGTATGTTTAAAATTAAGCTATAAATAACTTTGTTAATCACGGAAATAAAATAAAAAGTGGAAATAATTTTTTTCAATAGTCATTAATTTTGTGTGTGGTACTGGGGATCAAACTCTCATACAAGCAACACAAGTGTTCTGCCTCTGAGCAATATTCTCCTCTTCCAGAAGTCTAGTTTTTAAAATGAAATATACTGTGTGGTTTTCTTCTAAAATTTCTCTTTTTTACTTATTTATAGTAACTAGATTCCATGCTCACTAGCACAGGATTGGTATTCTTCCAGCACAGCAGGTAACTATGTTTTTCCAGTGCTTACTTCCCAGTGTCCAGCACGTAGAAGGTATTCAGCTCATGAGTAAATAACATAAGCCCTGCCCCAAACAGAAGGGGACAAAAGTAACATAAATTGCTTAATTATCTTTTCCAACCTACATTTAAAAATTCTAGGTAGTAGGGGTTGTAGAGGCAGTGCAATATCTTGAGCATATAGATTGCATGCAGAGGCACATATTCAATCCTGCTCATGGTATGGTCCTCGGGCACTGCACAGAGCTCAGAGTAGCCCCTGAACACTACCAAGTAGGGTCCAAAAAACAAATAAATTAGCAATCAAACAACCCCCTGAATCACTGAACCACTCCCCGCCAAACCAACTAACAAGCCAAAATGATAGGCAGTAGTCTTAATTATAAATAATATTAGCATGTTGCTATAATTCAAATACTTAGCTATGGAAACTTGGGCTGGAGCGATAGCCCAAGTAGGGTGTTTGCCTTGCATGCAACCAACCCTGGTTCAGTTCCTCTGCCCCACTTGGAGAGTCTGGCAAGCTACTGAGAGTATCTCACCCATACGGCAGAGTCTGGCAAGCTACCCATGGTGTATCTGATATGCCAAACACAGTAACAACAAATCTCACAATGGAGACGTTACTGGTGCCCGTTTGAACAAATTGATGAGCAACGGGATGATGGTGACAGTGACAGCCATGGAAACTGTATTTGATATGTTCAGAGGTGTTGAGGAACAGGAAAAGAGAGGCTGGTGAGTCTCTCCTGAACTCGGTGCAGCAGCCATGAAATACTCGGCTGAGTGACAACTTCCTGGGATGAGGCACAAATCAAACAGTTCTGAATGTATTTATTAAAATCAAGGCCTATTCTGCTTAATTTTGACTATCTTTATTACCTAGAGACCTGCTTTGACTTTTAGGTAAGCATCAAAGAAGGAACCCTTTCGTGAGAGGCTTTTGCTCTGTTGGGAAGGATGTGTGAGAGTCCCGAGGGACAGTATCTGTCCCTTGTCAAGAATAACTGATGTCTCCTTTGCAGTTCTGGCTTATGTCCTTCAGAATACTATTCACAGTTTTCTCAGACTGAGGCATAAGATACAGTAAAATGAAGCACAATGTTGAATACTCACGGGAAAGATATGTTGTAAAAGGAAGATGGAAGGAAAAATTAAACTTAGCTTAAGTAATAGAGGGAAGAAGAATGCAACCTAAAAGGTTCAACATCTGTAACACTAAACAGAGACCCCAAAGATGCAGTTGACTCTCCACAGACAAGTCCCTCCTGAGGCTGTCTTCAACTACACTGTGCGTGAGTGACATTCTGAAGTGCATCCTTTCTTACCATTTCATGTTGAGACTGGGCAAGATCTGCCTACAAAGAAAGCATCATTCCTGTCTTCCATTTAATGAGACAGCAATGTCAGGGAATATGAAAATGAAATTTGATATCCGAAGGCACATGCACAGAAGCATTATGGCATTTAGAAGAGTGCCTTAGTTGTGTCTTCTTTCAGTCTCCCTTCTCAGAAGAAGAGCCAAGTACAATGGCAGAACTAAACTCAAACTCTTCCAGGAAATTTCATAAGTTTCTCTCTTATCCCTTTTTAAATTAGATGTTAGGGAACAGAGAACCAAAAGGAGCTATGTCCAGATCTCCCTAAAGGATGGACAATGTCTTGCTCATATGTCACAAATGATGAGCAGGTGAGTCAAATAATTTTTATGTTAATTTTGAGAAAAGTTTTCTACTAAGTGAGCTTCTTGCCATTCTTAGGATTAAGAATTTTGATTGCCATTTGAAAATATAAACTATGGACTTTTACTTAGTGAAAAATTATAATATATACATTTTTTATAATTTTAATTCAAAAGGTTGAAAACAATATTTTTAGTAAAATGAAACTCCTTTATGGAATATAAAATAGATTAGTATTAGAGAGAAAATAAAGGCGCTGAAGAGATAGTACAACAGATAGGGTGGGTGCCTTGCATGCAGCCAACCCTGGTTCAATCCCCAGCATTCCATCTGGTTCCCAAAGCCTATCTGGAGTGGTTCCTGAGTACAGAGCCAGGAGTAACCTCTGAGCACTGCCAGTGAGATCACCCTCCCACAAAAAAAAGAAAAGAAAAAGGAGGAGAAAATAAATATGATTTTGGGGGCTGGAGCGATAGCACAGCGGGTAGGGCATTTGCCTTGCACGTGGCCAACCCGGGTTCGATCCCCAGCATCCCATATGGTCCCCTGAGCACCGCCAGGAGTAATTCCTGAGTGCAGAGCCAGGAGTTACCCCTGTGCATAGCCGGGTGTGACCCAAAACACACACACAAAAGAAAAGAAATATGACTTTTGTAATAATAAAATATTTTTTTAGTTTGAGATATTTTCTCTTTTTGACTCAAAGTTGAATAAATTAAATTCATCAAGCTTCATGATACTTGTAACATTGACACTAAAAACAAATGCATGTGCTATAACTTTTCTATATTGGATTTCCTTTTTCCTTTGCTCAATACTTTTTCTTAAATATGGGAGGAAAATGTATATTCTATTTAAATAGATTCTGGTTAGTTTTATAAGATTGGTCACTGAGAGTAATTAAAACAAGCACACTAATTTAGAACAGTTAACATGACAATCTTTATTAGCAGGTCTAAAAAGATATCTCCTCCCACATAGGAAAAATAAAACTGTCATCAGAATAATAAGGCTGGTATAGGCTCACTTTTGTAAGCTGAAACAAGTACATGAGTACTTCAAATGAGAAGAAGGATCCGCAACCCAAAGGATGTGTTGAAGATGGTCGCCTTGGCACACGTGATCACAAATGATTTCGAATTTCTTCCAAAGTCTTTCTCTAATGACCATAAATTGCTCTTGCTATAAAATGAAATAATATTAAAATGAAATATAATAATGCTCATAAAAATGCACCATGGATTTGATATGCATGTATTTTCTTAACTTAACCCTAAAGTTCATGAGTAGCACCACCTCTCCCCTCTGCCTGGTTTTCTAGGTATTGCTGGCTCCAATGCTCAAGTGCTTCTTGGGAAGATGAAAAAAAATGTTCCTAGACGTGGCAGTCAAAAGTTGGTCTGGGTTACAGCATAAGAGAGCCAACACTGAGCCTTCCTTTTATTGATATTGATCAAAAAGATAAGAAAACTAAATTCTGTCACTCTTGCAAAGTTTAACTTGCACTAGTTCCCTTTTTCTTCACATTTTCCCTCTTTCTCTCTATTCCTTAAATTTTCTCCTATAAGGCTTGAAACTTAGTAGGAGATTTCTCAGCTAATTTTTGTGTCACTTAATAAAATGCAGATGTTCATGAACTGTTGGTTGAATAAAGGCTCAGAGAGGTCAAGTGACTTACCCAAGATTGCATAGCTGGTTAACCTCAAAATCACGTCTGGAATAGGTCTGAAAAACATAAGGGAAAAGAGAGTGCTGAAAGGCTAAATCAGGAAACCTCACTGACTGGAAGACAGTGACCAGTAACAGAATGGGAGACTAACACCCAAGGATAACAGAGATAAGAGCCTGGCGGATTGCTCCACAGCTTGGAAGTCGGCCTCACATGCTGGGACAAAAGGCAGCTGGGATAGAGAAGGGACCACTTAGTGAATGATACTTGGAAGGCTCCCTTGGGATGGGAGATGCATGCTGAAAGTAGACTACAGACCAAACCTGATGGACACTTACTACCTGTATTGCAAATCATAACACCCAAAAGGAGAGAGAGAGCATAAAAGGTAATGTGCGTGCCACAGAGGTGAGGGGGGTGGGGGATGGGGTAGGGGTGGTGGGAGGGATACTGAGAACATTGGTGGTGGAGAATGGGCACTGGTGGGGGATGGGTACTCAATCATTGTATGACTGAAATGTAATCACGAAAGTTTGTAAGTCTAACTGTATCTCACGGTGATTCATTACAAAGTGTATATATATGCATATATACATATGTATGTGTGTATATATATATGTATATATATCTATAGATATATAAAGTGACCAAGCCAAAAGGAGTGTTGGTATTTTGGGTTTGAGATTATGTTAGAAATGGGCAAAGATGGAGTCAGGACAGAGATAAAGGCAAGAGTCTATTGATGTATTTTGGTACGTGTTGACTAAAACTGCTTATAATTTCAATTTCTTCTTCATGAAATAACTGCTTTTAACCATTGTTTCCGACCATTCATAGATAAACAAATATATAGCTTTGCAAAAAGTACAAGAACAACTTATGTCATATTTTTTGCAGACCATTCATAATAAACTTATATAGCTAAGGAAAAAATTAAATCCATTTACATAGAAATCACAAAGAACCTTTTTTCACTAAAGGCTCCTAAGAAACAAAACACCAATTGTGAAAGCAACAAGAGTGAAGGATGTGAAATTTCTCCTCAAGGAAATATCTACCCCATGAGGCAACCAGTGCCCCCTCCAGACCCAGGAGGTGGGAAAGAAAATTATTTTGGTGAGTAAAAGTATTCTGAGTAACTGCCATCTTTAGAGTCGGAAGAATTTCTTGTTTCCATTTGACAAAGGGAGAAGAACCTGTTTTCAAGGGAAGACACTAGAGTTAATCGTCCCAGGATAATGGCTACCTTTGACCAAAGACACAGCCCCAGGAGTTGTGGCTTCATTCCCTTCAAGTGTTGATCAAGTCTCAATCTTCTGGATGGTTGTGACACATTCTATTTCCGTAACTCCCTTTGAGAAAAGCATCCTATAATTTTTATCCACTTCTTGTAGTTGCTGCTGATGGTGATTCGTATCTCCACAAGAACCATGCTGGGCAGAAATTGACCCTTTGCAAGGATCCCTTCATGACACGATGAATAGGAAAATAATGGGGTGGGGAAAGGAGAAAGCAAGAAAGCAAAGGGGGGAGTAAGAGATAGCACTGCCATGACAGAGCCAAGAGAAGTCAGGCCACCTCAACAACCTGGCCCTCATATGCTTTTGCACTCACATCCAACTTGTTTTCTAAAATATGTTCTAGGGAAAGCCTCTTAATACCCATAGAGAATGGTTTAGCGGTATCAAATACTCCAGATATGTCAGTAATTTGACTTCTCTTCAAAATAACATTAAAATATTACTTAAATAGCTAGGGATATGGAAGACAATGGCTTTCTAGAAATAAACATTGTAGTCACAAAGCAATGATCTTACTAATTCACTTTGACTGACTAAAGTAGGATTAATGTGAAAGAAACCCAGCATAACACTTTTTACCTTTCTCGTCCTGTCCTCTTTTCTATTTCCCTTTGTGTGATTTTTCTGAATCTGACCACTTTCTGGAAAAGGATTGGAGTGTTTAAAATTTAGACAAAATATATCTCTTGTTCTTGATAGTAGGTGGCACAGTGCTACTCTGTGCTATTATGTAGTTTTCAGAATTTCACTGACCGAAACTGTTAGCTGGCTGCCTCCCATGCAGTGTCTCTTGGCATGCAGCTTGGAAGGAAGTAGTGTCAAAATACTTAATATCAAGAGAGCAGCATGGCTAAGAATGCTGTGTTCGTGTTTTTACAACTTCCCCCTCGCCTTCTATGCACTGTTATTAATCCAGTAATTGGGGGTCACCCACAGTTGTAGCACTCACTTGTTCTGTGTGGCTTGCAGTTGGTTGCACACATTTGTTGCAGTGCTTGCTCATGTGCTCCCCAAAGGCCTCCTTTCTTTAGTTATAGTGCTCACAGACATTCTGCTTTACTTGGGGGAGGTTCTACTTTGATCCCTGTCATCACAAGGTCTCCTGAGCTCTAATGAGAGTGACCCTCCCAGCATAGAGGAAACACCCTCTCCCCTCCAAGAACACCACATGTAGTCCCCCCCAAAAATGTAGGGAAAAAGGCCGCCTTATCAATAACAAAGAAACAAAGAAAAATATTTAAATGACCAAGGTTCTCCTTACTATTTCTCATAGAGATTATACTAGTTCACTTTCCTATAAACTGTGTATGGGTCTATTAGGGGGTCTATTTCTCTGTATCCTTACTTATAGCACTGTAGCACTATCATCCCGTTGTTCATCGATTTGCTCGAGTGGGCACCAGTAGCGTCTTCATTGTGAGACTTGTGACTGTTTTTGGCATATTGAATACGCAACAGGGAGCTTGCCAGCTTCTGCTGTGCGGGCAGAATACTCTCGGTAGCTTGCCAGGCCCTCTGAAAGGGACGGAGGAATCAAACTTCTGTTGGCCACATGCAAGGCAAACACCCTACCCGCTGTGCCCTACCTTACTTCTAAACAATGTTAACAAATGTTAACCCAATTTAAAAAATGACCAAGTATTTGAATAGATATTTGAATAGATATTCTCAAAAAATGATATGCAAATGACCAAAAAGATGTTTAATATCATTACTTTTAGAGAAATGCAAATCCAAACCACAGCAAAATACTATTTCAAAAATCTAAAGTAACTATAATTTTTGAAGGAGAGAATAAAGAGTGTGTTTATACCAGATATAGATAAATTGGAACCAGTATTCATTGCTGATGAAATGTAAAATGGTGTCATGACTATAAAAATAGTTTGATTGAGCCTCAAAATATTAAACACAGAAACTATCTGACCCAGCAATTTTAATTCCAATACAAGATACATAGTCAAAAGAATTGAAAGCAGAGATTCAAAGCATACTTGCACATCAATGTTAATAGCACAATTATTTATAATAGCCAAAAGGTACAAAGTATCTAGATAAATGGATAAACAAAATGAGGTCTATACACATAATGGAATACTCTTTAGCCATTACAAGGATTGAAATTTTGACATATCATACAAAATAGACTCTGAAAACATTATGCTTAGTGAAATAAGCCTGACATCAAATGGCAAATACTATATGATTCTGCTTTATAAGAGGTACTTTGAACAGGCAAATCCATAAAGCCAGGGAGCAGAGTAGAAGTTATGCTGAAGAGAGAGGAAAGGGAAAGTTGCTGTTCACTGGGTAGAGTTGACACTAGAAATGTTTTGGGTATAAATAGTGGGGCTGCATATATTTCATTATGAATACATTTAACTGCACTGAATTGTGCACTTAGAGAGGGTTAAAAAGATAAATTTTGTTATATATATATATATTTTGCCAGAATGAAAAAATGTGGCTTAATATAGTGTATGTGTTTGTGTGGAGGGGGAGGGGGAAATGGATGAAGCTCACATGCTCACCAGTTACTGCCATATTGGCTAGAAAGGATGGTTTCTCTTCCTAAATTCCACATCCTTAATTTATCATAACTGAGACCCAAACGCTTACTGAACACTTGGCATGTACAAGACACTGTCTCTGTTCCTAATTAGTGCACCAAAGGACTGGAAAAAAGTGGAAAATAAGATAACCATTAGTCAAAGAAACATAGAGAGAGAAAGAGAGAGAGAGAGAGAGAGAGAGAGAGAGAGAGAAATCATTAAAGTTCAGGAAATCATTAAAGTTTTCATCATCTAGATGATCAAGGTTGGTCTTTAATGATGGATAAGACTTCACCACACAGCTTTCTAATCTAAGAGAGCTACAGGCAGGATAATGCAAAATGTAAATAGGGAATAACAAATAGCATGACTTATAGATTAGAGGGAACCAAGAAAGAACAAGGAGACAGGGCTAGAAAATGTGGTTCGGGGCCCATTGTAGAAAGCTGGAAACAGCGGCCTAGGGAATCTCAGACATCGTTTTGTTGTGTCCTGTGGAGAAATGATTGGGTTGGCACTGCACCTCTGCGATGGTGTGGAGTTCACCAGAACCAGGAAAGTCTGGAGAAGATGGTATTTAAATAGAGAAGTTGGGGAACTGGATTTCCCACGGAGGGTGGCAAGCTCTTAACACACTGGAACCACCACACATTCCTTCATGCCAACCTTGACAAGCCTCCAACACTTGGTTCTCTCTCTCATCCTCTCCAGGAGACAATTCAAGTTTTTCTACCTGCCTCTAATTTTCTCTCCTCCTACCACCTTAATTCTTTCAGTTTCTTGCATCCTAAGAACATGCTTTCCCACATCCAAACCTACTTGCTCTTCCTTTACTCCATTCCTTAACGGTTTTATTATGACTTCCTCAGATTCTGAAGTAATCAGTCACCCCATGGCTCTTGTAAAGCCAATAAAGCCAGTCTTTATTTTTCTATCAGATTCATCTCTCTAGCACTTTTATTTCACTTACCAAGGCCATATATTAATTTATACTCTCTCTGTTGTTGTTATTGCAACAACTGGGAGTCACACACTCTTTCAGCTGTGGTGCTTGCAAGTTTAGTAGTGGTGCTTGCTGGGGATTAAGTATCAGGTGGCTGAAATGCTGTCCAAGAGTCTCCATTCTCTAGTTGCAGTATTTACACATCTGCTCGCCATCGGGTAAGTTTAGTTGTGTGCTCACAAGCATTCTAGTTGTGGAACTTGCTAGGAGTTATTGTGAGGTTTTTTCCCACATAGTTGCCAGGGGTTACCATCTGGCTGTGGTGCTCATGCAACCTTTATTTGAAGAGTACTTTTCAATTATTATTTTCATTGCAGTATCATGGTTTACAATGGTATCCATAAAGTGCTGTTCACACATTCTTTGATGGTGTTTACGGCAGCTGACAACTTTTAGCTGTGGTGCTCCCACACTCTGGCAGAGCTGGAAACTACTGTGGCACTGGGGTTCACAGAGGACAGGCTCAAACTGCAGAGCTACCAGGACCATGCTTGGTGGTGGTGTCAGCGCCAGGGATCTAATTCGCAGGTGTGGGGTCCAGAGCAATAGCACAGCAGGTTGAGTGTTTGCCTTGTATATTACTGACCTGGGATCAATCCACTGGCATTCCATTAATTCCCACCGTCTGCCCTGCAACCCCCCCCAACCCACCAGGAGTGATGCTTGAACTCAGAGCCAGGAGTAAGTAAGCCCTGAGCACCATGGCTGGGCCCTAAACAGAATAAAATGTGAATTTGCAGATGTACATGCTGAGCTACTGAGCTATCCCACTGCCACTTACGTGCTTTCTATGTACAAACTTCTCCATGGAAGCCCTTAACTGGCCACAGATTCTTCCCAGATTCTTTTTTTGGTGTTTTCTAACTCGAGCCAATTTTGGTGAAAGAAGGCTTCGTGCTGGCAGTGTGCCCACACAGTGCGCTCTCCACCCTGTTTCCTGCTCCCTACTCATTCCATCACCCCTCTTCCATGTCTGTTTCCGTGTCACTCAAGCAGCTGATATTAATATCAGTAACAACCACCTAGTAATTGTCACAGGAACACCATCAGTTCTATTCTTATTTGTCTATTGTTGGAATTAAATACAGATTTATTGAGACAAAACTCACACATCATATAGCATGCACATTAAAAATGTACAATATTGACAGAATGTCCTAACCCTGTGCCAGGCTGTCTTTTCTGGCACAACTCAGAGGGGGCGGGTTGAGTTTCCCTCCCTGCCCCAGCAGAACCCCAGCAGCCAAAACCTCCAGAACCCAACCACACAGCCATGCTCAAGGCCTTTCTCCACAGGCTCTGACGATTCTTACCTACGTGGAAACCTGCAATAAAATCCAGGTAAGAGGGACCTGTGACTGAGATTTCCAAGTTCACTCAGAACGGGACTGGATCTCCTCCTCCCACCTCCCCAGTTCTCCAGTAGCTTGGTATCACACACGAAACTGCCTCCAACACCATATAATCTCATCAATGGCTAAGATCCAAAGACTAGGAAATAAAACTCCAGGAAGAGAGCGACACAGAACGTCTTGGAGAGAGGGCCCCATTTGCGGCTGGGTGACCTCTTATACTTTAGCCCACTGATGTACCAAAAATATTACACATTTGTTTGGGTTTAACATACATGCTTGTAATCTTTTGTATAAGGGCTTCAATGGCTCCAGGATGAACTACAACAATCTTCACAAACTTTTCTCTTATGGTGGTGGGAAGGTGCACGGTGGTGGGATTGGTGTTTGAATATTATCTATAATGAACTATTATGAACAACTTTATAAAAATAAAATAAAATTAAAAAATGTACAATGTTGAATCACAAAGATAGTACCTGGCTTAAAACACTTACTTGCCTTCCATGTGGCTGACCCTGGTTTGATCATGGCACAACATGTAATCCTATCACCCCTGTTTGGGGTTACTCTTGAGCAGGAGTATTCCTTGAGCACTGCTGGGAGTGGCACAAAAATAAATTCATAAAAAAATGTGCAACATTCACATTTTAAGTTTATTCTTAGTGTTCAATCAATACCATTATCCATTCTTAAGTTACCACCTTTTAAAAAATTGTAGTAAAATACACAAAACAGAAGGATCTGAGTAATAGTGCAGTCCTCTATAGAGGACTTGCCTTGCACGTGCCCAATTCAAGTTTGATCCCTGGTGCCAAGAGTAAATTCTGAGCACAGCCTGGTGTGGCCTCAAGACAAAACAAAACAACAACAAAGCCAAAACCAAAAACAAAGACACAAATTTTTTTCATCTTTGCCATTTTTGGTACATAGTTTAGTGTATTGAATACACACATATTGAGGTGCACCATAATCATCTATCCATAAATTCTTGAAATTCCAGACCCATTCCAAACTCCATATCCCTCTTCTTCTCTGGCAATGACCATCTACCTTCTGACTCTATAACTTTAGCCTGCTAGGTACTATATACAGGTGGAACCAGATAGTACTTGTTCTTTTAAAATAATTTTTCTGCTTTACATATTTTTTATTTTAAATTTTATTTTAGGCACTGTGTGCTTTACTGAATTTATAAACTTTTAATAATAGGGGCTGGAGCGATAGCACAGCGGGTAGGGAGTTTGCCTTGCACGCGGCCGACCCGGGTTCGATCCCCAGCATCCCATATGGTCCCCCAGCACCGCCAGGAGTAATTCCTGAGTGCAAAGCCAGGAGTAACCCCTGAGCATCGCTGGGTGTGACCCAAAAAGCAAAAAAAAAAAAAAAAACTTTTTTTTTTTTATAATTTATTTATTTTTAATTAGAGAATCACCGTGAGGGTACAGTTACAGATTTATACACTTTTGTGCTTATACTTCCCTCATACAAAGTTCGGGAACCCATCCCTTCACCAGTGCCCATTCTCCACCACCCGTAAACCCAGCGTCCCTCCCACCCTCCCCAATCCCATCTCCCCCCACCCCACCCTGCCACTGTGGCAGGGCATTCCCTTCTGTTCTCTCTCTCTAATTAGCTCTTGTGGTTTGCAATAAAGGTGTTGAGTGGCCGCTGTGCTCAGTCTCTAGCCCTCATTCAGCCCGCAACTCCCTTCCCCCACATGGCCTTCGACTACAATGTAGTTGGTGATCGCTTCTCTGAGTTGCCCTTTCCCCGGAACGTGAGGCCAGCCTCGAAGCCATGGGGTCAACCTCCTGGTACTTATTTCTACAGTTCTTGGGTATTAGTCTCCCACTTTGATATTCTATATACCATAGATGAGTGCAGTCTTTCTATGTCTGTCTCTCTCTTTCTGACTCATTTCACTCAGCATGAAACTTTTCATGCCCATCCACTTAATTACAAAATTCTTGACTTCCTTTTTTCTAACAGCTGCATAGTATTCCATTGTATAGATGTACCAAAGTTTCCTCAACCAGTCATCTGTTTTGGGGCATTCGGGTTTTTTCCAGATTCTGGCTATTGTAAACAGTGCTGCGATGAACATACATGTGCAGATGTCGTTTTGATTATACTTTTTTGCCTCTCTGGGATATATTCCCAGCAGTGGTATTGCTGGGTCAAATGGGAGCTCAACCTCTAGTTTTCTGAGAATCGTCCATACTGTTTTCCAAAAGGGCTGAACTAGCCGGCATTCCCACCAGCAGTGTAGAAGGGTCCCTTTCTCCCCACATCCTCTCCAACAGCGGTTGCTTTTGTTCTTTTGGATGTGTGCCAGTCTCTGTGGTGTGAGGTGGTATCTCATGGTTGTTTTGATCTGCATCTCTCTGATGATTAGTGATGCAGAGCACTTTTTCATGTGCCTTTTGGCCATTCGTATTTCTTCCTTGGTAAAGTTTCTGTTCATTTCTTCACCCCATTTTTTGATGGGGTTGGATGTAAAAAAAAAAAACTTTTAATAATAGAGTATCAGGCATTCAATGTCCCAACTTCAAATTCACTGTTAGTGTTAGTGACCCTCCACCAATGACTTTGTTTTTGTTTTTTTTTTTTTTTTTTGGCTTTTTGGGTCACACCTGGCGATGCACAGGGGTTACTCCTGGCTCTGCACTCAGGAACTACCCCTGGCCGTGCTCAGGGGACCATATGGGATGCTGGGATTTGAACCCGGGTTGGCCGCGTGCAAGGCAAACGCCCCACCTGCTGTGCTATCTCTCCAGCCCCAGCCTCCACCAATGACTTAAGATTCTCTCCCTCTTCCTGCTTCTTAACAAGCTCACCTTTAATTTAAATTTTTTATTTTAAATCTTATTTATTAATATTTATTTATTTTGAGTTTTTGAACCACTCCTGGCAGTGCTCAGGGCTTACTTCTGGCTCTGTGTTCAGGAATAACTCCTGGCAGGGCTCAGGGGACCATGTGCAGTGTCAGAAATAAATTCATTGTTGGCAGGCCTGGAGTGGTAGAATATTGGGTAGGACATTTTCCTTTCACCTGGCCAACATGAGTTTGATCTTGGGTATTCCATATGGTCCCCTGAGCCTGCCAGAAATGATCCCTGAGCTCAGAGCCAGGAATAAGGCCTGAACACTGCCAGGTATAGAACAAAAACCAAAAACAGCAGCAACAACAACAAAAGACATTTGCACTCTTATGTTCATTGCAGCACTATTCACAATAGCCAAAATCTGGAAACAAATTATGGGATATATATCATACATATATAACAATGGAATACTAAAAAAAATATAAAGTCATGTAATTAATGTTATATGGATGAATCTGGAAAGTATTATGTTGAATAAAGTTAGTCAGAGGGAGAGGGACAGACCCAGAAATCTCTCTCATACACAGGATATAGAAAACTTCCTAAGAGAACAGCAAAACCCAAAAGGCAATAGAAATGAAGAGGAGTATAACTGTTCTTTAGTAGGAAGCTTGCCACTGGTTTGAAGGTGGTGGAGGTGGGGATAAGTTAGGGAAGGGAACACTAGGACAAAGGTGGAGGGGGGAAGTGCCTGCTCTAGAGGCAGGTTGGGAAACGGGAGGGAAACCCGTGCCTTGGTGATGGGAAGTGGACACTGGTTAAGAGATTGGTGTGGAAACTTTGTATGCCTGAAGCCTCTTAATGAGTAATTTTGTAGTTCTGTAATTCACAGTGGTTAAAATTTTTAATTGAAAATAAAAATAAAACAAACCTTTGTTGGCAGTGTGCAATGCAAGTGCTTTACTTGCTATATCTTTCTCTTCAGCCTGGAACTCATGTAAAAAAACTACTTGTAGTTTGGGTCACATGGTTTTGAGGCCACACCCACAATGCTCAGGGGTTACTCCTGGCTCTGCACTCAGGAATCACTCCTGGTGGTGCTCAGGGGACCATATGGGATGCCGGCAATTGAGCCCTGTTGGCCGCATGCAAGGCAAGCACCTTACCTGATGCACTATCGCTCTGGCCCCAGGGTCACATGTTTACAACAGTGTTAACTCTTACAGTTTTGATGGATGTAGTTACCTTGCCTTTCAGCCACTGAAATGCCCAAGATACTGGTCCTTACAATTCTTCCAGTCCACTTCCTCTCTCCTTTTCCTGCTTCCATTCTCTTGTCCTGTTATTCTGTAGACCACAGATCAATGACAATATCAGTATTTGTTCATCTCCCGCTCACACTTGTCCTCTTGTGATTGGTTCATATTACTTAGCTTAATGATCCATGTTGTAGCATATATCAGAATTTCCTTACTTGTTAAGGCTGAATAATATTTCATTGTATGTATAGATTACATTTTTTCTCACCCATCAGTGAGTCCTTTTTATTTTTAAATTTTTTTATTGAGTCACCATGTGGAAAGTTACAAAGTTTTCAGGTTTAAGTCTCAGTTATACAATGCTCGAATACCTATCCCTTCACCAGTGCACATATTCCACCACCAAGAATCCCAGTATAGCTCCACCCTGCACCCCCATACCCCTAACCTCCCCACGCCCCTAGCCCCCCCACCCTTAGCCCCCCTGTCTGTGTAACTAATAAATTTCACTTTACTTTCACTTCGATTGCATTCAATATTTCAACAAAACTTCAGTGAGTCCTTTTGGCTATTGTGAATTATGTTGCTATTCACATAGTACAGTATATTGTTTGATTCCTGACTTTAAGTTCTTTTGGGTATATACTGAAGTGGAATTTCTGGAACACATAAAATCCTGTTTCTAACTTTTGGAGGACTTGCCACACTATTCTTCTTAGTGGTTGCAATATTTCAAATTCCACCCAACAGTGTACAGTGGTTTTAATTTATCCATGTCCATGACAACACCTAAGAAAAGAGTAGCCATTCTAATAGTTGTGTGTTGGTATTCCATTGTATTTTTTTATTTGTAGTTCCCTAAAGTACTGGAGTGGTAGCACAGCGGGTAGGGTGTTTGCCTTGCATGCGGCCAACCCAGGTTCGATCCTGCCTGCATGGCAGAGCCTGGAAGCTACCCGTGGCATATTCCATATGCCAAAAACAATAACGACAAGTCTCACAATGGAGACATTACTGGTGTCTGCTCGAGCAAATCGATGAACAGTGGGACGACAGTGCTACAGAGCAGTTCTCTAAAACAAATGACACCAATCATCTTTTCATGTTTTTTGGAGAAATTTGCATATCTTCTTTGAAGAAATGTTTATTCAAGTACTTTTGTTATTTTGAATCGACTTACTTTTGTGTTTAGTTGTAGGAGTATTTTGGTATATTTTGGCTATTAATCACCAATAAATTTTTAAAAATTATCATCTCAAAAAAATGTTACATTCTTTAGTGGCCATCCTAAATCTCCCATCTCCTAAACTCTGGTATTTGATGTCTTTTACTGATAAGATCTTGCCTTGGCTTCTAAAAAAAAATCACAGTCTTTTGCCTTTCTTTTATTTCTATGTCATATCCTTGTTTCACTTCCTCAGCCACCAGTTATAGTTGGACATGTTTTAGCCTTTCCTTCTGACACTCTTATCTTCCCCCTTTACCCTCTCCTAGTGGTTTTCTTGATTTTCATAATAATGGTGATTCTCAAATCTTTATATTTTATTCCTGGCTACTTAAAAATAACATCTAATCCTTCTCCATTTTCTGCTGATTTTATTGATTTCATAACCTAAATGTATTGTTTCTGATAATCTCTATAGTCAGTCTCTGATTCCTATCTTCCTTCATTCATTGTCTCTTGTCTGAAATACCTCACAGGCTCCTGACTTGTTTCTTGCACTTTTCTTCTTCAAAAAAGATAGTTTCCAGAGATATTTTCTTTTTCTTTTTTTTTTTTTCTTTTTGGGTCACACCCGGCGATGCACAGGGGTCACCCCTGGCTCATGCATTCAGGAATCACCCCTGGCGGTGCTCAGGGGACCATATGGAATGCTGGAATTCGAACCCGGGTGGGCCGCGTGCAAGGCAAACACCCTACCGGCTGTGCTATCACTCCAGCCCCCTCCAGAGATATTATCTACAGTATGAATCTCATCATGGGATCCCACACCAGAAAATTTGCACCCTGGTTACTTCGATGTGTTTTTCTTACCTTAGAGTCACTATGAAAACTGTCCCATTGGGGCTGGAGTAATAGCACAGTGGGTAGGGCGTTTGCCTTGCACGCAGCCGACCCGGGTTCGATTCCCAGTATCCCATATGGTCCCCTGAGCACTGCTCAGGAGTAATTCCTGAGTGCAGATCCAGGAGTAACCCCTGAACATCGTTGGGTGTGACCCAAAAAGCAAAAAAAAAAAAAACCGACTATCCCATTTTCCCCACATTTTTTAACACCATGATTTACAAAGTTGTCATAACACAGTAGTTCCAGGCATTCAACTTTCCAACACCAATCCTGCCACAAGTGTGGCTTTCCCTTCTCTATTGTCCCTAGTTTCCTAACCCCTCCCCAAGTCTTTTCTGTCTTAGCAGGTACAAAATAGTTTATTTTATGTAGGTTGTTACAAAATGCACTAAAACAAAAATTGCTCTTGCATTAATAATTCCCTTTGTAGTGGGGGTTGTTGTTGGAATGGACAGAGTAGTACACACATATTGGCTTTCTGAGGTTGCACACACATGTTGGTGAGAATTATTCCTTCTATGGACCTATTTGATGGGTACCATTCATCTATTTGATTGACTCGTTCCCCCTAAATAAGCTTGTATTTCATTTCCCAGAATACTCTGCCTCATTTCTCACGAAAGGTGGGCAACAAACATACCTAACCCAAGTGCATTGTGATTCTGCCTACTTCCTATTTACTCATTCATCTTTCTGTATCTCCCATAAAAAAGCATGATCCCTATGTGCTGGCTTAACACACAGTATGGCTTCAATATACATTTGCTACATGAACTTGTGCTAACTCTTCTTTTATCTTTTTTTGTAGTACTGGGAATTTAACATATACAAAGCAAGTACTGTACCATAGAGCTCCAGACCTGGCACTTGTAATATGTTTTTTAGTATAGAATGGTGACTATTGCTCTAGATCTTGATGGAGAAGACCAGTGGTAGATTTGTTTTTGTTTATGGATATTTAAATGGAAATTAGATCTTCACACAGGAGATGGCTGAAATGTTAAATTACATTCTGTGCTTACTGAATCTAAATACATATTTTATAAAATTAGTACATGAAATTACTCTAAATATGTACTATCATATAAGTATATACTACAGATATGTATGATAATGTATGTACTTATTAAAATTTTAATACTCACATTTTAAAGATAATTGTAAGGAATTTCTAATATCTCTACCATCAAATTTTGAAATCTGTGTGGACTTTTGCATATTATTGTGGGTAGCCTTCTAAGTTGTGCTCAGGGGGCCAATGGCCATTTATGGCTCACTGGGCCCACAGTTCAGTGTCAGAGCCCAAGAGTTCATTGCAACTGGGGTCCTGTGGTATAGGGGACCACCAGGGTCACCTTATACGGGTTGGCAAGTTCTCCAGTGGCACACCTGATGATGCTTGGGAGGCCATGTGTTGCCAGAGGTTGAGCCCAGGTTTGGTATAGGTTAAGTATGTATCATAATTGTACTGACTCTTCTCCTCAATATTTATGTTATGTTTTAAGTCGTTCATGACTATTTGAGCTACTCTAGAAGATCCCATTGTTTTATATGAGTTCTACAATAAGTTCAGTCAGTGCTGGAGCTTATAGAGTTCATTCCAGTATGCAGCCACATGACTGAATTACCTCTGCTCACAGCCCTTTCTGTTTCTTGAAGGAGCCTATATGACTTTAGCAGGTAAAGGGATAATTCCCAAGTTGAGTACTATATGAATTTTTTTGATAACATGTTCAGGAAATGGTTAATGATTTTCTTTTCCGTTATTTCCAACCTATTCATGAATGAGCTACTTAACTAGAGTCAGAGGCAGAAGAATAGACATGAATCTAATTTTCATGAAAGCAAAGTTCCTTAAATGCTCAGGAGGATTGATCATGGTGTTATTAAGTTCTCACTAGGGGAATCCTCAAAATCACCCAGAGCAGGGGTTGGGGTAAGGAATATACCTTGCATGCAGCTTATTCCGGTTAGATCTTCAGCACCACACACAGTTCTGGGAGCATTGCCAGGAGT
Source organism: Sorex araneus (assembly GCF_027595985.1). NCBI lineage: Eukaryota > Metazoa > Chordata > Mammalia > Eulipotyphla > Soricidae > Sorex > Sorex araneus. Next base: position 323,836,949 of record NC_073313.1, on the reverse strand, counting down.
AATCCCTAAGCACAGAGCCAGTAATAGTCCCTAAGCATTGCAAAGTGCAGTCTTAACTGCTACCCCAAACTTCACTGCCCCAAGAAGTATTCAGTAGGCTTATTTTGTCTTCATTATTCCTATACTTTTTACAACAACTGGAAGAAGTAGATATTATGTCCATTTCACAGATGTTCAGTTGCTGAACAACTTAGTAGCTTGCCCCAAATTTAAGTGTAGCCAGGATTCAAATCCTGGGTGCTCTGACTCAGCAAAAGTTCCTCACTGAGCATCTACGAAGTGATACACTGAAGTAAAGCCAGGAGCCCTGGTTGCTGAAGGCAGCAGGAAAAAAGCCATCCAATAGCAAAACCACAGCAAATATAATGTGCTATTAATTCCTGATGCGTGGATATTTCTGTCACTACTTTTAATCTTTTCAAGAACCACAGGGGTGGGAGGACAGGGCCATTATCCCCATTTTAAAGATGAAGGAACTGAGACATAGGCAGGTTAAGCGACTTGCCCACTGTCTCACAGCGAGGCAGCCACACAGCTGATATTAGAACCCAGGTCTTCCGGCTTTTAGTTAAAAAGCTTTTTTCCATTACAGCACAACCTTGTGGCCTTCAGCTTTCAGACTCCGATTGAACAGCAGCATATGAATTAACTGAGGTTACTATATTATCTCCTAAAACGATGGCTTTCCATTTAAAAAAAAAAAGCAAAAATTCACCAATGGAACATGTGCATAGTACATTTTTACAAGGTCATCCTTGCCCAGAGCTGTTTTAAAAAATTATTATTCTCCATTTGGGCTTTTGGTCCATGATCCCATGGTGGGTGCAGTTAAATGGTGATTTAGAATTTTAAGCAAACAATGTTTCAGAATTGATTTCTGGTTAATAAGCTTGATTTGGGAAGATGGTGAATTGGGAAGATATATGTTAAAAAGAACTGAGAAATTGTTTGACCACTTTAAAGCAATTCATCTGGAAATTTAAAGCGATTCATTTGGACTAGAACAACCCAAGGAATTCTGTGAGTGGTCAGCACTCCATGGAGGTAACATACCTACTGTGTGATACAGAGATCTGCGGTAGCACCATGGGAACAGACACTAGATGGGATATGCACACAGCACCCTTGTTGGCATTTGTGTTGGTTTGACCCGAAAGATGTCTTCATTTGTGGAAGGAATAGTGACTTTAAAATATCTCTATATAGGTCTGCCCCACAGCTTGGAAACTGGCCTCAGATGCTGGGGGGGAAAGGCAGCAGAGCCAGAGAAGGGAACACCTAGTAGAGAATGTTGGGAGGTCCCACTCCGGTTGAAATTTGCGTACCAAAAGTAGACTATAGACCAAACATAATGGCCACTCAATACCTCTATTGCAAACTACAAAATCCAACAGGAGAGAGAACAAAAGGGAATGCTCTGCCCTGTTGCAGAGGCAGGGTGGGGTGGTGGGGATGGGGGTGGGGGTGGTGGGAGGGATACTGGGATCATTGGTGAAGGAGAATGGGCACTGGTGGAGGGATGTAAACTAAATACAAACATGAAAGTGCATAAGTTTGTAACTGTACCCCACGGTGATCCACTAATAAATATTTTTAAAAAAACACCCTCCATATAGACAAGATATTATAATTTAATGGATATTGATTAAGACCCTGTTGTGTTGGAGGGGTGAGGGGGGGACGGAAAGGCAGCTCTCACACAGGGATTGTGGATGGCAGATGAGTATCAGGGACTCACAAGCTGCCCAGAGGCTGCCTAGATCCCACCTCCTACCCTCTATTCTTTGGGGGAGCCCAAGTCCTTACTTCATCCATAAAGGTGCTCAGGGGATTCCCAGTTTTGTGAGCGTCCCAGAAATCCAAGAAGCAGATGTTGGAGGGGGAAGCCCCACCTACCTTTCAGCTTTGTTCTCAGGCCAAATAAAACCAGAAAAGTCTCTCTATTTTGAGAAAAGCAATTTATTCTGGACTCATGTTTTCTCCCACACTCGGGTAGGTGAGATAATCTTAATGCAGTTTTATCAGTCTTAACTCTTAAATTCTTGGCTGCTAAACTATAAAATAAAAGAAACAAAACCAATTCAAGTATCAATCCCCATTTCCATACCAAAGAACACGAGGCTCTTCTTGGAAACCTTTTTTTTATCTCTTTCATGAAGGTGCTTGTCTCATATTCTGTCACAGAACGGTGAGAAAATCAGCTATAAGAAGAGAAATTACTATGAAGACAGAAACTTAAAACAACTGGCTGATAACAATGAAAAAATAAAGTGTATGTTCTTCTTTTCCCTTTTTCTTTTGCAAATATGTTGGGAAATGAATATCTTACAGAGAGCAATCTTTCTCATCCCCACACATAGACTCAAATCATACAGCTTGCCTGGACTTTGCAGTATAAGGACTCAGCACTGCATTTGTTTTTAGTGTTTGCTTTGGTTTTTACAACATGCCTCTCAAGATGGATTAAAATACAAAACAAGAGAATTAAAGGGTGCAGCTGACAAAGTGGAATACAAAGCGGGGTTCATTTCCAAGCAGAACTGCATGCTTTTGTGTGTGCTGTGGAAGTTTGATGGGTGCTTAGAAGGTCACCCAGATGTTAAAGGAAGTCTGTAGTTACAATTTCACGTCTGTGCTTATGTGCTGTATGATAAATCACAGTTATCTCTCCAAACATTTCAGCCACTTGTTATCATTTTTCAATTATTTTCACTCTGTTCTAAGGGGCTTTCTCGGGGATAATTTGTCTCTTAAATCTCCTGTTTTTTATTTGCCCCCAGTGAGAGAAGCAGGAAGTACAGAGCAGATCTTGGAAATAAAGAAGTTGGCTGTTCCCCATGAAACTCTGAACAACTCTTAACCTCTCTTCCCACAGGGTTGTTTTTTTTTTTTAATCTGATGAAAGAATCGCCCAAAATTGAAAGAATCAGAGGACAAGAATGTGTTAAAAAATAAATAAATAAATAAATCTGGGGCCAGAGAGATAGTACAGTGGGTAGGTTGCTTGCCTTGCTTCTAGCTGAGGTGGCTTTGATCCCAGCACTGCATCCCTGAATCCACAAAACTGATCCCTAAACACAGAGCCAGTAGCAAGTCCTGAGCACTGCCAGGTGTGGCCTCAAAGTAAAACAAAGCAAGCAAACAAACAAAATCCAGGAACTTCCTGATGAAAATGAATCAAATAAACAACTCCCCTTGCAACAAAATTCCCAAAACAAAACAAGGTAAGAACTTACTTAAAATTTATATGCATGATATTCTATACATATACAGAATTTATTTTCTATTTCAAAATGTGTAAATGAAATGTTCCCGCGATCTCAGACTTATGAATACCAATATTGTCACACTTAATATGTAGATTAGCCAACTCTACTAAAAGGGGTGGAGTCTGAGAGAGAATACAGTGCGTAGAGTGTTTGCATGCTTGCATGCTGCTGAGATTCAATCCCTGGCACCCAGGGATTGGTTTCCTGAGCACTGCTAAGTGATCCCTGAGTGCAGAGCCAAGAGTAGCCCCTGAGCACTGCTGAATGTGGTCCCCAAACCAAAAAAATAAAATAAATAAAATTGCAAAAATAGAAGTGGTAAACGAGATAAAAATAGAACTAGAACTTACATAGAACTGCTGATTGGTGAAAACATGTAAAATGCTTGCAACTAGTATAGTACAGATTAGCATTCAGTATTTGTCTATTATTATATTATTATTGTTATTTCTACATGTATCTCCATATCTGTTTTCTGCAAAATTGACACCAAGTTACACATACTCTTTAAAAAAGTAATATTTATGAATGGGAGCAATAGTACAGTGGGTAGGGGGACTTGCCTTGCATGTGCCAGGGATCAAACTGGGGTCAACATATGCAATCACCTTAGCCCCAGTATTATCTCTCTGACCCTATATTATACTATTTTCTACCCTCTATTTTCTTTCCCCCTTTCCCTCTCTTTATTAGCATAAGAGCATTGGGATGGTTAACGACTATGAATCTCTTACTATTTAAAAAAGTGAACTACATTTTATATTAATTGGACTCAATCAGTCTTAAAGGTTAATGTGGATAATTCACCAGTCATTTTTCTTTGGATTCTTAGTATATGATTCAGTATTTTATTTTTGTTTTCAGGTCACACATGGTTGTGCTCAGGAATTACTTCTGGCTGTGCTCAGGGATTACTCCTGGCTTTGCTCTCAGGGATCATTTCTGATGGGCTCAGGGGATCATATAGGGTGCCAGGGATTGAACCCAAACCAGCTGCTTGCAAGTCAAGCTCCCTACCCTCTGTACTATTGTTCTGGCACCCTGACTCAGTATTGTAAGTAGAAAAAAAATAGCATCCAGGTTATGTCAGCTGAATTGGCAACCAGACACCAAAATGGTGGGAAATTGGTCTGTAGCATCATCCTGGAGGTATATATATGCATTGGGGCAGTGTTCCCCACCCCAACTCTACCCAGCCTGAAAGTTCTAGAATGAAAACTTGGTAGAATTATTTCTTTTTTTTATTAATAGTTTATTTTTAATTAGTGAGTCAATGTGAGGGTACAGTTACAGATTTATACATTTTTGTGCTCATGTTTCCCCCATACAAAGTTCGATAACCCATCCCTTTACCAGTGACCATTCTCCACCACCCGTAAACCCAACATCCCTCCCACCCTCCCCAGTCCCGTCTCTCCCCACCCCACACTGCCACTATGGCAGGGTATTCCCTTTTGTTCTCTCTCTCTGATTAGGTGTTGTGGTTTGCAATAAAGGTGTTGAGTGGCCATTGTGTTCAGTCTCTAGTCTATATTTGGCCCGCATCATCCTTCCCCCACATGACCTCCAACCACATTTTACTTGGTGTTCCCTTTTCTGAGTTGCCCAGAATGAGAGACCAGCCTCCAAGCCATGGAGACAACCTCCTGGTACTTATTTCTACTATTTTTGGGTGTTAGTCTTATAGTCTATTATTCTATATTCCACAGATGAGTGCAATCTTTCTATGTCTGTCTCTCTCTTTCTGACTCATTTCACTTAGCATGATACTTTCCATGCTGATCCACTTATATGCAAACGTCATGACCTCATTTTTTCTAACAGCTGCATAGTATTCCATTGTATAGGTGTACCAGAGTTTCTTCAACCAGTCATCTGTTCTAGGGCACTCGGGTTTTTTCCAGATTCTGGCTATTGTAAACAGTGCTGCGATGAACATATAAGTGCAGATGTCATTTCGACTATACTTTTTGGCTTTGGTAGAATTATTTCTTAAATAGAATTAAACACTCATTATTGCTTGAGGACTTGAATGTCCATTTTAGTTCCCATCCCTAAATATAAGTTGGTTTCAAGTTATGGAATTGAGATCATCTGGAAGCCAGGTGACCTGCTGGAGGTTCTTAATCTACCTCAACATTGGTTTCTTTGTATTGGAGGGAGCCCAAGGCAAGGAGAAATAATTGACTTATGCTTGATGGTCGTCAAAGAATGGATTTAATTAAATATAATTAAATAAAATAATATATTTTTATTGTTTGTGTATAAGCTACCACACTTGATTAATTTGTTATAGGAGTTCTTGGAAATGAATGTATCTTCTATTGGATATATGTATATCAGAATGGAAATATGCAAAGTATATCCCTAAATACATAGATAATAAAGGAAGGAATGGAGGTAGAAAGAAGGCCAGGGGAGAGTTTTGCTGCAGAGTTCCTGCCTTACAAGTATGAGACTGATGAGACGGTGAGTTTGATCTCCATTCCATCCTCCCATTTCTGCCCAAGTAATGGGGAAGAAGTAGTCACATTATTGCCCAATGTGACCCCAGCGGCTTTTAATATATCTCTCTCATTGCACCCACATTGTGTTTGAATACTACAACTAATGTGTGTGACCCCCAGTGCGCATCACAACTAAAAAATATTTGAATCCTCCTGGTGGTGCTCAGGGATTAGACCAGAGTTGGCAGCATGCAAGAAAAGTGCCTTAACCTCTAGCCCAACCAAATAAATTTTCAAATGCCTTCTTTACAGTAAAGATCACCTCATTATTCTGCTAGAGCTGCTATAACAGAGTGGGAGGCTTAAACAAAATGACTTGGTCTCTTACAGTGCTGGAGGTCAGAAGTCTGGAACCCAGATGTCAACAAGTTTGGTTTCTTTCAAAAGCTGTGAGAAAGAATCTGTTCCAGGTATCTCTTTTCTTGGCTTCTAGAAGGTTGTCTTCTCCCTGTGTCTCTTCACATTACCCTTCCTCTGGGTATATTTGTCTCTGGGTCCAAATCCTCCTTTTTATAGGCACAAGAGTCATAGTGAATTAGGTACCACCCTGATGATCTCACTTTAACTCTGTCACCTGTGTAAAGTGACTGTCTTCAAATGAGGTGGCATTCTGAGTGATAGGGAATTAGGACAACAGATCATTTGGGGGGTTGGTTGAACATGCAATTTAAGCCATAACACAAACCAAAGCAAGGGGCAAGCCTTGACTCTGTGCCCCACTGCTCTGAGTCATTTTTATACTCACTTTGCCCCTTTTGGCCAGTTCATTAATCTCACAGGGCTGCAGTTTTCTTGTCATAAACGTGGTGGTAACAGAGCCTTCCCTTAAGGACGATTATGAAGAGTACACACGGTATTTCCTGTTACATGGTTAGCAGAGCACTGGTGACCCAAGATCTCAGTACCTAGAGATCATTATTATCCTGAGATGACCAAAAACTAAGATACCAGAGTGATAACGGGCCAGCTACTATTGTTTACTTATGGTGTGACCCTTTCCGAAGAGTGTGCCACTTAAAATGGTCATCTGGAGTCATGGCTTCCCCCGCTCCCTGCTGTTCCTATGTTTTGTTGATGTTCCTCAAAGATTGCAGTGAACAATCATATATATTTTTCCCCACAGCATTTGACCTGAATTCTACGAATGGGCTTTGGACTGCCATTGGCTGTCCAAAAGAACAAAAATCCTCATCAAAATCAACCGATTCATGGGAGAAAATAGTATGTGTCTGTGTTTGTTCTTTCTTTTCAAGAAAATGGTGGTTTGTCCTACGGCGAAAATAGAAGAGAGCTTTCTACCTTCCAGCACCGTAAGACACTCACTTGGCATTCCACCCTTCCATTCTTTAAAATATATATAAACAGACAACACTTGAGATGCTAGGAAATGATGTGACCTAGAAAGTGAGATGACAGATAAAATGAGAGTAGGATCTCCAGGAACACTGTCTTGTCGATGTGGATCTTGTCAGAGAAGATTTTCTGTGACCATAATAAAGGGCTTTTAACACGAGCAGGGTTGCCTCATTTCCCAAGAGTAGAGGCCACAGAGATTCTTAAAAAGGAAAAATAAATATTGCTCTAATTGGAGCCAGAGGTGAAGCAGGGTGGGACAATGAGCAAGCAGGGACTATTTATATTGGAAAAAGGAAAGAGTTAGAAACGATTTAGCAGAAAAATTCAGGAAGATGAAGGACTTGGTCAAAACCAAAGCAGGCCCTCTTGTTTGAAAAGAAAGTAAAAAGTTTAGGAATGAAGAGGAAGAATTAAATTACAGGGCAGTGAGTGTGAAGGGAATGTAAAGAGAAATCACTGCTCTCTGCAGGTATTGAGGCCAGGAAATTCAGAATTCAGAGCTAGGACGGGGTATGCTGGTGGAATTTTGAAAGTTTTGGGAAAATTTTATGCTAATGAAAAATGTTCATGGTTAGTCAAGATCTAGAAAATAGTTACGTGAGCAGAGCCTAGGGGCTATTTTAAAAGATCACTGTCAATAATAGTGATAACTTGAAATGTTTTAGAAAGTTGATCCAGTCCTCTATATTTATTTTCTGTAATTCCCTATTTGTACTCAACATTGGTTGTGGCTATCTTTTTTCCCTTCTTAAACATATGCTTGCCATGTTTTATTTTTAATTTTTACCAAAAATTCCCTTTTATATTTCATAGACCTAAACTGAGTTCCTCAAGTTCTTGGAAGCAGAAATGAGATTCAAACCCAGTTTGCCTGAGATCTGAAGAAGCACAACTTCCCTTTATGTTTCATAGATATATTTTAGATCTCTGAGATATCAAATAGAAGTTAGAAACCACACAATCTCACCTACCCTCCTTTTACTTTACGAATGTAGATGCTAAGTCCGAAGACAAGAAAGGAATTGTCCAAAGTCCATAGAAAATGGCAAAACAAAGCACTACTTGCCAAACCAATCAATTCGTGAATCTGTGGAATATCTACAGCAGTTAGAAGAAAGCTATTTGTCCATCTCACAAATCCAAGTAACCTTAAAATAGCTACATATTTTTACCCCTCCTGTGGTTTTTTTTTTCTTTTTGGGTCACACCTGGCGATGCACAGGGGTTACTCCTGGCTCTGCACTCAGGAATCACTCCTGGCGGTGCTCAGGGGACCATATGGGATGCTGGGAATCGAACCTGGGTCGGCCGCATGCAAGGCAAAAGACGTACCCGCTGTGCTGTTGCTCCAGCCCCCCTCCTGTGTTTTAAACAGTTCATATCAGAGCAAACCTAGAGCATAGTCATGCACTTCTACATTGAACAAATCTCAAATAATAGCACTAGAAAAAGTAAAAACATTCTCATATCCCTTTGCTTCTGCTAGTCTCAGTTTACCAAGATTTAATTTACATAAGGACTCCTCTTGTGATAAAACATGATTCAAGCCACAAGGGATCACTGATGTCTCAGTCATGGTAAGGACTGGGAAAAACAGGTTTGTTTTATTGTTTTTGTCTTTCGTTTTGAGGCCACATCCAGCAGTGGTCAGGGCTTACTCCTGGCTCTGTGCTCAGGGATCATTCCTGGCTGGGCTCAAGGAATCATAAGGGATGTTGGGGGATGGAACCCAGGTCAGCCACATGCAAGGCAAGCACCTTACCCACTATACTTTCTCTCCAGCCTCACTTCAAAGATCTCGTAGTTTAATGGAGAGACAGATTTGCGAAGAGATAAATCATCACATGATCTGAAAAATGCTCTAAAAGGAATAACAAATATATACAAATAAGAAGAGAACCAGGTACAGGTTCATAAGGAATCTGGGAAATGGTCTCACTCAGATTTAGCAAATCTAAGTTTATAAATGTGGTTAGTTCTGGGGCTGGGTCGATAGCACAGCGGGTAGGGCATTTGCCTTGCACGAGGCTGACCCGGGTTCGATTCCCAGCATCCCATATGTTCCCCCGAGCACTGCCAGGAGTAATTCCTGAGTGCATGAGCCAGGAGTAACCCCTGTACATTGCTGGGTATAACCCAAAAAGCCAAAAAAGAGTTTAGTTCTTCAAATATATTTGTAATTGCTCTCTCTCTCTCTCTCTCTCTCTCTCTCTCTCTCTCTCTCTCTCTCTCTCTCTCTTTCTCTTTCTCTCTCTTCTTTTGTTCTGAGGTCACACCCAGCAATAATCGGGACTTACTCCTGGCTCTGTTTTCAGGGATCATTCCTGGTGGTGTTCAGGGGATGATGCTGTGTGCCAGGGATTGAATCCGGGTCTGCCACATGCAAGACAATTACCTTACCGGCCGTACCATCTTTCTGGCCACCAAATCTGTATTCTTTTACTCTTTATAAACATAATCCTACTGGCCTTGCCTCTGTGAACCGTAGGTGGAATGAGGGCAGACCAAGTCCCCACCCTGCCAAAGGCCCAAGTGTCCACTTACCCACATTTGGCTCCTACTACTAGAGAATCGGCCCAGGTTCACCACTGATCTCAGAGAGACACGGGCAGCTGAGTTAACACGGGAAGGCCGGTCTGATACTAAGCTAAGATCTCTGTTGCTTTAGTAGGATTGAGGCTGACCAAGTCCTGGCCTTGCAGAAGGCCCAGCATTCCACCCACCCACATCTGGATCCTGTCACTGCCAGAGAAGCTGCCCAGCTTCACGACTGATCTCAGAGAAACAATGGAGAGAAACTTGCAGTTGATCAACCCTGCTCCAAAGCCCCAGAAGCATGGAGTCACATCTGCAGCTATGCAACACCTCTAAATTCACAGAGCTGGCAGCCCAGTAGAAACAGGAAAATCAGATGGGAAAATTGAGTAGCCCACTAAACTCCATGAGTGAAAAATAATAACACAAAAGGCCCAACTCACACCTTATAGCTCAGCAAATGTCAGCCCATAACTTTAGCAACATCATTACGAGATATATGCTGTAACAAGCAATATAAAGTGAACTAATCTGTGCCTGTTAAGGGAGCAGGCCTGGAGGTGGGGGATGGGGGAAGGTGGGAAACTAGGGAAATTGGTGGAGATAAGGCCACATGGATTAAGGGACTGTTGTTGGAATGTTGAATACCTGAAACAATTGCTTTGGGAACCGCTTTGTATGTCATGACAATGTAAATAATAATAATAATAATAATAATAATAATAATAATAATAACAATAATAGCATAATCCTATCTTACCATGTTGGTCATATAAGAAATCACTGGGATGGGGCTGGAGCGATAGCACAGTGGGTAGGGCGTTTGCTTTGCACACGGCCGACCCAGGTTTGGTTCCCAGCATTCCATATGGTCTCCTGAGCACCGCCAAGGGTGATTCCTGAGTGTAAAGCCAGGAGTGAGCCCTGTGCATCACCGGGTGTGACCCAAAAAGCAAAAAAAGAAACAAAAAACATAGGGGTTTAAAGTAGCAGTGGGATATGCTATAGACATGCCTACAGACCCAAGGCTGTTTTATTCGGGGCAACCCAGAGGAGGGGTGGGTGAGGCCCCTCCCTGCCCCAAGGGACCCAGCCCCAACAGTCGAAAACCTCCAGAACTGAACCGCAGCCACGCTCAGGGCTGCTTTCCACATTCTCGGAAGAGCCTCACCCATGAGTGAATCTATTCCTACACATCTAATACTTTACACCACTGATATACCGAGAGTAGCATACCACATTTGATGAGGTTTAAAGTAGAAGGCAACCAATCTTAGGGAGAGATGCATTTATACAGCACACAGGCTTAACCTTCAACACGTTACTAATCTCTTATAGAAGGGCTTAATGGCTTCTGGGTGAAATACAATCTTCATACACTCTCCTCTAAGAAACCTTTTTTTGGATCATTTTTAGTGAATTTTTTTATAACAAGCAATACAAAATAAGTTATTTTGGTTCTGCTTTGGGGGCAGGATTTGGGGTTTGGATGGAAACATTTGAAATATGGTGGTCAGCTTAAGGTATAATGGTGTTAGGACCGGTGTTTGAATGTTAAATATAATCAAATATTGTGAACTACCTTATAAAAATAAAATTAAATAAAAAAGTAAAGTAACAGAGTGTGTCACCTCAGAGCAGCGCTTGTTTCTGTGAGTCAGAAAGCGGGCCTCATAACGTCATGGGTCCTCTGGCTCTGGGCTCTCACCAGACTCCAAAGTATTACTGGAGCTACAGACATCTGATGCTTAATTGGATGGATCTGCTTGCAAGCTAGCTCAAGTGGTTGTTGGCTGGATTCAATAGCTCTCTTGGTCCCTTGCCATGTGGCTCTTCAAAGAGCTGCTCATAATACAGCAGCTGAATCTCAAGAGAGTGAGAGGGCCCAAGAGCAAGGCCCGAGATGAGGTTCACTGGAGAGCACCTGCATCCTGGCCCTGCCCCAAAAGTCCATTGCATTTGTGAGCCTCAATACCACACCCAAGTGTCCACCAAGTCAGTGTGTGCAAGTATTCCAACCAAAGTGAGCCACCCTGGGTAAGTGCCACAACCCAATGCATGCGAGTATTCGTAAGGAAAGTGTATAAGAACTGCCACCAATTGCACCACACCATTGTCAAGAGTGTGTATGACCCTAATCATCACAAAAACAACACAGAGGGCTCGGAAACAAGATATGCTGTAAGTGATGACCAGATGAGAGCCAGTTTCCTGAAACTGAACATTGGGCCAAGATTTAATCTTTTATACTTTTGGCTCTTTGGGCCACCCCTGGTGGTGCTCAGGTCTTGCTCCTGGCTCTGTCCTCTGGGATCACTCCTGGCAGTGAATGGGGTGGAGTGCGGGGAAGGGAATCTCTGATGCTGGGGATCGAACCAGATCTGCTATATACAAGATAAGTGCCTGATCTGCTACTATCTCTCTAGCCCTATAATCAAACAGTGAAAATGGCATCCCATAATTTGATTTCTATTCTATTAACGAACACTAGGTTCAACCCATGTTTGAGCAGAGGGCACCATGTTAGAGAACTGTTTAGCATGTGTCCTGTGACTCACGAACAGTGCGCTCACTGCAGTTCCTCGGGCTCCAACCAGAAATGCCAAGACATGACATGCTGGGAATAGGGCTGCCTTGCTCCCCACTCCACGAGTCCCTGGATTACCTGGTGCTTTCTGCTCTTCCACTCAAATAGCTCTCCGGGGCAGGCATTGAAAGAGGGGACCCAGTTTTCTCCATTTCTTCCACCCCCTGGAGTCAGTCTCTCACCACTTCTTACTGGGACTCTGGATTAAAACAAATGCCTGCCAGCATTCTGGCTTCAATCCAGTTCCCTTCCAGCCACCCAGAAAGCTGTGGGGCTCCTGTCTTTCAGAGGCACAGATCTGAGTAGGTGCATCCTCCTGCAAGCCCGCGGGGGCACCCAAGAATCTCAGGATGAGCCCAGAGTTCCTCTGTAAGAGTGGGATATGCTAACAAGGCATAAACACAGCCTTTGTCATGGGACATGCCCATGGCTCTGTGCTCTTTTGTGTGTGCTCTTCTGGCTTCCAGACCAGCTGAATGTTCCCCACTCCTCGGAGAGCAGGTTTTCCTCGCTCTTGGAAGGATCCTCTCTCTGGACTCTGCCCAGGGAGGTGCCTGTTTAGAACCTCTCCTGACCTACTGCAGGCATTGGCACGCCCTGCAGCACAGAGCAGCCTGGCTCTGTGTCAGGCCCATGGGCCCTCCTGGACATCTCTGGGTACTCAGGCCTTCTTGCCATTTTTAGTGTCTTGATAACAAAGTTTCAAAGCATTGTTCACACTCCCTTCCCAGAAAGTTCGACCTGAGTCCTGAGTTTTAGCAAAAAGAGTCTGTTTGGGGGCACACAGCTAGGCATCTTTTCACCCCCCTCCCCTGTAGAGTCTCATATTCCATTATATTCCTATATTGGTCTTGGTGGACCCTAAAGTTGACTTTTTCTTTCCTCCTGAGTTTTTTTTTTTCTTTCTTGTATCAACCACATCTCTGGACACTTTGCTTTGGGCAGCCCGTAACTTCTGATATCAGATAAGTTTCAGACAAAGTCCAAGGCTACCTTGTCCTCACAACTTCTGTCAGGTCAGTCCACCTCAGGAAATGGGACTGGGCGGTCACTCCTACCTTGTTATCGTTAATCCTACTAATTGGTTTGCAAGGTTAAGAGCCTCAGTATCAACTGCTCAGTGTCAAAGGCATCAAGACCTACCAGCTTCACAGTTGGGCCTCATCCTGGGTGAACCCTTGTCCTGGGTGAACCCCCACATAGAGCCCAGCTCTCCTCCACCCCCAAGATGCTCAGCTTGCACCTCTATTTGGCAAGGATGTGTTTTGAAGGGCTTTGAGCCTAGGTGATCTCACAGCCACGTCTTGAAGGCCATAAGACAAAGCGGTTTTGCTGTTCCACTCTGGCGTATGCCACTGAGCAGTGATCATGTATTATAAGCGGAAACCCTCCTTCTCAACAGCAGCGCTTTGGCCTGGAATTGTCTGGAAAGCACCGATATCCACAGCTTCCCCCACCCTTGCCGCACGCACTGCCATTTGGCTATCATTTTATAACCATGAATATGAGTGGTGTCACAGGGGAGTAGTGGAGAAGCAGGTGTCCCAAAGGGTGGCCCAGACATTAGGCCTGGTGCTAGACAACAGCGTGTGGAAAGATTAGATGAGATTGTAGGACTCTTGGAATCATGAGGGAGGAGCAGCAGGAGTGGCCTTGCAGGAGGAGAAAATGGCCAGAAACTCTATCCAGTCTATGGAGCAAGCCAGAAGGAAGGGAGCACCTGCAGGGCAGCAGAACCCGTATAAAGGAATCCCCTGGGGCCAGGAGATAGTAGAGAGGTTGAGATACTTGTCTTATACCCTGTTGACCCTCGATTGAATCCCTGACACCATATCCAGCACCCAGAGCCCTCAAGCACAGGGCCAGGAACAATCCCTGAGTACTGCCGGGTGTGGTTCAAAATGTGCCCCACTCCCCCAGAAAGAAGAAAACATTTAAAAAAAAAAACCCAAGAAACTGGCTGTTGGCAATCTCCGGAGAGTGCTCTGGCTCTAGGCTCCTTGTTAACTTTTGTCTTCTTACACCTACATGCCCTCAATGGTTCCTTCTCATTTTACCTTTTGTTCGTTTTTATTTAATTTTTTTTCAGTGCCAGGGATCAAACCCAGGGTCTCACACATGTAAGCCAAATGCTCCACCGCTGAGTTATATCCTCGGTCCTTTAAATTTTTAAAAATATTTTGCCCAAGCATTAGTAATTAAAACAGCATGGTATTGGACTAGAAACAGACCTGCAGACCAATGGAACAGAGTTGAATACCCTGTCACAGACCCCCAAATATATGGCCACTTAATCTTTGACAAAGGGGCAAGAAATGTGAAGTGGAACAAGGAAAGCCTCTTCAACAAGTGATGATGGGAAAACTGGATAGCTACTTGCAAAACACATGGCTGACCCGTGTTCGATTCCTCCGCGCCTCTCAGAGAGCCCAGCAAGCTACCGAGAGTATCTAGCCCCCACGGCAGAGCCTGGCAAGCTACCCGTGGCGTATTGGATATGCCAAAGACAGTAACAATAAGTCTCAAAATGAGAGATGTTACTATGCCCGCTCGAACAAATCGATGAGCAATGGGATGACAGTGACAGTGACAGTGACCTCTCTCTAATGCCAGGCACAAAAGTCAGATCAAAATGGATTAAAGACCTCAATATAAGACATGAATCTATAATGTACATAGAGGTAAATGTAAGCAGAACTCTCCATGACAATGAAGCTGAAAGCATCTTTAAGGATGAAATAGCACTAAACATGCAAGTGGAAGCAAACATAAACAAATGGGACTACATCAAACTAAGAAGCTCCTGCACTTCAAAAAAAAAAAAAAACCAGTGTATTCCAAAATACAGAAAGAGCCCACAGAATGGGAAAGAATATTTACCTAATACCAATCTGATAAGGCATTAATATCCAGGATATATAAGATACTAGTAGAATTGTATAAGAAAAAAACCTCCAACCCCATCAAAAAATGGGGAGAAGAAATGAACAGAAGTTTCCTCAAAAAAGAAATACAAATGGCCAAAAGGCACATGAATAAATGCTCCACCTCGCTAGCCATCAGGGAGATGCAAATAAAAACAACAATGAGATATCATCTCACACCACAGAGACTGGCACACATTCAAAAGAACAAAAGCTATCAGTGTTGGCATGAATGTGGGGAAAAAGGAAAGCTCTTTCACTGTTAATGGGAATCCCAACTGGTCCAGCCTTTCTGGAAAACAATATGCACAGTCCTTCAAAAACTAGAAATTGAGCTTCCATATGACCCTGCAATACCACAACTGGGAATATATCCTGAGGATGCAAAAAAGCACAGTAGAAATGACATCTGTACCTGTATGTTCATTGCAACACTGTTCACAATAGCCAAAATCTGGGAATAACTCAAGTGCCCTAAAACAGATAACTGGTTAAAGAAACTTTGGTACATCTACACAATGGAATACTATGCAGCTGTTAGGAGAGATGAAGTCATGAAATTTGCTTATAAATGGATAGATATGGAAGGTATCATGCTAAAAGAATGAGTCAGAAAGAGAGGGACAGACATAGAAGGACTTCACTCATTTGTGGAGTATAGAATAACATCATATGAGGCTAACACCCAAGGACAGTAGATACAAGGTTCAGGAGGACTGCCCCATAGCTGGAAGCCTGCTTCATGAGCAGAGGGGAGAAGGCAGATGGAATAGAGAAGGGATCACTAAGAAAATGATGGCTAGAGGAATCACTCGGTATGGTAGATGTGTGCCAAAAGTAGATAATAGACCAAACATGATGACCTCTCAGTGTCTGTGTTGCAAGCTATAATGCCCAAAAGTAGAGAGAGAGTATGGGGAATATTGTCTGCCATGGAGGCAGGGGGAGGGTGGGAAAGGGAGGGTATACCAGGGATATTGGTGGTGGGGAATGTGCATGGGTGGAGGGATGGGTGTTTGACCATTGTGTGATTGTAACCCAAACATGAAAGCTTGTAACTATCTCACAGTGATTCAATAAAATTTAAAAAACTAAAATTTTTCCCCCTCCTTCCCTTTGTTGTGGTGGGGGGGGCGGCATATCCACACCTGGTCATGATGCTTCCACACTGGTGTCCACACTCCCCTCTCCTCCAGTTTTGGGACTCACACAGACTCTGGTTTTCAGGGCTTACCCTTCTACCCATTTTACAATGTCAGGAACTGAGATCCACAGAAGGCCATAGCAGGAGTCACACAACTAGTTACAGCACAGTGTAGCCTAGATCCTCTGCCTGATGCATACCCTCCCCACCTTGCCCTGCCCTTTGCTGCCGCCACAGTGGCTGTCATGACAAGGACGTGCATATGTGAGCTGTGCTTGCACACTGTGGGTCTCTGTGCTGCTCACACATGCTCATTGGGAAGTTGCACTTCAATGAGGTAACTGCACACTCCAAGGGAGCACGGGGGTCCCAGACAGCAGAGCTGTCAGAACCAGGCTCAGCATGAGAATGGGCTTGCTTCACTTTTACAAGGCAGGTGCTTCGCCACAGGGTCAAATCTGGGCCCTTAGGCTCTTCTTAAAATGCCAGAAGGCAAAACCAAGAGACAAAACAAAAGCACCTGGGGGTATGGGGTGGAGAGAGCCACCAAAAATAGTTCCTGTGGTTACCCCTGTTGATGGTACCTCTGTGGTTATCTCTGATGAGCTTTTCTGAGAACCTCCCACCCACTACCAGTCATGTGCTCTAGCTACAAAGGTCTCTGAAAAGGACCTTGATTCCTCAGGTGTGGGGACCATCATGGGAGAACAAAAAGGACGGAATTCAGGCCCAAGATAACAATACAGTGGGTAGGTCATTTGCCTGCACATGGTCCTACCGGGTTCACTCACCAGCACCCCATATGGTCCCCTGAGCCTGCCAGAAATGATCCCTGAGTGCTTAGCCAGGGATAAACCCTGAGCACTGCTGGGTGTGGGCTCCCCCCCAAAAAAAAAATCAAGGGGCTGGAGCAATAGCACAGCGGGTAGGGCATTTGCCTTGCACGCGGCCGACCCGGGTTCAAATCCCAGCATCCCATATGGTCCCCTAGCACCGCCAGGGGTAATTCCTGAGTGCAAAGCCAGGAGTAACCCCTGTGCATCGCCAGGCGTGACCCAAAAAGCAAAAAAAAAAAAAATCAAAATGAAAAAAGAAAAATGCAGAGGAGAGACTGCAATAATAAAGATAGCAGAGCGCTGGGATTGCAAGAGAGAGCCTTGTGATCACTCAGATGAGAGAACAATGTGGTCAGAGTAAGGTGTTTGCATGCTCACAGTGTTTGCAGATAGGGTCAATGGGACCAAGCATGGGATTTGTTTTAAGATTTCCCTTCTGACTGCACTCATTTGTGGAGTATAGAGTAACATCACATGAGGCTGACACCCAAGGACAGTAGATACAAGGGCCCAGGGGATTGCACCATAACTGGAAGCCTGCTTCATGAGCAGAGGGGAGAAGGCAGATGGAATAGAGAAGGAATCACTATAAGAAAATGATGACTGGAGGAATCAGTCAGGATGGGAGATGAGTGCTAAAAGTAGATAATGGACCAAACATGATGACCTCTCAGTGTCTGTGTTGCAAGCCATAATGCCCAAAAGTAAAGAGAGAGTATGGGGAATATTATCTACCATGGAGGCAAGGGGGAGGGTGGGAAAGAGGGGGTATACCGGGGGTATGATATTGGTGGGGGGAAATGTGCACGGGTGGAGGGATGGGTGTTTGATCATTGTGTGATTGTAACCCAAACATAAAAGCTTGTAACTATATCACAGTGATTCAATAAAGTAAAATAAAAAAAAATATTTCCCTTCTGCTATTGAAGGAAATTGGGGAAAATCATGGGGGACCAAGAAGGGGTGGAGACCGAAGCAACTCTGTTTGAGTCATGTAATCTTTGAGCGGTCCCTTTTAGAAAGGTATATCATTTTGTTTAAAGAAGCAGAACCACTTGAAATATGTGTGTGTGTGAGTGTGTGAGTGTGTGTGTGTGTGTGGTGTGTGCTAGTGATGTTATTCCACAGAAGATGGGGTTCTTTGTTATGGAACTAAGCACACAGCCCTGACTCAGATTCGGCAATGGGAAGGAGGGTCCAGGGGCAGGTGCTTGTCCACCGCTCTTCCCACTAACTGAGACTCAGTAGCCCAACACTAGTATCTGTGAGTAATAAATGGCTGTTGCTTTGCTTATACCCTCTAACATCTCCCAACAACCACCTTTGTGGGCCACCCTAGCTGCAGCTATACAAGAAACAGATTTTGGGAAAAGTATTTCAGTCAAGGCATGAGGCCGCATTATAAAGCCATCATCACATCCACATGGAGCTGTCGAGTGAGTGACTGGAAATAGACACTTGGAGCTTTGAATAGGGGTCCAGAGTAGAGAGGCAGTTGATCAATTACCCTAAAGACACGGAACTGGGCAAGGCCATTTCAGACAGAATGTGGACAGAGAGACAAAAAGATGGGGGATATGGGAGATATGGTTCAAGCGGTGGCTCACACACCTTATAGTGTGATGTCCACAAAGGTGAAGTCCCATTGCTACTTTGGATGTAATCTGCTATGGTTTGAATTTTTGTGTTACCCCACATTCCTAGGCTCAAATCTTAATCAATAATGATGCTGGAATTAAGACGGAGGACCTTGGGAAAGTCATGAGCCAGGGAAATGAGTGTATCCAGAGAAACCCCTCCTCTTCCCCAGCCAAGTTCCTTCATGTGAGAACACAGCAAGGATGCCAAACTGGAATCCATCCAAAGGGTCGTCCCCAGAACATGAACTAGGCTGGGGCCTCAGGAGAAGGGAATTTCAGTTATTTATGAGCTATCCTATCTGTGTGGTTTTGTCCTGGTGGTTCACACGGATTGAGGCATCATCTAAGTATAAATCCAGTATGAAATAAAGGGATCAATAGTGTGAAGGCGCAAACTACATTGAACCCTGAGTTATTGGGGAGACCTCCAAAACAAGAAGAGGGTTTCAAATATGAGGTGGGATTGGAGTATCTCAGAAGGATGTGATATTCAAGGGGCTTGCTCAGTTCTAAACATTTTCAAGAGCCACTTAAAAGTCACAAATCTCTAACCATTTCCCAACAACCCACACAGAGACCTCTCAGCCTCCTATGCACATCTAAGAATAGCCCGCTTGGCTGCAGTTGGCCTGAAATTCTTGCTTTTTGCGTCAAAACACTTGGCCACTATTTTCAGGCTGACACTCCCTTCTACAAATATGAAGAGGTGCCACTGCTCGTTAGAAACATTCTCACTTATTTGCTGTTGGCAAAGGAACATGTCAGAACCTGGACAGTAAGTCAAAGAGTTTGCTGAGAGGAATCACTCTGGTTCTCTGCCTGTGGGAGAATCTTTGATTTCAGGAATTCAATAGCAGGCGAAAGCAGGTTGAAAAAAAAAAATATATATATATATACATAAAACACTCCACAACTTTCTTTTAGTTTATTTCGTTTCTAAGCAATCCAGAACTCTCCAAAAGGGTTTTGTAAGCACATTAAATCCTCACTTAATAAATGAGGGCATGCCACTCATTTTGAAGGAAGCCCTTTTCTGCATAATTCAAAACTGTGAAAGAGGAGGCAGACCTAACCCCCTCATTAAAACAAGTCATGTGGTTGTATATTGGCAAATAAATTTAGTACATTTTTAAAAATCTATTTTTGAATATTTGTTTCGAAGGCCAGCACAAGCAAACTGGCTGTCAAGTGAGTTCTTCATTAGAACTGTGCTATCATTCTGGGATTGGGAACAAATTAAGGGCATTTGCATGAACTTTGCTATTTAGAGCAGGGTTATATTGTGACTTTGGAAGTCCTTGGCACTTCTGTTTAAATGGGCTTTTTTATGAAACATTTAAAAAATTCTATTTTATGAATACATTGGTACAAGGATGATAGTGTTAAGATTTTATGTTAAGGGTTGAAATGATAGTACAGCAGGTAGGGAGCTTGCCTTGCATGTGGCCCGCCTCAGTTTGATATGCAGAACCCATATGTTCCCTGGAGCCCACCAAGAGTAATCCCTAGGCACAGAACCAAGAATAAGCCCAGAGAGATGGTGAGATGGTTGTGGTTCAAAACCAATACACCCACATCACACACCCACATCACACACACACACACACACACACACACACACACGACACATGCTGAGGTGCTGGAAAGACACCTCAAGTAGTAGGGCCTTGCCTTGGCTGCAGCGGACCTAGTATGACCCTCAGAACCCCATATGGTCCCCTGAGCACAGCCAGAAAATGACCCCTGATCACAGAGCTGAGCACTGTGGAGTGTGGCCCACAAACAAAAATTATATGTCAAAACATTTCCTTTAGAGAGAGAGAACAAAAGGGAATGCCCTGCCACAGAGGTGGGGAGGGGCGCGGGGGGAAGGGGGATGGGATTGGGAGGTGGGAGGGATACTGGGTTCACTGGTGGTGGAGAATGGACACTGGTAGAGCAAGGGGTGCTCAAACATTGTATGAGGGAAACACAAGTATGAAAATGTGTAAATCTGTTACTGTACCCTCATGGTGATTCACTAATTAATAAATAAATAAATTTTAAAAAGAAAATAAAGTAAAAAAAAAACATTTCCTTTATCCAAGAAGTTTTTTTTTTCTTTTTGAAAACAAAATAAAGAGGCTTGGGGTTGTCTTTCCTATTGCCTCTCTCAAAAACTGGTCTCACTGGGCCAAAATCAAAGTGCTATCTGGTTTGCCTCCTGAAGGTGCCCAGGGAACCCTTTCCTGCCTTTGTATTTTTCCTTAAGCTTCTAAAAGTTGCCCACATTCCTTTGCTTGTGGACTCTTCTTTCTTCTTCCGCGTGAACATCTTCAAGCTTCTCTGACACTCTGATCTCTACTTCCGGCATCACATCACCTCTGACCCTGCCCCCTGCCTCCTTTGTTTAAAAGCCTTGTGACAATTTGGAGCCCACCCAGATATTCCTGAATAAATTCATCCTCTCGGAATCTTTGAGGTAATCACAATGGCAAGTCCCTTGTATCCAGGACTGGGATTTTGGATTAGGGTTAGGATGTGGGCATTTTATGGAGTGGGAGTGTGGGGTCCTGGATCCTATTCAACATACCACACAATGAAAAGTGCAGTGGGCCCAGGCGCTGTGCCAGGACATTGATGAATGATCTTGTCCTGATTCAAGAGGCAATTCAGAAACTGCTGCACCAGAACCTGAAACAAACCTCTTCCTTCCTGGAGAGCATCTCCAGGGAAAGGCTGCGCTTGGGGAGAGTATTTGAGCTCAGGTATCAGCTTTACACCTAGAGCAGCAGGAAGAACGGTGAGGGTGCAGGCAGACTGCAGTTGAAGAGCTCAGCCTTCTGCAGCTGCAGGAATCCTTCTATTCCTGTCTTGCCCTTTCGGTTACCCTGGGTGGGGCTCTTCTTGGGTGCTCCCATAATTACCCTTGGATTCTCCAAGGCAACTGGTGTGGGTGACGATCCAGAAGGTTGAGAAACAGGCCTGGTTTCTGGGGTTGAGGCACCGGGAGCTTGTGGATGAAAGGACCAAACGGACTAGATTTGGATGCCGAGTGCCTCTGGGAGCACGGAGAAGTGAGCAAGCAACTCTGAGGTAGAGGGTGTGCTCCAGGATCTGCTCTGGGATCCTTCAGCCTGGTCCGGGCAGTCCCTCTCGCCTGGCTTCTTCCTTCCTGCCGTGGACCAGGTCTCTGGGACCCGCGATGTGAGTGCGGCGGGCTGGGGAGCCAGGAGGAGGGGCGGGGGCCTAACAACGCGTAATTTCCCTCTCACTTCACGCGTCCCTCTCCATCCGACATGGCAGGTGTGCTGAGAAGGAATGGTGTGTGAATCGATTCCGAGAGATCCGTGACACGGCAGCGTGCCAGGCCGAGGCCCGGGCCATTGATCGCCTCCAAATCAATTTGCACACCGCCCCCACCTAGGTCACCTGCCATTTCAGACCGGGAAGGGAACAGTGAAGTGAGAAGGAAATTATGCCGGGAAGTCTGGGGACCCTCTCTCAAGAACGTGGGGTCAGCCTCCAGCTGCCCTCGCCTCTGCCGCCTTTGGAAGGGGCCCGCGCCGCTCAGCCCAGACCCTTCTCGGTCTGGCTCACCCCCAGCCCTGAAGGGAGGGGAAGCTCGAAGGCCGTAGCAAAACGGGGCCACTCTGAAAATCTATCAGCCTTGAGCTCACCTCTGGGGTTTGGGCTGCCACAGTCATATCCTAAGAGCTATTTCAGAAAACCCAAATTGCCAACAGTAATAATCTCTCCGCCGCGGGACTGGTTTTCATTTGTGCCTCTCAATGCACTTTACAATTAATTCTCACCAACCTCTGCCTCCCAGGAGTCGGGAGCCCAAGGGGACCCCAAGGCAAGGCGTGGAAGCTTCTTGGCTCCCCCATGGAGAGGGCAAAGGACTCCTCCACTGGGAAAACAGGCACTGAGCCCAGCATTTCCTCAAGGATCCAACAAGTCTGGAGAGAAGAGAGGGGAGGTGGCTCAGGAGGCTAAAGGGAAGAAAGTTCTGACTCTGGCATGTCCAGAAAGACTCAGTGGAGCAAGAAGTACCTGCGCCACTAAGAAAGGCAAAGAAAGATGTGTCAGGTGAGGGATTTCCAAGGACACCAACCATCCTGGGGGCTATGGAGACAACTGGGTCTCGGGAGCCTTTCGGTCCTAGGAGTCCATGTGAAGCAAGATGGAGGATGGTTCTCTATCTACAAGGTCAAAATCTGTGCCCAGTGTGTCCCGCGATCCCTAATTTGAATTCGTTGCAAGTTGACATGGTCCCCTTTCCCTGACTTGGTATTTGGATGACCAGAACAGCCTATTTGGCTGGGTCAACTGAGCAGGAAGTGGACTCGTGGGTCTTTTGAGCAAGGAAGGAATAGAGACTGTGAAAAGATGTACCTGCCTGAGTTCTGAAGGGAAAAGAGGCCTAGAGTTCAGTCCTCACATGTGAGTCTGGGAGACACCGCTGGACCATTCCTGGGTGTGGAGCAAATGTCAGACATGGTCAGACCCCGGCTATGTCAGACCTCCCAGAGAGCGAGGGAGCTTCTGGATTGTAGTTTGGAAGCTTGTGTCTGGGAACCAGAAAGAAGCAGATTCGGCAATTCAAGAGCTCACTCACCTCCCTATGTCAGACCATGTGCACCTTGCAGGCTGGTGAAGGAAGTTTCCAAATTCTTGCCACCCAGACATGATAATGCACATACATGCACACACACACAGAGACACATGCATATACAGGCACATGTGCACACATAGACACACAGGTACACAGGTACAAGTATACTCACAGAGACACACACTCATATGCTCAGAGACACGTGCACACACATGTGTACCCACAGACACACATGCACACAGAAACACACAGGTACACACATGCACCCTCACAGAGACACATGCAAACACATGCACAAACACAGACACAGGTGGACACCTTCTTGTCCCAAGGCCATGTCCCCAGTCCAGCTGTAGACATCTGGGCCCTCTGCTGTTCTGGTTCTCACTGAGTCTTCATGATCAGGAGAGGTTCTTTGGGGCCTCAAGGCTCATTCTGTTGTACAACACTTTTTCCCCAAATGACAAGGGTGCTCTTCTTCCTCTCCCATCATTTTCTGTGCTCCCTCGAGCATTGCAGGGTAAATAACATGTTGAAAACTCAGTTCAGCAATGTTGAGCCAGGCTCTGGAGTGCCACTGGTCTGGTGTATTTGCCTCTGCTCTTCGGCCAGATTTATTGCTCCTGAGGCCCTGGCATGCCTGGGTCCTTCTCAGAGGGCCTTTTCCTGCAAGATTGTCACAAAATCATGGTTGTGCGAGTGATTTATGTTGTTGTTGTTTGTTTGGGGTCCATACGCAGAGTGCTCAGGGTTTAGTCATGGTTCAGTCCTTAGGGATTACTTTAGGGTCAGTCCAAGGCAAATGCCTTACTCCCTGCCTTACTCGCTTCTGGCCCCAAAGGCCAGGGGACGGAAATAGCCTAAAGTTCACTGGTTCTAGCTTGGCAGATGACCTCCTATGTTACATTTATTGGAATCTGAGCTTGGAGGCTGGGTTGGAAGTTTAGGATAGAAGATAGGCTTGAAGGGAGAGTCATTTCTGGAAAACGTGATGCAATGCCTCACTTTTAAATAAGGCAGGGGGGCTGGGGGGGCTGGAGAGGCTGGAGAAATAGCCCAAAGGTTAAGGCACTTGCTCTGAAACCTGCCAACCAGGTTCAAAACCCCATATGAACCCCAGAGTGCTTCCACGGCCCACCCTGAACACAGAGCGAGAGCCCTCCCCCCAGCACTACAGGGTGTGGCCCCTAAACAAAATCAAAAATAAAATAAAGCAGAGGGTAACTGTTCCTTCTTACCTCTCTTGCTGGGGGAGTATGTATGGGAAGTTTGGTCCCAAAGTGAGAACAATAGACACATTCTGCCTTCACTAAGGCTACAGGAGCCTTAGCTACCTGCCAGGGAGTTCAGGCTGGGAGAACCTTGGATGGACCTGCTCTCTTGGATAATGTGGGTTAATTTGATTTTTCGACTTGTTGGATTGTCTGTGTAGATTTAGGTTCCCCAGAAGCATGGACCTAGCATAGAGTGTTTTAGTTATTTTCTCCAACAACATTTTCACATGCTACATGATACAGGCACATTTCATTGCACACTTTTTAAAAATTAAATGCTTTAAACAGGAACTTTGTACAAACATGGTGCAAAATTCCAAGGATGCAGGAACCACCCTCTCACACCTGTCCCTTAAACACAAGGCGAGACTGGGACCAGCTTCTTTTGTGATGCCTCAGACATATTTCAGGCATATGCAAGCAACTATATGAATAAACAGTCTCGGTCCTAGCTCTGTAGATATTTACATTCATTATTCATGGTTAAGGATTGCCCACCTCCTTCTACTTTTTCTGCCGGCGTTGGCTCAGTTGCTTTTATGAGAAGCGTAATATGTTTACATAACATACAGTATACATCATAGAATTCACCGTAAAAGTCAAAAAGCAGCCGTCACCACAATGACACTGTGGTCCCCTCGAGATTTCTGGCTAAACTGGCCTGCACTGGCTGCGCGAGCGTCGCGCCGCGCCTCCGGGGGTGCAGTGCTTAGCTCTAGCCGCACGATGGCGCCCGCTTCCTGCAGACCCAGCCCTCGGCGGCGGCGTAGACAAAGGCGGGCACCGGGCCTTCCCCGCGGGGCCGCCGAGGCGGCAGGCGTCTGGGGTGGCCACGGCCGCTCCTGCGAGCTGCGCCAGGCAGCTGCAGCCCGCGCCTTTGTCCTGCGCTGCCCGCCCTTGTGCTAAAGGACAAGGAGAGAGGACGCTGGCCGCAGGCGGCGCTGCCAGGGCACCCACCGGAGTTCTGACCCGGTCTGTTCACACACCCTAAAGATTGGCCCTAGAAGACTTGGGTTCAGGGCAGGAAGCTAGAAAGTGCGAACGGACCCCCTCCAAAAGACTTGCTCAAGAATTTATCCTCCACTTGCACCCTTTGCAAAGAATTGGCCCCCCAGCTGCACCAGGGAGACTTTGCCGGGCTGCCCTGACTCCCAGGCTTTCCTGTCCGTAGAGAAAACACTGGCATTGAGGTTTGACTGCAAATTAGAGCACTTGGGCCTGGCTCAGGCTCAGGAAAATTTCTCTCTAGTCCTGCAGTCCCCTTACACTTTCTGTGATGTTGAAGGCGTCCTGTGTCTGCCAGGTCAGCCCAGAAGCTGGTAGCCTTTCGTTCCAGGTAATAGAGCGCCTGAGATATGACTGAAGAGCTGAATTTTTCATTTCATCCGTTTGAATGAACCTGCATTCAAGAAGCACATAGAAGCACATGCCTTCACAGTGGAGACCCAGTTACCCTGGAACCTGCAGTTTTAAGGACCAGAGTCGAATGTGTATGTGGTAACAGCAATTCTAAAGTAAAGGTTCACAGAAAGCATGAGGTATTTGCCAGTTGCATTTGAGAAGAGGCTTGGAAGTTGCTAGGGGGGCAATGTAAAGTGTGGCATCAACCAAAGCCTGGATGCATGGGGAAGTGGCGGGGGGGGGGGGGGGTATGGAAGGTGGCATGGGAAGGAAGATGACAAGGAAATGGATCCTTAGAGTGTCTTTCTATTTTGCAAATGTGACTGGTGAAGCTTGGGTCAATATCACTTGTATCACTTGTCATCCCCCGTTTCTCATTGATTTGCTCGAGTGGGGGCCAGTAACATCTCCATTCATCCCTGTTGCGTGCTATTGTAGTCCAATGGCATCTGCTCACTCCAGGAACATGAAGAGCCTCAAACTGTTCATTCAGAGTCTTGACAAAAAGTTTGACCATCTCATAGGTGGGCGCCCAGGCATTATTTTGACGTCCCATGGAATCCAGTTGGTAACAGCTCTAGTCCAGCAGCTAGTCCAATAATATAATTCTTTTCTAGAGAGTTAGAGACACTTTGATCTGAGATGGGGGGGGAGCAAATGGTAGGTAGTCAAAAAGGACATCTTGTATTTTTCCCGATTTTGCCTGCCTTGTAATCAGTTCTAACATGCCAGAAGAGACCTTGCAAACAGACATCTCGTTGGAGCAGGAACTCACTGAGGGGTTCTGGCAGGGTTCCTTGCACATAGTAGACATTCAATAAGTGTCTGGTTAAATTTCATTAGAAGGAAAATGCACCACACTTCCAGATTCAAACTCTGTGGGGTGTCCATCCCTTTTTTTTATTGTAGTTTGTTCCCCCCAAGATGTTTCTGACCACAAATAAAGAACAAGGGGAAAATAGTTAAGCACACCTAGAGCTGCTTCCAAACAAAAGAGGAAAGAGACTAAACAAACCCAAGGTTTTCTATTTCTCCCTGAGCCAAGTAATCCCTTTGATTACATCTAATACCTGCCAAAACCCAGATGGTGTGCCCACCCATCTCCCGTGTGATAATGCCACATTGTGAAATCTACCCATTAATATTAATTGTCAGCTAGAGAATCTGTCTGAACTACTAAAGCTTGAGATTGCCTTGAGAAAGCAGGTCCTGCTTTAGCAGGGATTTTAAGATAATTCTCATTCCTTCATTCAGTATCTCACATATGTAGAATGTTAAATAATAGCCCGAGAATGCTTTTCTAATTTTGGCACGTGTCTGCCACTGACAATCCAGGTCTTAAACTACTGTTCAGTGGAGGTCTATACCTGATGACCAAAATATTACTTTCAACTGCTTTGGGCTTGCCAGGAATCTGGAAGCACCCACTGTTCACTCTGAGAGAAATTCACCTTCCCAGGGACTGCTGGAGTCAAATATGTTCTGGCAGGTGACACCTCGCGTGTCCGTTTTTTACCTCCCCCATCATTCCCATCAGTCATTGACTTGGTAATCTTTGAAAAGTATGAAGAAACCTCATTTCTTTTCAATTATGGTGTGGGCCTTCCTGAGGAAGTCGAGAGAGGCAGAAAGAAGAACTGGGAAGAGAATTAGAGCGCCAGGACTTTGGGGACAAGGGTGTTGGGGTGTCTTGGGGTATGTGGGGAGCCCGGCTCTGTCTGCAGGCTGAATGTCTCAGCGTGCCCTTTTCTGTTGGGTCCCTAAAACTTTTTGCTTGTTAAGCCACAAAGTTTTGCATCCATGTAGTCCCCAAATGGATATGGAATTCGAGTGGGTGTGAGCTTGAGTGATTCTTCCTAAGTCTCCCCCTTGTTAGTCTTGGGGGTTATGGGACCAGTGCTGAGTGACAGTTGTTATAGCTAAGACTTCAAACTGGATGAGGACATTCAGAGTGCAGCCCACACACTGTCTTTGTTTTCTCTGGGTGTCTAGAGGCTGCTGGAAGGACCAAAATAATTCCCTGTTCTCCTTCCCTCTGGAAGAGGTGACTCTTGATGGGGGCAAGTTTGCAGTCCAGCTCTGGCCCGCATTGCACCCATGCAGGGTTACGGGCATGCAGAAGGACTGTACACAGTAGCAGACATGCAGTTCTTTGGGAGTGGGTATCAGAATGAACGCTGACTTCAAAATTCTGACAGTTCTTTTATTAGCAAATATTAATTTCCAGGGAAACAACCAGAGACCTTCGTGGAGAGTGTGTCTAAATAGGCATTGAGATAATTTTAAAAATACCTATTGGTATGTAAAGCAACCTTCCTCATGAAAAGAAGGAACTGCACAAGTGGCAGAAGCCAGTTTATGCAGCTAAATATTTTGATTATTTAATTTATTGCCATTATTTTACAAAATGGGAAAAAGCCATTGAATGGCAATTTTCTTCCTATTCCTGGCCAATTTCGCAATTCGATTTTATATGACAGCTGCTTTTGGAAAGAGAGGAGGAATAAGATGGCAAATGGTGTCTGAGAAGGAATGAGATGAGTTCTGGCCCCTGCCTTGTCTTCTGTGTGTTCGGGCCCATCCACTGAGAGCAGAACCCGGGATGCAAGGAGACAGACCTCTAGGGCATTCCACCAGCAGAGAAGGAGGTGTTGAAAAGTGGGCCCTCTGCATTTGTGGGGTGCCTGAGGAGACATTGCACGTGGTTTCTCACCGCCTCTTCATGGACCGTGGAAGCCAGGGGTGGGGGGTTCCCCCCATTCTCTCCTCCTTCTCCTGGAAAGTTGCTCTCTGATGCCAAAGATTTGGACAAGTTGTTATAAAGGCAACCCGGAAGGTAGAAATTAACGCTTTTCAACTGAAGGTGAATCATGAGGCCTATTTCTGCCTCAAGTACTTCTACTCAACCATTTAAAAGAACCCAAATTAACTTTTAAATACATCCATTCTTTGAACAAATAAGAGAGGGAGGTACCATTTTATAAAACAAAAACCCTGGGAGAGTCTGTTTTATGTGAATATATTTTTAAATGACCAAAAGTCAGGTTTCTGTGGTGGTGGAAAGAATTTGCTTGCACGATCAGACCAGGCTTTGATCCGAGAAAAATTTTATGACTGGCTTAGAGAATTTTGAAAAAGACAATTAATTATAACAAGACTGCATTGTACAATCACGCTAGGGGGGCTACCCCCATTCTTATCAGTTAAAAGAAACAACAAAAATATTCAAGAGCAAACAAACTCACTTCCCCCATGTGAAATAGAGGAAAGTATACTTAACTGAGAGGGAGAATCTCTGTGAAAACACTATAAAAATGGTGAAGTCTTGCACATAAAGTAATATTTGATTAGCACGATTATCTCTGAGCCTTGAGAGATAGAGCTTTGTGCCACCAACCTGGTCCCTAATGGTTGGAGCTGTGTGATATTCTGTGCATTTAAGTTGCAGGACAGTTACTGATTTTAGACCTCCCATTTTAGGCTGTTTCTCCCCATAGGAATTTCCAGCACCTGAGCCTATTTGAGATGTTCCTCATGAAAACTCTTGACAATGAAGTCAAACAGAAGCCTGAATTCTTCTATCTGAGCATCAATATTGGGGACAGCATAGCTGAGATGAGGCCACTCTGAAGATAGTACCAGAATGTTGATGGGACTGAGTCCCTGAATATCAAGGAGACGTCCTAATCCCAGGACAGTCAATCTCATTTCTCCTGTAGAGGGCAACTTCTAAGTGGGGACCTACCCATAGTCCACACCCACCTGTAGTCCAGAGACCAGAGTTGAGAGCAAAACTCAAGTGCTCTGGGGTCTTCACAATAGTTACTCACAATTTCAAGTTTAGTTGGGACAGAGCCCAACTGGAAGCTGCTGAGCTGACACCCGAGGTGTTTCAGTTGCTCCCCAACTCGTGCGACTCATGTGTATTTATAAACACAAATGAAAAGCAATCTCTAGGTATCTCATCTGTGATCTCTGAGACCAAGTTTCCTTTTTGCCTGAATAAATTGAGGGGTAAAGACTTTAAAAATAACTACTTCCTTCCAAATGAGAAGAACAAACACATGAAACAGACTTCTGTACTTTATTGCCTAGGACCTTAAAACATTTCGATTGAGCAGCGGAAAGTTATTTAAACATAATGGGCAGGACTAAAATAAATATGTGATTTGATAGTCTGATAGCAACTCCTTTTACTTATCTCAGCAAAACATTTTCTAATTTTCCCTTTGATTGTAAATAGAAATCTAGTTTATTAAGCAGAAACATAGATTATTAATAAATAAACCACTTGATGCCTACAAAGTACTTTGAGGGTGAAAAGCCCCTAGTAAATGGCAAATATTATTATTTTTATTGCAAGCTAACGGGAGGAAACTAAGCTAATGAATGCTTACAGAGCTCAGAAGCAGTCATCATCCTCAAATTGCTATACTATAAACTATTAAACTTGTTTCTTAGATAGAGATGTGTTTAAATTTTAAGTTGATACTTTTAATTTTTGCTAAGGATGAAAAGCAACGCTTATGGGTCTGTAATTTAAATAAGAACAACTCAAGGGATTAATCAGTTTTTACATTTAAATAGAAGTTGCCTAAAACGTATAACACTTTTGAAAGAACTGCTAGGAAAAAAGAAGAAGGAAAGACCAAGACTAATTTTCTGAGTTAAATCGTCACCAAGGACTGTAGCTTTTTATAAGTATCACTTCTCTTGAATATCAATGCATTCTTATACAACCAATCTTACATTAAAATAGTACCCTAAACATATGAAGTAAAACCTAATGTTTTAGGGTTCAGGCTGAACACTCTTGTGCTGTACTCTTTTGCATTTGGCCTTGAACCTGTAGTACATAAGATATGTAAAATGAATGAAACCTTTCACTGTTGCTATTTGAAAGTAGAAGGCTGTATAAAAATAATACCAAATCACAATGGAACAGTTAAGAATGAACTATGGATGTAAGATTGATTTTCCTAGCATTTTTCTAAAGTCAGACCATTAATGTTCACTCTTGATATTAGTTAAAGTGGACCCACATATGCTACATTTATATATCTTGTGTTAAATTTGCTAAGGGTGTGAATATATGTTTGTGTAACTGGGATCTACACTTTTTAGTTGCTCTTATTGAGCATAGTTTTAATTTAAACCAAAACAAATAATTGAACAGAGAAGCAGATAATAAATGGTAAATTGTACAATAGAAACAACTTTGCTTAAGCCTCATATAAATATATATTTGGGCTAAATCCCGCATAGAAATCCATCTGGGTTGCTTGAGATTCTCCTCACTAAAAATGTCAAAGCAGTCTCCATTCTCAAGAGAAGTAGGTTGTGATCTGGGATCACAGCTAAGGTGTGTGGAAAGGAAAGCATTTAAAGACAATTTTCTTGTCTCTCCCCTACCTCCACACACATGCATTCCAGGCATTGAAAAGTGACACCACTATGATCCATGTCCAGGTCTGGAAACAAAGTCTTCTCCCGTTTGACAAGATTCAGCCTGCAGTGATTTTAGCAGCCAAGATGCAAGATTTTAAAATTAGGGCCTTCGGAATGGAATATTAGCAGACCCATAGTAAAACAATGCTGG
Source organism: Sorex araneus (assembly GCF_027595985.1). Lineage (NCBI taxonomy): Eukaryota > Metazoa > Chordata > Mammalia > Eulipotyphla > Soricidae > Sorex > Sorex araneus. The sequence continues at coordinate 323,805,280 of NC_073313.1, read as the reverse complement.
CAGCCCTTCTGATGATATGGGGTAATTTTCTAATTAGCAGAATGCTATTTGAGATGCAGCGTGGTGTCCCATTTTTCATACTGTTATTTTCTACTCGAGAGACTACAGAAGTCACAAAATCTCATAGTCAGAGCCTTATAAACTCATCTTTCCTGCCCTGCAAAGACAGAACCTATTTTTGTTGTTTTGATTTTTGTTTTTGTTTTGGCTTTTGGGCCACACCCAGCTGTGCTCAGGACTTACCCTTGATTCTGTGCTCAGGAATCATTTCTGATAGTGCTTGGGGAACCATATGGGGTGCCTGGCAAGTGCCATACCCATTGCACTATGTATTCAGTCACAGGATCCAATTTTAAAGGTTTTTTTTTTTAACTTACAAGACTTAGCTTGGTGACACCAGAAGTAGTACACTAAAAAACACATCATTGGATCAGGGAGATAGCTCAAAGGGTTATTGGGCATGCTTTGCATCTCGAAGCCTCAGATTCAAACCCTGACTCCTTGGCATTGTTGGGAGTTACCCTCATCCCTGGCACCTTAGGATGTGGCTCAACACTTCCCCACAAACAAACAACCCCCTCCTAACCGAACAAACCAAAACCCAAAACCACAAAGCAGATCACTTCATCCTTGTTTCCTAAATATCTCTGTATTTCACTTTTGGGGGTGTGGTGGTGAGGGATTTGGCAAAGGGTGTGCTGAACAAATTATGGTCGTAAGATTGGGGCAAGGGATAAAAGGTTGGAAGTAAAAACTTTTACAATCCACATAGAGAACGACAAATTCATTTCTTGGATATTAGGCCTTCAAATTGAGGAGCTTTTAAAGAACAATTTCTTATATCTGAAGATTTTAAATCAGTCACCCTGATTCTCATCCTGTGCTTATGAGCAGGTATCATATAGTTGGGCATATCACATTAGCATGAGTAACGGAGAAAGCAAGGAAAGGCGGTCCATGTTGTCTCACTTGCTGATGACCCCTTCTTTAGAGCTCAGTGAAGAGAAAAGGGAGCTAAATGACAGAGACTAAACAAGTCTCCAAACTGTCTCCAGGTTCTGTTTTTTCCAAAGAGCACGTCACCCTTCTACTCCAAAGTCTTACATGTTTTCCACTATTTATGAAATTGAGTCAAACCCGAAATTTGAGGCCTTTACCAAACTTGCACTGCTACCCTATGCACTGAGCTTAAGCTATCCGAGGTGCCCCGCAGCTCCTAAACTTACTTCCATTCATCATGTGCCTGGGATTTGGGTTCCATGTCCCACACTTTCCCCTGATATTCCAACCTGTCAAAACCCTCTTTGTCCTTCTCCAGCAACTGAGAAATCTGCCTTGGGGGTCCTCCTGTCTGACTTATTTTGTAGTTAGATGTGTCTAAGATCCTTCCCTGTCACTTGGGCACTGAAAACTTAACTTTCTCTGAATTTGTTTCTACCCCTGCATCTGGTCTAGGTCCCTGGGTGTGGCAGACAAGCAAAAGCACCTGGTATTACATTGACTGGAAAGAAGGGACCTGACTGCTTTGCGCGATACACAGTATTGAATATTCCATAAATTAGAGAGTTTGGTTACGAATTAAAAGCAAAACAAAACAAAAGCAACAGCTGCCATGTTCAAGGAATTACACTTTGAGCAGAAAGAGAGTGAAAGCAGCTGATGTTTAGAGTCATCTGGAGGCATTTTTCATCCTGTTCTTCATTCCCTTCCACCCATTCCAACACAATGAAGGCAGTTTTGACATCCTGCTGAACCTGGGGACTCACACACTGACTTTTACCTGCTCTGGAACTAGACAGGCATGAAGTGGGCCTAAGACAGAGGTATGATTTGATTCATCTTATCAAAAGGTTTGGCATTTTGATGAGGGTGCAAATAAGTCAATGACAACAACAAAAACCGAAGTGTTATCTTCTCTGCCCCAACAGTCAGGTTTTCAAAATGGAAACGAGAGAGAGAGAGAGAGAGAGAGAGAGAGAGAGAGAGAGAGAGAGAGAGAGAGAGAGAGAGAGAGAGAGAGAGAGAGAGAGAGAGCTCAAAGGGCTAGAACAGGGGCTGGAGCGATAGCACAGTGGGTAGGGCGTTTGCCTTGCACGCGGCCGACCCGGGTTTGATCCCCAGCATCCCATATGGTCCCCTGAGCACTGCCAGGAGTAATTCCTGAGTGCAGAGCCAGGAGTAACCCCTGTGCATCGCCAGGTGTGACCCAAAAAGCAAAAAAAACCCAAAGGGCTAGAACACACGCTTTTCATGCAAGAGGCCTGGGCTTACTCCATGGTCAAACCTGAGTATTGATCTGAAGTAGTAGCCCCTAAACATGACCATGTGTGATGTCCAAACAAACAAAAGTTAAAACATACAAAAGGGTCCTGGAGAGATATTACAGCAGGTCAGACACTTGCCTTGCATGCACCCCATCCAGTTTCTATCCCTGGTACCACATATGGTCCCAGAGCCCTTTGGAGAGTTATCCCTGAGTGCAGATCCCTGAGCACCACTGTGTGTGCCCCCCTCCATTATCCCCCCAAAAAAGGAAATAAAAATGCATCATAATGTCTTATAATAAACTAGATAAATAGAATTTTTTTATTCCTGGCATGATTAAAAATCAAAATGATTTATTCTGTCACATCTAAGCCAACTCTGTATTAGTTCTTCTAGATCTTTGCTTGGACAATTCTGGCTTATCCTCAATTTTGCTTGAACATTAACCACTTGGTGCACTGTAGATGCTTTTGCACTGCTGCTGCTGGTGGAATAGTAAATGTCGTTGGGTGCCTGACGCCAGGCCATCAACAATTGTTTCCAATGACTCAAGATACAGCGTCATCTTCCTTTCCCCCCTTCCCCAATAACAAATTGTTTCTCATATGTCCTGCTATCTATGTAGCTCTTTGATGGGTTGTGCTTTCCCTCCAATTCTGGGCTCATAGAAATCCTATTCTTTTCTTTCCAACCCAGAGGATCTTCTGATTTTTCTCACAGGTCTCTCTCTGGCTCAACATTAACACCTTGACCAAGCTGAGGTTGTTGCACATTGGGTTCTAATTTCTCATATGAAGTGTGTAGCTTAATAAGTAAAGTGAAATTGACTTTCACAATACGTAGGGAAGGCACTGGAACCTGCATCTTCTGATAGAACATATGTAAGTAATTAAGAAAAAAAATAATTGCATGTTTGAGAAGGTGGACTCACCAAGCAGTTGTTGAACTATAAAAATGCATTAAGTGTAGTCAGTTTCTTTTTTTAATTATTCAGGAATGTTGTTTATGTTATCATGAAAAAATGAGGTGAGAAAATATATTCGGCAATTTTTGGTTTTCCCCCATTTGAGCAGATGGCGATTTGTAGTTCAAAATTTGTAACTCAAATTATTTCACATTTTTATTAATCAGTACAATATGTTTTTAAAACAACAAACTGCATTTAGAAATATCAGTGTAAGTTCCCCAATTTGCCTGTTTCCATCAGAGAGCAGTTTAAGAATTAGAGATTTGGTTAGCAATATTGGAAAACAATATCCTATTCAAAATATCTATTGTAATTATTTTTATTCCAGTCTCATATGGGGGAAGGGGCAGTTGAAAATAGTATCAAAAATTGCAATGGGAAGTTGTACAAAGCTGGGAGAATCTGTTTCAAGATGTTTGCATTTTGGTTAGAACAAAAAGTGCATTTTGTTAGACACAAATATTTTTATGATAAAAAACATTTTATGTGAAGTGTAGATTGGACTTTTAATATAAAAAAGAAATGTTAAGCCATTCTATTTTAGGAAGGTTTGGCGTCTTAGAATGAAAGCTGTTAGAACTGCATATATTGGAATGTTCTCACAACTGTTGTCATCCTATGTTCTTCTGCAAACCTGTTAAATTACATGAGTGTAGAAATAAGGGAGCTTTTTTTATTATTATTAATTGACACTCATTTTTAGTTGGCATGTGCTGGCAGGTCTTTCCAGACAAACCTCAGACTGTACAAGGCTGAGCTTCAATCTGAAAGTTTGGGGAGTATTCTAAAGCTTTGTAATATGGTAGCAAAGAAGTGTAATATTAAAGTGATAAACATCTTATATTCAGTGTAATTCACAGTTTCTTTCATTCTTCTTACTATCTATAGATCTAAATCAAAACAAATTCCATAAAAGAGGGGGTTATTTTCAAGCACATTTTCCTTCAGAGAGCTCTTGAATATTTTATCATATCTATTTCTATACATATGCTATACATTTCTAGATCCCTGTTGAACAAAATCCAAGGTAATGATAAAAAAAAAGAAAAACACAACACTATGACATTAGAATTCCTAGGAGATGGAAAGTTAGCCTTTGTAAATGAAATAAACTTTGTTTTGGCAATTAAGGAATACACAAGGATATTAAGTCAAAGAACAATATGTCTGAACTATTAAATTGTTTTTCTCCAGGAGGTTATTAAAAATGTATTTCAAATTACCAAAGTGGCAGGAAAAAATAAAAAATAATAACTTAAAAATGGTCACATTTTCCTTTGCTCTGGAGAAAGCATATTGGATTTCATACAACATGGGTACAAGTAACATATTTCTAGGCACCTAATATCCACTTCAGCAGGTCTACCCCAGCCACTCTGGGGCGTAAGACCCTTTGAGCTGTCAGTGCAGCAAACTGAATGGGTGGGCTCTTAAGCGTCATCTAGCAATGGGAATATGGATTTTCAGGATGTTCCTGGAATCAGGAAAGCCGAGGTTTGAGACAAGCTCTTCCCTAGGTCAAGCAAGCAAGCAAGCAAGCAAACAAACAAAAATCCTGCCCGGGACGCTGGTGCTGCCCAGGAGCAAATGGGGCAGGAAGCACCAGTTTAGGATGTGAGGGGGGGATATCTCCTGTCGGTACAGGGTCTACGTTCTCAAATGGTTAATTCCCCCAGGCTGTCATATTGCATAAACAGATCCTCCTTTAATAAAATTAATTAGGTTCTGAGCTTTATAGGGTGATGCCCACTGACCCTTTACATGCCTATTGTTCGCAGATCCAAGCGAAGGAGAGGGAAAAAAAGAAGCTGCCCAGTCGACAAGAGAGACCCTAGTTGAAAGATTAGAAATCTCAAGTAGGAGCTGGGAAAGCGGGAGGACGCTAGGTAAGGTTTGTATCTGCAGTGAACTTAAAACAAAAACAAAAACAAAACCAAAAACCAGACAGAGCTGGGATGGGGTTTGGTTAATTTCGCTTTTTGCACGCGCGGCGAAATCCAAGCTGCGTTTTGCTCCTGAGAAACATCCAGAGTAATTGCAGATTGCGGGGAAGCGCAGCTTTAGTTCAAAAAAGACCCGAGGCATTGGGGCAGGGTTAGGTGGAGGGCACCCGAAGATCAGCAAAGAAAACGCAGGAGCCTGCAAACCCACTTAGATCACCCTATATTCCTCCCTTTTCTTCTGGCTACCCACCTAGAGTTATCCGGGGCATTTCGTGGCACAAGTTGTTTCTCATATTCTTTTAAGTTTGATAAGGAAACTCTCCGAGAGAGTGGGAGCCCGAGCTGGGATGGAGCAAGGTGAATTGAAGACCGAGTCTTTCTTTTTTCCTTTATCACAAGGGGTTTGAGGTCCAGGTCCTGGGGATTAAGTGAGCGCTTCCCGGGCGCTTCTGGTCGAAGGAAATCTGAGGCACAAATGCAAACACTGCCCGATTTTGTTAGGGGAATTTTTTTTTTTTTTGAAGGAAAGAAAAGAATCGCAGTCGACCGGATGTTTCCAATTACATGGGATCCAGAGAACAGAACTGGGGGGCGGGGAGGAGAAGCGTTTGGCGAGAATGGGGCAAAATTTGGAGGGGGGGGGTCTGGAGGTGGGAAGAAACGCAGCAGGGTAAAATGCAAGAAATGAGGCTTCTGTGAGGAGAAGAGGAAAATAGGAAAATGAAGCAGAACTAGAAAAATGACAAAGTGTTGAGTGCTGATTTATTGCAGAAGCCTCTGGTCATTTCCATATATTGAAATGCGCCCAAGCGGCCAGTCAGTCAATTTCTTTTGAGCTGCTGCCGCCGCTGCCCACGGGCTGCCCACGTGACTCCCCCTCATTCAGCCTCTTTACCAGCAAGCCCAGAAACAGACAGAAGAAGAGGAAAGAAAAGAAAGTGTGAGGCAGAGGAGAGGCATCTGAGTGATTTGGAAAAGGACTCATGTGTGTGGGTCTTTGGGAAAGGAAGAATGTGGCCTGGGGAGGGGGGAGAGGTAGGTTTCAAGCTCCATTCAAGTGTTACAGCCAGTTACCTCTCTGGCATCTGGCATCTTTCCATCTCTCTCTCTCTCTCTCTCTCTCTCTCTCTCTCTCTCTCACACACACACACACACACACACACACAATTACTCCCTTCTTGATCAGGTTAAAAAAAAACACAGAGAATACAGAAACGCGCACAGAGAAAAAAATCTATCTGCAAGTACATAATGGGGATGGGTGTGAAGATGCAGGATATTCAAGTCAGGTTTTATTTTGGTGTCTTTGGTACAATTCGTATTGCTTTGGTAGATTATTTTTCTTCCAAAAAAAAAGGCACATACACACACATCCTAGATAAAAGCCAGTGAGTTGTTAAAAATGAATTTGCAGCATTAGAGCTGTTAGCATCATTCAGCAAGCAGCAAGCTTGATAATTTCCAGGTGTTGGGGAAAGCCGTTGTCCGGGAGCTCTTACAGAGCTTATAAATCCCTGTTGGGAGGGAGAGAAAAATCTTTGGAGGTGAATGAAATATCAAATCACAAGACTCCTATGTAGATTTATGATTGCATAAGAAGCTTGATCATTTCCATATACTGAAATGTGCTGTCCTCCTGAGCCTGCCCAGCCCTTCCAGGGGACGAGGCGCTTCGTTCTGCCTTGATCAATGTTGACTATGAAGCAAGAAAGGAGGGGGGTGGTGGTGGAAAGCAGGCTGGCACCAGATGGAGCGGGGTCTCGGGAAAGGTCAAGGTTAGCCCAGGCTGCTATTGAGTCGGTAGCAGCCTCACAGATAGATCTCTGCCTCGAAGGCACCCACTGGGGCTTCTCAAAATCAAATCTAATAGAAAAGGCAGTCACAGAATGAAATCGCTTCATCTGAATGCTAAAATTGTTATTAGGCTACATTAGAGAGATATCAGGCACGTGGTTACCCAAAAAGGGAGCATGCCTTGCAGTTTGTGTCTGAAAGAAAAGCTATGAATATGTTGATAACATCAGTAATGGGCTAGTGGAAGAGATGGATATCTTTTTTCTTTTTTTGGGGGGGGGTGAAGAACAGATTAACATATTAAATGAACATGTTTTTCTCTTTGTAATAGTACTAAGAAGTCATACCTTGTATTTTGAACTATCTGGAATTTTGGGGGTAGGGGGTTGGTGGTGACCTGGCAGTGAAAAAAAAAATCATTGAATCCAGAAATAGGTGATCCTTATTGATCAAGAAGTTTGATTTACTTAAGGAATTTTGTTAGCATTCCCCCTACCCCACCTTCCCAGGTGTATGCCTTTGGAGATTTATTCCTTAGGCATTCTATCGAGGATGGGCACTGCCATGCCATGGAAATCAATTGTTTCTGGCTTTAGACCACAGGAAATCTTCTTCCCTGTTTTCTTCCTTTTGTGTTTTTTTTCTTTTCTAGAGGCCAAACTGTTTCTGGAGGAGAATTCCCTCTTCCTTTCATAGGTAAACCCCATCCCAGGGCTGTGCCTGGAACTAGACACATACGTGGCCTGTGAGGGTGGCCTCGCCAGCGTTTTTCAGTCTCTTCCCCCAATTATCATAATGAAACCCACATTAGCTGTTTTTAACCTACAGCACAGCCATATCTTAAAGAAGGATTTAGTCTTGTAAAATAAATGCGGGCTACACTAGATTAAACATGATGACTGCACTCCAAGGGTTAATAAATTTAGAATTAACAGATCATCCCAGCTTGATACAGCTACTATAGATGATTTAATATGCAGCCTAAGCAGGCTGACAGTCAGCTCACAGATGCAGATAAGATCAAACAGTCTCTTGATTCAATAGATTGAATGGTTGTACTGAGTGTCTAGAAGGTGAGTGACAGAACATATATGGCAGGGGTTCTGGTAGAACGGAGCTTCGATTCCCAACTGCTGTTTTGTGCACTGGTTTTCTTTTTCTAACAGTTCACCTTCTGTGGCATTAAAGCCCAGAGTGGGATGGGGGGTGGGGGGATGGCTTAAAAATTCTCTTCATAGTACAGAGTAATGGGAGCTTGTTTAAGTTTTGAGTAAGGAAAAGATAGATACTTTCAATATCAAGATCTATTTCTAATTAGCTCTGCCTGTAACTAATATCCACCAGTTGTTCCTTTCTCCCTCTCTCTCCTCAGGGGCTCTCAGGTCAGACCTCAACAGACAGGATACAAAATCCTGGATGAGGCAGAGGTAGGCAGGGACATGGCTGGAATGATGTAGGCAATTTCCTACTGGCTGGAATGATGTAGGTAAAGTCCTCTACTTTACTTTAGCTGCCAACATCTGAATATGGAGATGAGATGCTTTGGAGCTAAGTTGAAATTCACACTCCAGTCCATGGGCACTGTGAGGTGTTTACATTTCTGAAACTGATCATAAAAAAAATAAAACAGGAAAACTGGGGGCCTGGGAGAAGAATGGAGAGGATCCAACAGCAAAAATTCAGAGTATCTGTGCCATCAAAGCTTGCCTCGGTGACTCTATCAGGAGTTTCAAACACCCACTAGCTTTTTCTTAAAGGTTTACTTTTTAAAAATCTATTTTGACTCTAGTATTTAAACAAGAAGACAAAAACAATCTTAATAGAAATGTATGTGATTTGATGTGATGGACAAGTTTATAACAGTTTTCGTGATTTGATCTGGAGCAGGGCTCCTTCTAAACCCATTAGATTCTGTCATGTGAATATATATTCAAGCAATTTAAAAATGCATATTATGTATTCAATAGACCGGCACAGGTCTGAATTGTATCATGTTATTCTGTTCTCACGTGCCCCCCCCATACATAAGTCTTAATATGAAAATCTGTAATAGAGTCACTATAGAGCCACGGCAATCAGTTTCCCAATGATCTTAACTTGGTTGTTTCATTTATTTTATTTTATTTTATTTTACTTTTGAATATCAAAATGTCTAGCCCACACGATGAGCTAATGGCCCACAAAATTTTCCTTTAATAAATAAAGTCATTTAAAGCTGAATACTAGCTCTACACGCTGTTAACACTTTAACTTTTCCCTTCCCGCTGTAATGGCCGAGTGGGCAGCCTGATAGTCTTCTAATTCAGCATTTATTAGCGTGAGGGAAGCATGAGGACATTCTCCAACTATTTCCTTCTTTAAAAGGCTTGCTTCGGACCTTGGTGTGGGGCGCTTTTTCAGAAGTAAAATTGATCTCAGTGTCACCTGTGCATTGGAAGGTCCAGAGAGAAAAGCGAATTTTCTACATGTTAGGCTGAGGGAAGTATTCCAAGTGGCTGTGTGACCCTGGAGAAGCTCAGGGGTGGGGTTAGGCTATTCCTGAAGCAGGGCTGGTGACGCACAGATTTCACATCTGAACCAGCCCTGAACGCTTACAGATTTGATGCTCCCTTTCTTAGACAACCTGTGATTGCAGCAGGGGGCACTACCAACATGCGAATTACTTGGAAGTAGGAAGCTCCTGCTTGCTTGCTTCCCGACTACTTGGAGGCATAACCACTGAAAACAGTTATCTCTCAGAAATTTGCATATTTATGGTGCCTCCTGCAGGTTTCTGTGATTGCTTTACAGTCAGGAAAGGTAACAGAAAAATATATATCCTCCTTTAAAACATGAAAAAGGATCATATAGGCCCAGGGACTCTAATAGGCATCTAATCCTTGCAAAGCCTGTAGCCTGAAATTTGTTACTGAAACATTTTTGTTGGGGTTTTGTTTTCCGGATCTGAAGGGAATATTTTGGAAGTTGCAGGACTAAGCCCCTGATTCCTTAAGAAAAGATGCAGGGAAATACTCAATGTTTGAGGGGGGGAGCGATTAGCATATCCTTGCTTATTCATGGACTGAATAGCTCTGAAGAACAGAGGATTCCTTACAGCTACTCAATAGATCATTTAGAAGCCTGATTCCATGGCACATATATATTTTTAGTCCTAGTCATAAGCAATGTACAAATGTACAGTGTAGCTTTGGATATAAAAGTTAATTAGGTCTCAGAGGGAATACTTTCATTTTTATTGGCTCTAGTTCCAAGGATACCTCTGATACACCTTTTCTTTCAGCCCTTTTTGACCTTCTTTGTGAAAAGTGAAGGGGGCCAGACACTCGGGCATTTTGGTTCTGGTTGTCAGGTTGTTGTTAACTGTTTGCTTTCTTGAAAAGCATTCCTCCAAAGTAAGCATCAAAACTGAAATTACACCCAGAAAAATCTAACCTCATCTCCACCATAGGACAAAGGTGCAGTTAATGCACTGTTTTATCTGGGGGTTTGGTTCGGTGAGTGATTTCATGTACTCTTCAAAGGGCAATCCCTGAATGCAGGAAAATGGGGAGATGAAGATTCAGTGTGTGATTCTGAGTTGTCCAGTTCTTGTGATTATTCATCAGACCCTCATCCTTGTTTTATCACAAGTCTGTTGTACTTCATTTCCTTACCTCTTACAAGGTTAGGGGCCAGCTCATAGAACTGGTATCAATCATCAGCAGCAGGCATTCCTAGTGATGTGGAATTATCCTTAGCCTTTTCTGGGTTTTCTTCTTTCTGTGGAAAAGCCTATCAAAATCAAGGGAATGAAGATATTTTTCTTGCAATTAGACTTTACATAATAAAGACATCACATAGTAAAAATAATATGTGCTATCAATAATATGCAGTGACATAAATGCCCAAACTGAGCAGGACTCTCTTATCACACATTAGTCCCCACAGCAGTCTGTGTACTTATGTGCTACCTTTCTGTGTGACATTAGGCCATATATCTGTTTGTTATTCTGACGAGGGAAATTCTCATTAAGATAATTACTGCCATCATGTTATTTCAGTGCGAGTATACCTACTATGTTTAGTCATTTGCTGTTATGTTAAAATATACATATATGCTCCATGCTTCGTATTTATTTCCTTGCTGCTTGTGAATCTTTTATTTCTAAAAACTTAAGAAATCAGAAGCTCTTTTGCTCCTTTCAGCTTCCACAGTAAAAATCTTTCTTCTAAAATATTTTTTAAACTGGAAGTAATGAAATGTAACTTTATGGCATGGTGAGAAATGTATTTACGTGGAATATTTCTACAGTCAGTTTCACTGAGGGTTAAATAGCTGAGACATAAACTCTTAAAGATAGTCTCTGTCACATTACTTTTAAGAGACTGACATCCTTCGATGTGACTATCGGTGAGAATTAAACAATCCGGCTTGGAATTCTAAGGGTATTATAGTTTTATCATTAAAAAGATGAAAAACAAACAAAAACAGTAGTTCTTTTTGATTGGAGCCTATTTTTCTCTGAGTTACATATGCTAAAATGAAAGAAAAAATTGAGAGTGGCATGTTCCTATTATGGAGAATTGAGTTCCTGTAAAATATATATTTAAAAATGAACATATATTTTACATTTTTCTAGACTCTTTCAGCCAACATATGCAAAAGAACTAGAATCTTTAGCAAAACCCCTCTGTGTGCTTAATATGCAAATAATTAATGTATATGCTGCCTCTCCCTGCCTCCCCATATGTTCACTGTCAGAAACCAAGTTTACTTTAAAAAGCCCCCACAGTCTTATGTTTTCCCCTATTAATCAAGTTCTGGGTTCAAGATCTAATCTTTTGAGAAGAGACAGTCATGACTCCTCTCCTCTCATTTTTGCAGAGTACATGCTGATATTCCACTTGCTTCCTGAGCCTCCCCCAAATCACTGTTTGGGGATGGGTTGGAGGGTGGTTGCTAATATAAGGCTCTATGAGTCTTGCCTCTTTCAAATGAGAACCATCTAGAATAAGGCTTGATATTTAAAGAAAGTAGTATCTGGAAAATCATGCTCCAGAGTTAATCTCTCAGAGTTAAAATGCACTTGGATTTGGGATGAATATTTTATTGTATTTCAAAATCTGAGAATTGAGAATAATAAAAAGGACATTTAATCTATCGTAGATAGATTTTTTTTTCCTTTTTGGGTCACAACCAGCTCAGGTGTTACTCCTGGCTCTGCACTCATGAATGACTCCTGGTGGTGCTCGGGAACCATATGGGATGCCAGGGATTGAACCTGGGTTGGCTGCATTCAAGGCAAACACCCTCTTTGCTGTGCTATTGCTCCGGCCCTGGTAGATAGAATTTTGAAGTGTTTGGGAATCCAAGTCTACTCTGTAAGTCTTTATCATGTACCAGACATTTTCCCAAGGCCTTGCTCAGTGCTGAGGGGAAAAAGATGAAAATGACAAAGGCTCTGCCCTATAAACACCAACTAGGACTAGAGACCGATGGTGACATAGTTATAAGAAATATGCATAGGGAGGCATGCCATTGTTTCCATTTTACACAAATGTTTTTGCAGTTTATAAAGTATAGATTATATACCTCTGAAGACAGCCTATACTTCTTTAAATGAAATAATAAAACTTTCCATTATATGCATGTTTAATTTATTAGTGAGCAGATATCACAAATACCTGACTTTTTCACCAGCAACAGCAACTGGAAACAGATGTGCAGAATTCATTCCTTGATTCAGCAAATGCATTAAATAAATGCTTACTATGTGTTGGAAAAACGAAATACTGTGATTTAAGAAATAACACATTTTTACACTAAAATAGTTTATAATATTGCCTACAAAACATATGATAGTACAGAAAGCTCATTGTTTAAAAGTAACCAGTTAAATTATTTAATTACATTATAAAAATATTAAAGCAGGACAGGAGAGATAGCATCAAGTTAAGGCCCTTGCCTTGCAATGCAGTTCACCATGGTTCAATTCCCAGCATCCCATATGATTTCCCAATCACTCCTACGGTTTACTCCTAAATACAGAACTGGAAATAGTCCCTGATCATTGAAAGGTATCTCCACATCACCCACAAAAAAACAGTTAAAACAAGAGGTTATCATAGAAACTTTGACCAACCCTTATCAGTCATTTAGATCTTCCTCTAGTAAGTAAAATACTGGTATCAGAAATGACCAGATCTATGCTCTTTCTTAGAGGTTTCTGGAACTGTTTAAACCAGCAATTGAAAGTAAGGACAATAGAGGGCATTTGTATGGCTTTGGCATGTGACACCTGAACTTTATGTGACATGTTTGTGCATGCTTTTTTGTGTCTAAAAAATAAAAGTCATTAAGGAGAAGGGACCATGTCTCATGGCTGTTGAGTGATGTGGTCCATGTACAAACAACAACAAAAAAGAAAGAATAACAATTTTCATCACAAAATTCTTTATTTTACAGGAACCTATATACTTAGAGAACTGGCCTTGTGCAAAGAAATTTTTTAAAAAGAGGGAACAGGCAAATTGCACCCAATCAGAAAAGGGGGACTAGAGAGATGGGTTTATTTATCAAGCCTCCAAAGAAAGACCAAATAGAAACAAGCATTTTCTTTCTTATTTAAGATCTACACAAGGTGATGCTCTGGCCTAGGGCCATTCCTCAAGGTTACACCCTGTGGAGAGGCTGAGTGGGAAATAAGCATTTTCTACTGGAAAAGTTCCTTTGGGTGCATCTGGAAGATGACTCGCAGGAAAAGAAGGTCTTAGTTTCTGAAAAAGGGATTAGAATAACTGGCTATTCAATGATTTCTGGGAATGATAGGTATGTATCTAGAGTTATTGTGGGGGCTAGGCATTTTGGGGGCTTATGAGGAACTGGCAGAGAAGGAGGCCGAGCCTGTTGACATGTTTTGATGGCTACCTTCTTTTGTCACCTAGCTAATTCCAGAGGAGATCAACTACAGTTATTGTGAAGTGAGAATTAGCAAGATCTGATGGTACTTGGTGGTCTGATTTCTGTCAGGGAGAACAGAGAACAGGAATGGATCTTCTGGAAGTGAAAAGGTTTATAAGTGCAAACTGAATTGTTTGCTGCCAACACCACCCAACCCACAGCATATATTGATGGTGGTGATAGTGAGCACGTGCAGCGGTGATCCTGCATTAAAAATTTTTATTTTAGCTTGTCTGTCACCTGATCTTTATGAAAATTCTGTTCTACAGCATCAAAAGTTGGAGAAGCAAGGGTTTAAGTTTTCTACCACCATGTTTCCATCCCATTTTAACTGTCCCTGTGATGGATATTTATCTGACTAACTATCGTGCCCAACATCATCAATACCATCATCTATCACCACCACCTCCATTAGTACTACCAATATTACCCATGATATCACCAGTGCCACTACCCCTGGCATCACTGCTGCTATCACTACCACCATTACCACTATCATTCTGTTTTCCTCAGGATAAAATCAGTATAGCCAAAGCACTACATTTCTGTCTATATGTATGGGTGCATACTTCTAAATATATGCAACATTCCTTAGCCTTGATATTTTGTTTCTCTATGTACGTATGTATATATATATATATATATATTCCTGGATAATAAAACAAGACAGCGTTAGTATCAGAGCATTTATCCAAATAAAAAGTCTGCCTATAAAATTTCCTTTTAAACAGTGAAATTGCAGTAGTTGACAATGAGACGATCTGAAACCACTAAAAATCATTTCTGTGATGTTCTACTTATAAGGAAGGGAGAGAGGGAGTAAAGGAATGAGGGAGGGAGGGTGGGGAGGCAGAGAGAGATCCAAAAGCTTTCTCAGTTGAGTTCTTCGGTCTTTATAACAACTTCACATCTGGACTGATATCTTGAATTCCTCCCAGTGCCATTTAAATAGACCAAGTTATAAACCTCTTAAACTTGGGGTTTATAATAGAAACACTGACAGACCCTTAACTATAGTGCCTCTATAGTAATGAAAGCACAACTATTTCATTATAGTAGTGTCTGGCAGGGCTGCTATAATTAAGAGTCTGTCAGCGTTTCCATTATAAACCCAAATTTTAGGAGGTTTTTTTAACTCACATTGTTTTAAATCACATTGGGCTGAAACTTGCTGTACAAAATGTCAGACCAGATGTGTGTATGGTGTGTGTATGTGTGTGTGTGCGTGTGTGTGTGTGGTGTTGTTTTTCCTTTTATTTATCCCTTCTTTCCTTCCTCTCACCAAAGAGACAAATAGGTAGAAACATGTCGTGAAAATAAAATTTCCTTGTGAAAAATCAAGATTCACTGGATGACTGGGGTGCAGAGAATGAAACCTGAGCTATTGTTGGTTGTCTTAATTGTATTTTTTCCTTTTAGAATGGTCTCAGTTGGGATAGCAGATTTGTATCCAAAAAGCAATATTAAAAAAAATGAAAACCACATAAAACAAATCGCTTGATACTGGGTTCCTCATGCTGGCTTATTTGTAAGACTTTTGGTAATGTAGAGTGGCAGAGATGATAGAAATATTTTTTTTCATATTCTTTTGTGTGTGTGTGTGTGTGTGTGTGTGTGTGTGTGTGTGTGTGTTCACCCAAGAGCATTGGGGTAGGGGGTGGCTTAGGGAAACAATTGATTGAATTGGTTCAGATTAGCAGTGCAGTGCTGCTGGGGCTACCAGGGTCACATCTACTGGTACTCAGGGGCCACCAGGATTAAACTCAGTGGTGCTGGGGTGGGGGTAGGGGCTATACAACATGGGGGGTGTTCTACTCAAGATCTCATGCATGACAGGCATGTCCTTCCACTTTGAGCTATTTCCCCTTCCCTCTTTCATTGTATTCTTGATTGTTCAGATAGCTACTCTGATATCTGGAATAATCTTTTGAGTTCACCATCCTTGTGAGAATCAATTTTAGGCCTAAATGCTCTGTTAAAACAGAGTTGTCAACTCAAAGTCTTGCTGATCTCTAAGGGAAAGTCAGAATTTGGATGGTTACATGAGTTTCCCTTGTGTAAAGATAGGATTTATTCACTTATTTACTCAAAACCACTTATTGAACATCTACTGCATGCTGAGTGCTGCCTGGGGAGTTACCAGTGCAGTACATTGGACTGGCCTCATTGCCTAGCACCTAAGGTGTTTGATGTCAATGTTAGGGAGCTAAATTGAGTATTTGATCTAAATGGTGTGCTAATCAGAACACTTTGTTGTCTTTAAAGTGCCTTTTATGGAAGGGGCGAGACTAGTGCTCTCCACCCCCCCCCCCCATAATTATTGGCTCAGCATATAGCAGCCAGTCTAGAGGTAAGCAGAGATTCATTCAGAGCAGATGTCATCCTTCCCTCCCTCCCTCCCTCCCTCCCTCCCTCCTTCCCTCCCTTCCTTCCTTCCTTCCTTCCTTCCTTCCTTCCTTCCTTCCTTCCTTCCTTCCTTCCTTCCTTCCTTCCTTCCTTCCTTCCTTCCTTCCTTCCTTCCTTCCTTCCTTCCTTCCTTCCTTCCTTTTCCCTTTGGGCAGACCTATCCAAATCTGTCAACCAGCTGGCCCCTTTAGATCCCAGGGGGCTCCTTAGATCCCAGGGTCTGGATCCCTCCCTAGTAGAGGAGGAAACGTTATAGGAAGGCAGTGGCTGAGGAAGCCTGGAAAGAAGAGAGTGTGGTCTTATTCACCTTTCAATAGTCTCTTCTCCAACACCCCTTTCTTTTTTAAAATTAGTGTTTTCTTTGTCTTAAGAACACCTAGCATTTCTACCCTTAAGAATCCCAAATGCAAAACCTATGCCAAATGTAGAATCCAGACCTGCTTGATTTTTTTCAAGATGACTACCCATTCTCTATTTTCTGAATTATCATGAGAGAGAGAGAGAGAGAGAGAGAGAGAGAGAGAGAGAGAGAGAGAGAGAGAAAGACGATGATGATGAATAGGGGGAATGATTATATTTTTAACCATTCATTCAGTCATTCACTTATTTATCTTTACGTCCATAAAGGTATTTCCCCCTAAAGGCAGACGTGAATATTTAATTTTAATCCTCTAGTTTCACTGGAGACAAGCCTTTTAACCCTTCGTTCTCCAGCTCAGACTGAGCCGGGCACCGACTCTCATCTGCACAAGGGCTGGGGCTGTATTAAGTCTCCCTCTTGGAGCTGTTTGTTGACCACATTCACGTTCAGAGCCCTGGAGCTAAAAGCACTTTACACCATAAAATAAAAGCACTGTCTTTTTTTCTAAAAGGTTACGTCTGGAGGCCACTCGGCTCATACTTCATACCGAAAACTACTGAAAGGACTATGAAATCCTCTATGATTTACACTCTCTCACTACATTAGGGTATAGATCTACTCAACTCTAAAAATACGGTGGGTTTCTAACCGACGTGAATATATGTGCATTATTTCAGAAAGTCTGTTAGAAAACTTGTCAACACATTATAAAGCATAAACCAGGACTTGGCTATTAAGTACGGAGATCAGAGGCAGAATATATACTGCAGGAAGTCCTGGGGAATCTCCTCCGCGCGCAAGATGAAAGGGAGGAGGAGGGGCGGAGAGGGGTCTGCTTGGCTGCAGGGTCGGTCCCTCAAGCTTCTCACCCAACGTTTGGGAATGTGCCCACTGAACGCAGTGGTCCGCTCAGTGGCATAAGCAAAGGTTCTGCAGCCTCAAGTAAAGTTAACTGAACGGTCAGAAAAGAATTGTAACATTGTCATAATTTATGACTTTCTAAAGGCCACTTTTGGAAAGGTAAATATACTTATTGTATATCCAAGTGTGCGTGTTTAAAGTAACCTTTTAACCCCTCCCCAAACCACCTGCATCATTCATCAGTAGTTATGCAATATTTTTAAACCTTTTAAAACAACTCATTTTTATTTCTTTTAACACACGTACAAACCCTCCCCTCCCCCACTTTTGGGTGCTTTAACGAACATCCAGCCATAGACGAGGGAGGGGTACCACCCGCAGGGGCAAGCACCAAGCATCAGGGAGGCAGATGAGTGTGTGTGTGTGTGTGTGTGTGTGCGTGTGCGCGCGCGCGTGTGTGTACGTGTGTGCGTGTGCGTTTGGTGGGGGGGCTGGGGGCGGCGGCGGCCCGGGGAGTCGGGGTCTGCACCCAAGAGGATCAAATGCCCAAACACAGCTCTGCTTCTCCAGGCTGGGTGAGCTCAGGCTGGGGGAGGGGTGGCGCGGAGGGCAGTTCCTATTTCACTCTGGGCATTTTATGACGGTGAAGTGAAATATATGTTAATGGTGGAAACGTCGCTGCTTACCTCTCCGCTGGCACCCAGGGAAAGCAGCTGCAAAACTGGGTTTTTAATGTATGTTTTAAGATGTGGTTTTGGATGGACCCCCCTGACATCTGAAACAAGTGCAATAAGAGAGCAGACCTATTTGTAACTAAGTGCTTAATTTCCTATGATTTTTTAAAAAAGAAAATCAATAAAATGTTGCCAGTTATTTATTGAAAATAACCACAGATAGCGGCCCTGCTAGGTTGCCGGCTTTAGAGAGCACACGATTGTGTAATGAATTGTAATTCAGAAGACTGTTAAAGTGAGCCACAGAACCTTTCAGAGGCAATAAAGTCATTACTTTTTTACACTACAGGCAAGCCTGAAAAGCTTCAACTCACCATTCTATATAAATCAGACATACCTATTTTCAGAACACACATTCTCTTATTTAAACATCTTCTTTCTATATAGACTTTTATGGATACATGGGAAAATATTTAAATTCGAAAAGCATAGTTCAGAAAGAATCACAATGACTCGAAGGGGCTTTCGTCTTATTTATTTATTTTTCAAAGACCTCCCAGTTGCACTTTCTGCTTCCCACTCCTCACCTGTCTCTGATATTCTCCTCCATGCCCGCTCACCCTCCACCTGCACAGAAATGACAGACTTTTGGAGGCAACAAGGCTAGGGTAACAAGACAAACAGCGAGAGAGACGTCGACCTGCTTCGAAAAACTCAGGAGAAAGATGAAATGGTGTAATGCACAAACTGCAGAGTTTTGCTAGCAAGGGAATTTTGTTGCTTCTTAAACAAGATTTGAAGTCTTCCTCCCCCCTCCCCCCTCACTTGGAGGGAAACAATAACGACAAACTACATTTACCCAAATCCAGACCAACCCACGTCTGTCCTACTGCGGAGCACCAAACCTCTCCTTCCTGACCCGGGCCCCGCCGATTTGCCCAGCTCGGCAAGCCAGTCATTTTCTAATAGGTTCGAAACTTTCCTCAGACAACACTGGACCACAGCCGCTTGCCCGCGCGGCTGGATGGTGGGAATGCGCTCCCCCCTCCGCCGGGGCAGGCCTGGGGCGCTCGCTCTAACAATCTAAAGCCGCACCCCACCCCCCACCCCGCCGGGTGGACACAGTATCCCAAACCCGGTCCCTTAGGCAGAGGGGCGGGAGAAGGCATTTGGGAACGTGGAGCAGCTTGGAGGAGAGAGAGCAGGAGGCTCCTGGCTCTGCAGACACACTCACACACGTCCACCTGCAGCTCGGAGTGTCGTAGGGGGGCTGCGTCCTGACGCCCCCTCCCCCAACCCCCGCCGGCCTCTCTGTGCCTCGGCTGGACTCCGGCCCCGCTCTTCTTCCCTCGGCCCTTCTGGATCGGGCAGAGCCGAGCGCTCTCGGTGGCGGCGGCGACTGAGGCAGTGGGGTGGCGCAGGCAGGCAGGGAGGCGTGAGATGCTGGGGGACTTTACAGGCACGTTTCTGAATAAACTTTCCAATCGCAGGGGGTGCTGTTGCTGTACATTTTACGTAAAACTGAAAGTATCCCACGCCAGAGTGAAGCCCGCTTTTTGACAGCGGCGGTGGTGTGTGCGTGTGCGTGCGAGTGTGTGTGTGTGTGTGTGTGTGTGTGTGTGAATGCGCGCGCGCGCGCGTATGTGCATTAAAGTGACAGGGGTTTCTTTCCAACAGGTCATCCCTAATTGCCCCAGAACGTTTGCAAAGACCAGAGAGGCCCTTGGGTTTTCCCGGCTTGCGCATGGGCCCGGGGCGCCGGGGGAGCGCGGTGCTAAGCCAGGGCGGTCAGCCCATCAACGTGGCTTCCCAGCCGCTCCAGCAAGCCAGCCACTCACTCTCATTCCCCATTTTCTCTCGCCGGGTAACAGCACAGGAGTAGTTGTGCTCCGCCCGTAAGAAACACTTTCATTCCCTTCCTCAGTGCGTTACAGTTACTCCGGAGTGGGAGTGGGTGTGTCCTTCCCTGGGACCCGGCTGGGGGACCTCCCGCCGCGCGGGCAGCACGTTCCCAGGGGCTGGAACTCCTGGGACTGCCCAGGCTTTGTCCTCTGGCCCGCGGCCGCAGCAGAGGTGAACGCCTCGGCGCCTCCCTCGCCCCGGGCCGGCCCGCGCTCCCCCCTGGGGGCCGGAATGTGCCAGAGTCTCGCTCCTGGTTCTTTATTCCTTGCTTCTGTCTTTGCTTGACCCCGTGGACCTTCGTCTCCGCGCTTCCGATCGCTCTCAGACTCAATCGGTTGGCCCGGTGCTTATATCCTCGCCCCCCTCCGGGTTCGTCCTTAGGGGTCGCCTGCCAGCCGTCCCGCCCCGGCCTGCCCTGTCTCCCTCGCTCTCCTCCCTTCCCTGATGCACTCTGGGATTCACAGAGACCCGGACGCTGCCGTTCCGGACCCCTCAACCTTGCAAAGTTGGGCCGGACTCCGCTTACCGCGCGCTCCCTCCCGCCACCCCGCGTCCGCTGCGGAGCTGTAACTTAGAGGCTCAGCTTTCAACTTCGGGTGATTTTTCTTGGCTATCCGCTCCTCCGGCAAAGTTTCCCTAGCAGAGCCACGGGCTCGGGGCTTTCGCTTCGGCCCCGGACATCCGCACGCGGGGAGCGAGCGCGGCGGCGGTGGCGGGGAGGGGAAGTGGGTGTGCGCACAGAGGAGGGTGTCCGGGAGCAACTCTACCTGGCGTCCCTCCTCCCGCGCTTCCCCGGCCCCGGGCTGCATCCTCCTCGGGTACTCTTGCGGCTGCGGCTGCTTCTTCTTTTTTAAAATAACCTTTCATTTTTTTTTTTTGAGTCCGCGTGCGGGGGGGGGGGGTAGCAAGGCGCACGTCTTGCCCCCCCCCCCCGCCGCCCCTTTCTTCTTTCGTGGCCAAGCCGCCGCCTCCGCGCTCGCTGCGGCCACTGGTGAGCCCGCGGCCCCAGCGCCCCCTCCCCTCCGCCGCCCCTCCCCCGGGGGCCGCGTCTGGCGTCTGCGGAGCCCCCCGCCCGCACCTCCCCCGCCCCGCACTGGCCATTGGCTTGTCCTGGTCTCTTTTTCATGTCCAGCCCCTGATGTGTGTCCATTGGTGTGAGCTTCCCCTTCCCTCCTCCCCTTCTCTCCTGCTCGCCCTGCCCATGTTTTGTGTGTCTCTGTCCATCCAGACTCCTGACGTTCAAGTTCGCAGGGACGTCACGTCCGCACTTGAACTTGCAGCTCAGGGGGGCTTTTGCCATTTTTTTCATCTCTCTCTCTCCCTCTATCTCTCCGCTCTCTCTCTCTCTCTCTCTTTTTTTTTTTGCTTAAAAAAAAAGCCATGACGGCTCTCCCACAATTCATCTTCCCTGCGCCATCTTTGTATTATTTCTAATTTATTTTGGATGTCAAAAGGCACTGATGAAGATATTTTCTCTGGAGTCTCCTTCTTTCTAACCCGGCTCTCCCGATGTGAACCGAGCCGTCGTCCGCCCGCCGCCGCCGCCGCCGCCGCCGCCGCCCGCCCCGCAGCCCACCATGTCTCGCCGCAAGCAAGGCAAACCCCAGCACTTAAGCAAACGGGAATTCTCGCGTAAGTAACCCAATAATAGTAATAATAATTATTAATAATCACGAGAGCGCGCAGGACAAGAAGCTAGAGCGAGGGGGAGAGAGGGGTGTGTGCGTGCATCTAATTTTTTTTCCACGAGAAAAATCTCCGATAGTTGGGGTAAAAAAAAAATTAAAGGGGGAGGGAAAAAAACCCCTCATACCATCCCAGACCATAACCCGGTGTACACTTTTGGGGGTAGCACAGATCTTTTAATTTAATTTAATTAAAAAAAAAAAACGTGTCTCCTCTTTCCTGCTTTCCGCTGTCTTATTTCGCCTTTGGAAAAGGACTGCTATGATTTCTCCTTCAGTTTTGCAAAAATAATGAACAATGCTAAGGATGAGTACAACTCTTGCAAACCTAGAGGAAGGAGCTGGAGGGAGCGAAAGGGGGTTGTTTGCACTCACCGTAGGAAAATGGAGTGGGGTGGGGGAGGGAGTTCAAACCTAAAGGAAAAAAAAAATCCTGGGGAGAAAAAGAAGTGAGACTGGCCCTCGGACACCCGCGCGCTCATGGTCAAGTGTGCATGGGAGGAAAGTAGTCATCTCCACAATAGTGAGAAAGTGGGACCATTTCCCCCCCCCCCTCCCCCGGCGTTCCGGACTCAGCCGAGTCTGGAGAGGGGCCGCGGCTGCAGGGAGAGCCAGGCGGCGGGGAAGGACCGGAGGCGCGGCCGGCGCTGCCGCCTTTTGTTCCGGCCCGAGGTGGGTGTTTGTCCCGTGGCCTTTTGTGCCGGCTCCTCGCGTTTGCCCTCCCGCGCCGCCTTCGAAGGGCAGGAGCAACGGCCGGGGGCCAGCGGGAGAGGGAAGGGAGGGCGCCCGAACTGCGATCGCTGGATTTGCCCTGCCCACCCCTCCCGGCTGAACCTCAGTGGTGGCGAGAAGACATGCAAAATGAAAAGAAATAAAAAGAAAATAAACGAGACATGAAAAAGATAAAACCTCCTGCCCAAACAGAAGCAAACGTTCCGCCGGCGATTTTTTTTTTTTTTGCAACGGTCTTCTCTTTTCACTCCCCGCCCCCCCCCGCGAAAATCTTATGATCCCTAATTGAAGGGGGATAAAAATTTACCCCCTTCCCCAAAATCCTTTTAGTTGCAAACTTAGAGCGCCAGCGGCACGGAGAGGGAGCGAGGAACTCCCTCCTCTTACTATTTTTTGGAAGATTTTCAAAAAAAGTGGAAGTGGATTTTGATTGGGAAAAATCTCGTGTCTGAATGTTTACAAGCACCGCGTGTGCGGGAGCCTCCTGCCAACAAACAGACAGAGGACCGAGCGCAGCGCGGCAGCCCAGGAGCGGGTGGCGGCGGCGGCTGGGCCTCGCCGGGCCTCACCGCGCCCCCGCCCCGCCCGCGATCGCCCACCAGGCGCCCGCCGCCCGCCCGCCCGCGCAGCGGCAGGCCGCGCTGCGACTCCGCGCCAGCCGGGTCCAAGGTCTCGCCTCGCCCCCAGCACAATGCGCAGACCGCCTCCCGGTCAGATCGACTGCAAAATCGGTTGGGGAAAAACTTGACTTTCCAATGCAACATTATTATTATTATTATTATATGTTGCGAAGCTACTGGAAAAGCGCATTTTCTATTCTCCTCGCCCCCTCCCCCGCCCCAATTCTTGTCCAGAGTACAGGACAGAGGAGAGGTCAACACGTGCTTTCCCTAACTGTCCCCAACTCCTCCCCCCACCCCACCTTTGGGTCTGGCTACTAATTCCTGGCTCTCCAGTGAGGCCCGGCCAGGTGGGAGTGACTGTGGGGGGCGGGGTGGACAGGAGAGACGTATGTTCAAATGTGCGTTTTGGAATGCTTGACCCAGGAACTCCGCGCACCTCACCCTTGAATTCTTCCCCTCGGTTCCGGACCTGGGTCGGTGGATATGTGCATGTGTGGGGGGTGTGAGGGAGGTGTTTAAACGGTCCTTCTGAGTCTATGTACAGGACTGTCTCAGGTCTAATCAAACACGCCTGCAAGAGCGTGGGTACTTACTAAAGTTTGGTAGCAGGAAAAAAAGGCGTGAGAAGGCCCACAGTCATTCCCCTTCTCATACTTGACTAATTTTAATTTTTGGTGCCGGTTTAAAGGAATATATATGTGTGTATATATATATATATACACATACATATATACATATATATATATATCTCCAGTTCTCCAGTTCTGTACTTTTTAAAGGAGGTGTGCATAGGTTTTGAATTTTTTCACTGGGCTCTGGAACTTGTCATACACTTCGGAAGCTCCCCCGCCCCGGCACGTTGCGGGGCCCTCCCTCTCCCCACCCCCGCGCATCCCTCCCTCACCGCTCTCCCCCGCCCCCCACTCCCCCGGCAGCGCCGGATACGCAGCAGACACGGCGCGCAGCGGTGTGAAGTTACAGCCCGGCCAGGTACCGGCGGGAAGGAAGGGCAGTGTTCGCAGGACTCGGGAAAGGCCGGCCCTTTTGCGCAAGGATGCGCTGGGGGCTCAGAAAACGGACTGGGGCTTGTTGTCGGGCTGCCCGCTCCAAACCCCCCATCCCGGGCTCATCTCGGGACAGCTCAGGCTGGCGGGTTAGTCCCTGTCTCCCCCAACCCCAAAAAGAAGTTTTGGATTATAAGACCAGTTTGGAAGGGTTGCTGCTTCTTTTCTGGGTGTTAGAGCGGGGCGGGAACCCTCCAGTCCTCAAGACCCCCTCACCCCCCCATCCTCCGCTTCTTGGGCTGAATGAGCCATTCTGTCGCTAGGAGGCAGAACAAGATCAAAAAAGCTCAGCGAACTTGAACCTGTACCAGCGCCTCCCCCAACCCCCCGTTCGGCGTTTCTCAGCCGGGGAGGGACCAGCTTTGCGAGGGTGGGGGTGGGGGAAACGGACGGTTAGGCAGAATTCCTTTTCTCCCCCCACCCCCCTTCACCCCTTAAGTCTTTGTTCTTCCTTTTGACTTTAAAAATGCTTCTGGCCAGGGCTTCAGAGACGAGCCCGTGCGCGCGGCCGACACCCCCTCCTGCCCAGCATCAAGCGGGGTGCAGTTTTCTCTTTCTCTCGGGGAGGGTTTTTTGTTTTGTTTTGTTTTTCTTTTTCTTTTTTTTTTTTGGTAAGAAGGAAAGGGGAGTGAGCTCCGGGGCAAGGCCAAAGGGCAAGATATGGCTAGTTTGCACTTAGTGTCGAGGTTCACTTCTTCCACCTCCTCATCCCCTGAGCTAAGAGCTGACCGCGGCGGCAGCGGCGGGCTTGCTTGCGGGGCAGAGCTGCAGTCCGACCCCCCCTGCCCCACCCCCCACTCCACCTCCTGCAGCTCTCGCCTTGGAGCCCGAAATCACAACAATAGTAATAGTTATCATCATAATGATGCGGGCAAGCAGCGTCATTAATAATGAATAACCGCAGCCGCCGCCGCCTCGCTGCGCACACCGGTCCCGGGAATTGCGGGAGAAATGCATTTACAGAGATTAACACTCCCCACCCCCCGCCCCCAAAGTAAAAAGTGTGAGCTTGTGGACTGTGGACACGAGGAATTTCAGGTCCCGCGCTCGAGGTGCGCGGGGTGATTAACGAGACCGAATCAGGCTAACCGGCCGGGTTTCCCACACCTCACGCCTTCTTCAACTGCCGGGCCCTAGGAACCGTGGTCACCCGCTGCGGGGCTGGATCGGCGCTGGAGCGACAGTCTGGGGGCCCCTAGCCGCCCACTACCGGCAGATCGCCGACCCTGGGTCTCCCCCAGCACGGCCGCCGCCGTTGCACGTGTTCACTGCGAGCACAGCCCGAGCCCGCGGCCAGCAAGCCTGCGCGCTTTGTGCCCCAGAGTCCCCGCGCCCAACTTCACTTCTACTCGTTACGCCCCCGCCGGTCCCCCTGCCCCGGACCTGTCGCCCCTGCTTTCTCTTTTGTTGCTTTACTTTTTCCTTTCTGCATTTCACCAGCGGTTGGCTTTCTTACTCTGTTAAGACAATCAAAGAGAAGAACTTGGAAAGCAAACTTGAAAGCTTAGCCCCCCTCTCCCCCTCCCCTAAGCAGTCCTCGTTTCCCTTCTACACATTTCTTCTAAGGGTTACCCCTCCAAACCCCCCCTCCACCCAGCGCCACACACATCTTTTCTTTCTTGTTGTTGAAAATTTATTCCTCCGCAATTGCAGAGAGAGGAAAGGGACCTTAGTCTGCCGCTGGGCTATTGAGACGTTACATTCTGTCTTGCTGTTTGAACGCAGAAACATTTTATTTCAATTTCTTTCTCCCCTTACAGAAAATCCGCGGCTAATTATTACGATTATTTGCCCACTCCCTTCCACTTCAATTCTGGACTCCTATCTTTGTAGCTGAGACTGGAGTTTAGAAACGATGGTATTGTGGGGGTGAAGAAGGATAGAGTTGAATTGAGGGAGGGGGGTAAAATGGCTGAGGTTAGGAATGTTTTTAGGGAAGGAGAAATTTGCATTAAAATACAGAGAAATTATCAGATGCCCAGAAAGGAAATGTTGATTGCCACTGAGAAAAGATGTCAATGCAAATCAGACTACACCAAGAGAATTGTATTTTCATATTTTCTTTGTGCCCCATTTCCTCTGGTTTTTAATAATACAGCAGTAATAATAAGAACACTTTGGTATTTCTCTGAACATCTCTAGCTAAATGCAAGGAGCCCTATGTTAAGCGTATTTCATACATTAGGATATAATTCTTGTTAATTAGCAATAATTTACGTTAAGAGCATAGAAAATGTTGAGGTTACAGGTTTTATATCTGTACATTTGATCATCTTGTTATTTTCAAGAACTTTGCCTCCTATAAAATTAATTAGGTGAAATGTGGAGGTGTAATCAGCAACCTCTGAATTACCACTTCATTTCCTGGTTTTGATTGTAAGTCAGTACAGTCACTACATTTAGAAGACTTTAACCAACTCTGTTTTGTACTGCATTACCTTTAACTGTTTGGTACCTAGGAGAATATTTCCTTTTGCTCCTAAATAATATTTTTATTTTTATGAATGTGTTAGGCTTTGAGAATAAGAAGCCAATCTTATCAGTGGGATTAAAAATATACTTTGCCCCCAAAAGGTTCAACATACTACAAACTTCAATACAATTAATTTTTCCCTAGTATTCAAGATCTAAATCTAGGAACTTTAGATCTTGTAGTTAAATGCTGAACAAAAAAGAGACATATTTGACAATGTGTTTATAGAATCCTTAGTATGATCATTAGGGATTCTAGAGAATGACTTCTCTATTCAAGTTGCTCAGTTGGTCAAAATGAAAGCAAATGTAGGAGAAGAATGACATAGAGACACAATGCAAAAGCACTTCCGTTTGTCTCCATGTTTGAAAAGTCTGCCTGTGTATTTTGTATTTATCTTTGGTCAGTATGTTGTGCAAAGTGCTTACCTTGCTGCCTTTATTAGTAAGGAAATAACCTTCATATTCCTGTGGTGACCTTACATTAAATTGGGAGGAGTACCAGAGGCTAGAAATGATGACATGTCCTACTTGAGCACAGGTGCAGCTAGGCTGGGCCCTCTCAATATTATTTCACCCAGCACATCTGGGAGTTACTCCAGATCTTCCCCCTCAATATGCAGCCTGGGTAGGGTTGAAATAAATTTAACCTGAGTTCACTGGATTTTTGCACTTTATCAAAATCTGTTCCAATATTCTACACTCAAATTAAAATCTATTTTTTGATTCTCTGTGGCTTTAAGTTCATTAAATGTGAAATTGGCAGCTTGCTAAAGAAGGTCAGACTGATTAACTGTTTAAGACTTGTACATTTTCTGCTTCAGTTTTATTAACTTGCAGCATCACAGATGTGTTTTGTATTTTGTGAAAAAAAATTTTTTAAGTATAAGGTTTTAGGAGTCAAGAGACCAACTCTCTTTTCCTTCTTTGGAGGGTTAGAAAATGATAGACACTGTTCAAATAGATGCTGGAGCATATATGGTACAAAGTTTGAAAAAAAAAAAAGAAAAAGGGAAACAGGAACGAAACACATATCTACCTTGTTCTACCATCCGCTAGTGATTATGTGTGTAGAAATAGTCCCATAATGAAGCGTTTTGGAGCTCATTCAGAAAATTAGTCAACTTTGACAACATTAGAAGAAGTATTTCAAGTCTAAAGAAAGAGCTTCTCAGCCTTGTTCTGAAATGTGGCGTTTGCTTGACCATTCTGATTTTTATGTGATGTAGGCCACCAAGTGCAAACATGTTTAGAATATTTTAGGCATTCCTTTCTTCAGAATGAAAAAATGACTAATTGGCTTATTTTCTTAAGTACTCAAAAGTATCCCATTTAGCTAATGTGTCTGAGAAGAATTGCCAGTGAATTTGGTATTTCTTTGATTTTGTGGCACTGCTGAGAGTGAGATCAGAAAGGTTTTTGGCAGTGTGAATTATGCTGCGTTATGATTATTATTTAGATCTGTTTCACAGGTGAATGCATTCGTTTTCTTATTACAATAGTGAAAATGTGGCACATTTTCTATGTGATGTAGTAGCTTTTAAATTTATGAGGCTATATCTCTGTATTGTATACTTAGGAGTATATGCATTCACATACAAAGGCTGTGTGTGTTTATTCACCTCTTTCATTCTTTGGCACAAAAGACTACTTAATCTCTAAGGAAAAAATAAACAAATTTGGTTTCAATTCATATTTTTGCCATTTTGGGAGGCTAGTTATTATTTAAGCTTCCTTTATGTTGCCTATGTTAACTGTTTGACGGTCATAGTCTATAAACTCACAAGGCAGACACCTGTGTTGTGCGTGTGTGTGTGTGTGTGTGTGTGTGCTGTGTGTATGTGTGCATTTTCTCTAGAGTTGAGCAAATCAGGCAGTTTTCTTGAAATTCATGCTGATTTATCTCATGGATAAAAATTGCTTTCTTGTTGATAATCTCCATATCCTGGTGCATTGTAGGTGCTCACATATTCTGAGTGTTAGGTGGAGAAGACTAAGATTGTTTTGCATAATGTGGGTTAGGGTAGGCTGGGGGTTGAGAATGTATATCCCCCCTTTTCCCTCCTGTCTGGCACTCTAATAATTGTGCTTTTGTTTCTCCAACCACAGCCGAACCTCTTGAAGCCATTCTTACAGATGATGAACCAGACCACGGCCCTTTGGGAGCGCCAGAAGGGGACCATGACCTCCTCACGTGTGGGCAGTGCCAGATGAACTTCCCATTGGGGGACATTCTTATTTTTATCGAGCACAAACGGAAACAATGCAATGGCAGCCTCTGCTTAGAAAAAGCTGTGGATAAGCCACCTTCCCCTTCACCAATCGAGATGAAAAAAGCATCCAATCCCGTGGAGGTTGGCATCCAGGTCACGCCAGAGGATGACGATTGTTTATCAACGTCATCTAGAGGAATTTGCCCCAAACAGGAACACATAGCAGGTAAATGAGAAGCAAGGAGAAAAGCTGTTTGCATGTTTTCTTTTCATTTTTAGAGGTGCTATAGCCAAGCACTAAGGAGTGGTGGAGTGATTTCTGTATTTCTCCCTGTGACTGTCTGTGACAGCCTGTAATGATAAAATCATCATTCCTCTTATATCCAGAGTACACACACAAATAAATATTTTCCACTTCACTGAGTCAGATGTGGGCGGACTAGGTACACACACCTGATAACCCTCTCTCTGCCTCTGTTGATTCTGTATTCCTTTCCCTTTTCCTCTTCTTCTCCCTTTTGGGGTTTGAAACTTACCACACCTCACCCAGTTTGCATTGCCCATTTCTAGCCTTGGTGACGAGTCAGAGGCAAAGTGGCCATGCAGAAGCCTGTGTAGCTGGGCTAGTGACCCATTTGAATCAGAATGCCTGCTCTGGCCTCTAGTTAGTTGCCAAGGCTCCTGTGAGGTGGGATGGGCTGGTAGGGCATTTGGGAGGGGTGGAAAGAGTTAACTGAGCTTCAGGGCTAGCCTTGGATCCATATTGGCTGTCAGCCCTTATGGGGCTGTAATTAAACACAGCCCATGGTGGGATGACACCGTGACCTTGACTTTAAGATGCCATTTTCGACTGGCCAGGCCAGAGTAGAGAGGGCAGTTGCTGAAGCGCACAGACATGCTTACTCGAAAAGTTTAAGGGCATGTTGGAAATTTCAAAAGGTTGGTTTGACAGGAACGGCTGCTCCCTGCAGCCTGCCTCCTCGGCTAAATGATAAATGCTTCTCTGTGCTCTCTCTTGTCTCTGATGTGGTTTTGACAGATGTATCTTGATTTTGTTTGTGGTTTACACAACCACATGTCACCCTTACAAATGTCCAGTCCAGACTTCCACTGTTCCTGCTAACACAATGTAAAAATTCTCTTGGAGAAAAAAAAATATACTCTTCTTCAACAGCTCTCCTTCCTTTGTTAATTTTAGCAGAGAGGTAATAGCTAGGTGTGTGGGTTTCTCAGCAGCCCAGGGGAGAAGGAATTAAAGGCTAACAGAGGGACTTAAATCCCTACTCTCAGTGATAAACAGCAGCACTAGATAGTGGCCCTTAAAACATGTTTTTAGGAAAACAACAGTGATTTAAAACATAGGACAAAGTGAGTGTAGATTCTGTGATGACAGAAACGGGCATGCCTGTTTGTCCGTATCTGTCCTCTCCTAATGACAGAGGTTTGCTCACTTTTAGGAAGGACAGGGCCTCTGATCAGTGGACACTTGGAAACTTGTCTCTTCGACCTAGTTTGACCACAGAGTTGAACTGCTGTAGACCAGTGGTCCGGAGGGGATTAAATGTCGTGTATTTCCTCACTTCTCCTCCAGAATTTAATCATGAAAATCAAATGTGGCGTTTTCTTTCTTTTTAAAAATGCTTTCTACAATAGCGCTTAGATGTTTTTTCCTTTAGTGAAGTAAGAAATCTGCTCCTAGGATGCATTTACAAAATATATATATTTTTGAACCTACCACCTTTAGGTTATGTGACATACAGGTTAAGATTTTATCTCGTCCCTCCCCCTTACCTCCCAGTAGGAGATGGCAGTGACCATTTCCATGTGCTGTTTTGTCGCTGGAAGGAAAATGAACAGAAGTGTAAGGCATGATTAATGAAGCAAGAGCAAGCGGAAGGGGGATTTGTCGTCTTCGGAGATCCAAAGCCTTTCTAAATCACCAAATATGGAGTAACACTTGCGTGATGTAACATCGTATTTACATATCGAGCTGCTCGTTTAAAAGACAAAACACAGTGTCTGTCAAGCAAGAATTAAAACCACACTTCTTACTGAGGTCCCGAATAGGTTATTCAGTCTCAGATTAACCAGCTCAGAAATTCTGTGCCTCTGTACTTAGTGGAGGAATGTAAAAGCTGGGGAGAAGGCCCTATATATAGTTAAGGCTCTTTACTGCTACATTGTAAATTTATGTAGGGAAAGAAAAGATATTTTCCTTAACTCTGGTTGTCATAAAGGTTATACTGTGTTGTTTCTTTCTTCTTTTCATTTCTTTTCTTTTTTTTTTTTTTAAAAAAAAAACTAGTACAATAGCTGGGCCCAGGGAAACCAAATAAAGCAAAACTCAACGGCAACTTTAAAATGTTTTATAGGGCTGCCACCAAATAATTTCACTGAGATGAAAAGCTGTCTGAGGTATCTAAGATATTCAATGGGTGCACAGGTGCTGTGACCCAGGTGAGGCAAGCCTCTCATGCATAAATAATTGCAAAGTCTTGATTCCTCTCATTGGGTTTAATCACCTGTCCTCATCCTGGAATTGGTGGAACATAAATAGCCTGGTCACATCTCAAAACGAGACATCAGTAACTAGAATCACAACTTCTCATAATTCACAGCAATGTAAGAATTTCCTATGGTGAAATTAACATTCTACCATTGCACATAAATTAAGATGCTCGGGCCTCTTGGGTGCCTCTGGAGTGAAGTTCTGGAAGTCAGCTCTGCACTCCCAGCCTGTAGCTCTCAAGCACGTCTTCGCAATTCCAAGTCTGTTTTTCTTTTTGTGATGAGGAAGGAAACAATAAGAGCAATCATTCAGTAGATACTTGAATTGTGTCGCAGAGAGAAAGGAGAAGCAATGCTCTGTATTAGGAAGGGGGTACATTGATGAATCTCTAGAAGAATATGTTTGGCAACCACATAAAAGGTAGCCATTGAAGTGCGCCATGGAGGGAAGTCTTTATTAAAGTGATGGAAGTTGGATTCTGGTTGTCTTGTGTGCTCTGTGCGTTTTGTAGTCAGGAAGCAGGAATGAAACAGTGACACAATTTCTTCCTGACATAAATAAGGTTAGGAATTTGAGGCTTTCAAATAGGAGAGTGAAGTAGAGTTCTTTAACTGATCAGTAAAATGGTGTGCATCTCGACTGTACAAAGGCCTCTCTCAGCTATTTTTGCGGAAGGTTAATTTTTACCTGTAAATAAGTATCTCTGCTCCATCGCTGCACCCATGTACAAATGCTCACACCACACCTATCCGTGGATTAGGCTGTTTTTAAATATTTTATTCAAATATTCAAAATATCTTGTGATTGATCCAGTGAGATCTTTGAACTATTATTTTGATTGAAAACCAGCAGATTATACTGTCTGAGGCCCATTTCATCACTGTGTCTGTCAAATATCCACCATGAAAGATCAGTGGCCTTTGACTGGCAGTTCCGGCATTTAATAAGGACTTTGTTTTGTTTTTTAGTTACATATTTTATGACAGGAGAAATAATCATGCTTGAAGATCAATGAACGTGAAACTACTGTTCCCTTCTAGAAAATTTAAAAAATATGTATTATTCTGCAATGTCAGTCTTGAAGTTTTTACTTCTTGCACATCAAAATCTTTAAATTAGGACTGGGCTGTCATGGAGTTACTTACTTTATGAGAGAATTAGAGTAGATATGACAAGTTCTTTAAATATAGTAAAATCTACTATAGTTGATATGCAGCATTTTTTCCCTTTAAAATCATGAATGTAGACATATTAGAATATTAAAAGTTATTTGTCTAGGCAATATGCCTCATAGCTAAATAATCATGTGTAAGGCATTTAAGACAGGTAGTCCAGAATTACCAATTTAAAACAAAACATTAGAATGTTACTTAAAGTTAAAGCAAATATAAGATATTTGTGCTTTTCGTAATTTAGAAAATCAAATTGCCTGTTCTTTTTTGTACCCTTTCTAATTCTTTCTTAGGTCAGATTGAACTGGAGGATGTATTTGTATGCTTTCTAGTATAATTGTAAACGAGACTATAAATTATAGTGTGCTATCATAACTACTTATTTTTCATTTCTATTTATTTGTGTGATTCTGAATAAAAGCTAACCAACTTCTGAAGTGAATTTTTAGCATGGCAGTTAAAAGGAATAACTACCAACATTCCATCCCCTGAAGCCCACTACCCCCATCAGCTCATATAATGGTCAATATTTTACTTACTTTCAGAATCCAGAGAACAGGGAATAGTGTTTCCTAATAAATACCTAAGATTTTCTCAGGGAGCCTATGTTTGTGAGGCCACTACCCAAAGATTCATGTTCAGGAGACTGGGAGTCCTATATACAAGCTGTATTTGTAAATAAGACACAGAAAGGTTGTGAACTGGCAGCTTGGATGTTTTGTCAAAGTACAATGTCAGAGAAACTCTTTCTAAGACAAATTGTAAATAGAACTGTCACAGTGATTGCATGATTGAGCCGCAGAAGTGTCTTACAATTGTTGGCATTGTCAGAGGACTTTTGAAAGCTTAATTAAACACAGTGGCCCGCATGGCTGCTAAATTTACTTCGGGAAGCCAAAAAGAAAAAAAAAATCTAGAATGTGGAAGGTTCCCCAGATCCCAAAATTCTTCAGACATTACTCTTTCTGTACCACGAAAAAGATCCATTGTGCATTTTCTTGGTTGTCTTTTATAAATCATAGTTTTGAGAATAGGTCCACGTGATATGAAGATCATCCTGTGTGTGATGTGGAGATTGTGTTAGTTTTTCTGTCTTCTGCTGTTACGGACAGTTAATGTAAAAATGGCCTTTTATTGGAAACACAAATATGTATTCACTTCAAGAACAGGAGCAGAGGGGAAAGTTTCCCTCCCATTCTCTCTGTTTATTCCGTGAAAGCTTGAAGAAAAAAAAAACCACCAAAGCACTGTGCTATAATTTCTTGAGTCACCCCATTCCTTGTTGTGTTGCAAGGTGTGACTTTTACTTTAAAGGATCTGGAATCTGTTTTGCACACCTTTCTCCTAGTGAATGTGGCATTTAATTGTGGAGCTGCCCATGGGCTGGAAAATGCAATTGGGTGTAGAAACGAGCAGGCAATGTCAGGACAACGAACCTCAAGCTAAGGGAAGAAGCGAGTTGGATGCATATTAATGGCACATTTTAGAGTCCTGGAAAATCATTAATTTCACACTGCAGCCTCAGTGTAGTTTGGCTAATGTGGGAGGACTAAATTGGAGAACACAACAAATGTGCAAATCGTAGGGAAGCATCCTCCTGCCCCCCAGAATTTTTGTGGTTTCTTAATGAAAGTGTCTAATCAGGCAAGGTGAATGGTGGCTTCACACCCTGATCAGTGTGAACGGAAGAAAGTTGGACTTCCCTGTGGGAGAAAATATGAAATTGAAGTGAAGCAGTGCAGCTAGGGAGATGCACAGAAGTTGCATCATTCGATGTTAATTTAATCTACTTTGGTTAGTCTGTTCACACCCTTTATTGCACAAAGAAATCATTTGAACAAAATTTACCCCAAGCCCAAGTCTGTTTTTATATACAGTAGTACCAGCTTTGTGCAATAAAAAGCACTTAGCATCAAGCTGGACCCAGCCTGGCACATTGCCACTTTTTTAGCAAGAGATTTAATCACCAAGGATCTTTAGTACCTTTCTGCTTGTTCAGATTTCATTTAGGTCATGGTTTTGTCAGCAGTGTTGTTATTACAAGGATTAAATTTTTTTTTAACCTAGTGCCCACTTTTAACATTATCTCAAATGAAGCAGGTTTTAATCTTATGCGTCAGTTTGGAAGACATTAATAAAGTTCATAAAGTATCTCAGATTATATAATTTATTGGGTAACTAGTATTTTTATTTGTATGACAAATAGAAAATTGGTCCGGGTAGCCATCCTTCCTCTGTTCTTTTCTCCTTCCCAGGTAAATACTTCCATCTAGGTTGTAGACTACTGGCCAATATCAGTAAATTTACCTTTGTAATTTGCCATGTAGCTTTTACAACAATGACCTAATTAATTTGAGCACGAACCATATTATTGCTACTAGAGTCATTTTCTGTCACAAACTTCATTTCCAGGAAATGTAACCTGATGAATAAGAACGCGTTAACTCTCCACATGTGCTCCTAGAAACCAAAGGCAGATTTAAAATAATAATAAAAAATATGCCAGCATTATTAAAGCCAGTATGCTTGATGCCAAACTCAATTTGAAGCCAGTAAACATCAGGCTGTATTTCTAATCAGTTTGAGAATGTAACGTATTCCACATTGGGTTTGCTGGAATTTGTCTCTCTGCTTTTTTACTGGCCAGCTGCACTCCCTATGCATTTTTAAAACATTTCAGCAAAGGCTTTTGCTGTTCTTAGCAGGGTTAGTAACTTGGGGTCTATTTCTGAGCTCATTCGTCATTCTGTGATGGCATTGAGTTAGGTTGGCAAGGGAGGAATTTGAGGCGTGGGGGGTGCTGAGGTCACTTCTGACCCCAGCAGGGAATAGGTGAGCTTCATTTGCCTTTACAATAGGCGCACACTGACTGCACCTTGGCAGAGCTCTCAGGTGCCGCTCAGATGGGCGCATGTAAATGCCCTGTCAGATGCGGAGCCGGAATATTAATGCTGCTTCAACTACCGCACCATAATAAAGCTGTACACAGCAAGCTTAATATGCAGCTTAGTCCGGGGAATTGTGTAAACTTAGATAGCCCAGTGTGAGAGACAGTGATGTAAAAATGCTCGATGCGCCACAGTTTCTGCTCGTGTTTGTCTTTGATCTAGAGCAAGATGAACACATCATCCTTACCTCCTTTTGGAGTTGTCTCCCCAACTCTGTCACCTCCCAATTTACCACCACGGTTTTTTTTTTGCATGTGCTGGTATGGAGAAATGCGCCATAATTTGTTTCATATGGTTAATTACAAGCATTTGAGTATTTAAAAATTGAAATAGCCGGAGTTTCAGCTTTTTCTGTTAAAAGTATGTGATTTGAACAAAGGGAGTATAGTGTAAATATTTGTCATGATTTGCAACGCCCCCCTTTACCCATCAGACAGACAGACAGACGTGCACACACATAGCCATTCAGTTTCAACCTCATGCTGACTTAAAGGATTTCTGTATTCTTCATTTGTACTGTTTTGGTTTTTTTTTTTTGAAAGCCAAATCTTTACTGGAACTCCATTAAAATCTTTTATCATTATTTTTGAGTCCACTCTTGCTTGAGGTTTTAAAGGTTTTAAAGAGTTTTTTTTATAATGTGTTCACTTAACAGAATCAACAGCTGTCAGAACCAGTTGTGGTAAATCCACAAAACATACAAAGAAAAACACACACATTTCCTGAAACCAAACACTTGGAAAATTAAGCTGCCAAGAACTGGCAAATGGGAAGTTTGCAGACGGGGCACGGGAGTATTTCATCTCTGGGCTCACCCTGGAGACGGATGTGAGCGGATCTGATGCAATGCTGCTGGAAGGCTTACCTGGACAGGTGGCTCCTGTGCTAGGCTGGGCTCCCTCCTCTGTCCTCCTTTTTGCTTTTTGATCTCTTTAGAAAAAAATGTAATGCCACGTTCTTAGAGTGCTAAACAACAAATTAGACCCACCAAAGGTGAGAGGATCAGATTTAAACTTCCTGTAAAAGAGGTGAGAAGGCGCCTGGCACGCCCTTTTTCAGATCAGGTAGGTAGTGTGTTATTCAGAATGGAAAGGGCCCTGCCAGGGAATTCCCAGAGGAAACAGGCATGTTGATGAAGGGGATACCTGGGGACCTTTGGTCACTCACAATGCGTTTCTGTTTGTATCTTCACTGTGGTTAGCATTCGTGATGAACAATTACACCTGAGCTTTGGTTTGAGTTTTAGATAGGGATGAGACCACTGATTTAAAAAAAAAAATCCATTAAAATGAAGAATGGAATTATCGTGAAATTGAAAAAAGGGGGTCATTATATATCCCCCTATTTCTTTTTGAACTTTCTTAAAAACACAAGCCTCCTACTAAGCATCAGGGCATTTACATTGATGTTCATCAATTGTTCATTTTCTTCATATGTAATGATGCATAAAAAAAGCTGCATAAGAAGCAGAGCAGTTAATTTTCAGGGAAATCAGGTGTACCTTGGGTTCTTACCTGAGTTGGCACACAGTGCCATGTCTCATCTTTCACATGTTAAATGTGGACCTTTTCTTTGAGCTCCCAAAACATTTCTCTTTACTCAAGAGACCCCATGATTTTCTGACATTTGCATTTTAGGAGAGCTCACAATGAACCTTTTACTGCTCACTTTAGCACTCTTCCCCAGTCTTTGAGGACTCAGTGTAAACAATATATTCACCCATGTTAAAATTTGAATCTCTTGAGTTTCTATCTCTCACTGCATTCCACCCTAAGATTTTTAAAAAGGACATATATATATATATATATATATATATATATTATTTAAAGGTGAACATTGGCGACTGAAGACTGATTTAAAGGCTGAGGAAATTTTTAATAATAAATCGTAACCTTCTCATGTTATGTTTTTGTTATGTTAAGGGGAAAAATCAATAAGGAAAAATTTAATTCTGATAAAGATACTCTTGGATCTTTGAAAACAACTGCTGTCCTTTTAACTAAAACATTTGAGCAGCTTCAAAGACTATGTATTTCTTCTGATCTTGGAGCTGTGTGACTGGTAGCAAGAAAGGAAAAAAAAATCTTATTCTACATACAAGTGGATTGCTTAACAAGTCTGCACAGACACGTACTTGTTTGTACAATAGAGATAAAAATTCCTGTATAAAAATAATTCAGCTGCTGACAGCAGGCATTGTTGTTGGACCTGTCTTTTGTGCTTGTCCCAGCTCTGGGCCCCCTCCTCCCATATCTGCTTGGGGCAGCTTGCTGCCTGCAGACTCCTGACCAGAAGTTAATTGCTGTGTATTAAGTATATAGGTATTATATCTATAGAGGAGCATCTTAGGGTTTCCTATACATATTCACCCCCCCTTTTTTTTAAAGGTGGGATTGCAGCTTTGCCTGAAGGGGGGTGGCAGGCAAATAAATACTCTAATAGGGAAAATGATGTGAAGGCAGTTAGGGGAAATTTGGCCTTCAAGTCCCATTTGCTCTCCAGTGTAGCATTGGTTTCTAAACTTTTGTTTTTAATCTAATTCTGATTTACTCTGTCACATCCCATATCAACCCTCATTGAACTCTACTCATGTAGAGTAACATTAGTGTCAAATGGAATTGGTCAGGACTGTGGACCTGTGGCTCATACAGATGGTGGTGGATGCGGTCCTGCAGTCTGTTCTTGTGAAGAAACATTGAAAAGTGGCAGGTTTCAGAGCAGGGTCTATGGATGAGAGAGTTAAGGAGTCAGGGTTCAGGGCTGAAGCGTTCTCCCATCTCTGTCTCATTTCCTTCTTCTCTCCCCCATTTTAGGTAAACTCAGCTCTTAAGCTCTGTGGGTCATGGTGGGGCAAGGAGTTGGTGTGGTGAAGGATGAGGAGGGGGAGCCAGGTAGCCGAGGGATTGAAATATTTTTAATAGGAATTCAAATATGGTAATGTGGTCACCAGACAGAGAGCCTGCCGGGCCCAGCAGTGGACATGTGGGAGCAGGCACCCTGGTCCTTTCAAAGTCCTTCTCAGTCTGACTCGCAGTCCAGATGAGAGGGGGCTTTCACGTGTTGTCATCTAGGCTGGGGTTTTGGAAAGCCAAAAAAGGAGGACTGCCTTGGGAATGCTAGCCATGGAATTCTTCCAGTGTCTTGAGTTCAGGAAGGTGTGGGTTGGCATTCAAGGTGGGAGTTTGATTCTCCTCTAGACAGGTGGTTGGCAATCTGGAAAATGCTTATTCCCACTGCCCTTTTGTAAGAGGAGTGATCTGATGCATTGGTGGCTGAACCCCATGGCTCTCTGGATCATAGTTGCTCTTGGAAGCAGCGCAGTCAGTGTAGGAGGGGGGACACCAGGAGGAGAAATCCTGAACGACAGGATTTTAACTCCTCGGAAGTAAACCAGATCTCGTGCCCCTGCCTCATAGCTTCTCCTTTCTTGCTCTTTTCTCTTTGGATGCAGAAACTTCTAAAATGAATGCCAGTCGATGAAAAAGCTGTTTTTATACCATAGTGGATGTTTACACAGGAGACTCAACTTGAGGGGAAAAAGGCTTTTTGGGAGGGTGGTGGGACTTGTGTTAATCTGTTTTGTTGGAGGCCTGTGCAGTATTGCCTATGAGCAACTCTGGGCTGTTTTTGATAAATTACCATGTTTAGAGATAGGTTTGGCTCTTAAGGGCTTAGTTTTATGAACAAAGTCCGTAACGATGTTTGCAGCCTCTGTTTGTCTCTTAGCCCCTTTGGCTTCACTAGAAGCTCAATGTTTAGTTTAAGCTCAGTCTGGAAGATATAACAATTTTGCATTAAAAAAATGAGGAAATCATAGGAAGAAAAACCCTTTGCTTTTTGGATGAATCTTACTGATAATTTGCTAAAGCTCATTTGAATTTTAAGCACTTCTTTAATCTTCAAAGGCTAAATTGCTTTATGAATATGCATGGTGTGGGCAGACTTCAGTTCATTACCTAGTTGTAAATTCTAATGACCATTAGGTCCTTCCAGTAATTGCGAATTGTTTTGCATTTTTGATTGGCCTATTAACATGTACATTCGGTGCACATCAGGCTGGCCTGTCAGCCTGCTGAAGGAGAAAAAAAAGGTGAAAATTGTTTGTAGCACCAAGATTCTTAGATTTTTCAATCTTGCAAAATTGATGATGTAAAAAAATTAAAGCTGTGTTTTTTCTTCTCAAGATTGAAAGTTCACCAAGAGATTTGACATATTTAATTTACATGATGACTTTGCACTCCTTCATTAATGCAATTTGCATATGAAGCTGTTGTTAATCACTTTTGATCATGTTTTGTGTATTAGCTGCCTCAGTGGCTCTACTCCTCAGATGCCCCAGTAGAAAGGAGCAAAATGATGCATCTTCTTGCCAAGTTTTCTTTAGTGAATTGAGGAATTAGAAGTCTAACCTAGAGTAATTACATATGTTTTATCCGTTTTCTTTTAACGTTAAGTACAGTTTGTGGAAGTGTTGGCTGGAAGTCGTTCTCATTTGGGGGAAAGACTGAACAATTTAAGTGTTTGATTGAGGGCCATCCTGATACGCACAGAAATAAGCGCAGAAATATCACTCATCCCTGTTCTCTCAGGAAAGTTGCCGCCACTCTCATTGTTAGCAGTGCGGTGGCAGAGAGACTTGAGTCTAACAGTGGATTAAGACATCAGACTCCTTTGGAAGAGAGACTGCTGCAAAGGACAGACCTTAACAATGCAGAGGATTCCTTCTCTTAGACCCTCAGCAGGCCCAATTTGCCTGGGCTGGGCTGGCTTTTTTAGCTTTTTGCTCAGGTCCCAAACCCTGTGGCCTCCCTCGGTGGAGAGTGCTTTCAGCTGCTTTGTATCCCTCCCCTACTCAGCAAAGGAAACTTGTGTTTCTGGGCTCCCGGGTGCCTCCCTCAAGGTACATAAGTGCCCTGGTTGTGAAAGTCAGGTGCTCACTAACGGTTTCCAGTGTTTGATCCAGTGTTTGAGAGCTTGTGACTGGGGCGGTGTTTTTGCTGGGGAATACCTGCGCTCTTATTGATGTTCATCTGGGATCTATGAGTCTATGAGTTTATGGCTGGTTAATCAGCAGAATCAGAACCCTGAAACTGATAGTCTGATGAAAAGGAATCTTTAATGAAAGGAAATAAGTTGTGCTGGAAAAACGAACAGTGTGTAAGAAACAGAACTATAATTTTAACCGCCCAGGGACCCTAGGACTGCCCCTTGGTGACTTCTAGCCATACCATACTAAAAGCATGCCTCAGTTCAAAGTTGTTAATATTCAGCTGGGAAACAGTATCCAGAACACAAATAAATTATTAAGTGCATGAACTTTTTAGGCAGTAAGATGAACTGATGGGGTCCATCTGTGAGATCCAGGGGCTTTTTATTTGTGTGTGTCGAGCGATTCTGCCCTCTCCGACTTCACAGCCTTTGGTCTTCGGCCAACTGCATGCATAATTGATTCCACACGCACTATCATTTTCTTGATGTAATTGCTTTACTAAGATATGATGAAATCTAATGGATAATTTGCTATTTCAAAATAGGCAAAAACATATTCATACTTTTTATTGGGTAGGGGGAGAGTGCTAGAGACGGGTATTCAGATGACCTGGTATTTAAAAAAAAAAAAAAGAGACAGAATGGAAAAGACAAAACGAACTTCTGCACCCTGTTTCAATCGTGTGGGCTGTGAGGAAGAAAGTCTTTGTAAGTGGAAGCCTGTGTGTAAATCTCTCTCTCTCTCTTTCTCATATCACACATTCCCCCCACCTCCCTCATTCCTTCTTTCTATGTCTCTCCCCCAAACTTTACAAGAAAAGGATCTCTAACCAGGTAAAAAGTAAACAATTTAGTCATCACAAGCCTTATTATTCAGTCTATCCAGGAGTTTTGCCATGTCGGTTTATTTAACTTCCAGGAATGTAAACACTGACACAGCCCTAGAAGCAGCAAGAAAGATTACAGTATTAGAGTTAAAAACCGTGAGCAGGGAGCAGCGTGTGCTTTATACACAGCTATAGTCATACTTTACATTGAAGCATAATGGTAAGTCAAGACTGACTGGAAACTTCTGCTTATATGGAGCACAAATTTCATTCTAATAGATAGGCACAATCTTGCAGACTCAGAGTAGATTGTTATATAATGGAGAAACTGTGTAAGTGTCAAGTACACAAATAATTCCGCAGGAAGTAAATGAAAAGTATTAGAATTTTTTAAACCACCATTAAATTTTGTTGGTGGGACAATCTCATTAGCTCCCTCAAGATCATGTGTGGCTTTGCATCAGTCTTAAAAATGTATTTTGAGGGACTTTACAGATGTTGAAACATTACATTGTTTTAATCCAAACCAGTGCATGCTTAAATGTACCTTAAAAAAAATTGTTCTGTTTTTCAAAGTCCTGAAAGGGAGTGGAGGGGTAGAGAGCATATAAAGCAAATCCATCTCACTGTGGCAAACTGTTTTTCAAGTAAAGTCATAATAATGAACAACACATGATCTGAAATTTGATCAGCAAACATATACTTATGCCAAGGAATTTTCTTTTCTTTTTTTTCTCCCCCCCTCCCCCTCCCGCCATTCACATACCAAGTTTCTGTAAATCAGTAAACCAGGCCGAGGGTAACTATCGGAAAGAGAGAAGCTAAATCATAATATATAGAATAGCACAGTTTACTTAGCTGTCTTTGGGGAAGAAACATTAAAACTAGCACTACCAACAAAAAGAAAAATGGAAAGTGTTTTTACAAAACTG
This sequence comes from Sorex araneus, assembly GCF_027595985.1. Lineage (NCBI taxonomy): Eukaryota > Metazoa > Chordata > Mammalia > Eulipotyphla > Soricidae > Sorex > Sorex araneus. The sequence continues at coordinate 323,763,001 of NC_073313.1, read as the reverse complement.
GAAATGACAGATTAGCTTTAAAGGAGGGGAAAAAAATCTCTCCTAACTTCTTTCTGATGCTCAAAACTTCAAACTATTAATAGACCACCAGTGAGATAGACTGTCTTTGTGTCTTGAAATGCAAAACCAGGGAAATAATTAGCAGAGGGACAAAATTCTCAAAATTTGAAGAACTTCTGTGATTACTGGGGTACAGTGAAAAGGAAATGCAAATTTCTTCCTGATCTTAATTAGATTCGATTGTGCGGTGGGTGTGTTGGATTTGGGGGAGAGGTAAGGGGAGGGGGCAGCCGGGGGGTGAAGCGAGGGGCTGTTGGGATGTGGCGAGGGGCTGTTGGGATGTGGCGACAGGTTAACAGGGGCTTGGTGGCGGTGGGAAGGGTGTCTTTCAGGGCTGGAGCCGCTGACTGGCTGAGAGACCAGCCTGAGTCCTTCACTTGCTCAGGCTCATTTCTTTCTGGGTCTAGGGGATGTCATTCTTTATAGGGGGGGGAGGATCGGGAGGAAAAGGGTGGCTACTGCCAGAACGGCCTGGGCTGCCTGGGGAAGAGGAAGCAGCCTGTGGGTAACTTTCTCCAGCTGCTTGGGGAAGTTGTGTTGTAAATGAGACATTGTGGACTTGGCCTCATACTGTGCCCATGGGCCTCTCAAGGGGGCATTTCCAGAACCCCCAGTGCCAGGCCACTGCTATCCCCCTCACCCCCATTTGCTCAGTAATGGTCAATGGTGGTGGCTGGCTGGCCGGAGGGCATATGTGCAGCGACTTCCACTGGCTGTGTTTCTCCTGGCGTGAAATAATAAAAGCTCAAGCCCAGGCTTATGAATCTATTTTTGTTTCATTAATATTATTTATTATGTATTTTATGAATATTTTTAGGAGGGACTGTGCTCTTATTTGACCATTTGTAGTTATAATTAATACATTCCGTACTGGTTGTAAAAAGTGTACTTGCATTTAATTGCAAGTCAGGATAAATTAATGGATATGATTTAAAACAAAACCAACTTCAAGTATTCTTGCAGGGAGCAAAATAGGGGCCAGTCCCTGTGTTTAATTTTCTTGGTGAGTATCTGTGGTGAGAGGGTCGAAAGGACGGTGGGGGTCTTCCAGGAGTCCTGCAGGAGTTCAGGGGCCATGGGGGCCACAGAGGGGGAGGAGGGAAACCTGGGAAGGGGGAGGTGCAGCTGGGGTCTCCTTCTTTTCTTTAATTTCTGAGGTTGCCAGGAGGGCTTTAAGCAAAGTGGTCAAGTCCATCTGCTCCGGAGAAGGTGGGAAAGAAAAGAGGTTAGTGGCAAGAGGGAAGGAGCACAAAGGGAAAATTGTACATTGGGAGAGTTGCCCTCGCTGGCCGAGTTGTAGCCAGACTGGTTTAGCAGACAGAATGATAGATTGTTTTGTCAAGGGTCCCAGGGTGTGCCCTGAACTTGAAGCACTTTGTTTATCTTGAATAGAAAGGGAAAAGCGCAGACATAATCGATGTCTAGTTTTTAGGAGCTCGAAAGAGGTAGGAGAACAGAGAAGAGTCGGGCGGTGGGGGAGGTGCAGGGCCTGGTTGTGGCTGTCCATTAACAGATGAACTTGGCCGAGGGCCAAGCTTTAGATGAGAGCATGTCAGCACCCGGTGCAGCCAAGCCTTTTCAGTGTGTGTGTGTGTGTGTGTGTGTGTGTGTGTGTGTGTGTGTTTTGTGGTTCCATTTTTTTCTTTTTCTTTTCATTCCTTCTCCTCCTCCTTTCTTTTCTAAAATACCTGCTGACGATACATCAAATGCTTTCAGGACTTTGGCTAAAGGCAATTAAAAAAAAAATAAAAGCAAACCACACACGGTTCCATTTTCTACTCTCAGAACCAGTTGAGGCCAGTCTTTTGGCTACACATACAGGTTCTATCATCTTTGCTGGCTTGCCACTGGGAAAAAACGTGTTGTGATAATGCCAGTAACCCTAGGGGCTGGGATAGGAGGGGATCGTTGTATTGGGAGGCCAGTGTGTGTGAATGCATGTGTCAACATAGGTGTGCAAAGGTGGGGCAGGACCCCGGTATGCTGGTAAGAAAGGAAAGGAGTAGAAATGATTGTTGAAAACATTTAAATAAAAAAGACCTATATGGGCCACACTCAGTGGTGCTCAGGGGCCACTTCCAGTTTATGTTCTAACCATAGGTTCTATGGTTGCCTCAGGTGGGATACAGGGGACCTTGTGGTACCAGGGATTGAGCCCAGGCCTCTCATGGAAATTGTTTCCTCAGCCCATTGAGATATCTCTCTCTGGCCCTAGTTGGTTTTTTAAATGTGTGTGTGTGTGTGTGTGTGTGTGTGTGTGTTTTAAATGATTGAACTTAGACTCAGTGTTGGAAAAGACCCATGAGCAAATTTAGAGGCACACACACCAGCCAGGCCCCGGAAGGGCAGGTCGGGAGTGAGGAGCGCCTTTGGAGGGTAGCTTCTCCTGCTCCGGGTGGAGGGCAGCCCTTATGTCTGGGCTTGTTTTGCTCTCGATTATGTTATCTTTGCCGGTCTGTTGCTGTGTTTTTCAGTTTATTGTGACATTATGCATTCACTTAGGAGTGTTGGCAAGCGAGAATTGTCAGCCCAATAACTTCTTGACAGTTTTAGCTCTTTTACTGTGCAGTCTTTGCCCTCCCGCCATGAGACAAGGCCATTGGATTTCCCTGTGACTGGCAGGAGGCAGATTTTGGCTCCCACTGGAGGGCATGTGGGGGCTAAATTGGGATTCCTAGAATTTTGCCTAGGGGACAGCTGAGGGCTTTAGGTGTTGTGGAGACTTGTCTGAAATACACTTCACACAATAAAAAAAAAATGTTTTTCACCCCACTAAAGAGTGACTTGAGAAAACCCCTTTGCGAACATCCATATAAAACACGATAAGATCATGTTTACTTCTCAGGACTGAAACCCTCTTGCCCACTTATCTAGTAGCAAATAGAAAGCAGAAATTTGGAGGCCACTGGGCTCATGCCACAAAGAACCCCCCAAATCAGGCAGTCTCTGAGGTGCCATCCCGGGTGCCACTTTCCTGGTCGGGAAGGGACCCAGGCCCACAAAACAGGACTTGAGCCCTGAATTTATGTCTCTTTCCTCAGATCTCTTCCTTCTCTTCAGCCTTATCATACCAGGAAATAAAGTGGACCAGCAGAACAGCGTGTGAGCTGTGGGGACTAGACTAGTGTCTTCATGTCCCTGAACTTCAGTTTCCTCACCTGACAGTAGGGAACACGCAGAAGACCCTCTAAGGCTGTAAGCACTAGGGAAACTCCAGTTCCTAGAGTGATACTGACTCCTCTAAGAACTAGGGTCTGGAGATAAGTTCCTCCATGTGTGGGCTGAGCAGGTTTGGGTGATGGGAGATCCAGGCGGGGAGGACTCAAATGCCCACAAAACCTCTTTTTGCCAAAGGGTGGAGTTGCGTGTGTATATAGGTGTGTGTGTGTGTGTGTGTGTGTGTGTGTGTGTATGTGTATGTGTATGTGTGGTCATTAGAAACAGTCCAGTAACTCCTGAAAATGAGTTGGGGTGATAAAGTGGGAAATTTCTCTCCATTGGCAGCCCATTCAGTGCTTGGGGTTTCGCTTTCCCCATGGACATGGACTGCGTTGCCAGAAGCGCGTACCTGGTGTGGGAGAGTTGTTCTGGTTCAAATTCCAGTACCCCCACTGACTGGAAGAGTTTGGACATGCCAAGTAGCCTCCCTTATGTGGAGAACAACTCAGAGTTCCTCCTTCGGAGGTCTCTGCAGAGCCTATAGAGGTTTGCTACCCATACTTCTGAGTGTGGCTACCACATCACTACATGTCCCAAGCATTGCTACTTTATCCCATAGCACCCCCCGGAAAGGAAGTTCTATTAAAAGAGGAAATTGGGGTTCGCTAAAGGTTAAAAACGTTCCCTGAGGGCTCAGAGCTCTTAAGGGTTGAGTCCTTAATCCTTCCCCTGCTAGCTACCTTCTCCAAAAGTTTGCAACTTGGTGTGTGTGTGTGTGTGTGTGTGTGTGTGTGTGTGTGTGTGTGTATGTGTTATACAGGGGTGGGGGACTTGGCTAGACCCCATTTGGGTGGGAAGTTCTACTATGAGTGCTGTGTCCTCTTCTGGCTTTGTTCTGGGGTTGTTCTGTGTTCAGGGTTCCGGGTCTTCTGGGCAAGAGCAGAATGTTCCCATTCTGTCCCAGGGTGGGTGGCTTCAGCATGCTGGAGGCACCTTGCAGGTTTTGAAAACTTGCAACTGTGAAGATCCCTACTCTGCAAGGAATCACTTCATCCTTTGCCCAGGGTGAGCCAGAAATGGGGTGAGGGCCTATGAGGAAGAGGGAGGAGGTTTTATTATTTGTGTGTGACTTAGTTGCAGCAGCAGTAGGCTGACCAAGCAACTGAGCAAGGGCTCTGAAGATTAGTGAATCTGATTTTTAGCCATCTCTTCTATTGTCCTTTTTGGTATTTTAAAGGTGGGGGTGAAACAGAATTTTATTGGAGTAGGGGGAAGGAAGAAAAATCTGGAGATTTTGGGTGCTGGGGGTAAACTGGGAGTAATAATATGCTTAAAGGAGGTTTTCATTTCTGGCAGAATGAGCACGGTGGCAAGGCAAGTCCGGAAGGCATGCTTAGGAGACTTGGGGGAATTTTTGGAAACTAGAGTCGACAACTCTGTATGATCCACATGTGGCTTTTCCTGAGGCATGTATTCAACTGCATGGTGGCCTGTCCTAGTCACTCTGCAGGCTGCTTTGACACCATTAGTATTTGCTGAAGCAAGACCTGAAGTTCATTGCAGAGGGATTACGTAAAGTATTCCAAAACCAAATGTCAGTGTTTTTCTGTCATTACCTATCATTTCAAATTGGCTGGGCCACTATGGACCTTCATCTAGGTACTGCTGTGGGGTAGCTCAGAATTACCTACTGTGTGCACAGACCCCGCCCATGCTGGCTTTAGCGTTGACCATTGAGTGTCAGGTGGGCACTTCCTTGGTCATTCCTCTGCTCCAAGCCTACCAAGGACTCAGCTCCACTGCCAAGAGGTTATCATTGACTTGGATCAGGCAGTGTTTTTAGTTTAGGGTGGCATGGAGGTTGCTGCTGAGAATACTTGTGGGCCAAGTACTCTCATTCCATTCTTACTCTGCCCCAGGACTGTCCTGTCTGTCCCTCATGGACTTTGTTTTCTTCCACCTCTTCTCCTAGCTCTTTGCAACATCTCTGCAGGCCCAGAACTCAGAACCACAGTCTGATTTATTCCCTGCCAGCCCCCAGGAGAAGCGCTCACTGGGACTTGGGAGGCATGGGGTGGGGGTGTGGATCTAGACTGACAGCTGCATTGATGAAAAAAAGACCATGGCTTTCAAGCCCGCCTAGTTTTCTCTCCATTCCCTTGACTATCAAACTATTTCTCAGCCGGGAGCCTTTTGTTTCTTTTCCTTTTTTGGTTCTGCCTTCGTTAAGGTAAGCACAAATTTAATGTCCCAAGAGGCAGACCGGTGACCCTCCAGGCCAAGTGCCTGAATGTGACAACACTGTAATAAATATTGAATGGTGAGAGCAATGGAAATTTAACAAAGCCATAACCAAGGAGACCGCAGAGGGACAGCAGACTGGTTAAGAGGCTATTGGATAAGCTGGGTAGTATTTCTACTTCAACCTGATTGAAATGTCGACTAAAAATCAATGCTGTTGACTAGTGATAATTTACAACGTTCCCTGCGCTAAGTAGTTCCCCGTTTAAGAATGTGTTGGCCGGGCAGAGATTAGTGCCGGGAGTTGTGTGTGTCACAATGAATCAGACGCATTATAGGTCAGCCCTTTATTTGTTTCCTCATGACTTTTACACAGTTGTCATGTAATTTATGGCTGCTTTCACATTGTCAAACATTTTCATTGCATCTTCTTCTTTAACACACTCCTGACACAGACGCGCTGTCTTGGAAGGCCTGCTATTATTTCATAATCTGAGAGGAGGCCTATAAACCATCAAATTACGCTATCTTCAGGCTGGTCTAAATGCGCGGCAGATTAAAATCAGAGCTCATTTGTCCCTGATGCAAATTATTAAGTTCTAATTATAAATATCCATTTAATTACCCCATACATTTTTATTTTGCGGACCCTTTTGAGCACTGCTGTCTGCAGCGGGGGGAGTCGCATAGGAGACAATCTGCAGTAATTAATGTACACTTCCCAAATGGTAAAGGATAAACATATGCTGCTTTGTTTCTTTTATTTATTGATTGATTAGAGAGAGAGAAAGATTTTGGCATCAGCACAACCCGAAGTTAAAATCTTTTGAAAAACAAAAACTATTTAAAATATCTTTAGGGGAAGAAAAGTAAAAATATAACCTGTCCTGGGATTTTCTGCTAGAACCCATTATCCTGGGATTTTCACTGGATCTGGAATTTCACAAAGTCTTGATTATGCACAAGGGTGAGAGAAACCCTACCTGTTTGATACCTAGGAGGTGAATTCATTGCTATAGAAGAAACTCTCAATTCTTGTAAAGAATAGTACCCTTATTTTCAGAGCTGTTGCCATTCTCATCTAGGAAATGTCTGCCTGTGATAAGAAGACAGTGCTATTGACAGCCTTATACTTTTGATTACAAGACAATAAAGTGGAAAAGGCTAAAGATTTGTAAAGGTCTTACAACTAAAGATTTATTCGTCCATAAAGGCAATGGAAAAACGAGTAAGACTGGTTGATTTTATGTGTGTGTGTGTGTGTGTGTGTGTGAGAGAGAGAGAGTGTGTGTGTGTATGGGTGTTTGGGTGTGTGTGGGAGGGAAGGGAGGGGGGAAATCAGGTCTTTTGGTGATTACAAATTTCTAGACCCAAACTTTAACTTTCAGTGGTAGTGACCTAGGAACCAGGATTTCTGATTCTGTCATTAAGCTGTAAGATTTTGGGGCCCCTTCAACCTTTGGCATTTTAGATTCCTTGTTTGTGACATGGTTAGTTTGGACCTCTTTATTTTTTAATTAAAAAAAATTTTTTTTTTTTTTTTGCTTTTTGGGTCACACCTGGTGATGCACAAGGATTATTCCTGGCTCATGCACTCAGGAATTACTCCTGGCTGTGCTTGGGGGGCCATATGGGATGCTGGGAATCGAACCCAGGTCGGTCGCGTACACAACAGACACCTTCCCATTGTGCTATCACTGCAGCCCCAGTTCGGACCTCTTTAATCTCTAAATTCCTGCCTTGTTCTAGACCACTCTAGCCCACTCTGAATCCCACTCCATAGACACATTCACCACTTCCTTTCCACCCTGCTTCTAGTTGCAATCTACTTGCTAAATGGGGCCCACCTGCAAAATGGGCAGAATTTTTTTTTTTTTTAAATTTGCCTGAAAGACAGAAGCTAACGTGGAAATGAAGGATCGCTTAGCAGAAAACTTAAGAGCAATTTTCAAATCCCTGGAAGCAAAATTAAAGCACCGTATAATGCAATGGTGAGATTGCACAGAAGTTTCCAGCCTTGCAAGATATCTCCATCTTTTTTAATTGTTGCAAGCTGTTTTTTTTTTTTTAAATAAACTCGAAGGAGTATAATGTGTATTTCTTCAAGCTTGCTTTTTTTGGCAACTGTAGCTATGTCAAAATAGAAATATGTTTGACAAAGAAATCAGTTGAATTTAAACAACCAGGTATTTTAAATTCAATTAACTGACTGAATTCAGTGATATTTTCCTCTTCCTCTTCCCCAAAGCTGGTTTCTCTGTATGGACATAGCCTACATATGCTGAGTTCTTGGAGTTAAGAATTCTTGCTTGTTAAAGGCACCGATGCAACATGTTTAGAAGAACTCTCCCTCTGTTAGTGTTGAAGGCAGCATAAATTGAGGAGAAAATGTTCTTTTTTTATTCATCATGTAGGTAAAAGCATATGGCCTGTTTTGGGAATATGATCTTTGCGATCCATTTTCTAAACTTGGTGTTTTACCATTGCTTTTAGTACAGATGTTTCTGTTTTTCACACTGTCCAGCAAATAACAGTTATACATGGCATTACGTTAGATGTAAAATGTCTTCAGGAGTATGCTAAAAAAGAACATTCAAAGTTATTCTTTGAATAATAAAACTTTCTTTTATTATTTCATGTGCTGAGAATAAGGGAGAAATGAACCGGTTGTGAAATACATGTTCCTTGTAGGACACAGGCACTCTTGAGATCCATTGCTTTAATAAAAAGTAATTTATTTAAATTACTGCCTCTTTCATTTATAGTGTTTTGGGGATTTTTATTGGAAATGCTCTATTAGGGCAGTGATAATGAGCTACTTCAAATTTTGTATGTCCTCTGTCTCTGGCAAACAAAAAATACCCCACAGAAAAACAGGGAGAGGAAAAAGTAAAAGTTGGGAGTTCATTAGGAAGACAAGGGACTGGCTGAATAGACCAGCCACCCAGAATCATTACTTTCCTACTCCATTATTACTTGAACACAAAGCACAATAATATTCTTTCCAAAGAGAGGGGTGGTGGAATATGTACTTGGCTGTGAAGTTTAGGATTTCATGGTCCTCTAGTCTGCTCGTCTCCACACCCCTGGCTGGAGGGTGCAAATGTTTCAGCTGTTGTGTTGTGAATGTAGGGAAAGCTGTTGCTCGCTAGGACAGTCTTGGCTCACTAATGGGGTCAGCGTGTCACAATGTGATATATGGATTATGTTTACCATGGCATATTTTGTTTGTGAGCTGGGCTGTGATATGAGAGCAGATGATAAATGAAGGGACCCTACTGCTTTCACAATAGTTCCTGTGGACCTGAGTTTCCCCACCAATCAGGCACACTTCATACTGGAGGGGTATTTATGGGACGTAATTGACATCCAAGTTTTAGTTCTCTGGCTGAAGTTTAAGATGTGATAGTCCGTTACACTAATGTCTTCCCTTAAAGCCCCTGTCCGAGTAAATTATTTTTGAGTTTGTTGCTAAAATCTCAGTAAATTCTCAAACTTTTTGGCTAAATAAATTTCTAGTGGCTTTCTGTGCCTTCATGATTGCTTGGCCTGGGCTCCTGTGTTTGTACAGTTTCTGAATGTATTCTCAAGTTTCACTAGCAGCCAATGGTTTTTCTTACTCAAGTTTTATGTGGCATACCTATAAAAGATTTACCGCTTCTGGAAAAAAAATGTTCCCAAATGCATCAATACATTCCTACACATTATACAATTTTCCATTTAACACATATGTGTATAGAAATAATGTGTGACAGAGAGAGCATAAAGATCTTTAGAATTTATCTGGATGCTGTTAAGTTGGTCTAGAAATAAAAAAAATTGACTGTTGATATCTTATCAACACATATAAAATTCTGGCTTAGGTAAATCAGTCTTCATGCTATTCTCTGAAGGTCTGACAATCACATAACCCTGGATGGAGGGGCACAGTTGCTAATTTGGGGTGAATAGTCTCAAGTCAGAATCCCGACTTGCAGCCCGTCCTTTGCCTGCACTGAGCTGGAATTCCCCCCACCCCCCCTTTTTTTTATAGCACCTGTTGCCTTAAAGTTGCTTCTTAAGAGTTTCTGCCACGATTGTATTTCCCAGGACCTGCTTCTGAATCTGGTTAAACAGACTTCAGTAATCAGTGCACAGTACTCCTTCATTATTCTCCAACTTGAAAGATATTAAACACAACAAGCTTTTTACTCATGGAGTCTGCTGAAAAAACAGTCAGGCAATTTTTTGTTTCAATCTTGGTGTCCCTCTAGAGAGCTAGTTCCAGAGGCTGATCAATAGGTTTTATTGTAGACCTCAACTGTCTCTAAAAGCATTGTGACCTTATCCTGTCTAAAAATAGTATTTGCTCTTGCCTGCAGAACCTTGACCTGTGAAAACCCATTTGGAACATAACTGACATATCTAGTCAGCTGTATATCCAAGACATGCTCTGTGAATGAATTCGGTACTGTACCATCCTGGAGAATTGTAGCTTAGAAGAAAAGCAGCTACCAGTTCCAAAAGCTGGCAGCATCCCTGCTTGCTCAATGTGTGGATGAGACTGGGGTGGGAGTGAGGAAGGCTTTCTGTCTGGGAGGGGAGCTAAGGACTCTTCTAGAAGACTCTTGGAGGTGCATTCTGTCCCCAGGAGAGCTGGAACTTTAGCCAAAGGGCAAGGTAGCTTTCAGCAAGGTCTGTGACCCCATTTAGAGAATGTGGCTCTTCAAATGCTTTCCTTGGCAGCTTCAGTCTTAAACCTCAGTGGAAAGGATCCCGTGATGCTGAGGCCGACTGGGAAGATGCATTCTGAATTTCAGGTCACTCCTCTATTCAATGGTAAGAAATTATTGTCATTTTATTTATTTATTTTTTTAAGGCGTGATAATGATTTTGTGGTTAGAAAAAAAAGCATCTTTATCTCTTGAAAATACATATAGAAGCTCTGATTGATGAAATGATAGGCATTTGGAGTCAGTTTCGTAAGCCAGTAGGAAAGGCTGACAAGAGTCCAGATGAAACAAGATCGCTGCTGAGTCGCTAGTGGTTGAAGTGGAGTGGTGTGTCCCTGGAGGTCCGTTGATACAAGTTTCTCTGATTTTGTGGTAGCTGAGATCTTGCTGAAAACAAAGGTGCTGCCTGACTGGCAATGAGCACAGTAGCCTTGTTCAGCAAGGGTCGTTCCTTAGACTAAGGTTTGGTCAGGAGTAAGTGGGGTCTGGTGTCCTGTGGGGGCAGAAAGTACTTGAAGTGGAGCTCTGGTCTCCTGCCTGGAGAGCCCATTGCTGAACGAGTCACCCTAGCATCTCCTCTGGGCACGGTGTTTATTGGTCTTGTGAGAAAAGGGGCCCTAGGGTCTCGTTCAGTGCCAGAAGAAATGCTGGAAATCATCTGAACTTGGGCACTTGGGCCTCTTTCTGCTGTGGTGTCTGTTGGTAAGAGTTTGCTAGGAAGTGTCTGCTTCTAAGCGGGTATTGATGACCAGAAGGCTGGGGCTTCCTGTAGCCATGGTGGAAGATGGTGTACTGAGAGGCAGATGACCACAGTCTGGGGAGGAAAGGCACTAAGTCCAGTAAAGGGAGGAAGAGGGACGTGTGGCATGGAACCTCTTGGTGAAGGGGAGTGGTACAGTTAGTGTGGGCAGTTTTGCTCTCCTGTTTAGCAAAGCTAGGGCTGTCACTGCAGAGTGCCAAAACGAGGTCCCGGAGGTCTGTAGCCATTGCCTAGGCCACCAGGGTGGGCTGGTCTCTGCCGTGTCTGCTTCCTGCAAGCCCAGCCCGGCCCGGCCTCCTCGGTTCCCAGGTGCAGGGCTCTCTGGTTTACAAAATGTCCGCCTGACTCGCCTCATGCAGAGGCTATTATTAGCAAGTGTCACTCAGTTATCGCAGAGTGGTGCTTTTAGCTGCCATCTAAGTGCCTGACACTTGGGCTTACAACAGATTAAATTAAATTTTAGGCTGGTTTGGCCTCACTGGCAGTAGACAATAGGAGCAGCTGTTGTAGAAGTGTAACCTGGCACCCTCAAGGCCGAGTGTGTGTGTGTGTGTGTATGTGTGTGTGTTGCATGCACATGAGCGTCTGTGCATATGTGCATGTGGGTGTGTGTTGGTCTGAGTGCATGTTGCTGTGAGGGGTGTAAGAAGTGCCTTTGGGACTTCTAACCATGCAGGTAACTCTTTGGTGATTAGGGATCTGACAGGCCACCAAAGTGGATATGGCTAAGATGCTGTTGCTGCAGCTGGCAGTTGGTGACACCTTTTCTCTTCTTCCATCTCTTCCTCAAAAAGTGTTTGCGCAGACTAACAATTTTTCCAGCTTGTTTTTATCCTGCTTGGGTGACAACATGTGTAGGAAGCTGGGAAAATCTCTTTTCTAAAGTTGTTCTACAAAAGAAAGGGCTGACCCTCAAGGAAACTCTCCCTGAATCAGGCAATAGATGACTTTCAGCTCATTGCCACCTGGTGAGCCAGTGGATCTTGTGCAGGCAGAGTTGGTGGCTTCGCCTCAGTCCTGCTTCTTGTCTCAGACCCCCAGAGGCACACTGGAGTGGAGGTTGTGAAGCTCTGCTCTTTGAGTGCAAAGCTCTGGGTTCTCCTTGGCAAGTGTGCAGGGGTTGGCGTGGCTGTGCCCCTGACCTTTATGCCTTTCTTTGGAATTAGAACACAGCAGCTCACATCTCCATCACTTATTTAAAATTCCTCAGAAGTTCATGCAGACAATTTTTCCTCACAAATGGAATGCAAATGTATACATTATTCTACCAAAGGGCGAGGCTCTTTACTTTTATAATCTAGATTAAAAAAAAAAGATTGCATGGCACTGATTTCAGTTGCTCAGACTCCAAAATTTATACTCACTGATTAGTAATACATTATGCAAATAATTCAGTTTACATATCTAAATACTGTTTTGCATCATTCACACCTCATGTCTTGAAAAAAAAAGTGAAATGTTTCCTCAAAATAAACAGAACCTGCAGAAGAGTTTATTGTAAGGGTGAAAATTAAAGAGGCACCGGTTTTCCTGGGAACTTTTGAGGAAATATTTAATGCTCCTGCATAAATAATTCTGCAAGGTTTATTTTTACTTTGGGGGACTTCTCCCCCTAGGACATGCCATTCAAGGTATGTTATATGTTTTTGAATTTTTCAACTTTTAGAGAAAAGAAGCTATATATTATAGCAGGTACACATTTATGCATTTATACATCCAGCCCTCAATGAACATTTGAGCTGAGTTATTTGAAGGTGATACAAGAGTTACTGCCTAGTGACATGATTTTTCTACCAAAATGAGGGGGAAAGTCAGAACCTTTTCAATACTCCATGTGAAGAGAGTGACACACAGCTATGAATGCTGTGATTCTATGTTGGTGCAGGGGATGCTTTGCAGAAAGTACTGTTTGCTTTTTGTATGTTTTTATTCTTAAGCCTTTACTCTGTGACTTGGAACCCTTGTCTGAAGCCTCCTGTTCCCATGCCCCCAGAAGAGTCTAGACCAGTGGTTTTGCCTTCATGTGTCCAGACAGAATTGGCCTCAGACTTCTGCTGTAGGAGTCCCGAGGCCCCAACTCACTCCGTTCAGTAAATTCACTTACTGCTGCCGCTCGGCATTTCTGATTTCAGGAGGAATTTCCCTCCTAAGGCAGGAAGGGCAGAAAGGAAGGGACAAGAGCAAGCCAGGACCTTGTCTTTTCTCCGCGGCGTGAGCTGTCATCTTTCCCGGACGAGGCTCCACACCCAGCCCTCCTCACAGGTTATAGACACATTTTTGGCATGGCATGAGATAAGTGTTCCAACATGTTTTTTAATCCTGAACTTTCACATTGTTAAATGTCTGAAGGACTGACTTTCAGCTGCCTGGAGATAGTTCAGGGCATTGCACCTGACAGGTGTAGTGTTTTGTGTTTTATGTCTTTCGATGTGGAGATACAGGATCAAAAAGGCCACTAAATGCCTTAAAGATGTAGATACCCATAGGCCAAGCACATGCCACCCTTAGGTTCCTCTTTCCATTTTGACATTCACACCTGAATTGGAAAGGGGCCTTTGGTGTTGTTGGGCCACAAGAAACTTCTTGGCAAGCCATTTCCTCCTCAAGTGTCGGCTCCGAGGAATCCCACTTCTCTTCACCTTCTCTCAGGACCGAGAAAGGCCACCGTTGCCCTTTGAAAGGTGGAACTCTCAGGGAGCTGGTTCCAGAGGGAGAGCATGCATGTACCTTAAGTGTGAGGCTCTGAATTAGATCCCCTCCTGTGACCATACCCCTCCTGTGACCATACAGAAGTTCAGGTGAGTTAGAATGTCATTTTATGGGTGTAATCCAGAGTCTTCTCGAACACAGACACTTAAAAGGTAAATAATTTTTATTAGTTCTGAGTAGTAACATGAGCCTTTGGACTTAACTTCCTGCCTGAGGTGGCTGGTGATGGCAGACAGAGCAAACCCATCGGACAAAATGATTTTAAGCCCAGCCTCATCAGAGAGATTTTGCATCCTGAAAGCCTGGCCTAAATTTGTGTTTTCTTAACTTGAGACAGTTAACTTCCAGTCATTATTTTCAAGTATTTTGGAAGAATTTCTCTCACCCCTAAAATTTATTTTCAGGGCCCATTTCTTGCTCCCCAGGGAGCAGTTGAGGAATCACAGAAGAAAGGACAGTTCCTTGAGCAGTGCCTTTCCTCCATGGGAGGGGCGGTCCGTATTTATTGGTATCATTCGGCAGGCCCAGAATGGTGAAGTCCTGCTGTTTATCCTTGCACTTTTCAGGTGAGGTAGGTTGAGGCTGAGGTGGCAGTCATGGGCTCACAGCCACTCAGTAGGCAGACGCAGAATTGGCCAAGAGCCTGGGCCTCACACTTTCATTCCTGGCTCCTGAGCTGGCTGGTGCAGCCTTGCCTCGCCCAGCATGACCCAGGATTGCTGCTGAGAAGATTGTGCTACTGCCATTGCTTTTCTGCATGAAGGCAAGAATCCTTTTCAGAACTGGGGCTCTGCTGGAGGCAACCCCAGAGGCCTCTGAGCAATGCTAACCTAAGGATCTGACTATAAAAACACATACACTCTCTCTCTCTCTCTCTCTCTCTCACACACACACACACACACACACACACACCCTACACCACACATCACCATATCCTCATCCCTGCTTCCTTTTCTGGCCCATCCCAACACACACACACACACACACACACACACACACACACACACACACACACTCCTTGAATGATTGGTTTTGCCCTTTCAGTCCTTCTTCCTTTCTCTCAAGCCCTGGTTTGAGCAGGCCCTCTTGCCATGTTTCCTGACAGGCTCCCAAGGTGTGACACATCTATGGCTGGTACCTTGAGCTTATGGGCCAACTTGGTGTTTTGATCCTGAACATCAGGCAATGTGGGATAGATGTGGGACCTGCACCTTCCTAGTGACAGACAGGGTTGAGAGTTCATAAGCCTGGCCTCTTCATCCTTTACATGAGTTCTACTTTTTCAATTAAAATTTGGTGATGGGAACCAAACCTGGGTCTTATCCATATGAAACCTACACTCCTCTCCTGAGCTCTATCTCTGGCCACATGGGCACTATTTTTAAATGTTATTTTATTGTGGCTTAGATAGCATAGTTACAATGACATTAATTTTCATGGTTTTGATGAACTTTCACCACCTTTGAAGTACCTAAAACCCTTCAACACTGTCCTTATGTCACTTTTAGTTTGCTTATACCCCCTTATACTCCCTCCTCAGTTTTGTTATCACGGGCCAAGGGTTTGACCTTATTCAGTACTGTCTTTTCTCTTATTTTGTTTTTCTTTATAGCACAAATTACTGTTATCATCAAGTATTTGTCCTCTCTTGACTTATTTTATTTAAACCTCCTGTTCCACCCAACTGACAGTGAACTTCAAGCTTTCATCTCTTCTTATAGATGCATAGTATTTTATTGTATATATGTGTATATAGGAACATATACACATACATATTCAACACACATATTTCTTTATCTAAATATATATCTCATAACTAATTTATCCATTCACCTGTTGTTGGACATTTTGCTTATTTTCATATCCTAGTTATTATACCAAGCACTGTAATGAACACAAGTGTTCTATTTCTATGAGACATGTCTAACTTGTAGGTAACCCTTCCTTCTGTCTACCTTCAACCCCATTTCATGGGATTCTGTTTTAAAGCGATGTGTCTGAATTACAGGTAGCCCTTCCTTCTGTCTACCTTAAATCCCTTAGGCTTCAGTTTCACCCCTTTCCTTCTCATTTCAGAGAAGGCTCCTCACCAGCTTTGGGACAAAGTTCCTCATGTGTTAGAATCCTTTACTCTGCTTCTGGCTTCTGCTCTTTTCTAAGTAACTTTTAGCCCTTGAACTTGATTCCTTTATCTGGTCTCCTGAACTACATTTATTGTTTTTGTACTTCTCTTTAGAAATGCACAGCCTCCTGCTTCTTTTATTCAAACTCATCTGATCACTACGGAGTACAAACTTTAGTGCTTTTCACCATTCCTACTCCCAGGCCTGTGCCTGGGTGTTTACAAAAATCAGTACTTCACCGCTGCCTCATACTCCATTGAGGGATACTAGAGTCCCTAGATCTTCCTCTATTGTCTTCAAATGCAGTTAAACTCACTTGTCTCACTTACTATTGATAGAACACCATTCATGGCTTTCTGCTGATATCTGGAGCACAGAGGAGTAGAGCTCACATTTCCCTGTGAGCCAGAGCCAAGTTTTATGAGTTTCCAGCACAACCTGGTTATAATCTTGGCAGTTGGTCACTATGTTTTTCTTTTCTTTTCTTTTTCTTCCAGCCACACCCAGCTGTACTCAGGGCTAACTCCTAACACTGTTTGGGGGAACCATATGGGGAGCCAGGGATTGAGTCCAGGTCAGTCACGTACCCAAGGCAAGCACTATACCCCCCTGTACTATTTGTCTGGTCTCTGGTCACCATGTTTAAGACAAAACTCCTGTGCCTGGAATATGAACATCTTCCCCTGGTGCCGGGGTGAGAAGAGGTGACTGTTGTGTGTAGGATGATAGCAGAAGCATGACAGACCTGGGGAGGCATTTCAGAGCACACAAACATGACATGAGTAATCCCAGGCAAGCAGCCACAGGCTAGATTTTCAACCCCAGTCTACCCTGTTTGATACTCTACTTTAATTATTTCAGAAATAAAAGGCAGCCAGAGAAGAGAAACTGACTATCCTTAAGATTCCAGTGGAGCTCAGGACCTCCAAGGGTACTGGCCCACTGGAACCCAGAGAACGTTTCTTCAACTCGACCTTTCCTGGAGTGACTCGCTCATTTCCTGTTCTGCCCAGCCCAGAGGTGATTTGGTAATCCCCATGGCATGACCTCACTGTGGGCGCAATGGCCTGGGAACTTCTGCTGCCAGTTTCAAGTCAAGAGCAGAAGTGGAAAAGCTGGGAAGTGGGGTAATGAGGCTCCGTGTCAAGCCTTCCTCCGATCTGTCCTCTGATCACCCCTACTTTTTCCTTGCCGGAAAGTGTTGGGTTCTTTTCAAGGAAAGAAGAGGGCAGCCGGCCCCACATACAGGCATTACGGGCATCTCTATCACCTTCCGGTCAGGCCATAGAACGCAGGCATTTGGAACATGGCATCTGGCTCCCACCAGGCAGAGCAACTCCTGAGCAAAATATGAGCCTTGGCTCATTTTGGAGGCTCTGGGACAGAGAGTGCATACACAATCTTCATTGTCCAGAGTTTTGGTCTGTCATTCTTCCCAGCCTCTAACCCTATGAAGGAGGAGTCTTGTTTATTTTTTACTTTTTATTTATTTTTGCATTTTCATACCCTCCAAGATTTGGGCTTATATATAGTATTGAATTCATACTTGACTCAAATGGATTGGACATGACAGTGCTGTGAGTTGGGTTCCCTGGCCCCATGGAAAGGTGCCAAGGCTAGGGTGAGTTAATTTTCCTCCAGATCTCCCTGTGGAGAAGATAGAAAAGGACTGGAGTTGGGATCAGGGATGGTATCTTTGCAGCCTTCGCTCCTTGAGCTTGTTCACTTGTGACCAAGCTTGCAGCTTTTGCTTCTTCCATTCTGGAAATTAGCACTGGGAGGCTCATCAGGGCTGGGAAGACAACTGGGAGGTCAACTAGGGGATCCCTGGGGATGTAGAAATTATGGTGGTGGCATCCTGTAAACAGCTTGGAACACGCTAGAAAGGTGTGTGGCCTGAGTTCAGAAAGACCTAAGTCCTGCTTTCCTTTTGGATAACTCTGGCTGGTAGCTCTGGATGGACCGGGTTTCGCTGGCAAATCTCCCTCCCTTTTTTTAGAGTATGTGTATGCAAAACCTGTGATGTTTGAGTCCGGAAGTCCTTTCATATCAATGGAATTCACTGACTCTGGCAGGGTGATACCTTTTTTCAGTGTGTTGGAAGGAGAGTAATCCAGAATAATGAGACTTATTTGCACAGTTCTGATTTCTTTTATAAGGAAAAAGAATTCCCAACTGAGTCCTCTGTTTAGATGGTTGATTCTCCAGAGCTGTGGGGTAGCTCAACAGGATCCAGACTCAACATTGCCATCCAACCCACGGCCAGGGCAGTGCAGGCCTTCTGTAGACTTGCTGCTCCTCCTACCTGCACTGCTGGAGATAGTCCAACAAGAAAGCCTCAGGGAGCATAGGCTGCTTTCAGGGCTCTCAGATGAGTCCCAAAGGAAATAGCTTGTGGCACCATCTCAGCCCATGTCACTCCTCCCACCTCCCTCCTGCTTTCTTTTTTCCCTTCCTTTTCTTTCCCTCTCATCTGCTCTTCTTCTCTGCTCTCCCCAATTTCTTTCCTCCACTCTCCTGCTTTCCCCCTACTTCTTTGGGGATTTTGCGATGTAGACTTAAGAAATTCACCAGAGTTGATCTAGAACCCAGTTCTCTGATTCAGGTCTAGAGTATTTTCTCACCATGGGTTTGGAGGCAGCTTCGCTTCCCTGGAGGTACCTATCAGTGGATGGCAGCCCCAGGCCAGCTTGTTGAGATGCATGGCCACCTGATCTTTGGACCCTGTGGGATCTGCTCCCTTTGAGGAGGTCGACCCAGTGCTGCTCCGTTCTCGAGCGGGGTCTCATGTCTTCATTCCACAATAGTGGCTTGGTGTGAGTGTAAGTTGTGGCAGGAGATTTTCAAACTCCTTTCGGGCAGAGGTAAGCAAATTCTCTTGAGGGAGTGAGTGGGCAGCCCCTTGGAGAAGTGGATAGGAAGAGGGCAGGACTGGGGATATTTGGACAGGGCTTGCCGGTAAGAGAAGAAACAGGAGTTCTTGCAGAAGGCTGACCTGGCGAGGCAGCTTTGGGAAGGGGGGAGGTTGGCTCTGGGCCTGCTGGGCAGCAGATTGTGCTGTGGAGAAGCCACAAAGGGGGTATGGACGCTCCTGAGAAGTGGATCCCTCGGCATAGGAGCATTGACAATGGACACTTTAAAGCCTAAGTCCCTTGTCCCTTCCCTGCCCTATCTTCCACCATTTTGCACAGCTTGGGGATGACACCATGTTAAGAGTGTGCTTTTGACCTTGGCAATCTGCAGGCCCCCAACTGTGGTTAACCTTTTCCTAAGGGAGAGTCTTTCAGAGTCTGGTCGAATGAGTGAGCAAGCAACCCTTCAAGTCCATCAGGCCTATGGATTTGTGTGGGGAGGTGAGGCCTTGCTGATCCCTGCAATCCTCCCCTCAGGGTGACTGTTCCTGGGACCCTCCTTTCTTAGCTTTTCTCAAGGGGATCCAGAGGTGATGGTGGGTGGAATGTGACATTCTGCTATGGGGTAAGAGGCAGCCCTGAGTGCGCTGAGTGGGAAAACTGGTGGAGGCCAGGTGGGTGGGCCATGGGCCTCTCCTCTCCTCACTGCAGATGTGAACTGCGGTGAGACCTGCCTGTTCTCCTACCCCTCATTAACGGTGACTCATGGTTGAGAGACTGAAAGAAAATAAACCGTCTTCCTCACACTGTCATCTTCTTCAGGCTCTTAAACCAATTCCGAATAACCTGGGGATGTCCACCTGCCCACAGAGTCGGGGCCCCTTCCGTGAGATAGCAGCGCACAGTTCTGGAGGACTTGCATTCTCCCAGGAGCAAGGCTTCTGAGCTGGGAGGAGAGGTGATACCATCTAATCTGATTTCTGCCACCAGCCTGTGTTGATTTTACTTATTTATTTATTTTGGGGCCACACCTGGAGGTGCTCTGGGTTGGTTCCTGACTGCGCTCAGGGGTATCTCTTGGTGAGCCTGTGTTTATTAAAAACATATTCCACACTCCTTGTCCTGGGTGCTGAGGATGTAGAGATGAGCAAGACCGGCTAAGGTCCTTTTGGGGAGGCCCTCAGACACACTTAGGAGAAGGGTGTCTGTCTAGGTCCCTTCAGCCTCGAGTCAGGAGAGCTGCAGCACTCAGGCCAGCCCACCTTGTTCCTGCCTAGCTCAGACACAAGCCAAGTCTTTGTTTCTGAGTCTCAGGCATGCCAGGCAGCCTCTTCCAGCGACTCAGTGCTTATGGGTGGGGCTCTAGGTCTTGCTCTCATTGTTCCCTTACTTTTATGAGTTAATTAATTTTGCAGGGTAGGGATTGAACTTGGAGCCTCCCCTTTAAGCCTCCTAGGTAAGCAGGCTTCCTCTCTTTTTGTTTGGGGGAGGCACAACCTGCAGTGTTGAAGGCTTAGCCCTACCTCTGCACTCAGGGATCACTCCTGGCAGTGCTCAGGTGACCCGATGGGGTGCCAGGATCTAACCGTGGCCAGCTGCGTGCAGGGCAAGAGCCTTCCTGCTGTGCTGTCTCTGGCCCCGGCTTTCCCACTTGACAACACTCTAGGGAAGATGAGCACACAGAGCCTTTGTGAGTCCCACTCCAATGGCTTTTAGTCTGGTATATTGTTTGGATGGAATTGCAGGCTCTGGACCTGCACATATACTTATTTTGTTGTGTTAAAATCTTGCATGTCCTGGGTAGAGTGACTGTCTCTTTGGCATAGTCAGTACTGAACACTGAGACATCACTTCTTGTTGACCACCTTTAAGCCCTCCACCTAGATACTCGAACGGATTGATGGGTAGGGGGATAGATTAAAAACCTCCAATTCTTAGTGAGTTGTTTTGGGAGAAAGAAAAATTTCCATTTGCCATTCAATTTCTTGTCTTCATAGAAACAATGTACGAAGCTTGGAGAGGATTTCATGGTAATACCACCCTCCCCCCACCCCACAAATAAGTCTTATGTTTTGAGCTTCTTCTATACCCACTACATTTTCAATGTATTACAGCTTTTCTATAGCTTAGAAAATACCTTGACTGAGTGATGATTGTTTTCATGAAATGGTGCAACATGTAAAGCAGTGGTTGTCATTAATAGTGCAGTTATGTAGAGTGTAGCTCTTTAAGCCTTCAGTTTCAAATCAGATTAGCGCTCTGTTAACTTAAAATAGCCCCAAAAAAGAAGAAAGGAAAAAAAAGAACTGTCGGAAATCAGAAGGAAATATTAGCATTATGAAACATGTTAACAAGTGGCCATTAGCACTTTATGTCTGCATGAATAGCATCTTTAAGTGTTTTATTGGTAACAGAATAGAGTGGAGTCACATAGAATGGCATTACTTTTCAAATTGGCAAGTTCTTTTAATTCAGACTTCTTCTTGTTATTGCCTACTGGGGAGCATTTATTCACCTGTCAAAATGTTCACTGGGTGGGAAAAGGCACTTTAGTTTTTTCTCTGATTGATCCTGGGCTCTGAGATATAAGGGATTTGTCCCCTCATCATGTCCCCCGCCCAGAATCCCTCCTCACTAGGAGGAGGGAGAATGTGAAGGACAAGTGATGTTGTTGAGGAAAGAATATGTTCAGGGAATCTGGGGGTCAGGGCCTGGCCCCCTTTTGTCACTCCCACAAGCCTGGGGCATGAGTCTGACTGTCCAGTGAGCCTGGACTCCTGGACTCATTACTGGTTGCATGGAGGTGTGGGTGGGGACAGAGGAGCTCTGAACCCCTTCTCTTTCTAGAAGCTCCTCAATAAATCTTATGGAAGAGACTTTCATTTGATCTTGATCAAGCCCTGTCAAGAGCTCCTCATTCCTTTCCTTTCCTCAAAATCAGCTACTCCCTTTATTTTATAGTGCAATGCAAAATGTGGTTCCCTCAGCCCTCTGGAGAAGATGGAATTTAGCCAAAACTCAGACTTCAAAGCGAAAGGATCCCCAGGTCAGACTGTCAGCCTGGTGGTTTGATAGAGATGACAGGAGTGGCCCCTTGGCAGCTTGGATTGGGAGGGTCACACGTATCTTTTGAGTACCTGCCAAGTGTGCCAGGAAGTATTCTCAGTAATGGACTTAGAGCGATGTCCCCAAATGTTCAACAATCCCATTTCTCAATGGACAGAAAACAAAGAGGTGAATTATACTGCATGTCAGAGATGATCCAGACACTTTGGGGGGAAAACATGGGGCCAAGAACTAGTGAAGATGTGGTGGGTTTTAAATAGGACAGTTGGGAATGGCCCCTCTGAGGCTCTGAGGAAGCCAGACATTGGCAGGTGGATTTCTGTGGAAAGCATATTCTGGCCTCAGTGAATTGTGAGGGTCATGTGCACCATCCGGCTGGCTGCTGGAGGAGGAGGGAGGGAGCCCTGGTTGGGAGTAGGAGGCAGGGAGTGTGGGGAACTGAGGTAAGAGTTAGGGCGCGGGGACCAGACTTGCCAGACTTTGTGAGAACTTTGACTCTGACTCCAAGGGAGGTGGAACAACTATAGTTGTGGTGCCGGGGGACTTGGGTTTCAAGAAGGTCACTTTGGCTCCATATGAGACAAGTGTGGGAAGGTGGCAGCCTCAGTTAGGGGACTGTTCCCATAATTCAGGTGGGATGATGGCAGCTCAGTCTATGGTTGTGGGTGTTTGGTTTTGTGACTGCAGGGTTGATTGGCTGTGTTCGGAGGAAGGCACTGGAGGTGTTCCAAAGGTCAGGATGCTCTGTTCAAATGAAGGGTCTCTTCCTCCACATCCCCCTCTTTCCCTCCATCTGTTGCCCTCACTCTGCTCCCTTAGGCCTGGGGCTGGGAAAGTCCCAGATGGGCCAGTGAAGTGGACTGCTCATGATGGCTATGACTGACCAGCCTTCTGTAGAGAAAGTGTTTTATTTTCAATCATTGTACGCAATTTTCTTTTCCATGTTCTTTAGTACCCCAAGACAACCTAATCTTAGGAACTCAGAAACGCGTGCTTATTACGTGCATTTCTTGTTTGCTTGGGTAAACAGTCAAATGGTCAGAGGCTGGTACTCGGGATGGAAGGGACTTCAGCTTCTCTCAGGTCTGCGGCCACAGTACCCTGCTGCTCTGAAGGGGAGCCTCTTTCCTGAGGAGCCTCTCGTGGCTTGGACATGCCAGTCCGCTGGGTTTGGAATTTCCTGTGGAAATCACAGTCCTCCTTTCCATGGCTCTGCTCCCTCTTCCCATTCCTGGAAAGAAACTGGCTGGCAGATAGAGGGTTTTTCCTTGAAAGGAGAGTGGAGAGCCCTCTAATGGAAAAGCAAAATAATTCTTGGAATCCTGCTCACACCTAAGCTGGGCAAAACAGAGACCAAGGGAGTTATCTGGGGGAAATTTGCCAGTGCTGGAATCACACCGACGGCTTCTTTGCCCTAAAGACTGAATTCAGACCATATGCCCGTGATTAGGAGTCTGGTAAGAAGGAGGAGCTGGCAAATCTGTTGGAATCACTTTTGCTGGGGCAGGTCTTCTGGGCTTTGGAAGACACTGGTGAAAATCTTTGCACCTGGAGCAAACTGGCCAAGAGAGTTTGCTCTTCAGCCCTCCGTAGGGACCTCAGACAGTCGCTTTCAGAGATATTATCCCTAGGGCCAGTCTTGCTTTTTATATATCTATGCTGCTGTTTGGCCACATTGTAAATAAATTATTCTGAAATCACAGATGACCCAAGCAAGAATCCCTAGAACAATCTGGCCTGCCAGCTCCAAGGTTATGGAGACTCCAGAAAGTGCAAAGGTCACAGTCATTCCCCAGGTTCCCTGCATAGCCGAGCTGGGGTCCAGGAAACCATCTTTCTGGCAGAGTTAACTGCCTTTCCTCTAGAGTTTGCTAGAGTGCCCAGGTCAGCTTTCTTCTCCTGCCAATCATCATCCTATTCAACCCAGAAGGCAAACTCTAACCCCAACCCTTTCACCTTCCAAGGGGAGAAGTTTGGTGGAGTGCCACGTGGTACTGCTATGAAGACTTACAGCTTCCTGCCTTTTGTGATGGGAGAGGGGGATGTTTGTCTTGAAGCAGCTACTTGCCTTCTTGGTTTCATAAATGTCACACTCAGTGACTTAGCCTGCAGTGACATCCTGTATCCCCCAAGCTTTTCCCCCTCCTTCCTCTCAAGCCTTTGCTGCCATATTCAAGTTTGCTTTCCTCCTAACTTATATTCACATGATTTGGAGCAGGGGGGGTGTCCTTTGGGAGGGGTGGGTTACTCTGGGGAGGTCAACATTTCAGGTTGGGTTCTAGGAGATGAATAACTACTTAGCTGTTGCTCTACTACTTTTGTCTGTGAAAGAAAGGAGAGTAAGCACCATGACATGAGAGAATTTCAGGTTTATTGTGATTTCTTTTTGTGTTTGCATCTGTCCTGCTTGGTGAGGGCATTCCCTGTAACCCCAGAGGAGCCCATACCGAAGACGGTGCAATTTGAAAGCTTTAGAAAGCTGTGTGTGTAATATGTCTTTTGTGAAAAACAAAACAAAACAAAGACCAAAAGCATTTTTTTTTGGTTCCTTTGCTTCAGAAACTGCAATAATAATTCATAGTAGGAGCACTAGATTAGTGTGAAAACGTGTCCTGTATCCAGTTTCAGCAGCTTGATTTTGCTTCTCTCTTTTATTCCCGTCCCGCTATGCTCTATCCCTTGTGTTCCGCTCCCCCCCGCCCCCCCCCCCCGTCGCCGCCCTTTCTGTCTTGTGCTATTTGAAAGACAATTTCCACATTTCTTCCATATGTCTTAGGAAAGCTCAGGACTTACAGTCAGTAACTGACTTAGGGCAGGGAGCTTAGTTCAGGTGGAGAGACAGCCCTGCGTAGCAGTGACTGTTATGCAGCCGGCGAGCTGTTGAAACAGCTGCATTTGGAAATAGTACTTCCCCTGGCTTGCCCTCTTTTCTTGAGAGACTCCCAGACATCTGAAATGCAAAAGCACTTCACTAGGTTTTAACTTTTCTAACTTGAACAGAAGCAGCTTCGAATCAACAAGAGCACAGTAGCCTTTGTGTGTTTTATACACATTTTCCCTGCTTTTCAAGAAATACAAGTGTTTTTCTCTTTTCTTTTTTTTTTCTCTCCCTTCCTGCCATTCTTCTTTTTATTCTTTCAAACAACAACAAAAAATTTTTTGGTGCCTTGTTTTGCATTCTGCTGAACTGGAAGAGCTTTTAATCCTTGGCCTCCTGTCTGTTGAGATATTATGTTTTTTTAATAGTGCTTGTTTATGACTAAGGTCAAAGACAGTATTTCAGAACAAAAATTAGAGTTAGTTCATAATTGAGTACATATGTATGTAAC
This sequence comes from Sorex araneus, assembly GCF_027595985.1. Lineage (NCBI taxonomy): Eukaryota > Metazoa > Chordata > Mammalia > Eulipotyphla > Soricidae > Sorex > Sorex araneus. Next base: position 323,737,990 of record NC_073313.1, on the reverse strand, counting down.
TGTTTATTTTTATAGTTTGCTAATTTATTTTTAAACAGCTCAGTTATGCCAACATGTTTATAGCTCCGTTCATCACATGCCTTACCAGTCGGGGTGTTAAAAGGCACATGCTTTTCAATAGTTTGGATCCCAACTTAAATTAGATAATGCCGTCAGGTAGCAATTTAATTACATTAATTGAATGTTTAGGCGGAAAGGTAGTTTTTCAGAGGCTATAATGAAATCACATTTATAAGCACACATGTATAAATCTCAGCATCATAGACATTATTGGAGGTGGCTGACAGAAAAATGGATATATATCAGGAGGGAGTGAGGAGACTCTCATCAGTGGTAAATGCTGCCTTCGCAATTTTGGAGGCCGCTGGGCATAGCCCTTCCCTCCGTGAGCTGCCTTTATCATTAGTGCTTTGAGCAGAGACACACAAAGGCACTTGGGTGTGTTTTGTACAGCCAGGGATTTCCTGGGCGGCAGCATGCCAGTTGGGCTGGCTCACTGAGCCAGAAAAGGCGAGACACAGTCTGGTGAGATCTTTGTCACCTTGGAGGGTCGAGGCTTGGCACACTTGGCTTGATCTCCCTGCTTCCCCATGCCAGCTCTGTCTGGAGCAAGAGGAGAGCTGTCTCGGGGCTCTGAGGGGTTTTGCAGACCAGAATGGAAGCCTGAGGCCTAGACTGGCCGGTCAGCCAGTAGCTCTTGCCTTGGAAAGGTGACTTTGCCTGGGAGTCAGAGAGAGTTCAAGGAGGGGGCCCGAGCCACAGCCCTGGGTCAAATGTCTGTGCTCCATACCCCTGGACTAGACAGGAAGCACTGGCATTCGAATGGGATGAGCCTCATTCCTTGGCCTTTGGGTAAGACTGTGTGCAATAGGACAAGCTATTCTGGGCCCAGGTGTTCTTTGCTACCTCGCTGATGGAGTGTGGTAGGTGTTAAATGATGGCTAGAAAACAGAGATTTTTTAGGTGTGCTAACAACAGATTCGTTGCCTATGAGTAATTCTTTGTCTTCTGACACCATCTGCTTTCACCCAGGCTGCAGAGCCTAGTGTGGTGTCCCGTCCCCTGCAAAACCTTCTGTGGGTTCTTTGCCAAATGCCACCACGCCTCCCCCACAGCGTCTGGCAGAGAAATCAGGTGGAGCCGCTTTCACGGCTGGCTGGCTGATGGCTGGTTGTGAATTTTTCTGTCCCTACCATCGTTTGGGGTGGTGGAGGGGGGCTTGTCCCTCTCCCTCAGCGGGAATTGAAGCCTAGTGAGACTTCCTCAGCACTCAGCCTTGAATGAGTTCTCTGAGGTGAAAGACTCAGAGGGAACAGAGAGTGACCCCCTTGTGTCCCCTGCCTCTTTAGGAGGACAGGCAGTGGGGGGGGGGTTCCTATTCACCACACCCCTGCCTGGTGGCCTGAGGGTCTCTGTTACTTGCAACGTTGCTGGGGGAGCTCTGGAATGAAGGGCAGGAAGGCTTTTGAGGAAAGGGGGACCCACAGGAAGGACAGGAAAGTTTTGCTCTGATGCGGACCCATGTTTGTCCAGCTGAACACAGCCCCACTCCATTGACTACCTGACGAGTGATTTTCTCCAAGCTGACAGCTGCTCCAACATATTTCACCTACATGTCCCGACAAAGTGGTGTGTTCTTTGGGGGTTGTTATTCCTACCACAGGCATTTAGAAGAATCTGGAAAAAGGACAACCTTGAAATAATTTCTGAGTAGCTGCTCCTTCCTTTCTTACCCATCCTACACTTTAGGGGAGGGTGGTTTATAAGATATCAAGCCCATCCCTTTCAGATACTCATTGTGCTACTGGTAATGAGGTGGGAATAAAAATTGTGGAGTGTTTTATGGTTCTGGAATAAGCCCTCTGATGAGTGTTGTCATATTAAAGTCTCACCTCAGGAGTAGCCTTGTGGAAGGGGCAGAGAACCTGGTGCTGGAAGCCCAGGGCATTGAGTGGTTCCCAGAGGGACTCACCCAGGTCTTGGGTGCTGAGTTGGGCTTCAGACCAGAGCTCCTCAAGCTGGTCTCCTGCACCTCCTCCATGGGACAGCCTGTCGGTCTGCAGAAGGCTGGATTTGGGTAGAAGATCTATTTGGCAGCTTTGGGAAAATGGTAGGGGTGGAGGTGGTAAAAATGAATTTTGCTCTTTGTAGGATTAGCAGGGACAGAAATGTGCCTGACATTTAGCCTTGCTGAACAATTCCAAGGATTTCTTGTCAGTGTCCCTAAGCGCAGTGCAAATGTTAACTTGAAGAGCTTCTCAGAAATGACCTGGTGAACAGTGATACCTGTTCCTCAGGTTTATTTCTGGCTTGCTGCAACACTGAGGGGACCTCAAGGGCAGAGGGTTTGAGGAGACACATGGGGTGGCCAGTTTTCCACACTCAACCTGCCTTCTCTGGCTTGAGACTTGACTCTCTGCCTTGTGGGATGGTGAGCTCTCATCTGAAGAACATTAATGTACACAAAACTCATAGTAGAGGTGAACTTATTTTATTACCCCTTCCCCTTTGGGAGATCTGGCTGGTGGGGACGGGGGGCAGTTCAAATGTGGGGAATATTCTAGCATTCAGATTGATGGCCTCTCAACTTAGCAGTGTGTTTGGTAAAGCCCTGGAAGGACTTTGAAAAGGACAGGCTGGCCAGACCTCTGGAGGACCAAACATCTTCTTCAAGGCTTGTCTAGAGCCTCTTATTGAAGACCTAATGGATTTGCTCTTTTGTTTGGGTTGATACTTCCTGTCCGGCAAGTCTCAATGAAAAAGGACATGGGGACACCCTGGAACACAGGAGTGGTGGAAGCTGAGTGATTCCTGGGCGAGATCTTAGGACACATTCCCTTTCTAGCAGTGCCACCTCCCAGTTCTCTCTCTCTCTCTCTCTCTCTCTCACACACACACACACACACATACACACACACACACACACACACACACAGAGCTCAGTGCACTGTGAGCTCTGGTTTGTCCTGATTGGCTCAGAGATTCCTTGTCTTTCTTCTTCTACAACCTCCCTCCTTCCCTTTCTTCTCTCACATACTCCACTTCTCTTTGATCAATTAAGCAGCAGTGGGGTTCAATATGCAAATTATCAATAAAAATATTTATAATAAAAAAATGAAACTGAGCAAAGATCTAGAATTCCATTCCTCTTGATGGTCACTTGCTTCCTATCTTGTCTGCCAAATCCTCAAAATGGCTTCCGTTGTGCTCCCCAGTGGGGCCACGGGGCGTTTGCTGAAGCCTTTTACCCTGGTTGTGACCTTATGAGTGTGGACAGCATTTGGATCCCTGTTTCTCAAGTCTTCCTGGGCCATGGACAGAGGGGGACATCTGACCAGGTAGGTGGGGACTAATGTCCATCTCTGGGTAGAGAAGGGGCAGTGTGGCACAAAGGAACTAGTCCTGGGGCCCCAAGTGTGGCAGGGGGAGAGATCTGAACTGAGAGGCTAGTCGGGGCAAAGGAGCAGAGATAGGAATTCAAGAAACCAGGACCTCTGGAGACACGAGACTCCTTTGCAGATTTTTCTCTGGGGTCCCCAGCTAGACTTTAGGTTGGTCCTTGCCTCTGTGTGGAGACCCCAAAGCCTTCAGAAGGAATTGGCATGGGCGTTTGTGTACTCCCCACTCCTGTTTGGCTTCCTTCTCTGGGTCTTAAGTCTGGGGCTACCCCTTTCCCATAGAGAACTTTTTTTTTTTTTCTTTTTGGATCACACCTGGTGATGCACAGGGGTTACTCCTGGCTCTGCACTCAGGAATTACCCCTGGCGGTGCTCAGGGGACCATATGGGATGCTGGGAATCGAACCCGGGTCGGCCGTGTGCAAGGCAAACGCCCTACCCGCTGTGCTATTGCTCCAGCCCCTCCCATAGAGAACTTTCTTATGGGCTCTGCTCCTTATTTGATGAGACACACTCTTGTCTGGGGAGTTCCCATCCATACTTGCTGGGCTCTGTGCCTAGGAGTTGGGTCAGCACTTGGAGAAAGTCAGCAGTGAGCCTTTCTCTGGAAGTCCCAGGTGATCAGTGCTCCCCTCCCTTCTCTTTCCCCTCTCCCTCTTTCCCTCTCTGCCTTCCTCCTTCTTCCTTATCCCACCCTCTTCTTTCTCTCCTCCTGCTCTTTCCCACCCTTCCCACCCTCCCATCTCCTTATTCAGGAGAAACTGGGCCGTCTTTGAGATTAGGAGCCTCTTCGTGGTCACAGAGCTTCTTAGTGCCAGGCGAGGATGTGGCTAATCTTTTGATTACCAACCCACAGCTTTCTCTGTGCTGCTCCATGCCCAGGATCAGAGCTCATTTTGCTTCTCTGTGATTGGAATTTCTTAAACGCATATTTTCATCTGAGTAAACAGGGGACTGAAGGTGAAGAATACTTTTTGACGGAGGAGGAAGTTTAGGAGGAAGGGCTAAGGGACAATTGTCCTCACAAGGGACAGTTGTGGGGACTGGGGCCCAAAGTTTGGGAGTCTGCCCGGCACCGCAGGGATGGCAGAGCGCAAGGCTGTGCGGGCAGGGCCACTGTGCGGTACTTCTGAATTCCATGGGGCGGTTCGTCTCTCTGTGTAATTTTATTAGGCCGAGACTTTTTCCGATGGTTTATTTTTCCGTTTGCTCACAGCCCATAGAAGGGAGCCAGGGAGGGAAGCCAACACGTTTGTACTATTTACCTACTCTCTGACTCTGGAACTCAGCAAAGCTGCGTGCGTGGCTTTGTTTTGCCGACTTTTACAAATCAGGACAATAAACTGTAAGCACATCAGCTCGCTTCAAGGGACCCGATATCTGATTGTTGCTTTGATAAGTATCTGTACAAATATTTATATGATTCGGATAGTCTTGAGTTGTGTTGTTACAACATGCAGAGTTGTCAGGTTTCCAGGACTTCTGGTGGTGGAGGATTGTTTGCGAGCTGGCCTTTCTTCCCTGCAATCCACTTAGCCTGAGATTTCACCTAGTGCAACATAAGTGTAGAAAGAAAGCTACCCCACACTTACCTCCTTCTGTGTTCACTCACCAAATAACTAGCTGTGGCCAGGCTGGAATGCAGAGAGCTGGTATCATTTCTTCAAACTTGTCTTCCTGTCCACCCAACTTCCATTTTCCAGGAGAGTTGAGCATATTTCTGTAATTAAGAGAACAGTGTGGTAATTTGGAGAAAACTTTATCTCTTGCCATTTAAGTGAGTGCCTAAAAGAGTACTTCTAAACAGCTTAGAAGTGACATATCAGATTATAAAAGTATTCTTCATATCCTCGTAGGGTCCCTGTCTTCCTGGGACACTTGTATATTTTCACATCATTATGGATTCCAACAGACTGGGACAATAGATAGCACAGCGGGTAGGCTGTTTGCCTTGCATGCGGCCAACCCAGGTTCGATTCCTCCTTCTCTCTCAGAGAGCCCGGAGAGCTACCGAGAGTATCCCGTCTGCACAGCAGAGCCTGGCAAGCTACCCATGGCGTATTTGATATGCCAAAAACAGTAACAACAAGTCTCATAATGGAGACGTTACTGGTGTCCACTGGAGCAAATCGATGAACAACGGGACGACAGTGCTACAGTGCTATGGATTCCAGCAACTAGACTGTGAGCTCCTTGAGGACAAGGAAGAGGAATAGCATTTTATTTTGTTCTTCCAGCCATTAGTAGCATATATTTGCAACAACTGAATAAAATTGGCTGCCACTGAATATCAAGCAGGAAAAAGGGAGCATTTCTGAACAATGATGCAAATAAGTGCAGAGCTAGTAACTGACAGCTTTCCAAAAGCTGGCCTAGTAGGGGAAGATGCGCCAAGAGCATCTCCTATGGGAGGGCCTTGGGTGGCAGTTGGAGACCTCTATGGTTGAGTTATTTAGCTGGGAGTCGCACCAAGCCATGAAGGTTTCCCCATGTTGAGCTGCAGATGGGCCCCCCCACACCCGCTTAGCAGGGTGACTGGGTGCCAGTGGTGCTGGGCTGAAAGACACCATTTTAATCAGCTTCCACTGCCACCCAGCCAAGGCTGGCATGTCAGGGATTGATGCACGGAAAGAAAAAAGAGACTCTGGAACATGAAAGAGCTGCTCAGGCTTATACCGGCCAGGAAGATTCCAGAGTTTCCACCTGCCTAACTCAGGAGTCAGAAGATTCCCCTTGCTGGCCTGCAGGGGCTTGTGCCGGGTGGCCTGCTCTGAGCCCTGAGTTTGCTGTTTGCGGGGCTTCTCTGCCTCACCCCTGGGCTGTTGGCAGGTGCTAGAGGTGGAGAGAACTGCCAGCTGCCAGCCTGGCTCTGGACTTGGTCCCAGAGGGTTGGGGGGCATGGGGTGGGAGAGTCCCTCATATGCTGCTGCACTTCCCTGTCTTTCCCAGGGCCTCACTTTCCTGCCCTACCTGGAGACTGTTTGCCTGGCTCCGGGGCAGGCCGCTTGCTTGGTGCATTCCTGACAGGATTATGGCTCTGGCCAGGCCAGGCCGGTGCTCCCCACCCCTCCATGAAGGCATGTCAGTCGGCCTGCAGGGGTGCGGTTCATGGGGTGGAGAAGTCAGAGTCTGTCTGGCCTGAAGGAATTGGTCCTGGGGAACCTTACCTACCCCCCAGGTCCCCGAGCCTCAGCTGGAGTTCAGGGTGCCCTCACTCTCAGGCACATCTCTCTCCCCCTACATGCTGTGCAAGAGTCCAGGTGGCACCCCGATTCTTTCCTGGGCCCCTGTGCATTTTTTGTCCCCAGGTAGAGCGGCAGGACTGCGCTGCTGTCACGTTCCAACCCTGAGTGCCCAGGGCAGAGCCCTGACATGCAGTGACCGTGGCAAGCGGCTTTGGGCAGGTCTGGGCAGAGGACATAAAGAAGGAGACAGGAGCTGCTACAGACCAGCAGCTCTGGAGCAAGCAGCCTGGCAGGGTGTGTGTGTGTGTGTGTGTGTGTGTGTGTGTGTGTGTGTGTGTGTGTGTGTGTCGGAGGGTGGCCCCAGAGGCCACCCTGGGATGAGTCAGGCTGGTACCTGCTTTACTCCTGCTGGAGGCTGGCCAGGGCTTTGTGGGGGGTCAGAGCCCAGAGTCTGCGAGGCTGCGGTTGTGGGCTGCCAAAAGGAGAGAACTGATGTGCGTGGGCCTGTGTCCCCTTCCTCACCGTGCACCTCACCGTGCACCAGGGTCTGATGTTGCTCCGGAGCCCATTAGTGGCAGCCACCCTGCTGAAGGCCACGTATTGTTGCTGGGGCAGATTCTGTTCCCCAGAGTCCTCTGATACCCCTTCCCAGGGCTGCAGGGAGGAACAGCATCTTGAGCAGGCAGGATTGGACAGGGCTCAGTCTTGAAAGCTTCGCACACAGGGTTCCTTCACATGCTGGCTGGGTGGCCTGAAACAAGTTGATCAACCCCATGGAGCCTCAGGCTCCTTATCTGTAAAATGGGGTTAATTATCCTTCCTGTCCACTGGGAAGAAATGTTCTCCCTGGCTCTCACTCAGATGCCTCTGCAGGCTGTTGTTCTGGAAGGAGCGCAGCACGGTGGTCCTTTGGCTTCAGCCTCAGGCATGGGTCTGAAGCATGTGGCTGGGGAAGACACGGACCCTATAAAGATGGGGTCCCTCTAGCCCGCTGAAGTGTGTTATCTGCTGACTGCACACATGTGTGGTGGCCGGAGCTCCCTGGGTTCCTCCAGGTTTTGTGACCAGAACTGCTTCTCCAGCAACTAGGCTCTGGAGACCACAATGGTGGTCTGAGGACCGGAGCTCTGGCTGGAGAGTACTGTGGGTGAGGCACTTGCTTGCTTGTGGCAAGCTTTGTTCTCTCTTGAGCACCACCAAGGGTCACCTGGATAATCCCCAGCACTGCCGGAGCCAAGTGCCCCTACATCCTTAGGACCCTGCATTAAATTGGCCGCGTGTTGGCTGAGAATTTCCAGGAGGGGCTGCTGGGCCTTTCTTCTGCATCCGGGGCAGATGTGAAGGGTCATCTCCCAGGAAAGGCAGAGAGCATAGGGTCCACATGGCAGATGCTTAGCTTTGAATGCCCAGGTTTGGAGACAGCTAGAAAAAGGGAGAACGGATGGACCCTGCTCTCTGCTGTCCTGAGCCTGAAAGAGGTTTCTGGATGATTGAAATATCATAATGCATCTTCATTTATACAGAAACCTGAGAGTCTTCTCTGAGAAAAGAGCCTCAGGCTTCTTGGGAATCAGCAGCTTGACCGACAATGGGGTGCACTTGGAGGGGGACCTTGGACCTAAGATGATCTCAGCTGACCCCATGCCTCTGCTTCTGGCCTCTTCTTCCTGCCTGTTTCCCTCCCCTTTTCTCATCATCGGCATTAGGGAGTGGCTGGTCAGATCCTCTCTTCTTTCTTGTCTTTGCCCATCATCTGTTTTGTGATTACAGTTGGAAGCACAAGAGCAGTTCGCTGAGGAGGCTGTATTCTGAGTGTCCTGGGCCCCTTCCAGGAAGGGGAGTAGGTGTGGGCAGCACAGGGCTGTGAGCACCTTCCCGGTAGGGTGATGCAGTGTTGGGATGCTGTCCCCTCCCCTCCCCTTCAGTGCACGCCCTTGCAACCTTGCAGGGACCCCTCCATCCTGCTTGCTTTGGCATGCATCTTCTGTGCTTGGTCGGCACTGATAGGGGTCCTCGCTGGGGAGGTGTCCGCAGAACATGTAGTCGCACGTCCTCTGAGCTGGTGTCCTGGGCCTCTTCTGCCAGGGCCCTGCTGGTTATCACTGTGGGCATTATCTCCACTCACCACCACTGTGCCCAGGTCTGGAGTGTCCCCTGGAGAAGCCCCACGCCCAGCTACCCAGAGGGCTTTACTCTCAGTCTGACCTAATTTTTCCCTCCTCCAGGGATCTTTTACTCCACCCAACACTACTTAGAATAATGTGCCTCCCCAAAGAGCCGAAATTGGTCCTTTAGGGGCTCTTCGTGCCCCCATCCCCTGCAAGTACCTCATCTTCTTGGGCCACAATGAATGGTTTTATGCAATCTCTCCAATACCTAAACCTTTGTGAGTTTTTTTTGGGGGGGTCTTGACTGGTGAAGTGTTTTCTTGTCAGACTCTGCTCTTTTCTATTCAACATTGTCCTGCTATTGGTAGAGGGAGAAATAGTACAAGTGGGAATGGGATCTTTTGGCGAAGTGTGTGCTGATGATAAGGTGACAGCACAGAAAAAGAGGAGAGTAGGAGACTGGTCTTGAAAACCTTCAAAGGAACTCTGGTTTATAAAATTGCTGTATAAACTGCAAAGTGCCATTCAGTGGAAGCTATTATTATTTTCATCATCATAATGGTCATTATCATCACCATTATAGGATATGGAAATAAGGTAGGAGGTAACTGGTGAGTACTGATGGAGTTTACAGCTGATGACTGAGTTTAGGGGCCATGCATTTGTCTACTCAGAATATTCTAGTTATGCTCAGGGTCTAGGGTTTGAGTCTAAATGTCAGAACTCTCTGTTACTACCTGATTTACTTAATTGAGACCGAGTTTCTAGGGTTTGACTTCAACAACTTATATGAATATGATTCAATCAAATAGGAAAACTGAATTTATCAGAAGGAGTGATGCCTTATTTTACAAATGAATCTTATGAAAGAACATGCAATGGCTGTGGTATTCCTTTCCCATGGACTGTTATTCTAACTCAGTAAGTGCTTATAGGTCATTCACTGCTCCTTGGGAGAACTTTGGTAGAGGGAGGGAAGGCTGCAAGGAAAGATGCCAGCTCAGATGCTGGTTAAAGAGAATTAGAATCCATTACCCAACAGCTGCCTGCTAACCACACCCCGCACTCAGCATAGGCATCCTTTTCTGAAGAGTTTGAGGCCTTATAGAAGCAAACTTCTCATGAAGTGGTTGTGTAGGCCAGTGTTTCTCAACTGGGGAACATATGCCCCCCGCTACCCCCCACTTATGGCTTCCAGGATATTCCAAAGGAGGCATAGTTATAAATGAGAATAGTGAAACAGGGCCATAGTATAAGAAAGACTTGGATGGGGGACAATCAGTAGCGAAGGGGGTCACACATTGGTAGCAAACAAGGTAGAAGGGGACCATGGTTAGAAAAGCGTTGAGAAACATTGTAAGACATGATCACAAAGATGTGATTACAAAGTTGTGTTAGTTGGATTGTGGGTGAGGAGAGAGGTCATGGTTCATAAACCTCAACCTCCAGCAAGCTTTTCAGATTTACAGGCCGGGAGGTCTGAGAAAGAGCTGGCCTAAGATTCATTCTGGGACAAGAAGAGGACACATGATATCATGTGGAGGGGTTGCTGAAGGGCAGTCCAGGACTCGAGTTTGTGATGAGGGTACATGCTCCAGAAACAGCCCTTATAGGCTGCAGGGAAAGAGATGGTTGAGGAGAGATGGTACAAGCATGAAGAGGGAGACCCAATAGACTTTTTGCCAAGGGCTAGATAGCCCTGGAACTAATGGCAAAAATGGAAGATGATGCTTCATTCCCTCTACTTGCTACTCTGAATTCATTTTTGCTGTACCCAGAAAGCTGACTTGGCGCATGTGTAACTGATCATGAGCCTGTCAGTACCAGCTCCATCTCTGTCTGTATGTGGAAAGGGTCCAAAAGACTCTGGGCTCTGGTCTTGATGCCTGTCTCAGAAGGGCACCTGGTTGTCCCTTTAGATGGCAGCTCTCCCCTGTTCCCTGGGGTATGTCAACCTAGATCACCTTGCCACAGGCTTCCTGTCCTTGCTTAGTGGACGTTGTTGAACATTGACACATTTTTTCCAGCGTGCAGGGTCTGAGTGTTCGGGGATTTCATGAATAAGTCCATGTTCTCCCGATGCCTGGTGATAAGCATTTCTCTCATTCACCATTCCTGTTGCTCTCCTACCAGCCTTGACCATCAGTGGTACCTAGGAAAGCAGCCTGGGTCCCTTCTCTGTAGTTTGTTTCTCCTTTTCTGGCAATTTTTCCCAGATCTCTGGTATGTTTCTTAAGTTTTTTTTTGTTTTGTTTTAATTAAAAGGAATGGGGGAGGTTGAGGAAGAGCACTCTGGTGCTGGAACATCGTATGCATGAAACTATCATCTAATAGTGAACAGCACTGTAACTCATGATGCTTTTCAGCAAAATGAAAAATTAAAAAATAAATTTAAAAAAATGAAAAAGGCTTCAAGAACAATGGAAGCATCCTTGTCACTAGAAGACTTACAGAATACAATAGCCTTGTCTGCCTATGACTGCCCCTGCCCTGCCTCTCTGGGGCCCAGAGTTAGGGCTGGGGGAGGATGGAACTGCTGTCGAAGCAGAAAGGAATTGGGGTTTACTGAGTACTTTCTCTCTGCAGACAGAAAGTGCTTTTAAACACTTTGACATCCAGCAACACCCCAGGCTCTCATGTCCTTCTGCCTCCCAGGTTGGAAAGCAGCTTGATTGCCCCACTGGCCGAATTGGGCTCTCTTCTAGAGGGTTCCTCCCGGAAGCCTCCCGGTGCCCTCCTGATGGATTCCACATGCAGCCCAGTGAGGATAGAGGCAGGTTGGACAGCGGGGTGGAGGATGGGGTGTCCGTGATGTTATGGCTGAAGTGAGGTGCGTGGGATCCCTGAGCAGGTAGCTGATTCCAGAACAAAATTTGGTCTGGTGCAAGCTAGCAGTTGTTTTATCACTGGCCCCATAGAAGGGTTTGGCTCCATCCGATTGGGGTGAGGGTAAGGGTGGAGGGGCAGAGGAGTGAGGGTGGAGGGGCAGAGGAGCGATAGGTCTCCAGGGCTGTGGCCAGTTGGCTGGTGGCCTTTGTCCAAAGGTCCTTTAGTGGGTGGAGAATTCTATATTCTTTCTCAATGGGAAGAAAATGATGTTTCAGGCCAGGCAGGCTAAATCATTCCCTCCCCCCAACCCCCGCTGCCCAGATCATATAAAGAGACCATGGCTAGTTTTCCTCTCTTTTCATCCATCTGTCCTGTAGAGGCACTTAGCAGATCCCAGCGATGGTGGCAGGACCTGCTTTCTCAGTGCCTCCCCCCAACCCCAGCCTCATGCTCTCTCCTTTCTCCCTCTTTGCTTCTTTTTTTACGGATCGAACTTCCTCTGGGGAAAGAGGCGAGTGACCTCATTTCTGCTGAGGTGTAATTAATAATAACCAGACGTATGTGCTTTATTTCACAGAGCATTTCCTCTGAGTACTTTGCAAATACACATTTTATTTTTTTATAATAATTCCATATCTGTTCCCATTTTACAGATTCCCATTTTACAGTGTTGCTCCCCTCTCCCCACCTTTAAAAAAAATCCCAGCTAAAGAAGTAAGATCTGTTTGTGGGGCACTAGTAGCAAACCAGGAGGTATATTCTGTGTCTTCCCTGGTCTGGCTTTGTCAACCAGAGATGGGGTAGTTAGAATGACCTTGTCTTCCCTTCCCCCCAACTCGCCCCACTTGGTGTCTCTGACAGCACTGGGCTGTTTCCACTCTCATTATTCCTTAATCCCATTTTGGCAAAATTGTCCAAGATTTATAAAACATGAAGATATTAGAGATCACTGATTTCAACCCCCTTGTGTTCCGTGTCAGGATCTGGTCATAGTTTACGTGGCCAGTGAGTGACAATGTGCCCAGAAAAAAGCCAGGAGACTCTGCTCTTAGCCCTATATCCTCCCACACCCCATCCTCAGCACCCTCCTATTTTGCAGCCTCACAGTCCCTATATATTAATTAAAGCACCTCTTGCCCCAGGAGGCAGAATCCACGCAGGTGTGCATGCCCCCCAGGCCTTGGTTTTCTCTTTCTGCTCCTATGGCCAGGAGTGCCTGGTTCTCTTTCTTCCAGTGCCTTCCCCATGTGTTGTTGAGTTTCTATGTAAGATGGCTGCCCCCTTCTCTGGCCTTTCCACCTTGAACTTCTGTTACAGCCCTGGGGCCACTGTGCTAGAGGCCTTTGTGGTGCTTCTGCTACCCGTACACCTGTTGTCCTCCAGTGCTTCGAAGGCACTGCGTAGGAGAGTGGAGGAGGAGCAGGGGTCTCTGTCGTCCCCAGCACAGAATTGCAGCTGTCCAACTCGGGTGTTGTGTGTCAGAGGCCTCAATGTTGTCTCTCATCCCAAGGTATTTTGGCCAACTAGAAGTTCTCTCCAGGATCCTTGGCTGCCATTCAACAACTCCACGAATGGGGAAAGGTTGCATGTGTTCTTCTCCAACCTGCTGGAGGATCTCACTCTTCTCAATACCGTATTGAATAGTGACCCCTGACTCTGTCTAAGTGAATACCCATTATAGAAACGTTTTAAGGGGTCTCTTCCCTTAAAACATTTCTTCACTTACAGAAGTGGAAAGGTATCTGCTAGGAATCAGGGGAATTTGGAAATTGACCCCAACAGATGGGGTCAGCTACCAAATTGGCAATTTCAAAGCTGGGACACGGGCTTTGGAATTGAATTTTAGGGAATGGGGCATGGCTGCAAGATGATGAAATGGGGACTCGCTGTGCTTTCAAACTTGAAACCTCTTCTCAAAATCTGAGTTACACTCGGTATGTACCAATGAGACTTGAAGACATGCCATCATACTAAGACATGTAGACACATGCTCACTGCAGTGTTGTGCACAACAGTTCAAAAAGAGTAACATTTAAATGACCATCAGTAGGTGAACATTGAATGCTAATTGAAGGGTAGTCATACACGGTCCACTCTGGATAAGAATGAAATAGTAACACACTCAACAATGTGGATGAATCTCAAAACCACTCTGCTTAGTGAAAGAAATTAAACACAAATGGCAACGCATTATATGCTTCCATTTATACAAAATTCTAGAAATTTTTTTTTAAGTATTGATGGGGAGAAGATCAATGATTGAAAGATCAGACATCAAGGGAGGGAATTGGGGATAGAGGGACATGAGGAAAGTGATGATAATGTTCTCTCTTAATTTTGGGTGAAGGTTAACCAACTGTATACATATAGCAAAATTTACCAAACTGTACAGTTAAAATGAGTAACTTTTACTGTATGTAAGTGATGACTTAATAAAGCTAAAAAGTAAAAACCAATTGCTTGAGTTGGACCATCTTCAAAGACTGTCTACCTCATCTCTAGCTTTCAACTGTTTGCATTTTTCTCAAGACTTCAGGTGATTTGCTGGCGGGGGGAGGAGAAATTACATTTCAGGGGGAAACCTGGATGCCTTTGAGTTCTGCAGAGTTCATAGAAATTATTAATGACTGGGTGAAAGGCAAAGGTAGAATGAGAGACATCATACACCACTAGCAGAGTCTACATGCTGTGTGAGAGAATGCCTGGGTGCTTTTGTGCATTTACGAGGCAAGTGGGCGACAAGGCAGGGAACCGAGTGCAGAACCTCCTTCAAGAACGGAAAAAATGAGAATCTTCAAGATAGTCTTAGCTCTTCTCTTGCAGGGAGATCCCAACTGTCTAAGTGTTTGGTGAATTCCTGGGAAGTTAGTGGGTTTTTTTTTTTAAAGATTCATCTTCTGTTCCAAATTGTATCTCTTGTAGAGTGTTTGAGGCAGTCAATGTAAACCCTTTTTCTGAAATTTCCTCTTTGCTTTGGCAGGTTTCTGTGGAGGGCTTATTCTGAGCCCAGAGTGGACTAACCTTTACAGAGTTGGGTCCTTACCCTAGAAAATCTCTCTGCATGGTGAAATGAGGTACATTTGGCCATGTGGTCTGACCTCATGTTCTGGCTATCAAGGGGCTATGAGGATACCCAGGGCAGTCTGACACCCAAGACATCCCAACCACGAGACTGGAGGGCAGTGTTTCTAATAAAAGCCACATGCTAGGTCTTCTTTATACTGTAACCAATAGATAAAGGGGGCTAAGACATGTTTGCACTATTCTGGCATCAAAAGTTTCTCTGGCATCAGGACGAGTCCTTTTAGTGGTGCTGGATTTAAAAGAATATTAGACATGTTTTCAGAACTCAGGTCCTTAGCAAAAGATGTGCCCCTGCTAAACCTAACTTCTTTGCCATGACTGTGGTTAAAAATCTGCTAGAAAGTTGCACAACCTTCAAGTTGGGTTTCACCTGCAGAAGATGTTATTATTTTTTGGTAACTGACAGCCAGACTCGTTTGACCTGGCTCGGCTTGGCACATGCTTTTCACATCGGCTCTTCTCCAGGGTGTGGGGTGGCTGTTTAAAGAGGGTGGGTATTAATTCTAATCTCTATGTAGCATAACATGTTACTGCCACTTGCCTTTGTTATCTGGAAGTTCAAGCAGGTATCAGAAGGGAACTGTTTGTGGGTACAGAGATAGTTGACATTACAATTATGAACAGTAAATGATATTGAGAAAAGTAACTCCTCTTTTAGAAAGGTAAATTGGTCACTTAACTATTATTTGTTGAATTCCTAGGATATATGTAGATCACATTTGTTGAATTCCTGGAATATATGTACTCTGCTGAGCACGTTGAAATATGATCCCCATAAGTAGAAGGCAGAGTTTCTGCACTAAAGAGTAGGAAGACATGAGATTAGGTCAAGGCCTAGAGAGGTAGCCAGTGATTAGTATGAGACCAGGACAGTTAAGAAATGACTGTGCTACAGGGTTGGAGAAGGAATAGACTCGTGTTCGGGTCATTAGTTTACCATAAACTGGGCCTTGAAGTATGAAGAGGATTTCAGGAAGTTAAAGAGGAAGAGGAGCCAGCAAGGGATTTTCATTTGAGCAGTTATTTTTGTTGGTGCAGAGAAGGTGCTAAGCCTGGAGTAGAAATTTGAGGCTGGATGATTGAGGCCAGGAATGGCAGCTGAAGGAATCACACCCAATCCTGTAGTTGATGGGTGGCTGTTGGAATGTTCTGTGCAGAGGATGAAAGCAGCAGATCAAGCGTGTACACGGACGACTGTCCAGGGGTGAGGTGGGAGAATTGTTGGAATTCTCTCTGTCAGTTCCTGAATGCTGAATTCTCCCCATGTTGACACATGTGTTCTAGAGCAAGGAGATTGGTTGACTTTCACAAACAATAGGGAACCAAGCAGGATAGGAGACTAGCAAATGCAACTGTTATTAATGCAGAAGAAATTTTAAGTTGTGGGAGGCTTAAAATTTTGACAATATTACAGTTGAGGAGTCAAGAGTGCAGTTGGCTGCACGATCCCATCAGGTTGCACTTTGTTTCCTTGTCCCTCTGCTTCAGACCACAGACATTTGCAGGGGAGCTGTCCAGGGCAAGGACAGTTCTCTATGATGACCTCTATGATTCAGAAAGCATGGGATGAAGGAAGACAGGCTCAAAATTCATTCTCTAACTTCCTTTAATTGCACCTTCCTACACTTGGAGTTAGTCAGCTAGCCTGAATTGCATGAACTTTTTCTGAATAGTTTAAGAGAGATGCTGATGAAAGGGGCCGCAGATAGGCATTTGGAAAGGAAAGGAACTCTGGGCTTCAGAAGACTAACCAGGGAAGCACAAAAAGTCCAATAGCAAGCAGAGACTCCCATGAGCCCACCACGGTAGAGGAGAACTGGCCCATTGGGCTATGAAGCATTTGGAGTCCCTTTTTAGCTTCTGACATGGCAATTCTTCCTCTAGCCAGATTTTGTGTGTGTGAAACAAGTGGTCAAACAAGCATTTGTTTATGGTTGGTCACTTGGCATACGGCAGGACAACTTGTGTCAGACAATGAGGAAGCCCTTTTAGTGGTGGGCAGGGCTGCTATGTGCTCATTCTTGTCTGTTGCAAAAGAATAATAGCTTCTCAGAGACATGGTGGCTTTGGGGGGCGTGAAGGAGGAACTCAGTGGCAGGAATTAATTAGAAAGTAGAATAGAACTGACTTCTCTAGACTGGTATTATATGGATTTGAAGATGCTATGGGCAAAATGACATATAGGAAGTGGAATGAAAAATAAGTGGTAGTGACTGAGGGGACTGCCTGGGAACTGGGGCAGACTGGCACCCGTGGGTGAATTAGGTATCTCAACCTCATCTTCTCAAGTCTTTATAGAATGACTTTACTTCCTTCAGAAACTTCTTGGCCACCTATTATTTATGGCCAACCACAATTTCCCTCTTTTTTTCCTTGGAGATAAATTTATTTTGGGTGGTAAGGTCCTTAGGCTATTTTTGCATCTCAAATTTTTGATTATTGATTTGGATTGATCAGCTTAATTTTATTTTACTTTAAAAAACCATTTTCACATTGATCAAAACTAGAAAGTATCAATGAGTTTCCCATGCTGTATTATAAATGTTTTCTTTCATCAGGGAAGCAAATGATATATAGCCATAACAGGGTTAACTATGAATTGCTTAAGTGATACTGACTTTTGTCTCAGCAGATAAAAAAATAAATAAATAAATATCCCCAAACAAAAATGACAGTGCCGACGTGTGTCCTTTCTTTCACATTTGCTGTAATCCTGTTATGGCATTGTCGTATTACCTCAAGCACTGTCATCTTTAAATGCTGTCACATCATAACTGGATTGGCAAGGACAGAAGAAGGAATCATGGTGTTTCCCACCATGTCTCAGAGCCGGCCCTTTGCCTGGCTCACAAGTGGAAGTCTTAAAGAAACTGTTTCATTAAAATGATGACTCAAATATCCTTAATTGGTTTTGCTTAATTCGCCGGACTCATCCTCCATGTTCCGAGATAGAAAGGGACAGCCAGTGAGACAGACTTTTCCAAGATATCAATGTTTCTGCATAATAAGAATGTGTTGCTTTTTAATTTTTTAAAAAGGTCACTCCCAGCTGAGTTTGAAATCCTTGGTGCTTGGGAGTCACGATGGCCATTCCCAGCATTAGCATGGCTGTTCTTAGAGGCTGGAAGGCCACACTCAGCAGTCTTGGGGGACTGTACAGTCCCCCAAGAAAGTCCTGAATTCAGGACTTTCCTCATGCTAGGCATGTGCTCTATCACCTGAGTTACCTTCCAAGTCTGAAAATGCACGCTAAGCATTATCACCATACTTTAAAAACCAAGTCAAAAGCTAGAGCACAAAGGGTTCTCTCTCAGAGTTTAGCAACCAGTTTGATCTCTGTGTTTCTCCAAATGTAGTTAGGAAATTCCATTTAACTTATTTTTTGGTTTTGTTTCAGGGTCTCACCCTGCAGTGCTCAGTGGCTATTCCTGGCTTAGTGCTTAAGAGTGACCCCTGGTAGTGCTCAGGGAACCAGATGCAGTGCTTGGGATCTAAATGAGGTTGGTCTCATGCAAGGCAATTTCCTTTCCCCTTGTATTATCTCTTCAGCCCCTGGGGAACTCCATTTTAGAGGAGGAGATGAAGTCATGAGATGGTAGAATCAGTAGGTCATCAAACAACTAGTTCTGCTTGTACCACATGTCCACTTCTCTTTATATACATTCTGATCCAAATTTTACATACAGACTCATAAATCTTCAGTCTTCACCTTTCTGCAGCTTTTAAAAATGCTGTAGTTTATAATCAAATAAAAATAAAGTCTTTTGTATTTCGCATTCCATGGAAGTGGAAATGGTTACAATGACTGTCCTTAGTGAGACTCTTGTGGCTGCCAGGGAATGGAACTAAACTTTAGGGGACTAAATAAGACTTCTGTTTCATATCCTTTTTTTTCCTTGCTTTGGATTCTTAACGGTATAATTTAGTTTTTCCTTGATCTGATTCTGTATTCATTTTTAAATATATAATGTTGATGAGTATGTTCTATTATTTATAACCCTCCAGAAGGATCTCAAGGGAAGATAATCTCCATTTGAGAAGATGATTTCCCCATTTCCATACAGATGGCAAAACAGCAACTGCCCACTGCACACCCCTCTCTCCCAACCTAACCTCCTCCTTGGGCCTTCTGACGCTCTCTCTGTGTAGCTGCAGACACCCAGAAGCCTCACTGGAGGTGCAGCATGGGATGGGCTGACATTAACGAAAAAGGACTGGCTAATTGACTTGCAAAATATAGGTTAGGGAGTTTTATGGGATATCAAATTATCTTACTCTTTCTCTGATTAAAGACAAAATATTATATTAAGTGGATCATTACATGGGGAAAAGGTTAGAACTTCACATACTTCGAGGTGTAGCACTGACTCTTCCCTCCTGCTGTGGCAGAAGCTTGTGGCGAATAACGGACGGAGGCAGGAAGCTTACTGTTCGAAGACCCGAGGCCACTTCAGCTGGCTGAGTTAGACTCAGTGGGTGCGGGGCTTGGCTTTGGAGACCTGAGTCTTTTTGATTTGGGAAGAATAGTCATCTTAAAATTAAATATTAATTTGTTCTGTTAGCAGGGAGAGGGTGAATCTGTGACAGGAGTTACACGCAGCAGACAGAGAGATGGATGAGAGATAGAGGTCCAGCTCCGGCTGCCTACAGTGACGTGTACGGGGCACTCGGTGAAAGGTGGCTCTGTGAGGGAGACACATGTCCTCAGACGACAGCCTGCTTCCCCTGTCACACCACAGCCCACCGCTGACTTCTGCAACAGTCTTCTTGAATCTTAGAGCCCAGTCCTGATGTGAAGTTGGCGTGTCTGTGTATCTGATTATGATCTGCCGACTAACCCAGCAGGCCACCTATTTCTGTGCCTGCCTTTATTTATTTATTTATTTATTTATTTATTTATTTATTTTGCTTTTTGGGTCACACCCAGCGATGCACAGGGGCCACTCCTGGCTCATGCACTCAGGAATCACCCCTGGCGGTGCTCAGGGGACCATATGGGATGCTGGGATTCGAACCCAGGTCGGCCGCGTGCAAGGCAAACGCCCTACCTGCTGTGCTATCACTCCAGCCCCTCTGTGCCTTATATATTTTAAAACGTGAGGATTTTGTGTCTGTCACAAGGTTTGTGACAGAAAGGGAAAATTTCAAGGCTGTTTTAGATGTAGGCTTTTTCTGTCAATATTGTATATTGATAGGTCTTTAGAAATGATCTCTTTCTCTCTCTCCCTCTGTGCGTGTGTGTGTGTGTGTGTGTGTGTGTGTGTGTGCGCGAGTGTGTGCGTGTGAGACTATTGTGTTCTTGAACTCCCTTGCTTCAGTATGAAATTTCACCTCTGTGCATTTGGCTTTTTTCTCACTATGTGAGAAGCAGGGAGGATTGTCAAATTGGTTGTGAGACATGTGAACTAGGAGGGTTGTAATTGCTGTCCTGATTTGATATGGGGGGGATAAAACAAATCACAAGCCATTCTCTAGAAATCAGCCATTGTCCACTCGAAGAGCCATGTCCCTGAAAAGGTGTCCTGACCTTCTTCAGGCAAACTCTTTCAGAGGAGAACAACTTACCACTGTCCACTACTGACCTGCTGACAAAACAGGTCTTAGAAGCTTTGAGTAGATATGGAAATAGATCCCTAAACATAGTCAACATCTCTCCCTCCCTCCCTCCTCCCTCCCTCCCTCCCTCCCTCCCTCCCTCCCTCCCTCCCTCCCTCCCTTTTTCTCTTTCTCTTTATCTTTCTGTGTATGTGTGTGTTGAGGGAGAATTGGAATAGAAGTGTGGGAAAAAGAAAGAAAAACACTAAAACGGGCCATCTTCCTACTGAAAATGAGGATCAGATGTAGCAATATGTATTTCCAGGAGAAGACAAAGTCATTTCTTTGGTGAAGAGATTTGTTGGAGCAAGGTAGTGTGTGTGTGTGGTGGTGGGGGGGGACTGGATATTGAAATTGCTGTGTGACCTTCGGGAAACACTTACCTTCTCTGGGCTGAGCTCAGTCCATTGTTCATAAGGGGCAGTGCTGGTATTTATAGACCATGTTTGACAGTCCTCAGTGAGAGGCAACTTCACTTCTCACCCCAGAATAGCAAGTGTCCTCATATCTAGGTTGCTGGGCCAGCTTCCTAGGAACCTCATATTCAGCAGCTGTGTGACGTTGGAGGGTTTTTCTTCTTTCAAATGAGTTGGTTGCTTTTTTTTTTACCACTTTTCTATTCTTTTCCAACTCTAGGTTCTCTTGTACTTTCCCCTTGCAGGCAGCGTCCGAGTGATGAGAGTTTGCCCTAGTGTGCCCCATCCTGATTGTCAGGAAGGCACTGAGGGTCAGTACCCATGATGGCAGCAGCAGCATGTCAGTGGAGTAAGGGCACTCCCTGGGGTTTAGCTGCCCCTCACCCCCATGCTGTCCTTGGGTTTCTTGCCAGGGTCACATTTCACCTCTGCCCCAGTCACTGTGACTTTACCTAATTCTGCTTTTGTATGAATTCGACAGTCCAGTCTATGGCATCCCACCCCCTCTCACTCTATGGCCTTTCCTATGCCAGCAACTCCTGGCCAGGCTTCTGTTGCCCTCAGCCTCTTGCCTCTGTGTTCAGGGAACATAGGGAAGAATTGGGGCTTCTTAGGGAATGGGACTTTGCCCTGTGACATGTCACCTTGGGAGTGCTGGTAGTAGGGTGAGCTTATTCTCCCAGGGTGTGCCTTGGTGGAGGCAGTGGGGTTGCAAATAGTCTTTCCGTTTCCTCTTTTGAATTAAATACTGGTCTCTGTTTTGGCCAAGCCCCAAGCAAGTGTCAAGAGAATTTCTTTGTGACTTGAACTTGAAAGTTCGATGAACTTGATGGAAAGCAAGTTTATTCACACACGATCATGGATACATGCATCACCCCAGTCCAACCCGGCACCTAGTCATAAGGTCCCATTCTGAGGTGGGAATCCCTATTACTTGGGCTTTTTTTGGGAAGGAGTGGAGGTGGGGGAAGATGTTGGTTTATTTTGGCCACACCCAGTGGTGCCCAGAGCTTACTCCTGGCTCTGTGCTCAGGGAGTGATTTTGGTGGGCTTCGATCCCTGTCATTTTGAAGTTTTGCCCTGGAAAGGTGAGAAGGGAAAAAACACCTCAGTCCCATCTGCATTTTTTGAGTTGTTGATAATTCTTCCTGTGCCCACCTCCACCCCGCTTTTCAAGGCCCCCCTTCTCAGAATGACGAACACAAGCATGAGTGTTTCTGGAATGTTGAAAGTGTAGTCTCGACCTCCGGCTCACCAGGTGCAGCTACTGACCTGTGCAAAAGAGAAAAAAAAAAGGGTTTGTGTGGATTTATCTTAGAGGAGGGTATAGTTTCTGTTCCACAATCACTACTATTTCAATAAAAAGCAACTTGGTTTATCTGTTAAACCTACTTCCCTTTCTGATGACTGTGATCATTTTCCGCAGCAGAAGACCCTGCCTGGGGTGGGGGGTTGGGGGGCAAGTGAGAAAGGAGATGTAGGAAGGGGATGGAAAGGAGGGAAATAGAGATGGAGAAGGGAAGAGAGAAGGCAGGCAGACTTGGGGAAGAGGGTTAACTCTGGATATTTTTAGCTGATGGGAATGCAGATTTCAGCCGAGTTGCTGGCTGTGGGGAAAAGTGCCTATGTGCCGGTCACCTTCCCTCTAACTTCCTGCGAAGCGGCTGTGGCGACACTGGCCTTTTTTTTGACACTGTCAGAGTTTGGACAACCCTGCCAGCTTCTGGAAGGGCAGCCTGACAACTGTCACAGGCGAAGTATCAAAAGCGGGAGCTGTCGATAGTGACCTGCATTTGCAGAAAATCCAAGGGCTTTCTAATTAACGGAGAAGCTCTAAATTAGAGGAAAGCTGTTCGACAAGCCCCCTTGTCCACGGTAAGTGTCACGGCGCAGATAATCATTACATCTAACAAGCTTCTGATTTTTTAACTGAAGCTATGAGGCGAGCTCGCTGGTAATGGCTCATTTTAAAAGGGTGGGGAGAAGCAAGCATACTCCAGAAAAAGAAGAAAAAAAGGAGGAAGGGAAGAAAGAATAACAAGAAGAGGGGGAAAGTGGGTGGGAGATGAAAGGAAATCCTCACTCTAGTGCTTTGGGCAAGTATTCAGACCCCATCCCTGACTGCCTGCTTTTGTAGCTATTGGAAGCATTTAGATCCATCTTCTATTTTAGATTTTCTGAGATGTTGCTCGTTAATATGCCACCTCATTTATTTGACGTTTCCCGGTGACAGGCATCCTCCCTGAGTTATTTCTGACCTTCTGTGGAGGTCTGATTTGCTGAAAGCAATGCCCCCAACTTTGACAACATGACCAGGATAATCTAAATGTGAGATGCAGATGAGATGGGCTTGGGTTCTACCTTGGAACTGACCAATGGGCAGAGGGGCCTGGATTGAAAGGGACCGTGGGGATTTGTCTGAAATGACTTGGGACTTGCTTGAACATAAGCCTCTAGAGGGTAAAGTGGGCTCCTTGCATGAAGCTGAGTCCCGATTTGAGGCAAGGACTTAAACTAGTTTGCAAAGGCCTGCGTAGTTCATGATTTATGTCATCACTTCCTTTCTGAGTGCTCCCTTTGTCATGGCTGCTTCTCTACCATCAGAGAAGGGGGTTGTGGATGAGCCTTCGGGAGCTTTGCTGGCAGGTGGCATTGTTCAGGAAGTATAGCTTTAGAAGTGGCACTTCTCTTGCCCAAGTTGACTCTCTCCGAACTCCTCATTCTAGCCTTGCAATTATTCCTGGGAAAGAATCTAAATCACAGAGCCTGATTCTTCTATAGCAGCTCACCAAGTAATCACAGGCTGAAGTGCAGGTTTTCTTACGTTGTCTTTATCCGTAAATCAGGTTTTGAGTATTTATCAGCAAAAGTTAGATTTAAGCATCATTCCTGTAATGTTTGAAAGAAAGAAGATTTGTTGCAGTAGGGATTCTGCCAATCAGTGCTCCTCCAGCTTGACTCTGCTATCAATTATTGCTGCAATTATTTGTCTGGTTGGATATATAAAGTGTCATCAGAGAGAGATGATTACATATTCCAGAAAGCAAAGCACTGTATAATCAGATGAACTGAATCCAGTTAAATGTAGTGTAGCACCAACCTGTCCTTCAAAGTAGAATTCCTAGGCTACCTCGCAGCAGCTACCTTCTGCCGGGGTTTCAGGAAGCTGATCTTCACCTCGGGAAGCTGCGCGCTGCCAGTGCCGGGTGAGACTCAATTATGGGAAGGCTTCCAAGTCTGAAAATGGAATTGCTCCTTCAGATACATGAGAAGCTCATTTTGGTTATCTCATTCAATTCATCTGCAAATCTATAAATAAGAAGTCCCTCCATTCTTCTTGCTTCCTGTGGATTTAAATGCCAAATCCTGATTTGTGGCAAAGTTGTCACATGCCCCCTTTCCCACTCACTGTGCCTGGTGCCCAGGATCTAAGCAGTGGCAGTAGAAATTACAACTGTTTAGAAGCCAAGAAAAAGCTCCATTTCTCACTTTTCTCCAATTCCGGATATTCTCGGCCGTGCTCCATCTATCAGCCTTCTCCCCACGCACCTCCTCCCCGGCATACCCTCCTTCTGTCCGTTCTGAACAGGAAACAAATACAGATCCAACTTTGTATTTTTTTTTTAAGGAAAAGAAACCACAACTTGCACAAACAACAAAAAACTCCAGCCAAACTAAACTCTCTGGATAGAATTATCCCAAATGTTCCAAGCATATAGAAATCACCCCAGAATAAGTATGCCACATATCCCCCCAAGGTTAAGGGGGAACCTTGATGAGGCCATTGGATTTGAAGTGATGCCCAGGCCATTGGCTGAGAGACGTGAGGTCACTGCTTTTCTTCTGACAGCAAGATGAGAATCATATTTCTCTATCTGGATCGTGGGTAGGAATGGATAGGATGGGGTTCATGAGTTCTTGAATTTTTGGTAGGGCTTTCTGTCAAGTTGTTTTTCCAAGTTGCTTCCAAGATTGCATATTGAACTCGTATGATCCCTGAACATCACTGTGGTCAAAAGTTTGTCCCATCATAACATAAAATCCTTTAGAGGTAAGTTAGAAAATTGACATCAGTGAAAGAAGAAAAATACCTATTAAAATAGTCAAGCCTTGAGATGTAGGTGCCAGAGTGTGTGGGAGAGAAATGTAGGGAGTGGAACAACAACAACAACAAAATCACAGCCCATTGAAATGGAGCAGAATTACTGCCTGATGCTGTCACGCTCGGCTAAGAATGGGTCGAAGCCCCGTCCCCATTGTCCACTCTTTCCCTTACCAGCCATGCTCAGGACCCTCATCTTGCCTGATTTTCCCTGCTAGACTTTCAGCTCAAAGCCTGGGCAGTCTAGGGTGTCTGGGGTGACCTGGGTCAGCTGATCACTCTGCCCGAGTGGGGCGAGATAAGTTGCTCTATCCCTTGAAAGCATGTTACAGGCATGTGGTGGGTGAGGGGCACCATGATAAAACCATGAAGCAGAGGTGTGAAGGGTCTGGTTTCTCTCTTGGGAGACTGGGAAGCCCTGGCTTCTAATGCTTTTAACTTTCCCGCTCATTTTTTGTCTTCAAGGTGTATGTATGTACTTCTCTCTTCCTAACCCTCCTCCTACTGCATATCCTTAGCAGAGCAGCGCACAGGCTCTGGCTGGGAGGGAACTCTCTGCCAGGGTTGCCTCGAAGCCAGGGTCCTTGCTGGGCACTCAGCTGGGAAGCCACAGCGAGCACACACAGGAAGACTTAGCATTCTTCCTTCCTTCCCTGGGCTTCTGGGCCCAGCTGAGGTCTGGTCCGGCTTGCTGGTGAGAGGTGGGTATGGCAGGGGCTCTCCCTGCAAGGAGGACAGGTAGCTCGATGAGTCAGCTTTAGCGAACCTCCATGGTTCATGCCCTAGTCTTGTTTAAGCCCCTGGAGTGGAGCAAAACTATGGGTTTGAAGTAGTTTTATTTGAAGGAGAGAACTTCACGCTGCTTTTTTCATCTGGGAACAGAAAGATGGAGATGGGAGTGATGGGGCGGGGGATGAAAAAACGTGGGAGACTGTTAAAAACAAAACAGGGTGAAAAAAGGGATACAGAGTAGGTAATTGGGACTGATTCATCAGAAGACTCTAGGTAAAAGGACATCTCTTATATCTCTTATAAGTGTGCAATTACAGAGCATTTGCAAAGTGAATGATTTACCTGATCGTCCGTAACAACCATTGAGTAAATATACAATTACAGGTTGCCACAATTGTACAGTGAACCAATGGGCCAGTCATTTTCAAGGGGCACTCGTCATGTCCTGGGTCAAGGCTGCCCTCGAGGCTTCTTGGTTAGTGAAACACTTACGGAAGGGACACTTGAGCCTTCAGGAAGGGAAGGTTGCCAGGTACCTGCTAGCTGGCTTCATGGCTGCTCCTTCTATCCAGTGCTTTAGGACGACTCCTCCATAGGAGAGAGGCCACTCTCCAGACTCCCTTTCCTTGCCCTGTGGTGTTGGGCTGGGCAGTGAGAAGTGGACATCACAGTCGTGGTTCTCAGAAGGATTAGATGGGGAATTTTCATCCACCGTTAGTGGGGCACCCAGCTCTGGAAGAATATTACTGCAGGTCCCTGTATTCATTGACCCTAGAGACATAGAATAGAGGGTGTCCCTCTGTCCTCTAAACAGGGACTGTCCCCAGCCCCCTGACCTGAAGGGCAGCCGTCAGCTCCTAGGGGCCTCTTCCCGGGGAAAGTCCGCAGCCTGCTCCACCCAGAGAAGCCAGCCAGCCAAGAGCCGCAGGTCATAAATGCAAAGTATGGTTTAACAAAAGCAGCTTTTGAGTGAGAAAGCAGAGTGGAGTTGTCCCAACCTGTCAACTTCAGATTTCTTTCCTCCTCCCCATAAATCAAAAAACGGTTGGTGGAAGGGAGGGACAGAAGCATTTCATTTTCAGATTTTGTAAGAAAATCAAATCAAATCAAAAGAACCTGTCCCACGCTGATACCTTACATGCCAGGTTTGAGCCTGAGGCAAATTTTTGCGGCCATGTAATAAGCCTCTTTAAAATGGTGACAGACCCTTGACTCTTTGCCTTGAATTACATTGATAAAAGACATTTTATTGCGTTAGAGCCGGGGCAGGAGTACAGGACGGTTCTTGCCTGGTCGGCCTCTTTGAAACCGTGTCAGTCCTGCTGTCCACACTCCCCATCGCCTGACAGAGTTGGAGCCCGGTGGCTGTGGAGATCTGTGGGCTGGTGACAGAGGGAGCTTTCTACCCCGCAGTTGAAAGTTGAGACTCTGGAAGCAAAAGGATTTCCACCTGAGTGGTTTGTTAGGGAGAGCGGAGTGTCTCCAGTCTCCAGGACACAGGAGGCCTGACACCAGTGCCCAGGTCAGCCTTCCTGTATAGGATATGTAGAAATAGAATGCTGTCCCCCAAGATCTTAGTTCCTAGGTAGTCTCAGAGAGGGACTGAGGGATTAAGAATAGAAACCAACCAAAACACACACACACACACACACACACACACACACACACACACACACATACCACTTTCCCTCACCCTTCCTACACCTACCAGACTACACATAGATCACACCACACACATACCATACCACTCACACACACACACACACACACACACACACACACACACCACTTCCCTTCACCCTTCCTACACCTACCAGACTACACATAAATCACACCACACACATACCATACCACTCTCACACACACACACATACACACACACCACTTCCCCTCACCCTTCCTACACCTAGCAGACTACACATAGATCACACCACACACATACCATACCACTCACACACACACACACACACACAACTTCCCCTCACCCTTCCTACACCTACCACACCACACATATATCACACCACCACACACATACCATATCTCTCACACACACACACACACACACACACACACACACACACACACACACCCTACTTCCCTTCACCCTTCCTATACCTACAACACCACACATATATCTCACCACACACATACCATACCACTCACACACACACACACACACACACTGATTGGAGAAATAGTATAGTGGGTAGTGGGTAGATATCCTGCCTTGATGCAGCCAACCCATATTTGATCCCTGGCACCACATATGGTTCCCCCTAGACTTGAGGACAATCAGGAGTGATCCCTGAGCTTAGAGCCAGGAGTAAACCCTGAGCACATGCAGATATGCCACCCCCCTCCCCCGCAAACAATACAAAACCAAAAAACTCAAATGGAAACCATCCTGAATCTGCCCTGGAGTGTGGGTCTCTTTACCCTCTTACTCCCCAGCTTCCTGCTGCTTACTTAGATAGAAAAAGGGATGTGAGCTCTCGATCCAGAGAGCCTGGCCTGCACAGATTAAGCTACCAAGTAGACCCAGAAAAATGGTTGGTAGAAAGAAGTTGAGATGGTGCATTTTGGGTTAAAGGAACTTGGAGAAATACGATAACCTTGGTTATCCCCCATTCTCTTGGATCAACAAGTCATGCCCCCTGCCCCCCAACACCTGGCAGCCCCAACCCTATGGCTGGATTGAGGCCACTCACATGATAGTGGATTACACACATGGGTATTTCTTTTTCACTCAGGAAATTCTTTCTAGGTTGGTCAGTGGTATAAATGAAGGATTAAAGATCAGGTAAAACGCCAGGAAAGTCATGAGGAAGCCAAGAATATAGGCCTCAAATACAGAGGTTATGTCTGCCGAACCTTTGTTCTGTGAGATCTTTCTGAGAGTATTGCACTGAGCCTGCAGGAGGGAAGTGCTGAGGGACTGAGGAGACAGGAGCACAGGTCGGAGGAGCTGGTGGGCAGGCAGAGGCCTGTTTCTGAGGGAAGAACTTGCCGCCCTGGGACATGGCCTGGCCTCACAGCACCAGAGCCCTCCTCGATTCAATCTCACCTCCGGCAAGAGGGCAACCTAGTTTTATTCCTGAAGAAATGTCAGAGCCTGACCTGCTAGACCATTTTTTCTTAGCCTGTAGAACTTTGAAGACTTAAATTAGTTCTTACAATTTCTGAGCAGTTCTGTATTAGCTGTAGGATATAATAAGTTTTAATTCTGGAGAATGGCCAGTTCCGGTTCTAAGTCTCTCTTGGCCTGAGCAGTCACCGAGTCTTAGAGTGGGTACCTTTTCCATTCCTGGCACACTGGGCAGTCCAGGGCTGCCTGTGGATGGCTATAGGACTCATGTATGTGGCTTGTACTCTGCTTTGGCCCACCTTCAGGACTCCTGAGATTTTGGTTGTGATTAGGAGCAAAGCTTGGTTCCTAAGCAGTTTGGCAGGATTTTGAGTGCCAGCCTTGACCTCACTACATATGTGGGGAATCTTCTGAGACCTTACATTCCCTCATGGGGAAGTGATGGTAAGACCTTTCTCACTTCTAAGAGTTTTGGGGTGAGAGAAGAGCTGGGAGAAAGGAAGGTAAATCACTCACAAGTTTCAGGATATACTTCCTTAAGAAGGTTGAACTTGAAGCTCTGGCAGAGCCTCCAGGGGCTGCCCATTCTTATTGACCCATTTGCCCTTGCAAGGTTGCCTAGGCCAGTCATGGTAGGAGAGATCAGAAAAGCCACCAGCTTGCAGGACAGTAGTGCTGTCTGGGCCTGATTACATGTACCAGCTTCACGGCTCCTGTCTGGTTTCTCCAGCACCACCACCACCCCATCCTGCCCATTTCTTTTCCTCCAGGTCCAAGAACACTTGGAAACATCAAGGCTAGTCTTCTGTGAAAGTTGGTTCTCTGAAGTGTCTTCTGGCTTTTTTTTTTCCTTTGGTGACTGATGAAAATGTTTATGGAGAACCATGGATGACATTTGTTGTGACTTGACATAGAGAACAAGGCTCTCAGGGTGGCCTTTTCAGAGTTATGTGGGAGGTGCATGTCCTGCTGTTTGGATAGTCAAGTCCTTCTCTGCCCTGGCTAGTATTAGTATTAGAACAAAATGTTTGCTTAGCAATGGCCAGTCTCCTTGGATCGATCCTCAGTTCTAGTGCTGTTTTCTCCCCGTGGAAAATGTTCTCTCCACTCTCCTCGGGCATCAATTCAGAGGATCTCAAATGTAGGTTTCAAGGCTTTCCAGGTGTCTCATTCCGTAATTTTTCATCCCATGCTTTATTTCTTGGGTTGGGTTGTGGGGGGTGGTGCTAGTGTAGTCTGCAGCTGCACACTCAGGTGAGGCCAGACAATCCTTGTGAAAGAAACACATTCAAGGCTACATCTTGGGTTGTTCATCCCTTCTCATCCCCACAAAAGTATTTTTCACTTGAACCCCACCTTTTGAGGTCCCTATACACATAACATCTCATCGATGGAAACTGATAAATTAGAGGGTGATTCTTCACATTACTCAAAGATTGTTAACTTTTCAAAAGGTTTCACCACAGGGTTCCTTTAAATAGTGAGCTCCCCCACTGAATGTAAAGTGTTTGTTTACAGATCATTAACTACTTGACTGAGAGGTTGGGGTTGGGATGGGGGTTGGGGGAGAAGAGAAGAAGCACTTAAAAGGTAAAATGTTAGAAGCCCTGCCAATTTTCAGTGAACCTGGAAGGGTGACGAAACATCTCTGAAATGATGTCGGTGAGCCAACATGATTCGTTTTACAGAAATCCTTTTTACACAAGGCTTTCCAGGAACCTTCCAGGTGGGCGGAAGACAGGACCACTGCATGCAGGGACCTTGCTGCCTCAGTGGGGGGGGGGGTGGGGGGGGAGAGAACTGTCCCTTTTCTGAGAACCTTGTGAGTGCCCTCATGGGCAGTGGAGCCAGGCTCTGGCCTGAGGCCCAGCTTTGCCACTGGCCTTCTGGCATGAGCTGTGGAGACCTTTTCCCCTGACATTTAGCTTTGAGTTTGTGTGAAGTTTCTTCCTGGTTCTCTTTGACCTTCAGTCTCTTTGTGTCTGAACTCACTTAGAATTCCTCCTTGAAGCTCAGACCGTTGTGATTTTGCAAGACTGTGCCCAGGAGATAGGAATTCACCACTCGGTCTGTCCTTGGGGTAGAAGAATTAGCTTAGTGGCCCATCCTGGCAAGGTCACAAAGGACATAGACTTATTGGGACTGGTCCTAGGGTGGCCCATAGATAGGACCTCAGAACTAGGTCTGGTGTCAAGAAGACTCAAATTGGCAGGTCAACAGGAGAAAAAAGGGGCTGGAGGAATAGCACAGTGGGTAGGGCGTTTGCCTTGCACTCGGCCAACTCAAGTTCAAATACCAGCATCCCATATGGTCCCCTGAGCACAGCCAGGGGTGATTCCTGAGTGCAGAGCCAGGAGTGACCCCTGTGCATCGCCAGGTGTGACCCAAAAAGCAAATAAATAAATAAATAGATAGATAGATAAATAAATAAATAAAAAACAGGAGAACAAAGTAATCCATCTCACTCAGTCTTCTCTGTATAAAGTCAGAAAACGTACAGTTCCCTGGAGGAAGAACTTACTCTAGTGGGTGAGCAGAGTGGCAGAGTTCAGACTGAGAGCTTAGATTCCTTTGTTCCAACACTATCTCCAATGGAATGAGTTGCTCATGTCCTAAAGGAAGAAAAGGCTATGGGGTGAGGTGCAGTGGAACTCATGAAATGCAGTGGGCAAGGGCATCCTTAAAATTACTCTTCTAAACACCCCCAAAGAACCTGACAAGTAGTTCAAGATAGAGACAGACTTGTGCACACATAATACTTATCCCCCAACAAATTCCTCACATAATCTCAAATAAGGGTTCAGGGCAGCAATACACTTATCCCACCCATGATTTTGAAGAGAAGAAAGAAGGGAAATTTGGAGGGAAGGTGAGGTTGATGATAGAAGAGACAAAGCAGCGTAGGCAAACCTCCACACTTCTCACCAGTCGTTTGTCGAAAATGTGTCAGCAAGTACAAGCCCATCTTCAGCTGGTAACGAAACATCTGAATTAGATTATTGACGCCAGGGAGGCAGTATTGCAGAGAGGAACATGTCTATCAGCACTCATCTGTGTGGCTCAGAGGAACGAAACAGTGAGTTCTGTCTTAGCAGACCACCCACCATTCATGGGGGTGGGAGAATCAACTTGGGGGAAAGCATAGAGTCTCACAATTGCCTACAGATGATGCCGCTTATTTTAATAAAACATGATTCTGAAAAAGATGGACTTGAGAAAGCTGAAAACTTTCCCTAAGTCTTCACATGGTTTAGTTAGAGGAGCTTCTCTTGTCCATCAAATGCATTGATGGAAAATATTCCCATTTAAATGTAACTACCTGTTTAGCCCCATTTACTCAGTGCACACCTTGTGCCTTGCTTTCTTAAAAGTGTCTGAAATGTGCCTAAAACTCAACTCTCCGTAATTTTGTAAATCATGGCTCTTTAATGGAAAAAAATTTAAAAAAACGAAGAAATCAAAAATAAATAAAAGTGCCTACAATGGGGGTAATTTCCCTTTCTTGGAATTCTTATAGCAGTTTATCTGTCCCTATCTCATGACTCACTTTCAGTGTCTCAGTGGAATGCTTTTTCTGGGGTAGATAGAGTGCTTTCACTGTGATGCGAGCTTCTCTACTAGCTGAAGTCTCCTGCAGCGCTCTGTCTGGAGGTTCTTCCTGTGCGCCCTCTGAGGCCAGCCTGCTTCTTTGGGCATTATAGGCAATCAGTGACTAGTAGCTGAATGAATGTACAAAAGAATGAATTCTTGGAACTTATTCTGGGTGTACATGTTTTGTATAAGGAGGTACACGGTTAAATAAAGGGGGAAAAACTGTCTGAAGACAATTTATCTTTTATGCAGCTGCCCTTCCAGTCTCCTCCAGAAGTTCCACCATTCTAAGGCAAACGCTTAAAGCGTAATAAAAATTTATCTAATTCACGATCAAGTGAAAATACTTTGGGCCCAGAGCCAAAGAATATTATTGGAGTGAACTTTTTTCAACACCCTAAATTTAACCAGCTGGAATTCTTTTTTTAAGTACCATCCTATTCAACCTTTTGAAATGAAGGATTTGCCTTTTAGTGGGAAATCTGCATTTCAACACAAAGATGGAACACAATGTCTTTGGCTTAGTTATTCTTTAGAAAAGCAAGCTCTCCCCCCCCCCACTCTCTCTCTTTATTTTTGAATTTTGTGCTTTGCTTATGTTAAAGACACAGATTGCAGAAAATTTTGTTTAGGCCTGACAGATTGGTGGCTTTCATTTTTTTGCATTTTATAGATGTCATCATTTCTTCCCCTCTACATAGGACAAATGCCTAGAGTGAGAACTCTTAAAAGGTGAAATTAGTGAAGAGTTATTTAAATAATCCAGGTCGGAGAGGATAGAATTACTTAAGGAAGACCTCACCTCCTGCCGCCATAACATACATTTTTGTTTGTTTTTGTACTGGGGTCACACTGGGCTGTGTTCAGGACTTACTCCTGGTTATGTGCTCAGAGATCACTCTTGAAGGGCTCGGGGACCATATGTGGTGCCAAGGGTCAAACACGGGTAAGCTGCTTACAAGGCAAGTGCTCTACCTACTGTATTACCTCTATGGTCACCATAATGCACTTTTGTGCACTACGAAGCAATCAAAACTTAGCTAGTTTAAAAAAAATATGAAAAAAATGCTCATATAAACTCTTATTTCTAGAACAAAAGAGAATATGATTTTGATAATATCAGAATGCCAGTTAATAAATTTTTTAACAGTAATAAGGTTGGCATGTTTTCAGTTCAGATGGACAAAGCTCAAGACACAGGCCCAGATAATATTTACTTTCACTTCGGTAAGTCACAGAATCTGAGAGAAGAGCTGGTATCTGTCATAAACAGAGGGTCAAAAGCTAGGCTATTGAGTGGATTTACTTTCCTGTTAGATCAAAAAACATCTAGCTCAGACTGTCCGCAATGTTATTTTTGTGATTTGGATCCAGTAATACTGATAGACTAAAATTGATTTGTTCAGGGAACTTCACAAATTTCAGGGATGTATTTTAACCATAGTCTAGAAGATGGCTGCTGACTAGGTGGGTAGAAGGCCTTTGAGATTCTTATTTGGAAGACCCTGGAAGTGTCTTTATGTTGCCTCGTCACCACTAGAGAGACACTTTTCCATCATGGTGGGTTGTCCTCCTGCCATCCTGCCTTTCTTGAAGGTCCAGGGTGAAAAGTAACTCTCTGGCTTCACAAGGTAGCCATTCCAGCTAGGGATGTCTTGACTTTTATGTACTTTTTTTTTTTTTTTAGTACCAGGACTTGAACTCTTAGGCCTAGTGCATGCTAGTCATGTGCTCTACCACTTAAAGCCATGTCCTTATCCACTTGTATCTTGTTTTGTTTAAAAACAGGAGAGCTATCTAAAAACCTAAGACAATATATATATTTATGCTTAATGAATGGTGAACATCTGTATATCACATACTCTAGAGAGACCAGGGGTTTTAAAAACTGATGAAAATTGGGTAGTTGGGGCTGGAGCGATAGTACAACAGATAGGGTGTTGACCTTGCACATGGCCAACCGGGGTTTAACCCCCAGCATCCCATATGGTCCTCCAGGCAGCACCAGGAGTAATTTCTGAGTGCAGAGCCAGGAGTAATCCTTGAGCATAGCTGGGTATGACCCAAAAAGAAAAAAAAAAAGAAAATTTGGTACTCCAGTTGTTGTGATACGAAGAATGTCAAAGTGATGCTGAGGTGTTTAGGCATTTTTTTTTTTGTCAGAGAGGCGGGTGGATGGGGCTATACCCAATTGTGCTCAGGGATCACTCCTAGCAGTGCTGGGGAACCATATGGGGTACCTGAGATCAAATTCAGTTTAGGTCAGCTATATGCAAGGCAAGTGACCCACCTATTGTACTATTTCTCTGGCACATGATCTGGCATATTTATAGATCAACAGTGAATAACTTGGTGATCAGTGGGCAATAGTATATCCAGAAACAAATGGCATTGCTCTGTTAGAGAAGTCTTTGGAATGTTCTGAGAAACTAAAACTTGACTTAATATTAGGGATACCCTACAGGGCTTCTTAAGTTCTGAATCAGAAGTTGTTACCCAAGGAGATGGCTAGAAAAACTGGAACACGTGCTTCTTATGAAGAAGTCTTGGTTTAACCCCTGATACTGCCTGGTCTCCTGAGTACCACAGGGAGCTATCCCTGAATACCAGGCCAGGAGGTGCTCCTGAGCACTGTGGATGTGTTTGCTCCCAAAAAGTTCTTATCCAACATATGTATAAATAGCATTAGAAAGTGATCAATGTTGAACATGAAACCAGAAGCATTCCCAATTGACTTCAGATTTTTAACAAAGACCCAAGAAGTATGGTTCTTTATTCTTTATTGAGACATAAGACACTTTGCAGTCTCATCATGCTTAAGATGAGGGTCCAATTGGGTTAAAACCTTTCACTAGAGGGGAGTGCAGGGCATTTGACAAATGACTGGTTCACAAAAGAACCACATTTC
Source organism: Sorex araneus (assembly GCF_027595985.1). Taxonomy (NCBI): domain Eukaryota; kingdom Metazoa; phylum Chordata; class Mammalia; order Eulipotyphla; family Soricidae; genus Sorex; species Sorex araneus. The sequence goes on along the minus strand of NC_073313.1, from coordinate 323,702,957 downwards.
CCAGGTGAGAGCAGAGAAGGCATTGGGAGTGAGGTTGTGCAGTTAAGCTGATCCCATAGACAGTGCAGATTTCCTGCAAGCTATGAGCACTCCATCTGCTCCACACATGCTGCTTAGGAACTGTCTGATATGAAAAGTTCCCTGCTTGATGGAGAACTAATTTCCTGCCCTGGCCAATGAGGTCGGCTACAGCCTCAAGTTCCAATGCGTTATCTTGAGGGATTTCCCCAAGTGACCTCTGTTTTGAACTGTTCCCATCCTAAAAATGGTGAGTCTGAAACAGAAGGGAAAACTGCCAAAGGGTCTCATCAAAGCTTCCAGTGTCCCTGCTCTTATTCCCTAGATAGTACCGATGAATTAGATTGTGTATTCTAATCATCTGGAGGACCTATTCTATAAATATTGTTCCCCTATACTCCTTGTTTCTGATTCAGTAAATTGTGGGTTGAAGTTACTGAGAGATTGCATTTACAGCATCCCAGTTGATACTGGTGATGATTTGGGTCTGTACTTAAAGACCCACCACTCAAAGAAAAAAGACCCCTAAGAAGGTCACCCATTTACTGAGCCCATCCATCTCTCCTTGGGAGAATGAGATTTTGAGACTCTCAACAAGGACCAGTTCTTGTGCCCCCTCAGCCTGGAAGGCTGAACTCCTGGCTGGCTTGATACTTAGAAGCATTAATTGTGAGACTTTACTCTGTCTAAACCGTGATGAAATAATTGAAAGCATCATAGCAAGAAGTTAAGCCCTAGGGAGGCTATTAACAATTTAGCATTTCCAGTTCCTGTGGGAATGTTGATTCTACTTACCACTGAGAATGTTGTGACCACGTTCAGTGGGAGAAGCAGCAGAATCAACCAGAGTTCCCAATAGGCTTGATCCTGACACCCTTCACTGAAAAAGGGAAATGTGAGTTTCTCTCACAAAGACAATGTGCTCTCCCCACACCCTCACACCCCCAAGAAAATAACTTGTTAGGCTCATGGGAATGAATTGTTTTTCTTCAGCTGGCTAATGCTGCAGGGAAGCAGAGGTAGAGGGTGAAATACTGGGACAAGCCAAAAAACACAGGAAGCAGGTCAGGTATGGTTTTACAATATGGAAGTCAATCCGTTTATTTGGACCTTTTGAATGGCCTATTCCACGTCTTTGGACTGGAGCTTCACCCACAAAAGCAATTACTAAAAATATTTCTGTTAATGGGCCAGGAGAAAGAGAAAACCCCTTCCATCCTGTTTCTCAGATAGTAAAGACAAGATGGCAACAGGGAGGAACTAGGAGAACATTGCATGGGTTGGGATGAAACTTCTGTTCACAGTTTGATCAGAAGTCAATATTATCATGAGTCACTTATTTTATTGTTTAAGGTGTCCATTTTCCTGTCTGTCCAATGATCGTATAGATGTGATGATCTCTAAGGATTTTTGAATCTTTAGAGACTCAAAAGAAAAAAAAACCCAGAGAACACCCCCCCCACCCCAAAAACAACACACCAAACAAACAACCCAATAACAACCCATAGATAAAACTAAATCATGATGCCAGACACACAGATAGTGGCCTAGAAAAAAAATGAAACTTGGCTTTGCCATGTAGCCAGCAGTGGGGAAAACCCTTTCGTATTTGTTGGCAGCTCTGCCATGAGAGATCCGTGCCAGTGGCCAGGGCTGGATTCTGTTAACAGTCTTGTCCTTTTGCTGGATGCCTATTATGGGGGTCTCTTCCTAGAGCTAAGTGGCAAGGAATTTAAAATCACACTCACTGTGTGTAAGGGTGCAAGAACCTTGTTTTTATGCTGAGGTTACAGAGGTACCCCGTTGTGTGGCTCTCCTGAGAAAATGATTTCAGTCTTGGCAACAAACGCACTTATTAAAGAGCAGAAGCAAAAGGACAAGTGCAAAAATGGAATTGCAGACTTCTTATTAAAAAGCCACGACTGAATCTGCCGTTAATTTTACCTTCTACTTTCACAACACTTAGCATAAACAGTCAAATGGAGATATACTTGCTTTTTTAAAGTTTTCCCACATTTGTTAATTCACTCTGTTTCGGGGGTAGGTGCTTAGGTCACATCTTATGGTGCTCAGGGGCTTCTCCTGGTTCTGTGCTTGGGGGTTCATGTGATACTCAGGGTCGAACCTGTATTAGCTCTGTAGCCCATGTTGATTTACTTTTTGATTTTGATTTTGTGTTGGGTCAGAAAGGAGGAAATGTCTTTTGGGGGTCTCAGGCTAGTTGGAGTCTCAGAAGCAGCCTCTGTGCAGTCTTGGTATCAGTAAATCACTGCCATCTGCTTGCAGCTCTCCTAAGCACTGCACCATTGTTGCTCACCAGGCACCCATGCAAGGGAACCTTGTATCTGCTGACTGCCCTGGCTTTTCTCGACAATGGGATCTAGAGGAGGAGAACAGGGTGTATTTTACACTTGAGACCTGCTATCCTAGAGTATAACAACATGTTTAAATGCTCTTAATATTAAGCTAATAGAAAACACTCTGTTTACTCACCATCACAGTTTATTTTTCTTCTCTCCCTCCCATCATCACAAGCTCTGAGCCTCGAGTACTAACCTAGCCTCTCCTCCTCCATCCATCTGCCCTCCACACTGTCTCAAGCTTGACCTCTACATGCTTGGTTAGCTCAATGTGGACTTGGAAAAGCTAGGAACTTACCACAGAAATCATATAATCCTCATGTTGCACAAACCAAGTATTTCCTTTCTCACAAAAATCTCGGTGTTAGAAATGCTTTGACTTACTGCTAGACTTATGTTTATTAGTGTGAGAAGTCATTTCTTTTCCTTACCAGAGTGTTTCAGAGTGCAATAGAATGGAGAAGGTGGGCCACATTTTCCTGGGTCCTGTTATGGTTGAAATGTAGGTTTTTCCTGTAAGATCCTATCACAGCAGGACTTCTCACCCTCAAGGTGGGGTCTGGACGAATGATACTTTCACTCCAGAAATTTTAGTCTTCACTCTTCACAGCTCTAAGAAGCCCTTTGTATGTGGGAGCTTCTGTTGATAAAATTCTAGAACATAGCCAAGTAAAGGCCAGAAATGCCAAATGTTTCTCTGACATTGAATGGGTGGGAAGAAGGGAACAATGGGATGGGAAAGGTAGAGTGGGGCTCATTGTTCTAGAAGAAATGGTTCACAAATCTATTCATTTCCTATTAGCATGTTGTTTGTTGCTTGATCTTGCCTATTAAGTAAAATAAATGTATGTGTATAAACCAGCCTTTCAGATAAGTTCACCCATTTTCCCAGCCAATTCGGAATATTACCCATTTTCCTTGTGCTATTTACACATCCATTTTTATAAGAGAACAATCAAACAATAACAAATAAATAAGCAACGAACAAACCAAAGACACTCCCCTGATGCCTAAAACAAGTCTTTCCCCTTTTGTCAAAAAAGAACAAATTAAAAAAATAATCCCGAAACTGTGGGAAAGAACTCACCACTGTACTTTTGATATAGGCCTTGGGCCTGTTAACTATCTGCAAGGCTGTTGTAATGATGTTAATTTATTTTAATGGAATTGAAATGTGATATCCTGTGGTTTACTGATGCACATTGTTTATAGCTCTAGTGCTTGATTTTGGGTTTCTTTCACAGATAAACTTCTGCACTGGAGGGGCCTCTCTTCCCCTCGTTCTGCACATGGAGCTCTAATCCCCACGCCCGGGATGAGTGCAGAATATGCCCCGCAGGGTATTTGTAAGTTGAGCATTATTTCTTCTACAAATGTTCATGTGTGTGTATAGAGATGAGAGTTTCTGGAATTTGCCCTTACTTTTTAATAAGGGAGTTACTTCTGAAATAGACTGGCATCTGCATATGTAATATTCCATTACTCACTTGGCATCTACTCTCCAATCCTCAGCCCCCAGTGACGTTTTCCCTCCTTGCCCCCCCTTTCCCTTTCCTCACTGAAGGCAGGGAGCTGACAGCAGATGTCCCTGTGGGTCTCCTCCCCAGGGTCCTGTAAGGCTCCACCACTGGTGACCACACTGGTTTGAGCTTCCACAGCCGAATTTAGGACTTTGAATAGAATCCATGGCACATCTCTGCTCATATCATGGCATACTAGCAGAGGCCAGAACCAAAAGGAGTAAGTGTAATTACTCCAGAGTTATTCTTCATGCATATTTTATGTGAATTTACATGTATATTAAAACGTGGCATATTTTGGTGTGTGTGTATATATATGTATATAAATAAGCTATCTTATATGTAGCTAACTTGCTTTCCACCTATATTTAGGGGAAAATGAATAGTTCTTTTAGTAAAATTCAAAATTACCACACCACCACCATCACTACCATCCAACTTTTATAATGAGGAACTTTGTATGAAATTTAAATTTGTATGTTTATAAAAATGTTTTTGAAAGATACTCATTTAGAAGGTAAGGCAGTTTGCTTCTCCAGGTAGGAATAAATGGTATAAGCCTTCCACAGCTAAAAGCTGGAGAAGAAAAGAGGGTTGATTCCACATTAAACACACACACACACACACACACACACACACACACAACGTCTGCGCCTAAGCCTGGGTTAGGTCACAGATTGCAGAGAGTTCAGGAGTCTGGGCTCATGATTTCAAATCTCTTCCTTCTGACTGGGTGGGGAGAGCTCTCCTCATTTTGATGGGTGTGCCTGAGGCCCATGTTCCACTGATAGTGCAGGGAAAGGATTCTGGTAGGATGTTAGAGGGAGGTGCAGTTGACAGACTGAGCTGCTGACCTGGGAAACAGTGTAGTTCTATCTCTGCTGTCCCAGGGAGTTTGACTGGAAGGAAAGGACACCAGACCCTGATATGGGGATCCCTGTCATCTCCCCCACCTCAAAGAAAGGGAGAGTCCATAGTTTCCAGGTGCCCAGGCTAATAGGACCAATTTAGGAGTGACCAGAATGAGGTATGTGGACAGGAGTTGAAGTGTTCCAGAAAACTCTCAGGCAAAAAACCCCTCAAGCTCAGAGAAATGAAGTGTCTGTCCCAGAGCCACAAGCTAATAGTAGGAGGAACCTAGGTAAGACCTTGTTCTTCAAAATTTTGAGGTCACTTGAGAATTTAGTCATGTGACCAATTAGAAGGAGAGGGTCATTCCTTCCCATACAATGAAATGAAATAAAACAAATGCTGGTAGGGAAGTTAATAGCTGATTCTTTTTTTTAACCGTTTTAATGCCTTAAGTTCCCATGCTTGGGGCCAGGTCTCAGTTTATTGCTCTAAATCAAAGCAATCCCTGTGAATGCCCAATGAGGCTCTCAAATTGAGAAGTTGATTTTCATCAGAGTAAATGAAGAATATTATTATATTTTACACGTCAATAAATCAATGTAGCCCTAATTTTGCCACGCAGGAAATCAATTCTGGTCTTTCTAAACCATCAAAGATGTTATGAACAAAGTAATTTCACAAATTATGGCAAGTAACACATTTATTGATGACTGCAGTTTAGAAATTTAGAATCTGTGAGCTCTGTAATATAATATGGTACACTGGCACGAGCTGAGTGAAATACAGATTATATGGTGAAACTGTAATGCATCATTTGCTATTAGTGGACTGGTAATAATTACCAGTTTCAAAGCAGCTCTTTCCATGTAATCTTTAGTCTAAATCGTAACAGCCCTTCTCATTGACATTATGATTACACTAGCTGCCCTCATGATCTAGACTATCTAGTTGATGGGAATACTAAAATGTGATAGTGGAAACTGTATGTTGTGTGCTCATTATAAGATAAAATGCCATTTTCCCTGACCTGATGTACGAGAGGGGAGGGAGACAGCAGAGTGTTAACATATTACACAATCACACAACTAGCTCTGCAAACAAAATATGTGCATGCTCAGGACAGCAGAATAAAAAGGGCTTTTCTAATGTGAGTCTTTGGGAAGGAATACAAGAGGAGAGCCTTGACTGAATGCTGTAGATGTGAGAATCGATCAGTGGTCTCCTCCATAGTGCCTACAAAGGCCACACCACTGATAATGCATCCAGACCAGGTTTTCAATAGAATAGTAAATGGTAAAATATGATTTAAGGCCTTTGGAGTGATGAAAGTGTTAAAGGCTTGCTTCAACTGACAAATCTCTTTTTTTACTTGCCTACTTCAGATTGTCAGTCTAAATATACGATAAAATCACAGAGTCTTAGAAGGGGAGAGGAGAAAGCCACAGAGGGTCAACCAGAATGGGAACCAGATCGCTTTCCCCCTTCCTATTTAGCACCCAAGTCATTGTTCAACAACAACAAAACATTTATGAAAATACTCTCAATGATGCTTTTTATTTCCCTTTGAAGACAGGAGGCAAACAAAAATAGGCAGATAATGTGAGACTAATGTCAGCATTTTCTTTCAAAATCATTCTGCCTTTCTCTCCCCCCCAACCCCCACCCCATATTAGGCAAATGTTTGAAACCTAATTTTGGTATCTTATCGTCTAATCTTGTTAAAGAGATTTACCCAGGGGTGGGATATATTGAGTGAGATTATAAAAGCATTGTAAAGTAAATTACAAGGCCAAGGCAGGGAGTCCGTTATTCAGACCAGTGCCTGAATGAGGCTCACAGGTTTTGGAATAAGAATATTAGGGACTCCTGAGAAGATCAGATCATGCCAACTTTTTGTTTGTGACTTTCTAAATGGAGGAATCACAGCTGATTAATTCTTCCTTCTCCCATTTTAGCTTCATGATTATTTTAAAAATATTATATTTAAAAAAATTACTGACAAACAGAGTGAAGTCTTAAGGACTCCCCCGGCCTCTTTTAGAAGACGGGTTAAAGTTTATTAGTTCACATTTGTAGTTTATACAGCCATTTTTGGAATCCCTGGGAAGTTATCTATTTTTCTCATTCTTATCCATTGGCTACTAACATTTGCACCCTTTTTAATGCCACAGTTGCTTGGTAAACTGTTCATTTTGTCTTGGGGTATATATGTTTTTTAATTTAGCTATCTCCCAAAATGAATGATTGTGAAGTCAAGCTGGCCCCTCTTTGCCAAAGTGGCATTTACCACTCTCAGTTCTTTTCAGCAAGAGAGAAATAATATGACTTAAGCAGGGCCCTTCTCCAGACTGCTTGGCTACTGGCCAAAGAGTTGACTAGCTGAACTGTATCTTTCTGTTTCTTTCTCAACTGGAGCTGAGGCTCAGACGAGGGCGCAGGATGTTGTATAATTTGGTTCACCGTTGTTAGCCTCTCAAAATAATGAGGAGGAGGAGAGTGTAGCATTTCTCAGCCTGCTGCCCGTCATGGTGCTGGCGGCTTTAACTGTTCTTAAACGAGGATGCAGAGTCTGCTGAAGTTGGCAGCAGTCACTCCACCTAACTTCTCTAGACTTGCACTTGTTGGACTGGGAAAAGGACTCCGAAAGCCTTGGTGAAGCGCCATTGGCTAACTCCGAATCCAGTTTCCCTTAGGAGATGCTTGCTGCATTCCTGGAGATACCAGTGGGAGAGCCCAAGAGGTGCTCTGGGCACTGGAACTCTCTGGCCCCCATGCAGGTTGGGATGGAGGCTCGCTTGCTATTGCTCTCCTGCAGAATAATTTTATGAGTGCCTTCTCATTTTTAACACATCAACAATTAGTATATTCCAGGCTAAGATGAAAAGCATCTCTCTGGCCATAGAGAATTGTAATGAGTTGACCTTCTCATTTTTGATACCTCCATGAAATGATTGCCTATTTAGAAAGTTCACCTGCCACCCAGGGGGTTACTAGAATGATGGGTTTTAGAACGTAGAAAAGTTTCTCCTAGGTCACCTTGTCCAAGTGTCTCGTGTAGGTAACAAATGAGGAAATAGAGGCCCAGAGAGCAAACAGCTTGCCACCACAACTGCAGCTGGAGAATGGCAGGGAAAGTTCCAAAGGTATTAGGGAGGTTCACTATAATGTAGGCTCCTCACCCTTAAGCTTGAATTGGTCTAGATGTTGTTCTTTGCTTAAATTCTTAGAATTACATGAAATGGCAGGAAGATTGAACAAATTATCTACCAGACATCCCCTCCTGCCCCATGTTGCCAGGTACCATCTCCGCCCAGAGAGTGAATCTCACGGGGGATCTCTCTCAGGGGATCTCTCCGTGAGAGGTCAGGCCTGAGGGTGAGGGCTGGGTGCAGGGACAGCTGGAGATGGAACAGAAGTAAGCAATTGCTAATGCCTCCTCAGTGATTAAACATTGATGTTGGTGTTGTATTATTTTGCAGGTAAAGATGAGCCCAGCAGCTACACATGTACAACTTGCAAACAGCCATTCACCAGTGCATGGTTTCTCTTGCAACACGCACAGAACACTCATGGATTAAGAATCTACTTAGAAAGCGAACACGGAAGTCCCCTGACCCCGCGGGTTGGTATCCCTTCAGGACTAGGTGCAGAATGTCCTTCCCAGCCACCTCTCCATGGGATTCATATTGCAGACAATAACCCCTTTAACCTGCTAAGAATACCAGGATCAGTATCGAGAGAGGCTTCCGGCCTGGCAGAAGGGCGCTTTCCACCCACTCCCCCCTTGTTTAGTCCACCACCAAGACATCACTTGGACCCCCACCGCATAGAGCGCCTGGGGGCGGAAGAGATGGCCCTGGCCACCCATCACCCGAGTGCCTTTGACAGGGTGCTGCGGTTGAATCCAATGGCTATGGAGCCTCCCGCCATGGATTTCTCTAGGAGACTTAGAGAGCTGGCAGGGAACACGTCTAGCCCACCGCTGTCCCCAGGCCGGCCCAGCCCTATGCAAAGGTTACTGCAACCATTCCAGCCAGGTAGCAAGCCGCCCTTCCTGGCTACGCCCCCCCTCCCTCCTCTGCAATCTGCCCCTCCTCCCTCCCAGCCCCCGGTCAAGTCCAAGTCATGCGAGTTCTGCGGCAAGACGTTCAAATTTCAGAGCAACCTAGTGGTACACCGGCGCAGCCACACGGGCGAGAAGCCCTACAAGTGCAACCTGTGCGACCACGCGTGCACGCAGGCCAGCAAGCTGAAGCGCCACATGAAGACACACATGCACAAGTCGTCCCCCATGACGGTCAAGTCCGACGACGGCCTCTCCACCGCCAGCTCCCCAGAACCCGGCACCAGCGACCTGGTGGGCAGCGCCAGCAGCGCGCTCAAGTCCGTGGTGGCCAAGTTCAAGAGCGAGAACGACCCCAACCTGATTCCGGAGAACGGGGACGAGGAGGAAGAGGAGGACGACGAGGAAGAGGAAGAAGAGGAGGAAGAGGAGGAGGAGGAGCTGACGGAGAGCGAGAGGGTGGACTACGGCTTTGGGCTGAGCCTGGAGGCGGCGCGCCACCACGAGAACAGCTCGCGGGGCGCGGTGGTGGGCGTGGGCGACGAGGGCCGCGCCCTGCCCGATGTCATGCAGGGCATGGTGCTCAGCTCCATGCAGCACTTCAGCGAGGCCTTCCACCAGGTCCTGGGCGAGAAGCATAAGCGCGGCCACCTGGCCGAGGCCGAGGGCCACAGGGACACTTGCGACGAAGACTCGGTGGCCGGTGAGTCGGACCGCATAGACGATGGCACTGTTAACGGCCGCGGCTGCTCCCCGGGCGAGTCGGCCTCGGGGGGCCTGTCCAAAAAGCTGCTGCTGGGCAGCCCCAGCTCGCTGAGCCCCTTCTCCAAGCGCATCAAGCTCGAGAAGGAGTTCGACCTACCCCCGGCCGCGATGCCCAACACGGAGAATGTGTACTCGCAGTGGCTCGCGGGCTACGCGGCCTCCAGGCAGCTCAAAGATCCCTTCCTTAGCTTCGGAGACTCCAGACAATCGCCTTTCGCCTCCTCGTCGGAGCACTCCTCGGAGAATGGGAGCTTGCGCTTCTCCACGCCGCCGGGGGAGCTGGACGGAGGGATCTCGGGGCGCAGCGGCACGGGAAGTGGAGGGAGCACGCCCCATATTAGTGGTCCGGGCCCGGGCAGGCCCAGCTCAAAAGAGGGCAGACGCAGCGACACTTGTGAGTACTGTGGGAAAGTCTTCAAGAACTGTAGCAATCTCACTGTCCACAGGAGAAGCCACACGGGCGAAAGGCCTTATAAATGCGAGCTGTGCAACTATGCCTGTGCCCAGAGTAGCAAGCTCACCAGGCACATGAAAACGCATGGCCAGGTGGGGAAGGACGTTTACAAATGTGAAATTTGTAAGATGCCTTTTAGCGTGTACAGTACCCTGGAGAAACACATGAAAAAATGGCACAGCGATCGAGTGTTGAATAATGATATAAAAACTGAATAGAGGTATATTAATACCCTGCCCTCTCTCCCACCTGACACTTCCTTTTTCATCCCCCCCTCCCTATAGTCCCCCAGCCCCACTCCCCCATAGGATTTTTTTCTAGTCCCATGTGATTTAAACAAACAAAACAAAACAAACAAGTAATGGAAGCTAAGAATATGAGAGTGCTTGTCACCAGCACACCTGTTTTCTTTTTTTTTTTTTTCGTTTTCTTTTTTTTTTAACTTTTTTTTTTTTTTAATTCCTTTACGTTCTCACCGTTTGAATGCATGATCTGTATGGGGCAATACTATTGCATTTTACGCAAACTTTGAGCCTTTCTCTTGTGCAATAATTTACATGTTGTGTATGTTTTTTATTTTTTTAAACTTAGACAGCATGTATGGTATGGTATGTTATGGCTATTTTAAATTGTCCCTGATTCGTTGCTGAGCAAACATGTTGCTATTTCCAGTTCCGTTCTGAGAGAAAGAGAGAGAGAGAGAGAGAAAGAGAGTGAGTGACAGAGAGAGAGAGAGAGAGAGAGAGAGAGAGAGAGAGAGAGAGAGAGAGAGACCATGCTGCATACATTCTGTAATACATATCATGTACAGTTTTCTTTTATAATGTGAGGAGGAAAAACAGTCTTTGGATTAACCCTCAATAGACAGAATAGATAGCACTGAAAAAAAAAACTCTATGGGCTAAATGTCTGTCTCTAACGGGTTAAGTGAATCAATTGGAGAGGAAAAAAAAAGGCCTTGAATCAACAAATTCACAGAAAAACAAAAGTTTATTCTATCATTTGGTTTTGAAATGAGTGCCTTGGATCTATTAAAACCACATTGATGGTTCTTTCTACTTGTTATAAACTTGTAGCTTAATTCAGCATTGGGTGAGGTGATAAACCTTAGGACCAAGCATATAATTCTATATTGTATTTCTCACAACAGTGGCTACCTAAAAATATGACCCATTATGTCCTAGTTAATCATCATTTCCCCCTTAGTTTAATCTTGTAAACAAAACTGATTATACCAGTATAAAAACTATTTTGCTCCTGGTGTGAGCTTAAAAGAAAAGGGCTATTGGCCCAGAGTTTTATTTTTATTTTTTAAATGATGATTAAATTGAATGTGTAATGAGCAAAAGCCCTGGAACATGATTAAATATATTAGAAAGGAATACTTTTTAAGAAAATGCTTGTTTAAATAATGTCTTTTAAAAATTCTGGCACCAAAAGAAATAGATCCGTATCTGCTTGGTTGTCAAATGGACAATCAAACAATAAACTTTGAGACCTTGTATACCATATTAAAAAGAAGAGGCTGACAATAAGATTTGACAGAGGGCAACAGAGGAACAAAATAAGTGATTTATTAGCACAATGTGGTACTATTTGCCATTTTAAACTAGAACAGATAAATAAGCTAATATTGATACAATGATGATTAACTATGAATTCTTAAGACTTGCATTTAAATGTGACATTCTTAAAAAAAGAAGAGAAAGAATTTTTAAGAGTAGCAGTATATATGTCTGTGCTCCCTAAAAGTTGTACTTCATTTCTTTTCCATACACTTGTGTGCTATTTGTGTTAACATGGAAGAGGATTCATTGTTTTTCTTTTATTTTTTTATTTGTTTTTCTTTTTTATTTTTATTAAGCTAGCATCTGCCCCAGTTGGTGTTCAAATAGCACTTGACTCTGCCTGTGATGTCTGTATCTTTTCTCTAATCAGAGATACAGAGGTTGAGTATAAAATAAACCTGCTCAGATAGGACAATTAAGTGCACTGTACAATTTTCCCAGTTTACAGGTCTATACTTAAGGGAAAAGTTGCAAGAATGCTGAAAAAAAAATTGAACACAATCTCAATGATGAGCATTTTAAAAAAAAAACTAAAAAAACTTTGCCAGCCATTTACTTGACTAATGAGCTTACTTACTTGGACTCAACATTGCAAGCGCTGTGAATGGAAACAGAATACACTTAACATAGAAATGAATGATTGCTTTCGCTTCTACAGTGCAAGGATTTTTTTGTACAAAACTTTTTAAAATATAAATGTTAAGAAAAATTTTTTAAAAAACACTTCATTATGTTTAGGGGGGAACTGCATTTTAGGGTTCCATTGTCTTGGTGGTGTTACAAGACTTGTTATCCATTTAAAAATGGTAGTGGAAATTTTATGCCTTGGATACACACCGCTCTTCAGGTTGTAAAAAAAAAACATACATTGGGGAAAGGTTTAAGATTATATAGTACTTAAATATAGGAAAATGCACACTCATGTTGATTCCTATGCTAAAACACATTTATGGTCTTTTTTCTGTATTTCTAGAATGGTATTTGAATTAAATGTTCATCTAGTGTTAGGCACTATAGTATTTATATTGAAGCTTGTATTTTTAACTGTTGCTTGTTCTCTTAAAAGGTATCAATGTACCTTTTTTGGTAGTGGAAAAAAAAAGACAGGCTGCCACAGTATATTTTTTTAATTTGGCAGGATAATATAGTGCAAATTATTTGTATGCTTCAAAAAAAAAGAGAGAAACAAAAAAGTGTGACATTATACAGATGAGAAGCCATATAATGGCGGTTTGGGGGAGCCTGCTAGAATGTCACACGGATGGCTGTCATAGGGGTTGTACATATCCTTTTTTGTTCTTTTTTCCTGCTGCCATACTGTATGCAGTACTGCAAGCGAATAACGTTGGTTTGTTATGTAGTGTGCTTTTTGTCCCTTTCCTTCTCCCACCCTACATTCCAGCATTTTACCTTCATATGCAGTAAAAGAAAGAAAAAGAAAAAAAAAACCAATGTTTTGCAGTTTTTTTCATTGCCAAAAACTAAATGGTGCTTTATATTTAGATTGGAAAGAATTTCATATGCAAAGCATATTAAAGAGAAAGCCCGCTTTAGTCAATACTTTTTTGTAAATGGCAATGCAGAATATTTTGTTATTGGCCTTTTCTATTCCTGTAATGAAAGCTGTTTGTCGTAACTTGAAATTTTATCTTTTACTATGGGAGTCACTATTTATTATTGCTTCTGTGCCCTGTTCAAAACAGAGGCACTTAATTTGATCTTTATTTTTCTTTGTTTTTATTTTTTTTTATTTGGATGACCAAAGGTCATTACAACCTGGCTTTTTATTGTATTTGTTTCTGGTCTTTGTTAAGTTCTATTGGAAAAACCACTGTCTGTGTTTTTTTGGCAGTTGTCTGCATTAACCTGTTCATACACCCATTTTGTCCCTTTATTGAAAAAAATAAAAAAAATTAAAGTACACAATGTAAGCTTCTTGTGTCCTCATTTGACACACTCTGTAAATTACTTTCAAGAAAATAGCAGGTTTTAAGAGAAGGCCAGTCAGTCTTTTTCAGGATTATTTCTGTGGGCATTTTGATGCGTGTATTATACCTTGAAGGAAGATAAAGTATTCTATACTAAAATAGACATCTCAAATCATGGAAACAGTAAATTTAGACTTTATAGTTGTAGAATTATTTTCAAGAAACGCAAGGTGTTTTCAATCTGACATTAAAACTTCCCCTTCATCTCTTAGCCATAATACATTCAGATATAAATGAAAAAAATTACTGGCAATAAATAGCATCTTAAACTTTTATTTCCTTCAGGATTTTTTGCTGTTCTTGTTTTTCTTTTCTATTCTCTCACCCTTGCCCTATCTTAGACCATAATGTAAAAATGATGAAAAATTAGCTCTCTCATTTCCACATAAGTCTTTCCTTATATTTAAAATAATCCCCATTCCATCAAAAGATACAGAAACAAAGGCATCAGATTAAAAATATGAGAGAGAGGAAGGGGGAGGGAGGGAGGGATGAACTGAAGGAGGGAGGGAGAGAGAGAAAGGAGAGAGAGAGAAAGTAATAATGATGGGTTTACCCAAATTTATAGAATCAACCATTGATTTTCTGAGATGTGTGGTGGTAGCAGTTGTCTTGTGTTCTGGGATCCAAGGGACCCTAGACCGGACATGTTTTCAGTGTTCTCATTTTCTTATTGGGTCTTCCTGGCTGATAGGAAGTGAGGGTGGGAATACCATTCAGTGATCTATTGACCAACCGATTTATGAAATGAAAGGTTTTGGAAAGCAAATGAAGTATATTTATTTATTTTTTTAAAAAGTGTGATCATTTTACAAATGCGGCATCTATTTGCTTCAAGACTCACAACTCTGTTATACTGTCTCCCTGTTCCCAGTGCAGACTAATAGTTACAACATTATTCTAATTTTTTTTTCATTGTTCTTATTTTTGTAAAAACCAAAACAAAAGTCATTTTGCTGTCATCTTGTGGTAGCATTTTTTCTGTTGCTCAGTTTGATGTTCTACTACCTGTGAGGTGGCTTTTACCTGAAGCAGGAGTAGTGTGATCTTTCTCAAAGAGCAAGGAGATGTCTGTGGATTTTTTTTTTTTTTTTACTTTTTGTGCCTGCTTGGGTGGGAAGCAGAGTTGAAGCTGAGATAGTAGGAGAACATTGGGGTGGGTTGAAGGAGCAGGTTCTCAAGTTCTTGAAGAACTTGAGAATTGGCAGTGAACTAAGAGGAGAAGATAGATGGGTTTGGGATTAGGTTACTTCACAGCTGAATCCAGAATGTTGTTCAAGGCAGAAATACTCCCCAGTGCCACGCCAGGTTTAGATGTGGTGACTTCTGCCTCACCATATTGAATGTCTGTGAAACCTCAATGTGTGCCTCAGACTCTTATATTAGGCACTCCAAGTTCAGCTGTACAGACTTTTTATACATTCATTTTCATTTCTCAATATAGGGCGCTCTTAGTGTAATTGGATTTTGCATCCTGACAGGCAGAATTAATGGTGGATATTGTACACTTCTCTGTTCAGATTTCTTAAATCAAAACGAGGGAGCGGAGAGGGGTGAGGACCTCTGGGGATCCATCACAGATCACATTCGCTTTCCATGATCCCAACATTAGATGCTTAGACTAGGAGACAGTTTCTTTTGGGTATTTTGTCTCCTAGTTTTTTTGAAGTTCTCTTAGAAAATAAATGAACAATGAAAACCTAGGCAGTGAGAATATAACTTATATGTTATAACTTGTCTCCAGACACTGAAAAAAAATGTTAATATGAAATACCAAAAAAAGCCATGTACAACCACAGGATGAGTTTGTGATATATTTTTTTTAAATGAGGAAATATCAAAGGAATTAACAGTTTTTCAAAATTCTCAAGTAAGTTTGTGTGACACCCCCAATATATGGACGCAGTACTTGACATTACCCCAACTCCTGGTGCTTTAAATCTTCCCTTTTATTTTTGTTTTGAGAATAATTTAATAAATAGGAAGCCAGCAAATGTAATTTCTCACAGATTTTAATCCAGAAACTCTCCCACTGTCTGTATGCTACCCCTCCATCTATTTACATTCCTCTCTTTGTTTAGGACACACAAATGGATTGAAATGAACACACTTAAGAGGTTGCTAAGAAGTGAGATGGACACTTGACTCTTCATTTGTACCAGTATTGGCAGGAAGTGTGGAGTAGTTGAGTTTTTTTCCAAGGCATTCTGTGATAGAATAGTTTATTTAAATACCATTTTTGTTTATGTAATAGGTGCCTACTGTATATATGCATAAAGATTGAAGTGAGACTTGGAAAGGAAGCAGTAGTGGGGGTTAGGGATAAAGTTATTTGGAAAAATAAGTAAAGAGGTGTTTTATGCACAGACACTAAAAGTTTGTTAGAAGGTTCCGGGATATTTCAGGCCTTCCTGCAAAGGAGATGAGAAGCTTTGGGCCTTATCCTGTCCTGCTGCAAGCACTTGACTCACAGAAAATAAGGGAGGAAATACAGTTTTCTTTTTTTAAACCTCTTACCCCTACACATGCCCCCCCCCCCCCACACACACATACAAACATGCTATTTGATGGCTGTGTTGTAATCGTATGTTCTTCATTATGATTCTGTTACTCCACTAACCCTGGGCCTCATAAGTTCAAAAATGTGCCCGTTTTTTTCTTTTTCTTTTTTTTTTCAGACAACTTCCCATTGAAAAAAATATAAGGATTTTGTCAATATGAGATGAGATTGACAGTGTTCTTGAAACCTGCTAGGAAATGGCTTTGAAAAGTCTTCTAACTTTTCAAAAGCATGAGCCACGTAGGAAATTTTCCTAAGTATCTCTTAAGGCCCTGCAGGTTTCCAATTAAGAATAAATGAAACCAGCTTTAGAGAGACTTGGGATCATGTACACTTATTCCAGGATGACTATACCTGCAAATCAGAGACAGGATTTGTTGGGAGTGCATTTTTGCTTGCTGTCATCTTGTTATCACATTAGCCCACTCTTTCATTTACTAAAACACAAGGTCCATGGATCAGCCTATAGGCTCTCTCTCTCCCTCTCCCTCTCCCTCTCCCTCTCTCTCTCTCTCTCTCTCTCTCTCTCTCTCTCTCTCTCTGGTTTTGGGATGTGATTAATTCTTCCTTATCAAATGGAAAAGGAGACCCAAACAGTTAACATGGGAAATTAAACTCAAGTACCTCAACTTGGCTGGGTAGAACTCAATGATTAATCTAAATACTGTTTTTCCTTTCTGTAAAGTGGCAAAGACTACCTAAAGGGAGCACAAATGAATCAGGTCTTTTCAGACAGCAGAAAAGGCAAATTAAGAACCCCCCCAGTTCTTATCTAAAGCAGAATCACTCAATTCTTGGGGGTTTGATAGGGGGTTATGCTTTAAAATAATCATGAATGCAGGATGTGCCCATGCTCCACTTTGACTGCTAGGGCGATACATGTTGGTAACAGGTCTAACAAAGGGGATTGGTTGGGGTATCAGCCAAAGGGACTTCATGGACAGTGACCTGGGCTGGATGGGGAATGGGATTCCCTAGAGCCCACCTGCACCCAAAGGGACCCTCACTCACTCAGCCGTGGTCTCTACTGTTTGGGGGTAGGGGGGTGCAGGAGAGCAGCTGAGCTCCAGATCCTGGGCCTTCTATTGCGCCAAGTCAGGGGAGAGGAGGGCCCCCGGCCCCTGCTTCAGGTCGCCATGGCAACGAGGCCTGGAATGCCACAGTGTAGCCCTCTTCCTCTGCATATCCGGACTCCCCCCACCCCCCATCTGCTGCTTCAAGTGAATGTGCACAGCCAGGGAGGAACCCTAGAGGAAAATAACCACTCCCTTCTTCCCTTCACCATGGCCTTCCCCCTTACAAAAATGAAAAAAAATAAATAAAAAGAAAGAAAGAAAGAAAGAAAAGAAAACTGCATGTCTGAAAGAAACTGCAGGCAGTTTTTGGTGCCATTTGGGAGCAACTGTTTTGGGTTCTGATTTCCACTTCAGAGATTTGTTCGCCTCTTGTAAATTGTTAGCTGCTTTGACCGTTGAACTTGATGACATTTCATGTTTTTGTTGTGCTGCTTTTACATCAATTTTGATTTTTTCGTTTCTTTATAGTTTTATTATTATTTTAAGGAAATGTCCCTGTTCCCCCTCCTCCCTGCCCCCTGTTCTCCTCAACTAAAAGACTGTTTCCTACTCAGTCTGCTCAGTTCTAAGGGAAAGTGTTTCCTTCCAGGTGTGTCCCCAGCATTTTAGGACTCTCATAGGCTGGGGCAGGGGGTCTGGGCCTTTTGGGGAAGCAAGTGGGGAGGTAGGGGGAAGGGACTCAGCAGTCAGAATTTGGGGGAGGTACGGAGGAGATGGCATTGGCCATCAGACCTCAGATGCCAGTGGCATAACCTGTGGTTGACTTAAGTGATAATTTTAAGGACTTAGTTAGAGAACAGAAAATCACTGGGCCAAGTCACACCTGTACTTTTTTTTTCCCCCCCTCCCTCCTCTGTCTCCAACCTCTTTCTAGGTTCTTCACACACCCCCATTCGGCGTAGCACCCAGAGAGCTCAAGATGTGTGGCAGTTTTCGGATGGAAGCTCGAGAGCCCTTAAGTTCTGAGAAAATTTGAAGCCCCCTGGGGCGGGGTGGACACATACCGCCCAGCCGACGTCACCGTGGTCTGTCATCCTGCTAGTTTGTGATGTTTTTCTGACAGTAGCCTCCAAGAAGCCGTTGTGCGAAGACAGAGTCCTGCAGAGTCCTTCCTGCCTGGGCCTGCAGTGCCATTTTATTTATATTTTTTAATAAAAAGTAAAAACAAAAAAACAAACCCACATTGGAACAGTGAATAAGTCCCATAGAGAGGCACCCCTCCTCCCCCTTCCCTGCCCCACCATCGCTGTCTGGAGCGAGGCATCCTGGCCCTTTTGAAACCAGCCAACCTAATTACCCGTATTGTGGAAATGAGCATGAGTTCCCCACCCCTTGTTTCTATACATTCTATGTTGTCTTTTAAAAAGTGTGCTTAACATTGACACAATAAATGTTGGAGCTTTAGGTGGTGTTTGCTTGTTCTTTAATTATTAATGCTTATAAGACAATGCAGCTGCTTAGGACTTTGTATTTCTGTATCCGTTTCCTGCAGACATCCATCGGGTGGGTAGGAGGAACAGATTTGAGGAATGGGTAGGAGGTGTGTGTGTGGGGGGGGATAGGTTACTGCTTATCAGATGGCATAAATTTTCAAGGAGAATCAAAAATGCAAAACTTGGGAATAAATCTTAGCAATATCATAATTAATGTAGTAGTAATGTTGCTGTTTATTAATGCTGAAGTGTGGATTTCTTAACTGTCTGACTTATAATTTGCATACCATTAAATAATGCATAATATGGCACACTGAATTCTGTTTTTCAAATATATGCTTTTGGTGGTTACCATGCAGGATTTGAATTTGTCTTTTAATTTAGCTCAAGAAAGATAACATCACGAGGTCAGTGGTAAATCCCAAGGAAGGTGATAAATGTCAGTAGTTGCTTATTAAATATTCTAATTTTAGGTTACCAAACCTGCTGCAAATATATCTTAATGCAGACAAACAAACAAACATAAAACTTCTTTATTACTTACATAGGGAAAGTTGGGGGAGATTTTTATAAGGGGAAACATTAAAGAAGGAAAGAGAAAAAGATCTGATTGTAGGCGGTGCTTCGGTAACGTCAATAATGCTATGCTCTTTAGAAGTTAGTGGCACAAATAGGTTAGGTTTACAAACAGGTGACAAAAATTTCCCTGGCCCAGTTAATTTGCAAAGAACTTTTCTCAGTTTGGTGTTTTCTATTGCCTGGAGATCCAGAAGAGTGCTGGAAACAATATAGCATATTAAAATAAGTTTATAAATAATGGAACTCAGACACCTGTGTATTATAGATTAACATACTGGCTGTGAACATAAGCGGGGAAAATCTTATCCACTCACCCTCTGGCTAGATTACCTAGCCTACTGAAAAGATAGTAAAATAATTGGCTTCAGAATTCTTTCCTTCTTATTCATCATACATAATGACGCCTTACAGGAATATGCTGCCTTCCACTTTACACAGACGGGGCATTTCTAGAAGTTTTATTGGACCCTCCTTGCAACAGAGCTCACAATATCCACTTTATGGATGACAAAACTGAGTCTGATGTTTAAGAACTTGTACAAGGCAGGTCAATGAGAAAGAAGCATGTGTCTAGTCCACATCTAATGACCCTGCAATCCATAACTGAGAGAATGGACTGTCTGCCCTACTTAGTATACCAATGACCATGAACCCACACACGCATCACTTCTATACACTACCAGATCAAGGATGTCTGTGGAGAAAGACATGAGGAGTTGTCTCTTCCTACCCATCACTGCATGTACTGCTAGAGATCTTGGGGCCTCGTTGCCATCTCTTTGCCCCAGTGGCTTTTTCATGACAGATAAAAACCCTGGTTGAATAGGTAGCCTCAATGAGTTCTTGAAGAGTTTCCTCTCACCAAGGTGAGCTGGAACTTACAGACAGGAGATGCTTCCCGAGAAACACTCTTTCTACCCTATGCTCTACTTCTGTGTTGTGGAAACCTATGGCCCTTCAGGGTTCTGGGGAAGCACCTTCTTGAACATGCCAAGCTCCTTGCTGCCACCTGGAGTGACATTACTTCAAAAGGGAGAACCGACTGAAAGAACACCTGCAGTTTGGGGGGCAGCAGCAGTCTTGATGATTGCAGTTGGCATTCACTAAGCTCCAATTTCTGGTCTGTTGCCACCTCCACCTTTGATTTCTTTTAAAGTCAGTCTGCAAAGATAGGGGTTTTCCAAGAAGGGATTCTTTTGGGGGTGTGGTGGATGGAGAAGAAATGGGTAAAATATATCTTGTTACCCTTTACCTTTGGAGAATATAAATATTCATTACCAACAGTAATGAACTCTGGCACAGCTGGCTCCTGCAGGGTCCCTTGCTTGGCCTGAGCACCAAACTTTCAATCTTGGGAGTGGTCCTTGGGCTCTCAATTGCTCCTGGGGGAGGCCCACTAACATCCCCCTAACCAATCTCTTCTCCATACTCTTCTAAGTTGGAAGAGAATAAAAAAATCATTATGAAATGATGGCTTTATGTAAGAGCTAGGACATTAGAAAATCCACACAAGATTGATGATCGAGGAAGTGTCTCCCTGTGTAATATGTCAAGGTCATGGCTACCCATGAATGGTGGCAGCAGCAGAAATAGGACTAGGGTCCTCATCATGCTCTCTCCTGAGAGTGATACTTCAAATTGCAGAGAGATTAATGGGTTGCCCATCACGCACCAAACATGGATTGCAAGACAGTTCCCAGGAGCTGAGGAGTGAGGGGACCAAATACCAGACATTACCCTCCTAAATATGCCTGGTATATTAATTTTGCTGTGATTCAGAATTTCAGTAATAAAAGTTTGTCAGACTTTAGAGTCCATCAAGTCTTGCAAAGAAGCTCCTGCAACACATAGTATTAGCCTAGGTGGGAGTTTAAGAAAAATCTTGTCTTTTTGTAGTGCCAAGAATCAAACCAAGGACTAGCAGATGCAAGGTTCTTCTACCACCAAGTCACATCCTGGCCCCTGAAGAAAAACCTCAGGCAGGGAGAGCAATCCTGGTGAGGTCTAATAGAGTGCCTCAAAGCTAAGCAGAATGTTTCCTTGGCACTTTTGCTTGGCACTTTTTCAAGACCATTTGTATTGGAGTCAAATCTCTGACTCCAACAAGGGAAAATTACTTTTTAAATTTCTCATGCAATGACATAATTTTCTTAGTTTGAGGACTGGAGTGGTTAAAGTTGAAGAAGATAATTATTTACCGTTTTTTACCGCTTTGCATTCGTGTTTCTGCCTATCTAGAATTCTGATTTTAATATTCTGTCTCCAGATAGTAGCAGTAGGGAGAACCTGAATTGAAGCATTTGGTTAGCTGTTGAATCTCTTACATACTACATAACTCGGGCTTATTTAGGCAAGAGTGTGAGAGAAGGGACTGGGAAAACTTTTAATCTGTCGGAACTTGAAAAACAATAACTGTTGCAAGAACATGTTGCACTGTGGAGGATACATGGATGGGGGGTTGTTGCTTAGCCTTGACACCAGCAGAGACACCACCATTCAGAGGGTGCTCACTGCCTCAAAGTTCCGTCTCACCTCTAGCAAGACCTAGCGTGGTTTTCCTTCCTATCTCAACATAAATGAAGATGCCTTATGGTCCATCACATTACTTTTATTCTGGCTTAAAAAATTTTTAAAAAATGCTCTCAGGCAATGCTTAAAGTTCATAGGATATTTAAAAACACATAATAGAGTCAATCTTCTAAAGATTCTAAAAATGAGGTAGGAAAAAATACAGCAAAGTTGAGTTGGAGCAATGGTACAGTGGGTAGGGTGGTAGATCTCCTCACAGACGAACTGGGGTTCAACATCACATGTAGTCCCCTGAGCCCTAGGAGAAGTGATCCCTGAACACAGAGCTAGGAGTAAGCCCTGAGCACTGCTGGGTGGGGGCCCCAAGCAAAACAAACAAAAACAGTAAGAACTTAAAGGAACCACACACTCATTTGTTTTACTCACTTGAGGCAACAGAGGCCCAAAGACTAAGTGGAAGACCTAAGGATCTCACAGCTGGAGAAGAAAGTGAGAGCCACCTGCAATCATCCAATTAGTGGCTCACTCTGAATTGGAACCCAAGCCTCCTGGTTCTGAGCAGAGGAATTCAAGCAGCAAATCACTCCCTTGTGACCTACTAAATTTAAAAGTGGGAATAGCAGAAAAGTGTGCATGACAGAGGATTTAAGAATGAAATCAAAGCTTGCTTTGGTGCCAGTCCTAGTGGGGAACATGTAAGCATGCCCTATATTTCAAGGGTTTCTAAGCAGCATCCTGATGACAGAGAACATTTAGGTCACTACCTGGAAGGATTCTTCCTTTACTTCACCCCTCTCTGATGGTAGAAATAAATGAAGGGACCAGAATGGCTGGGAGACAGCTTTTAAAGTTAAAAGGGCATAAAAAAGAGCTACTCATCAAACCAAATTCATCTCAAATGACTTAAATAGAACCCACAATCTGCTCCATTCTCTAGACAGGAGTTAAGAGAAACACCCACTAAATTTGAATTTTGAGGCCACATCCCATTCCATTAGAGAACACAGCTAGCCAATAGTGTGGCCTGAATCTTGTTACTGGGCTCTTTGAGTTTTGAGTTCAAAGGTGGAGAAACAGCAACGCAGGAAAAAGAGGATGGACCAACATTTGATACAACTCTGGGCTGTGAGGAGGATTCCATTTAATATGCTTTTTTATTCTGCACATTCTATTTCTGAGCAAGATGAAATCATTTTATTTTCCCCTTTGATCAAGGGTTCCAGGCTCTATTTAGAGATGTACAAGTTCCACCTCACCCTTTATTAGATCTGCTGCATTCAGCAATTCTACAACCATTTGCTACTCTTGCCAGCCACACTTGATTCACATTTTCTTCTCTGAACAGACTTGACACTGTCTTGCGGGTGTACGCATGTATGGCTGCAGCTGCTAGGTGTGGTAGCTGTTTGGAGTCTGCATGGGTCAAGTCATCCTCGAAACAGGAGCAGGACAGAGGGAAGTCTCAGAAAACAAGGGAAAGTCAAATATCCCTGTTAAAGACAGTTTGAGAAGTCATCTGCCTTCTCACGGTGCCAACTTACCACCCCACCCTGCCTTCTGCCCCAGAGTTGGCTGAATTTCTTGACACTGCAAGGCAAACAGCCACCTTTGATTATTGCTTTTGTCCCTTCTTGTCCACAATACCTGCTGAACAGTTTTCTCATCCCAGATACACAGAAATCTAGGGGAAAGTCACACGAAGCCACTTTTCATTTCTGCTCCAAGATATGCACAATCACCCCTATTTTCTGAGTGCCCGATCTTCCCTCTTTCTTATCCACCAAGAAGAAACAAACCACAGTGACAAAACACCCCCAATGTAAATAAATGCTCAAAGCTCAAAACTAAGAAGCAAGAGAGATTTCCCTCTAATATGATCTACTTAGTGTGGATTTGCCTAGAGTCACTTCTGGGCTATTGTTAAAAATTTTGATTTTATGTATATATTTTTAAACTTCTGGACCCTTTTGGGTTCAACTGGTGGATGGTGTTGCTTGCTGACCTGCAGCTGGGAGTTGTGATCTGGATGTTATCTTAGCTATGCTTGCCCATCTCTCTATATAATTACCCCATTCAAGACTCATTCCTGAGGATCCCATCCTGCAACCACCCCAAAGGGTAGAAAATGGCTTGTTTTCTATATCCTGTTCTCCAGGGTTACCCAATTGTCACTATAATGTGAACCCTCCAACCACTCTGGGCTTGACTTAGGAGAGGAGGTATTGATATTCAGTCATGAGATTGATGGGCATATGGGATGTGGGTCATTTTAAATGTGGAATTTTCTTTACTTCTCATCAAATACATTTTGTTTATACATTCATGGAACAGGAATAAAAATGTTGTAGCAATTTTTGTTTGGCATCTAAATCTGTCATGTTTAAAAGAGGCTCTCATTTTTGAAAGGCGGCATTTGCAATGGCCAGGCTACAGCTGATCACTGAGGCTTGGACCTCATGATTGGATGTTCCTCTCTCCCCCTCTCTCTGCTGGAGGGGAGGAAAGAGGACCAAAGGTCTTTCTCAAAGGTGCATGTCATCAAGGGCTGCTGAGCACCACATGTCTTCTGCTGCCTGGAGATGTAAGTGCAGATTATGTCTGAAATGTGATGTCTGGTAGCATACAGAGCCACTCCTGAGTGAAGGACTGTAGAATACCACTGCAGAATATAGGAGTTTACCCAGCAATGCACAGGCTGCAGGGGGTGTGAAGATCATAAAAGGTCTGCCACATGAGAGGCATATGCCAAACACCTGTGCTATTTCTCTGACCCATGCTTTTGGGGGGGCTTATTTTTAATTTGTTTTGGGGCCATATTGCTAATATTCAGGGCTGACTCCTGGCTCTGTGCTCAGGGACCACTCTTAGCAGGGCTCAGGGGATCATATGGGGTGCTGGAATTGAACCCTTGGCTGAGCAGAAGGCAAGTATTCTATCCGTTTATGCAATCTCTTCAGCCTTGAACCCAACACTCCTTATCTGCAGCTGTCAGAATGTCTGAAGCTTGGGAAGGAGCAAATTATAAATAAAGTTGTAATAAGGAAATCAGCTAATGTCTACTGAGAACTTATTAAGGTCTAAGTACAGATATAAGAGTTTTATATTTATGTTTTCATTTCTTCATAACAATCTCGAAGGGTCGATACTATTATTATTGCCATTTAATGGATACTTAGAAACACTAAGAAGTGGCATATCCAAGGTGATACAATTGATATTACACAGTGATAAAAAAAATTCTAGAACCCTTACTTTTTACCTCTACACACTGACCTCCAGAATCTATCTCTTTCTGGAATATATTGTCACCATATGTATGCCAAGGTTGAAACACCATAGGAAAAAAAGTGACAACAGTGCTAATTAATCTGTTTAGAAAGCATGCTCAAAGTGACTTTGCTTTCAGAGTTCTGGTCCTGTTGACTATTGAGCAAGGCTAGTTTTAGGATTTCCTATGGAGCTTGCATTGTTATCTGTCCTTTACACTGGGAGACTGACTTGATTCTAAGATGCATGTCCAGGGAATTCACTGGTGAATCTTCTCCAGCTACAGTAAGGCTCAGTCATTTGTTCAATCAACAAATATTTATTACGCCCTGCTATATGCAACCCACTGTGCTAAGTGCTAGGAAAGGAACGCAAAGAGGTAAGAAGCACAGTCATTGCCCATCAGAAATCACCACCAATGGAGAACTAAATTAATTAGAATCCTACTAAGTAACTAGTCTCAGTAAAGCTGATGTGGTGAGAAGAGAGGGCTTTAAAAATGCTAATATATAATTCACTTAGCCAATGTAGACAGCAAAACCAGGCAAAAAAAACATCAGCTACCTTCAATGAATGGGGATGTTATTTTTTATTTGATTTTTTTTGGGGGGTCACATCAGTGGTTGCTCAGGGACTATTCTCCGCTCAATGTTTAGGAGTAAACTCTGACTATGCATGGAGGGTCATATGCAGTGCTGGGGATTCAAACTAGCGCCAGTGAGATTCAAAGCAAAGATGTATAACTCCTGGACTACCTCTTAGGCCCTTATTCTTTATACCATATCTAAGTGAAATACTTTAGAATTTTTTTCAAGTGGTAGAAATGAGTATACATTTGATGTTTTCTCATGAATTTGGGGTTTTTTTTTGGGTAAAAATTAACAGCAGATGAATTAGAAGAAAGGTAGCAATAGAAACCAGTTTTGTTGTGCTATCCTTGTCCTAATCAAGTTAAATGATCTATACAGGTGTAAATATATGTATTCTAATCTCTTGACCTGACTTGGAACTGATTACCTGCTGCTAATTCATTCTAAATGGAACCTGACCAAGAAATCTTCATTTCTCCTCTGTACAGTCCCTACGAGGTCTGCTGGAATATCAGCATAAACCAAGTTGATTTCCTCCACTACAGTGTGCAAGATGATGTTCTAAGCCCCACAAGTGACTTAAAAAAAGAAAAAAATTCAACCCCTGTCCTTAAGGGAATTACAGCTTGTCTTACGGGGGTCGGTAGAGTAATATTGTCAATAGAAAACCAGACAATTGAAGATGCAAAGACCCAATATGACTAATTCATAAGTGAGAGACACACATTCCTTAGAAATGTGAAAGATCGATTTTATGGGGCCCACAGAGTGTTGGGTTTTCAGATGGACACCAAAGAGCATGTAATATTTAGATAAAAAAGAAAAGATGAGAACAAACCAGCCTAATGGAGTACTATAGTGTTTGGAGGACAATGGTTAGACAGGAAGAGAAGATTTGTCAATGAAAATAATGGAAATAATGGAAAGTTAAGTCTGGAAATTAATTGCAGTTATATCGCAGGGACCTGCAAGTAATATGCCAGGTAGGAATAAGGACTTTTTCAAAATCATGTTCAAAGGGAAATTTTAGGCATATTATAGCAGGCTTTGGAATGAATGGATGGAAACTGAAAGGAGGTCAAGAGACAAGTAGTAGTTTGATCTGGGAAGGTGTTGGAATTTTCTAGAGAATGGTCTTGGCTATGAGTATTTATTGGGTTAAGTTGTGTAGTAATTATAATACTAATCATAGTCAAGCAAACAATGACTCCATTGTTCAGTGGTATATAGAAATTCCCCATCTGTTCTGATCTTGATTCATCTCAGACTGTCTAGAAAGGCCAACAAAAGATCTTCTTATGAGGTGATAGTTGTTAGACACTATACAAGGAAAAGCCTAAAGGTAAAGACCTGGAGTCCTGAACAGGTCACTTTGATTCTAGAGAGAAATTGTTTTCTATCTTTAATACAAAACATTAAACATAAGGTATTAGCATCAAGTCTGAGCAAAATGAGAACTTCAACTGGGAAAAGCAGAAACATTTTTGTAGGTTGATATTTCTAAGGACTTTGGCACGGGGTGGGTGGGGGGGCAGTGGCTAAGGTGGGAGGGGAGAGTTGTTATAAAGTTTTTGATTCTCTAGCCTATTTGTAAGTGTTGTATGTTGATTTTTTTCTTTTCATTTTGGGGGACTTTTGGGCCCAAAGTGTTGGTGGTTGGGAATTACTCAACTCTGTGTTCAGAGGTTGTTGACTGTGGTGCTGGGGACAACCTCAAGCAAGACAAGGACCTAAAGCCCTCTGCTATATCTCTGGCCCACGTATTGGCTTATAAATTTTTCCATATTCTTGTTGCTACATATATTTATATTTTAATTTCTATTTGGTCCCAGCATTAAATAAATTTCTTAATGAAGTCATGGATCAAAAATAAGCGTATGTTTTGAGGGAATCAGAGGAAGATACTCTGCCCCATAAGACTGAGAAGGTTGGGGCTTTTTCTTTTTCTTGAAACTTGTAGACCTTCGTGTGTTCTTGTGTCATGGCCTTATCATCTGATCCCTTTCTTAGTTTCTTCCTCTTGCCTCCTACTCTCTTCTTCCCAGAAGCAAGGTAGCTTACCCCACACCAGTGCTACAGTCAGGTCATCCAAGGAACATTTTCTGTTGGACACTGAACTGTGAACTCTGCATTTCACCCTGTTTTTTTCCCTGTAATTCCCTCTTCAATTGCCACCATCAGAACCCTTCCCCAGAACCCTACTCAGCATATGGGCAGGTGGAAGTTGACAAGGATGACCCTGAAGAGGTACTGGCACCATTTGACCAAGAACTTTCAGATGAAGAGTTGGTAGATGCAATGGCAAGAGGAAAGACCAATTAAAACCAAGTGCAAGAGCTAAGGGCCAGAAAAGTAAAGTCTTCAAAGAAAAGAACTAGACCACTTGCTTGAGATTTTTGCCACAATGGACAAGGTTGCAGTGATCACAGAAAATTATGACTTTAATTTTGAAAGGGCATGTATGTTTAGGTCAGGTTTGCAAGATGTTTTGAGTGTCTTGCCAAGAATTATGTTAGAAAAATACATGCAGCTAAGAAGTCAAGCCTGCTCTCTATTTCAAGACTTCCACATCAGCCATGGCAGACAATGAACTTCAATTTTCAACATGGAGGTAGGCAGACAGAGAACATGGGGGTTGATGTGAGCAATCTGCCTGCCCTGCTGGATTCAAATGGCAATGATACATTAATAGCTGACCCTCTTCCTCTCTCCTCCCTGTCTATGTTTTGCACTTCCTATTATTCCATCCTCCACAACTCACCCAACACCCCACCATCACTTCTCAGACACTGGGATATGGTTTTCTTCCTGAGTCTGTAAGGGAAAACACAGCACATAAACATTATTTCACTTTCTATGCAGACTGGGTGTTGATCAGATAACCCCTGCTTTTACTATAGATTTTCTTGGTGTTTTTGGTGATATTTGATAAAATATGATGCATTATTTTTAGGTTCTGAACATTTTCAAAATATTTCCATATGAATTTGTGGTCATTTTTTTTCTTCAATTGGCTGTGTTTCTGTACACTTTGGGGAGCAAAGCTTTTTCACTTCTAAGGGTATTAATGTTAGTTAATGTAGAAGAAAAGCATTTTAAAAATTGCATTAGTTCATTAACTTATATTGAACTTGTACAAGGTTGCCTTGACATAGTCTGTTTTTGGACAGTGGGGGAACCTGTTATACTTCCAGTCCCTTGTGCATATGGTCCTTAGAGCACACACTGTTCATGTTTTGTGGGTGCTGCTGTAGCACCCAGCAGGGAAGCACATCTCGTTGGTTGTGAGTGGGTTGATGCCAGCTTAATGGAACTGGCCTCATGCTCTAGTTTCTAGAGGCCTGTCTTCAGAAACCTTTCTGCATTCTGAATCCCCACAATTCTTCCCCGAGTATTAGAGGGAAAGGCCAGAAAGCTGGGTCTTTTCCTCTAACATCGTATCTGGCCTGAGTAACCATTGTGTCTACAGAACAGATGTGGGATGGGCAGCAGCTGAGTAAACCTATCCCCTCTCCTACTGGAAATCATATTTAACTCTGACCCAAGAGGCCTCCGTGTCGCAAATGGAGAGGTAATTAAGCTCCAGACTCTGAGCCTTTTGAGGTGTGAAGGCTTAATTTTCACATGTACATCCAGGGTTTGTGTGTGTGTGTGTGTGGGGGGTGTATGTGTATACATTCGAAGAGCAGAGGTTGGGGTCAGAGAGGCATGGAAAAGAGGCCTTGAAGAGAACAGAAACAAAATGGCAGTTGCTGGGAATGCTGCCATTGGATGGCACTCAGGAATAGAATGCAATAAGCAATTCCAATTTTCCATAGTGTGAAGAATTCTGCCAACATTGTGGGTGCCAGGACAGAGGAAGGGGGATACTAAGTTGGCCCGTGAAGAAGGCATATGGACTGAAAAGTGCCTTTTGTAATCCACATTCTTATTTAAGAACACGACTGTTGAAGTGGAAAGTTTCACCTGCAGAGACCTGGAGTGAGACCTCGAAGGACAGGACGCTGGTAACGACACTTGGTTGTCAACCAACACAGCCAAGGCCCGAGCCCAGTGACCTAGAGGGAGATGGCTGAGGTAACCAATCCCCAGGAGCAGTCCCCTGAGGAGTGTTTGTCCCACTTCAGCCACTCCCAGCAAGGAACATTCCACTTGCCATGGCTCTGCTTTGGTTTAGACCATCCCTCCCGGGGGTGGGGGGGGGGGGCTGCAGCAGAGTTTGGAAAGTCTGAAGCAAGAGGGAGGATTTGAGATTCCCATTGAGGAAAGTTGAAACCTTCCCCTATTCAAGGGACACGGCGTGTGTGTGTGTGTGTGTGTGTGTGTGTGTGTGTGTGTGTGAGTGTGTGAGTGGTCAGTCTCTTCTCTCACACCCAGCTATGTTAGGACAGATGAAGTGGAGGGGGCTGCCATACCCCGCAACCCCCTCTTGGGAACCAAGTGAGAGCACGCTCCAGTATGGGCATCCTGAGTTTTTTTTTTTTTTTTTGATGGGCCAAGCTTACAGTTTTCAAAGTGCTATGACAGGATGGTTGCAAAAATAAAAAGCTAGTGAAAGCTTAGTCACAATATTTCTATAGCTGGCAATCAAAAGATCATATTGCATGCAACTGGCAAAATCATCATAGGGAAATTATGCATTTTCCAGAATACCTTATTCCCTTCTGTGTATTAAACATTACTTTAATATTCTGGTGACAATGTTTTATAATTAATCTAAATGTAAGGGAATGAACACACCAGAGATTATGTCTCAGTGCAAAGAGGTGAAAGGCGCTTTCTTCTCAGGGACAGACCAGATTCCTGTCTCGACTGCTCTCACTGAAGAACTGGCCCAGCTATCACTAAGGGCTAATATCCCATCCCATCCTCCAGCTAATGCAAACATTCTGTACACTTCGGGGAGCAAAGCTTTTTCACTCATAAGGGTGTTAATGTTAACGTAGAAGAAAAGCATTTTAAAAATTGCATTAGTTCATAGACTTATATTGAACTCATGAGGGGGAATCTAGCCCCAGAGAGATAAAAACTAAAGAGCTGCGCCATAAACCAGTATGATAACATCCTTATTATAAGATGCAAATTGAGGGACCCAATTCACTAAAACACATGTTACTGGTATTTAATTTTGCTTGTGGGAATATATCAGAAGTTGGCCTATGCCTTTTGCACAATGTACTTAAAACGAGGGTGAGTAACTTTAGCTATAAAAAAAAAAGTGATAAAGCAGCACAGGGCAAGCCAGGATTGAGAGATAATTGCAAGGATCTAATTTAAGTGTCAGTGTACACAGCTTTCTTTCCTGGCTTGGGCTTAGAGGCGCTGTGTTGGGGTGGGAAGGCCAGCAGAGTTGTGCTCCTGACTGCAGAGGCGGGGTGGAGGGGGTTGGGGGGCGAGGGGGGATAGTGTGCAGGGTGGGCAGGGGGTGGTGTGGGGGGCAGGGGGCAGGGGAAGGGAAAATGGCTGCCTGACTGGCTGGCCCAGGCCTGGGGTGGGGGTGAAAGGAAGATTGGGAGGAAGTAGCAGTGGGGAAGGTTTACCCAGGCCCAGTGGTCACTGCAGGAACTTCACCTGAGCTGGCATGGCTGTAAGCCTGTGGTTTAGAGAAGATGCAGTTCCCTATGAGAAAATGGTCAGTTCCTCTTTTCTCAGCTGGCACAGACAGTCTGCAGGTCCTAGGACTTCCTGTCACCATTTCTACCCTCAGAAGGTGAATTATGTTTCCCCTCTGGCTGACACCATGAGGTTGTACCCCACATGGCTCCAGGTGGCCATCTCTGGTGGGAGATGTGGCGGGGCTTGGTTTCCCCGGCTCCTACCTCCTCTCATCTTCCTAGATGGTCGATAGAGAGCCAGAACCTCATCCTGTAAGACCCCATGTGCCACCAGCAGGGCACAGAGTGAAGGCACCACCTGGAGTCCGGTAGAAAAGCATTGCCTGCAGCCTTTGGACAGAGTGGCCAAATCACAATGGGCATTACAACAATTTAGAACCAGTTTTTGAGAACTATGTCCAACCCCATCTTCTAGCCTAGGGCATGAGTTCTAATATGGTATTGGCTATTTAGAATGTATAGCATTTGTGTCATGAACAGAGGACCCTCTAAGCACTTAAGAGTGTGTGGTGTGTGTGTGTGTGTGTGTGTGTGTGTGTGTGTGTGTGTGTAGGGGGGCTGGGGTTGTCACAAGAGATCTGTGACGAGAGGAGCAACTATCATAGGAGGTGTCAATGCATTAGGGTTTTTAGGTATGTGTAAACACCACATACACATGATAGATGTCACCTTAGAGAACACTAGGGTCACCTTGCTCTTAGTTCTACAGGAAAGAGGCACAAAGGGTCACATGAGGGGATATGTTTGCCCGACTGCATTGGCTGCAGTCCCAGGAGTAGTGATGTGCATAAGTGCCATTGGTCCCCATCTAACCCTCACCCAGGGTGACTTCTGTCACCTACTTGGAAATAGTCATTGGCAGGAGAGGAGAGACCTTTTGACCACCATAGATGGTTAAACTCTGCTGACCTGAGGCAGACTGGATACTCCGAAGTGACTTCACGGGCTATTTGGACTAACTTGCTGCTGCCACTGATTTGCTAATATCTGAAAATCTTTTAAAAGCCCTTAAGAGCACAATTAGGAGAGAAATGGTTATGCGGGGAAGGTTGGGTGAAGGAAGCACTCTCTGTGAATGGCTGCAGTCTCCACATGAAAATCTGCTCCCTCCTGGATCTTCAGGATGGGCCCACTCTGCTGGGGAAAGGGTTAGATGCAGAACATGAATTTCAAAGTCTCTATTCTTTTTTTTTTTTTTTTAGGAGTGGGGCCCAGTGGTCTTTACACTGAGCAAGAGGTGTGGAAGCATCTAGAAGTATTTCTGTCATGTAGAAGCAAAGGTCAAAGTTCAAGGTTGCATTATTCAGCGAAGATGGCAGTTGTCTGTTTTAGAGCCCAGGTTATTTCATACACAGGAACTTGTCTTCTTGTCTTCTTGTCCTTTATACATTGGAGCATTTCAATAGGACTTAATAGTCTTATCTCTTCACTTGTCCCCTGCCCACACTTCTTGACTGTTCCTAGAGCCAACACAGTGCCTACACCTAACTTCTGTGTGAAAGGCAAACTGTAAAGATGCCAGGCTGTAGGTGGCATAGAAGAACCCCATAGAAGAACTAAAAGCCTTTCGGTGGAATAATGTACTTTCTCAGGATGGATTGCCTTGGTGTGTTATCATCAGGATACTCCATGCGCTATCCCAACTTAATTTCATTCTTCCAAGCTTAAAAGTGAAGACAATATTTTTCGTGAGGCTTTCCATTTGTACTTTTGGGAGATGGGGTTTGGGTCACACCAGGTGGTGCTTAGGGGATACCCCCAACTTTGTGCTCAGAGTTTGATGGCTCACATGGTACTGGGGAATTGCAGGTTTGACCTTTACCCCTGGACTATTGCTCTGTCCCATCTGTACTCCAATTTTATCTTCAGTCCTGAAAAGAGATACAGGTGGCAGAGCATAGGTCTCACAACGAGACCTTATTTGTTCCTTGGCTCCATATGTTCTGCACCCCTGTACCACAGGAAGTGGCTGTGTTGGCTTCCAAATTGTGATCTAAGTTCTAACTCTTCTTCTCGTATGGCCCTTGAGAAGGCCTCTCTCCTACTATTTCCTTTGGATGATGAGCCTCCCTTGGCAGAGCTCACCCCCACCCCTTCCTTACCAAATCATTACCCCCTCTCCTTGACTGTGTGCTCTCTCTGCTTCCTCTTTTGCCTCTGCCTGTTGGGCCTGTTCTGTTCTTTTTAACCCTGGTAAATTTGCAATTTAGCTGCATGATATTCATCGTGCAGTTCATCCATCACCACCATCCCTTTTCAGAACCTTTTTTCATCCCCAACATATAGTCCAAACCCACTGCATGGCAACTCCCCTTCCCTTCTTTCTTCTAGCCCCTGGTAATCTCTATCCTACTGTGTCTTTGTGATTTTGCCTGTCCTGGGTACCTCATAAAAGTGGAATTATGCAATATTTGTTCTCTGGGGGTGAGGGATACTCCTAAGGGCCTGAGACTCCTTCTGAGAAACTGACTCAATGTCTCCCCACCTCCAACCCCACTGCACTCTGTGCCCCCCCCATCCCCCGGGAAGGGCTGATTCTTTACTACAGAGCATGCCTGGAGCCCTGGGCAGGAGAGGGATCCACTTCAAGTTTTATTTATGTGTTTTGTCCCTAGAGTGGGATAAACAGCTGTGAAACTGACCTGATATTTATGTTCATTTTAAGGCCAGTGGTTGCTGTGAAATGCTTTCTAGATGAAGTTCACCCTCAAAGCTGTTTCTTCTAGTGGACGTTTTCTGTTGGGGAGGAGAATTGGGAAAAGTCCTTCTGTGCTTGCTGCTTTCTCTAATTATAGCCTAATTTTAAAATAATTTCTGAGCACATAGGAAGTGTAAGAAGTGGGTTCCCTTAAAGTTGGGGGTGCATTCAAAGACAGGAAACTTGTTTCCTGCTGGGGCTGGGCTCTTGATGTGTGTGAAATCTTCTTTTATCATTCTGGAAGGGTCAAGTTGTCTACTTGTTAGGAAATGTGGAATATCTGACTTTCAAACTTGCAAAATTGTAGTCAGACTTTTAATTTGTATGGTCAGTCTGTGATTATTTAGAGTTCCCTCCCCTCTTTTTTTTTCACCCTGATTCAGGGAAGAGGTGGTACATCACAGCCTTTGCTTGCAGAATTCTCCACCTTTCACACTAAAGGCTCATGTCTTTATCAGAAAGAGACTGGATGCAAGGTGTGAACACTGAACTAAAACAGAGGTGCGGAAAAGCTTACAGCTTGGCATCCACCAGCCTTTATGAATTTGAAGGTCAAGAATTAGCGTCAGCAATAAAGGCATTTGAGGGACTTGAAGTTATATTCCGAGTTCAGGATACCTCTCCCTCCCTACTTCTGCCTTTGAGTTGCTCTCAGGTAAGTTTTAAGCAAGAATTTGTTGATGTGGAAAATAGACAGATTGCAATTTATTTTTCTCCAAGTGATTTTTATCTTCTGAGTCCTAGCCCTGGTCAAAAACTTCCCCCTTTTATCTTATTTTGAAAAAGA
The DNA here is from genome assembly GCF_027595985.1 of Sorex araneus. Classification (NCBI taxonomy): domain Eukaryota; kingdom Metazoa; phylum Chordata; class Mammalia; order Eulipotyphla; family Soricidae; genus Sorex; species Sorex araneus. The sequence goes on along the minus strand of NC_073313.1, from coordinate 323,668,235 downwards.
AATCAGTTGGTACAGGCTATATTTCATTGCAAGGGAATTTAAGCAGGAGGAGAGACTAATTCTTACAAACTCCATGGTAAATCTGGGAATTCCCTGAAAGGATTACAAAGAAACCTTGTGAGTCTATGTCTGGGAGGAGGGCAAGGAAGTGATTGTATTATTACTAATAACATAATGAGATAATCATACCTTTGAAATCAGACCTTTCTCAAACAGTTTTTATTTTCTCATTGGGTCCTCATGATACTCAGGCATTAGCCTCATTTCCAACATGAGTAAATTGTGGCCCAGAGCAGCCCATGGGTGGTGGGGGCCTCAGGCTTCTTAAAAGTTGAGGAAATTAGAACTCAACCTTTGACCAATCTTCCTTAGAGTTTTATTACTTTATTTTGGGAGTGGGGTGTTGGGCTACACCTGGCTCTGTCCAGGGCCTCCACTGGGCTCTAGCAGTGCTGGGGGCTGAGGTAGGGCATCTACAGTGCTGGGGACCAAATCTGTCTCAGCTGTGTGCAAGGCAAATGACTTACCCTCTGCTCTATCACTTGGGGTTTTAAATCTGTCCTTTGCCGAGACAACCACTCCAAGCCTCAGACTTTGGTGCTGGATGTAGTGGGAATGTGTGTGTGTTTGTGTGTGTGTGTGTGTGTGTGTGTGTGTGTAGAGTGGGGGCTCTTGGAGGCTCGTGTGGACAGGCTTGGAGGACCTCGTATCCTGCCAGAGTAAGGTGACCGGAATGGTGGCAGAACCTTGCCTGGAAGGGCTGTCGTTTCCAGCTGTGGCTGTGGGTTCTTAGTGATTCCGTCAGGCTGGTAGATTTTGGCCACTTTCTCTGAGGCTTCTGAGGCTTGCCTGGCAGTAGGGCAGTAGAGCGGGGTCCTCCCAGTGCACCCCACATGTTTCCAGGGTTCCTGGGCTGCCCTGTGTACAAACCTTCTTCAGAAAGTCCCTGTGGAAGCACCTGGCAGGACCTGCCTGGGGTCCATCATGCCCTTCACTCACAGGAATTCTTCTGTCAGATCTCCTCCTCCTCTCCTTAACCATTCTAGAAGGCAGGGAGGCAGGCAAGTTCACTAAGATGAGGCAGTTTGGCAGGGCCATCGGCTATGGCCTCAGCCATAAAGACACCCCTGTGTTCCCGCAGGACCTCTCTGGCTGGGGCTGCTCAGGACGGCTTCCTCCACCTGCCCTAGTGTATACCTGGAGTCTAGTTCTACATTTTCAATTCTCTCTCTTTCCTGTGTGTGAAAGGACTAGCTGGGGACCCAGAAGCTGGCTCCTGGCTCAGGATGCCTCAGGAACAAACATTCTAGAAATGGAAACTCAGTGCCTGGTGCTGCCATGTGCCCACGTGATACAGGCCAGCCACCCAGCAAAGAGAAAATGTGAAAATAAAGGAAAACCAAAGACACAGATGATTTCTGCCTCAATTCTGGAAGGGAGAACCCTGGAGTGACCAGACACAGGAGGCAGCGGGGATTCTGAGTTGCCATGGCCAGAGCAATGAGCAATGAGTGGAGAGCAGTACAGGTCAGTCAAGGAGGCACAGCAGGGCATTAGATAAGGAGCTTTTGCTCTTATCTAGCTGCTGCGCTGGCAATGTAGCCCAAGCAATGCATTTTGCGCTAGTAGCAAACAAACTAGCTCAGGGTCTCAGCTTGGTTAGGAAAGGAAAAGGAATGCTTTTTTTTTTTTTTCTCTTTAAAGGAAATAAATCCAAGCGGGTCTTTTATCTTGTTTAGAAATCATAAATTTAACATGTATTGGGGTTAGTAGACCAGTTGAGGGGCTGTTTGGGGGCACGGGTTCATTAGACTGGGAGTGTTTATGAGGCAGGGTTTAAAGGGCACCATTCAACAATTCTTGGCCCAGGGCTGTTTTGGCTGCAGCTTTGGGTGAGCTTTTGGAGTTCCGTTTCACTGAAATATAGTTTAGAGCACAAAGAAGCAAATGCCTTTTGAAAACATTTCCCCTCCCACCCCAACTAGTAAAATCCCCAACATGTTTGAATCACAATTATGATTCAACTTTACAAGCACAAATGGTGTGCTTCAGTGTCTTACCAGGCTCAGGGCACAGTGTGAGTTTGTTTTGAGGGAAACAGAAGTGAATGACACTAGGGCCAGAGCAGGTGATTCAAAATAACCTTCTGAGTTATAATATATTTGGAATGTTCTGTTTCAGAGAAGAAGATACCCCAACATACATGTCTGTGGAGACTTTTAAGTATGTTTTGCTATAGGTCTTAATCTTGGTTTCTGGAAACATTTTTTTCACCATGTCTAAGTCAGACTTCATCTTAACAGGTATGGTAGACATGTCCCAGCTTGAACACTTAAATAAAAAGAAGATTCTCTGGCCCACGGATGTGAGTCCATGGTGGAACACCTGCCTTGTATGTGTGGGGTTACTACCAATTTGATCCCAGGCACCTCTTCACATATTTGTGTTTGATCCTTGGCATTATAACAAGTGTGATCCCTGGTGGCATGCATCACAACCAAGTGTGCCATCCCTACACATCACAGCAGCAACAAAGAGAAGAAGGGGGGTAAACTGATTCTGGATTATACACTGATGTAGACAATCAGTAAGTGAAAGTTGACTTGTCAGGGACGTGGCAAAGGAATAGGGCCCCATGTTCTTGAGCAGTTGTATTTTGCTTATTTCTCAGGGACCATGAAATGTGTCATTTTTCAGTTATAGAAGCTGAGACTTAACCTTATTAAGTGCCTTAATAAAGGTCATCTTACTAGCAAGAGGCAAAGTCAATCTGATTCACCTATATTCTCATTTCATCAAATAAGAATTGAGTGTTCTCATCAAACATGCTGTCTCTATGAGGGGCATTCTGTGGCCTCCCAAGAAAAGAGAGCTTTCATTTGTGAGTGGAGGCACAATGCAGCATAGTTCATAAGTGCTACTTAAAATACATAATTTTTAATTTAATCACTATGATTTACAATGCTGTTAAATCTTTGAATTTCAGGTATACAACGTTCAAACTCAGATCTACCACCAGTGTCTTCCTTCATCAATGTCCCCAGTCTGCCTCATTAACATGCAAATTTTCACATTTAATTATTGTGGTTTGGGTCCCATGCTTACAAAGTGTTGGCTCTGGTGGTTTCATGTATGCGGAAACCTCATCTTTACACCACTAATATTTCCTTTGCCTGTTTGTTACCTCCAGGCCACCTTGTCTCCCCTGCTTTGTTTCTCTTCTTCAGTAAGTACTACTTTAAGAGTGACGTGAATTCAGAGAAGGAGGGATGATGAAGCTTGATGAGGCACCTTACAGGGGATTTTCAATTGGGTGTCAGAGCATAGACTAATTTTGTGGGGACAAAGAGCAGAGAGGAAGAACACTGTGTTTCTAGGTGGGGCCAAAGGGCAGTGAGGTGCAGAGATAAACCAGAACAGGTGGCTTAACTTTGCAAAATAACAGGTTTTCTCATTCAAATATGTCTGCATGAATTATTTTTCTTTTTGTTTGTTTTGTTTTTTTTGGGGGGTCCAGACTTACTCCTGGCTCTGTGCTCAGGGACCACTCAGGGCTTTAAACTTTGTTCTAAACTCACTGTATATCTGTCTGGCCTAAAATTCACTGTATATCTGTCTGGGCTAAACACTGCATGGATCTCTGACCCTGCCTGAATGACCTTTCAATTCTTCAACTATTAGAGAGGGTGCGAGTAACCAATATTGTCTTACAACCATCTGCTTTTACAGTGACTGTCTCTAAATGTGGAAGGAGAGCTGGGAGGGATGAGAATATAAGATAATTACTCTTTTATGACAATTTCCACCTGCTTCCTAAAACAATGTCCAACCTGAATTACCTTGCTACAGGTACATCTATGCTGATGAGGCTTAATAAATCTGGAATAATAACTGTAGGAGCTATAACAGTAATGATTTTAAAAGCTCCATGGTCCCAAGAGGCATATGCTAGCTGCACAGCACTCCATTCTGGGTGTGATCAAAATCTTTTCTGTTCCTCTTAGAAATAAGATATATGTCACTAGACACGTCATGGTTGAAGTAGCTACAAGGCTTTCTTGGTTCTTGAGGACAGGAATGACATTGCTACAGAATCAACCTGAGCAGGATATTTTAGTAATCTAAAAAGTTGCTGATAAATTAGGGGAGGCCTGGGGATATGACTCAGTGGTGAAAGTCTTGCCTTGCATGGGTAGAGCCTTGGGTTTGGTTAATTAAAGTAAAATAAAACAATAAAGGGGTTATTGAGAGTCTATCGTGGTGGCCCTAACATTGCATCCCATGCCCAGTTTGCCCTTCTTTACCTTCCTTTCCAGCCTCATAGAACCCTGAGGAGGTGTCATGAGAGAAGCATGTAGGACAGTGGGCCAGAGGAGGTTGGATCCATAAAAGGACCTGGTGGTCCTGGGGGTGTGGTTGCAGTCTCCACCACTCTGATACTCCCCAAGGACAGGCTGTCGTCTTCACCCTCTCCTCCACCACTGCTGGTGACTGTCGGGAACATTTCTCCTAGGAGTTGGGAGGGATGTCCAGATTCATCTCTTGGGGCCTATTAAATTGGTTGCTTGGGTGTTCTAGTGACGGATTCATGTGGGGAGGTGGAAAGAGCCCTGGATTAGGAAAGAAGACAGACTGGATGGAGGTTCCGTGGTGGAATTGTGGCCCCTGAAGAGCAGCCTCAGCCCTGGCCACATCTGCCAGGCAGCCTTGCACTGGAGTCTTTCACTCGCTCCAGCTCTGCTTCCTTATTTGTCATCTAGCCGGTTGCATGAGATAACCTCTGAACGGTCTCCCTAGGGTTTGTGACTAGAGGCCAAAGTTGTAAATTCTGTTTTCTCATGGGAGAAATAATGTGCCTTGTGCCAGAGTCAGAGGCACAGGCCCTCACTTGCCCCCCATACTGACTCCTTTAGCAGGGACAGCCAGTAGTTTAGCCCTTGTCATGTTGGATAAAAAAGCTCCTACTTGATCCTGACAAGGAAATTGTATAGCAGGACCAAGGTAACTTGCCATGCTGGTTTACCAGAAAACAGGTTTGCATATGTTTTAAAATCAGCAAAGTCCTGGCAAACTAGGATGAAGTGGTTACTTTAGGAAGGACAATGTCTGCTCATTTGTCAGAAGGATACTGATCAGGGTCAGTGAAGATATCACTAAAAATATAGAAGCTTCTAGAAAACTCCAATTTTCTCTAGGCATTTGCTAGTATTTTCCCTAGAAGCCTCTTTAGGTATCTGTTAGACAAATATTGAACTCTAAGTGATGAACCTCAACCTCCTGTACCTCACTGTGCCAGTAAGATACCTCCTCTCTCAGAGGCTCTTGCTACTGGTCTAACAGGCTTTGCAGCGCATGTCTGTGAAACCACCTTTTCTATCACTATCTAGCCTCCTCATGCAGCCTCACCTAGTAGGGCAGGAGAGACAATCCATTTGGGTCTAATAGCATCCTGCTAGTTCTCACATGCTTCATAGACCTCTCCTTATACCTGGGAGGGAGAAACCTGCCCTTCAGAACTCTGAAGATTTTCTGCCTGGTTTGCTAAGCAAGAAATGCATTACCACAGGAGAGGAGCCATTAGCAGCTGGTGTGGATATTTCATGCCCTGGATTTAAGATGTCCTGATCGAGGTAACTGATTTTTAGAGGGAGGCTCTGAGAATGACCATAGAGTCAGAAAGGTCCAGTGTTGCCTCAGCTTGGTCCATGTTGCCAATAATAATTTTTGCAGTGGCCTCTGGACTTCATTCATAAGTTTCCCCATCCAAGTGGAGCAGCCAGGGCAGATCCTTTTCCTTTCATCAAATTCGATATCTATTCCCAGCTTTGTCACAAGGACCATCTATTTGTGTTCTGAGGTCACAGAAAACACAGTGGCCACTTGGAATTTCTAAAACAGATTTTAATAAGAATTTACAGATATCAGATATCATAATATGAAGATACAGAACTCATACACAGATATTTGTTGAAAAACTCCAAATTTTATCTATCTGTTGGGTGGGAAATAATTTGTTCCCTTAAAAAATATAGTGGGGGCTACATTCAGTGGTGCTCAGAAGGACCATGTAATGCTGGGAATCAAACCCAGGGTCTCACACATGCAAGACTTGTGTCCTACATGCACACACCATGTCCAGCATTGGATTATACTTTTCTGTGAGTCTCTGTAGAGTAGGCCCACCTCAAATCCCCTTTCCCATTAACCTACACCAGACTGGTGCAAGTGAGAAATATAGTTTTATTAGGTTAACATGGGGTTGCTCATTGTGACAGTCCTACCCCTACTGTTAAATTTCAGGGCATTCCAAATAAGAGCAGAAAAATGAAATTGTGTCTTCTTGACAACATTCTACCCAAGCCCTGTCTTACTAGGACTGGGTGCAGAAATGACTGCACTTTCCAAAGAATGAGCCACTGTGAAATCCCAACTAAATGCAGAGAATTGAAATAGCCTTCCCCCTTTCCTATTTCTCTCTCCCTCCCATACCAACCTTTCCCAATTGTCTTTGTGAATATTCTTTCTTTTCTCTCTTTCAATTTATAGAAATAAAATGGAACTGTGCAAAGGTTAAAATAGGCCAATGATTCTTTGGCTATGTCAACGCATAACAAATTGGGGTGGAGAATTTTAACAATTAAAAAAATTCTTTCTGCATCTTCTTTTGGCCTTAAGTACTATCTAGATAATTAATGCCACTATGGTATCTCTTCTCTCGTTGGGTGACTAAATATTTGCACCTCGGCTCCCTCCTTCTCTTTGTGTATGTGTATAGAAATAATTTCAATGCCCTAGCTTAAGATCTGGCAGAGAAAAATATCCTTATCCCCTTGGAGAAGGTCATCCAATTCTGGAAAAGCTGCCTCAAGAAAGGGCCATATACAGGTTTTTTTGTAAAAGCTTGATTATTAAGTTTCAGGTTTATTATCATGCAAATGCTTCTATTTCCCCTCTTACCCCACCCAATCCCCTCCTATCACTGTGACTAAAATGACATCTGGGACGTTGGGAATTTAACCAGCCAGTCAGGAAGGCCGAACAATGTTTCCTCAGCCGGTGGTTCATGGGGCCTCAGAGGGCCAGTGTGGGCAACTTAAGGAGTTGTTTCTTTAAACAAGGTGCCGGCTTAGCTCACATTTTAAACCTCCCTTTGCTTTCAAAGTTAAGTGTCTCTCTTCTTGGGACTATGAATTGCTGCAACCTTTCGGGAAAGCAATTTGGCAGCACACCTCAAGAGCTTTGAAAAACTTGACCTGGCAGTCCTAATTCTAGGGCTTGATCCTAAGGAAATAATCATCGATGATGTGATGATGTGATTGCAGATGTATGCAAAGTGTGCTTGATGGGTGCCAAACACCTGGAAAAGTTATTCCTGCTGAATCAGGAGAAGAGGGCAAATGGGTTCCCTAATAGAATATTATGTTGCCTTTAAAAATAGTGATTTCAGAGCTCAGGGATGTGACCCAATGGGAGAGCAGCTGTCTGGCAGATGTGAAGCCCCAAGTTCTAGCCCCTTGTACTGCCCTACATTTTGGTGAGACCAGGTGGCACTATTTTGAGATTCCCTAGATCCATTGGAAAGCAGTAGACCCCAAATGAGAATTTGACCCCTGGGCAATTCAGTGTGCAAGCAAGACTTCTGGTTTGCAATCCCTGTACTCTCAAAAGATAAGAACAAAGGAAATGGGGGAAAAAGTAGTGGCTGCAGGAATGAAAGTTGAGGACAAGGGGAAATGCTCATAATAATGTGGTAAGAAGAAAAACGGGGTAACAAAATAAAGTTGACTTTATTTAATGATAGTTTATTTAGTCATACTCATAAAAGGCAAGGAATAAATACCAACAAAAATAATTTGGCTCTACCTATATCTCTGACTTTTTCTAACTGCTTAGCATTGTATAAGTAGTTTAAACCCTCTGAAATTATGATAGAGTTGTACAAGTATCTGAATGAATGTTTGCAAAGTTCCTTGCCCATAAGAATTGCTCAATCAATGGCAGTAGCTGTTATTGTTATGATTCTTATCACTGTTATTAATTAGCAGTGAGAGTTTGTTAGTGATGAGGATCAGGTTGGAGTGGTGTTGTAAGGATAGCCTCCCTGTTCTTCTCAACTCAGTTCCCACAGTTGTCAGCCCACTCTCTTCTGGGAGGTGGTTCCACCTACAATTCAGACAAAACAAACCCCAGGCCCTGAAGCAAAGATCAGTGCAGGGATAAAATCTCCTGGAAAATACATGGATAGGCATTTAGAGGAGAGCAGATTCTCCTGTGATTGCTCAAATGAAACAAAGGATATGCTTAGGGAATTGACTTATTTACTGGGTGAAAAAAATCAATGGAATTATACATCACCGGTTGACTCACTATTTATTTATCGTTTATTGTGGTACTGGGGATGAACCCAGGGCCTCACACCCACAAGACAGATGCAGTCCTCCTGCACACCTCCCAACTGGTACCTCACTACTCCAATGATCTGATCTCGCAGGAGGAAGCATTCCTGGGAAGTAGCCTCTGTGGTCCCATCTCCTGTGTGTTATCTACCACTTCATAACAGATCACGCCCACATTTAGCACTTACCTCTGCACACACTTGTTATCACACATTTTCTATGGGCAGAAATACAAATGGTGCTTAGTTGGGCTGAGGGTCTGAGAAGAGAGTGCAATTCAGGTAGAGGCCAAACCTATCATCTTCTTGAGGTTCAGCTGCACAGGATCCACTTCCAAACTTGCTTGGAGGTTGTTGGCAGGATTCAGTTCCTTGTGGATCTTTGAACTGAGGGTGTTGGCTGGAGGCCATTTTTGGTTCCTTGTTTATGATTCTCTAAAGACAGCTCAAAACATGACAACTAGCATCATCAGAGAGACCTAGTTGAGAGAAAGAGAAGAGAGACAGACAAACTAACAGAGACAGACAGACAGAAATAAATAGAAAGAATAAAGAATATAAAGAATAAAGAATATAACCCAATCTTTGACTGGCCTCCATTATTTTTTGCTCTATTTTTTTTATTAAAAGGACCTAGATTCAAGAAGAGTTGACTTCAAAAGGGCGTGGAAACCAGAAGGCCAGGTCATTGAGGGCAATTAGAAGGCTGCCTACCACATCTCCTTTTCGTAGCAGAGGGAACTAAATCTTAGCAAGGATGCATGACTTTCCTTAACTCATTTCAGAGGAAGACCCAAACTACAATCATTTGGTTTCCACAGTCTGTACTCTGTCCGTTCTATCATGCAAACCTCTACTCATCCAATTCCAGCATAATCCTCATGCATAAAGGCATGCATGATATAATTTGTTGAGTGCTTAAAGGTTTTTGTACAATAAAAATATCCTAATAAATCTACAACATTTTATGATATTCTAGGATGGGGGGCACATTTTGGAGACAGATAGAAAAATGTAGTGATAATTAGAAAAATATACAGAGCCTCCATTACCCACAAATGCCATTCAGAGTTTCACAGAAGAGGGCCTGGAAAATAGTTCTTTAGGCCATCCAGGGTAACAGTGATGATTAATTCCAAGCTGTTAAAGCATTTTATTATGCAAATACTCCAGCTACTCAGCCATGGAGAAAGTCTGGCCCCGCCCCCACCCCATTCACTCTGGACACTCAATTTGCATGGAAATGTAGTCCTCTCTGTAGGAGAGGAGACAGTTTGGTTCTTCTTGGGGGTGGGAGTGGGGGGCGAGGAGTGGGATGTGAGTGGAGAGGTGGCTGGGGAGAGATCCAGCTACCCATTAGTGACATGGATCATTTTAATGCCATTTGTGGTTAGAAAAACAATGATGGTACCTTAATTTAGTAATTAAATTACTTTAAGCAGGAGAGATAAGCAAAGCCTAAGGTCAGTATCAGGCACACTGAGTTTTAGGCCTTCCAGGAATGGGAGTTAAGTCCTGCATTACCAGGAAGGAGGTTCATATTATCTCAAGCAGTGCTGAGTCTTAGCAAAGATGTGTGTATGGAGGGGCTCTCCTTTCTTCGGGGAGAAAGGCAAGGAAACACATCTCTGGGAAACAGATGAAGTTTTATCTGGGACATTTTTGTTATTGCTGTTGCTATTGATTTTGGGTCACACCAGGCAGTGTTCAGGGTTTAGTCCTGGCTCTCTGCTTAGGGTTCACTCCTTGAGGACTTGGGGAGCATACGGGATGCCAGAGATCAAACAAGGGATGGCCGTGAGCAAGACAAACTTCCTACCCACTGTGCTATTGCTCCAGCTCCTATCTGTGACTTTTTATTTAGCTAGTTATATTTTAATTTTATTTATTTATTTTTGTTTTGTTTTGGGGACCACACTCAGCTGTGCTCAGAGCTTGATTCTGGCCCTGCATTCAGGGATCACTCCTGGCAGACTTGGAGAACTCTATAGGGTACCAGAGATAGAACGTAGGTCAGAGACATGCAAAAGCAGGTACATTACCTGCTATATTATCGCTCCAGTCTCTTATCTGAGACTTTTCAGAATGCCCAATGTTTGGTACAAAGGAGACTCCTGAAGGTGCTTGGGAAAACACAGTGCTGAAGATCAAATGAGGGTTGGCTGCATGCAAGGTAAATGCCTTACTTAGACTTGTATTATCTATTGTAGTATCTGGTTCTCACTGAGGGGATTTTCTCTTGTAAGTTTTTCTTAATACTTCGGTGTATTCAATGAATGAACAACTTTAGTTCAGGCATGATCGGCTAGTTGGGGGAATTTGGTCCTGAGCAGTGTTGAAAAAGCAAATCAGGGACACTTCTAGAAGTCTCTCAAATAATGGTTCAGGTTGCTGGATCAACTGAGAAGGTAGAGTAAGGGATCCTGCAGGTTGAGGATTTGAGCAGTACAATTACCTAGGAACAGCAGGTAGATTCCTAAGACCAGAACAAAGATGACGGCAAATCACTCAAAGAAGATCCTATTTCTAGAAGGAGAATGGGCAATGGAGAATGGAGAGACGGGAAGAGAGCTAGGATGCCTACTCACCACCACAGAGAAAACTAACACACACACACACACACAAACACACACACACAATGAAGGGAGCAAATCAAATATTCCTATAAGTAAGGAAGGAGTTAAATGACAGGTAATAGTGTATGTGAAGGACGTGGCCCCTAAACATCCTTTGTAATTCCTGTATCTGTACCAATGTTTCAGCAAAAGCACTTGGGGGTGGGGTTGTCAGCCTCATCTCTACCCTTTCCACTTTATGCATTTTATAGTCATTTGAAGAGATTTTGCTTGTTTTCCTCACTATAAGCCTCAAGCAAAGAAGGACGCTTGTGTTGTTGTCTTCATTTGACTGAGGACACGATGCCTTGGAGAAATGCAATGAAACATTGTGTTGGGGGTGTGGATGGGGGACAAGTGATCCAGAGAGCCCCCTTCCTGAATTCTAAGTTTAGAACCCTTCCAGTTTCAAGTAAGTAATGGGGAATAACAAAGCTGGTTAGCATTCAAGGCAGAGGGAGGAGGCACAATCACAGCAGTCTTGAGAAGTCACTAAGGTTTCATAAAAATGGCTTCTGTTAATGGAAATAGGGTGTTCATCAGAGAGACCTAGAGACCAGCTCTGACTTTCTGGAAGAGCCATCTGATTAACTTCTTAGAGTTCCAGTTCTATGTAGTAAATGACTTTGTCTGCTGACAGTCAGGAGAGGACACACATTGCCAAGAAAAGAGGCTGGGATATAGAGGAAAGGTCACTGACTTGGGTACAGCAGCCTCATATTGTTTTTTGCACCCAATTGTGCTACTAACGCACTAGTTCTGTGATTTCAGTGTCTCTCATTTTTGTTTGACTCACTTGTAACATGGAGTAGATAATCTTTAAGACCTTTCTAAAAGGAAGCTAAGGGGAACAAAAATGAAATAAGTTTCCATTTCATCTTCTTAGTAATGGGTTACCAGATCCCAGACTTCATGAACCCTAGCTTCTCATTCTAGAATTTCTATCTGCTGAACATTTTAAGATATTCTCTGATAGTAAAATACAATGACCTTGACTAAAAGAGACACCGACTTCTCCTTAGTCACTACTTTCCTGTGCCACTCCCAAGATATATATATATATATATATATATATATATATATATATAACATCACCCAAGATTTCCCATTTGTTATTCTATGTCTGTATATGATTTCAACATTCCCTACCTGACTCAGCTCTGTCTTCTCCCACTCAGTCTTTAGCTTCCTTGCTTCCAATCATTAGTCACATTTTCCTGAAGAAGCAAGTGTTTGGCCATTATTTAGAAACCATGAGGAAATACAGGTGTAAGTAAGGTAGGATTCTTGCCCTCCGACAGCTGAAAATATAATGAAAAAGAAACTGATAAATAGACTCAGTGCACATGCAATAAAAATTCTAGTCAGAATTTTTGTTGGAGCTGACAAACACCTTTTGAAATGCATAGAAAAATGAAAATACCTAGGATAGTCAAAACAGTTTTTAAACAGATACACAAAGTTGAATGACTTAAACAACATGATCTCAAAACTTCATGCGAAGTTAAAAAAAGTCAAGACAATATGGTGTTGGTGAGCAGATAGAACTTCAGTAGAATTTTTATGAAGTGCAAAGGTAGTCCAATGGGGAAATATATTATTCTTTTTTGAAATAAATATGGGTATTAGGATCCATATGTAAAACAAAACAAAGGAACTTCAATCTCCAATCATACTACAAAGTGAAATGATAAAGTTAGTTCAAAATAAAACTATAGGAAAGTAATTTTATTATTTTTAAAATATAGGAACTAAAACTATGAAATAATAGTATGAGAGAAATCTATGTGACCTTGGGCTTAACAAAAGTTTTAAAAGAGGAAACATACATATAACCTCTGAACTATTGATAAATTGGACACTATGAAATTTAAAAACTTTTGCTCTTTAGAAGGCATTTTTTGGGGGGAGGGGAAGAGTGAGGAGGATTTGGGCCATACCTGGAAGTACTCAGGGACTATTTTTTTTTTTTTTGCTTTTTTGGGTCACACCTGGCGATACAAGAGGTTACTCCTGGCTTTGCACTCAGGAATCACCCCTGGCGTTGCTCAGGGGACCATATGGGATGCTGGGAATCGAACCTGGGTCGACCGCGTGCAAGGCAAACGCCCTACCCGCTGTGCTATCACTTCAGCCCCTCAGGGACTATTCTTGACTCTATTTTCAGAAGTCACTCCAGGTGATGCTCAGAGTACCATATAGTGCTAGGGACCAAACTGGAATTGTCTGCATGCAATGGCAAGTAATTTACCTCTTGTGCTATTTTTCCAGTCCTCTCCCTGAAAAACTATTAACAAAATGGAAAAAAAGAAAGCAAGACAGGAAATTGAGAGAAAATATTTGCAAAAAACATACCTGATAAAGAACTTGTTCCAGAAGAAAGGAGTCTCACAACTCAATAATAAGAAAACAAATCAGTAACAGTGGCAAAAGATTGAAATAACAGACATTTCACCAAAGAAGATACATAATGATAAATAAGCACATGGGTAGAGGCTTAACACAATAGTATTTAAAGAAAAGCAAATTAAAATCACAAGATGGTACAATTACATATGCATCAGAATGACTAAGAAAAAAAACAAGACAGTAACAAGCAAGCATTGGCAAATATGGGAAGCAATGGGAATGCTCATTCATAGGGATGTAAGATGATACAGTCCCTTTGGAAAAGAGTTTGGCAGTCTCTTCTAAAGTTAAATTTACACTGACTACTTTCCAGCAATTCCTCTGTTAATGAGAGAAATGAAAAGATATGTCTGCATAAAGCCTTGCATTCAAATATACACGGCAGCATTATTTGTTATAGTGAAAAACTGAATATAACTGGGATAGCCACTGAAGAAGTGAAAGGACAAATAAATTGTAAAATAGCCAAATCTATCACAGTGAAATACTACTCACTAATAAAATGAGCCCAAGGACTGAGGCATGTAACAATATGGATTGAGCTAAGAACATTTTGCTAAGTGAATGAAACCAGAGAGAATCCTTACTGAATAACTTCATTTAAGTGAAAGTCTGGAAAAGGCAAAATAATTGTGATATCAACCAGATCAGTGGTTTCTAAGAGCCAGGGAATCTTGGTGAAGGGCTGACTGCAATGGCAGTCAGATAGGAGATGCCAGTCGTGTACATGATGCTGCTGGTGGTTATATGAGAGTACAAACTAAGCCTTCTCTTAAAGTTGGCCACAGATTTTTGGAAACTCTGACTTGAAATGAAACAACTGGTGATAAAACCAAGACCTCAAATCATGGCACTCTGTTCAGTGCTGCTCCTGATTTCTTCCCCTCATGACTTCATAAGAAAACCTGTTGAAAGAAATGACAGGATCTGAGAGTATACTGTACATTTGCTAGAACTCATTAAATGACACAATTGGTGAGTCTGACTTAGGAAAATTACTCCTCAGTAAAGTTGACTAACGGAAAAAAAAATGGGGCGGGGTTAAGAGCGGTGGGCAGAGAAAGCATGTCGTCAAGAAAGAAGCCTAACCCAGGAAGAGAGTGCCCAAATAACTGCCAACGGAGCACCTTGGGCATGTCAAGAGGAGACTAAGCTCCCTGGACTCCACAGGGGATGGCTGGGCGTAGGTAGGGGGAGTATGTGGGGCTGAGGGATTGATCGGGTTGGCACTGGGGGAGGCGAAGGTCAGGGGCTTAGCCGTGTACAGTAGTAGCCTGGGGACACAGCTTCTCCAGGACATGGGGGACGGAAGCGTGGGAGTCACTGAGGTTGTGGTCAACGCGTCTACAGTAAGTCGTGGGGAAGTGCACAGTCGCTGGAGTGTGGCCGTGCTTGTGGCCCTGATACCCGGTCCATTCCCCCACCCTCTACTCTGCACCTCCCCAACCCCCGACAGGTCACGTTCAGGACCGGAAAACGAAACAGGCTTCCTTATATGATTTATGGGGAGGGGGCCCTAGTGTTTTAGGGATGTGATACTGCAAGCTGGGTTGGAGGATGGGGACATCTGTTTCCAGGAGGGCGTGCCCTCTGACCAGGAGGCTCTCCCACCAGGGCACTTTTGCCCCCTCACAGAGCTGCGTCTTTCATCTCAGTTGTTTGTTAGTCTAATGGGGCCTTCTCCTGACAAGTGGACTCACTGTGTGTGGGCAGGCGGGGCTTGGGTCAGTGGGGAGGTGAGAAGGGCTGGCTTGGGTGCCACCCTGGCCCTCAGATGGTGTCTAGTGGTGCAGTAAGCTGTGGGATTAGGGAATGTGCCATCTGTCAGGTGCCAAAGGCAGGCTCTCAGTTAACAATGAAGTTTTAGTCATTTATCTGATTACATTTCAAGGATGCTAACTGTCCCTGTGCGAATTCTTGTCCCTTACTGGGGAACTTCCCTGCCAACAGATCTTGGCCCATAACCCCTTTTCACCAGGAGGCCCATATCCCCTGGAGGGTTAAAGCAGGAAGTATAGGATTAGGGACTGTCCAGGCCAGTGGGACTTTGGCGTACTTCTGGCTCCATTTTTTACTTCACAGATGACAAAACTGAGGCTAGTGAGCGACAGGGAGTGGGAAGAATGGGCCTTGTTCAGTGTCCTTCAATCTGTTAAGTTTGACAAGGACCACGTGTTTCTAGCCTCAGGGTTTTCTCTAAATTTTGAGTCTCGTCCCTCTGGGTTTGCAAGGGATGCAGGCCTGGCCTGGTGTGTGTAGGGACACAGATGCTGGAAGAACCTACCACTTGCTTTTTCTCTGAAGGGAAAAGTGGAGACCTTAGCTTCTGCCTATCTTCCCCTGCCAGATTAGTTTGGAGCCTCATTAATTTTTGATTGTTGGCTTTGAGTCACACTGGCCAATGCTCCTGGGATACTCCAGGCTTGGTGGCTCCTTGTGGTGCTTAGGGGACCATGCAGTGCCGGGAACTGAGCGTATCTCCAGTATGATAAGCGTACACACCAGAACTCTGAGCCATTTTTCCGGTTTCCCTTCATTACATTTTTTCCCTTGGGATGAAGGCTTAGTATAAGGTGACTTATTACTATTACTACTATTACTGATATTATTTTTGGTGCTATCATCTCCTTCTCTCTCTCTCTCTCTCTTTCTGTGTGTGTGTGTGTGTGTGTGTGTGTGTGTGTGTGTGTAGTGCTAGGGATGAAACCCAGGTCCTACACATCCTTCTGCTTTAAAAAGAAAATACAAACTCTCAAATCTTGGGCTATCTTTAGTTTAAATCCTAGGGACTTTGTTTTTTCAAAGATTTTTTTTTGAGATTCTGGAAGACCCACCTGCCCAGTTTTAATTCTCCCATGAATCCTTTTTTTACCCAGAGGCCCTGCTGGGCAGTATTCTTGGTCTCTTAGCATGTCCGGCTGAATCCTCCAAGCTCTCACCTCCAAAATGTCCTGCACCCCTTAAGCCCCATGAGATTAGTTTTGAAAGAGTGTGTACAAGCCCCTCCCAACAGCACCATATGTGGGATGGAACAGTCACTGTATAAGTAAAATTAACATGTATTAACTTTCCTTCCAGATGCCCCCTGATAGCAAGTTTAATTACTCTGGACATAATTGAGTTTAGGAAATTAGAAATACAAGAGGTTAGTGAAGAACTTACATTCATGGGATGGCAAGGAGGGGGAAAATTTAATTCTGGAATCTCTTGTCACTTGGTGGAATGAGTGTTGGGATATAGGAGGGACGAGGAAATGCTTGGGTAGACGAAGACTGAGGCGGGCTTCAGGAGAGCTGAACCAGTGTGAATGAAGACCTTATGCCTGAGTACCTTTCCAGAGATTCAGAGAGGCCTTTCCCGCAGACGTGGGGAAGACAGTCCAGATAAGGAGAAGTCCAACAATCAGCTCATTGAGTTGGCCTCTTGCTTGCTTGCAGGTGTGGCCCCAGTGGTAAACTTGAACTCAAGTTGCAGTCCTCAAACTTCTCTTCAACAACAGAACTGGCTTTCTGGTGTGAGGGCTGAATCGATTCTGTGGTACACTGTATCCCTTCAGGGATGAGAGCCTCAACTTAGTTCTGAATGAAAGAGCAAGGGATGCAGATGGCTTCAGTAGACACCCTTGCCCCTCCAACCAGCTGATGAATCGGACACTGCTTTTCTGTTATGAAATTCATACACACAAATGGTGCACACAGATGTGCATGAGGATGTGCACTAATAGACACATGCCTGCACACAGACTTACCACACATCCCTACGTAAAGTATACTCACTTGCATCAATATGCATATATACAGTGACATACTCTCACCCACAAACTCACAGGGATGAATATGCATGAACACATACACATTTATGTGCATTCTCAGAATGCAAACACATACAAGAAAATCATACATACCTATGTGAGTACCTACATGACTCCCTTATTCAAGTGATATACTATGTGCATATATTCATAAGCATCTATTCCCCCAATTATGGGCACCTGCATATACATGGCCCCATTCTTGCTCAAACACAAGCACCATTAGCACTCAGAACTCAGTGGTATGTACTTGGGAGAAGAAAGCCTCTTTGTGACTAATTTTCCTCTCAATCCTTCCCTTCAGAATCCAGTTTTTCATCTGGTGGAACTTTCTTGCCTCTGATTGAAAAAGGCAGTCGTGGTTTGCTAAATTTTTCATCTGCACCGAGCAGAAGGATATTCTTCTTTGTGGTTTAGAATTTCATGCTAGAAAGTTAGAAACAGATTTCCACATCCTTTCTTAAGGTGACTTTCCCTGTACTAGGTCTGTTTTATAAAGGTTTCCTTTTAAAAAGGTATATACATGTATATCTTACATTATGTATATATATATATATTCAAAAAAGAAAAGGGAAAGAAAAAAAGAAAGCATCAAGACGTGAATGAATAATGAAAGTTAAGGCAAAGCCAGCCTGAGGAGATAAAGTGGAAATTCTGTTAGGTTTGAGCCTTGGGTTGAGGGTGGGGGCTGGGACCGCCAACTGCTATAATGGTGTTTAGAAATAGAGTCTGTGTTATGTCTAGTGGTCCTAGTATTTTGTGTTACTCTGACCCCGGCATTGTGTCATTTCAATGCAGTGGGGTGTGCAAATGTTCAGTTCTGGTTGGTGGGAACTGTTTTGTATTCAAGCCAAATCTACATTTCAGATATGAAATGGGGGGAGCAGGGATGGAGAGGAGGGGTGGAGCTGGCAGGGGGCAAAGGTCGCAGGTCTGAGACCATGTTTTATATCACATGACACCTTTGTCAAACAGAATGTCACCCTCCCTCCCCTTACACACACAGGCTGTCTGGGTGCCTGTACTTAAGGGACGGTCCTCTGTGTTTCTTTTCTGTTCAAATTCTCAGACTTGCTTTCTGCAAACAAGAAGAAATGAAGGAAATTTGATCTGTCACTTTGTTTTTTCAAGGTAGTGGCATGAGGATGCTGGAGAGTTTTATTCTCACTTCTCTCTCTGCTCCAGCCTGTCTGAACCCCGGGTCCGAGGACTCTCTGAAGCCCTGGGGATTGATGAGGGTGGATAACTGGCATTATATTTCATTATATTTCACCTACCCTGGGAGGTGAGACTCAGGTCCACAGCCCTGAGACTCAGGTCCACAGCCCTGTGGACCCAGGTCCACAGAGTCAGGTTATGTCCAAAAAAATCTCAACGGAGGTGACTGAAACCCCAGCAGTCAGTCAGAGGCACTTGAAATGGCCTCACAAAGCCCAGATTACAGCTTCCTGTCTGCTGTGTGTGGTGGTGGGGTGGTAGGGAGGGCACATGGGAGTGGACGGAGGGTCTGTCCCAGTGTCAACCAGACTTGCCTCTGGCTTTGATCTTCACCTGAGCTCTGATGGACATCAGTTCCTCTCCACATAGTCCCTGCATAAGTGCTGCAGCTTTGGAGGGGCCCTGGTTGGGCAGGGGCAGTGGCACATTTCTCTGTGTCCTTTGTCTCTGAGTCACCCCATGGATGCTCAGTAAACATATGCAAGAATGGAGGGTATTTTCCTCTGCCTTTTTAACACCAAATTTGAAGACTAGGTGGGGAGAGAGAGAAAAAAAACCAACAGCAAATAGCAGTTTCTTGGCTAACTTGATTTGAGCTTTATAGAAGAGACAAAACACCATTGGGGCTCATATGTCAGCAAGGGCAAGAGGACTCTGAGTTCATATCCAGGGTGTCACTTGAAGGGTGATCCACTTCCCTGCCTCATCTTGTTATTTTTTTTGGGGGGGGGGACGTCGTACCTGGCAACATTCAGGGATTACTCTTAGTTCTGTACTCAGGACTCACCTGGCAGTGCTCAGGGGACCATATGGGATGCTGAGGATCAAACCTGGCTTGGCCATGTCCTAAGAGCATTACCTGCTGCACTGTCTCTCCTGCCCCCTTTCCCCCTCATCTTGAAGATAGGAAAATTAATAACTCAACTCTGAAGTTACTGTGAATATCGCATGAGTTGTTGCATGCAAAGCACCTGGCATAGAGTTGGCCTTAAATAAATGCTAGTTATCATTCATTTCTTTAGGTTTATATTCACCCCGTTTTCAACAACTAGAGGCAGTTTAAAGTGAAAACCATGAGGCAAAATCTGAGAACTGTGCTTTTGGAAGGGGCTGGGAGCATATGTTTAGCAATGAGGCATGAATTTCCTCTTAACCAATACTTCTGATCAAATTAAGGTTTTCTTTATTGGGGGAAGCTAAAGACTTATCTCTTTGGTGCATTGAAGTGCAGAGAGTCCATTCAGGCAATACCCAGAGAAAAGGTATGAAATGCCAAGCACCCTGAGGCGGCCTGACCAGCTGCCATTTTGAAAACTCTCGTTAGATGGATCAGTTTGGTTTTACCTGCTGATGATCTGTTTTGATAATTCTGAAACAAGATGTGAGGAACAATTTGGGCAGACTGGACTGTGGTGTTGTGCAGAATAGTACAGCCTTGTTGCTGCCCCTTCCTTTTGGTGGCCTTCCTTACTCCCATCTCCCAAGTCCTCCTACCAAGATATAGAGGTTGATTTTCTTCGAAATGAGCTATCTTTTCAGTTATGCCCAAGAGAAGATAAATCACACACACCAAGTCAATAATTTTCATCTACATGAGCTTCTTGATTTATTGCCCACAATTAAAAAAAAGCTGTACCAGTGTATCAGCTGGCTGCCAATTTGGAAAGTCCTACAATCAAGGCAAAAGCAGGAAAAACTGAGTGGGGGAGATTCTGTGTTATAGTAGAGAGAACTAGAATTTTATATTATTACCTGTTCTGTCACTCATCAGTCATAATTAGTGTTAAGGTTCAATGTGAAGTTTAATCTCACTCCTGATACCTGTTTTTAAACCTGTAAATTGGACAGATAGTGCCTTCTTTGTCTCTTGCCTTTGTTTCCACATCACTGGAATTGCTGAAGTCTACTTTATTTCTTTTCCTTATTTATTTTAAATATTTATTTACTTTTTTTGTTTCGTTTTTTGGCCATATCTGATGCTGCTCAGGTTACTCCTGACTCTGTGCTTAGGGATCACTCCTGGCAGGATCAGGAGACAATCTGGGGTGCCAGGGATCAAATTTGGGTTGGCTACATGAAGACAAGTACCCTCCCTGCTGAACCATCTCCTCAGCTTCTGGTAATTGTATATATATATATATATATACATATATATACACACACACATATATATATTAACATTTTGAGGAAATTCTATGCTGTTTTTCATAATGACTACACCAATTTAAATTCCCATCAACAGTGTACAAGGATTTTCTCTATCTACATCCTCACCATCACTAGTTAATTTTTGTCTTTTTGATAAAGAGACAAAAATTAACCATTCTAAGGTATAATCATATTATAAGGTATGAGGTGATAAACTCCTTGTGGTTTTGATTTGCATTTCCCTGATAATTAGTAATATTGAGCACCTTTTTTACATATCTGTTGACCATCTGTACATTTTCTTTGGAATAATGTATACTTAAATCCTCTTTCCAATTTTGAATCAGGTTTTCCTTTGCTTTATTTTATTTGGTAGGTGCTATGATTTTTCCTTAAGGAATTTAAACGAGCTTCAGATGGCCAAATAGCAGAAGGTTGAAACCCAGCATATTTCCCTGTGTATTTGTAATATTCATCAACAATCCAGATAAGGGTTGGTCTGTTTAACTCATTGGCAGCCTAAAAAACTTGACAAACTGATGGACATGCCCAAGAATCCAGTCTTTCCTGAGACTCTAGGTCTTCAGAGGTGGCAGTGTGACACTGAAAAGAAGTGAGGAAATGCAGGACTTGTTGATCAAGAATAGGGTCAGCAAGTCCAGCCAAGGGGTCAAATTTAGACTACCACCTGCTTTTGTAAATACCACTTTATTGGAACACATTTATGCTTGTTCTTTTATGGATCTGTGTCTAAGTCTATGACTGCTTTCAACAACAAAATTGAATAGTTGTGACAGAACCTGACCCTCAAAGCCAGAAATGTTTACTGCCTGGCTCTTCACAGGAAAAATCTACTGACCCCTGGTATAGAACATAGATCAAAGTAGGCTACCACACTAGCCTCTTATGTGGCTTTCCCTGTTAGTTAGCTATTTTTTTAAGTGACAAATTTCTATTTATATCTCAAGGATGTTGATGCTTAAAGGTGAAACAGGTGAAGCTAATTCTTTTGTTTCCTTTTTACTTTAGAGCATCCTTCATGCTAAGGCAGAAGAAAGTTGATCATCCAGGCTTTACGTACTTTATATATGCTATTGTTTATTTTTGAAAAATTATAACCCAGTGAAGTATTTTGCATGCAGAGAAACTCTCAGAGGATTAAGCAGTTTAGCCCAAATCACACAGTTGGGATGGGCTAAAACCAGGATTTTAATCCAGTCCTATTCTAATGCCAAATACGAGGCTCTTTGCACTAGAGCCTACTGTCTTCATTAATGCTCCTCAACAGATGTTGATTTGTCTAGGCCAGAGGTGCCCAAACTTATTTGGCCTAACCTCTCCTTTTGAGAAAAAATATTACTCAGGATCTCCTGGAAGTCTTAGTTCTTTAAACTAATAAAGAGAATGTGCCTCTTTCCCATGTTACTCTGGGGAGCAGCTATTCCCCCTATCCAAATTAGTCCAGTGCCCACCATGGGTAGTATTACCCACACTGGGAAACAAAAATCTGACCTTTGGGGACATAAACTAAAGTCAAATAACAAAACATCTCTTTGAGCATTTTATGACTCACAATCAATTGTGAATAAAAGGTTTTCTCACCATGGAAGAGATGTTGGCATTTAATTGAAAAATAAAAATTCAAGGAATGGGGAGAGGGAATTAAGAAAGTGTGGGAGCTTCCTTATATCCTAAAGCACCTCAAGGGTTGCTTATGATCCATATGAAGTAAGTCAGAACAGTTGCTGATTTAACTGTATAGCACAGCAGGTAGCGTGTTTGCCTTGCACGTGGCTGACCCGGGTTTGACTCCTCCATCCCTCTTGGAGAGCCCGGCAAGCTACTGAGAGTATGTCGCCCACACAGCAGAGCCTGGCAAGCTACCCATGGCGTATTCAATATGCCAAAACCTGTAACAAGAAGTCTCACGATGGAGACGTTACTAGTGCCCGCTCAAGCAAATTGATGAGCAATGGGATGACAGTGCTACAATGCTACAGTGCTACTCAGACTTTAGGGTCATTCACTTAAGTACCCAGTCCCAGTAAATTCTGCAGTTTTTACTGTATTAGCAATGCTCAAATTTCTCCAAGTAAAAGGGTAGAGATCTGATGAATATGGAACTCTGGTGGTCTCAGGATCCAAACTCCTCCTATAAAGCCTGTCCAGCCAGCACGCAACCTCTCCTCTATAGCAAGGTAAGCAGGCCTTTTGCTGTCCACGGTCTCAGTGATGTAGTGATGTCCCTGCCTTTGAAGGCAATGGAGTCGTCTTAGATTCTGGAGCCAGCCTGGTAACAGGAACTGTCTGCATTGGCTGAGCGGAACTTCTGGACTGAAGCCAGCCTGGAGAAGAGGCATCTGATCTGTGATAAGGACGAGGGGCCAAAGGCGGCTACGGCTGCCCTCAGACTGGCCTCTTTGCTTAATATATGGTCCCTCTTCTGATGAAAGGGCCGCAGGTTAAAGGTTGGCTCCGAGTTGACTGTTAATATACCTGCCCTCCTTTTGCTCCCTGGGGGAGGGATTTTTCTTTTCCTAGAAGGTTAATTTAGGGTAAACACATTATAAGGAGAAGCAGGGATAGTACAGACACTTTTTTTTCCCCCTTATTTAAGGCGGGAACAAAGAAGGCTAACAATCGCTGTGAGGGTCTGAATTGCAAATCTTGGTAGAGTTTACATCTAATTCTTTTAAAGATTTAAAGCTTCCAGGCTTATGAAGGGATGATAAATAATAAATAGTAATTAAATTAAAGATGTACACACTGGCCTCTGAATTCCAGGAAGTTTGGAAATGGATGCTCCCTTCATCATAATTAAACTTCAGGAGGGTGCTCTAGCCATGCAATGTGGAAGAAAATGTCAAGAGAGCCCCTCCAGCCACAACCCTCCCCACCCCATCTCTGTCTCCCCAGACCTTTTGAAATATCATGGTTTGGCACCTTCTTCTTGGAGAGTGAGAGGGACTTGGCCTTAGAGTCTTGGCATTAAGAGGAAGAGACCGTGAGACAGACAGACAGACATCTGTTGTTGAAGCTGAAGCTCTTAAATACTGGGGCCTCTACATGCCCAAATCACCCTTGACCCCAGATCTTAGGGAGGAGGACAGAGAAGGAATGAAATCAAGAAGGGTGGGGGAAAGAAGAAGATGAGAAAGGGAAGCAATGGAGGAAGAGGGGTCCGAGCTTCAGTTGCACTGGTGATATGGGAGAGTACTGTAACTATATATTCAAAATACAGACTTAACACCGCTGAAGACATGAGATCTAAGCTGCAAACACCAAACTTTGTAATGCACTTGTCAAGGTGGTAGGGATGGGGAATAGGAACACTGGTAGAGTGAAGTTGTCATTGGTGGTGGGGTTGGTGTTGAAATATCATATGTCTAAAATTCAATTATCAATAACTTTGTCAATCATGGTTCTTTAATTAAAGAATTAAAAACATCGGTGTGCATTGAACCTGAAGTTAAGAGAAATTTAGGGATGTTCAGGGTGTTGGGTATGTAAAACTGCGACTCATGTCAGACTCGGTGGGGCAGTGTCCATGGAAATGCTGAGGCTGCCCTTCTGCATAAAAGCACTGCAGAAGGACACTGAAAGGACTGAAAAACAACTATTCAGCCTCAGGTGGAAGCCCCAGTAACACAGAAAGAGGATCCCACTTAACGTGATGCAGGGAAATGAGTCCTGACTCTAGGTATTCAGGCCAGGAGAAGCCAGGCCTCAGGTTGCATGGTTCAAAGCACATCTGGACCCCGGAGAAAATCACTCTTGCAGAGAGGTGTCCAGCAGGCATGTGGGGTTCAGTGTTCATGGAGCAGAAGGTTCAGAGGTGCTGACAGTATCTGGAGGGACAGAACCATGAGAAAGTCTGTCTTCTAAAGCCACTCATGGTGCTGAGGGAATTGGTGTACGTGTGTGGGCTGAGGTGGAGAGGGCTCTGACCTTGGGTTAAGGAAATGCCATTTTCCTTTTTTCCTTTAAAGGAAAATAACTCCCCCACCCCACCCCCTGCCAAGAGCCTGTGTGTGTGTGTGTGTGTGTGCGCGCGCGTGCGCGCACTTGCGCGCACACACACATACACACACACACCAATAAATTTCCGACAGTTCATGGTCCTGTTTATTCTCAGACAGGGAGTGGATGGCCCTTTGGAGGTGTCTGACTGTAACGTCCAGCCAGACTGACATCTGGGGGGAGTTCAGGGTTTCCAGTGTTTAGTCTGCATGAGACCCCCAGGCCCCAGCAGACTCCACTCTGGAGAGGCCCAACTCAACATCCCTGCCAGCTCCTGTGAAACGAATAGTGTGGGTTTGTGGAGGGAAGTGCCACTACCCCTGAAGTCCAGTGGGGACCAGTGGGGAGGCCCCGGTGCAGGGCTGGCATCAAAACTGTCTGGAGCCTCTGTCTGGGGACCAAGTAGAGACTCTAGGTCAGAATCAGGCCACCCCCCCTCTCCTCCCTCACCATTCAGCTTTATTTTCTCCTTGGTCTTGACCTCTCCATTCACTTAGCACACCCTCACTCACTCTCAGTTCCTCACGGCTTGGACCCCTTGGAGAATTCTGCTTTTGTTCACACTTTAAAGCTCTAGCTTCTATCATAGTACCCGGCATAAAGTTTTTATAAGGAATGGGACTGAATGGGACCCATGGACTGAATGGGACCTCGCCCACCACCCTGCTATCTCCCTAGCCACGGCTGCCTGGGCAATGCCCTTCATGCCCTCTTGGCCCTCAGCTTGCTCCATGCCTTGGAATCTATGCTCCTCTGGGGTTACTGGCCCATATGGGGACAGAAGAAGGACTTCTGGGTCCACTGGACAAAGAGGGGAAAGGAAGGAACTCACTATACATGGCAGGTGTGCAGTGCGCTAACTACTTTTCCACCTGAGAGTTCTGTGCGGCCTGGGCAGGGAACTCAGCGAGTAGCACCAGAATGGGTCTAACTCTCACTAAGTTAGCTCTTGCCCAAGTAGCAGTACACAAACCACCGTTAAAAAAAGTTAAATAATTTTCTGGTTCTGAAAATATATTGTAGGCAGAAAGATGCCTTTTAACCAGTTTAAATAACACCTTGTTTCTCCTGGTTCCCAGGGACTAAAGGTTGTGACAATGTGATGTCACAAGTACAAGACCAGTACAAGCAACTCAGAATGCAAATAGTGTAATTTTGTTGTAAATTAGCAGGGTCTGAGTTGCACCAACAATGATTAAAAAAAAGTCAACCTTCAGTAGTTTGAATTCAGTGATGAAATAGTGTTTATTGGATTGAACTAATGCCCAATTTAGAGAAAGCCTCAATGAAGGCTTTCATCGTCCTCCTGGGTCTCCCTTGCAGGTCATACAGTTTAGCTGGTTGAACTCCAGTCACAGGACCTCCACGTTTAGAGATGCTGCAGCTTTACCTACCGAGGACAGCTCAGGAGATGGCTGTTTATCCCCGTCCTTTGATCTGTGTTGATCCCTCTGTCCATGGATTGACATCTGTAATGAGCCTACTATGTGACTATGTAGCCTTGAGCAGCTACAGAGGTAATTCCAGAGACCTATCTGGAATAGGAAATGTTATTGCACTGAAATAAGTCACTAAGTTGGCGTGCCTTAACTTCTGCATTATTGACATTTTGGGTAGGAAATGACTTTGTTGTCAGGAGTGTGCTGTGCATTATAGAATATTTATAGTGGCATTCCTGGCCCTTACTAGCTACTTGCCAAAGCTCTTTATCCTCAAATTTCATTTTTAAGTTGTGACAAACAAATACAACTCCAGACACTGACAAATGTTCATGTGGGGGGTGGGGGCAAGGGGGTGAGAATCCCTTCTCCTGGAGAACTGCTGACCTAACTAGACACAGACAGAGCTGACACTGACAAGGGTGTCCAGTGCTTCAATAGGTGCATGAGCAAAGAATTGTGGGACATTTGGGCAAGCAAAATGGTGCATAAAAAATTCTAGACAAAGTGGAGGGGAAAGGACAATGTTAGCAAAGAAACAGCGTACAGAAGTACAATGATGTTCCAGAGCATGGGAGCAGAAGGGTTATATGTGGTTGGTTTGTGGGTGGCTGGAAGAGAAGGAGAAGTCCGCAGAGGGCACTGATAAGGTAAGGCAGGAGCAGATGGAGAAGGAACCTTAACAATGATGAGGCATTTGGACTTCTCCCTTCTCTAACATTGGACACAATGAAGATCTTCACTCTCAGTCAAGCCAGGGGTGGGCAGCACAGCCAAGACAACACTCTGGCTCTAACCTGTCAGTCAAACCAAATCAAATCAAAGGGAGATAAGTATCATATTCTTGGCCTCCCTTTTCCTTGATCCCTTTCCTTAAATAGGAATCAGGAATAAAGAGAACTGGACATAGTTTCTGTTTTTTTTCATCAAGCATAAACTAAGAAATTTTTCCTGCTTGGTTAGGATAATACTAAATTCCACACTACTGAAAGAGAGCTAGTTACTTTTCTGTGTTTTTATGGAGCATTCTTTGCAATGGCACTTCATATTTCTGCCTACTTCTTGCATCCACGTAGAAACATGACATCTTATCACCAGTAGAATGTGTGTGGATTTGGTATTTGTCCTTTCAGGTCAAGATGATTAGCTGTTCTTACATCTTCCACCAACTCTACAGTTGTGACTGACCTTAGGTTGCTCACTCAAGGCTTCAGAACATGGCAGAGCTACATAACTCAGGAGGAAGGAGATTGCGCCCTTGAAGGATATCTTCATATAGAGCTGTTCGACTCTTCCAACATGTTCCATGAGCATGAAATAAGCTTTATTGTACTAAGCCACTTGGTTTTGGATTGTTTGTTATGGTATTTAACTTCTCCTAGCAAACCCAAAGACCATAATATTAATCGAGTCCCATGAGCAGAGAGGTATTAAAATGGGCTGGTGCTAAAATGGAGATATGCAGTGGTGGGTGAGGGAGGAGAAGGTGGTGTAGGCTTGACTCTTCCCTCAGCTGTCAGTAGGATTCACAGGGGATAGGTGCCTTCTGTTCTTTTATGTATTTTCCTACTCAGAATCTTCTCTACATGACACTCTTTCCAAATTCCTTTCTCTCCAAGACAAAATGGAACAATCCAATCTTAGGTTTACATGGATTGAGAGGTCACTGGAGCTCCTCAGAAGACACAATTGCCCATTGCTCCTCTTTTCATGTCTGTGCCCTCATCCTTTTATGGTCTGTGGCTTTAGCTCCTAGCTCTATTATCAAGGGTAGCTAAAGACTTCTGAATTGTAGAATCCTTCTTGTCTTCCTGCAGACAAGAGGATTAGGTTTGTGCTCACAGTGTGTTTGCACATGTGTGTACGTGCATGTGTGTGCTATAAGCATGACATTAGATCTGGATAAGCAAAATGCTGTTTTTGGGGGGT
Organism: Sorex araneus; assembly: GCF_027595985.1. NCBI lineage: Eukaryota > Metazoa > Chordata > Mammalia > Eulipotyphla > Soricidae > Sorex > Sorex araneus. The sequence continues at coordinate 323,640,251 of NC_073313.1, read as the reverse complement.
TGGAGATTAGGAGATAGGATATGGGGAGTTGCAGGAACAAACACATGATACCTTTTACCCTTTGGCTTATGAAGAAAATGCTTCTGGGATTTAGCATGGAACCTCATAGGTGCCGTGTTGGTGATTATTTGCAACAAGATGGTCAAAGAAAAGAATAGTGTTTTGAAATCCCTAACCCAAATACCCACCTGACTCAGTGCTTCGCAAGCTCACGTAGCGTTCAACAATGAAGTGAAGGACAATGTGAGAGGAGGATGGAAAAGATGAAAAAAAAGTAAAGGAATAGCCAAAGATGAATAAAGAAAAGAAGGTGGAAGAGAGGAGAAAGATGGGAGAGAAAGTGGGGTTAGCAGTAAAAAGGAGAAGAGAAACTTGAGTGTGCATTTTCGTCCTTTCCATCCTTAGCCATCATTAGCAGAAAAATGTTTTTAAAAGATCCCTTGATGGCATCTCCAAATACGAAGCCTGACATTTTCTTAGCTGATGGCCTCCTTCGTGAAGGTATTTTGTGTCCTCCCAGCATGCCTGCTGGATCTGCGTTTGCTGCAGTTGCTAAGGTAAATACTCTTTCCATTAAGCACCACAGCCCTGGAGTGGCCTAAAGCTCAAATAAATGACCAAGGAGCAAGTTAAACATTCCCTGGGGCAATTTTAACCTATGCAATAGCTTTTTGGGAAAATTGCCTATTTTTTCATGTTTTGGCCAGGGGGGGTGTCTCTTAGTCCCGTCTTTTCCCTTTTCTTTCAGCTGAGTACTCCTTTTCTTTCATTTATTCATGCAATGGATGAAGGGTGGAAGCAGGAATAATAAATCACAGAGGACTGCTCCCCACCCCCCTGCTTTCTACTTGTAAGGAAAGCTGGAGCAGAATACATGCATTATGGAAACTTTGGGGGGACTTGAGGCATGTAGCCAATTCAGGCAGAGGTCTGCTTCCCTTCCCTCTGAAAACAGCACGTGCTCACATTACTGGAGAAGGGTGTCTTTCTAGAAGTTTCCTCTGGAAAGAGGAGGATTCTAGGATCCCAGTTCCCAGTGATAGTTTGACAATCAAGTGTTCTCAAAGTTTCACGTAGTGCTATGGTTTGACTTGTTCTCTTCTGTCTGCAGAAGAATGTGTTTACAGGCCTCAGAGTTGTAAAGTGTCCCAAGATGCTCCAGTAAAAACAAAATAACACAACACAATACAAAGTATCTTATCTTGACAGTTGTCCTTCATTCTTTCATTAAGTCCTGGGTCAGCCCCATTTCCTTTTCGTATTTTTTGCGGTGGGGTGGCATGGAGTGCCTGGCAGAACTCTTGAGTAAGTTTTTTGAGAATCCCAAAAAGTGGCCAGTGGCCTCTGGTAACTGGTGAACCTTTAAGAAACAGAACGCCTGACCTTGAAGTTCACTCAGTCTTCTCCTGAGATCCTGACTCTTTCTATACTCTGATGTATACCTCGTGGAAGAATTTCAGTAAACCAGTGAAGGCACTTTAGTGGGTGTTGGAAGCCCTACACTGAAGGAAGACATCATCCTGGTTCTTTGGGTTGGTGGCTTTCAAACATTGTTTCTCACAGCTCCAGAGACAGGGTGTGGATCGGTAGTTCCACAGCCGAAGTTATCTTTTTTAAAAATATGAATCTGGGGCCGGGAGATGAAAATGCTGAAAGGACTGAGCATGCACACTGGGTTCCATCCCCAGCATCATGTGATCTCCTGAGTACTTCCTGAAAATGTAGTTGCTGAACACTGTCTCGTATGAGCCAATAGAACAAACACACATCAAAACAAAACATCGATCAGAACATATCCTTCCACTATGGACAAAACTGCCTCCTGAGAGCTGGGCAGCCGGGCCTGTGTCCTGGGCACCTTTTCCAATGTGTGAAATGCTCTTGGCCCTCATGCATCCCAGCCTCCCCCATGATGCAGGCCTCAAAGGCTCCTCCACTCACTTCACACAGCAATGGCCAGGAAACCCCTGGGTTCCAGCTCTCATGTCTGTCTCCTGAGACGCTGCCCTGAACCCTCAGTGATAATCCCCAAAGTCCTCACTGAGCCCTGTGCTTTGTGCCACTGAAATGGGTAGATTATTTTGTGTGATGATTTGCTTAATGTTCATCACCCCCTCCAACACTAAGAATTCAGCAACAGTGCAGCCTGTTTCATTTGCAGCTTGGGATTTAGCCTGGGGCCTAAAGTAGGTGCTCAACTGATCTATTTTTTGGGAAAGAGAATTGCTGACAGGTCAGCGATTGATAGCACAGTGGGTAAGGCGTTTTCCTTGCATGTGGCCAACCTGGGTTTGATTCTCAGCATCCCATATGGTCCCCCGAGCACTGCCAGGAGTAATTTCTGAGTACAGCATCAGGAGTAACCCTGAGCATCGCCGGGTGTGACCCCAAATGCAAAAAAAAAAAAACCAAAAAAAGAAAAACCAACAAAAAACCCAAAAGAAAAACAACAAAAATCCTTCAACTGTCTCTCCATGTTAAAGGAAGGAGGAATATTTAGTACCCCTTTTCTTTCCCACCCTTCAAGTTTTCTGTTAGTTGTTGAGCAGAGCAGATTAAAATAATTTCTCCAGCACTGTTTTTGAAAAGGGAGGGGTGAGCAAAACTTTAAAAGCACCTTGTTTGGCAGCCCTCAAAGAATATGGTCTTTCTTTCCCTCCTGGTGTGGGAAATTGGAGCTCCCGATAAGTATGCACCGGGTCTGGATCCTGGAGATTTTGGAAGTGACCTGGTGTCCTGGAGCCCATCCAGGGCCTGGAAGCAGATGAAGAGGCCCCACTGCCCATTGCTGAAGCCTGAACTTCTTGTTCAAGCAACCCCTCTGCCAAACCGCCCCGGGCTGCAACACCAGGCTCCGGAGCAAGACTTGGATGGAGATATTAGAGAATAGTTCTGACATTCACCTTCTTTCCTTCTGCAAAGCCCAGCTTTATGGGCCTTTCAGGAAATATGGGAGGGGAAAACCCAGAGACTAAAGAGAAGTGGTAGGGGTAGGGGGCATGGCGGGGGGGTGGGGGTGGGGGATGGGGGTGGGGTTGTGTGTGGAGAATTCTTATGTTTTGCGTTCTTGACTCTTAAGTCAGTCTGTTTTTGTACTTTTGTCTTTTAAGCTTTTCCACATGTGCCTCAGGGCCCCATTGGTGAGTATATTTTATAAACTGGAAAAATGAGTAAGAATAAGACCCAGAAGGGAAACACCAGAAGGAGTGTGAAGGGAAAGTGTTAGTTCCTTTGTACCTCCCAGTTAGGCCTGCCCGGCGTTTGTGGGAATCCCAGGTCAGGTTTATTTGGCTTTATGGGTAAAAGGTGGAGTCTTCACTCAGAGGAAGCCTCATCGGTTTTGTACGTGGCCTGTTCCATTCAGCATTCATTAACCTCAGGAAAGTGAAAAGTGATTCTTTTTTATTTGGCTATCTGGTTCCACAAACCTCCCTGGCTTCCTGTCCCATAGGTGCTGGATTGATGGGACTGCAAATGTGTAAAGTCTCACACAGGAAGCGCCCCGGTATGGCCATTCAGAGGGTCTTACCTCCCGCTGCACCCTGAATGCCAGCAGGCAGGCAAGAGGCCAAGATCTCATTTCTCTGTCTGCACCTTAGGAGGTGGTTTCTGAAAAAAGCAGCAAATCCATTTGCTTCTTTTATTAAACCTGGACAAAGCAAGAGCCTGAGGAAGGGGCAATTTGGAAAATAAATTCTCTGATTTGCCCCCCAAAATCAAAGTAGCATATTTAGGAATTTTGAAGAAACTGAAATAATTTACTCCAACACAGCATCTGTCTTCTGATCTTATCTCCAAATCCCCCTTGGCAACTTTGTCAATAAAAGTACTTCTGAGAATGAATTTGTGATATATGTATATAATTTATTCATAAACACTTGTGTTCACATGTTGCATATATTTAAACACAAACTTCTAAGTAAAAGGTAACAAATTGATACAGGTGAGATGAATGTTAAATTTTTTTTGTATTTATTAATAATACAAAACTGCTCATGCAAAGTATGAACCCCAGCCCTTTGAGCCATTTCCCAGACCCTAGGTTTGATTTTTAAGTTTTTAAATCTCATTTTATTTTCTGGGGGTTTCCCAAGCAGTGTTCAAGAGGCTCCTGGGGGTGTTTGACAGTGATTCTTGGTTAGATAGGCCAGCAGTTAAATGCAAGAGCCTGAGATGTGCTGATCCCAGTGTTTCCTGCCCCGTTGGGGATATCAAGGCCACTCTGGGGGCCGCCAGGGCCACTCCCAGTGATGTGGTTCTAGGGGTCATACTGGGGTCAGTGACTCACAAGGTATGTGCTTTAATTCTGTACTGTGTCTCTGACCTCTAGATTTGATTTTTTAACTCTTGGCTAGAATAGCTAACATGATATGTACGTCTAAAAGGATGAGGGAGATTAGGGTTCTCATTTCTAAATTATCTCCATGAAGGCAGAGATTTTCATCTGTCGTATGTTCTCAAATGAGACAAACTGTAACTGTCAATCCTTCCTTGTCCCAGTATTCCCACTTTTCCCTCAAGACCCCTCCAGTTCCCACCTCCTTAAAAGTGACAGATCCTCTGCTCGGTTGGTCGTAGTAATCTAGGTGCTGAAGTCAGCAAAGCTTGCTTTCTTATGACTCTGCTAGGTTGAATGTTCTGCAAAGCTGTCCCTGCCTTAATCCCTTGCAACCATAAATATATGACCTAACATGGCCAAGGGGTCTTTGCAGTGGCAATTAAGGGTTAGGAACTTGAAACCTTAAAAGAGGTTAATCTTACAATAGCCAGGTGTTCCTAATCTAATCCCAGGAGCCCTTCAAAGCCAAGAGCTTTCTCTGGCATTGCTGGAGTCAGGGTGCTATATAAGGTTTGGGAGAGACCAGAGTCATCTAAAGTGGGGAAAAATTGGTCTACTCTTGGACCCAAAGGAAGCAAGTGTTCTAGGAGCAAAAACTTGGCAGTGGCAGCCAGCCAGGAAAGAGTGACCTTGGTCCTATGGCCTCAAATTGCTGAATTCTGCCAGTGACCAGCTTCAGGTTCGAAGAGAATTCTTCCCTGGGGTGGGTTTCAGTGAGGATTGTGGCCATGACCCACCATGTGAGACACTAAATAGCCCAATCAAGGCCAGTTGATATCCAGTCTACAGAAGTGGTGACATTTGTGTTGTTTTAAGCTTGTAAATTTGTGGAATTTTTTAACGGGAGCAATAGAAAGCTAAATGTATTCTATGTGGAAAAAAATGAACTGAAGTCCGATATTTTCTTACAGTATCCCTGTCGGTGGCTCATCTTGTGCTTTGTTGGAGGTCTGGTAGTATCATTTTGAAAGCTCTACCTTCTGGGACTCTAGCCCTATCTGGAAAACAACCTGGGGATAACTTTTAAGGAGTATTTCTTTTATTACTTTTTAAGAATAGTTTTATTAAGGAGAAAACAGACATAGTAAAACTCAGAGACACAGGCACCTGCATATGCACACACACACACATGCACACTGTAGCACTGTTGCACTGTCGTTTCGTTATTCATCGATTTGCTCGAGTGAGCACCAGTAATGTCTCCATTGTGAGACTTGTTGTTACTGTTTCTGGCATATCGAACACCAGCTTTTCAGGGTAAGGGTAGCTTTCCAGGCTTTGCCATTCGGGCTGGATCCTCTCGGTAGCTTGCTGGGATCTCTGAACATGCATACAACTTTCTAAAATAAAGAAGAGAGATTACACACCTGAACAGGGATGAGGATGACCTCAAGGATAAGGATGACCTCAAAACTTATTTCTGAACCAAAGAGACGAGGTGGTCTGACCAAGAGTGGTAGTAAATTCTGTAAGTAATTTTTTGTTTCATTTTTGGGCTATACTTGGTTGTGTTCAGGGTTTGCTTCTGGTTCTGTGCTTTAGTATTACGGCTGTTGGGGTTCAGGAGATCATATGTGATGGCGAGGATGGAACTCAGGTTAAGTATGTGCAAGGCAAGTGCCTTACCTGCTGTCTATACCATCTGGCCCTGGAAGTAATCATTTTAACAATTGTGATCATCACTTGAAATACCCACCAGTCAGAACTCCTTGTCCTTTCTGTCCTCATGTCAGTGAGAGGGAAGTGGTGATAAGTCCTTGAATCCCAGAAGTCAGGGTATCTATTGCTAAGCTTGCATTCTATTTTAAGAAATTTTTCCCTCTTTCCCTGTCTTTTATTGTTTTGTTTCATTTTTGATTAAACCCAGGGCCACATGCATGCATGCAACACATGAACCTTATCCCTAGCTCCAGAAGCTTTTAATTAATTGATTTGTTTTTGGTGAAGCTAGATAGTTTTTATTGAAACTTATTTAGAAAGATATGAAGGGAGACAAAGAGAGCGAAATAAAGTGAGAGAGAACACAGACTTCTCCAGAGTGGGAAGCAAGCAAAGAAGCAGAGGCAAGCAAGAAAAATAAGTGTTTAAGGGAGAACATAAGCTTGAAGAGCAAGCCTGGGAGCTTTCTATTTAAATGGATTTTGATTTAATTGGAAGGTTTTTCTTGCTGATGGCCAAATCCCACTTTTTTTTTCTTTTTTGGGTAACACCTGGAAGTATACAGGGATTACTCCTGGCTCATGCACTCAGAAATTACTCCTGGCAGTACTCAGGGGACCATATGGGATGCTGGGAATCGAACCCAGGTCAGCCATGTGCAAGGCAAACACCCTACCTGTTGTGCTATCACTCCAGCCCCAAATCCCATTCTTTTGCATCCTTTTACGGGGGTGCTGGAGATTGAGCCAGGTCTCTTGTGTGCAAGTCATATGCTTTACCACTGAGCTACATTTCCAGCCCTCAATCCCATTCTTTGAGATTAGGTAGCTGGCTATACTTCCAGTTCATACAGCAACTTCTGTATCATATGAACAACAACTATCATGGTGAGCCAAGTCTGTAGGATATTTTCCTATTCACAATGACTCAGTAGAACCTTCTCTGGTATTTACAATAATTAGCAAATGAAGCCGTGATCATCAAAAATGAGAGCTCAGAGAGGTTACATGACCTTCCCAGAGTAATAAGGCCAGTAAGCCACAAAATCAACATTGCTGGGAGAAGAGGAAGAGACTAAAAGGGAGCAGGGCCTGGTTTATCATACATATATGGAACAGGTGAGAACACTGGCTTGTGGGGTGTCCCCAAGTTGCCTGGATGGTGGGCTGCTGTGTTAGGGTGAATGGAGGGAACTATGGCACTAGCTTCTCTCAGCCCAAACATGTCTTCTCTTTTCACCAACCTGTCCCAGTCTATTGGTGATTTCCTCTTCCTCTCGCTGGGCCCCCTACCTTTAAAGAGAGCTGACTTGAAATGCCGCATCCAGACTTTCTCAAGCCTTTCTTTATCCCTTGGAATTCCTGTTGTGTTCATTGTTCAGGAGATTAATCCTGGCACTTCTCATATGCTGTCTGGTGTTACAAAAAACACAAAACACAAAACAAACCCCCAAACAGCTGGTCCTGATCCACGAGGTGGACCTTGCATGCTGTGCTCCCTGCATTTCCCCATTGCTACTGTACCTGGTTCAGAGGCACATACAAAAGGTTTAATAAATATGTATATGTTGAATGACTGATGGAAGACACACTACTGATCGCCTTTGTTCTATTTCTCTGATTTTGGGTCTTCGGCAAAGTTTTCCACTTTAATGATGGTTGTTTGCTTTTTGTTTTACTTAAAGCGGGCAGGAAAGCCTTTGCAAAGTCCCGGCTGGTGAATACAGGGCATGCATGTCTGCTTGTACCTCGAACACTGAATCAGTTTACTGGCCTTGTGTAGCACAGGCTGAGCTAGATCAGACAAGCCTGGGAAAGGGCTCCAGCCCCAACACACTGATTTTGTGTTCTGATTTCAGGCAGCAGCTTTGTGAACCCCCAGTGTGCCCCTGGACCAGAGAATGGAATGTGCAACTTAAAGCCCAGCTCTCAGCAAGGCTCCGCACAGGCCCTTCCAGGGTCCAGTCTACTGCTGAGTGATGGCTCTGCTGGTCACCTGAGCTGCGCACACAGCCGGTCTGAGGCCACAAGGCTGTCAGGTTGGATCCAGCACTGACATGCCCTGACCTTGCCTCTGGCTCTTCTCCATTGGCTCTCAAGTTTCCACCAAACCGGACTGGCAGTGTTCACACCCGCAGCAGGTAGCCTTTGCCCTTCTTAGAGGGCCCAGCCTTCCCTGGACTTGGTTTGCCTGGTGGATCAAGCCCCACACCTTAGCCCTGGCATTTAAATCTCCCTAAAAGACCTGCTCCAGTGTCCCTGCTCTCCTCTGTAAAATAGAGCTTGTGCTCTGGCCAGGCCTTTCTCCTGGATTCCCAGCACAAACCTTCCTACTTCTGACTAAGAACCCCTTTCTGCATCACCAGCAAGTTCTTCTACCCAGCTGCAGCCCTTACCTGGCTTTTGCATTAACAAATTAATTAATTTTGGCATTTGGGGCCACACCTGGTGGTTTGCCTGGCTCTGTTCTTAGGGGTCACTTCTGGTGGGTGCTTACACCTAGCTGAGGGTTTGAGGCAAGTGTCCTATCTACTGTACTATCTTCCTGGCCCCTAATTTTATTTATTTATTTTTAGAGTCTTTAAATATATCATCCCTTTGTTGTTGTTATTGGGGTCATAGGATGGGGGTGGGGCACATGCCCAGAGGGAGTGCTCACATTGAGTGGCTTTGCTTGCTGATGTTACATCCCTTTTTGGAGCAGCATTTGCAAATGCATGGCCGAAGTGCATTCAGAAGTCGCCTGCTTCAGAGGGAGGTATCACAGACAGTAGAGCAGCCAGGCTCCACTGCAGACCTGTTCTGACATGTCAGTTTGTACAGAGGAACCAGGGGGTGAGCGTGTTGCCTGCGCAGGCCAGCTCCCAATCCCCAGTGCCTTACTTTTTGAAAGGCCATCCTTGAGAACTGTTCCAATGGACTGCTCCCACCCATAGTCCACAGTTCCATTATCCCACATAGTCTGCCCATGACATTCTCCTTGAGTTACAAAGTGTTTAATTTTGCCATTTGCTGAGTGCAAGAGGTTAGTCATGAAGAGTCACACATGGTATTGTTCTGTTGTTTTGAAGGGTTCGGGAAAGGCGAAATCTGTTCCTATAAAAAGCAGGTGAGAGCTTGCTGAGGGCTGGCTTTAGGACTAACTGTAAGTCAGCTCGAAGCTTCTTTTGGAGTGATGGGAGTGCTCTAAACTAAGAGTGGTGAATGTCATATAAATCTGTAATAAATATATTTAATTTTTATGAAACTTTACACTGAGACAAAATTTTAATCATCATCGTCGTCATCATCATCATCATCATCATCATCATCATCATCATCATCATCACCACCACCACCATCATCATCCCATTGATCATTGGTTTTCTTGAGCAGTCTCAGTAATGTCTTCATTCGTCCTAGCCCTGAGATTTTAGAAGCCTCTCTTTACTTGTCCTTCCCAACGGTGCCGCACTTGAGGCTCTTTCAGTCAGGGGAATGAGACCCATCATTGTTACTGGTTTGGGCATATAAATACGCCATGGGGAGCTTGCCAGGCTCTCCCATGCAGGCAGGAAGCTCTCGGTAGCTTGCCAGGTTCTCTGAGAGGGAGAATTAGGCTATAAGATGTCAAGAGACTCTGCGTTGCTCTTTTCCGGGAACTTGGTTTTATAGTCTCTGGATGTTTTATTGTCTCTGGGATTACAAGGCGCTGGGGGCAGTTTCTGGGTGTGACCACCTAGCTACTGGAAAATGGGGGATCTGGGTGGAAGAGGCCCAGTCCTGATCCAAGCAGGCTTGGATATCTCAGCCACGGGTCCCGCACACCTGGGTTCCTCTGCCAGTTCCTTCATGTGTGAGGCTCATCCGAACATGTGGAGAGGGGCCTTGAGCATGGCTGTGGCTGGGTTCCAGAGGTCTTCGGCTGCTGGGGTTCTGCTCGGGGTGGGGAGAGAAACTCAACCCACCCCCTCCGAGGGGCCCCGGCAAAGACAGCCAGGCCCGGGAGCAAGTGTGCAAAATTATATTGCAATAAAACTTTAAAAATGGGGGAACAGTGTTCAGTTTTTAATACTTAAAAAGAAAATAAAATGTTACTGTTGATGGGAGTGATGTTGGGAAATTGTATGCTTGAAACTCAACTATGAGTTGCTTCGTAAATAATGGCTCCCTAATAAATTAGATGAAAAAATCCAGATGGTTGTTACTTTGCCTGGTACTTTCGAGGGATCCAGGCTAAGCGGGATGAGAGAAATGCAAGGGATCAGGTGCAGAGCTTGGCTCCTTCCAGCGGCTCATGTGATCAGCACTTGGAGGAGCAGAGCCGGAGACGCCTGATGCCTGTGCACAAGCAGGGTGCATAGGGCACTTTATGCAGCAGTGTGTGATAACAAAGCCACTAAAGAGCTCAAATGACCATTGAAAGGCCTAATGCTTTAAACACTCCTGTGAGATCCTACACAGCAGTTAAAATGAATGAAGTTAGAAGATACAATTCAGACAACTCTTAGCAAATGTGACCTATAAAAGGAGTAATTAGTGGTAGAAACTGGCCATCTCCCAGCTGCCATCAATGCTCTATTCCATGAGCACAAGTGTGATGGGGTACAAGTTGGTGGGAGTGTGTGTGCACAGACAGGAGCAGAGAGAAAAGAATATTTTTTCTCTTTTCTCTCTAAAGAGCTACGACACAAATTCACTGGGAACAGAGAAGCTCTTTGAACTGGGGAGGGACTCAGCTCCACTCAGTGGTGTGGAGGGGTCAACTCCAGGGGGAAAAAACTGGCCATCTACACCTCCCTCCCTCCCTCCCTCCCTCCCTCCCTCCCTCCCTCCCTCCCTCCCTCCCTCCCTCCCTCCCTCCCTCCCTCCCTCCCTTCCTCCCTCCCTTCCTTCTTTTCCTTCCTTCCTTCCTTCCTTCCTTCCTTCCTTCCTTCCTTCCTTCCTTCCTTCCTTCCTTCCTTCCTTCCTTCCTTCCTTCCTTCCTTCCTTCCTTCCTTCCTTCCTTCCTTCCTTCCTTCCGTGGGTGGTGCTGTTTTTTTTGCATGATCATGAATGATACTAATGTTGAGTTCAAGAACTGACTTTTGGAAGCTTCTACTTGTAGTGTAGCATAGATACAAACGACTCAAGTCTTATTGCTGACAGTTTTCAAGTTCCAGGGTGAATAGGCAATTAATTTTTTTTTTTTTTTTTTTGCAAAATATCCCATGGAATCTTTGCATGGTGGGGCTTGAGGCTGTTGGGGAGTTTTTTTAGGTCCTTCCTTTGTGCCTGGCAGAAACCTTCTTCCTTGTTTGTGGCATCTGCCTAGAGCCATCTTGGGGTTAAAGGTGATTTCCTTTCACAGGGTTGCCTTCCCAGCTTCCTCAGAATCTGCATGATGGCTTTGACAGTGCTTCCCTTTTCTAGAAAGCTGGCTACTAGAGTCCCATCTTCCTGAAATGGGACTGAAGGGACTCTTGATCCTCAAGGCACCTATCTTTCTCCCAGCCCCATATATGCCTTCTTCCTTTCTCCTGCACTTGAAAATCCTTCCTATCCTTTGAAGCTTCACGTCTAGCCTGATTTTCTTAATTCCCTAAACTTTAAAAGCATCTCTAACCTGTCCTGCCTGACTTCTAGTTTTTTCACTCTTTCTTTCTCTCTCTTTCTTTCTCTCTTTCTTTCTCTCTCTCTCTCTCTCTTTCTTTCTTTCTTTCTTTCTTTCTTTCTTTCTTTCTTTCTTTCTTTCTTTCTTTCTTTCTTTCTTTCTTTCTTTCTTTCTTTCTTTCTTTCTTTCTTTCTTTCTTTCTTCCTTCCTTCCTTTTTCTCTCTCTCCTTCCTTCCTTCTTTCCTTCCTTCTCCCTCCCTTCCTTCTCCCTTCCTTCCTTCCTTCTTTCCTTCCTTCCTTCCTTCCTTCCTTCCTTCCTTCCTTCCTTCCTTCCTTCCTTCCTTCCTTCCTTCCTTCCTTCCTTCCTTCCTTCCTCCCTCCCTCCCTCCCTCCCTCCCTCCCTCCCTCCCTCCCTCCCTCCTTCCTTCCTTCCTTCCTTCCTTCCTTCCTTCCTTCCTTCCTTCCTTCCTTCCTTCCTTCCTTCTTTCCCTCCCTCCCTCCCTCCCTCCCTCCCTCCCTCCCTCCCTCCCTCCATCCTCCCTCCTCCTCCTCCTTCCTTCCTTCCTTCCTTCCTTCCTTCCTTCCTTCCTTCCTTCCTTCCTTCCTTCCTTCCTTCCTTCCTTCCTTCCTTCCTTCCTTCTTTCCTTCCTTCTTTTCTTTCTTTCTTTCTTTCTTTCTTTCTTTCTTTCTTTCTTTCTTTCTTTCTTTCTTTCTTTCTTTCTTTTCTTTCTTTCTTTCTTTCTTTCTTTCTTTCTTTCTTTCTCTCTCTCTCTCTCTCTCTCTCTCTCTTTCTTTCTTTCTTTCTTTCTTTCTTTCTTTCTTTCTTTTCTTTCTTTCTTTCTTTTCTTTCTTTCTCATGCCTGGCAGTGCTCAGGGCCTACTCCTGGCTCTGTGCTCATGAATCACTCCTAGTGAGCTCAGGGGACCATTATAGGGTGCTGGGGATTGAACTGGGTCACCTGTGTGCAAGGTAAGAGTCGTACCCACTGACTTTTTGCTTGGGCCCAAGTTTTCCACTTTGTTTTTTATTTTTGTGCATGTCCAGAGAGATCTCTCTGTTGTGCCAGCTGTGGGAGGGCAGGGGCACAGAGTCTCCTTTCTCTGCCTTGCCTCATCCTCACTTCCTCTTAATGCTGAGCACATAATAGCTGCTGAAGCAGTACTTGTTGATTGAGATTTTTAAAAATTCAACAGAAACCATTACTTAAATGAAGTGGAAATTGACATGTAAAGTGACACAGAAAGAGGGTCAGGGAGAGAACCCAAAGGACTGGAGCAAATTCCTGGCACACACAGGGCCTTGGACTCTGCTCACAGACCATGGCTGGGATCCCATGTCCAAGGGCTCTGAGTCCACCTCTGGCACTGAATGGTCTTCATTGCACTGCCGGGTATAGACATACTGGTATAGGTCTCTGGGGAAGCCCTTGTCCACCATGCCCGAGATAAAAAATATTATAGAGAGGGGTTCGATATGCCAAAAACAGTAACAAGTCTCACAATGGAGACGTTACTGGTGCCTGCTCGAGCAAATCAATGAGCAACGGGATGAGAGTGATACAGTGATAGAGAGGGGTAGGAGAGATGTACAGGGATAAGGTATTTGCCTTTCATGTGGCCAATGCTGGTTCCATCCCTGACACCACATAGAGTTCCAAGAACTGCCAGTAGTAAGCCCTGAGCACAGAGTTAGGAATAATCCTTGAGCAGCACTGGGTAACCCCATCTGCCAAATAGAACATCAAAAGGTAAAGAAGTGTTCTGGTGGAGGAGGATTGGTGGAGTCCTATATTTTATAGACTCTTCTTACCTTGTTAGGATCTGCCCTTAGAGCCCTTCCACATTGAGTTATTGATTTACTGGACTGTTATCCATGACACTAAGTTTCCATATCTTGGGTTCCTGGCTTGAGTTTCCTGGGGAGCAAATCCCTGATGGTGCATAGTCTGGTGATTGTTGTGGGGCACCCTCTCTGCCTGCTTTAGATCAGGGGTTGGCAAACTTTTTCTTTTTTTGAGAAGGGCCAGATGACAAATATTTTAGGCTTTCTGGGCCATATGGTCTCTCTCACAGCTCCTCAAGTCAGCCGTTGGAGGGAGAAACAGCCATAGACAATATGTAAACAAATGCACAGGGCTGTGTGCCAATAAAACTTGACTTACAAAAACAGGTGGCTGACCAGATCAAGCCCACAAGTCAGAGTTCGTAGCCCCTGGTCTAGGCCAGGAGTGAGTTGGCTTCAGGAAGGTCCTTTAGGATGTGTAGCAGAGGCGATAGATGGGCTAAGGTTACTGCTCAGGCCTCAGGAGCTTACCTGTCTGTGCTGCTTGTGTTTCTGCCTTTAAGGCTCAGAAGAGCAAGTGAGGATCCTTCCACCATCTTTGAGGGCCTCTCCTCTGCTCTTCCTGTGTACCACTTTTTCTGGGAACCCTTCTGTCAGATGCTTCCAGATTAAGGATCTGTTCCACTTTAGGGAGCTATGACATACTGCCAGCACTTTCGAGGATGAAGGATTACTGGAGACATACAGGGAGGTAAGGACACAGAAAATCTGAGTGTTCCCAGAACAGGCTTTCTGAAAACTGTAACATTCATGGCCACACAGCACTTCCCATGAAGGTATAAAACTGAGTGAATAAAATCTTGTCTTCATCAAACTGCCTGGTTCTAATTTCAATTCTGGTATTTACCTATGGTGCCATTTCCTTGACCTCAGTTTCCCCATCTTCAAAGTGCTGATAAGAATAGCACTAAATGCATGAGTTCCTTGTGGAGATTTGATGAGATCCCAAATGCCAGGGCCTTACAATGCCAGGCACAAGGACCTCCTCAGCAAGTATGTTTGCTGTCAGCAATGACTCCACTAATGAAGCTGCCATTATTGCCTCTTATCACCTGGATTTCTGAACCAGAGAGGTAGGTAACTGCAATTGTCCATTCCTGGGTTGGCTACCTGGGGAAATTCAATTACTCTTTCCTATCCTGCTGCATTTACCCTGATTCGCTGATGCCGGCTCACCACGTCACACAGCCACATGTCCCAGAAAAAGCCTGATGGCTCTGCCAGGTGTTAGTGCTGGGAGCCCTACTGGGCAGTTTCCACACCTCACTGGTCTCCTGGCAGCCTATGAAAGAGACCCTTGTTCGGTCAGATATGGCCAGGGCAGCCCATGACTGAGCAAGTCTACAGGAAAGTATCTTGTGGAGCAGGTCCAATGGGAAGTTCTTGGGAGATCCGGGAATTAGGCTTGTCCTTTTTTGAACCTGTGAAGGCATAGCATCTGCTGGGAGGACCCTTCTCCATCTTACCCTGTTTCTATAGGGTTTTCATCATCATATTCGTTCACTGGTTTCCAGTCTAGAGGAAGCATCAGCTACTATGCCAGAAACTAAAAATATTGGGTTCCCAAGCCAGCTATTTAGAAAGGATCTCCTCCTTATTCCTCACCCCCACCTTTGGGGCATACCTGGCTCTGTGCTCAGGAATCACTCCTGGCGGGGCTTGAGAGACATCTGCTGTATATGTCGTGCTGCGGATCAAACCCAGATTGGCCACGTGAGACGAGTGCTCTACCTGCTCTACTATTTCTCTGCTTCTCAGAGAGGATTTCATTGTTGGAATGACTCTGAACTCCACTGATGAGGACAACAGAGAAAAACTGCCTTAGTTCCTATTCTTGAGCTCCAATTCTTATAACCAAGTTTCCTTCACCAAGATGGCCCTTCTTTGCTGAAATGGAAATTATAGGCAAAAGGGGTGCTTGGCATGACTTCAGAAGTCATCTGTCTTTCTAAAAACATGGCCTAGCAAACAACCAGGGGAAGGACCACTGTGTCAGTTTTCTAGGCAAGCTCCGAGGAGATTTGCTGGGGTCTGCCTGGAGAAAATGCGCTCTGAGGCAGGCCATTTGTGGAAGCTTCAGAATATTCTTTTATTCCTTCAGTAAAGTCCCAGCCTGTTGACCTTTGGGTCCCAGTGCTAAGTCTGGCTCTGGATTTATCTACCCCACTGGGGCCAAATGCCTGACTTGTTAGCCATGCTGAATGTTTTATTTGTTTTTGTTGTGCATTTTTATCATTTTTGTTCATGTGTCTGGAGGCTTTCCTTAGAAAATGATGGATGCGTTTTCATAAATCAAAAAATAAATGTGAAAGAATATAAAGGCAAGAAATAGATACAGGCTGGAATTTGCCACTCTGGGTCAGAAGGAGCTGTTAGCTATTTCCCAGTGAGGCTGCTCTTCTAGATTTTACAAGGTCAGATCCTGACTTCTTTCACGGAGCACAGTTTTTAGAGTATTCCCCTATACTAATGGCCATAATAATAATAATGAAAATTTCATCTGAACTAAATACAGTGCTCAGCGCTTTTACAGGTGTGATAATATTGAACCATAACAGTCATCCTATAAGCTAGAGTCTGTTATTCCCATTATATAGGTGAGTAAAGAGAGATTTATGTGGGTGTGTTGTTTAATCTAGGTCCTGTGTTTGGTAAGGAATGGGATTAAATGCATGTTTCCCAGGCCTAGGCCTCATGCTCTTAACTGTTCCCTTGAACTCCTATTTTGTATTTGATGAAGACTCTGAAGGGTTGTGGTTTGAGGGTTCTCTGTCAGCTCTGCTGGAGGGCAGATGGCTGCGAGAGATATGGCAATTCCCAGTTGAGGGGCTCATGTGCTCATTGGCTCTGTTCATGGGGAGTACCTGAGCCAGAACACCACCACTTGCTGGGTGGCACATTGGAATAGCTCCCCAGAATTGTTTCCTTATGCACCTTGGGTTATGTCATTCTCACCCTCAGCAGGAACCCTTCAATTTGTCCAGGTTTTTCATCTCTCTCCAGTCACAGCTCTCTTGTTCCAGGGTGTCCTGTAGGAGTGAGTCATGAAGTTGGGGATCCTGACATAAGTCAGAATGGTGATAGTCCACATGCTTTACTCCTCTGTAACAGAACTAAAACCAGGACTAGACGAAGAAGAAAGGAGGTGAAAAATGTTTATTAATTCATGTGATCAGAGTAGGAAATGGTTCTTCTTCCTCCTGATCATGGATTCTGATTTCTCTGCTCAGTTTCATCTCAGTCCTTAGACCAATTAGAGGGATAGAAAAATACGAAAAACAGCCAGCTCAATCCTGGTCTTGATCTGAATTCTCTGACCAGGTGGAGCTAATGGAATCATAGAATCAAAGTTGGGGGTGGGAGAGACCCACAAAAATGGAGCTAATGTTGTTGCAGAGAAATAGATAAATGTATAGGATAGTTTCCATAGTTTCCATTCCTTTTTGGGGGGTTTGTTTTGTTTGGGGGCTACATTCTGTGATACTCAGGGTTCACTCCTGACTATACAATCAGGAATCACTCAAGGAGGTGCTTGGGGAATCATAAGGGGTGCTAGGAATTAGAGCCAGTTCAGCTGTATGCAAGGCAAATGCCTTACCTGTTGTACTATCGCTCTGGCTCCCCCTTATTGATTTTCTTCTGCCTCAGAACTCTCTTTTCTGTTAGGGCCCAATAGAGTTCTGCTGAATTGCTGAACAATATGCTTACTTGACTTTCTTTGTCCAGAGTGATCCTTGGTGCCCCATTTGACCAGAGGTATCTTTTGTGAAAGATGTTGATATTTGATTTCCTAAGTTCAATCCTGTTCTTGGCTCAGGAGTGGAAATTTTAAGTGGAGTCACTAGGAACTGAAGGAATGGAGAGGGAGTTGAGTCCACAGTGTTTCTAGCAGGCCAAGTTTAGAATTTTCCATTCAGTAAACTTTATCTCTGTAAACATCTGGTTGGACCTGAGTCCTATCCTGAGTCTGTGTTCCTTTTTCTGACTTTGTACAGTAACAACATTCTGTAGTCTTGCAAAAGGTTCTTTCACAATGTTATGAGTGTGTAAGTAAGCTACTTAGGCAAATCTCTTTTTATTTTTTATCTGTGTGACACCACCTGGCCTGGGACCATGTCACCTTTTTTTTTTTCATGCCTAGCCACTGAGACAGGGCAAAAAATTCCAGGACCTGGAATTAGGAATCTCAAGAACTTGACTTGGAGCTTTGGCAAAGAAACCAACTTCTTGATTGGGAAAAAGGAAAGCATGGGGCTTTCTAAACAAGATTTTATATATATATATATACATATATATATGTACATATATATATAAATTTTATTGAATTACCGTGAGATAGTTACAAGCTTTCATGTTTGGGTTACAATCACACAATGATCAAACACCCATCCCTCCACCAGCGCACATTCCCCCCACCAATATCACAGGTATACCCCCCTTTCCCACCCTCACCCTGCTTCTATGGCAGACAATATTCCCCATACTCTCTCTCTACTTTTGGGCATTATAGTTTTCAACACAGACACTGAGAGGTCATCATGTTTGGTCCACTATCTACTTTCGGCATGCATCTCCCAAAAACAAGATATATTTTAAAGATAAGAGAACAAACAAACTTTCAATAACTACTGTGCACCATTTCTAATATGTGATTCTCTTTCTTTTCCCTAGCTGGTAACCCTGTTATGCATTGGTCTAACACCTGCTCTGTGCCACCCAAAATGTAGTTCAAAGCTTTGGTCAAATATCCTCTTGCATTGGTATAATTGATTTTTTCTTAGTTGATTATGATTCTCAAAAAGTTCCACAAATATTCTGAGGATTAGAAGGTGATATACTATTTCTTACCAAATATGTGGTAAGTACTTCATAAATCTTCCTTTACTGAAGAGTTTTAATCTTAACCTTTAATATATGTGTTTTGAGGTGGAGATGGGGGTTTGCATTAATTTACTAGGACTACCTTGATGAGATAAACACAGCCTGGGTAGTTTAAACAACAGAAATTGATTTTCTCACAGTTTTAGAGGGTGGAAGTCTAAGATTAAGGTAAAAATCTGGGTTGGTTTCTGGTGAAGCCTCTTCCTGGTTTGGAGAAGACCATGTTTGGCTATGTTCTGGCATGGTTTCTTCTCTGGATCTCTAACCCTTCCCATAAGGACGTGGTCCTATCAGATTAGGGCTCCATCCTTATGACCTCATATAACCTCCCATGCCCTATATCAACACATGACAATTCAGTCCACAACAGGGTGGCAATGACAAGCTGCTAACCTGAGATTCTTATAGCCCTGATCTGTTGGGGGCACAAACATTGCAGGTAGAGAGGTTCTTGTTACCTTTGGAAGAGGTACGATTTTCCCACTATGCAGATGTCCAACAGCCCATTTTTCACCATTGCTGGGCCAACACAGGCTTTGAACTATGCACTGGAAATACTATTGCTTTCCCTAGAAACATATGTTATTATAAACTTGCATGGGGCTAAGTTGAGGCAAAACAATTCTGGCAAAACAATTTTCTCAAAGCCATCTTACCAGCAACCTCCTGAAATAAAAAGCCTATCACAAGTCGGACCTGTTGTTTTTGCTTCTCTTAAGCCAAATTCCAGACTTGGTTTATTTTCTGCTTATTGAAATACATCAATAGGGGATATAAGAGTATGTCATGTGGGATGGTGTACAGAGAGAAAGAGGGGAGTCAGGGCAAAAAGGAAAGATTCTTCATTTTGTTCTGATGAGTCTAAATGTGTTGACAGGATTTCGGGTGGCCACATGAAAATAAATTTCAGACAAAGTAAAATGTCAGCGTTGTGAGGTCTTTCCGTTGGAGAGGGTGAAAAAGAGGTGGTCACTGTGTGTTCTCCTCAGACCAGGCAGGGAAAGGGAAGTCTGTGTGAGCTTCTGATAATGCTCTTCTCTTTCTTCCCCTCATTTTTGTTCTTCAATAAATCACTCGGGACAATCTGCTTCTCTTTAGTGGTTGTTTTCCTAGGGTACAGCCTTTGTTTGAAATTCTAGAACAACAGAGTTGCAGTAAATATGGTCAACCTACATGTAATTATGTTGGTATGTCAACTTTGCCCCTCTGAGTTGGGGATGCTCTGGTTAACCAGAAGCCCCCCTGACTTAGAAACAAGACCTCCTGCAGGACCCTGTGGAGGGCTGACCCTGAGCCGTGCATCTGAAGGGGGTGCGCGAGCCCATAATTACTCTCACTGTTTAGGTCGGAGGACAGGAGGGTTTACATTAAAGACCTCAGCTGGCACACACAGCATGCCTATGGAAAAAATGAACCAGGCTCCTTCTGCCGCTCCTTGGCCCCAGTGACGCCTGTCCAAGGGCTTGGGTTTCACAGCCGCCTTCCCTGACTCCACTTTCTGACCACTTCTGATTAGAAGCTTAAATTCCTCCAGCTCCTAGAGGCATCTCAATTCAAGGTCTGGAAACAGTCTTGAGCTGCCCTTTGAGAAAGAAGAATTCAGGTCCTGGGAAGGACACAGAGAGGGTTTCATCTGAGGTGTCTCAAAACCCCAGTGTTTGTGTGACTCACTTTGAGATGTTATTAGAAGTACACACTTGAAAGCAGCAGGCCTGCACTTCTAAAGAACGCCTCTTCAATGCCCTGTAAGCTGGTCCCTGGCCTATATTGGGAGTAGCAAGATTCTAAGCTAAACCTTTCATTTTCAAAATAATAATAATAATAATAAAGGCCCAGAGCCTTGAAAGAGCTTGTTGGGGCAGAGTGGAGACTTGACACTCCTTGCCCATGGTCTTGGCCCCATCTGTGTGCCACAGAGCAGAGATGCACTTCCAAGACTTCCAAGGGAATAAGCATTTTGAGTAGAAATCATGGAACAGGAAATTCAATTTCTATCCTTACCACTACAAGATGTTGGACTAGGAAATTCCTTATACCCATCTAGTAAAATATAGACAAGTAGAAACTACCTGTGCTTACGGATTAAGCCATGAACATTTTTAAATTTAAGTTTTGAGTGTAAAATAGACATGTTAAATTTAATCCATCATCTTCTCTCATAGATGTATCTATGAATCTGTGTATCTCTCTTTTATTTTATTTTAATTTATTTATTTATTTTGCTTTTTTGGGTCACACCCAGCGATGCTCAGGGGTTACTCTTGGCTCTGCACTCAGGAATTACTCCTGGCGGTGCTTGGGGGACCATATGGGATGCCGGGGATCGAACCCGGGTCGGCCGCGTGCAAGGCAAAAGCCCTACCCCCTGTGCTATCGCTCTGGCCCCTGTATCTCTCTTTTATCTCACATCTTTTATCTTCATTTTTGTAGAGGGATATTGATATTATCTGTGTAGACATGTCAAATTAATTTTACTTAAATAGAGGCTGGGGCTTTCCCTCATCTACTGGGAGGTGATATCTCTGCTCCTGTGATGTCCTGCCTTATAGGGATGTCTGTGTCTGGAGGTTTTGTCCTCTAGATATTCTGAGGATGTCACTAATGGTGGGACTTTGGAATGTGTCATGTCACTTCTTACAATTCAGAGCAACTGAAATGAGAGGCATTAGTCTAACATTCTAGGGAGGGTTAGAGACCAAAGGTCAGCCATGTGGGCAGTCTGTGAGTGAATGCCAGTATAAGCTGTGGATGCTAAAGGCATGGGCAAGCTTCCCAAGCTGGCACTGTTCTGTGTGTATTGTCATTGCTGTGGCCAAGCAGAAAGTAACACCATCCATGACACCATGGTAAGTGGAATACCACCAGCTTTATAGTTTGAGCTTTTCTGGACTCTACCCCATGCATATCTTTACTTGACTGATTTAATTTGTATCCTTTCATTATAATAAAACTGTAGCAATAGGTAGGGTGCTTCCCTGAATTTTATATTATGTGAGTTAATTATTGAATCTGAGGGCATTTCTGGAGACTCCCACATTTGCGGTTATACAGTTTAAAGTGAGAATGGTCCTGAATACTCCTAGTGTTAGGAATGAGGCCAATGTTTAGGGAACTTTTCCCACAGATTTTGATGCTGGCTGAACTCTTAATAGAAGTATGTAAATTTATCAGATGTTCTGGAAACAATAAGGAATACAGCAATTCCTTAAAAGCTATAGAATGGATCAAGGAATTTAGGATATTAGTAAAATATCCTGGATTTGGAGAAAGACAGACCTGAAGATGGAATTAGGTAATATTACTTTAGATTGATGTGAGCTTGCTGGATTGATGATCTGTTTTGATGGGGGTGGAGAGGAATCTCCTTATGAATCATCAAAATGAAACTGCAATAAAGAGATATATGGTGATAAACTCTACTGATAAGCAGATAGTGAAACTTGAAAAACCAAAGGTAAACAAAACAAAATACTCCTTTTTAAAAAAATTTATTTGTTTTTTAATTAGTGAGTCACAGTGAGGGTACAGTTACAGATTCACACATTTTCATGCTTGTTTTTCCTTCATGCAATGTTTGAGAGCCCATCCCTCCACCAGTGTCCATTCTCCACCACCAATGAACCCAGTATCCTTCTCACCCCAACCCACCTCTGTGGCAGGGCATTCCAATTTGATCTCTCTCTTTCCTTTTGGGTGTTGTGGTTTGCAATAGGGGTATTGAGTGGTCATCCTGTTCAGTCTCTAGTCTACTTTCAGCATGCATCTCCCTTCCCATGCGGGATCTCCAATCACATTTTACTTGGTGTTCCTTTATCTGGGAAGACTTCCCCCCAGTGTGTGAGGCCAGCTTCCAAGTTATGGAGCCAACCTCCTGGTATTATATACTACTATTCTTGGGTATTAGTCTCCTACTCTGTTGTTTTATATTCCACAGATGAGTGCAATCTTTCTATGTCTGTCCCTCTCTTTCTGGCTCATTTCACTTAGCATGATACTTTCCATGTTGATCCACTTATATGAAAAGTTCATGACTTCATCTTTTCTAACAGCTGCATAGTATTCCATTGTATAGATGTACCAAAGTTTCTTTAACCAGTCACATCTATTCTTGGGCACTCGGGTTTTTTTCCAGATTCTGGCTATTGTAAACAGTGCTGCAATGAACATATAAGTACAGATGTCATATCGACTATACTTTTTAGTTTCTCCAGGATATATTCCCAGAAGTGATATTGCTGGATCAAATGGAAGCTCAATTTCTAATATTTTGAGAAGCATCCATATTGTTTTCCAAAGGGGCTGGACCAGTAGGCATTCCCACCAGCAGTGTAGAAGGGTCCCTTTCTCCCTACATCCTCTCCAACAGTGGTTGCTTTTGTTCTTTTGGACGTGTGCCATTCTCTGTGGTGTGAGGTGGTATCTCATGGTTGTTTTGATTTGCAACTCCCTGATGATTAGTGATGCAGAGCATTTTTTCATGTGCCTTTTGGCCATTCGTATCTCTTCCTTGGAAAAGTTTCAAAACAAAACACTCCTATCCTCAAACCTTCAAATCAAATCTTAGAGAAGAATTGCCACTGAAGAAGTTGTGAACATTCCAAAGCTGTATGAGAATGGAGTCCTGAATCATGGTTTGGACCATTCTAATAACATTATCTTAAACCCTCTGTGCATCAGTTTCCTTATCTATAAAATGAGACAATAAAATAAAAACCCATACACAGTTCACCACTGACATGTTAGGGTCTTTCAGGGTTTTAACCAGTGGATAGAGAGTTGGGTAAAACAGATTTACAGTATGGAAAAACAACGTCCCTTTGTGATTCATTTAGTCTTATCAGCAGTTGCAAAGTGCACCCTATGGTTCTGCTTGGTTAAACAATGGAATTCTGCAATTCTTTGCATTTGGTAATGATATGTCAAAGTTCTGGGGATGAACAGCTTCTGATGAGATGGTGGATCCCTAGTTTTCTCTTTAGTATTGATGGTCAATTGCTGGAATTTAACCAGACCACAATTAAAAGAGCATAGTGGAGAGGACTTGGAATCAAATAGTAAGATAGCTATGGGACTGGATTTATCGTCACTGTGTAAGCCTTAGTTTCTCCAGCTTCAAAACTAATACTTCAGTATTTTCACAGTACTGTTAGAAGGATTAAAGATGATAAGACATTTTAAATATTTTGGAAATGATTAAGGGTAATGCAAATATTTATGATGTTGTCCTTGAAATGTGTTGACTCATGTCATTGCTCCTAGAAGGAGGCACAGATGGGTTCAGAGCCTTACCCAAGAAGTCTTAGAGGAAGAACTACAGTGTGCCTTAGGGCTACTATTGGGCTGTGTTTAGCAATCCCCTCCCACACTTGTCCAGCATGTGGGTCCAAGTGTCTGCTGATCAGGAACAGACTTGATCCTGTATTTTTTTTCTTCTGTTTTGTTGAATTGTAAGGATCTGTGCTGTGTATTGGATTAGATTACATTCCATATCCATTTGCTCATTAATTTTGTGACTCAATTAAGCCATGTAGGTCTGGTATCTTCATAAAATGGTTAGTCCTGTCTCCATCTGTCTTAATGGGAATTTAGAATCTAAGAACCACTAAAGGATTAAAAGTAAAAGCAAAAATGAAAGCTTTCTTTGAAAGATGTATCCATTCTGCAAGCATGAGAGCATCAGAATGCCTGAGCTGGATGCCTGCCTCTTAGTCACACCTCAGACATTAACTACCAGGTTTTCTTTCTCCCTCGGTTGTGAGGATTAAATGGCTTAATAACATCAGGAGTTTCAAATAGTGTCTGGCCAGGTCTGTGTTCTGCATGTGTTAGTTGCTTTTGAGGAGGGCAAGTTGTGGAAATCTCTCTTAAATGCAGAGTTCTTACAGGATAAGTAAGTATAGGGATGTCTAGAACTCTTTGGTCCTCTCTTCTCTGTATTATCTGTTGCCTCATAAGTCACTGGTAAAGGCCAATTTGCCAAACACTCTGCCTATCCTTGTAAAAAATGTGCAGAAAAAAGGCTAAAGATAAATACAACAATATATTCGCAGTTCTCCTAGAACCCCTTTACCCCCAAAGGTAATTACATGAGCTTTGGGAGAGCTGTAGTGACTGAAATGCACGAAATGTAGGAAATGATTTGTTCTGTGGTACTCACCCCATTCCAATCAAAATCTTTAGTCATCTTTTGAAACTAATAAACAAACTCATGCTATAAAGCCAATCAATCTGTTACCTTTAACTCATTGTTTCCCCTGGTGTTGAAAGGGATACTGTCTCTTTTCTCTTCTGCTGCAGTATCTTCTCTGCCTGTTCTTCAGACTTCACTATTAGTCGCAACTTTCCATTTCAGGGGAAGCCTGAACACAGAGGGATTTTTATTGGCCATTTCCACCATGGGTACTGGTAATGTGTTACTTTGAGTGTAGGCAGGACAATTTTTGGACACTCTTACTAAACAGAAATTCTACTTGAAAGAAGTTTGGCAGGTTTCATAGGCGACCACACCAACCCTCGACCTACATCTGGTCTAGGCTGGGAGCAGTTGTTATACATTATGGTTGCTGGTGGGAAAATTTAATCTTTACAATACTCTGAACATATTGTCACCCAAAGAATACCAGTGTTGACATAAATGGTCTCAGAATGCTTTGAGATGCCTAGAGCTCCTTGTGCCGGAGCTATATTTGTTCTAAGAAGGCTGGAATATTCTTGCTGAGCCTAGAGAGAAGGAGAAGAGCACTATGAGCAGCGTCCAGGAGCTCAGTGGGTGTGGACGGGCTTCTGGGGTAGACCGGGTCATGGCATTATCCATGGGAGACTTGCTCCTGGTGCCACAGTGAGTTTCCAAGAAAACTTCACATTATTCTAGCTCTTCTTCTAGAACTGATTTGATTATTTCTTAGAAAGAAAAGATGTTTTATTCCCCTGTCTAAACACAGGTGAAATTTGTGCAATGGAGTTCAGTGATCTGGGCCAAAGGGGAGGGAAATGTTCATCTCGATTTTCTTATTGGCAGCTCTAGTTGCGATCTGGTATGTGTCATAATCTAGTGTATGGCATTGTGCAACATTCTTGGAAATTGTGGGAACATTAGTTATGAGTCCTGGCATTTCAGACCTAGAAGTTGTGTTGGTGCTTGAGTAGGGCATTCTCATATCTATTCACTCAAGTGATTACCTCTTCCATGTACTCTTCATTTTTTCTAGAAGTAAAACTGTTTTCTCAGTGTGGGCTTTGAGACACCGGTGGGCTTTGTAGTTTTCTCTGGATTGGATTCTTCCCAGCTCTCTTCTTTGAGATCAGAGAAGGTTGGCTGATGCTAACTCGTGGCTGTTCTCCCTTGGGACCAGTCTTGGAAGGACACAGCATTGCCCAATCTGTCTCCTTCCCTGGGGCCTCCCTGGGTTCACCCTGCATCCAGTTACTAGTTGAACAGCAGAGCCTTGTCTCTGATTTAGGGCAGTTCTGTATTTGTTTATTCATTTTTTGAGCCACTATAAAAATTATATTTAATATAATATTATATTAAATCAAATATAATTTAATAACAATATTTTATTATTAAAAATAAATCAATAAATTTTATTTTTTCAGGTGGTTCTCAGGACTTGCTTTGGGTTCTGTGCTCAGGGATCACTCCTGGCAGGGCTATAATACCATATGGGGTGCCAGAGATCTATCCCAGGTCAGTGAAATACGAGGCAAGCACCTAATCTGCTGGCCTATCTCTCTGGCCTTGTGGGGCATTTATGAAGAGCATTTGAACTCTAGAGCACCCTATAGGATTGGTGAAACCTTGCTTATAGCATCCAGAGCCCCACTCTCTCACCCAACTATTTCTGCTTTCTCCTTGTTCATATAGCTGGTGTTCCCCAGTTTGTTCTGCACTCAGATTTTCTTCACACCACTCATGTCTGGGGAGTCATGTCTGAAGTTTTGATGAGGAAATTGTAATTAGGAGGTAGTGTCTCGTCTCTGATTCTTCCTAGAAAAGTTCCTTAATCTTTTGTTTCTGTTTTTGTACCATGATCTTGGAGGTAGAAACTTCCAAACCTATCAAGACCAATATTAGTTACATGATTCGACCTGGAGAATGTGGGTTGATAGGCACTGAGCTGTTTGTTAGAATTATTATAGGAGAGAAAGCAAAGAGTGAATTTTTATTTTAACTACAAAAACATCATTGTTGTCTAAATATGAAAATAAAGGCGTTATCTTATTACCTGCATGGATATTTTACTGCTTTTGCATGTTTTGTTTTTAATATCCAAGAGTGGCCAGAACACCAATCCTTGTGTGTCATCATCCCTGTTCACTCTTTTTTTTCCTACCTGTCTCTGTCTGGGGATACTTTATATTGATGATCTTTTGGATATTAGTGGAGAAACAATGATAGGGTGAGGGGTGGGGTAGTGGGGGTGACTCCCAGCATCAGGAGCTGGATTCCTCAGTGGACTCACTGAGATGAGTCAAAGAAGAGCACTGATCTATACCTGTTACCTGGGTAATAGAAACCTCCTAAAAAAGTATTTGCTGGTTAGCTGCCATAAATCAGATAATTCAGAGAAAGTCTTGTGATTGGGAAATTGCTTAATTAAACTGGCAATTGTTTTGCCATAGTGATAAGTTCTTGTTATTACTAGATTTGGTTCAGAGCATTAATTCTGGAATGTTTTCCAGGAGAAGTCTCCTTTCTGCTTCTGCAGTTCCTTGAAAAAGCAGCAGGCTAAAGTGCAATGTTCCTGGGTTCTGTCTGTCAATGTGGAAAGGTGAAGAGGCGGGTACAGGGAAGGTTGCTCTTCTAAGTTTCCCTTCATATTTAGGACCACCTCTTTGGATTTATCTACAAGATGTCAGTCATATTTTCCCTACAGGTCAAGGAGAAGTTATTTCCTCTCTGAGGAGGTAGGAGAAGGGTAAATGCTTGTAGTTTCTCCCTCTCTTTCCTATGTGAGTCCTAGTCTTCTGTCTCTCTCTCAGGTAGCACTTATGGTGCACAAGATGTTAAAGGGCAAACAGACCACAGAGTACAAGACTTTCTAACATAATAGGGATCCCAAAATGGAAACCTAGTACTTCTCACTTGTCACTAAGAAAAGTTGCCCTCTCCCTCCCACATGCTTCTCTTGACTCCTCAGAGATTTTGGAGTTGTCAAACAGAGGTTGAATTGGTGGAGGTGGATGTTTGTAAAGTGGAACCTGGAGCCAAACTTTGTTTTCTGTCTTGCCACCCTCAGGTTGCTGTTTGGGGCCTTAACTGGGTTACAGAATGTGGCCTATGGCCGTATAAATCAGAATGTATGCAAAGATAGTCATCAATAAAAAATATGGCTTATTCGCTTTTAATAAGCTGTTCAAATAAATGTCTTCCTGGAGGTCAAATGTTATAGTGCAGCATAACCATGATAGATAGATATGGATAAAAATAAGTTACTTTGCTCTGAGGCACTGTTTTCCAAATGTGTTCTATGGAACCCGGGGCATAAAATATGTTTCTTTGAAAGAGGTTTTTTTGTTTTGTGTGTGTGTGTGTGTTATGTGTTATGTGTATATATGCTGACTAACATGTTCAGGAAACATGCATGCACATTTGAAGAAAGGAAGTTATAAAAGTGAATTCTTTTTCTGTTTACTTTTTCAATGTTTGGAATCAAACCCAATGCCTCATAAATAAGAAGAATGTGCTCTCCCATGCAGCTACGTATATGGGTCTGAAAGAGAATTCTTATATAAAAGGAAAATACTAAATTATATAGTTACTAAAAGTACAGACATATGCCACAATGTAATAAAAACTGAAAAACTAACAATATTTAAAAATTTTGATTTGACTTACTTCTATATATTTCCTCCCCTGTGTTTATGGCTACACATTCTTTGATCACCTTTTCATATAACAACAATGACATAATATATTTTATAGGAAGAGTAAGAAGGTTATTGTCTTCTCTAATAGGGATATAAAATTTTGTCTTTTATTATGACAATAAAGAAAGTTAACTTAATTTCTTGTTATTGGTTAAACTGATAACCAATATTGATAACCAGTTTGGTTTTTGGTAAATTTGTGTCAACCTCTATCAAGCTTCCTTTGGTGTGAGTTGTAAGATTTCCAGATGCTTCAAGTCATATCACCTACTCTTTAAATTAGTGATCCTCAAATACCTACCAAGGTCTTACAAGGGTATATAGAATGAGATATGAGATATGAGATGTATAGAATGAACACTTAGGCTCATCCATTTTGCGGTTAATTTGTATAAGAACATTTCCCTTACCCGTGAACATTTATTTAAAACAATTTTAAACCTAGGGAAATATGTAATCACAAAATAAATAAGTGAGCAGTGGTGGGTGGTGATGTAGTCTCTCTCCCACACCACATGCATTCGGTGGCCATGTGCTGCTTCCCCACCCTGGCCTGCAGCCGCCATGCATGAAGGAGGGAACAGGGCTGCCAGGCTGGTTGGTGATCAGTTGCCGTTTATTCCATTCTCCCCACATGCCTGTTCCAGTCTCACTAAGCTCTTCATTCAGTCTCACACTGTTCCTCATTCTCATCTCCTTCTGTCCCCCATGCTAGTCTCTCCGTGCTCCGTCTCACGCCAATCTTCAAGCATGGGTGGTTGCAACCACACAGGTGAAGCAGCACAATCAACATATGTAAAGGTTCCTTCAGGGGAAGCTCTTCTAAAGATCTCCTACAGCTAGGAGATCTGCTCAAGGGCCATATACTATCTAAGCGTGTGTTTCTCTTTTCCTTAGTCCAACAACATTTAAACATTCATCTTGATTCTATTTCTTAATATTAGTCATTTTGTATGGACACAGTAAGAAATATATTAAGCTTATAGGGTGGCTTTCCTCAGGACATTTTGTTATAGATCCCAGATTACAGTGCTCAGGCCAGATTAGTCTTTCCTAACCCTAGTACAGTCTTAATCCAATTGTTATTCTTTGAATCATGACAGAATTTGTTCATGACTGTGCTCTTAAGTATTATAGTTCTTGGCCTGGGCTGTTTCGATGCCAGGGTTGCTCACAGCTTGCCCTGTGTCCATCCAGTCCCTTGTCGGGACCCTGCTTTTGGGATGCTAGGAACTAAGGGCAACTGAGTCTTAACTCAAGAAAACAGATGTCCAGGAGTGGACACTATTTGGAGTCAATCAACTCCCAAGTTAGAAAAGCATATAGCATTAATTGTCTTCCTGTATCTAAACAAAAAGATACTGCTCTAAAGTAAACTATGCACAAGGACATAAGGGAAGGATAAAAGCAGTATTTCACTTACAAATACAAAACCCAGAGTCCTTAGAAGGATCTGACCTTACAAGTCAACAGAGTCTGATTTGGGGATAAAGGTGATTGACCAAATGGAGAAGCAGAGCACAGAGAAGAGGTTAAAGATAAACACAGAGGAATGAGAGTGCCTTGGGAGCACTGTGAATGGTGTAACCCAATAAACCTAATCTCCCTGCAGCCAGGGAGAAATGAGAAATCAGTGTTATCCTACAGGGAAAAGACTGTTTCAATAAACAGTAGTATTCTTTTCACTAATATTCATCAATGAACACATTGCCACATTTCTTTCTCAATTTCTCTCCCTTTTAAACACACAAGCACATGCACATGAATACACACACACAGTCTACATTTTCTAAGAACATTTTCCTACAGAAATGCAATACTATTACCATGACTACTAATGTGGTACAGATAAAATAATATTATCAACTATGTTGTTCCTAATACATGCACAACTCCCATGTCATCACAAAAAAATTATTTGTAAACTTTTCTTTCCCTCCTGTTCCCCCCACCTAAGTCCCCTCATCTCCTTACTTTTCTTTTCCTCTTCTTTTACTTCTTTTCCTCTCACTTCCTTTTCCTCATTCTTATATCCTTTCTCATGTGCCCACAAGTTTTGGTCTGCTTACCTTTTAGATCAAGATTTCCATGATTGTATTGTACTTTTTAATTTCAGACCTGCCTAAATCAGCTATTTCTCTCTCACCTCCTAACAAAACTTAAACATCTGTCAGCCTCTAATTGTTGAGATGGACATTGAGATGGACACCTGAAAGGCGATCACCACTCTGCTCGGTCTGGACCCTTGTGCCCTTCTCCCCTCTTTCATGGGTGGCTTTCCCCGCGACATTTTGTATAGATCCCAGACTGCAGTGCTCAGGCCAGATTAGTCTTGAGTTTGGTCCTTAAATATCTGGGAAGTCACAGAGGCAAGAGGCTTCTGGAGACTGTCTACCAGGTATTGGATGTAGTTTGCTCCTTGGAAAACATCTGAGTTATGAAACATTTGACTTTTTTTGTGATTTTTTTTTTAAACTCCTGTGTGCAGAGATGTGAAGTGAAGGGAAGCTAGGAAGAGGGGAGAGTCTAGTAAAGGAAGATGAGATTTCTGAAGATTTCCATATGTAAGGACTCCTTCCTACACAGTGGCTAAGCCATTGGTTAAAATAAAATCCACCCAGTATCATTTCTACCA
This sequence comes from Sorex araneus, assembly GCF_027595985.1. Classification (NCBI taxonomy): domain Eukaryota; kingdom Metazoa; phylum Chordata; class Mammalia; order Eulipotyphla; family Soricidae; genus Sorex; species Sorex araneus. The sequence continues at coordinate 323,609,453 of NC_073313.1, read as the reverse complement.
TGTCAGCCTCATGTGTTAGGCAGCTGGGGAATCCATCTTCATTTGTATCCCTGGGCCTGATGGTGGGAGTTCATGAAGAATAAGTTGAAGATTTGCCAAGGCCCTCAGCCATGAGTTTGGATACTTTCCAGAAAAAGCAGAAAGTTTTCTCCTGCAGGCCCTGTGAGGACAGCTTTGGAGACTTGAGAACACATCCTGAGCTATGGAAAGGCAGCAGCCGTGGGCCCTGAGGGGACAACTAAGTGTGACAACAAGGTGCCTTACGTGGACTTGCTTCACTGGAGTCACTTCAGAGTCATTAATAAGTTTCTTATGAGTAACGTCCTTTGGGGGAGCTCCTTGAGCAGAGGAGATTCTGTCAGGGGGTGTTGGGCAAAAACCAGAGCACCACACTTGCTGGCTGAGGAGGTGAAGATCCCAGGGAGGCCAGCTCGGCATTAACTGGAGAACCCCAGGAGAGAACCTAGGAGATGATGACAAGGTGGAATAGGAAGTGACCACTAGTGAGAGCTGCCAGGTATGTGGAAAGAACAGGGCACACTTTCCCAGGTGCTGCCAGAGGTAGGAGACTACACAAAGCAGAATTGATGTCCATTGAAAGGCAGACTTTTCCATATTTCTCCTGCTTGAGCAAATAGCTAATAGAGTAAGAGTTGGGAAAAAAATTAGTTAAGTTTTCTTCGTGTGATTTCTTAAACCAGGGAACTTGATAAATCAACTAGTTTCATGCCTTTTAAACTTTTTTAAAATTAGCAAAATGAAGCCTTCTGTGAAAGCCCCATTGGGTAGACATGCAGCTGCTCTACATGAAGAGGAAGTTGGGGCCCCAAAGCTTTCCCAGAAGCCCCACCCCTCACCTTCCTCCACCCCTCTCTGGCCCCTGAAGGGAGCTCAGCTTTTTTTTTTCTTCAAACAGATTCCATCTGGAATAAAAAACAGAGGGCTAAAACATTTTCCTCATTTTCAACATGCAAATACAGGCAGAAAATTGATTATTTGGAATCCTGTGTGGAATGCATATGTGAGTGCTGGTACAGCAGGCACAGGAAGTGCCTTTAGCATCATGTGTTTAGATAGCTGGAGAGGACAGCCATCCAACGATCCTACACGCATTAGACTCTTGGCTCTGACTAGTGCTGAGTGGACCCAAGAAACCTATATTGGCTGTAGGGCTCAGCTGTAGGAAGTCAGTGGAGTCACAGGGTCCAGGTCTGAATGTGTCCGAGTCTCCTTTAGCTTCATTTCTGTTCTGCTTACCATAGGTCGGCATTGACACTGGGGACAAAGGCTATAGGCTTCCTAGAGAATATGAACAATTCTGGTAGTACTGAGAAGCTCTGTCTTATCTAATTCTTGTCTTAGAATTTAGAATTTCATTCTATTTTCACCTAGATTTATATGGCATACACGAGATACTAACTTATACTTCTAGAAGATTTTGATGTTCAAAGAACATCCCACAATCTTTTTTGCTCTTCATCCCAACTCAGAAGAGTAAGCCTGGTGAGCGTTCAGCTCATTTTTCATATGGGCTAACAGAAGACGAAGAGACAACAAGGGGTTTACTCATGGCCACATGGCCAGTACCTTGGTGGATCTGACACTTCTACTAAGCCAGTCCCAGATACCCATCTTCTGTCTGTATAGTGGAGCGAAGGCAGGTCCTCAGAAGAGTTTTAGTGTGGTGGTTTCAAAGGGAAGGTTAGCCATCTGCACTGTTAAAGGTGGGCTCCTGACCCCTTAGTGATTTCTTCAAGTGCTAGACTGCAAACTCCCCAACATGTCTTGATGTCCCCTCTGGGGAGAGGCTCGAATGCTTGTCTTCTGCATGCCTCCAGTTCAATCACTTTTCTCTGTCATCTGAGGGCAGCAGGCTGTGGTAAAAGTCTACAACCCAAATGTTGCTCTAAACTCTGGGATATGTGTCTTAGGCAACTTCACTGAGCCTCAAAGAATATCTATATCTTTGTTTCTCAAACTGCTGTACTTGGATCACAGGCGAAAGAGCTCTGTGTGTGTGTGTGTGTGTGTGTGTGTGTGTGTGTGTGTGTGTGTTTTCCTGGCTGGCTGGCTAGCAGTCTAAAGGTGTTAGAGTATCTGGACCTGAGTACTAGACTCTGAAAATTTTGTGGCCACTGCTGAGGACTCCGCAAGTGTTCTCCTAATTCAATTCCTCCTTTCAGTAATTTTTTGCTTTGCCTTGTCCCTGGATGTGCTCTCCTGGGTGGGATATTTTTATAGGGAAAGGTGGCACTTGATTTAACTATAGATTTAAGACAGTGTTTCAGATAAAGACTTGAAAAAAAAGCCCTGAGAATTCAAGGGGGGAGTCACGAAGCAGGTGGTCCAGGTCAGAATATGGTGTGAGAAGATATATTATGTACGTGTTTCAGGAATTAATAATGATAGTGTACATTCTTAAATTCTTCTCATTTAAGTAAACATATGATGACTGTCTTGCTTTCTAAATGACCAAATGAATCACTTTTCTTTGGGGAAAAGCCTCTTCTTGCTAGCCTCTACTTAGCTTAATTCAGGTGCTGTCCAGGATTTATACCCAAGGGAAAAGCTTTAGTCTTCCTGCCAGTTCCCGAAAGCAGGGTTAAATCCTTCCTTCCACTTCTTCTGACTAAAACAATATATTGTTGCCTCTAAAAAGTGAGGCCAGAACTACTGACATGAGGACAAATTTCAGCAAAAAGGTCACATTTAAAAATATATGTCATACTTATTATGCTTACTTATTATACTTATTTTGTTCATTCCTATGGTATATGAAAAGACTTCACATTTTATAAGGTTTGACTGAGTATGATACTGTCTGTACTTAGGTTGCATATAAAAGTAAACAACAATTTAAAGAATGAGTCTTAGAAGTAGACTCGTATGCCAATGTAGATACTTTATGAGTATGAATTAGAATATAGATATTTAAATACACCAGGGTTGATAAAGTCATTGAAAATGTCATGGCAGTACTCAAATCCTAAAGGGAACCTCTTATCACAGAAATAACTAGTTTCTATAGCTTATGTAGTAGTAAATTCTACTTATCCTAAACTACAGAAAAGATGGTTTTACGATAGAGAACTATCTAACCTGTATCATTTATTACAAAGCACAAAGAATGTAGCCAACTGAGCAGGACACCTTGCCAGAAAAGTTTATGGCTACCTGGGATCTTGGAATTTAGAAATAAACTTGGAATTTTTTGTGTGTATGAGCTAATACCGATAGATTATCTCCAGTTGCCTGTAACATAGATTTTAGATGAACTCTGTTCTCTGGGGTCAAAAGGTGATAGATTGGGAAAGGATTCTGGCCCCAAAGTAGGCAGGAGTCAATGGAAATAATGAGAAATATTTGAAACATGGAAATAAAATTGACTGCTCCCAGCATTCTAATGCTTTTTTGTTTATTTTTTCTTAATTCTTTAAATATTGTGTACAGTGACTCAAAGACCAAAGCAGCAAGTTGTTTCAATATTCTGAAGTATCATTCAACAGAGTCAAGAAGATTTGTTTTCACACCCTTCCCAGCCTCAGCCTCCATCTCTCCTATGGCTAGTGGCCATCACTGAGTAGCTCCATTTTGACTGTGAACTCCAGAGCTGGCCAATTGGACACCAGTATCGAGCAGACTTCTGACATTGCAGCCTCCCATTGAGGCTGCTGTTACTGCTTCTGCTTCCAATTGACTATATAGAAATAAACTGTTTAGATGGGATGAAATAATCCAAGAGGCCTGTAAGTCTGAGTCAACGGAAAGGGCCACTGAAGAAAAAGCTTTCTGAGATGTGTGTTGGTGGGAACTGTGGTGTGAGCTGAGGTTTATCCCTCCAGGGTCACTGTTTCCATGTGAAATATCTTAATTTGCATTTGCTATATTTGGATTATTTTTCATATCACTACTCTTCATCTGAAAACAAATGGTTTTTCTCTTTGTTGTTGTTCTCTTTGTTGTCACACTCCATGGTACTTGAGGGACAAGAGTTGCTGGGGTTCAAACCCAAGGCCTCACACAGGCAAGCCCTGTATTTTGCCACTTAAGCCACAGCTCTGACACTCCATTTATTTGTGAAATTATAAAACACACATAGCATTATAGATAGTTTGATAAGCAAAGATAAGAGGACATAACTGCTCATAATCCCTAACACAATTATTATCTTTGTTTATAACCTTTCAGTCTTTTAAGTATGCTTTTATCTAGTAGAAGATAGTTGTAACCATTGCACAAAATAATTTCTAGTCTCTTTCCCATTTAGCATGTACCACTTGCATTTTTCCATGTTGCTATATGGTCTTTTATCCTCCTAATGATGGCATGATGGTCCATTGTAGTATATTATCATTTACTTAACCATTTACCTATTGTTACCATTTTGATTGCTTCCAATTTCCCACAATTTAAAGCATATAGCAATGAGCATGTATGTGCATATTATTTTTCCACATTTATGTTATATGTTGCATTTTTAAAAGTGTCATTCAGAAACCAAGCCATTCACTCAACAAAGGGAAATACACTTGAAGCTAATGGAGAAATAAGGTATTATTTAACAGTTACAGTGGAAAAGTGGGGCATTATTCAACAATTTGTTGGGTCTTCACTATTTCATAATTTAACATGTAGCATTAAGTTATTAGCACAGTTGCAGGTTTTTAGATACTTTTACCACACCTCTGATTCACTCAGAAGTATTAGGGTGTCATTAGTGTCCAACTGTCACAAGCAACATGATTAAATGTTTTGGTGTGGGTCTTATTTGCTTCATTTGCTTCATATATCTTCATATATCCATATGCAGATATATAAATCTTTGTGCAAAGGGGAAAAATCAGCATGTTCTTTTGTCAGCATTCCTCTGGAATGGGTGGTATTTATCTGAACTTCACCTAAAGGTGTGAGTATCATGGCCTTAATAGCAATATCATTCTTGTCAAGTTTGGTGTCAGTAACATGCCCCTTTGTGAGTTTCCAAATAAAGGCTGTGATTCCTTCCTTAATATTTCCAAGACACTCAGTGTATTGGTCACTCACATGCTAAGCACAGGCTTATAATTAAAGTGACATTTTCTTTCTCTCTCTCTCTTTCTCTCTCTCTCTCTTCCTTTTCAAAGGTTTTTCTTAATGAAACATACTAAGATGAACTAGAACACCTATCCGTCACTCTTTCAACCTGTTTTCTTGACCGAGTTTTATTTGTCAGGTGTGAATGTGAAAGGGTGAGTTTGGTAGACAAGGAACCTAGGTTCACGGTAGTGGATCTCTGTGAGCTAATACCCAGGAAGAAAAATAAGCATTGCAGTTTTTAAATGGGGGAAAAATCAGGAAAAAGGCATGCATAAAGGATTTATCCTTTCCATGAAAACACTGATTAATGAAATCTAGTATGAACGGAGTGTCATGCCCTTTAAATATTAGATTTCATTACTTTGTGGATGGTAGTCTCCTGAAAGGAGATATTCTGCCACTGCCAGCTCTTTACGGACACAAATGTTTCATGCCCTTGTATGATCAAGGATGCAGATGCCTCGGGTAACCAAATCACTGGACAGGGTGAAACATTGTGCTGGACAGATGTGTTGTCAGGAAAGGGCTTTTGCTGATAAAAGGGACAGCTGCCCTCAGGATAGGGTGGGGGTAGAGGGGAGTCCATCAAGAGGGAAGGAAGTATGCAAGGGGAGGTGACCCAACCACATGAAGCCAGTCTCTAGAGCCCCCAGCTGGGAAACTCCACCAGCTTGCTAGCTCTTCCGGTTCTAGCAGAGCTGGCCAGCCATCTGGCCTCTGTGCTAATTAAAGTGGGCAACCAATGTGGTGGCTGCAGTGAGCAAAACAGCAGTGAAGTCCTGGTGATTGTAGGGTCGGTCATAACAGGCTTTTCATAATTCCCGAGGACAGAAATTTTACCCAGTTCCATTCATTTCCCCAGAACCATTCAATTCAATTCCATTTAGATTCGAGTACCCGTTATAGCAGAGCCCAGAACCCTTGAACCTCAGGAAGTTCTTATCTATTTAAGAAGGCAGATAAGAGGTAGCTGGCTATGGCATAAGAGAAATGACTTGAAAAACCACAATAGAGGCCCACACAGCATTCTGAAGACATATAGCAGAAGGAGTAATTTATTTGTATGGAGAAATCAGGGACATATTCCTGCTGGAGGTGGCATTAGCACTCAACTTTGAAGTTTCACATCTGGTTCTAGGCAAACATTTTGGAGGTTCTCAAGCAGAGAAACAAATTCCCTTAGCAGTACCCCCACCTGGAATTCTCACCTCTCTTTATAGGAATGAGACAAGAGACTCATTGGAGTGTCTAAGATTTCCCCACAAGTCATGTTTACACCCTAAGGCCCCTCTGGACTAGTTTTGAGAAAGGTGCAACTTCAGGAAGCAGGCTTTTCACCCAATTCAAACGGTTGGGGAAAGATCAGCCTTGACCCCTCAATAGCTGGATTATGTTTATGCTCCAAACAATGCAACTGGCAACCTGTTACATTAAGGAATAATTAAACCTGATCTGCCCAAGTTATATCCTGCAAGGTAGTTAACCTGCACTTGGCTCTTTGGTGGTATTGGCGACAGACAAAGAGAGAGCTGCCCATTACCATGCAAATGAGCAGGTTGGAGCTTATTTGTTAACCATATTCTTTCCCTACAGTAGCCCTCTGATATTCCTCCAACCTGCCAGCATTTGGGAGACCTTGGATTTGGTCTTTGTTACTGTGGGCAAAAATGATCTGTTATGTATATTTTATAAGAAAATATGTTTTGTTTATAGCTCTAGATTCAGGCCTCCCTTCTCCACCCCTAATAAGCTCATGTCAGAGCACTGAAGTAAGTTTGCCATAATGGTAGCCTAAAGGACATATTTTGTAAAAATGAAAAATGAACATATTATTTATATATCAATAGTGTAAAAAGCATTGATCAATGCATGCAGCCTGATGTTTTACTTCTCTATTTCTCCTCCAACCCTCCTTTGCCTTTCCTTGCTTCCCCTCCTTTCTTGTCCCAGGTGCCTGTGAGAGTCCTTCTATTTAAAAAAAGGGGAGTTCTGGCCTGTCCTGGTCAGTTTGTGCTGGGATTCACTCTTTAATATGAAGCCTTCAGCGGCTGAGCCTCCAAAATGACTCTCTGACAGCCAGCCATTAATTACCATCATCCGCGTCTAATTCATTCATCCCTCTCCCTCTCATGTAGAGGGACAGCTAGGGCTGAGGGCACTCAGGGAAATGTAGGCATGATTCCATGTTCTTTATGCAGAGAGGGCTGCCGGAGACTTTGTTGGATGCAGGGGCTTTAATTGAATTGGCTTGCCAATAAAGCTGTTGTCATTCAGTAAGTGAATTTGTTGTACTACTCCAACCACAGCTGCTGCAGACAGCCCGGAATTTCCTGACGGCAAGCCAGACCCTGGGCTTGCCTGGGTTCAGCATTTGAGACTGATCCTGAGGGCTGGGCTGAGTGTCCCCCGGCAAGCTACATTTTGGCACCCCTTTGGATGGCAACCCACATGGAATGGCTGGAAAAGGCTGAGATCGAGTGGGAGCCTGGTAAACCAGAATGTGTATGGGGTGAATTGAAGGCCTCTTGTAGGGAACAGGGACCTCTTGGACTGTCAGGGCCTTCCTGGTGGGCAGGAAGGCCTTACCCACCACACAAGTGGGCGTTTCTTCAGTCCCCAGACAACTCTACTGCCTTCAGCTCCATCTAGCTAGTCCTAAGGGGATATTGCTTTTTATTGTAAAAAAGGAAATTGAGAATATGACAGTTAATATATTTGGAGAGGCTTGTTTAGGAGGTCGAGTGGTGCCGAGTCAACACCACTGCTTTAGAATTGGCATTTGTTACCGGAGACCACTGGGCCAGAAACTCTCTACCTCTCCTGACAGTTTATAAAACATGGCAAGATTGGCAAGCTGTGTGATTCATGATGACTTTAAAGAAACATCAAGATTAAGTAAGGAAAGTTTGTCAAGGGACTGCAGAGCCATTTTTATTTTTGATGTCTAAACCCAAGGGTGTAGTGGGCTTGAGTGAATGGCAGCAGGGTGGTGGATGTTCATTTTTTTATTTTTGGGTGTGTCTTTACGATGTCAATAGAAGCAGACCTCTCATTGAGCTCTTCATTCATACAGTTTCTCCCATTGTTATTTGAGATTCTCTGACCAGTATTGGAACCTTTGCCAGGCACCTCCTCCTCTATTGTGGAGAGGCCACAGAACAGAAGGATTTGCTTTTAAGAATTCAAGGGCAGCATATTTTCTAGTCCTTTGCACCTCTTCTTTGGGTCTGTCTACCTTTTGGCCATTTCATTGGAACTTCAACCAGTAACTGGAGGGAAAAAATAATCTAAGACAATTTTAGGGTATTTTTTTCTAAATACTGAAATTATGAAAACTCAGAAGGTGAAGTAAATTGTGTATATGTGTGTGTGAGAGAGAGAGAGAGAGAGAAGAGAGATAGAAAGAGAGAGAGATGGGGTTTTAATTTGATGTCTAGTTCTTGGGTGAAACAGAAAACTTTAGTAGTTAAGCCTGCGGGTCATAACTTTCCCTAGATCTAATAATGCCTTTATAGACTCTTCCTACAAACTATATCATGACAGAATATGTGACCATGAAAATATAATTGCTGATTCATTTAAAAAAGGTGGATTGAGCTGCAAATCAAATTCAAGATCTATCTTCAAAACCTTTAGGTTTATGTTAGTCTTTCCCACAACCTTTGACAATTCCAAATTAGTTATTTTTTAAAAGTCATAGACAAATTTAAGTAATGTGAATTAAAAGCAATGTCTCTTTTCCTTTTTTTTTTTTTTGGCTTTTTGAGTCATACCTGGCGATGCACAGGGGTTACTCCTGGCTCTGCACTCAGGAATTACCCCTGGCTGTGCTCAGGGGACCATATGGGATGCTGGGATTTGAACCCAGGTCAGCCGCGTGCAAGGCAAACGCCCTACCCGCTGTGCTATCTCTCCAGCCCCCTCTTTTCCTTTTTTTCAGATGAGAAGTGTGCCTGCCAAAGTCACAGATGAGACAGTAAGAAAACAAAACAAATGAAAGGTACTCCTTTGAATGACATCAGTTTGCTTCAGCATAAAGGGCTTGGTAACTGGTCTCCAGTCTTGCCACCTTGGCCTTCGCAGGTCCTGTCTGTTCTCTGTCTTCTGAGTTTTGCATCCTTAGTACAATCCCCAGCTCCTTCTCTTTCCTAACATCCTTATGTCCTTTCTCCCATCTCTTCCAATCTTTCTCATCATGTCATATATTAAGTTATCCAGCCATACTGAAATGTTGGCAGATCTATCTTTGCACATAGCTTACTTTAATCTACTTTCTTGAATGGTTACTCCTCATCCATGTTAGTGGGGCTGCACATTGCTCAAAGGAGAGCCACCATCACCCTGATGATCTGCTCAACGTGCTGCTTTCTGCTTCTGCTAGCTCACTCAGAAGACTAAGATCTGTGTTGTACTTTCTGCAGTAATAAATTTAGGGAAACCCAGCTGAGACCAACCCATAGTATTATTCATTTTGGCTTTCTGCTTTTTATAATGAGTGCCTTTCTATACTTCTCTTTGATAAGTGGAATTAACATCTCCATATGAACTAGAAATACTAAGTTGATAGTAGTCTCTTGAGGATTTGGTGTCTTGCTCTGACACCTTCAGTGAGTTCATTAGAATTTAGATGCATTAAAGGATCAAGGAATTTGGTTTATCCCATTGAAGTTCTCAGGTTGTTCTTGGAGCCCATTCCTAAGCCAAGTTCTGATGGTCCCTAGGGGAGAAACCTTTTTATGTGCCAAATGAGCACCATTCAGTGTGATACCTTATGACAAACCAGTATAATACTTTAATCATTTTATAGCATTGGTTATGGAAAATGGTTAAGGGAAAAGTGTAATGTATTCATTTTTGGTCTCATAATACTTTAGTAAGATTATTTTCCCTTCTTGGATCACTAAGAAAATGATGGCTGGAGGAATCAGTTGGGATGGGAGATATGTGCTGAAAGTAGATAATGGACCAAACATGATGGCCTCTCAGTATCTGTATTGCAAACCATAATGCCCAAAAGTAGAGAGAGATTATGGAGGCAGGGGGAGGGTGGGAAAGGGGAGTGTACCGGGAATATTGGTGGTGAGGAATGTGCACTGGTGGAGGGATGGGAGTTTCATCATTGTGTGATTGTAACCCAAACATGAAAGCTTGCAATTATCTCACGGTGATTCAATAAAATTAAAAATAAAAGATCATTCTCCCTTCTCTTCCCAAGTTCAAATTTCAGCTTTTGTTCCCTTGTTATTTTTCTTCTCTTTCTAAGGTATGTGGGGTAAGACAATGGTATTTGGGGACAATCTCAGTGATACAGAATTGACATGATGATTTTCCTGGTTCATCTATTGTTTTTAAGAATTATTGAGGATAAGTTAATGAGTAGGAAGATTATTATGTTATTATAAAATTAAAACAAAAGTTGCTTTAATTTTAAATCAAATAAGGAAGCTACAAATTGCTGACTGACATCCTCTACCTCAGCCTTCATCTTGGCCTCCAGAAAAGTGATTTCTCTTTTCTGTGCTTGAGGGGAGGAAAGTTGCATGACCCTTAAATAAGTCACCTTACTGAGCTTTTTCTCAGAGCTTAGAAAGATTGATTTATCTGACAGTGAATCTTAATATTTTAGAAGTGTGGATTTTACTGGATATATAGCATAAAATTCAATCATCCCCAATAATGGTCTAGATATTAGCAGTTTCAAATGTAGGAAGAGTAAACAATTTTTATCCATTTTAACTCTTCTTGCTTTGTGAGAACATCAATGTGCCTATGGTAAACCCATAGTTATTTGGGGATTTTCCATTTGCACATGGACTATATTAGCTTCTTATTTTCCAGATTTTCACTTAGCTGCTTTTGAGTGTTTCTTCACTAAGTTGAATAATTGTGATGAACTGGAAAGCTTATTTAACCAGAAATCTAGACATCAAATCTAGATTAAGTTCAAGAAAGACTTATGAAGTAGGCATTTCAGGCAAAGTCATCCTATTGATTTTTACAAGATGCTGGTCATATGCTCTGATATGAGGCTCTGGTGAGCAGTATCTGCTACCCTGCACATGGCTCACCTGTGATCCTGTAGCCAGCTGCTTGATGGTCTATCCAAGTGTGGTTAAGAAATTCCCTTTGGGGGCTGGAGAGACAGTAGAACAGGTAGGGCACTTGCCTGCACACAGCTGACCCAGTTTTGATCTCTTGCCAGGTCCTGTATGTTCTCTTGAGCTTGCCAGGAGTGAACCTGTACTCAGGAGTAATCCATGAGCACCACAGGGTGCAGCCCAATGTATCCCTCCCCAATGAAACAAAACAAAACAAAAGCCCTTTTGGTTGTAGCAGAAGTCCTCATAGAAAAGTCAGAAAAAGAGATGTTTCTCTTTAAGGATGGCAGAGAGTTGATAAAACACACCTGAGGGTCTCAGGTTCATGCTCTCCTCAGTTGTCTGGGAGTTGAGAGGGAGAAATATGAATAGAGGAAAGGGGAAAGAGTGTCATACCTGGACACTCATCAGAGGGAGAGCTTGGGAGTGGGGCAAGACAGGTAGCCAGGCAGGGGAGTATGAGCAGGAAGCAGTCTGAGAATGAGGGGAGCTGAATGGAAGAGCTATTACGTCTCTCCTGAGTGGCGAGTATGGAGCTAGTGTGTCCCCACAAAAGGAAGGCCATGGCAGAGAGAAGCACCACAATGACAGACAATGTCTACTTTTGTTTTGTTTTGTTCCTTTTTGGACTCTCAGGAATGGTCTATGGCTCTGAGCTGCTGGGAAATGTACTGTTTTCTAAGGGGGACGTTGAATTGCAAGGCCCTTCCCTGGCAGAACACCCTGTGCCGAGGTTTGCTGCATGAGGAAAGGGTTGGCAGTGCTGATTAACAATGTGAGCAAGACTGTACAGGGACCATCTATCTACCAAGAACAAACTGTTTCTTAACCTTGAGTTGCACCATTAATACACAATTTAAACTAGCTTGTGAATTTTAAAATGAATAAAATAACCTTTCCCGGGGCTGGAGCAGTAGCACAGTGGGTAGGGCGTTTGCCTTGCATGCGGACAACCCGGGTTTGATTCCCAGCATCCCATATAGTCCCCTGAGCACTGCCAGGGGTAATTTCTGAGTGCAGAGCCAGGAGTAACCCCTGTGCATTGCCAGGTGTGACCCAAAAAGCAAAAAACAAAAACATAAACAAAAAAAATCTTTCCTGGGGCTGGAGTGATAGCACAGTGGGTAAGGCGTTTGCCTTGCACACAGCCGACCCAGGTTAGCGTCCCAGCGTCCCATATGGTCCCCTGAGCACCGCCAGGAGTAGTCCCTGAGTGCAGAGCCAGGAGTAACCCCTGTGCATTGCCGGGTGTGACCCAAAAAGCAAAAAAAAAAAAAATCTTTCCTGTTCTCTATCTAAGACATGTCCCTAACCAAGACTTGCTAGGTTGTCTGCGTTAGAGGTGGCTCGAGAATGTTCTTGCAGTTTGGGTGTTGAGCATGCATGTAAGCTGGGTTCTTTATCTTCAAAAGAAAAATAAACTACAACATTCTGTTCAGGGGCTTGAAACTGCATGACTGAAAACATAAAGGTGACAACTGTGATATGCTTTTTTAATGAGGGCAGAGATGTCAAGAGAAACCAGCCTTCTAGGAACAAAACAATATTCTATTTGGTGCAGTGGACGAAAGACCTTTTTCTCTCTTGGAATAATGTTCTTAAAAATAACCAAAATTTCCATTCAATAGAAAAATGTCCATACCTCCCTCCCCATCAACATGAATTGTTGTCACCGAGTGTGGGGCACTAGCAAGTCATATTGATCTTGGAAATTAAAATGGGAATGTTCATGAACGTTTCCAAAGAATTATATGGGATTTTAGCCATCTCAATGGCTTTCTTTTTAGGGTCAGTGAGAGTATTCTTGCTAAAATGTAGCCCATTGCTTTAGAAATCGTTTCCTTAATGTCTTCCCTGTCGCCCCTGCTGGGCTGGTGCAGGAAATGTAAACCAACACACAATATGTGTGTTTATTTTCATGTCCCATTTTGTGGGAAATTGGATGGGATATTCCACGGAGGCTTCAGCCAGGAACTGTTGACAACACAAGGAGAGTGGGGCAGGCGATTGCTGAAAGATTTTGCAAGGAAAGACAGGACTTCTGTGATCTTTGAGAGCCGTGGGGAAGAGCTGAGTCAGGCCAAGACTTAGAGGTGAGGGGTAAGGCTTCAGAAAATGAGACCAACCGGTGAGCTGAATCTTTGTCCTCATGAAGTTTTCATCCTCACTTTAGTTGATAGCACAGTAGGTGTCTTGTGCCACACTCCCTCTTACTGGATATTACGTTTATCCTTTGTGGTCTTTCTGCCTCTGCTGGTTCCAGGAAATTTAAGACACCAAATCCCTTATGATAAACCCAGAAGGGGTCAATAACCAGTTAGGGGCAGAGTTACTGAGGACCTCTGCAGCAATGGAGAATTAAGAGACAGTTAAACCTGTCATTCCCTGGCCATGTGCAGGTGGTAGTTAGAACCTAGTCAGAACATAGAATCCTCTTAGAAAAGCAGTTTTTAAAAGGTGATTGGGTAGCATGAGGTTTCTTGGGGCTTGTGTGTTTGTGTGTTTGCTATAGGATGTTTGGAACCTCAGTACTAGGCCCATTTAAAACACCGGCAGTCCCTGGCAATAGGGAAGGCAGGTTCTTCCTGCAGAGTAAAGGAGTTAGTGCATTTGCATTTTAAGCTTATAATCAGCTGCAGCCTGGACCCTCCTTGCAAGCTCATTGGTCCTAAGAGGCACAAAGGGTTACTGTCTGCCAGGGCACTGTGGCAATTTCCAGGCTGAAGGCTGACATACTGTATAAACTTCCAATTTGATTAGGATTTTGTTTTGTGTTTCTACACAAGGAAATTGAATAGTGTCAAATTAATTTTGTAGTCTTGGTCACTTTTTAAATTCTAGTTGGCCTTCCCAGCTTAGATTTGTGCAAATACTGTTTCCAGGAAATAGTCTAAGGACTAAACTTGGTAAATAAGTGTGTTTATTTTACAAATGAATTCAAGATGAGACACCCAAGCACTTCTCCAGGGCATTTCTGTCCCTGCCTGTTCATTTTAGCAGCTTGACCAAATGAATTTTCTTCCCTTAGTATAATATTTAAATGGACTTCTGGCATCTGATGCATTGCCTGCTGCTCCAATTCCCTAAGAAAGACATTTAAATAGACTTTGACTATTTTACATCTTCTATGAAAGCCAATCCATTAAAAATCCTGGTCACTTCTCTCTAATTTTAGATGAGCCATGTGGAATTATTGGCATTGAAAAAGCTCATCTTATCAGAGCTGAAAGTTTTAGATTTAATTTTTAACAATCATTCCCTCCGCCCTTATTTTTCTACCAGATAAATGGCCAAAAAAAAAAAATAGGTAGTGATGAGAGTTAGAAAATAGAGTCCACTACTAAATGAAACTGGACGTTAGTTCCCTGAGGAATGATACCTGTTTCCCCATCTACCCATTCTCAAACTCTCCTTTCATCTCCCTTCCTCTCCCCTTCTCTCTTTCTTCCGCATTACAAGGAAAGAACCATGATCAGTGCCCCAGGCTATTCTGGCAGGAATTTTCAATCTGGTTAAGAAGACAAGCTCCTCTTTCAAGGAGTAACTCCCCTATTTATATTATTTGTTGAATGCAAAATTGGGGGTGCAGAGTGGAGAGGGCAAAAAATATCAGCATCCATGTGCCCTGGTCAGGATGCAGGATGCAGGGTATGGTTGGCCTACAGGAATAGTGAGAAGTGGGGAGAAAGAACTCAAGGGCGGGGACACTGGTCAGTAAAAAACAATGACCAACAGAAGGAGAAAAATAGTGCAAAATAAGACCCAGGAAAGCAAGCAGTCAGAGGAATTTGCCAGCCTGATTGCATGTTCAGAAAGCAGGGGTGGAAAGGGAATTAGTATAAGTGAAGGGATTAATAGGAGTGAAGCTTGGGAGGGTCTTGGATGTTGGGTTAAGGATTTGGGATTGTGAGATGTCTTTTGCCCAGATGTGTTAGAGAGTGATGCAGCCTGGGGTAGAGTCTCCTCTTCTCAGTGTCCTAGGGCATTGGAAAGTACATAATATTAATTCTGATAAAGGAACCCTGTGCTCAGAGTTTCCTAGAAGTAGGAGCAAAGCATTACTCTCAGCTGGGTCAGGTGCGTGTGTGTGTGTGTGTGTGTGTGTCTGTGTGTGTGTGTGTCTGTGTGTCTGTGTTGGGTAGGGTGGGGGTGGGGGTATTGTTGAGAATACTGAAGCTTGGGATGGCCAAAAGTTGTCTGGTCAGAGGAAGCATTTTCCAGGTGGAGGGGAGTACTTAGTCATAGTTAGATCCACCCATCTAACTAGGAAGATGATTATTAAAACCGCACTGGATCCTACCTTGGCAGTCAAGATGTACAAATAAAAATACATTGGCTGCCAAATTTACTTCCTGTTCCCTTTCTTCCTGTTCAAAATAGTAATTGATGCTTAAAAAAAACAACACAACAAAACAGATGTTCTCAATTTTTTAGCATGTTGTGGGGTTACAGAATGTGTGTGTGTGGGGGTAGCAGCTGGTGATAAAATCTTTACTTTAATTTTCTGGCTGTGGGTTGGTGTTAGACTTGGGATTTAGAAATGGGGAAGTTATAGCTTGTGGTCCTGCATCCTGGTATCTTACACTGCATCCCAGGTAGTGGATGTTATGAGATAAATCTGCAACTTCTTGACAGGTAGGTTGGCACCTTTATGTCTTGAAAACTTTAGCTTATACCTGCTTGTGGTAAAGGAAAAGACATAGTTTACTTTCCTCCAATTTTTCTCTCCAGAGGAAGCCACTATTCATAATTTAGTGTTTTTTCTTGTCTTCCCCTTTGCAGATAGAACACTGACAACTAACTCACAGGAAGCCTTTTTGTGGCAGATATGATGGTGCTTTACACTGACAAACTCACCTAGTCCATGTTTTAGTCCTACGAAGCAGGTATTAATATTTTCTCCATCTGATGATTGAGAAAACCAAGAAACAGAGAAGAAATCTGCTTGAAATTGCGTGGGCAGAAGAAGGAAGCAAAGTCTGAATTGATCCTCAATGGTCTGAGTCTTTCGCCTATTCTCTGAATCATGACTTTACGCTTCCTCTCTGAATGTGATTAATATTTATATATAGAAATATACACATGCAATTACGTATTTAGTTCTACTATAAAAAATAAAATCACACTAATAAGCTAGTCTACAATTTGCTTTTATTGGTAAAAAATAATAAGGTGGATATTTTCTATGAAAATACATATGTAACTACTTTATTCTTTTAAAAATCTGCATGGGGAGCTGACAAGATAATTCAGTGGGCAAGTCACTTGCCTTGCATGTAGCTGACCTGGGTTTGATTTCCGGAACCACATATAGTTTTCCCAAAACTGCTATTAGTGATCCCTAAGCACAAAGCCAGGAATAAGCCATGAGCACAGCAAAATCTTGACCAAACCAAAAAACAAGCAACTAAGAAACCCATAAAAGTCTGTATGGACTTGTATCACCATATCACTGTATCACTGTCATCCCGTTGCTCATTGATTTGCTCGAGCGGGCACCAGTAAAATCTCCATTGTGAGACTTGTTGTTACTGTTTTTGGCAGATTGAATTTTCAGGATTTAAATGTAAACACAGTTGTTTACTGAGTATTCCACCTCCAAATATTATCATACAAAATTTTAGAGCTTCAACAGATAAACTTTAAGTAGCATGCCTCAGTCCATACCAAATTACAGATAATATGACAAAAATATATAACAATAGAAAAACTTGTATTTTAAGAATAAACTGACTTTAAAGAACATATTTCATGATACAATATTCATTTTACCAGGAAAAAAATACTGTAACTTTGAATACTGTAAGAAGCTTGGTAGTATCAAAATGTATGAATTCCAGAAATAGAATAAAAAATAGCTAATTTCACAGTTATAATGTAGTAATATTAAATATCTCATTATGAGACCTTAACAACTTGAAGAGAGACAGTACTATAAAATGAAGATACTTGATAGGCCAAAAACAGTAACAACAAGTCTCACGATGGAGACATTACTGGTGCCCGCTCGAGCAAATTGATAAACAACGGGATGACAGTGCTACAGTATGGACTTGTACTATCATTTATTGAATAATTCTTTTTCTTGTTATTTAGACTTTTTCATACTGTATCTATAATAACATTATACAAAAATCATAATAGCAGTAATAGCTACCTTTACTTTTTAATTGAAAAATTGGGACAGGTTGTCACATTCTGCAGTTCTAGGAGCTACTCCTAGTTCTGTGCTGGTTGTTGCTTCCAGTGGTGCTTGGGGACCATTCCATGCTGGAGCCTCCTGTATGCAAAGCACACTTTCAACCCATTGAGCTATCTCTCAGTCCCAGGAAATAGCTACCTTTAAAATCCTGAATAATACCTCCAAGACTGAGCTCTGAGTTGTTCTCAAACATTAGCAGGTGTGACCCAGCTAAACCTCATGTCCCGGGGGGAAAAAAAAGATTGGGATGGTTGGAATGGATGGGGTCGACTCTTTTTTGGTATAAATTAGTTTAAACATGCATTTATGTAAGTGAGTCATATTCCTCAGGTTAGATTCTGGACAATAGGGGTGCTAGGTCAGAGGTCAAGTGCACTTGCCATTTTGCTTGTAACTTCTAAGTTATTTTCCAAAAGGGAAATGCATTTATTGAGTCTCAAACTTAAATTATTCCTTGTCCTAACAAGGAAATCCCAAGCACATAAGAGGCATTCTCAGAGGTCTAACAAGGGTGGACGGATAAAGTGACCAGATTATTAAGATAGAGTTTACATTGGGTAGGGCAAGTGGCAGGGCTGAGGTGATCCAGGAGCACAGACAAGGATGGTGTGAGAGGATGGGAGGCATAAGAGAGGCTAGGAGAGGAGGCTGGCTGCACGAGGCTTGGAAGGCTAGAAGGATTTGCATAGATGGCATAGTGGGCAGCCTTGAGAAGGACAAGGATGAAGGTGTTGTCAGTGAATTGGGGTGGGAGGTATTGGAGTGGGGTTCTGACAGAAGACAGTATCTGGGACACCAGGTGACCAAAAGCCAACAGAAAAGGAGCAGAAAAGGGCACACAGTCACCACCTATTTTGAGTCCAATTTCTTTTATAGTGTAAAAATGAAATGAACAAACTGACAATACCACAGCATTATTCAGCCTTAAACATGAATCTTTGTAACTCTCTCTAACAGGCTGGAATTCAGAGTTCTCATCACCATGGTACATGGCACTGAAAAGTAGAGAATGAGGTTCCCATATGTGTGCAATTCAGGAAGGCACTAGCACTGGGATCATCCAGATGTTTGCCCTGCTCCTTTGCCTCACTTTCTTCTTTCAGCCTCAGGACAGGAAGAGTTCTGTCTCCAGCAGAAGCCACTGATCAGAGAAGATGTGTAGGTGTCCAGGTCACACAGAATTTGGAGCCCCCACTTGCAGATGAGAAGGTCAGATGTGGAAATAGAAGCATTTCTCTTCCTCCTCCCTGCTCACCCCACCCCTGGCCAACAAGTCGAAGCAGGTGTCTGTCTCTGACTTTCTGTTCTGCAATGGAGCTGGCCACTGTGCTTTTGTTTCACAAGCACAGTGAAGGTCTGATTTCAATGTTGCAATAGGGAAGCGAGGGTGATGGGAAGAAACCCAGAACCTGGATGCAAATGATTTAGCCCTTTTAAATTTGTTCGCTGTAATCAGGTAGGGGGAAATTCTGTTTAAATATTACAACTACTTTGAACCACGCATGACAGTAAGTGTGTGAGGAATGTTTGGTGACACATTGCTGAGGTTGTGAAAATGCGTTTCTCTCTAAACAAGGACCTTAAAAAGTTAACTTTCTCATGGTGATGCTAACACATCCGTTTCACATTGCCCAGGCAATTTTGCATCATAAATAATGGATTTACAAGCTTAACTATGACTCTGGAATATTAGAGGTGTGGAGTCTGGCTGAATTAATGTCACTTGGAGACCCTTTGTTTTAGCCAAGAAAGTTTCCTGCACCTCCCGGCTGGGCCCAGGTGGAGACAGGCTGGAGAGAGCCCCTTTCTCCCACCCCTCTGCTTGTGCCTGCAACTCCACCAAATGAGCAAAAACACTGTTTCGGACACAAGGATCTTGAGTTCCCCAAGCCACAAATCATGGGAAGGAGAAATGAAGCATTAAGGCTGTCCCTAGATTATTATAGACCTGAATAGACTGGAAATGGAAAAGTCTTTCTAAGTGTTGGCAGGGGCCTCCGTGTGGTCCAGGGGAGCTGCGGTATTTGCTCTAACTGCCGCTCATTCTCCATTGCCCTGATCCTTCTCAAAGTGGTCTGAAGAGCTGCTCTCAGCAAACTTTTCCCAAGGCTGAAAGGAGTACTTGAGGTCCAATTGGGTGGTTTTAGGATTGTAGGCACACAGGCCGGAGAGCGACCTGGGATACACTCTGGAGACTGCGTTCAGAGACTGAAAACCTTAATGGGGGTGGTAGTAGGGCAAGTTGTATGGAAGAGACAACCCTGACTGCTTTTCAAAGGAGACAGAAAATTTTAAACAGACTGAACGGGATAACTCTAGGGACAGATCTCCAGAAACATCTCCAGAACTCACACATGGCTTCTAGTGATTGCTTTTCTGCTCTCAGTTCAGGCCTAACTATCAATTTTTGCCTGAATGTTATCCACTGGAGACAAACCAAGAAACTCCCTCTCTTCTAGACGATTCTACTCAAGATGGTCATGCTAAGTTTATAACTATTGTCAGGCCCCCAGAGACTGTCTTCGCCACTGGTGCAGAGAACCAGATCAACCATCCAGGCTTCCTGCCAGAGCAGGAAGCCATGTGAGGTGTGTGCCCGGCTGCGTCTTGAGACACATTTCCATCCTGGGCCCCGAGGGGAGCACCTTGGCGTGCATCTGCTCACCATGGATATGTGGTCGAGGGTTTGGCTGGCACTGTGAGCCCTGGCTGGTGTTTCTGGGGGCTCTGGAGTACTTGTCACCAGTGCTATTCCCCTCAGGCAGCTGTGTATCCTGGATGAGCGACTTTCTCTTTCTGGACTTAGTTTTTGAATCTGTGGACAGAGGGTGAACCAGATGGTCTTGGACGTTCATCCAGGTCAGCTCTCTCCTGTCCCATAGGCATCAGGGGCAGGTGGGGAGGGCAGTGGAGCAGAGAGGAATTGAGAGGAATTCCCCCACAGAGGCTCTCAGGAACCACACAGTTCCCCATTCGGGGACCATCTGCTCAGCAGGTGCAGGTGAGAAGACTCAGGCTTTGAAGGCTGCATGGATGAGCAGCCTGGCCCACCCACACATGCTCTCAAGCTTCTCGGGGCCTATATCTGGATAGTCAAGGAGCTCTAACTTTGGCTTAGCAGGAAAAGTCAGGAACAATTTTGGGAAGAAAGACCACTCTCTTGTGGTCCTGGCAGGCATGGTTGCTCTAAGATGCCCACACACTATCTTGTGAGTGTCACTTGGGGTGTGTTGAAGTGGTCACGAGAGCAGCCAGGCAGACACAGTTCTGGGGGAAGAACCCCAAGTGCCCAGGTCTTTGGTCCTCATGAACTCCCAAGGAGCAAACGTTTCCTTATGCCCACAGTCTGTGATGCCCGCAGACCTGAGGTTAGAAAGCCCTAAGAGTTGTGTGGATGCTAGAAAGTCCCTTGAAGAATGTACCTTGGCAAAGACAGAAGACTGGTACAGAGTGGCATGGCTGCAAACTCCAAGTCTCCAAGACACAGTCCATGTACTTTTTATATTTTATCAAATTGAAAATTGCATGAGATACAGATTAAAACTCGTGCAGCCCCACCCCTTCCATTAAGCTCAGTTCTTTCTCTAAAAATGACTGGGGAAGTGAAAGTGCAGGACTCTTTTCAGTTGCTGGAAACTAGGTGGACACATGTTTTCAGCTCCAGGCTGGGCAGAGAAAGTGGAAGGGTAATTGACCAAGAAACCCTTATTTAGATATTTTTTGTGTGCCCAACTTTGAGCAAGGCAGAGTAGAGTGTGAGGGAGTGCTAACACACACACACTGGAAATTTCACTGCAGCTGGGGAAGCAAATTTAACTCCCAAATTGATTTAAAAAAACCAAAGAAGTACAAGTTATTGTTTGGTAATAAAATTAAAGAATACATATTTATATTTTCATGGATCAGGTGTGGGGCATAAGTTTTCTTTTTACCCTTTAATTAGACTTTTTTCAGTGATGTGAATTTTTAATATTTGCCAAAAAACTTAAAATAAGAAAAAACAATAAGACAAATTATTTATATAATGAATTGGATGACCTGTGGCCACAGAAATTCAAGATTCAGTTCAGGGGTTCTTTTAGAGCCTACTCAGGTTTCTTAAATAGAACTGGAAGGGAATCTAAGAACCCCACTTCTTCTTTTACAACTCAATGCTGACATGTTTCATGCAACCACTAAAACATGAACCTCACCCATAACTGATGATATACACAACTTATGTCATAGATGAACAGTGCAGACTTGAGGAGCATGCAAACTAACAGGACAACCTGTTCTCAATGTCCTCTGGTGACTAAGAACACATTAAGTCTAAAGGCCAATGAGGTCCTTTAAGGTTCCCAGGGTAAAAATAAAATATTAGGGAACAGGGAGGGGGATGAAATAGGGAAAGCAACAGAATGAAGGTAGATTATGTTTAGATAACAGGTGGAGAGAACATGAATCCTGAAACAAACAGATATTCAGGACTTCTCTAGATTGGACACTAGATTATCTGTGATAAAGTAGCAGGATGGAAATCTGGATAGAGAGTATGTGGATTGTACTGTGGAAAAATCTGAAATACTTTTTATAATTCAATATAAGCAAACTTCTATGTATGTGCTGAATTACTCTTTAGATTCTCTAGTGAGGGAGACATTCTCTGTTTCATCCAAGAATCACTGAGTAGAATCTTCCTAGAAGCAATTTATCTGTCTTTCAGAGACAGTAGAATCTGAAAGCATCCAAGTATTCGTGGTGAAAGAAAGAGGTGAGTTTGACGGGTACCTTGAAAGACTTTGAGCATGAAAGTGCATAGACATGGTGCATTGGAAAGACATGTCTAGCTTTACAATTTAGGATAGAATGAAGAAGGATTGCCTCAGGTTTTTACAAGGAGAGAGGTCTTATTGATGAATTCAAGACAAGACACTGAAGGTCTGACTTAGGTGACAGCAATGGGAGTGAAAGGTGGTAGAAATACTGGCCAGAATCCTTATTCTCTTATTACCAAGTTCCTCAGTTATTGGATTAAAAAATAAAATAAAAAGGAACTTTTGTCTTGCTTGCCCATACTAAGGAAAAGATCATCCATAGCTCAATGCTAGAAGTTTTCTGTTTACCATATATTTTTCTGGGTCATTTTCCACTGTCTGTGCCCTGGCAGGGAGTGGCAGCCAGGATCACTTCAGTCCTGCTGTCCTTTGACACTTTCTTGGAATTAGGATTATATGTGATTGTATTGATAGACATTTCCATCATTGGAATATTTTGTCAGGCTGTAAGGGAAGATTCTCAAAAGTAGTGAGAAGTGACCAATACAACTAGACTCTACCTTCTTACTTTGCATGTAAGGAAATTCATGGTTAAAGAACATCCTCAAGTTCCTCAAATCACAGAAATAAGCAGGAACATGTAAACAAAACTAGCTTCTTTAACTCTTAAAAGTCCTTGAACTTTTTAGTATTCCTTATACTTTATTGTAAGTCTTTTAAATCTTATTACAGATTATTGAGCACATACTATGTGCTATATATTTTGTTAAAACTTTGATATAAACATTTAATTCACTTGACCAACTCATGAGATAGAAAACATCACCATTTCTCTTCTTTCAGATGAGAAACTGAAGGTCAGAGATATAAAGTCAGCAATGAAGGGCCATATGAGTAAGAAGCTGCAAAGCCAGACTTTGTATCTGAATCTGTCTGACTTTATCTGTCCAAGTAGAAGAAACACCTTTAAAATCACTTACTAAAAACAACTATCATAATCAATAAAAATAGGTGAATTTGTATTTGAAAAATTATATATATATGTGCATATATATATATATATGCACTTTGGACTGGAGCGAAAGCACAGTGGTTGGGCTTCCGCCTTTCATGCGGCCGACCCGAGTTCTATTCCTCCGCCCCTCTTGGAGAGCCCGGCAAGCTACCGAGAGTATCGAGCCCACGCGGCAGAGCCTGGCAAGCTACCCGTGCATATTGGATATGCCAAAAACAGTAACAATAAGTCTCTAAATGAGAGATGTTACCGGTGGCTGCTCGAACAAATGCACTTTGGAAAAATATGCGTTTAGAAATGGATAGTATGGGCATACTTATTGCATGTGACAATGGGTTTTAGAACTTATCAGGTGATTGGAAGGAATGGTACATAGGTGAGAAAGGCAGTGGCTTGTGCGTACTCAATGGAGTGAATTTTAGAAAATTTTCAGGTCTCAGATATCACAATTAATTAACCCATGTGTATAAAGTCAAATATTTGATTGGCTTATTACTCTTGGCAAAATAACTTAGAACATTGGCACTCCCTGCAAGATTTCTTATTTACACTGTGATTCCTGGAGCACTCTGAAAGGAGTCACGCGTAAACAAGCTGTACCTGCTGATAGACCCTGGATATATTTTGTATGTCTCGCTCCTCATCCCACGTCCTGCTCAGTACCTGGGCTTATGTGCTGTTTTACTGTGGTAGGGTGAAGCAAGGCAGGGCAGAATATATTATGTGTGAGTGTAAGATAATAAAAGAATATCTTATGTTTATGTCACTATCACTGTGATCCCATTGCTCATCGATTTGTTCGAGTGGGCACCAGTAACATCTCTCATTGTGAGACTTATTGTTACTGTCTTTGGCATTTCCAATATGCCATGGGTAGCTTGCCAGGCCCTGCCGTGCAGGCTCGATACTCTCGGTAGCTTGCCGGGCTCTCCAAGAGGGGCGGAGGAATCGAACACGGGTTGGCCACATGGAAGGCAAATGCCCTGCTGCTGTGCTATTGCTCCAGCCCTTATGTTTGTGTATAAGATTGTATATAAGAATATACATTTTGCATATTCAAGAGAGACTGTGGGCCTCTTTGGATCAGAGAGAGAGAGAGATGAGCATGCAGGTTGAGTTGTGGGTGAACACAGGATAGAAATGCATCTGTTTGGGTTTATTTTGTTAAGAACTCTTTTGGCTTTTGAATCTGATGAGTTTTTCCTTCCTTATGATGCATAATATTTGGCTATTATTTTTTTCACATTGGGCTTCAGCTTTCATGGTTCTCCTTCTGGGAGCCCTATTATTTGAAGATTGTTCTTGATGTTATCCCATATGTGGTTATTCTATATTTATTACTCATTTTTCCTTTTGGCTGGACTGGTTGGGTGTTTTCCACTGTCCAGCATTCTAACTCATTGATTCTATTAACTGCTTTTTTCTGTCAATTTTGCATTCGTCAATTGCATTTTTTAGTCCTCTATTTTATTCCACAGTTCTATTGTTTCTGTTTGAAACTTTCTTAGAGTTTCTTTATCCTTGCTGTACACCTCATAATTTCCATAGTGTTCTTATTTTAACAAGAATTGTTAGGACTAGTGAACTGAGATCTTCTCCAGGAAAGTTGCATACTTCTGCTTAAAATTTTCTTTTTTCATAAGGTTTGGTTTTATTTCGACTTTTTTGGTCTTTTCCTTTGTCTCTTCATTTTGTTTGAATCTATATTTAATCTCTATGGGTTGAACTAAATGTGCTTTTCCTAACTTTATTTGTTGGATTTCTATTAAGAGTATAGTGTGGGATATAATACTGTGTTGTTCACTCAGGCTGTTGGAGTATCTGTTATTTTATAAACAAATGATTCTGAATCTGTTTAGATGATGGAAGCTCTAGTGCTCGAACAGGGTAGGATACAGGGACCTGGGAAGCAAAGAGGCTGCAGCTAGATAGTATCAAACTTCAAGTCTACAAGTTGAGGAACAGATCTGCAAACCATCCTTTAGTCTAGGACAGTTATCAGAGCTTTTCCAGCAGCTCAGGCTAGCCACTCAACACTAGTCAAGTTCTGGTCTGTAAATCCTGCGACCTGTATTTTATGCAGGGGTAAAGGCAGAAGCAAAATGATCTGGGTCTACAGTTTCAGTCTATGAAAAGATTAAAATCCCAGTAGTGGCCACAGACAGTTGAAGGCATCTTTGGGTGTTGTCTGTGAAAGACTGCCTTTCTTGCAGAACCTCTCTCAATCCTCTCTCTAGGATTATGGTCTTGGAAGGGAACTATGAAAAAGAGGGAGCAACAATTTGGGTTTGTTCCTAGAAATTTCTAAGAACAGAGATTTTCCAGGTTATACAAGCGCCTACTATGGGGAACAGGGTGCCTTAAACTCTGACTAGAGGGGCTGAAGCAATAGCAGCAGTGGGTAGGGAGTTTGCCTTGCACATGGCATTTGCTGGGTTCGATTCCCAGCATCCCATATGGACCCCAAGCACTTCCAGGAGTAATTCCTGAGTGCATGAGCCAGGAGTAACCCCTGTACATCACCGGGTGTCACCCCAAAAGCAAAAACAGAACAAAACAAAACAAAACAAAACAAAACCAAACCCCAAGACTCTGACTAGAGGCAGAAAGTGCCTTAGGTGACAGAAATCTCAGTAATGATCCCACAAAGGGATAGGGTAGTAGTTTTGAACCTCACAGGGTCAGTTGTAGAGAGGAGTATATCTGTAAGGGTGGACCTTGCTCAGTTCCTAACAAGTCCACTAATGTGGGCTCTTCCTCAAGGTCTTGAATTCCAGGATTGTAGATACAAGCTGTCAGACACTATATTGGACAAGACCTCACCCATTATTCTATGGGCTGTCTAATGGCTTTAAGTATCTCTAGTAGCAGGAATATGGGGTGCTTACCCCTCCAGCCCTGGCTCCTTGGCCATTTCCTAATGTTACTATGTAACTCTTTTTTGTGTGTTATCTGTTCTTTTAGTGCTCAGTCAACTTCTTTCCCCCTCAGTATTCTATTGAGCTCCAGAGGATTCCATTCTGTTCTCCACACTGGATTGTTGTGTGCACCCTTCTCATTAATGCTGTCCTCAGTGTCCTCAGGTACTACGAGCACGGGCACTTTAATTACACACACACACACACACACACACACACACAAAGAGAAGAAAAACTCTGGGCAAAAAATAGTACAAGGATACTGTCACTGTCATCCTGTTGTTCATCGATTTGCTCGAGTGGGCACAAGTAACGTGTCCATTGTGAGACTTGTTACTGTTTTTGGCATATTGAATACATCACAAGTAGCTTGCCAGGCTCTGCCGCATAGGCGAGATACTCTCGGTACCTTGCCGGGCTCTCGGAGAAGGACGGAGGAATCAAACCCAGGTCGGCCGCATTAAAGGCAAATGCCCTACTGTTGTGCTAATGCTCCAGCCCAAGGGTACTGTACTGACCTCAGTTCAGTTCCTGCTGCCATTTCCTGAGACCCACCAAGTATGATCCCTGAGCAAAGATTTATTTAGGAGGAAATTCTTAGTACCAATGGGTGAGCCCCCCCCCCCACACCCAGTACCACCCTACAAAAAAAAAAAAGAAAGAAAAGAGTAAAGAAAAGCTCCATTTAGAAGCTCCCTCAGTCTTGGGTCACAGTTCCCCAGTTGGAGTTCCAGGTGAAATTATATAATTGTTTTTCCTGCATTTTCTTGTATATTAAAAAAAATTCTTTTCTTATATTTTCTGTAGTTTCCTCCCCCTGTGAAAATACTGTTCCACCAGTTCAATTTTTTTCAGGTACCGTCTATTGTTTTTACATTTACTTTATTTTGCTATATATGTGGGGAGGAGATAAGCCAGTTATTTTTATGATTTTGCCATTTTGGTGGAATTCTATAGACATTTTTAAAAATACCATTTGCTTCAGATTAATTCTAATACATTAATTTTCTCTTTATTGATTTATGTGTTTCTCACTGATCCTAAAAGATTGTTGCTTATCCCAATGCTACAAAGATATTCATTTACCCCCTAAATATTGTTCTAGTTTTTATGTTTAAACCTGTTGTTACCTTCCTTGAATTAAATTGTCTCTTAAGGACTAAGGTAGGTTTTGAGGTTCACTCTTTTTTCATAAAGCTACCAGCTGATCCCATACTGGCTGTTAGAAAGCTTTACTTTTAAACAAAAGTTCAAATTGATGGATCTTACATGCATGCATGACTTAATTTTTGTATTCTTTGCCTTGTTTATTGATCTATTTGTCTAGTGTAATCTCAACATCAAATGATAACTTTATTATAAAACTTTATGATAAAACTCAAAATCATTTCAAATATTGCTACTCTTTTAAAAATGTTTTGGATAGTCCATATAACTTTGAGACACAGTTTGTGAAATCTCCAGGAAGCCCTATTGTAATTTTGATAAGGATAACATCGAATCTACAGATTCACTCAGAGAGACTGGACATAAAGCAATACTTTATTTTCTAATTAACAAGTTAATATATCTTTCTATTTATTTGCTTCTTTAATTTCCATTAATTTTTTTTCATGTTTCATGCATCTTTCTTTTTTTCTTTTTTGTTTTTGGGTTACACATAGCAGTGCTCAGGACTCCTTCCTGGCACTGCATGCAGGGGTTTCTACTGGTGGGCTCAGGGGGACTGTGTGAAGTACCACAAAGGATTGAATCTGGGTGAGCCAAGAGCCAGGCAAACCCCTTACCCACTGTACCTTTGCCTTTCTTGTACATTTTTAAAAACTTCTTGATGTTTATTGTTTTTATGATGGTATTGTTAGTGGGATTTTAAAATTCATTTCTATTTATTGGCTATATAGAGAAATCAAGTTGCTTTTTCTATATTGGCTAGTATTGAGTAACCATGCTAAATTGTTTGTTTTAAACTTAAGCAAATAATCATGTTTCCCCCATTCTTTTGTAATGGTCACTTATTGCATTTTCTTTTCTTATTGCACTGGCTAAGCCTTCTAACATGATAATGAATAGAAAAGGTGAGAGTTGGATATAACTGTGATAGTAAAGAAAGGTTTTTTATTGATTTTCTATCAGACTATAACTTCCTCTCTCTTTCAATCTTTCTACTTTGCTGAGAGGCTAATTTCCTCCATAAATAAATTGTTAAATTTTATCAATTTCTTTATTTTTGTGTTATAGATTCAATATAGGACATCATAAGTAGAAGGATCAGACAGCTTTGATACTTTGAAGCTTTTTCAGTATTTAATCATAATTTTCTGTGTGTAATGTAATATGTAATTTCCCTTCCTTTATATTAATCTTCAAACATGAAATTAATCTTGCTTTACTAGATTTACTTGAAAATTATCTAGTAGACATACTTGTTTAATTTAGCATAAATTAAAATTTATTATTGATGTGTTTTTATGTATATGTACTTTGTTAATATTTGGCTAAGGATTCCTGTATCTGTGCTTATAAAGAATATTTGTGCTTTTCACCCTATAATGTCTTCTTTAGATTTTGATACCTCATGAGTTTTTGGAACCTCATGTTAAAAAGTGAAAAAGTACTTCCTCATAGTAGAAATGATGTCTGAACTTGTTCATTGCAGCACTGTTCACAATACCAGAATCTGGGAACAATCCAAATGCCCGAGAACAGACAACTGGTTAAAGAAACTACGGTACATCTACACAGTGGAATAATATGCAGCTGTTAGAAAAGATGAAATTATGGTCATGGAGACTATCATGCTAAGTTAAATGAGTCAGAAAAAGAGGGATAGATATAGAATGATTGCACTCATTTGTAGAATATAAAATAGCAAAATATGAGACTGACACCCAAAAACAGTAGACACAAGGGCCAGGAATATTGCACCATTGTTGGAAGCCTGCCTCATGAGCTGGGGGAGGAGGCAGCTGGAATACAGAAGGGATCACTAAGGCAGTGGTGGTTGGAGGAATATTTTGGAATGGGAGATGTGTGCTGAAAGTAGATAAAGGACCAAATGTGATAGCCTCTTATTATCTATATTGCAAATCATAATGCCCAAAGTAGAGAGAGAGTATGGGGGAAATTGTCTGCCACAGATGCATGGCAGGGGGAGGTAGGACTTGGGGGGGGATACTTGGGACATTGGCGGTGGAAGATGTGCACTGCTGGAGGGATGAAACTCAAACATGAAAGCTTTGTAACTGTATCTCACAGTGATTCAATTAAAAAAAAAAAGAAAATGCTTCTTTCATTCTGAAAGTGCTTATAGATTGGCATTATTAATTCCTTAAATGTTTTCATAATATTTGGTGAAGCCTCCTGGGCATAAAATTTGCCTTGATGATATAGGCAGTTCACTATAAGTTTAATTGTTTTGTGGGGGATGCCTTTCTAAGTAGTTCTGGGGACCAAGAGGGTTATACCCAGTAGTGCTCAGGAAGAAAGCAGTGCTAGGGATTGAACCCAGGAAAATACACATGCCAGGCATGGCTCCAACCATTCAAGCTCTCTCCCTAGGTCTGAACATAGTTTATTTAATAGATATAGGAACATTTATATTTTTCTTTTCTTTTTATTTCAGCCTGGCAAGTTTTATTTTTCAACTATTTTTCCATTTTGTGTAAGTTGATACTTTGTCATTCATTTATTCTTAACACCCCCTTAGTGATCTTTTAATAACTGTAGAATCTGTATTATGATCCAGAATATTGTCTTTTTTGGTGAATATTTTAGATCAACTTGTAGTTAATGATAACTTGCTGGCCTGGGAAGTAATGTTTTATACATATTAATAAGGTCAAGTTGTTTAAAAGTTATTTCAACTCATATCCTTACTAATTCAGGGGGCCAGGAATTCTTTATTCTACCAATTATCAGGAGAAGAATCTTAAAATTTCAACTATGAATGTGGATTTCTCTATTTCTACTTTATGAAATTTGAAAGTCTATTATGAGTGTATACCCAATTAAGAATGTCAGGTCTTTCTAATAAATGTACTCATGATAATGAAATGCTCTTTGTCTCCCCTAATGCATTTTGTATTGAAGTCTACTTTGTTTAATTTTAATCCAACATACCAGATTTTTTATGCTTGGTGTTTACATAGAATATCTTATTAGAATTTTTCTGTCTCTTTATACTTAACATATGTTACTTAAAAAAAACATATAGGTATTGGATTTTTATATAGCCAGACAATTTCTTCCTTACAGTTGGTGGTTTAATCTAGTTGTATTTAATGCAATTAAATGTGTGATTTAGTTTAAATTTACCTTTTGGTGTTTTCCCCATCTGGTTTTTGTTCCTTGATTTCTCTCCCTGCTTCTCTACCACAATCTTAGATGGATTAACTAATTTTTAGTTTTCTATTGTCTACTTTGTTGTCTTTTATGTTATTCTTCTTTTTCTATTTTCATGCCATTTTCTTTTTAGATGTTTTCAAATTATTTTAAAAACAAAATAAGAACCTCACAGCAATGATGCCATTTAACTACCTCTTTCCCTTTATGTTCTCATATTCATGTATTTTGTTTCTATTTAGCCTATATATCTCATAATATATTATTGTTTTTAATGGTCACCATTTTTTAAAACTCATCATTTTTTTGTTGTTGTTTGTTTTTTGCCTTTTGGGTCACACCCAGAGATACTCACGGTTACTCCTGACTCTGCACTCAGGAATCACTCCTGGTATTGATCAGGGAACCACATGGGATGCTGGGTATCGAACCCAGGCCAGCTACATGCAAGGCAAATGCCCTACCCGCTGTACTATCATTCCAGCCCCATCATCAGTTTTCTATAGAGGTTAAATACATACATAAGACACATTTGTTATACATAATATATTGTAATGCTACATATATTGTGTATTCTAGTTATGATATGACATATATATGTCACTGTCACTGTCATCCCATTGCTCATCAATTTGTTCGAGTGGGCACCAGTAACGTCTCTCATTGAGAGACTTATTGTTACTGTTTTTGGCATATACAATACGCACGGGTAGCTTGCCAGGCTCTGCTGTGCGGGCTTGTTACTCTCGGTAGCTTGCCGGGCTCTCCGAGAGGGGCGGAGGAATCCAACTCGGGTCGGCCGCATGAAAGGCGAAAGCCCAACCGCTGTGCTATCACTCCAGCCCAGACATATATATGAGAAAAAATAAAAATTTTATGTGGTATCCCATTACCTTGAAATATATACATAATTTCTTGCTATATCTAGTTTGACATTAGTGGTATTAAATAACATCCATCTTTTAATATTGAACTTTTAACTTTTCTACTTTTCATTTGGGTCTTTGAAAAGTAATTTCTTTCTCTGAAGTTCCTAATCTGTGCACATATATTTTTTCATTATATCCTTAAAAAATCCACTTTAAATACTCCCCTTCTTTTCCCTTTGATGCTGTTGTGCTGTGTGGGGATCACACAGATGTTTGGTTATGATGCTCACACCCTTGGCTGCAGTGCTCGCTGACAACTGCACGCTGCTGTGATGGTCACACACAACCTGGTGGTTTGCTCATCAGGGATCACTCTGGTATTCACACTCATGCCTTCTTGTATGATGCTTGCAGACTCTTTGCCAGTGCAGTGCTTGCTGAGAGTACTTTAGTAGCAGTGCTCTCACATACCTGGTTGTGGTGCTGTGGAGACTGTAAAACTCTGCTTCAGCTCCAGAAGGAAGAGTAGCTGGGACCACACTCAGTACATATGTGGGTGGCCCTGGGGACTGAACTTGTGACCCCATGCTTGCAAAGCAAGCACTTTGCCTCTGAACCATCTCTAGGCTCTCCAATATATTCTTCAAAGTAAATATTGGACACAAATATATATATGAAAATTAAGGGGGCATTACTTGTAGTACTGATCTGATAGAGACACATTCTTCAGATTTTTCTTATTCAATCATGCCCATTCATTGCCTTTCTTTTTACAGAATGTGAAGCTGTTAAGTTGATTTTGTTTTCCTTTTAGCATTCTAAAGTTGCTTCAGTTTTCTGGCATTCTCATTGTATTTTCTTGTAAGAAACATGTCTTTTTTTTCTCTAGCTAATTTTATAAATTTTCTTTGAGTCTGGGCACTTTAAGTATGACATATTCAGGTGTGGTTTTCTTTGATTTTATCTTACTTGAGTTCACTGAGTTTCTTGAATCTATTGGTTTATTTTGGAAGGCATTTGACTATAATTTCTTAAGAAAAATTAAAAAATAGTTATTTGCACTATTTTCTCTTTCTCTTCTGAAACTTGATTTATACGTTTTTAGATCATTTGATGTTATTCAACAGTTCTGCTTCCTATTTTACCACCATTTTATTATTTTTTTCTGATTTTAATGATTCGATCTGTTCCTCTGCTAATTATAGTTCAGTATTAAATACATTGAAGAAATCTTTATTTTCAATATATTTTTTCTCCCCCACCACACACACACACACACACACTTTAAACACCATGGTTTACAAAGTTGTTCATGACAATATGTAACAGGCATTTAATATTCCCACACCAAGCCTACCACCATTGTCACCATCCCTCCACCATTTTCTCGATTTTCCCAACCACCTTTCAAGCCTGCCCCCATGGCACAATAGTTTATTTTCTATTGTTTGCTACCCATAAATGGCTAACAGAATGATCAAAAAATATTTCCTAGAAGAAAATTAGTGAAAATGGTTGTATCTCACCATGTGGATATTAAGTCCTTTTCTGAGGCATTACTAATATGTTATAACAAGTTAAGATTCTGTGTTAATGTTTTGGTTAGTCAAGATTGGTTGGCTTCTATATCACATTTATACAATTTGGTGTGCTACTACTGAATTGTCAGTTTTATCAAATTTTGTGATGTCACACAGTTGTCCGCATGCCTAAGAAAAGCCAAAGTTTTTAACAGGTCAGTGCAGCTAGAGTTAATTTTTTTTTACTACTGAGTTTACATGGCACTGGAGATAGTTAATGTGTGTGACAGCTGGGACTTCTGAAGAACAGGGAAGGTAGAGGTAGCCTATCTGGATTCTGAGATGGCATGGAGCTTTCAGCCACAGGGCCCCTGAGCTTTCAGCAGGGTTAAATTCACTGAGAGGCTCAGTACTCCTGAGGCAACAGAGTCTGGCTCGAGGCATGGTGGTGGCTTTAGGATGTGGAAGTCAGTGGTTGCCAGGGGCTTTGTTTGGGCCAGTGCTGACCTGCCCACCTCTCAGAGTGCCCTGTGTGTCTCAGCCAGGTATGGATGTTTGAGACTATAATTCTGTGGTTGGTTGATCTCTCAAGGTTTATTTATGAGTCTCTGGAGCAGGGCTAGTGAAGATGAGTTTACATAGGAGAGGAGGTGGTTCCTCAATATATTTTCATTTGTGTATTTTTTCCCCTTTACCTCTCTCAAGTATAGATGCCAAGAAGGCATTAAAAAAGGTATTCATTATCACTGATTATAGGGAAATGCAAATCAAACTGACAACAAAATATTATGTCACACCACTTAAATGGCCTATATCAAAAGGGTCAGAAACATCAGTGTTGGTGGGGATGTGATGAAAAGGTATCCCTCATTCACGGTTAGTAGGAATGTCATTTGGTGTAGTCTCTCTGGAAAATAGTATGAGATTTCTCAATAAAACTAAAAATAGAACTCCCATTTGACCCAACAATTCCACTCCTTGGCTCAATACCAAGAACACAAGAACATTAATTTGAAAAGATTATGAATATTTATGTTTATTTCAGTGATAATTAATATCCAAGATGTGGAAACAACCAAAATTCTCAATAAAGATGTTGCTTTATATATACGTATCATCATCATCATCATCCCATTGATCGTTGAATTTCTCGAGCGGTCTCAGTAACATTTCCATTCGTCCAAGCCCTAAGATTGTAGAAGCCTCTCTCTACTCGTCCTTTCAACGATACCGTACTGGAGGCTCCTTCAGGGTCAGAGGAATGAGACCCAGCTTGTTACTGATTTGGGCATTATTAATATACCATGAGGACCTTGTCAGGCTCCCCCATGTGGGCAGGAAACTCCCAGTAGTTTGCCAGGTTCTCCCAGAGGGAGAAGTAGGCTATAAGATATCCTGGAGCTGGATTTTAAGTCTCTGGATGCTGGCCGTTGACAGGATTACACGGCGCTGAGGGGGGAAGGGGGGACGGGGGGGGGCAGTCCCTGGGTGTGACCCCCTAGCTACTGGGAAATGGGAAATCTGGGTGGAAGAGGCCCAGTCCCGATCTGAGCAGCCTTGGAGGTCTCAGTCCTGGGTCCCACACACCTGGGTTCCTCTGCTGGTTCCTTCACACGTGAGGTTTGTCCGAACGTGTGGAGAGGGGCCTTGAGCATGGCTGTGGCTAGGCTCTGGAGGTCTTCGGCTGCCAGGAGCTCTGCTTGGGGTGGGGAGGGAAGCTGGAGCCCATCCCCTCCAAGGGGCCTCTCTATCTCTCTCTCTTTATATATATATATATTCTCTCTCTCTATATATAGAATATAGAATATATATATATAGAGAGAGAGAGAGGGAGGAAAAGAGAGAGAGTGTACTCAGCTTTAAGAAAAGAGGAAATTTTGTTTTTTCCTACAACTTGGATATAACTTTAGATGTCATGCTTAAAGAAATAAATTAAGGGCAGGACATATGCCAGATGATCTCATTCCAACATGGTATATTATTTAAATAAAGAAAAGGAATGGACAGGATCCAGTGAAAATAAACTCTTTGACTGGACAACTAAAGTGAAGTTACGAAGCTGGAGTGGGTACAGAGGGATAATATGAACTGTACAATTTGTGATGTTGGATAGTGGTGAAGTGGTGGAGGTCTTTGTCAACCCGGTGAGGGCAAAGGTACACTAACTTTGCATACTTTTTTTTTTTTTTTGCTTTTTGGGTCACACCCAGCGATGCTCAGGGGTTACTCCTGGCTTTCCACTCAGGAATTACTCCTGGCAGTGCTTGGGGGACCATATGGGGTGCCGGAGATCAAACCCAGGTCGGCCGCATGCAAGGCAAACGCCCTACCTGCTGTGCTATCGCTCCGGCCTCTAACTTTGTATACTTAAAAGCAGAAATATTAACACTGTTATAAACACATTAATGATGTTATAAAAAGTAAAGGACAGAAACAGCAAAGCATGAAAACTAGACAGAAAACTTAGAATCTACACAAATAAGATTTGAATTTGATTCGAGAACTCAGTATTTTTTTTTCTTTTTGGGTCACACCTTGTGATGCACAGGGTTACTCCTGGCTCTGCACTCAGGAATTACCCCTGGTGGTGCTCGGAGGACTCTATGGGATGCTGGGAATTGAACCTGGGTCGGCTGTGTGCAAAGCAAAAGCCCTCCCCTCTGTGCTATCACTCTAGTCCCGAGAACTCTGAGAATTGACTTGAGATTGGAGAACTCTGAGTAGCAGTGGTTTTGTGGGTGCTTTTGCCTGTACCTATCAACATTTGTGCACTGGTCCTGTTTCTTTGGGGGGGAATAAGTGATTTAAAAAAAATTCTATTTCTCTATCCTGTTGTTACTAATCTGTTCATGGACAGTTTTTTCTACATTTTAGCAATTTAAAATAATACTGTTATTTAATTTTTTAATGTCAATTTTGTTTTGTTTTGGGGCCACTCCCAGCAGTATTCAGGGCTTGCTCTCAACTCTGTGTTCAGGGATTGCTTCTGGCAATCTCAGGGGACCATTTAGGGAGCTGAAGATAGAACTTGGGTCAGTTGTACACAAGGCAAGCAGCCTACCCATTGTACTCTTGCTCTGGTCTCATTTTTATTAATTTAAAGTCCCTATATAGGCCATCTCTGGTTTTTTTTCACTGAACTATTTTTAGTTTTGTTAATGATAAGATTTCCTGCTTTTCTACTTTTCCTGTACGACAATGTGTCATATTTTGTGTAGAATAATGGTGGGATTCATGTAAACAATGGACACCCTATAAAAATGAATAATTTTCTTTTGAGGGGCATATGGTGGGAAATTGCATAAATCTGTTCTACAACTCAGTTGAATATAGGCTTTATTGCAACTTCCTAGATTTTATTTTACCATTGGTTTGAAACAATTTTAAGAAAGAATACTTTCCTTTTCACAGGGCTTAGAACCTAAACACTGGTGATGTTCTAGAAAATTCTTCAAATCTAGATGTCAGGAGAGTATTCTCTTTGCTCTCTAATTTTGTCCACAACATTCTGCATATTGAGAAACTTCATTTAGATGTTCTTCCCACATCTTCTGGAACACTACCGTAGTGAGCTGCTCTGAAGCCTAAAGTGCCTTGGGATAATTTCTCTTGAATATTCTACCAACCTCTGGCTTATACTGTGGTAAAACTCTGGGTATCTCCGGGGTGATCTTTCTCACTCAGTCCACTTGTCCTCTTGTTCACCCCCACAGCTCTTGGCAAACTATTCCTGCACTTCTGTTGTGAACAGCGGGAGCAGGTTGGTGGGGGTGTGTAGACTCAAGACCTGCCTTGGGGCATCTCAGAGCATGAATCTGTTAAGTCACCCCTTGCATTGACATGAGTCTGTCAAAAGTTGATTGGGCTTTTCCTTATTCCCATCCATAGTCCATTCCTTTCTCCACTTCTTAATCAGTCATGAAAGAAAGCATCGTGGCTCTATTCTTGCCAAGGAGGGATTATTCCTTTTTGAAATTTGGTTCATCTTCAGTTCTTTACATTTTTACTTTTTTGATAACTTTTTGAGCAAGTGTGATTTTATAACTGGCTTGGCTTACGCTCATTGTTAGGACAGAAGCAGCATCTTCTTGTAATTTTCCGCAGAACTTCCCAAATGTGTGACTCAGTTGTTTGCACTTTTATTTAATCTCCAAGTACAGAGCTTAGAACCTAACCCTGAAGCTGGGGTAGGGACAGGTTGAATGATAGCATCCCTTCATGCACCCTGCCTTTCTGTGCAGTGGGCACAGCCTATAATTCTTATAGTTTCTGGGGCAAGTAGTCTATTGCCCACTAAAAGAATCTTTAGACCCCATTAAATGGGTTTCTGTTGACCTCATACCCATTGGTGTCAGACATACATATGCCTTCTGATTAAGGGGTGGCAGACTTCTCCCTTCCCTATGGCAATGAATGCAAATGCTTCAGAGAGGAGTGCCATCTTCAGAACATTTTCAGGTTGGTGTTATAAAATCTTACAAAACTGAATTGATCACAGGCTAGGGGCAGGGGTAGTAAATACCCACCTTCATCTTTTCCTTTAAGTCTCTCTATTCACAGTTAATACTTGTGATTGTCTCACGTTACACACAAGGAAGCCGAGGCTAGAGACATTAGATAATTGGCTAAACAGCAGAGTTGGGATTTGGGTTCATAGTTGTTGCATGCTGAAACTCATGATTTTATTTTGTTGCCACCTTGGAGGAAGGCGCAGTAGGGGCAGGTGGTTTTGGAGATCATGGCTTCCTGGTATGGTTCAGGGCTCACCTTGCAGCTGCTGCCAAGAAGCTCTAGAATCTGAGCTCTTATTCACTGGTGACCTAGAACACAAGTTTCTCCCTTGCTTTTGAAAATATTTTTTGGTGAGGGGGAGGGGAAATAGCTTTGCCAGAATCTTCTTTTCATAAGGCCTCTTCCCCAACAACTGGATTTGTTTTTTTAAAATATTTATTTATTTATTTAAATAAATACATACATAAATAAATTTATGTAAATAAATTTATGAATCGCTGGAGCGATAGCACAGCGGGTAAGGCATTTGCCTTGCACGCAGTTGACCTAAGTTCGATTCCTCCGCCCCTCTCGGAGAGCCCGGCAAGTTACTGAGAGTATCTCGCCCGCATGGCAGAGCCTGGCAAGGTACCCATGGCATATTTGATATGCCAAAAACAGTAGCAACAAGTCTCACGATGGAGACTTTACTGGTGCCCACTCGAGCAAATCGATGAACAACGAGATGACAGTGACAGTGATTTTTATTTTATTGAATCACTGTGAGATAGTTATAAGCTTTCATGTTTTGGTTACAATCACACAATGATCAAACACCCATCCCTCCATCAGTGCACATTCCCCAGCACCAAAATTCCCAGTAACTGGATTTTAGGAGGAAAAGGAAAGAATAATCAGCCCTCCTGCCTGCCTCACACCCACCCAGCTCCATCTGCACCAGCCTCTCTGCATGCCAGAGGCCACCTCACACTTGTCTTCTCCCTGGCACAGCGGCTAACGCAAGAAAAGCCAAAGTGTAATTAGTTAATAGCAGATCTCCTCTGTTAATGGAAAGGGCATTTCTAACTTACTTATGCAAACTGAGATAGTGATATTTGTCAGAAACCATCAATAGGATGCAACAGAGAGGACTCGTAGGTCACTTATTAAGTGGGACAAAGCTTGTCTCATTTAAGCTTGAGACTCAGAGAGGCTCTCTACTTCCTTCTAAGTTTGGAATTCAGAGTAGCAAGAGAAGAGGCTAGGACCCTCTTCCCCAGCCCTTGAGTCCCCCCACCCTCACCCCATAACAGCTATGTGATAGGATTGTGCAACAAATTCAAGCAGCATTGCCCCAGGCTTTTCCCTCTATAACTGAATTATGTAGATATTATTATAGTCTCTTTTATAGTTGAGGGAATTGAGACATCAGGAGGTAACTTGCTAAGGGGAAGCCAGTAGTGGGTGGTGGGCCTGAATTTGAATTCAAGATCCCTGCATTTCAGGTATAAGCAGTTTGCTATTTTGCAAGTTGCCTCCCCACTTTGCATTTGGGGGCATTCTACACCTAATTTATTAGTAGATGACATCCAGATTTACTTGGTGAGTATAAATGATGATTGCACTCCTTTCTTTCTCTTCCTGGGATCATGGCATATTAGAAATCCCTTTTCCTTTGCAGTTTGCTTTATTATTTGACTGAGTGACTATGGATGTAGTGTGTTACCTTAAGTAATAGGACAATTACCTCCTGCCCCAAGAGGAAATTAGAAGGTTACTAAAAAATGTAGAGAACAGGCTTTTAAGCTCCTAAGGATTACCAGTGTGGAACGGTCAAGGTGAGCAAGTTTGGGCTTTGTTGTCTAGAATAAGGCTTCATTACATTAGGGATTAGTTGGAAGAATCTGAGCTATTTATTTATTTATTTATTTATTTATTTATTTATTTATTTATTTATTTTTCAGGACTGTACATACTTTTTTGAAGGGGAGGAGGAAGAGAGAGTGGGAGAGAGTAGAGAGTAATGCACTCAAGAGAGAGAGAGTGCGAGCTTCCCCGAAAGCAGAAAGAGAGTCCCAACACACATCTCAGCATTAGATAGGAAAGTACACATCTCAAGAGAGGAGATGTGGGTGACACATGTGCTCAGGCACCACATGTGTTTGGCCATGTGGGCACAAGCAGCACATGGGTCCAGGCAGCATATGTGCCTGAGCAATTTATTTATTTATTTTTAGATGTCATTTGTTTTCCTCAAATTGACCATGATACTTATGCCTCTCTGTAAAAATTTAATTTATTCAGCATATTTTACTCAACACTGCATGACACTGATTGCTTTAGGTGTTGGGAACAAAGTTAAAATACTTGATCTCATAGCACTTATGTTCATGTGTGTGTATACAGTAAATTAATAAGTAAGTATGGTGTGATATGGAGATATGGAGAACTTTTGGGTGATATGGGGAACTTTTAAAGGAAAATGGGGTATGATAATAGCAAAAGTAAAGGGGTAAAGGGAGGGGGGCCAGGGAAGTTGGGTGACCTCAAGAAGGGCTAGTTGAGCTATTTCATCTGGTTCAAGAGTGCTTCTGGCAGAGGAACTGAGACTGGAACACTTGGCATGTTGGAGGAGCAACAAGGTTCTTGGTGAGATTGATGTGGTGATGGTGATGGGTAACTGTGACAATGTCGTACAAAGCATCTAGCACAGAACCTTCCAGTAAACATTAGATTCTTTCCTTCTCTACGATGACTCTTGTCATCTTGGAAAAGTCTTATTTCCCAAAAGCAGTAAAATAAATACATAGATATAAATGGAAGCACATCAAATACAAATTTTCTTTACTCACTGGGTTGTTGCTTAGAACTTCACCAGGAGGCATTTTTCTTTGAGTTTCATGCACAGGTTTTAGATTGCTTGCATCGTGTGATCATTTCTGGCAAAGAATACTATTCCAAGCTATTTTTAGTTGTTGTATCCTCGAGGTGTTGATCACAAGTTTGATGAAGGTAGTGGAAAGGAAGGGCTTAAAAGATGATATATCAGGGTGTCTGAGAAATAATGAAATAAAGTTTAAGCAAGAGCAGAGAGGAAAGAGCAGAGGGAGAGCATGAAGCTTTAGTCCTGGCCCGAGGTCAAGACTTGAAGATCTTCTATGTTGCAGTTTTAGGAGAGTGTCAAAGGAACTTACATCTGCAGACATCACTGATTCAAAGAAAAGGTCTTTTCCGCAGAGGAGGTTGCCTTGCATTGAAAGAAGGAGCTCCACATTCCCCCAGGAAAGGATGACCCCTGCCCTCTACCCTGTCATTGAAGACCTGTGAAAGACTGAGCCTTCACAGAGCCATAGGCAAGTGACAAAGGTCTATGTGTCCTCTTACTCCCCAAATGCCCATTGATAGCACTCTTGGTTGAAGATGACAGAAGCTACACTCACTGTTTCAAGAAGAAAATAGTCAATATGTTTGATTCTCCTGGAATTATTGGTATTAGAGGAGGGGAGAAGTAGGTTCAAGGTTAACTTCTAAGAATCAAAAAATTGGTCTAGATAGGAAACTGCCATTGCAGCTGCTGAGACTCAGTGGCAGGAAGTCATTGTCTCTACAAAATTTGGAGCTTGCTCCAGCATTAGGGCCACCTTTATGTCTGGAGCTGGTCCTGGTTCTCCAAGACATGATGCATTGCTTGCTACTAGGTCACTAAGGGAACTCTTTTTACAGTGCCTCTTTCCTCCTACTGTTCATTTCCTTACTTCCAGACAAAATCTTAGGTGGATGACAGAGCAAAGTCACAGTCATACATGCTACTTGCAAAAGTTTGGAGTTATAACTGTGTTCTAGGGAATCTTAATTTTATCTTGAGGATTCCTCCAAATACAGAAATAAATGGTAAATACGATCAAATTTGTCTGCATGCAGTACCTACAGAGGCCCATATTAAAATTTGCTTAGAATAAAAAAGCCTAGACAAACTTATCATGCTCTGGAAATAACCATGTTCTAAAAGGTGATTTTTGCCATGGAGGAAGTCATCAGGGATTACAAGGACTACTGGTGACTGAGGCATCACAGAGGTACATGGGACATTCTGTCTTTAGGAGCTTGCGAACAAACTAGGGAATTGCAAGGAGCCCAAGGCAAGATGTCATGGTCTGGGTCTTCCTGACAGTGCCCAGCCCGGCAAGGAGAGCAGAGCTTTTATGGGAAATTATGAGAAAGACATGACTAGTTAAAGAAACTTTGGTACATCTACACAACGGAATACTATGCAGCTGTTACAAAAGATGAAGTCATGAAATTTGCATATAAGTGGATCAACATGGAAAGTATCATGTTAAGTGAAATGAGTCAGAAAGAGAGAAACATAGAAAGAGCGCACTCATCTGTGGAATATAAAATAACAGAGTGGAAGACTAACACCCAAGAGCAGTAGAGATAAGGACCAGGAGGTCTGCCCCACAGCTTGAAAACTGGCCTCACATGCTGGGGGAAAAGGCAGCTGAGATAGAGAAGGGAACACCAAGTAGAGGATGTTGGGAGGACCCATTTGGGTTGAAAGATGCAAGCTGAAAGTAGACTATAGACTGAACATGAAGGCTACTCAATACCTCTAATGCAAACTACAACATCATAAAGGAGAGAGAAAAAAGGGAATGCCCCACCGCAGAGGCAGGGTGGGGTGGTGGGGATGGGGGGGGGTGAGACAGATACTGGGATCATTGGTGGAGGAGAATGGGCACTGGTGGAGGGATGGGTAAACGATCACTGTATAACTGAAATGCAAACACGAAAGTTCATAAGTTTGTAACTGTACCTCATGGTGATTCACTAATAAAAAATTTAAAAATTTAAAAAAAGAAAATTCATCTGAGTTTGTTTTCTGTGGGAACTTAATGACCAAGTTACCCTGATGCCTGTATAAATTCACAACTAGAAAAGAAAAGAATTCTTTCTGAGAAAGTTCAGGAAAACAGAAGCTCATAAATGCTTAGAGGAACCCGGGGATGTTTTCAATTTTATTCCAAGCGAGACATTGAACGGATGTGACTTTCTTGCCTGCCCACTGAGAAGATCTCTTGCTGTCTGGAGTGAATAAACCAGGTATGAAGGAGACACTGTCCATTTCCTTCTTCTGATCTGACCTGGTACCACTTAGAAATTTAGACTACATTTTTGAATAAATTAGGACCTTGTTTTAAACCACTCCCTGTGTGTCAGAACTCCAGATGATTCAGGAATGAACTCCCCCCACAACTCAGACACAGATGACTTTTGATATCCCCCAAGGCACTCTCCCATGAACAGTAAGATTTTCTGGGCTGTGTGGGGCATGGTCAGAAAGGAATATTTCATCTCTTGCTTATATGCAGCTTCCAGCCTTGCCTGGCTCTACTACCTCTCACTCCCTTGTTCTGCCTGCAGTTTTTGTCTTTGGCAGGTCATCACTTGGTCTGCCGTCCTTTAAGGCAGACCAAGGGCATCTCCCTCAGAGTCTTTCTTCATGTAGGCAGTTTTAAGCGGCTCAAAGTCTATTTTGTGAAGTGGACTATGAAACAGACAAACTAGTGAAATCTTAGAAGCCTGTGCGGGCCTGAATTTGGGTGGCAGTGGAATCCTTGATTCTACAAGCCTGATTCCTGAACACCGAACATAAGTGGTCCCTGAATCTCTCCAATTTCTCTTGGTTTTCATTTCTCCTCTAAGTTTCTGTTCTCCAGCAACATATGACCCCTTTTTTCTACTTCAGTAACCTCAGTGGTAGATCGCACCATGTTAAACAACGGTCTGATTTGGCATGGAAAAAAGCAGTCCTTTAAATCTTAATGTTTTAGGCCCTGGGAACATTTTAAGTAACTATTTAATGAGAAGACTTCTGGTGAAGCATAGGTAAGAACTTAAAAGCTCTAATTGCTCCCCAGAGAAAGCTGTCAGGGTTAAGTAACCTCGTTCAGGTTGTGTACGTGGAGCAGGATGAGCAAAACAAGCAGAAGGGAGGAGCAGAGGCTGTAGGAGAGATGCCCCTGAAAGTGGTCAGGGAGACTTTTTGGAGCATTTCTAGAGCTGTAAGTCACATGGTCTCCCGCAGATACCTGCTGGCTGACTGTTTTGCCCCCAAATGGTCAAACAAATGACTGAATTTTTCCTGGGTCTAGTTACCTTCTAATTTGCAACTGCAAATTACAGTGCTTTCTTCTTCTCTTTCATTTGAATACAAAGCCAAACCCAACCTCACCCCAAATGCGTTCCCTTTCTCGAACTTATCATTCACTTGTTCATCCCTACAAAAATATGCTTACCAAGGGCCTCATGAATTGCAGGCAAGGTCCTAGGCACTGCAGACACTCTAAAGGGGCTTTCTTAAGCTGGACTCAAGCAGGAGCGCTGATGTCTGGGGCAAGCCAATATTTGCTGTCCCCAGGTAGGGGATGTGCATGGTATAATAGGGGAGTACTGCCATGTAATAATAATAGGCACTGTGTGCCCAAGGCTTACAGGGAGTGAAGTACTTTGGAAAGGGGCTCAAATCGCTTCTTATTTAATTGAAACAAAAAGCCCTTTGTGTGGGTCTTCCTTCCTCCAGTCCAACGGAGGTGGTCTATTCAGTCTGACAGCAGCCCAGAGAGCTGCCTCAGGTAGAACTGCTGCCTGGCTCTGAATAGCCACACTGTCTGTGACCATTATGCAGGCCTAAGTGGGTTTGGGTGCTGCACCCTTAGAATTAAGTAAGAAAAATGGAGGCAAGATCAGGCCATGTCTGTAGCTCAGACAGTTCAGTCTTCGCTTGATATGGCAGGGCCTAAATTGGGAAGTGCTTGCTTGACTGCAAGGACAGATAAACGTTACAGATTTGATGTAATCCCAGACCTCAGGCTTGAAACTGAACTTGACCCTTCCCATCGAGCACTTTTATGCAATACCACTGGACATGTAGTAACAAGAAAGGAAACAGAGGAAGGATATCGCTTCAGCCATATGTCAGTCCTGGGAGAGAAAAATGCCACGAGGAGCAAGACAGGAAAAATGCATATTGAGTCAGGGGTTTGAAAGAATGAAAGACAAATTTTATAAAGTTAAAACTAGTGTGTCCTTGGAGAGACAAATGAGCTGATGGGAGGGGAGGATATTCCGTTGTAGGGGAGGAAAGGCATGTGAATTGGGGGCGCTGTGGAGCTGGGAATGTGAACTAACCACTTGAAAGTCCAATGCAACAATACTGTCTGAAGTTCAATTGATAAAATTTACCAATTGCACTCACTGATCCTCTAAACCTAAGTGTTGGAGATAGACAGTTGTAGGTAGAGCCCTGTGCCTGAATCTTAGATTGGGAAACTGAGACAGCAGGTGTTAGAAGACTGTTTCAAGGATTGGTCAACCTGTGATAAGAATGTTGATATCTGAATTGATCAACAACCCTTTCTTTCACTGTCTCATTGGATCAGCTCAAAACCCCTATAAGAGGCATAACAATGAGAAAATTGGCTAAGGCAAGAAAAAGAACTGCAGTCCCTATTGAGCACTTGCTGTGTGCCACGCAACTTCTGTGTCTGCCTCAGAGAAGCATTATTTTGTCATGTCTGTTTGGGGGGCACACTCAGCTATACGCAGGAGTTAATCCTAGACCTATGCTCAGGGATCACTCCTGGCAAGGCATGGGGAACAGTATACAGGGATCAAACCTGGCTTGGTAATGTGCAAAGCA
Source organism: Sorex araneus (assembly GCF_027595985.1). Classification (NCBI taxonomy): domain Eukaryota; kingdom Metazoa; phylum Chordata; class Mammalia; order Eulipotyphla; family Soricidae; genus Sorex; species Sorex araneus. Next base: position 323,564,464 of record NC_073313.1, on the reverse strand, counting down.
AATGCCCTACCCACTGTACGCCTTCACTGTAGCCCCCAAAGAAGTGCTTTTTAAACGTAACCTTTGTCAGCTGTTTAAAAATTAGGAGGTTGAATCAGGGTCATGTAAGAAACTTACTCAAGACCACCCAACAGTAAATGAGAGACTGAGATCCAGATCCAGGAGTCTGAACCCCAAAACAAGGCCATTGCATCGAAGCAGATTCTGGCACCACCTCATGTAGCTGCCCTACGGCTGCGAACAGCCCAGCCAGTGCTAGAACCCTGTTCCCCACCTCCTGCCTGTTCTTTCACCCCATTGCTGTCACAGTCTTGGCTATGTAGAGTGAAAGCAGAAGTGTGGAAGCAGAGTGTGCTGTGTGTAGACCTAGGCTCCCTACATATGTGTAGAGACTTAGTGTCTCTCAGGTCCACTTGCATCTGTCAGTTAAGATGAAAACTTCTGCCCTAGGAAAGTTTGTGATAAGAGTTAACATAAAACAGCACTGAGGTGTGGGACCCTCTCAGATGAACTGGCAGGACAAGGCCAATTGGCTCTTGCTTCCCTAGGCAGGATCCTCTCAGTTCCACAGGCAAGCACGCATTTTCAAAATCTTCCTCTGCCTCTCTTTCTAATCTCTTCTTTCTTTTCTCACTTTCTTTTCTTCTGAGCACTTGTTCTGGGTGCGTAGTAATCTCCCCCCCCACCTCTGCTTTTTCTTTATGGTCTACATGCCAACCTGGAAGGGTGAAGAGAGCAGCTGTCATTGTACCTTTTCCCCAGTCTCCATAGTCCCTGACTCAGCCAGGGTTCTTCGGATAAACAGAGTCAGGAATTGTGGGCAGTGGCAAGTGTGGAATCTGTGTGAGGCTGGGCAGCAGGCTGGAAAGTTGGCAGGAATTGGATGCTACATTCTTAGGGAAGAATTTCTTCTTCCTCAGGGAAACCTCAGTTTAGCTCTTGTGGCCTTTCAACAGATTGAGTGAGACCCACTTATCGAGGATGATAACCTTTACTTAAAGTCAACTGATGGTAGACATTAACCAATTCTACAAAATACCTCCACAGTACTGAGGCTAGTGTTTGGTAAAATTGGTTATGTCAGTCTAGCACTTTATCCTCTTGTTGGAACAGAAAACTAACCATCACAGCTTCCAAGGTTCTCCTGAGGAAGGGCATCTGTGATGGCCTCTTTTTCTTCCTTCATCTGAGGTGCTGCCTTATTCCCCTCCCCTCCACTCTTGTTCATTATTTAAATACTGAGGGTCTTCAAAATCCCAACATTAGACTTTGCTTGTTTAGATGCTAATCTGGTACAGAGTTTTTTTCCTTCTTCAATAGTTGAACCTTGTCCTATATATCAGTAGTTGCCTTTGGATTTCTGCAAGCCTATTTCTGACTGGGCCTGAACACCCTTATGAAGTGCCTCTCATCTTCCACCTGACTACTCCAATCTACCAATTTTCCCCAAGTCCTGTCTTCTCCAGGTTTCTGGTTGGCTCAGTAAGAAATCTGGTTTCCAGGTTTGATTCTTCCCTCTCCTCTCTCTTTGTATTCAATTGGTGATCAAGCCTAGAAGATTTCTATCTACTAAATATCTCATTTACCTGATCAATAAATGGTTTTACCTATGGCCTCAAGCTAGATGCCAGAACAGTTTCCTAGTCTTACCTCTAATGAAAGATTGGGTGTTGGACTATCTCTTGTGAAGAATGTTTGATGCATGTATTATATGGGCATTTAGCAGCATCTTGCTTGCCAGGGTTGCAGTAACCAAACAACACAAATGGGGGTGAGTGGCTATTATACACAACAGGAATCTATTTTCTTCTGGAAATTCAAGATAAAGGAACAGACAGTTGTTTTCATCTGAAATCACTCCTTGACTTGCAGATGTGTCCCTTCTTATGATGTCCTTATGGCCTTTTCCCTGTGTGACCCCATTCCTGGTGTCTCCCTCATCAAATGAGGTGATTGGTTCAGTCATATTGGATTGGGCCCTACATGAAATGCTTCGTTTTATTTATTTGGGAGGAGATTGGGTCATATATGGTGATGCTCAGACACTACTCCTAGCTCTGTGCTTGGGGAGCTACTTAGGACTCCTTGGCTTGGGAGTTAAACCCACTAGTGCACAAGGGACGATATGGAGCTAGGGATCAACTAAATACCTCGTTTCAACCTACTGACCTTATTAATGATCTTCTCTCCAAATACTGTTGCATTCTAATAAGATAGAAATTATAAAGTCGCCAATTGGATTTTGGAGACACACAATTCAAACTCATAAAACCTGGCCAACTATTTGATATCATAGCATTCAGAATTCTATGCTGAAATGATGACTGAAATTGACTATTCCAGATGTTACTGTTTTCTGCGGGGGGTGCGCGGGGAGAGGGACTGGGAGAATTGTCCAGGTTGTGAATCATTGCTTATATGGCAATAAGGATTTAAAAAATATTTTAGGTAGCATGGTTATAATAGTACTGAAGTTTGTGGTATTGTGTACTAAGTTATTGTGCCCCAATATCACCAAAGTGCCCAAGATTCTCCACCACTATTCCAATGCCACCTCTTGTCCTCTGTTTCCTCAACTCTTCCACATATGCCTACTGCTTGGTAATCTGAGTTTTGTAATTCAAGACCAAGGGATTGTCATTGTTTGATACTGCCTATTCCTGGTTTTGGTCTCTATAGACCACAGATGAGAGATCATCTGGTATTTATCATCTCCCTCAAACTTCTTTCACTTAACACTTTCCAATTCTATTCATGTTACAGCAAACTGCAAGGTTCCATATTTTCTCATAGCTACATGGTATTCTCTTGTGCCTATATACCATAGCTTCTTCATCTGTTCATTTGTTAATGGGCATTTTTTCCATATCCTGGTTAATGTATTTAGTGCTGCAATGAACCTAAGTGTCCATGTATCTTTTTGCATCATTTTTTTGTGTGTTTTGGAAGTAGATGTCAACAAATGGAATTTCTCAGTCACATGGAAGCACTATTCTTACTTTTTTGAGGCATCTCCATACTTTCCATTGAGGCTGAACCACACAACATTCCCACTAACTGTGAATGAGGTTTTCACTGCATCCTAGCCAGCACTGGTTGTTTCTAGTCTCTTTGACAAGTGCTATTCTTACTAGTATGAAATGAAAGCTCATTGTTTTGATTATGGAAGTAGTTTGTAACTCTAGCTAAATGTTAAAATTAATTGAAGGCCTTTTTAAAAACTGGAGATTCTGTCTCAGTTCTTTTTGTGGGAGATGATGGGGAATTTTAATTATTATTTTTATTTTGCTTACTTACTTTCACAGTGTGCTAGGAGTCAAACCCAGATCTCACTTAGGCAAAGTAGGTGCATGACCACTGAGTGTCAGCTCTGGCCAGGGGGATTTTAGAAGAGTTTGTTGCCTATTTCTAAGTTGCAGTGAGAGATGAGAATAGTCTCACTGAATATGTGCAAAGGAGACATTAACTGGCAAATTTTTAATTAAAATTTAAAACTGAAGTTAAGATAATGTGTGTACTGTTTCATGACATTTTTAAGAGGGCATCTTGGACTTTGTTCTTAACAAGGTATCTTGGACAATAGATAATCTATAGGTACATTTTAAATGAGTTTACATATGAATATGCTATCAAGATAAAATCATTGCCCTATTATACATGCTAGAGGGTTCATATTCTTTATTGGAATACTATTGCAATGGCATTCTTGCAGGCATTATCTTTATATGTATCTTTTATCATTTTATTTGGGCAAATCTGAGAGAGGGAATTCCATGTCAAAGGAATGAATATTTTTATGGTTTTGCAGTTCTTTCAAGAGAATATATTAAAAGTGAAACTACCCCCCCCACTCCACACACACATTATCCAGTATTCTTACCAGACTTGGGTATCTCAATTTAAAAATTAAATCTTTATTTTAAAAAAATTGAATCACCATGAGATACACAGTTACATAGCTGTTCATGGTTAGGTTTCAATCATACAGTTTTCCAACATCCATCCATCCAACCATCCCTCCACATTTCCCACCACCAATGTCCCCAGTTTCCCTCCTACCACCCACCCCACCTGCCCTCTCCCCTCCCCCCAGCATGTCTCTATGACAATCACTTTTTTTCTAGCCTCCCCTCACCACCCCCCCACCCCCCGCCACGAACTTTCTCTTTCTTTTTGGGCATTGATTTGCAATAAAGGTCCTGAGAGTTTATCATGTATATCCTTTTACCTACTTTCAGTACTCAATTCTTTTTTAAAAATTTTTAAAAAATTTTTTTGAATCACTGTGAAATAGTTAAAAGCTTTCATGTTTGGGTTACAATCACACAATGATCAAACACCCATCCCTCCACCAGTGCATAATCCCCACCACCAATATCCCTGGTATACCCCCCTTTTCCCACCCTCCCCTGCCTCCATGGCAAACAGTATTCCCCATAATCTCTTTATATTTCTGGTCATTATGGCTTGCAGCACAGACACTGAGAGGTAATCATGTTTGGTCCATTATCTGCTTTCGGCATGCATCTCCCATCCCGACTGATTCCTCCAGTAATAATTTTCTTAGTGATCCCTTCTCTATTCCATCTGCCTTCTCCCCTCCACTCATGAAGCAGGCTTCCAGCTATGGGGCAAATCTCCCTGGCCCTTATATCTACTGTCCTTAGGTGTCAGACTCATGTGATGTTATTTTATACTCCACAAATGAGTGCAGTCCTTCTATGTCTGTCCCTCTCTTTCTGACTCATTTCACTTAGTATGATACTCTCCATATCTATCCATTTATAAGCATATTTCATGAATTCATCTCTCCTAACAGCTGCATAGTATTCCATTGTGTAGATGTACCAAAGTTTCTTTAACCAGTTATCTGTTTTAGGGCACTCGGGTTGTTTCCATATTTTGGCTATTGTGAACAGGGCTGCAATGAACATATAGGTGCAGATGTCATTTCTACTGTGCTTTTTTGGATCCTCGAGATAGATTCCCAGAAATGGTATTGCAGGGTCTTATGGAAGCTCAATTTCTAGTTTTTGAAGGACTGCCCATGTTGTTTTCCAGAAAGGCTAGACCAGTCGGCATTCCCACCAACAATGAAAGAGCTTCCCTTTTTCCCCACATCCACGCCAGCACTGGTTGCTTTAGTTCTTTTGAATGTGTGCCAGTCTCTGTGGTGTGAGATGATATCTCATTGTTGTTTTGATTTGCATCTTTTTGATGACCAGTGATGTGGAGCACTTATTAATGTGCCTTTTGGCCATTTGTATTTCTTTTTTGAGGAAACTTCTGTTCATTTCTTATCCCCATTTTTTGATGGGATTGGAGGTTTTTTTCTTATGCAATTCTACTAGTGTCTTGTATATCCTTGATATTAATCCCTTATCAAATGGGTATTGGGTAAACATTCTTTCCCATTCTGTGGGCTCTTTCTGTATTTTGGTCACTGTTTCTATTGAAATGCAGAAGCTTCTTAGTTTGATCTAATCCCATTTGTTTATGTTTGCTTCCACTTGCATGGTCAGACAGCACTCAATTCTTGTTCAAATTGGTGATCTCTATTTTCTTAGAAAACTTTCTATTTCACAGAGATTTTGTTTTTATTTGTTATAGTATGGCACATGCTTTTCTTTTTATGATGCTTTTTCCCTTTTAATTTGATTTTGGATACTTTGTTGCCTAAGATGTATTTATATACTCAACATTCTATTTAATTTGTTTTATATTTTGCTGGACTGGAGCGATAGCCCAGCAGGTAGGGCTTTTGCCTTGCATACGGCTGACCTGGATTTGATTCCTCCGTCCCTCTCAGAGAGCCTGGCAAGCTACGGAGAGTATCCTGCCCTCACAGCAGAGCCTGGCAAGCTCCTCGTGGCATATTCAATATGCCAAAAACAGTAATGTCTCACAATAGAGACGTTACTGGTGGCCACTCGAGCAAATAGAGGAACAAAGGGATGACAGTGCTGCTACAGTGCTATATTTTGCTAACAACTCTTTACTTTTTCTAAATAATTTGATTTAATCTTAAAAAGTTTGGCTACATCCATCTTACTCCTGGCCCTATGCTCAGGGATCACTTTTCCAATGCTGGGGGACCATATGGGGTTGCAGGGATTGAATCTGTGTTGGTCATACCAAGGGAAGTGCCCTACACGCTATACTATCTTTTCAACCACTGAATTAAATTTTTGCATATTTTTATAAAGTTTTAAAAATTACCAAGGAAACTTAAGGTAACTATTTGCCACTTGACTACAAATTTAGGCTATTTTATAAGTCCATGTATTTGATTTTCTACAGTCTTGAACTGTACTTTCCCTCATTTCTAACTGAAATGTCTTTGAGTGAATTTTAAACCTTTCAAGAATCTGAGGGTAGCTTAGGGATTTGTTATTACTTTTGTTAATAATTCTGATATCTATTCTATGATGAATTGAACATGTGGTTTAAACTATTTCTATTCCTTTTCAAATTCACTGTAATATTCTTTGCTAGAAGGATCTTCTACTTCATAGACACCCCTAGTTTGCATGTACATTTTATGAACATACATGTCTATCATTCATTTCATCTGCCTAAATGCTATGTGACCTTGATCATTTTTGTATTGCCAATATTAAGAGCAGAAAGGTACTTGGTAAACTCCAGGCATCAATGACTGGTGGCTGAATTGACCTAGAGTGATGATAAAAGCATAACCTGATTGACTAAGGAGTCTAATTTATTTTTAAAAATTCCTGTTTTTTCCTATTTATTTCTTTATGCTATCTTAGAAATCCTTAGGATTAATTTTTTTAAGGTTTTAAAAATTTATTTACTTTTTTAATTGAATCAGTATGAGATACAGAGTTGCAAGATTGCTCCTGACTGGGTTTCAGTCATACAATGTTCCAATACCCATCCCTTCACAAGTGTACATTTTCCACCCCCAATATCTTCAGTTTGCCTCCTATCACCCTCTCAACCTGCACCCACACCCTCTATGACAGGCACTTTTGTTCTTTTTCTCTGTCTCTTTTTAAACATGCCTGTTGACTTCACAGATCTATAGCAGAAGTCCAGGTGCAGAGAGGAATTCATAAAGCAAAATTAAGTTTGAGATTCATGTCAGTAGCAAATTTGACACTTACTAAAATATTGAAGCTAATTTTGTCCTTTTGCACTGGCACCTTATGGAAGTATAGCTAGTTCTGAAGTTATGAGTTGAAGTAGTCTAGATCAATGGTCTTCAACCACTCTGGACCTATGCTAGTCCTTAGGTTTGGAAAGTTTGATAACCAGTAACACCTAGATTATAACTGATGGTCTACGGACCCATATGCAAGTCAGGTGTCAGTTGGTAAGCCCATAGGTATAAAAAGGTTGAAGAATATTGGTCTAGATACTAGTAAATAACTGGTATTAGACCTGAATCTTGCCAGAGATCTGACCCTAATTTGTTTGGACAAGTTATATAAGTTCTAAGGCTTGCAGCTTTCGTTTGACAGGAGAAGACATGGGGCAGGTCAATTTCTAATGATTAAAGAGAAAGATTTCCAGTAAATGGCAAACCAATCTAGCAATCATCACAAGAAAAAATATTTTGTTAAGGGATCATAAAGAAGAAATATTTTTAGATTTTAGGAATAATTTTAAACTTCTTTAATCCCTGTAATAGAATAAAGAATTGGGGGTTTATATTGCACTATTTTTTTTCTGGCAGCAAGGATATTATTTATTTTTAAGGTGTCTATACTAGAAATACGTTTAAGAACTGTATTACAGAGATTCCAAATATGAGAGAGAAGATTGATAAAATATGGAAGAAATTTTAGTTCCTTTTAGTCTCAAACCGCCTCATCACATCATCCCCTCACCTGTCAGTCAATTAAATATTTATAGTGCAGCTCCTATGTTGAAGGTAGTCTATTCTTCCAATGAGGAAAGGTCAAAAAGGACTGATCCTATCTCTGTCTTTTAGAAGCTTAAGGAATGATTGAAGACAGAGAAAAAATACATGTGGCAAGTAAGCAAATAAAACTTCTGAAGTAAGACATATACATTGTCCAAAGACTGGTCTCCCTGATCTACCTGGAACACTTATAAATGGTAAGGGAAAAAAATTAAAAAATATGTAGCTTTGCATAAATCAAAAGAGGGAAGTTTGATTAGCCAGAAATGGGAAGGTTTCTATAAAACAGTTTAACACATGCCACACTAGAATCTTGAGGCTCCTAGGGTTGTGGGAACTGGAAATAAAATAGTTAGTCAGTGGGCTCAGGCTGGGATCCCATTACCCTGAAGCCTGGGGCTGAATTATACCTATATAAAGCTATGTAAAGCTTGGAATAGACCCTTCCAATTATAGATGTGTGTGCTCATGAGTGTGTGTGTGTGTGTGTGTGTGTGTGTGTGTGTGTGTGTGTGTGTGTGTGTGTGGTGCGTATAAAGTTAGAACAACCTTGCTGGGGCTGAGTTCCTGAGAAGCACCACTGAAGCACGATCTTGGGACTAGGCTGTATGCTCAGGGCAGGAATGGAATGCAGATTAATTGAGCGAAGAAACCTGAACCACAAGTATCAAGTCTTCCTTAATACTGGCTAGGATTTCTGGATATTTATAGGAGAAAATTCTCATAAAAAATAATTTCATAGACATAACTTAGAAAGCACCCAGGAAATCTAACACTATAAAAACCCAGTAAGTTCAGCAAAATGATGAACCCACACCCAGGGGAAAGAGGTAATAAAACAATATAAAAATTATTTTTTAAACAATTAAAATGTTTTCAAAGGTAAGGAAGGACATAGATATGATGGAATCACAACAGAGGACAATAAAATAATAATTGGTTATGAACATCCTAAGTGAAGAAGTTATTGAAATAAATGAGTTAATGGGTATATTAGTTGACAAATTATTTCCAAAGTTAGTAGTAGCTTAAAAAATAAAGATTCATTATCTCAAAAAGTCTTTGTTTGGAATTCAAGAATGGTTTAGCTATCTGATTTTAATTTAGGGTCTCTCATGAGGTTAATTGAAAATGTCAGTCATATCTATAGTTAATCAGAAGGTTTGACTGGGGCTGGAGGAATACCTTCTAAGATGGCTTCTTTATAGAACTTAATCACAGATGACCTTAGTTCCTCACCATATGGAACTCTCATAATTTAATGTGTCCTTATGACTTGGCAACTGGCTCCCCCTAGAGCAAATTATCAAAGTGAGTCAAAGGAAGAAGAAATCCATATGCTTTTTTATAAGTTTAAATTTTTTTTTATTGAATCATGTGAGGTATTTAGTTACAAAGTTGTTCATCATCGAGTTTCAGTCATACAATGTACCAGCACCCATCCCAATCACCAGTGTGTATTTTCTTCCACCAATGTCCCAGTTTCCCTCCTGCCCACCCCTCGCACCCCACCCCCACAGCCTGCATCTATGGTAAACACTTTTCTTCTCTCTTTCTCTTATTTTCTTTTTAGGCACTGTGGTTTGCAATATTGTTACTCAAGGGTATTATGCATTTTACTTTATCTTCTTTCAACACTCAGTTTTTGTCCAGAGTGATCATTTCCAATGTCAGAGTAGTTCCTTCTCCATCCTAATTGCACTCGCTCTTCTCTATTGTGACAAGCCTCCTACCATGGACCCTCTACCATGGACCCTCTAGGCCCTTGCTTCTATGCCTTTGAATAAGAAATTCACAATACTTTTTAATGACCAAGTATTGGAAGCCACATATTATCACTTCATCACTATTCTATTCATTTAAATTATCTCTAACTCAAGGCAAGATGAATTGGACTTCATTTCTTGGAGGATGCCCTATGTGAAATTTTGGGCATATTTAAAACTCTATAGTGTTTTATTGCATATTATACAAATAATGGGAGTAGCAGTTCAGGATGATGAAGTAGGAAACACTAAACTTACCTCCTCCAATTGGCAAATAAATGTACAACTGCATATTGAGCAATTCTTTTTGAAACAGGACTGAAAACTAGTGGAACAACATTTCCACAATGAATGGTGAAAGACCCCATGAGAATGTTGGGAGACACGGAGACACTGTCTCATTGAGCCTCATTCTTGATGCAGTGACCAACAGTTAGGAGGGATATCACAAATAAGAGCTTCTCCCTGGGTAGCGAAGGACTAGAATTTCTCATCATGTTCCCCAACCTCTAGAAGTAGAAAAGTTGAAAGGGGCACCAATTTCACAAAGGCCCAGTGAAAAACCAGCATTTTAAAGTGTGCCTAGATTATAATTGAAAACCATATATTTTTAAAGTTTAAATTATCAGCCAGTGGACCAGGAAACAGGAAAATCTATCAATAAAGGGAAATTTTGGCATTTTGGCTAATCTTTGAGGTACTCATTTGTCCATCTAACACTGAAAATAGCAGATGTCATATTTGCAAGACTCCTTTAATTTAACAGGAGTGGAGCTTAAAATACCCTGTACCATTCTGTGCGCTTAGTCTTATCCATTCATTTCTGTAAGACCCCTGAGCCATCAACCTACACTGACCTCTCTGCACTGATCACCTCAACTTAGGCTCCAGCTGGCACCATAAGGTCTAGAGGTGTACAGCATATATAGAGAATGTCACTTTTGACTATGACTCTGTTAACCAAGAGGGACAACATTTCTGGACACCATGGATCTAAAACAATCAGAAAAATAGCTCTTGGAACTCTCAACAACTGAATCTTATCAAGCAAATAACATGCTGATTAATTAAGCACAAACTAGACAACTTAGGCCTTGAGCAAAATTAAACTATTAGGTTTATCTTCAACACACGACCATGCCACTTGAAAAATTATCTAAAAAGAGAGAGTCAAGAACAGTGAGAGAAAGAAGGCTCAAATCAATCAGATGAGAAGTGAAAGAGATGGGGCTGGAATGACAGTATAGCAGATAGGGCATTTGCCTTGCATGTGGCCGACCGGGGTTCAATCCCCGGCATCCCATATGGTCCTCCAAGCACCGCCAGGAGTAATACCTGAGAGCAGAGTCAGGAGTAAGCCCTGAGAATCGTTGAGTTTGCCCCCAAAAGAAAAAAAAATGAAAGAGAAGTTATAATGCATACTGTCCAAATACAAAAAGATCATGAAATCATTAAAAGAAATCTATATTTACAAATTTGATAACCTAAAAAATTATGGCCTGAGAATTTGCTGTGGCAGAGAGATAATATAGGGCTTGGCTTGCATGTGGTGAATCCTGGTTAATCCCTAGTACCTCATATACTCATAAGGCTCACCAAGTGATACCGGGAGTATCCCTGAGCACAGAACCTGGAGTAAGATTTAGGCACTGCTGGGTGTGAACCCTTTCCAAAATGAAAAGAAAGAGAAAGAATTCTTAGTATCATAAACCTTCAAATGTAGAATCAGCAAGAGATAGAAAATTTGACTAAATGCCTTTTGGCCCTGCTGCGGATCGAGCATGATGGAAGAGCCCAAAAGAGCGCCCTTGGACTCCAAGCAGCCCACTGAGCTAATTTCGGCACGGGATCGGAGACCCCACGGCGGGCCGCGACAGTGGAAACCGGGCATTCCCCAATTCTTTTAACCTCTCTCTCTCAACCCTTTCCTCCCGAGCACAGCGCAGGGTCCACGGCTTTCTGAGCGCAAAATGGAGACGTCGAGCCTCTCTCTAGGTTTCTCCATCTTATGAGCACCATAAAAGGGTAAAAGTTTGTAGTGATGTTATTTCTGGTTGTACTTTCCCTGGACTTTATACAGAAACCCAAAACCGCGTGCGACCTAATGTCATCTTAGCATCAGCAATATGTAATGGTTCCTTTTTAAAGGGTCGGACTTTTGTGGGAGATCCTAACAAGAATAGTAAGTCTTTTGCTGAAATATTGAAGGCAATCAAAGTGGCAGCCATCTCTCTAGACTGAACTAAGCTATATCCCCACGCCGGCTGAGAAGAAATATCCTTCTTTCTCTGAAAGAAACGCGGCGTGGCGTCAACCATAGTGTGATGTCCATTAAGCAAACAGACCTGGTGGCGTGGGAATGGGATATAAGGGGAAAAATTATGTACACAGAACAGCGGGACGCTGGTGGAATCTCGAGCCGGAGCCGATATCAGCGCAATACCTTTGGTTCCAGAAACTGCTTGCAGACACTCTACTAGACTATCAACTAAGCCAGAGCCCCACGCCGGCTGATGACGGGAAATAACCATCCTTTTCGGTTTTTTTCCCTTTGTCAGACAGCGTGGCGATTACTAAACAGGCGTGAACTCGGTGGTGCGGGGCAAGGGGGAAAAAGAAAAGTTATGTAACAAACAGCGGGACTTAATATCTCTATATTCTTAGCAATGGAGAACTATCAAATGCTTCCTTGGCAATAGGACTGTCTTTTTCTTTTTGGGGGGAAACCCCAGCAACGGTAGTGAGTTGTGTGTTGAAACATGGAATGTAATCGAGATAAAGCGTAAACGAAGTGAAACTTATCACTTACAAGGGTAGGGACTGGAGAGGTAGGAGGGGGCGGCAGGTATACTGGGGGGGTTGGTGATGGAAGATGGGCACTGGTGAAGGGAAGGGTGTTTGAGTATTGTATAACTGACATAATCCTGAGAACTATGTAACCCTCCACATGGTGATTCAATAAAATTTTTAAAAAAATAAAAAAAAAGAAAATTTGACTAAATCATTACTTCATTTAGTCAGATTTGGATCAGTCAGGATTGGATCAGAAATAAAAAGTCTCCTCCACCACCGAAAAGAATTAGATTTCACTTAACAATTTTTATCAAGGATTCAAGGAAGATTAATACCTCTTTTTCTCAAACTCTTTCAAAAAGTTGAATAGAAGGGAATGTTTTCTAATTTATTTTATGTCAGCATTGCCCAAACCAGGAAAAGATCAATTTATTCATTAATATCTCTCAATAACATAAGTGAAAGTGGAAAAAATGCTCAATTAAATATTAGCAAATCAAAATCACTAATAGTTTAAAGGGATTTTACACATCATGATTAACCAGGAATGAACGGATGGTTCTACATATGTAAATCAATGTGATACATGCTTTATATAAACAAAAATAAGCTGACAAAAAGAGAAATTAAGAAATCAAAGGGAATGCCCTGCCACAGAGGCAGAGTGGGGCGGTGGGGGTGGGGGAGAACATTGGTGGAGGAGAATGGGCACTGGTGGAAGGATGGGTAAACACTATATGACTGAAATACAAAACTGAAAGTTCATAAGTTTATAACTGTACCTCATGGTGATTCACTAATAAAATTTTTTTTAAAAAAGTAAAAGAAATCAACCTCATTTACAATAACATCCAAAAATGAAATAAAATGTCTAGGAATAAATTTAACTGAGGAAGAAAAAGACTACTATATGGAAAACTGTAAGATATTGTTGAGAGAAATTGGAGATTCTAAGTAATGGAAAGATTCTATGCTCTTGGGTCAGAAGAGACAACATTGTTCAAAAGACAACTTTATCTAAAATAATATATTGATTCACTTGTGATCCCTATAAAAATCCTAGTGTCATTCTAAACAGAAATGAAACAAAAAGTTACAAAACTTGTATGGACCCACAATAGACCCGGAATAAACAAAGCATCCTAAGAAATGAAAAGAATGTGGCCATCACACTTTCTAATTTCAAACTAATGACAAAGCAATAATAATCAAAATAGAATGGTGTTAGAATAAAAATAGGAACAAAGATCAGTGTGAAAAATTTAGAATCCAAAAAATAAACAATACACATGGAGACAATTAATTGACAACTAAGGAGTCAAAAACATGAAGCAAGGAAATTCTCTTCAGCAAATGGGGCTGGAAAAACTAGATAACACATATAGAAAATAAGCCTCGATCACTATTTTACACCACAGAAAAGTTTATTTGAAATACAATAATGACTTGAGTGTAAGACACCATGAAATACAGAGAAGAAAAGATAGGTGGTAGATTCTAAAGCCTATTTGTGTATCTGGCTTCAATGTTAATAAAATCAAAACAAAATAATACAAAATGTTTCAAACTTAAAAGCTTCTTCACAGCAAAACAAAACATGAAAAAAAGTAATAGGCATCTTACTGACTGGGAGAAAGTATCTGCAATCATGTATCTGACTTGGAGTAAATATCCTAAATGCGGAAATAATCATAAAGCAAAAGTATAAACAATCTGACCTAAAATGGAAAGATCTGAACACTTTGCCCAAAAGGACATGAATGGTCAAACACGCAAATGAAAAGATATTTTATCATTTACTATTATGGGAATTCAAATCAAAATCACATGAGTTATCCCCACACACTTGTTAGAATGACTCTTACCAGAAAGACAAGAAAGGACTGTTGAGGAGGATGTGTTGGAAAGGGAATGGTTGTGCATGGTTGGTATCACTGTATCACTGTCATCCCTGTGCTCATGGATTTGCTCGAGCGGGCACCAGTAACTTCTCCATCATTGTGAGACTTGCTGTTACTGTTTTTGCCATATCCAATACACCATGGGTAGCTTGCCAGGCTCTGCAGTGCCAGCGAGATACTCTCGGTAGCTTCCCAGGCTCTCTGAGAGGGGCGAAGGAATCGAACCCGGGTCAGCTGCGTGCAAGGCAGATGCCCTACCTGCTGTGCTATTGCTCCAGCCGGTGCATGGCTGGTAGAACTATACATTGGTGCAACCATTATGGAAAGCAGTATTTGAGTGAGATTCTTCAAAAAGAACAAAAGAAAGAAAGAAAGAAAGAAAGAAAGAAAGAAAGAAAGAAAGAAAGAAAGAGAGAGAGAGAAAGAGAAAGAAAGAAAGAAAGAAAGAAAGAAAGAAAGAAAGAAAGAAAGAAAGAAAGAAAGAAAGAAAGAAAGAAAGAAAGAAAGAAAGAAAGGTAGGAAGGAAGGAAGGAAGGATGGAAGGAAGGAAGGAAGGAAGGAAGGATGGAAGGAAGGAAGGAAGGAAGGAAGGAAGGAAGGAAGGAAGGAAGGAAGGAAGGAAGGAAGGAAGGAAGGAAGACAGGAGAACTATATTATCTTCTTTGTATCTATCTTTTTTGTAGCATTACTTACCACAGCCAAGATATAGAAACAGCATAAGTATCCATCAATGGATGAATGGATAAAGTGAGTAACATATATAAGCCCAACAAAATACTTGTCATATTTAAAAAGAAATAATGAAATATTACCAGTCATAAGATATTGATGAACCTTGATGAGTTTATGCTTTATTATATAAATCAGATGAAAGAAAGAAAAGTAGTGTATGATTCCATCCTGATGTGGATTATAAAGAAAACAAAGAAAATAAAGCATTTCAATCCAAAGCAAATTTTTAGATACAGAAAAAAAAAGTTACCAGAGAGGTAAGCAGCTGGGGAGACATTATCAAAATCAGAAAAGGGGGTCAATAGTATTATGGATAGAAATCAGAGTTTTGTTATTGATCATGACTCAGAGTTTTGAATGTCAAATATAGAGCTGCATACCTGAAACTCATATTCTAAACCAACATTATTCCAATAAAAATTAGTTGGTAAAGTCAATTAAAAACTGGAGGCCTGGAGCGATAGCACAGTGAGTAGGGCATTTGCCTTGCATGAGGCCAACCCGGGTTCGATTCCCAGTATCCTTTATGGTCCCCCAAGCACTGTGGTGATAATTCCTGAGTGCATGACCCAGGAGTAACCCCTGTGCATTACAGGGTGTGACCCAAAAAGCAAACAAAACAAAACAAAAAAAACTAAACAAAACCTGGACGACTGAGTTGATGAAATGTCTCAAATAATGGTATAAACAGGTAGTGGGTCCTGAAGAAGGTAGCTCAAAGACTAGATGGGGCACATCCTTTGCCTATGGATGCCCTGAGTTTGATCCCACATGGTTCCTTAAAAACCACTCACTGGGTGAAGCTCTGTGGCCCCAAGCACTACAGTAGCCCTGGTGGTCTCCCAGTGCTTTCAAGTCAAGTATTGCTTCATCATGGGGCTTGGGCAATGATGCTTCAGACCTGCACAGTCAGGCCCAGTATCAGTAGGAATGACCCACAACCCCCTGAGCACTGTTTGGTCCCTCTTCCTCCTTCCGCCCCAGAGAAAACAAATGGGGCAATGAAATGGAAAACATTGAAAGAAAATTAAGAGATATGGTCGATGTATCAAAAAGATTCAATGTGTGTTCTTATGTGTCTCAAGAAGAGAATGTAAAGAAAAAGATGCAGAGATAACATTTGAGGATATAATGGCCGAGTATTTATTCAGACTAAAAATACTATTTTCCAATTGAAAAAAAAGTCTCATTAGGTCTCAGCAGTCTAACTAAAAGTCAGCCAACTATATAAAGCAGTTTACGTTGGCGAAAGAGTGGTGGGGAAAAGCGCTTTAAGGAGAGAAGAGCTAGAGACTGCAAGGGCCAGAAGAACCCAAAAATGCTTCTTGGTTAAAGGTGGCGAGGCTGGGGAATTCTTGGAGGGTTTGTGCAGGAGCTCAATGACAAAACGGGACTGACTGCATTGGGGAACTGTGATAGTGCCTATGGTCCTTCCATGGGCCCTTGGGCCAACCTACACCTCACCTCTCCTCTATCAAACAACCAAGGACAATGAAGGAAACAGCTCTGGAACTGTCACAAGGCTACCAAAGCAGGGCCTGAGGACCCCATGCGTGGCTCCTGGAAAGAGCAGAATGCAGCTGTTTTCCACCATTGGCTCCTCTCTCTAGCTCTTGGGCCTCAAATGTCAAAATGCTGCCCCCAAATGAAGACATTTTTCTTCTGTGCCAAGACCTTGACTTGTCACACTCCCATTTATTTTCACCCCCAAAAGCTGTAATTAGTAGTCAGACTGGGTTTTCCCTACAGACACAGAAAGAGGAGTAAGTGTTAATTTGAACATTTGCAAGTAACAAATGCTTTCCCATGGAAGAACCTGGCAGTTTGGAGAGATGTTGCATCCCTTGGGGGATGGGATAGGGTGTGGGTAGGGATGGGAGGTTGGGGGGCGGGTGGGAGGCAGGTGTTGTGGAAGCTGGTGCTGTTCAGCGGGAGCTGCAGTGCCATGCTGAAACTTGAGGTGGCAGTGGGGAAAAAAATGCAATGTCCTTGATGGGAAGTGACAAGAGCAGCTGTTTACAGCAAACCCAGAAGAGGCAGACAGAAGACCGGGCTGGGAAAATCAGTCACTTGAAGAGAGAAAAAACATATCAGGAGGGGGAAAGAAAAATCTAGTCAGTCAGGCAGTGTAGTCGGCCTCATGAGAAATTTTTCTTCGGGTGAAACCTTTGCCCCTGTGTCATGGTCTCCTGCCGCAGGCTGAAGCGGCCTGGTCTATGTCTCTGTGCTGAGGTCACTATTGTCTAAGGTTCAATAAAGCAGCGCCTAAAGGAATAAATTTGCGGGGTTGGGGGGGGGAGAAAAAATTGGCGAAGAGAAATTTGAGCCATAAAACCACAATAGTTTGATGGCGACACAAACTTCCACAGTCAGCTCATTGTCCACTCTGAGTTCTTTTCTCCCTCCTGTTGCACTGATTGGCATCCCCAAATGTGATTTCCCTCCCAGTTCCCTTAGGACTATTTGAAAATTGGATGAAGAGATCATCTACTTTTCCTTCCCTCAAGAAAAAAAAGGCTTTTTAATGCTGCCAATGAGGATGGCAATTTATTCATATTATTTTTCTAATGTCTGGAAACATTGAAAAAATGATACTGTCTTTGTCTTCTCTGTTACTTCATCTTTTTAAAAAATTTCTTTTTGGGTCACACCCAGTGATGCACAGGGGTTACTCCTGGCTCTGCACTCAGGAATTACTCCTGGTGGTGCTCAGGGGACCATATGGGATGCTGGAAATCAAACTGGGGTCGGCCGCATGCAAGGCAAATGCGCTACCCACTGTGCTATCACTCCAGTCCCCGTTCCTTCATCTTATTTTCACTCCTTCATCTCCTTCCCTCACTCTAGATGTCTTCATCTCCTTCCCTCAGTCTCCTTCTAGATGTCTCTCCCAGTCTCCTTTTCCCTCTTCATATATGGACCTTTTTCTTAAGCTCTATTCTCAGTATAACTAAACTCTAGCCCATATATCACCAAGCTGTTCAGTAGTAACACGGGCTGGCCACCATCTAACATCCCACATAGGCATCATGTACCAGGTTGTATTTTCAACCTTGTTTCCACACCCTAGGTGGTGTGCATGCTGAGTAACTTTAGTTCTTTCAGCTTTCTGGATGATCTTTTATTTTAGTGACCCTGGGCAGACCACAGACTGAGCTCCGGCTGCAGACCGAGACGTGACCTCTTTTTATATAGTTATGTCAAAAGGGGCATCTGTGGGATAGCCAAGTTTTCAGGCCAATAGTTCTGGGAAGGTTGAGTGGGAGAGAATGAGTGTGTGTGTGTGTGTGTGTGTGTTTGTGTGTGTGTGTGTGTGTGTGTGTGCATGCATGCATATGTGCGCATGGGTACAAGCAGCATTGCAAATCAAATTATTTACTTTGGGAATGCTATTTTGTTCCTTTTGAGAAGCAATTTGAAATTTCCCCCTCCCCCTGCCCCACCTTTATACGAAAGAAAGAAGTTGATGATTCTTCTAGCTATTTAGAAAAATATACTTCTAGAGTGGGGATGGTGCCAAAGTCATATATTATCAGCAGAGGATAAAAGAATCAGGACTGAGAAAAGAGACAGGATTTCACATTAAGACTGGAGGAGGGATGACAGCCAGGAGGACTTGAACTCTTTTTTTAGTTTTTTTTTTCTTTTTGGGTCACACCCAGCAATGCACAGGGGTTACTCCTGGCTCTGCACTCAGGAATTACCTTAGTGGTACTCATGCGACTATATGGGATGCTAGAATTCGAACCCGGGTTGGCCGTGTGCAAGGCAAACACCCTACCCACTGTGCTATCACTCCAGTCCCCAAACTCTTTTTCCTTAGCACTGAACACAACAGAGGATGGTTCAGACACCAGAGAGCTTTTCTGTAACTCCAGGAATGAGTCTGCCTTACTGAACAATAGAGAAAAGCATGCCATGTGGCTGGAGTGAAATCCCTGGCTTTCTTGGATAGCAGTACTTGAGGATGAAAGTCAAGTTTTGCAATAAGTTTGACTAGCTGACCATAGTCTCAGAGAAGAAAATATCACTATACGTTGCTAAATATTTTCCAGTGAGAAGGGTGCTGGCTGACATACTTGGGTTCTTTCTGAGGCACTGCAGAAGTTTGCTGGAAATCCAGAGGCAGAGCCATCACTAGGGAGATGAGGGGCAACTTCTTGGTTGGTCTAAATACTGGAGATCCCTGGAGGTTTGCATTCCAGACCTTGCCATGCAATCCAAACCTTCTGGCTGTTGAGCAGAGATTTTTTTCCAGCTTCTTGCATGACCGAAGTAACTTAGAATGTTGACATTTCATGGGTATTTGCATGAGCACCCCTTTAGTAGGAACAGGCTAATCCTCAGCAAAATTTTAAAGGAGGTGAATCTTGCCTCGGTGAAGGCTTTTTATTCTTCTTCCTCCTTCCATGGCTTGCTCAGTCCACTCCCTTCCGTCTTCCTTCTCCACTCGTGTCTGGTTCTCTCCCCTCCTTCCCTGCTGAGGTTCCATACTGAGCATGTATTTCTTGGTGATCTTTCCCCAAACTGATGACTCCTACAAAGGGCTTTATCCTTTTGGGAGGAGGGAACGTAAGTGCCATGGAGGCAGATACTTTCGTCAGTTTTCCTCACCTATGTTTTCCCAAGACCTAGCACAGTGCTCATAATATGGCTGATGAAGGATGTATTTCACTGAAGAAATGAATAAGTGAATTCACATTTTAGGGGCATTTTCCTGTGTGCTTTGGGGGATGAAGTGGTAGTCGCTGAGGTCACAAGGAAAAGATGTCCCTCATTGTTGTCTTTAGCCTTTTCCATATAGGTTTCTACCTCCTTGCCATCTCTGCCCCACTCCCCTAAACCTGCCCCCCCCTGATCTTCACCACACACACACACACACACACACACACACACACACAACACCATGCATAAGACTAACTCCTTAAATAACTTTTAAAAGATGCAGCTTTCTTTTGTCAGGCTCTCTGGGATTCTAAAATCCTCTTTGTTTGCTGGCTAACTTTCCATACGTTCGGGATAAAGATGGTTTCCTTTCCCACTCTCCTGAGCCCTTGACTTCATTACTGTGATCTCTTCTAGCCCAGTGGTCAGTGCTGAAGTGCTGAAGGCTTATTCACCCCTGGAGAATCGCAAAGCTGCCAGTGCAGCGCCTACCTCTGTCCTCCTGGCATCACAATGGCAACAGTATCTTAACTCTTGCAAACACCCAACGCCTGCCTTTTCTTTTTACGATTACTGACTACTGAAATTGATCTGATTCTGCACAGGGATGTCAGGCCCAAGACCTAGTGCTTAAGTTGGGCTGCAGAGGACAATTTCCCACAGCTGTCTGTCTCTACGGACTGACTCTTGTTAAGGTGTGAGATGGAAAGTTGAGAATAGAATGAAAATATTTGGGGTTGTTTGGAGAGCTATTTTGAATTTGTGTTTGTGACGTAGTATTCCTTGTTCTGACCATCTCCAATTTGCCAGAAAGTTCTATAAATAGAAAATGTGAACCAAAGGCTTAAGGTGAAAATGAGTATGTAAAAACAGGGGTTCTTCGGCCTGGGAACTTTGCCTGCTATGGGGACTTTGACTTCTATGCATTAGGAACAGGTCCTCATTAAGTTCCAGATAGTGTCTCCCCTACCTTACTGATGGCATGTGAGTGTCCGTTAGCACTCCGGTTCACAGGACCATCCTGGTCAGTTACTCAGCTTGCTGTGTGGTCTATATATTGCAACCCCATTAATTGTGATACCCTTGTCACATAGCCCAAGCAGTGCTCAGGAAGGGTTAAGGGTCGGGGGACAGGAAGATGTTGTCAGGCAGAATCTCTTTGACATAAATATAAACCCAAACTCATGTTTCTCTGAAAGCAAGAAACATCACCAAACCACATTTTGATTACACTTTTACAAAATTAATGTCATTTTCCTTTCTAACAGTATTGACTACAGGATTCGATTTGGTCAGGCAGGCACTGGGGAAAGGGGAGTGAGCTAAGAGCAGCCTGTTAACAGCATTGCTTTTCAGGAAGAGGATTCTCTGATGCAAGTGAGAGGAGGGAGGGAGATGATGGTGAAGAAGAAAAGAAAGAGAAAGTAACTTGTACACATGTCCACGTTCGCACACAGACACACAGACACACAGACATGCAGACACAGACACACACAGACACACAGACACAGACACAGACACAGACACACACACACAGATACCCTGTATGCTGCTGCTGCCATGACGCCTGCTTGGATGCGTGTAAGATGGCACCTTGGTGCCCTGCCACATTTGGTCTCCTTGGTACCGAAGCGGCGCTCAGATTCTTGTCACTGAGTGGATGATGATTATCTGCACCAGGGTCTCAAGGGTGCTCAAGCTTTGCTGGCGATTGGAGCTGAGATGCTTCAGCTGAAGGATTTTAAAAGCTGTACAAGGCCAAAGAACCATTACCAGTCACTTGCTGTGTGATGCCTGTTGAAGAGGGGATGTGTGTGGAAAGGAGGGGGTCCTGGGGCACAGGAGTGGGGAGGGCGTTATGATATCTCCATCCCCTGTTCTCTCTCTCTCTCTCTCTCTCTCTCTCTCCTTTCACCTCCCACCTCTCCACCTCCCCATGCCTTTTTAGCCTCAGTACCCTTGCTGAGGCATGACAAGGTTATGTCAGTGTGGTCTGAGAATCTATTGATCACAGCCATCAAAGATCTTTGCGGGAGTTTAGGGATTTGGTGCTTTGCATAACACCCCACTCATCTCCGTTAACCCCTTCTGCTCTGGCCTACGTTCCCATTACCTCTGAGCAGAGCTGTTGGTAAACTTGCTAATTTCTGTGACAGCTGCTATCCGAACTATACTCATAAGGCTGTCAAAACCATCGCAATTACTATTAGAGCAGAGCTCAGGTGCATGACCCAGGCAGCAGAGAAGTGGCGGGACTGTACCAGACATACATAGCAAAGGGAAAAAAACACATAGATACTAATCCCCAAACACATGTGTGCGCACACACACACATGCACACCGGGTGTGCACACAATGAAGCACCGGTCCTTGCCTCTTCTTTCCTTTGAAGGACCACTATAAAGATGGACCTAATTAACAAAAAGGATCTTGTCATCTCCCACCCCGGTGTTTTTTCTTTTATCCAGTGGAACATAAAAGCAATGACAGAAATCACTGGGTCATACCCTCACATCCTGCAGCATGGAGAATTTTTTCAATAGCTGTTTATGGCATATGAAGTCCTGAGCCAGTATAATTTTAGGTGCTGGGCCTAAGTGGAGTACAAAACGGTTGAAAACTCTTGTCCTCAGGGAGCTGACATTCTGGATAACTGACACTAAACTGCCTGTTTTTAAAGTTTGTGAGAACTTCCACAAGGATCTGTGTATCAGTTTCCTATCTCCCAGATTGACTTGGGCATGTGCACATACACATACACACACGCACACATATGCACACACACATATGCACCCACACAGAGGTACATGATCAGACATGCACAGACTACTACATAATCATAGTAGTATTGAATAATGCAAGGCTGAAAAAATAGCTGGGTTGCTTCTCTCTGGGACCTTCAAGAACAATACAACCGAAGTGGTCCCAAACCCTGAGAAGAGTGAAGTCAGCCTCGTGGGGCCACATTCGTTGCCACATGACACTTCATAGGACACACCTTACCCATACACCAAGAGTACTGCGCCACATTTGATTGGATTCAAAGTAGGAGACAGCCAACCCTAGAAGGAAATATTATATTATTTCAGTTCTGCTTTGGGACAGGGATTGGGGTTTAGGATGGAAACATCCAAAATATGCTGGTGGGAATGTGTAATCGTGGTGGGATTGGTGTTTGAATATTAAATGTAATCAAATATGTGAACTACTTTATAAAATAAAAAAAAAATAAAAAAAAAAGAGTGATGTCAGCCTTCTAGCCTGAGGCTTCCTGTGCCTAGGGAGAGCTTTGCATCAGTCAGACTCTGCACTGGGAAGGACAGTCAGAGATCTTGTAGTAGCACATTGAAAAGCCCAAGAACTTCTTAAGTCAGTAAGAGGCAATTTTTCTTGGAGGCTACCTGTGTGTACATTCCCTAGGGGCACTGACACTGTTTTCTTGGCATGTGGCAAGAAGGTGGGTTAGAAGGCAGAGGTGAGCGTGAATGGACTGTCCAGGGCAGCAGGCTTATTTGGGATGCAGATGAGGGGGACTGGGCTTGGAGACCCCACGGTGCAGTGTCAATGACATCAGGTAGCCTTTGTGTGAGGCAGAACATCATTGGGCCCTGAAGCCATGGCCAGAGTGTGCTCTCCGCACCTCATTTAGGCAGGGCCCAGTGCCCAATTGCTGAGGGACCAGCAGGCTCTCAGCTGGGCCCCAGGAGACTTGCTGGCGTCTGGCCACAGCTAGCAACGAGGCGCCTCTGCCCGCTCCTTGCTGAGCCTGGGTGTCAGGGCAGTGACTGTGGATCCCGTTAAAGAGGCTCTGGGGCCTGGCTTTAATCACCTGGCTAAAGAGAAAGTGTGTGTGCGGGGGTGGGGATGGTGGGGTGGGGGTGCTGCTGGGATCCAGAGACAGTTAAGGACACCAAAGAGGGGAGAGAAAAATAACCCCCACCTGGCAATTCTCAAACCATCCTTGTGCCCGTTTGAAGAGACCCCGTGATGCCTTGACTGAGTCCAGACCTCTTAGATGTTTTTGTTGCCTTTGAACATGTAGGGGGTTCTGGATTAGAATCCCGGCGTGGATGTTTTACAGCAGGACCAGAGTTTCTTTCCTGCAGCTTTGAGGGGTGTGGCACTGGTATTGGTTGCTTAGGATGCAAGCTGCTGGTCTGGGCTTGCCTCTCCCCTTGGGAATGGAGTGTTTCTGAACTCCAGCCTCACCTTGAACTCCAGTTGGATGGGAGTTGGTGCACGGCTGCTGGTCAAGATAGCTCTCTGCATAGTCAGTGTTTTCCAGTCTTGCAGTCGACTGACCCACAAAGGAAAGGCTCTTTGTTTTTTTCTCCTTCCTTTATATTGATCCTGTCTTTAGATTTGGGAGACTGAGTCTGAAGTAGTTCTCAAAAGGTACTTTGCTGGGTCAGAGAGATAATACAGTGGTTAAAGCATGTGCCCTACACATGGCCAATCTGGGTTTAATCTCCTACACCCCCTCTGGCCCCCTTGATCACTGCCAGGAATGATCTCTAAAGGCAGAGCTAGTAATAAGCCCTGAGTACTGCTTCGTGTGGCCCCCAAATTCCTTTCCCCCAAAAGGCCCCTTGCTTTAGTAAACTGTGTCCCAAAATGTTAGAAGCTCAGTGACTGTCATCACTCTTTCAGACTTTCCCAGTAGGTCAATCTGGAGTGGAGGGCACAGTGATATCCTTTCTAGCCATACCTAAATATATGGGGCATGTCTGAGAGAAGACCACTTCATTTTCTGAAAAGGGTTTATTTTGGGTAATGAGAAGACAAGACGTGTGGTTTCAAGTGTGTGTGAACTTCATTTCTGTGTCACATTGCAACAAAACTCTGGGTGGACAGTCTAAGCATTTGGGACTTGGTCTTTGTGATCCCTTCTGGACTTTGACAGTGGACAGAAACCTGTAAAGCAGTCACCAAACTCTAGCCCCATCTCTAGAAGCTTTCTTCTCCTCCTTCACTTCCTTCCCCTCCTTCCCTCATCTCCCCCTCCGTCTGTCTCTTCCCACTACCTGTCTCTTCTATCCTCCTTCCCTTTCCCTTCCTCCCTCACCCTCCAGCTCCTTCTTTCTCTCTCCTTCTCCTCCTTGTTAGATAGTTTCACTTCTGTCATGTTTTTTCATTTCTCCTTTAGGTTCTCTCGCCTTTCTGAATACCTTTGTAGTGAGGAGCTTGCTTCCTCCCCACCTCTTCTCACTTCTGCTGGTTTGTGATCTTGCCATTTTAATGAGAGCACAGTCAATAACTAAGGAAAGGTGCTGACGACATTACAAAGAAACTCGCCCTTAACAAGTCAACTGTAGACGAGGTGCCAATGAGATGGACAAGAGGATTAAAGTATTTATGCCAAAATATTAGATGTGCACACAGAATTAGTTCTCCCTGTGTTAGATATTTTACTTTTGGCAAGTCCGTATTTAAAAATCTTTTATCCTTGTTTTGCTTAAAGTATTACAATAAGCCCTGGATTTTTCACAGTTACACTTGTATATTTTCACAGCTGTTTTAATCAGAAAAAATTAATGTGCTTTTGATAGCTCAGAAATCTATCACTGGCAAAAGCTTTACAGGAATGTACTAGAGAACAGAGCGGAATCCTCAACATTATATATTTTGTCGGCTATTTGAAATTCATAGAATGTCCCTAAATATTTTCTTTTGCAATTTTTGCTTAAATTAATCTAACAGCTCAGGCTGACTTCTTTGATAATCTCTTTTGTCATGAGTGGGGGAATGGCTATTGTTAACATTCTTGAGGAACCAAACGTGAACTGTCTGTTCTTGGAGAATATACAATTGCTATTTTTGCTTATATTGAAAGCATTTACTCAAATAAAATACACAACATAAAGGACAGGCAGCACTGGCTGTCTCCTTAATGGCTTAATGGCCACTGGCTTAGCTACAGTGCTGGCTGGGATTTTCACAGGCAACAGAGAACTTTACTTTGGCTTCTCTTGGTCTGTGATAAATCCATCCACCAAGACATGCACCATGATATGGTCATGGGTCCAAATTCGAGGCAGACACAGTATACATAGAGCAAGAGACAACTGAGTGTCAAATTCTGTGACTGCACATCACATCACAAGTAGCACCCACAAAATTGGAAAAGCAAAACTAAGTGGAAATTTGAAATAAGAAAGGGACAAGATGGGACAGGAACAAAAGAGGTGAACAAAAGTCTGTCGCCCCTGTCTGCCTGGCAAAGGAGAATCTGATTTTCAATTGGAGGTGGGATGTGGGGGGAGGATCAGTGGATTAATGTGAATTTTAATACTGAAGCAGTGTGTGTTTATTGCTGGTGACCACAAGACATAAATCTTGCAAGCACAATATACAATACAACGCAGCCCCCCGTTTTTTCCCCCCTCTCTAGTCTCAATTTGTGTATAAGTGTGTGTTAAGTGCTGTTGAAAAATAGTGACCTTTAATAAAGGATTGTATCCTGCGACTATTTTCCCAGACACACAGTGACCTTTCAAACCAGACTGAGGTGAGGGGGTGTGGAGTTTGGACTTTGAACCGGCCAGACCCTGCTGTGCTCCTCTGTTAGCCTGGCCACTTTTTATTGTGTCACCAGGGAGCATTCTGTATGCAAAGCAGGCTGGGCTGGCAGCCTGAACCTTTGCAAATCAATTTGTCTGTGAAGGCGAGTCCACTGGAGTGAAAGATGGTCTAAGAGGGCACACTGCCCCCTCTCTTTGTGACATCATCGCCTGTGGTACTCTTGTCAGTCATGTGTGCCCCAAGGACTGTTGGAAGGAGGTGGAAATGGGAAATGCTCAGAGTAAAGAGGGGGTGGGTATGCTGAGAGAGTGGGAGGGAGGGATTGATCCTCATGACCAATTGCAGGCTGAGAGACAAGAGTTTTCTGTGTGTGTGTGTGTGTGTGTGTGTGTGTGTGTGTGTGTGTGTGTGTGTGTGTGTTGAAGTGGGGGTAGAACTTGGGCCAGAGATTGGGGTGGGGAGGATGTCATATGTACCTGATATTGTTGCCTGGCTGTGGTTCCCAGTCTTTCTTTTTCTCTTTCTTTCCTGATTTCTACATGTTACAGGAGAGAATGATTATCTCCCTAGGATCAGGAGAACTGAGGTTCTAAAAAAAATGTCAGAGGTCATGACAGAAAAGAGTTTGCCCCACCCCCACCCTCTGCCAATAGACCTAGCATCCCTGAACTTTAACCTTGACTGTTTTCCATTGAAGACCCTGATCTATAATCCCTCTCACAGGAAACCTTTTCATAAGGGTTAATATTATTATTGATCTGCCTAAGTCTTCCCAACACCCAGGACTCCACATTAATTAGTAGCTAAAAATGCCAGGAAAGAGAAAAATTCAATTACTTTGTTCTGTAATTCAAATTTCTTCTAGAAGTCTCTCTAAAGATATGAAAATCCTGCATTTTTCATAAAATACTATTTAGATTTTTTTTATGTGTAAGCAATTAATCATCTTTAAATTCTGCAAAAGACAGGGAACAAAATTTGACCTACTATAGCAGTGCTAACTGATCTGTCTCTGGATGAGCAGCTGTGTGGGAGGACCTCTATCTTCTGCCCTGAGAACTGTTGAAAGCATCAGCCCTCTAGAGAAAACTTCAAAAAGAAGAACACATCCAGAGTAATTGAAATGAACTTTAGGGGTGGAGAGCCTGAGTTCTAAATCTGACTCTTGCTTGCTAGACTATGGGAAGTCTGGCTAGTTATCAATTCCTTTCAAGCCTTGGTTTCCTCATCTGTAAAATGGGAATTAATGAAGAGTCACTACTGCATAGGGTTTCTGGGAGAATTAAAAGCCGATGCACTGGTGATGCTTAGTAGAGTACTGCCATGTAGCATTAACCCTAATAATAATATCATACACGATGGCTGCTGAGGTGGAGTCTGAAATAGGATAAAATTATATACGCATGGATAAAGTTCAATAGGGATTTTGAATAGCTTTATCATCCATGAGACATTTTAAGGATCTTTGGACATTCGGGCAGAAGTTGTATTTTAGTTAGTAGATTATCATATTGGATTTAAGCCTACTGACATGAATAACATAATAAAATGTAAATATGATATACTTTTGCTATAAGCATTTTATCATTTCTTTTTCTGACTCCCAGTCTATTTTCAGCTAAAACCCAAGTTCAGGCTACTACATTTATTTGTGTATCATGTTCTTTCTACATAGAGATCATGAAATGATTTGCAGAGGGTCAGTAGTAAGCTGACTTGAAAAAACAACATGTTTTTGGGAAGCTAGATTTGAAAGGAGAAGTCATGGTAATGCCAGACTATCCATTTATAAAGAGCACAGACACGATTAGCATAGGTTCAGGTCTGAATAAGGAATTCCAAAATCTGCTTAATTTTTAAGTTGTTTCCCTGCAACATAGAAAAAGGAATCGGTTGAATGTGTCTCATTTTGTGGGGAAATTTCTTCCTGCTCTTTATTTGAGAATTTGCAAGCAAAGGAAAAGCAATAGGTTTTCTGGGAAGGATATGGACCTAGGCAGGAATTCAGACTGACTTAGGCCAGATGTAATATTCTAGGTGAAGGAAAAGAAGTCATAGAAGCAAAAAGCTAAGTGTGAGATTAATATTAGATATTGTAACCAAAGTTTGGGCCTTTGGATCCCTTAAATTTAGCTAATAGCCATGCAATATATAACCAATAGACAATCTCCCCAAATAAATAAAGGAACAATAACATCAAAATCAGTCCTTTTAGCCATAAGTTAATGGTATAAAGAAGACTACAAAGTAGCAAACTAAAAAGACTAGTCATATTGAGCATGACTTAGGAAGCACCAAAGACCTTGGAAGGTCAAAAGTAGGTTTAATGTTTGGTAAAGAAAGGATCGCTATATCCCAAAAAATAAATAGTATTATATAAACAGGACATGCAAATATAGTAGATTTCTGTTTTCTCACTTCTGGATTCAGTTATCCAAGGTATCAAAGCATATTTTCTAGATCCTAAAGCTAGATAATTCCAAAATCCAGTTCAACACAAGCAGCACCTAAAATGAGCATACTTCTGATCTTTTGACTTCCACTCACTTTGCATAGAGTTCTGTTGTATGCTTTAAATGAGAAATGAATCAAAGTGGATATAGTCAGAGCCTCAACAAGGTTGAGAACAGGGCAAAGGAGAGTAAATTTAGGCAGGGCAAATTTGGGCAAGGGCAAAAAACAAGAGCAAATTTGTGGGTAAAAGATGAGCAGAATCCCTTTTTAGGAAGGTTGCAGGTCTTGATACCACTTAAAGTGCTTCCCCATAATGTTTTCAGCAGACCCAGAGGCTAAATTGGTGTGAGGAGTTGACAGATCTGTGGACTCCTTGACTATGTTCTGTTCTGTTCTGTTCTGTTTTTCTTAGACCTTGATAAACCCTGGTTGAGGTGGAATCCTCTACTTCAACTGTTTATGAATACAGTGCCTTACATTCTCTTACAAGATTGTCTCTAGAAAGAACCAAAGTTGATTGCATTATCAACTGGAATTATGGAGAGAAATGAGCAGAGATTAGGAATCTGTAATGACACAAAAGCAGGGCATTAGTCACCTAGGGCAGGGCAGCGCTTCCCTGCACAGAAGTGAAAGTCTGGTGGAAGGGTTGGGAGGAGGTGACCAGCTGTGCTGAGATGACCGCAAACCTTTATTAGGAAAGGAAACTCGGACACGGTCTTTCCCTCTTTCTGTTCACAAGGGAGAGATAATGGAGCCATTTTCTGTTCTTGTCCTGGCCAGACTGTGTCTGACAGGTGTCATGCTTTGGGACCCCATCCAGTTTGGCACTTTAAATGTCCCTGTGGCATGAACATCTTGAACAGTCTTAATGTGATATGTATGAGGAAAGTGCGAAACAGAAAAGAGCAGGGCCTCTTATCCTAATAGATTCAAATTGGCAATTTTAATTATTCATCAGAGAAGAAACTAGTGTCTTGCTTGGCACCTCTGACGGCAGGGTGGGAGCTCCTGGGTGGTTTCCAACTTCTTGGACAGGTTGCAGGATGCCCATGATTGATGGAGGAGGGGATGGAAGCATTACACAAAGATTATCTCTAGGAGTGTACCTAGCCCAGTGCCTGAAGAATATGCCCAGTATGTGGGAATGATTTCATTGTACTCTTCCATTTAACACTACACTACCTCCAATTGCAGGGGGACTCGATAGGGCAGGTCCCATATTTCTACAGTAAAATGTCACAGAATCTAGTACTAAACTGTCATGTGCTCACCAAACTGGCAAATAGTATATTAGGTATCTAAGTGGGAAGTAGAAGAAGAAGCTCAAGGAAAGACCCACTCAGCCATTGAGAAATAGAATGTGCATGTTGGTGAGGAACATAAAGATGGTGAATATAATTTTTTAATGAATCCCAATGAACTTTACTCAAGTGTCCTTTATGCTTAGAGCTCTTCCAATCCAGTCTTCCAATCTGTTTTTGTTTGTTTGTTTGCTTTTTGGGTCACACCCAGTGATGCACAGGAGTTACTATTGGTTGTTCACTCAAGAATTACTCTTGGTGGTGCTCGGGAGACCATATGGGATGCTGGGAATCGAACCCTGGTCAGCCGTGTACAAGGGAAACCCCTTGCCTGCTGTGCTATCGCTCCAGCCCCAGAGCTCTTCCAATCTTTATCATAGGAAGCAGCCAGAACTGGATCTTCTTCTGGACCTTATAGCTGGAGACACAACAGTCCAAGACAGGACTGGTCACTAGTTAGACCTGGGGTAGAGATTAACAGCTAAAGAGTTTTACTTTATGTAGTGTGTCACCATGTACAGAATGATTTCATAAAAATTGATCTGGTAGAATTGTCAGAGAAAGTATAGCATATCCAGTTATATTTGAATTTTAGGATAAATAATAATCTTCCAATATAGGCATGTCTAAAATACAATCTGGGCATATTTTGAACAAACAATAATATTTTTCTTATCTGAAGTTGGAATGTGGTTTATTTAAGTAATAATGATTTTAGTTATTAATTAACTAATAAGTAATTTAATAATTTATTTTTGCTAAGTCTTAATTCCATCTCTTGATGGAGGTCAGGTGCAACCTAATTGTTAAATTACAAGCTCAGCTTACAAGGATGTAGTTAGCACTCTCAGCTCTGAGACTCAGCAGCTTTGTGTCTTTGGGTAAGATTTCATTTGTGAGGGTATTTCACCTTTGGTGCCGCAGGCCATAACCTAGGCCACAACAGCTGAGAAGTGCTTCATGCCACCACCCTTCCAGGTCCCAAACCCACAGTTCAATTCTTGCTTCCGCTTGTCTTCATCTGCAGAATCAAGATGGTCTTGTCCACACTTGTTCCTGGCATTAAATAACATGCCCATCTTAGGAAGTAGTGTGTGTACGTATGTGTGTGCGCGCGCGGTTCCCGTAGGTAAATGTGATAGAAAACAGTCTTTATTTAAAGGATGTTGTGAGCACATAACCCAGTATCAGAAAGAGCAAGCAGGAAGATTGCCCTCAGTGTCAGTGCATACTGGGCATGAACCTTGTCAATGCTTTCCCCGGTTCTGTTTTCTGTTTGTCTGCTCCACTTGTCAGAAGCACATATACTTTTTCCCTTCTAAATAGGACAGGCACATTCTGACTTTCATGCTTATAACTTCATATTTAGAGGAAGATGTTTCTCTTAATCTAGCTTCAGTTGGAAAGAATCTTAAGGAAGGACCCTATTGACCCAACAATTTTGTCAATTTTTTGGTCAATTTTTGTGACCAGAGTGATGGGTGCTCATTCTTGTTATCTTTGGACCTGTCATTGTGGCCAAACAGAACCACTGATTATACTGGGATAAGGGAAGTTCCCAAAGAGTTGGAGTGGGGAATTGCTGTTATTGGAATGAGGCAAGGTGATTGCCTGTGTGTCCTTGTAAATAAAGAGTGTAGGGGGTTAAGAGATTACACATAGGATAATTCATTTGTTTTGTAAGTGGACACCCCAAGTTCAATCCCTGGCATTGTATATTTTCCCCTGAGTACCTATAAAAATGCTCCTCAAGGAAATTATCTGCCATAGAGGCAGGGGAAGGCTGGGTTGGGGGGGTGGGGGAAGAGATGCTGGGGACATTAGTGGTGGAAAATGTACACTGGTGGAGGGATGGGTGTTTGATCATTGTATGACTGAAACTCAAACATGAAAACTTTGTAACTGTATCTCTCAGTGATTTAATTATAAAAGAAAAATAAAAATAAATGATCCTCAAGCATAGAGCCAGGAGTGAGCCCTGAAGCACTGCCAGGTATGGTCCACAAACAAACCAGAAAAAAAAAGAAGGGTTTAGGACAAGGAGAAGCTAGGTTAGATGGGATTGGCTAGATAATCTTGATCAAGAGGAGGTAGAGGCCATCCAGATCAAGGAGACAGGGTTTTAGATATCTTGGGTTTATGCCTGTATTATTGTATCACTGCCATCCCATTGCTCATCGATTTGCTCGAGTGGGCACCAGTAATGTCATCATTGTGAGACTTGTTACTGTTTTTGGCATATCGAATATGCCACGGGTAGCTTTCCAGGCTTTGCCGTTCGGGCAGGATACTCTTGGTAGCTTGCTGGGCTCTTCGAGAGGGACGGAGGAATCAAACCCGGGTCAGCCGCATGCAAGGCAAATGCCCTACCCTCTGTATAAAGAAAAAGTTGCAAAACTACAATAATAAGCTATTCTTGTTGGAGGTGAGGCAGCTCTTCCCATGGCAAAGGCAAGGATGGATACAGATATAGGTGAGTTTATAATTAAGTGGAAAAGCAGAAAGTTCAGGGACAGCTTACCAGAGACTTTTCATTTTCTCCATGAGCAGGAGGCAACAGAATTTACTGGGGTGAGTAGGGCAGAGAACTGCTTGGCTCTGTGCAGAAGACACACCATTTAATTTTCCCAATGATTTTGCATCTACTAGCTCTGTTAGTTTCGTATTATATGACAACTATATCTAACTTTTAAAAATCATTCAATTTCACTCATTCCACAGGAATAAAATAATATCTTAGTTGGATAGCTACAAGTTACAAGAACAAAAGATAAATTGAAAAATCTCAAGAGTTTTGAATTCGTTGGTACATCTAATATATCTAGTACATTGGTCTGCGGGGTCTTAATTAAGTGTATTTAAGTGTGTTCTTAGCTCTAGGAAAATGTCACACAATCTTCTAGATTTTTTTATTTAAAACTTTTCATTACATTTTTTTTTCTGGTGTTGGGAATTGAACCCATGGCCTCACAATTGCAAGGGCTGAGATACAGCCCTGATGCTAAGATTCTAAATTCTACAGCAGAAGGAGCTCACTTTAAGTTTTGAAAGTGGGAGAGGAGGTTGCAATTCCAGAGAACACTCAATCTCTCAATTAAAGAAGACACACTCGGAATTTCTGAGAGGCTACACAGCAAAACTTACTTGATGGAAGGGACTGCGGGCCACCCCAGACTAATTCCAGCACTTGTTTGAAACGAAAATTTCTACCTGAGCATAAAATATTAGACAAACACCTCTTTCTTTTGGTGTGGCCCTATAAAAGTCTATATATGAAGATACTCAGTTGCATGCCCAATTTCATATAATTTTAGTTTGGCTTAGGCACTGGGACAGACCTGGTAACATCTTTCAAGGAAATTAGCTTGTGGTCAACAGTTTTAACACTTTGGGATGTTCATTTCATGTTCATTCTGCTAGGCATGGGGCTGGAGTGATAGCACAGCGGTAGGGCATTTGTCTTGCATGCGGCAGACCCAGGTTAGATTCCCCTGCCCCTTTCGGAGAGCCCGGCAAGCTACTGAGAGTATCTCGCCTGCACGGCAGAGCCTGGCAAGCTACCTGTGGTGTATTTGATATGCCAAAAACAGTAACAACAAGTCTCATGATGGAGACATTACTGGTGCCCGCTTGAGCAAATCTATGAGCAACGGGACGAAAGTGACAGTGACAGTGACTGCTAGGCATTTACTTAAAGGTTCAAGTGCTGAGCACCTTGAGGGGGGGGACCCAACAACACCTCAGATCAGATCAAGTATTTGACTCGTTTGTAATCTCGGTTGACGAGAAGTCCACAGTAAAACACTTAGAAAGGTCTAAGGAGTAGGCAGATTTGTGTCTATGGAATAATTCTGAGTTCTGACACATCAGAGTGTAAGGATCCAGCCTTGTGCAGAGGCCTACAAAGAATCTTTTGAGGCCTTTAGACCATGGGTTGGAGGATGAAGCATAGAGCACATGTACAAAGTTGGACACACAAATAATAGAGGCTTAAGTATATTATTGTGCTAAGGGATAGGTAAAATAAAAGTTGGATTTTGTAAATGAGAGCCTGAGTGGATGCTGCTTTAGGAGGCATTCCTGGTTTCTTGTCCCAAGGAATATAAAGAAAAATGTTTTTGCCCAGGCTAAAACTTGTTTTGGCAAGGTACAATTTGTTTTCCAGGGAAGCTATCCGTGGTGTATTTGATATGCCAAAAATAGTAACAACAAGTCTCACAATGGAGACATTACTGGTGCCCACTTGAGCAAATCAGTGAACAATAGACGACAGTGCGACAGTGCTACCGTACTCTAAGAGGGTCTCATCCATGGATCATGTAAGTGACCACAGAATAGGAAAATTATTTTTACTTCTTATTTCAAGCAAGTTAGGGCTTTTGTTTTTAATAATGTAGAAATACTTTCCCGAGCACCATTCCATCAGTCCCTGAACCACCCTCCAGTGCTGCTCCTGGTTTTCTCCCTCTCCCAGGTCATTAATCGAACCCCGGATGCCACTTCCCTCGCGCCCGCACCTCAGGCATCTCCTCAGACCCTGAGCCACCCCCACCTCCTCAAGCAGCATCCCATACACCCCTGAGTCAACCTCGATCGCAGCTCCTTGTTTTCTCCCTCTTCCAGGTTTCTGCCCCCCACCTGACACCCCACCACATCACAGAAGTGGGAGTGGCCTATTTTGTGGAGGGCCTCAGCCATGGTTATTTTTCCCTTTCCTGGCACTTGGAAATCACATCTTCGTATCCATCACCTAGTTCTATGGAGATTATCCTGACCATCTCAAACACATTAGGACAGTAGTCCAGTAGCTTATTCCAATTGCACCATAATGCTGGTGTCACTAGAAGCTCTACAAGTCCAATATAAAAAAACCACATCCTCTGAAGCCTCACTAGGGACCTCACCTAGGCTGCTGAGGAGCACCTGAGAGGAAGAGGGAAATACTGATAGTGAACTGGAAGGTTCCACCACCACACTACTACAAAAGCATGAAGAAACAATGAAAATCCCCACCACAAGGAGAAGATGATGAAAAGGGTCCAGGCTCCTCAACAAACATTACCCACAAATATGATCTCTCTAATACAGAATTCAGAGATGAAATACTGAAGATGTTCAATTAACTCAAAGAAATGGCTCAACAGACATCCAGGAAAATAAAGGAGGACATGAACCCCCCAAGCCCGAAGACAATGGGAGGATATAGTGAAAAAACTCAATAAAATGAACGCCTCACCAAGAATACTTTATCCGGCTAAACTCTCACTCAAACTTGAAGGAACGATACACTATTTCATGGATAAACAACAGCTCAGGAACTTCATAGACTCAAAACCAAACTTAAAAGAAGGACTAAAGGGGCTACTGTAAGACAAGAAAAAACCCAGCAAGTACAAAAATCCCCTACAGAAAGATGGCACAAGACCCATGGCAATAATCTCCCTCAATGTCAATGGCCTAAATACACTAATTAAGAGATCGAGTGGCAAAATGGATTCAGAAACTAAACCCTACATTCTGCTGCCTACAAAAAACACATCTAACCAGTCAGAGCAAACACAGACTCAAAGTCAAAGGATGGAAAACAATCCTGCAAGCAAACAACTCCCTCAAAAAAGCTGGGGTGGCCATACTACAATAGTAGTTGGAGACTTCAACACTGCCCTATTACCTCTAGATAGATCTAAAAGATTAAAACTCAGCAAGGAAACACTGACTTTGAAGGAAGAGACAGAAGAGAGGGGGCTAATAGATCTATAGAGGGCTTTGCATCCCCAAAAGAAAGAATACACATTTTTTCCCCAGTGCATACGGAATATTTTCCAAAATAGACCATGTGCTGAGTCACAAAACATACCTCAATAGAATCAGGAAGATAGAAATTGTACCAACTACCTTTGCAGACTACGATGCACTGAAGTCAACCACGCACAGACTGTTGGTGGGAATGCCAAATGGCTCAGCCCTCTTGGAAAAAAGTATGGACGATTCTCAAAAATTTGTCTCCCACTTGACCCAGTAATACCACTTCTGGGAATATATCCAGGAGATGCAAAAAAGTATAGTAGAAATGACATCTGCACTAACATGTTCATTGCAGCACTGTTTATAATAGACAGAATTTGGGAAAAAACCCAGTGCCCGAGAACAGATAACTAGTTAAAGAAACTTGGGTACATCTACACAAAGGAATACTATGTAGCTGTTAGAAAAGATGAAGTCATGACATTTTCATATAGGTGGAGCAACATGCAAAGTATCATGTTAAGTGAAATGAGTCAGAAAGAGAGAGACAGACATAGAAAGATTGCACTCATTTGTGGAATGTAAAGTAACAGAATGGGAGACTAGCACCCAAGAACAGCAGAAATAAGTACCAGGAGGATTACTCCACAGTTTAGAAGCCAGCCTCGCATGCTGGGGGAAAAGGCAACTCAGATAGAGAAGGGACCACCAAGTAAAGGGTGCTAGGAAGACCTGCTCAGAATGGGAAAGGAGGGCTGAAAGTAGACTATAGGCTGAACATGATGGCAACTTAATACCTCTAATTCAAACCACAACACCCAAAAGGAGAGAGAAGACAAAAGAGAATGCCCTGCCACAGAGGTGGGGTGGGGTGCGGGGTTAGGTAACAGGGTGGGGGTGGTGGGAGGGATGGGTGCTCGATCATTGTATGACTGAAATGCAAGCACGAAAGTTTGTAAGTCTGTAACTGTACCCCCAAAGTGATTCACTAATAAAAAAAATTTAAAAAAATAATGTGCGAGTACTGCTATTTATTCAGCCATTGATTAAGTTTATTGAATTTTGGCATCAACTCCACATTACTTTTTTTTTTAAATTGCATCACTGTGAGGTAGAGTTATAAAGCTTTCATGTTTGAGATTCAGCTATATAATGATGGAACACTCATCCCTCTACCAGTGCACATTTTCCACCACCCACACGCCAGTCCTTACTCTGCCTCTATGGCAGACAATTTATCCAATACTCTCTCTCTAATTTTAGGCATATGTTTTGCTCGATTTTTCCCACCACCATTCAAGGCTACCTGCCAGGGGCAGACGCTAGATAACTTATTTTCCATTGCTCATTTTGAATATCATGAGAGCTCACGTGGCCTTGGTTGTAAAGGTAAATTTCTAGATTGTAAATGTTTGGGTTCAGGAGACATCTCTGTATGGCACTAATCCATTTTGGGATTCAACTGGGAGTCTCTAGGCCAGGGCTGGTGGTGTGCTAAGATGGCACTTGGAGGCAAATTGTGGGTGTGACAGTCAGTCTACTGGATGGGTGGGGACCTAGGGAGGGACAGCCCAGGTCCTCTGCTGCCATGTGTTTAGTTCTGGAGCCTGCATATGAGGGGGAGAGGGGTTCCTTGCTTGTGGAAACTCTTGGTCACCAGGATTCAATCTGGAGTAGGCGGGGAGACTGTAACTGTTCTCTTATTGGGGTGCCCCTGTGAA
Source organism: Sorex araneus (assembly GCF_027595985.1). Taxonomy (NCBI): domain Eukaryota; kingdom Metazoa; phylum Chordata; class Mammalia; order Eulipotyphla; family Soricidae; genus Sorex; species Sorex araneus. The sequence goes on along the minus strand of NC_073313.1, from coordinate 323,526,970 downwards.
ATTGGCTCTGTATGGGGCCCAGAGAGATCTTTGGTGCTATGGTGTCTTTTGGGACTTGCAGCTGTGTCTCTCAGCCAAGGCTGTCGGTGTGCTAAGAAGGCACCCAGAGGCAAATTGTGGGTGTGACAGCCAGTCTGCTGGGCAGGTGGGGACCCAGGGAAGGACAGCCCCGGTCCTCTGTCACCATGCGGTAGGGCTTGTTTTTGAATGAATAAATAAATGAATCTGGGAAGTGATGAAGAAATGTACTTTATAAAATGACCAAAGTTGGTTAATCTGGCAAAAGTTTTCATGAAGAATTTGAGAGCACAAAAGCAACAATAGCACAACCATGAAACGGGCCTGTTACTTCTGAGTCTGCACTCAGGAACAAATCCAGACCCTGGCAGATCTGGATTTGAATTCTACTTCTACAGTTTACTGTGGGACATGCCCTTGACATTGAACCTTCATTTTCTGGCCTATGAAAGGGCTATAAAGTTGCTTACCTCCTTGGGATATATTTTTGAGGTTGAAGAACATTATTTATGTAAAATACTCAAGAAACATTATTTATGTAAAACTCAGGCAAGCAGTAAAAACTCAATGAATTATTGTAGTTATCATTTTAAGCCAAGGAAACTTGATGTGGGCAGTTGGAATAGGAACCAGTGTGGTTTGGGGCCAATTTTGTGCCTGGTCCTGGACTCCACAGGCATTTTCCGTGCAATGATTAAATGTATTCATTCTCTGCAAAAGACATGTGAGGATGATACCTGGATCTTTGTTTTAGATAGGAAAAAATTAAGGCTCAGCAAGGCTCCAAGGCTCCAGGAGCCACATTTGAATTTGGGTGTGCCTGAGTCCAGAATCTTGCTCCCTTTATTGTATCGGGAAGATCTAAAGTGATTTGTGGGGACTGCCAGGCAAGTTTCAGGCTAAAGCCCTGCATCACAGATTTTTCCTTCTGAAATCTCAGAAGAAATGCAGAAATTTGGGCTAAAGGGACAGCAATGCAAGCTCTGTAGAATTAACTGCCAGAAACCAGGTGTTCCTGGTCAGGCAGTCTCTCCATGAACCACTGAGTGTCTGAGAATGGTGCCTGTCCAGAAAAGTCAGAGACAAAGTATGTGCATGAGAATCAGGAGCACTGAGAACTGAGCTCAGAGCTTGCAACCTCTATCTTCCAGGGATGCCTGGAGCCCTCTTTTCCCCTGTGATACCTCTCCAGACCCATGGAGGAGATGTTGGCTTGAGCTTCCTAGTGCAAGATGGTACTTGGCCTTTGTCATGGCTTCCATTGAATGAAATACTGAAAGAACAAAGCAGAATCACTGGTGTGAGAGCAGGTGCAGGACTTTTTTTTTTTTAAGGCGATGGGGAGGGGGGTTGAGCATGTAAAGTTGAATTGCTGAGACCCAGGAGGCAAGTATAATAGCGTGGGAAAAGGGGGACTGGAAGATCAAAAGTGTGATAAGAGAGAGATGATTTCATCGCAGCTGTGGTGAGGAGAGGGACAGTCATATATACAGGCAGACACCCAACACTCCCATTCCTTTGATTTCAAAGTGGGAAACACTTAGCCCAACCCAACAGTCTGGCCCCCTTGCCTGACTCCCCAACCCACAGTCCCATTTTTCACTGGTTCTATTGAGGTGGAAAGCAAGTCTCCTAGAAAATGCCCAACTCCAGTTTACTCCTGTTTGTGGTGGGGTTTGAACCACACCCGGCAATGCTCAGGGGTTACTTCTGAGTCTGCACTCAGAAACAACTCCAGGTAGTACTCTGGATGGTATGGGATTCTGGGGATTGAACCTGGGTAGGTCGTGTGCAAGGCAAATGCCCTACCTGCTATACTATTTATTGCTCTGGACCCTAAACTTTTGTGTCATTTTAGTTCTTCATTATTATTATTTTGTGTTTACTTGTGTTTTAGGGGTTACCCATTGGTGCTCCCAGGCTATTCTTGGCTCTGTGCTCAGGAATTATTCCTGATGGGGGACCACATATGGTGTTGAGGAGTCAAACAGTGGTCAGTGGCATGCAAGACAAGTGCCCTAATCCTTGTGCTGCCTCTGTAGCTTTTTCTATATCATTTTAATCATATCGACTCTATATTTTATTTATTTATTTATATTTATTTATTTATTTTAGCTTTTGTGTCACACCCAGAGATGCACAGGGGTTACTCCTGGCTGTGCACTCAGGAATTATTCCTGGTGGTGCTCCGGGGACCATATGGTATGCTGGGAATCGAACCTAGGTAGGCTGCATGCAAGGCAAATGCCCTACTCGCTTTGCTATTGCTCCAGCTCCTGCAGCTATATTTTAATTTTGTTTATCATTAAGTATTTTTCTTGGATGGAGCATCCTGGATTTTGCTAGAGGTCATAGCGCATACTCTTTATTTGATAATAACCATTGGAAGTTTATTTGAAAGAGATTTTTAAGCTTCAGTTTAAGAATGGCAAACATATTTCTAGTTCTTTAAATTCAAAGCAGTTGTTAGAGACTATTCTTTGTTTTTGGAGATAGAGCTGACTTCAGTCTAGAGCCTGTTGTCTTCACACTCATCTTGGTGACTAATACAGTAAGATGGATTTCCTTCTTTTTTCCTCCCTTCCTTGAAGTGGGTTTCAAATCCCCAAGGAATTTCTGGGAGGGAAAAAATCCTTTAATTGAAAGGAAGAGAAAAATAAAACAAAAAAAGCACAAGAGAGCTGACAAAAATATCATGCATAGTGAAACCAAGTTCCATCCCCACAGATGGCTGTTGGAGACACAGAATGACCTACACACAGAGAAAAATCGAGGTTCCTTTACATGCCTTGGCAGAGGTTATGTATGTTGCATGTATGAGGGAGCCATCCCTCTTGAGGTCCCGAAGTGAAGAATTCAGCTTGCCCTTCCTAGCTGTGTCAGAGGTCTCAGGTGTTTGGGTAGCTCAGAAGCACCCTCACCCTCTACCACTGCCCCTACTACCTCCTGCATCACCAGCTGCATTTCTGTCACCATTCAACAGATGTACAATCCAACCCAGACTCTGTCACTTGCTAGGTTGGATGGTTCTTAGGACTACTCCATACTTGCTGCTTGGGGATAACTCCTGGCAATAGTTGGGTGATCACATGTGTCAGCAATTGAACCTGGACTCCCACATGCAAGTATTTGCTCTAGCTCCTTGAACCATCTCCCTAGCCATGCCAGCCTTTGGAATACATGCCATCTCCTGTCTAGTCTGGGACTATTTCAAATACTTGCACTATCTAACTTCTTTGAACTCTCTTATCTACAGCCATTTTTCCTCACCCCTTTTCTCCTTGCTCTCCGGAACTAACTCCCCTGTGGTCCTCTGACCCACTCCCCTCTCCCCTTTGGGTCTATAGGTTTGCAGTTCATCTCTATGCTACTTGCTTATCTCCATTTGTGAATTTCAAGGTGAGGCTGGGGACAGGTATTACTCTTTCTTCTTTTCCTTTTTCTTTTTTCTCTTTCTGTCTCAGTTCATTTTGCTGCCAGCATCTTGTCTTTTCTGGTTGGAGTTTCATATTTAAAACAATTCAGGAAAGTCTTTTATTTTGATGTCCTTAAAAATTCCATATCATACCTAGCAACCCAAATTGGCTTGAAAGATAAATAGCAGCTACTTTTTCTTTCTCAAATTATAAAAGGTTTCCCTCGAGGAACAATAGCTGGTTGGTACACTGACAATGAATCCATTTATTAAAACGATTTATATTTCACTTTTATGAAATATGTCTATTGTGTAATTTGAGACAAACCTGTATCCCTTTGTGTTTTTCATCTCTTCACCTTATTTTCACTGAAGCTCTTCCCTTGCCCATCCGAGCCTGTGCCAGTCTGATGGAAACTTTGCAGCAAATGCACTAGAATATATTTATTTGGTGAGTCAGCTTGGATCTTTCTGTCTTGCAGTTCCCCCTTGCCTTGTCAGGGCAAGATGGAGGCCAGGGCGGATAGGGAGGGGAAAATGCTGCTTTTTAATCACTTGGAAAACATACCCTTCCCTTTGGCTTTGCTTTTGTTAAAAGAGGCTTTTAAGCTTGTTAAGTCACACCTGGCCCCCAAATAATTGCATCCTCCACATTAAAGTTTATTGCCCCCTTCACTAGGGGTGGAATGAAAAGTGGGGAATTTAGAGACAGACCACAGACTTTCACAGAGCAGCGAAATTCTCCTGGGTAGGAAACTGAGGAGGCCACACAGGGATGTGGAAGAGAAGACTCACTCGATAGGACAGAACCCTATCTACCCATGCGCCCCTGGGGGCTTCTAGATTCATGGGATCCAGAGACCCTGGAATAGCAAGAATGGTTCATGTGTGGAATTCTGGATCACGATGTCTCCTTGTTGCTTGTTGATCTCTGTTGGTCTATCCTTTCGAATAGCTTCAAATCACCTTATGTTCCTCTTTGTCTGGACTAAAGGAGCTGCATGGGTTAAATCTCCTTAGCCGGGTCTGTGCTTAGAGACTGCCCCTGGTTCTCTCTCTCCAAACTTAACTGGTTTAATTTTCCATTATGAAAGGTGAAGTCCTGGTAGGGAATTGGGGGATTGCCCTTGGGAGCAAGGTTAACAGCACATGATTGGAATACTGAGTCTTTAAAAAAAATTACTTTTTTTTTTAAAAGAAGGGTAATAAGGTGACTGACTCTGAGCAACCCCAGGAGAGGCCCATATACTGCAGACAGGCTATTTTCATCCCCCTTTCTGGTCACCCGATCTCTTTCCATGTGCTACTTTCAGAACTTCCTGGTGCTCAGGCCCAGCCTCACAAAAGGGAACAGCCATTCGTGTCCAGACACATTGCAGACTTCTGGCAAAATAGCCGGAGCTCACGAAAATTTACACTTTTCCTGGCTCCTGGCCGAGAGTATGAGCAGGACTTGGCTTGGCTTTGCTTTCAGTTAGGAAAGCCCTTTGGGGCAGGGGTGGGGGGGCATGAAAGAGGGGGGCTGGGTTGCAGCAAACTCCTCACTAAGGGTCCGAGCTGTTGAAATAAATATCAGCTCAGCCTGGAAGAGCAATTCCTGTAATTATATCTGTCTGATGACTTATAATCAGCATTCTTAGCTGAGTCTGTAACTTTCATGTTTTCTCCTCCTGGGTGCGATATGGGTGGCACTGAAGGTGGGGGTGGGGGAGAATAACACCCTGATTTGAAAAAAGTGGTGGTGTTAGTGGTGGTTGTTGCTGCAAACATGAACATCAAATTCTTGTTGAGATTACCTTTGAAATCATGCCAGTGGGGCATTTGCTGGAATTTCTGGTGGTGGGGAAGGGCCTCCTCTGAGGCCTGGGGATGGTGTATTGTGTTTCATTGGGGAGAATCCTGTAAATACAGACATTTAAACTAGCCAAACAAAGCTGCATGTGTGAACGAAGCTCAGACTTGCCATCTTGGTCCTGTCCTTCCAAGTAAGGGTCCATTTTGGATCCCAACCGACAGAGCTCATTTGCCATCGCCCTTCTTTGAAAAAGTTGAGAGAAACCAGCCGTCTGCCAGTCCCCAGGCTTGTGTCATTTCCTTCCCGCTCCAAGCCTCACTCTTTCCACAGAGGAGGCTTTTTAAATTAGCGTTTTCAGTTCATTAAGGGCCTTTTTGCAAACATATCTTTCTGGTAAAGGCAGCATTTCAGCAGGAAATGGTCAGGCTCACGTTGGCACAGAATGACGTGAGAAATGAACAAGAATCAAATCCCATCTCACAAAGTGGACAGTGTGTGTTAACCCCAAATCGGTCTTCCTTAGAGGACAGAGAGAGTTCTTTGGAACGAAAACAGAAAGTTAATGCATGAAAATTATTTGCTCTTGTTTTTGAAAAACTAGCAAGGAAATAGGGGAGTTGGTTTTTTTTACCCCCTTTCTCCCAGAATAATTAGTTCTCTGGGAGGGAGCACCTCATAAGTGTATTCCTTTGTCTTGCCATTGTTAGCCCCTTAGACTCCCCAGTGTTTTCTCTGTGCATGAGGAATAGTGATGAAATAGGGTTTCCCTCTCCTTCCCAGTTCAACCAGACACTGGGAGGAGAATCCCAGGCTAATGACTGGCTTTCCGGAACAGACCGATCACCAAACAGCAATAGTGGCAAGAGTGCTTGGTGTTGTGGGACAAAATTCTCGCAGACAGTCAGTGGACATGGGGCTGGGGACAGTTGTGTGGAGCATAAGTTCCTGTTGCTGCTTATGCCCCAGCCTAGGAGAAGTGAAGGCAGGAGTTTGAGAGATTAGTTAGTTTGTGGTTTTAAGATTTTACTTTATTTATAAACAAGCAAACAAAACTCTGTGTTGGGCAAGCACCAGGTTACCCGAGGTCAGTGAGTTCCACTTTAACCTTTTGTATATGATGGTGTTTGGCATAAGTGACCTACTAGACTTCAAGCTCCCTGAGGCCTGAGCCATGTTTGTGTTGCAAGTCAGCACTAGGCAAATATTAGTTAAGTGTAAAAAGAATGAATAATGGGGCTTAAAAGGACTTAAAAAATCTCTTGATCTAATCCTTTCCTGCTCCCTTTCCATGTATTTCACATCCAGGAGAGAAGCTGGTTTGTTTACCACTGTCAAGGCCAGGACTGAAACCCTAAGCTTAGGCCTTAGTCTCTTAAAGTCCAATGTGCCAGGGGATCCAAGCAAATGAGATACCAGCCTCCAGGGGTCATTTACAGGTAGGGACACCAATTTCCACTCCTCATCATATCAGCGGGGACACTCAAGACTGTTTTGCGCAGGAGCTGAAAGAACTTTGTTTGCTTGTTTATTTTGTTTATTCTAAAAATATTTGATTTAGGAGCTGTTTGGTCACTGAAGTAATGTCAAACCCAAGTTACTTTTTCCTGAATAATACAAAGAGAAAAGGTCTGTTTTTTCCTTTGCCTTCAAGAACTCTAGGGTCAAAAAGATCCTAAAGGAAGTGTTGCACCAATAAAGTTCCATTCTCAACAGCAACGGGCTTCCATCATCATCATCATCATCATCAGCAGCAGCAGCAGCAGCAGCAGGATAGAGAGACAAGTATGAAGTGCCTTACTCTTGCCTGGCTATATAGGGAAATAAGTAGCTCTTGCCTTGTTTGAACATGGCTACTAGCTAGTCCTATCCCCATAATTTTCTGACTCTTGCTTTGAGCAAATAATAGACATCTGTATCCTGAATTCACCTGCTGGTATAAAGAACACTGGATTCCTAAAGTGGTACATTTAGACATTAGAGTTGACAACTTTCTGTCCTGTTACCTTGTACATGAGAAAATAAACTGTGAGTTTGCTACCAACATCACAGCTGTGTGATGTTGGTCAAGTCACTTACACTTTTGCACCAAGTTTTACTGTTTCTAACATAAAACAGGTTTTTATTTTTTTTAAAAATACAATAGGTGGGCTGGAGCGATAGCACAGCGGGTAAGGCGTTTGCCTTGTACATGGCTGACCCAGGTTCGATTCCCAGCATCCCATATGGTCCCCAGAGCCCCGCCAGGACTAATTCCTGAGTGCATGAGCCAGGAGTAACCCCAGTGCATTGCTCAGTGTGACCCAAAAAGCAAAAAAAAAATACAATGAGGTTTATGTAAGGATCATATAATTTCATGTATGCATAATACTCAGAAGACTGATTGTCTTTATCTTATAGGAATTATGAAAATCAAATGGAACAATTCTTTGTGTAAAAGAATTCTACGTAATATAAGAGATGGCTATTGGCATTTTTGCTGTGGACTTAATTACTTACTAGTGTTCACACTTTGCTCTTATTACTGTTATTATTATTGTTGTTGTTATTTTACTGAAAAGTTTAAGGTAAATGGTTCCAAATGGAAGTCATGACCTCAGCTCTTTTCCAGTGCTCTTCCCATCTCACCCACCCTTCCAGCAACAACTCATCTCTTCCAGTGTCAGTGGATGATAGCAACATCTTTGTAGCTGTTCAAATCAATAATTAGGAAGATCAAATTATACCCCTTATTAGTCAGTTACCAGTTACCCCATTGGAAAGATGTTCTCAGGAGAAATATTTACAGAAAACTGGAATATATTTCCGTTGGCATTCACTATCAAGCCCGAGCCTTTTACCTAACTTGGACAGCTGTGTCCTCCCAGTCCTGCTATTTACTACCAGGTTTGGGTTCTTTTTATTCTTGCCTCTGACTTTTGTATAAACTACTCCTTTCCCTTCCCCTAAAAAAAATCTTAGTCTAAGAATTCCTACAGGAAGATCTCCTTGACTGTTCTTCTCTAGTGTGAATGGGGAACTTTTTTCAGGGGCATCTTAACAAAATTGCTCTAGGTACCAACCTCTGCCATCGTACTTATTGTCAGACCATATTATTACTTTTGAAGATCTAAACTCTGAATCTGAGTTAAGATTTCTTCAATTTTGTGTGAAATCTAAAATAAACACAATACTCAACTCCATGTAACAATAAAAATAGCTAGCATCGAGCCTTTGTTATGTATTAGACTGGTGCATTAGGTATTTCAAACTCATGTGATTTTCATAATAAACTAATACTTACATAATTTGGTCTGTATGGCCCACATTTTTAGATATAAGGAATATTAGGTCTAAAATACTTAAGGGACTTGGCTAAGATCACAAAGTTAAAAAATACTAGAGCTACGCTTCAAATGGAGGTAAAATTGTTTTCAAATATTTGTTCTCCATTGTATGACTGTAACTCAAACATAAAAGCTTGTAACTGTGTCTCATGGTGATTCAATTGAAAAAAAAAAGGAAGAAAAATATTTGTTCTTAATCAAACACTAAGGAAGGCTAGCAAGATTTTTTTGAGGAAAAAAAAAGCCAATGCAAAATTCTCTTAAAAAGTTCTTCTTTTGGGACTGGAATGATAATATAGTGGGCAAGGTGTTTGCCTTGCATGTGGTCAACCCAGATTTGATCCTTGGTGTCCCATATAGTTCTCTGAGCGTCATCAGGAATGATTCCTGAGCACAGAGCCAGGAGTAAGCCCTGAGCACTGCTTGTTATGGCCCCCAAACAAAACAAAATGAAACAAAAATACTTCTGCCTTTCTGCAGTTGTCACTGTTTTGCCAGGCTGCTATGTGTATGTTTAGCTTGCTTATTGATCACCCCACAATGCTCACTGCAATTGACATACCTATGCTCCCTCCTGGGGTTTAATTCTCTGGGCAGTGTCTGTATCTGCACCTGGGAGACCTATAAGGGAGAAGCTTACTCAGGAGGCAAAACTAGTCTGAGTTATCACCTGCTCACTTGTTCTCTTTGTTCTTTTTCCATCCAGGTTAAACTAACCTTGCCAGTGGCTAGTGATAGGTTGGGCTGAGATGGGGATGAATTAATCCACTCTGGCACATACCCGTCCCATATTCTGTTCCTGCAAGGCATTTTCTAGTCTTCAACCTTCTCTACTTTCTTGTTTCTTTTCACATTCTAGATTCCCTTTCCCTTTGCCCATCTAAAGGTTTATTCCTTAAAGGAAGCAATTACGTCTGTCTCCATATCTTTCTCTTTTTTAATTCTTCGCCATTTTATTCCATTTGAGCTAACTTCTTGGAAATATGGATTTCAATATACATTGCATTTTATCCCCTTACCCCCATCCCCAGCATGAAAACTCCCCTCCCCCCAATTCACACAATAAGTTTTGAGTCTGCTATGCACCAACAAAGCTAACGGGCTCATTAGGGGAGAGTTTATCTTGGCAGGGTGGGAGTTCTGGGTAACTGAGGAAGGATGCAGAAAGAATGGCCATGTTTGTAGTCATGGGATTCATTCTTGGTACTAAAAGTCTCCTGAGCGTGGTAGTTGTACCAGTCCCAGCAAGGGGTCTGAATTGTGTATGCAAATATAGATTAAGCTTCTTCATCTGGAATAGTTGTACTCTAACCTAGTGGGAGTCAGGGACAGAATTATCTTTAAGTTTTAAGATGATTTGATGATTAAACAGGTAACTTTAATAGTTTTATTTTTTTCTTCTTTTTAAAATCTGTAACATATTGCAAGGTGGTCCAAGATGTTTTAGGCCTAAAAGAAAGCACTTAATTTTGGATTTTGGCTGATAAATTCTAGCCAAATTTCATTTGGGTAACTTGTTCTGTGAAATGCAATAAACAGTAATTTTTCTTTTTTTAAATATAAGTATATTCCAATATTGCTTAGGTATACTTACATTGTGACGATTTGTTGCTTGCAAGATTACATTTAATTGGTTATCTTTGTTATATTGGCAACCTTAAAAGGTAGGCTGTTGAGGAATGGGTTTTGCAAAGTTTCATGGGCAAATGCATTTTAGGTATGTTATTTGGAAAAGAGAAGGGAAGGTCCAGGTTAGAATTTCTTGGGCAATTGAACAATAGCATGCTATAGGCAAAGACTAATAGGGGAAAATAATGATTATCTACTCATAAAATAATTCCCATTTATTCTTTGTATTCTCCTAAGAAGAAGTTTGATAGCCACACTTGGTAGCAGGCCTTAAAGGAAACATAGTGGAGAGAATTCTAGAGTACACCATGAAGATAATGAGTTATTTGTACACAAATAGAGTAATTTTGGATACCATGGGGACCAAGATTACGCTGGGCAGGGCTGGAGGGCTAGCACAGCGGGTAGGGCATTTGCCTTCCACTTGGCCGACCTGGGTTCCATTCCTCTGTCCCTCTCAGAGAGCCCAGCAGGCTATCAAGAGTATCCTGCTCATACAGCAGAGCTGGGCAAGCTACCTGTGGCGTATTTGATATGCCAGAAACAGTAACAAGTTTCACAATGGAGACATTACTGGTGCCCGCTCAAACAAATCAATGAACAATGGGACAACAGCAACAGTGACAGTGACAGTGAATCTTGGGCAATTCATTGAGGACTATGGTGTCCTCTCATTGGGCAAAATGAGGCTTAACAATAGTGATTTTACTTAATGGGTTTATTTTGAACCACAAGTGAAAATAATGCTCAAGCCCTTTTAAATATTATAAACTTATGCTCTCACTAAGGATCCTTTATCTTGCCCGAAGCACCAAAACTGTATCACATAGCTCTGGGAATCCAGTTCCTGTGAAATATAGGCTTGGGATCTGTGAACTCATATCCTAACCAGAATTCTCTCCTCATTTTGGCAAGGAAGGCCCATTGGAAATGTTCTCAGATTCATTTAACTTTCTCTGACTAGATGCTGTTCTGAGTACCTAAGTAGAATTCTCATGTATGACTGACTGAGGAGGATTTGGGCTATAATTGTACAAACTAGTTCAACTCAGCAGAGATGGAATATGTTGGTGAAAATTGCAGAAGAAAATGATTGAACATAGGTTTCTCCACACCAACTTCAATATCTTTATCCAGGTGAATAAGCAATATGTCAAAATACATAATACAATATATAATTCATATGGTATTTGAGAGTTTATTTATTATGTGCCTTTTCATCCACAGCATCTCATTCATGCATGCATTATCTCCCTGTGGACAAAAACAGGCCTTGTGCTTCTCTGTACACATGTGGGGGAGAAGCATCGGCTGCAGAAGGGGTCACTGAGCAACTGGACCCGCTCACACACTCCCTGCAGTTGTCCTTGATCATCCCAGCAACACTATCCCCTTTACTCTGCTCTCCACTCTATTGAAATGCTAGGTGAGCATTTTTATTTTCAGTGCTTCTGGTGAACTTTGTACTTTCTTACGTCGTTATTCAGAGGACTGTTGTACTGTCAGATCTAGGAGGAAAGATATTTTGTATATTTTCTTCATTATTTTATTTTCAGTATTGGAACCATTGCATGTAAAGGTGCTCAAGAAATATTAATTGAATAAAACAAAATGTTTTTCATAACTTAGTCGTATATCCTCAAATAGTGTCTAGTAGTTTGAGGACAGGAATTGAGTAGTATTATTAATTCTGGTATCTCTGAAGCATGGGGGAAAAGAAAAAAAGAAAAAGAAAGAAAAGAAAGAGAAAGAAAAGAAAGAAAAAAGAAGGAAATGAAGGGAGGGTGATATAAAGGAAGGAAGGGAGGGAGGGAGAGAGGGAGGGAAGAAAGAAGGAAGGAAGGAAGGAAGGAAGGAAGGAAGGAAGGAAGGAAGGAAGGAAGGAAGGAAGGAAGGAAGGAAGGAAGGAAGGAAGGAAGGAAGGAAGGAAGGAAGGAAGGAATGAATCCACCCTCTACCTTCCAGCCCCGGCCCAAAGCCCAGGGCCTGTCAATCCGGGGTACCAGTTTCAAGCAGGACCAGCCCATGGGTTTGGCTCTCAGGACCTGGCTGGAGGCTACCTGCCTCAGTGTGGGGCACCCACACCCCAGTGAAAGATGAGAGAGCAGGGATCAAGGTGAGAGTTCTTAGCCACTCAGTTCTTTGGCTAAGGCAGCCAAAGCTCAGGATTCTGGTGTGGACCAAAGCCACTGTGTTCTGACAGAAAGGGCCAAAGGCCAGGAGTCTAAGTTACTGGATTCAGGTTGGGGTCCAGTGATGCCTGATTGCTCAATACTGTTAGCCCAGCCAGAGCTGGGCAGCAGCTGGGCTCTCCTGCTCCTCAGGCCCCAGTGGGTGTGTGTCACTCTTAGAGGCACTGTTACCCAAGCCAGGAAGGTCCTGTGTGGCTGGGTTCTGGGTCGGGGGTGGGTGCAAAGCATCAATGCTGACATTGGGGCTGAGGTCTAAAGGCTCCTGAATTTTGGGGTGCCTTTTTTGGGGCTCCCTGAGGTTGACTCCCCATTAGACCTCCCAGTCTCTTATGACCCCCAAGACTCTACTTTCCACTGGGACCTTCAGAATGAGGAAACAGAGCCAGGGAGCCTTGGGGTTGGGATTCCCCTAGAAGGGACAGACTTTGCTGTTCATTTTAAAATACTTTTTTGTCATTTGACTTTTAAGTTATTATTCCAATAAACATTATTTTTTACTTCACTGTTTATGTTCTATAATCTGGAATCTTTATTTATTTATTTTTCATCTCAAACATTTCTTGGCCCCTGACAAGTTCATACACCCGGGTAGGGGCCCTGGTGACTATAAGAACTGTGTGAAAGTTTACTTCCCGGACAAGAATGATCCACCTAAAAGGAATAACTGTTTTATATTCAAATCAAGTTATCAGGCCAAAGAGATAGTACAGCAGGTAAAGGACTTGCTTTGCATGCAGCCAACCTTGGTTGGATTCCCACCACCCCATGGTCTCCTGGTCCTCACCTGTACTGATTACTGAGCACCGGGCCAAGAGTGAGCCCTGAGGTCATGAGTGTGTGGCCCCAAATCAAACCAAACCAACCAACCAAACCAAAACCCATCAACCAACCAAACAAACAAAAACCAAAAAAACCCAGAATAAAGTTCTACAGCCCAGCAAAACTGTTCTCCGCTTTACTTCATACTTCCTGGTCCTTCTGCTCTGCCCTGTCTAATCTGCCAGACTCCAGCAAGGCCTGAGAGGATGAGCTCTGAGTTTTATGGTATCCTTAGTTGTCTCCCAAGCGTAGGTGTCTAATTAGGCTTAACACTACTCAGGCGGTTGCCTGACATTTATGCCACTGTCTTTCAATCTTCAGTCTTGAGGGAAGGACAACAAACAATGTCAGAAGCAACATAAAATTCCCCATTAGAGGGGGCCCTCAGACACTGCGTGTTTATTAGGCACAGTCAAAGGAGAGGCCGAAGGGTGGGGCTAGACATGTGGATGTGCATGGTGGGCTTGGGGGAAGAAATAAAATGGCTCATTTAAATTCTTAAGAACTGCACTGGAGGCAGAAGACTCAATGAGTATCTTAGAGAAGAAAGACCATCAGCTGAACAAACTAATCACAAGGTAATCAAACGGGAGTGATTCTCTGCCTACTGAGAAGTACTTTTATTTTGTTGATTTATTTATTTTTTATTGAGTCATTGTGAAATACACAGTTACAAAACTGTTCATGCTCAGTTTCAGTCATACAATGTTCTAACACCCATCCCTCCACCAGTGTACGTTTCCCACCACCAGGGATCCCAGTTTCCCTTCGTCCACCCCCCCCCACCCCCAGCCTGCTTTTATGGCAGGCACTTTCTTCTCTCTCTCTCTCTCTCTCTCTCTCCTTTTGAGCATTATGGATTGTCATACAGAAGCTGAGTGGTTATCTGTTTGTTCCTTTACCTACTTTCAGCATGCAGCTCTTATCCTGGGTGATCATTTTCAATTATCATTGCCATAGTGGTTACTTCTCCAACCGAACTGCCTTGAGAAGTACTTTTAGAAGAAGTTCCAACCCGGGAAAGGGAAAACCCCAGCAAATGCCAGCTTTCATAAATGAAAGAATTCAAAAAATTACATGATCAAATCCTGGTAAATGAGCCTAAAGATGAAAAATGCCCCAAGCATCTATCTGAGCAATGCCAGGGAATAAGCAGGCAGGATGTGGGAGGGGCTTTTTTAGCCGACCTGTTAGCCCCGCCCTTCACCCAAGTCCCCCCTCCTGCACCAGTTCTGAGCTTACCCTGGAATTCAGATGTGAATATAGGATGCTCTGTGAGTATCTGATTGTCATAGGGATTTGCATCCCTGGCCACAGACTTCAGGTACCTATTCTCTCCAGAGCAATCCGCACCCCCAATCTTAAAATCCTGAGATTTTAGGGCATAGGAATCCTGGGAGATCTTCCTCATGGAGTTCAGGCCCCCTGCTGGTAGTCAGGGTCGGGGGACGACTCTATGGGGAATCTGTTCACCCAACATACTTTCCCTCTCTTCCCTTAACTGTGGCATAACTCTGAGCCAAGGCTCCAAGTTCTGTTTTCTTCTCTGCTTTGGTCGTGTGGATTGGGCACAGCAGCAAAAAGCAGCTCAGGGCCAAGATACACTACGAGATGATTCTGAGTATTTGAGCCAGGCCAGCTTTCAGCCAAGGTTGGCCGGTGAAGTCAGCCTGCTTTCTCCCTGACTCTGAGATCAGTGGCTTTTTCTCGCCCCATCCCTGCAGCTGCCCATTCACCTTCGCTGCTGTGTCTTTTTTTTTGGTTCAGATGAGGGGCAACTGATTGCATATACCTTGTCCACTGAAAACCAAGACAAAGCCTCCTGCTGCAAATGCCCCAGAAGCATCTTTGCAAAGACAGTATTTGAGGAGTTAGGAAAGTCATGACAAGTTCACCGTAACAGCTGACTCTTAAACAAACGGAGGGCTAAGGGTTGCCAAACTCTCCCAGTCAAAAATTCAGCTTTAACTTCTGACTTCCCCCAAACATAACTAATAGTCTGATGTTGACATACAGCCTCAAATAACATTTGCTTACATTTCTCTCCTCTGTGTATACATTAGTACAGTCTGTGTGCATGGTCTAACTTTCGTAGATTTGTGTGTATTTTATAGTAGCAAATGATAAAAGAGACACTTATGTACACACATGCATTCATGACATGCCTTTTTCTTTCTTTCTTTCTTTCTTTCTTTCTTTCTTTCTTTCTTTCTTTCTTTCTTTCTTTCTTTCTTTCTTTCTTTCTTTCTTTCTTTCTTTCTTTCTTTCTTTCTTTCTTTCTTTCTTTCTTTCTTTGCCTTTTGGGTCACACCTGGCACTGCACAGAGTTACCTGGCTCTGTACTCAGGAATTACTCCTGATGGTGCTCGGGGGACCATATGGGATGCTGGGAATCGAACCTGGCTCAGCCGCGTGCAAGGCAAAGCAAACGCCCTACCCGCTGTGCTATGGCTCCAGCCCCGACATGCCTTTTTCTTAACTCTTAGATATTTCTACATTATAAAGTTTGGCTGCGGGTTGTATTCAAATGGTTGCAAACCACAACAAAAATTTCTAATATATATTTATTAAAGAGCAAATCCATGTAGAAGTAGACCCACACAGTTCAAATCTATTATTCTGGGATTGATTGTGTTATAACAGTTGTCTTTTTCATTGTATAGTCTGAGGGTAATTACTTCATCTCAGTGGGTCAAAAGTTAAACAGAGACATGATTAATACCTTTTTCTTAGTTGGGATATGAAATGATATAAAGTCCTAGATGTGATGTGACCAGCTGGTAGCCCAGCACAATAGTGTTAGCTAGTGGGTTTCTGAGATTTCCCTGAGCCCGGTTTCTAGGGTTTTCCTAGTGGAGGGAGAGGCACAGGTAGACTCAATCTCCTATTTTTGTTTATTTTTGTCTTGGGGCTATACCCACTCTTCTGTGCTCAGGGCTTACTTCTGGCTCCAAGCTCAGGAATCACTCCTGGTGGTGCTCAGGGGACCATATAGGTGTTAGGGATTGAATGTGAGATCAGCTGCTGCAAATGTCTTTCCCACTATACTACCTTTCTGGCCACTTATTTCTGTAGCCTTGACTATGTGAAATTAGGTAGAGAGGGAACAGTGCCCTGTGTGGTTTCTAATAGCTTTTCTAAGCAAACTGGACTCTCTTTTCCTGGTCACCAGACTTACCTTGGCACTTGGATACTGCCTAAGGAACATTTAGAAACATTTCTCCTCAGACTCTAGTGCTGTCTTTTTCCCTTTTTCATTCTCCTCTACTTGTTCCCTTATCATTTGGCAAGGCTTTGGGGTGATCTAATCAACTGGGGATGGAAATTGCTCCTTGAAGTGAAAAGCAATGCACAAAGACAGTGCTTAGGCTGATATTTGTATGAGGGAGCTCGGTGTCAGGAGAATTATTGCTAGCTATTGCAATAAACACATGACAGTTAGATCTCAGACGCCTTCCACACCAAAGTTTGAGCTCTAGCTTATATCACAGCTCTTTGCCAGACTGGAGGACAAGGTGGGTGGAAAGCAGAGATTTTTGTCCCCTGTTGCCTGAGCTCCATCTGTGTACAGCACAATTGTCTGAAGCACGTGGATTCAAACTTTCACTGAACAGTGGCACACTGTAGGTAAGTTTTAGAAAAACCTTTCTTTTGTTGTTGGTGGTGGTGGTTTGGGGTGGTGGTAGCTCCCAATGATTCTAAGAGTACCTGGGTGCCCCACTGGAGATTCTTGGCCAAAGGGGCTGGTAATTCAATGCAAAGTTTCCAGGTTATGATGCTGTTTGTGCCCTGAGGTACCAGGAATGGCCCAGTACATGCCAGTGGCCTCCATGTGGTGCTGGGAATGAAAACTAGGGCCAGGTGCCTGCTTGAGTGCACTTTCTCCCAGCCTCTGGAAAAGCCTGCTTTTAGTGTCTCCCCTTCTAATCTTATTGCTTGGCAAAATTATCCACACATCTCCTCCAATAGACAAGAGTCCTGGGAAATTTGCTTTATCCCTGGGCCCAGAAGAGAACCTGAATATTCTTGGAAGAACCTCCAGAATGGTACTGGAGAGCTCAAAAGTTGAGCCTGAGGTTCTTGAGTTTGTGGAGGGCTCATCCACCTACTGAAATTATTAGTCAGTTGTGTGTGTGTGTGTGTGTGTTGTGGGTGAGAGAGAGAGCATTTATAATAACATCTACTTTGCAAAGGCTGAGGGGACTTAACCCCTGCTTCCCTGCTTGATCTGGAGTGCCAGCTTCCTGTGTCCGGTAAGAAGTCCCATAAAAATGATGGGACAAGCACAGGTCTTGTTTCCACGTCTCTCTTTCCTGTCCTTCTTTCCCTCTAGTGGTCAGAACAGACATTTGGGCCAGCTCAGAGTCAGAGCATCATCCTGCAGGCAGGAGGCTGAGAGTGTGATCCCTGGCACTGCTCATAAGCTGCCACTGCCACCAAGAGCACTTGAGCCCAGAAACCAAGTGTGAATGATCTGATTATTGCAACAACAAAGCAAAAGAATGAATGAATAAAATAGAGTTTATTTAATTTTTTAAAATAAAATGTAGACTTCTATGGTCTGTGGGCCACTAGGAAAAAGGGGACTGATCTGACTGTGAAGAAGCCGAGAGATGGTGACCAGCAGGGCAAGGACCCTGCCTTGATCTTTCAGAATGAGCAAAGGTCATTCAGACCTCACCAATTCAGGGAGTTGGTGGTGAAAGGAGAGAAGACGATGGAAAGTAGAAGCCCTGGGCACGCCTCAGAAGTCTTTGGAAGCACTAAAGGTGACTGTTGGGGAAAACAGAATTTTCACACCATTGTCTGTCTGTTCGGCTATGAGGACCAGAGCACCATTGTCCTCTCCCTACTAATGGGCTCTACCTGAAAGCTGTTCCAGGCGTCCAGGGCATGGCTGGGGGATTACAGACGCCTGCATGGCTTAGAAAGAAAAGTTGGAAAACCGCTGGCGCAGCCTCACAATGGAGCTTTGTGCTCCAGCTGACCCTGCCTACCAGACAGCCTTTTGTTGCCAGCAATTCCTGGCACTGGACTTCAGGAGGCCATCCACCCTGCTTCTCTCTTAAAGTTCGAAATACCAGCAGCTGGCATTTTGTGTGTATCCTATCACCCTCATTCCAGGGATCCCTCCTCCCCCACCCTCCCACCACAGCCCCAGCTCTGAGACTACAGGAAGCAGGCGTAGAGGCCCCGGCGCCCGCCCCCCCTCAACCCCCCGGCGCCCGCCCCCCCTCAACCCCCCTTTGGAAGACAGGCCAGAGCCCAGAGCGCCGGCTGTCTGGACAAGTGCAACACCAGCTGTCAGCCTGAGATGAGGTCAGACAGGGGCCACCCTGGTCCCAGGTGGTCAGGAACCACCCAGGTGGCCAGACTGAGCCACAGGTCCCAAGAGTGCACAGGAACTGTGGCTTCCTTCGTGTGGAAGAGCTGTAAGTATGGATGGGAGTGAATTCCACGTACTGGCCAGGGTGCTGGGGACAAGTGCTGCTGCCCCTTCAGGAGATCCAGGCAACCTAGCTATTCTGGCAGCTTACCTTCTGTGAGAAGGCCGCAGGTAGAGGCATTGCTGACTCAAGCCCTCTCTGGCATTGGAGGCTGAAAGTGTAATGATGAAGGATGAGCATTCTTTTTCTTTTCTTGGGGGGGGAGTTTTGGGTCACACCTGGCGATGCTCAGGGCTGACTCCTGGCTCTACACTCAGGAATCACTCCTGGCGGTGCTCGGGGGACCATATGGGATGCTGGGAATTGAACCTGGGTCGGCCGCGTGCAAGGCAAATGCCCTACCCGCTGTACTATCGCTCCATCCCCCAGGATGAGCATTCTGGAGGCAGATGACCTATGTTCAGATCTGTTCTACCACTTAGTAAGCTTGGTGACTTTGGGCCTATTCTTCCATAAAATGGGTTTCTTAAATGCATGTGCTTATTTTTCTGGGGTGATTGTAAGTTTAAATGAGTTGATGCATAAAAAATTTGAAACTTGGTAAACAGTATAGATGTAATAAATGTCAGTGTTATCAGGAAAAAGTGCACAGCCCTCAAACAAATCCCTAGGCCCATCTATTACTATTCCAGGGCTCTGTGGATGGTATTATGGTTATTCATGTTCATCCCAAAGAAGCTTGTCCGAGTACTCAAACCCACAAGATCTTTTCTTTGTTTTAAAAGCCCTAACATTTGTGTTTTAGAACCTTTTAAGTATAAATATTTCCTCTAGATTGTGGCCACTACCCTATCTTTTTCTACTAATATTCCAGTATTCTCAGTTACTAATATAGGAAATTCTCTCTCTCTCTCTCTCTCTCTCTCTCTCTGAGTTTAGGCCATGTCCACTGTACTCAGGGCTTATTCCTGGCTCTTCACTCAGGGATCAGGTACCATGTGACCTGCTTGGGATTGAATCTGTGTCAGCTGCATGCAAGGCAAGGGCCCCACCTGCTTTACTACTTCTCCAGCCCCCCAATTATTACATTTTTATAGCTAGATTACACAATCTTTTTGTCTGTTGTATATTTTTTCAACAGATTCAGACACTTTGTATGATATTCTCCATGAAAGGAAAATGTAAGGAAAGATCTTGAGAGTTTTGTGCTTTTAATGAACTCCAGTTGTTTTTTTTTTAAGCAATCTATGAGACTAAAACTATCTTATAAAGCTATGGTAATAAAAATATGATACTGGTTCAAGAAAAATAGACAAAGCAATAAATTAAAATATTGCCAAGAAACACAGTCTAAAGTATATGAGGCTTCATTAAATTATAGTAGTGGCATTGCAAAGCAATGGCTAATTGATAGATTGTTCAGTAGATGGTGTTGAGACAGGTGGCAAGTTAGTTGGCAAAATAAATCTGAATCCCTAAGTGTAAAAATAAAGTAAACTATAAAATTGTAATCACAAAAAAATGAATGAAATTTTTAATGATATTTGAACAGAGTAGACATTTCAAAGTATGGCATGAAACCATCCAAGGGAGTTAAACAAAACCCTCATTAATTTGGCCATATAAAACCTGAAACTTCCATATGGAAGAATATTATAAAAGTAGGAAATAAAACATGGCTAGCTAATTATATATAGCAAAAATACAATATTATGATGAAAATAACTGGGAAAAATCTCAAAAAGCATGCAAAGAGCTCTTTCAAATTAAAAAAAGGCATCATCTATAGGAAAATAGATAAAAATCCTAAATAAATATTTCAAAAAAGAAAAAGACTGAACAAAATTCCTTGAAACATACATTTCAAAGGAAAGTTAATGGCTGATAAATATGCAAGAGGTTATTTTGTCATTTTGAAAAGGCAGAGTAGAGACTGGGCTGGTAACTCAAGGTGCTGGAGTGCATGCAGAGTATGTGCTGGGCCCTGGGTTCTATTTTCAGCACCAAAGGGCCTTTCAAGCACCATCACACATCACTATCATAGTCTTGAGTGTTGGTCAATCCCAATGTGGAAAACCCTCAAAATAAATAGAAAGATGACTAAATGATATATTATTTTCATTTATTAAGTTGGTAATTTTAAGAGTCTTACAACGCTAGTGTCTATAGATATTTTACAACAGTCTCTCAAACAGCTCAGGTGGGTGTGTAAATCAAAGTGTGTGTGTGGGGGGGTGAGGGGGTGGGTAGGTGGGTGTGCTCAAGCACTCAGGGCTTCCTCTTGATTCTGGGGTCAGGGGTCACTGTTGGTGGTGCTCAGGATCGAGCTAGGGTTGCAGTAAAGCAGCCATATTGAAGACAAGTGTCTTACTTCCTGTACTATATCAATGGCCCAAATTCTATTTTTTAAAAATATTGTTTGGGGGCCTGGAATAAAGCACAATTGGTGGAGCGCATGCTTTTTACCTGTAAGTTCCTGGGTTTGATCCCTGATTCTGCACAGTGGTGATCCCTGAGTATTGCAAGAGTGGCCCCTTATAACTAAAAAAAAAAAAAAAGTGAAAAATAAAGTTGTGTAATAAATACCTGTTATAACCCAAAATGTGCATTCTTATTGACAGAAATGCCATTTCTAATACTATATCCTATGTATATGTGCATGCATACTTGTCTCCATACATATATAATAAGTATTTAATATTCAGTGTTGTATATAATAACAAAAATAACCTAAATTTCCATTATTAGGGGGATGGTCAAATAAACAATGGAACTTTGATCTAATGGAATTCTATATAGCTACTAAAAGCAATAAAATAACTTTCTATGCTTTTAAAAAACTTTTCCAAAAATACTGTTAAGATAAAAAAGTCAAGTTGTAAAAATAAGTGTATATAGTAGTGTAGATGTTTCCCATTAAAGTCAAGCATTCCCATGAAATCCTAGTAAGTCTAAATATCAAAAGTAAGGAAACTTATAGTGATTTTTTGTCATAAAATAAATCAGAATTTTTTCAGTTAGTAAAATCATGGACTGGAGCAATAGCACAGTAGTAGGGCGTTTGCTTTGCATGCGGCCGACCCAGGTTCGATTCCTCCACCTCTCTTGGAGAGCCCAGCAAGCTACCGAGAGTATCTCGCCCACATGGCAGAGCCTGGCAAGCTACCCATGGTGTATTCGATATGCCAAAAACAGTAACAAGTCTCAAAATGGAGACGTTACTGGTGCCCGCTCCAGCAAATCGATGAGCAACGGGATGACAGTGATGCAGTAAAAGACTCAAAAAGTAAAATCATATATTATGGTTGGTTGAAACACTCTATACCTACTGTAGTATGTGAGATTGAAGATCGAGGCATGGAAATGAAAAGATTATTTGAAGGCAGCTTTGAATGAGCCAACAATGATATGTAAACGTATGTTGGGACATAAGACTAAGTTAGTTTGAGCACCTTCCACTTTATTTCTCACTCCAGCTCTACCTGGTACATCACTTGAAGGATAAAAGGTTTGGAATAGGTAGTCCCTCATCAGGTGTAAACCCCTTTTCTTCTATCTTTGCACTTAACCACCAAGCAGCTAGCGAATGATGTAATAGGCCTCCCACCTGTGGGCCTCTTTCCTATTTCTCTTCTGCTTCTGGTAGCTTCTTTGCCTAGTCTTGCCTCATCTGAATGCTAAGGCCATGTTTTTAGATTTGAAGTGTCAAAACACTCCTTCCTGTTCCCCAAACTCTCATTTGCTCTTTGTTCATTTACTTAGGAAACTGTCCTGGGCATGCTGGAATTTTAGGGTTCATCTAAAAACCTTTTTGGAATACTGTTGTCAAGCTTCCTTCACATTAGCTGTAATCAGCATCTTGACCTGGTAATGAAGGATATCTACGAATGTTTAAAAGCAGAATTGACCAAAATTAACAGAGAAATTTCAGTCATTTAGATTGTGGCAACTCTAATCTCAATTAGACTCTTAACTCCTTGAAAGTCAGTTGCCTGTGGATAGGGAACTAGTAACTGATTTAAGCCTCTAATTGAACTGGTGAGTCACATGATGACTGGTACAGAGTGACTCTTGTTACTGGACAAAGAAATCAAAATGTTGACCACTTCTCACCATGCTACAGCAATGAGTATATGATATATAATTATATATAATAATATATATATTTTATATATAAAATATATATATAAATATATAACGGTGATATATATAACCGGTGATAACATTATGTTTGTCCACCTTGAATTTTATGGTATGTCTTCAAAGAGAGGGAAGGAGTTGAAAACCTGAATAAATAAAATCTGAATTTAAAAAAAATTTTTTTGAAATTTTAATGAATCACTGTGAGATACAGTTACAGACTTACAAACTTGCATGATTACGTTTCAGCCATACAATATTTGAGTACCCATTCCTCCACCCGTGCCTATTCTCCATCACCAATGTTTCCAGTATCCCTCCCACCACCCACACCCCTTCCCCCCTGCCTCTGTGGCAGGCACATTCCCTCTTATTCTCTCCTTCTGGGTGTTATGGTTTACAATACAGGTACTAAGACCTGAAATTTTAAGACATATGTAGTGAAGCACTAAAATATTTTCATTTGTGTTGATACCTTAGTGATCTTTCTATAATTACCCTGGGGCAAAGTACAATGGAAACAATACTAAGTTTTAAAGTCTTATTCTAGCCTCCAAGCATCCTCACCAGAATCTTGGTGGCATTTTTCCAAGTAGAATTTGCATATCCCTTTGGGAAGAAAGCCTCTGGACTGTCCTTCTCCAGCTTCTCTGTCCAAGCAAAGATTCCAAGCCTGGGATAGTAAATAGAAGATAGTCTTCTGTGGCTTGAGAGATAGTAGAGCAGGGAGGGTACTTGCTTTGCACACAACTGGCCTGAGTTTGATCCCCTGTATCTCACATGGTCCCCCAAGCACTGTCAGGAGTAATTCCTGAGTACAGAGCCTGGAGTTACATCTGAGCATGGCCAGATGTGACACAAAAAAATCTAAAAACAAAAAAAGTCTTCTCTGATAGGAGATAATCTTTTGATATTTTCCTCTCTAGGTTTTGTATATTTGAATTATTTCTTCATCTTCTATTTTCCCTTTCTGACGGGAAATTAGATAATATTTGATATACTGATAATTGATATGCCTGTAGGGCAGTTAATAGGAAAAGGTCCTTTTGCAATGGAAATGGTGGAAAGAGGAGGCAAAATGGAAAAAATATATGGGCACTGGGATGAATAGGCATTAGGGAGGCAATTGTTGTCTTCAGTAACCTCTAGAGTAGAGGCTACTCTGATTCTAGGCTCAACAGAACATCATGAATTTGGGGATCATGTTCTAAGGGAACCAGGCGTGTGGGGTCAAGACTAGATACACCAGCTCTTTTCCTGTTTTTATCAGGGACTTACTAGGTCCATGTTACTGTGATGAAATTCTTGTGAGTTTATGTGCTTTTAAATAAATTATGACAATGGATGTATATAAATGCTATTTCCAAGGTTGATAATGGAAGAAACACAGGTGAGACTGAATCAGTATAGAATTTGGAGCCATTTCCTTTTATTTGATGTTATGACAGTGGACAATACATGTCAGCCCTTATGATAAGATAAACGTAATAATTTGAGATTACTGCTAGGAAGAGGTGTGGCAATGATTCTATAGGAGAAACCGAGTGATAGACACAAGAATAAGCTTCCATTTAAAGTGTGACTTGGTACGATTATTCAAAGGAAATGATTGTTCTAAAGGTGGCGATTAAAGCACAAACTGTTATGCAGTGGCTTTGTATCATGGCCTTAATAATAAACATTGACATATTTCCTGCTCAATTGAGTGTTTTCTCTACCAAGAAGATGGTAGTGAGAAACTGGACAAAACTGATATTTCTTTTTATCCGGGGACTAGTAGGAAGTAAAAAAAAAGCATGTGAACAAATTAGGTATGCAGATAAGGACTAATTTCCTAAAACTATTCTAAGATAACCATTTTAAAAGGAGGTGGGACTAGGTTATAGGTTGTGAAGGGGTCTTATTATATGAAGACAAGGAAACTAGAGAATAGTAAATCCAAATGCAGTTTCCTCTTAATAGTGTGCCTTGTCTTTGGCCTTGAAGGACACATTCTCAGAATTGGTCCAGTGTGGTGCTTCCTCAGTAATAAAGATTTAATTACAATTCTTTCTTGACTAGGATTGTCAAGAAGTGTGTAGTATGAGGTCCAGTTAGTATTTACTGGGATTCTCTATCATCACTCCTGATTTTCTCCCCTTCCTGCCCACCTTCCTTTAAGTCCCCTCTACTGCCTCCCCACCCCCCATTAAAAGGATGACCAGTTTTGAATTACGGTAATAGCTGCACTCTTGGTTTAGGACTAACCTCCCTGAAATTTTCAGGACCACTAATTTGTGGTTACTCCAGTGCTAGAATGAACTTGGCGCTCTGGCCTTTAGACTGGCAATGCAGTAAAAGTTTAAAGCGAAGACTGCCTCAGAGCCCAAAGAAGAGAGGAGATTGAAACCTAAAGGTTATCCTGAAATGCACTTTACTGTTATCTATGAGAACAAATGAGTTAAAAAAATTTCAAATACCAGAATACCCTACAGGGAGGAGATATAACTATTAAAGGGCTGTTATAGCTGCAATAAATGTAGGAACAATAAAAATAAATTGATGAAGTAAATGTCAGCGCTGTTCCCCTGAGCTGCCCCCACACCTTTGTCCAAAAGTAGAACATCTCCAATTACAGAGGGTGGAAACCGTCTTCAATGACAATATGACAAGGACAGAACACAGAACGCTGGCACAGAGAACACAATTATGCACAGCCATGAAAAATTGTATCATAGCACAATGCATGGGAGAAATCAATTAATGATGCAGGGCTTCCACTGCTGTCTAATAATCCTAGAAAAGGAAGGAGGGGTAAGTCCCCCATATACCTAGTGCATCAAAGAGGTGACCCGTAAGTGGAAGTCTACATAATACCAGAGGTCAGTCCTCAGAGTTGATAGCATCTAAAATTCTCTCTCTTTTTTTTCTCATCTTTTCCCCTTAAAAAATTCTAACAGTCTTAAGGAGGCATTTAAGTAAAAGTCACTTCTCCTCTAGTTAAATAGCCTTGCAAAAGAGAGTTCTTTGGCTGAAAGGGCAGGGATGAGCAAAGTGCGAGGCTGTCGTTGCAAGCCCACCAGCTGAAAGGAAAAAGGCAAAAGTTAGGCATAAACACGATGGAAGGTAGAAGGTGATTTATCTTGTGCAATTTACAACAGGTGCTAAACATTACGAAAACCAGAGCTATTAAGCAATCAAATTAAGCTATAATTATAACCGAAGAAAACTGTACAGGAATTCTAATTAATTCAAATCTGAACATGTCCAAGAGGAATGCTCCAGCAACCCCACTTCTGAATAAAACAAAACAAAAATAACCCTTGGATAATGCCTTCAGATTGCACAGGAAATTAAGAAATACTTCTCAACCAGAATATTCCAGGCATTCCTTCCTTATTCAATGGTGAGAGAAAGTCCCTGCAAAGCCTGAACACTTGGCTTTTCAGGTACCCACTAGAGAAAGTGTGCAGTTTAGGTGCCCTTAACTCTGCAGGATTGGAGACAGAGTGGACCAAGGGATTCCACCGTACTTCAAAGAGTTTGCAGGGTTAGCTCATTCTTCTATCCTTTGAAGGCTTCTCCCAGGGCATGTGAGCCTTTTAAAGAGCTCTTCTCACTCCCTTTTTATTTTTTATTTTTTTTTTGTGTGTGTGTGTGTGTCTTTTGGACCACTTCCATTTTCTTTGCAGCCACTCCTCCAATCCTCAATCCCAGTCTTTCCACCTGATTTGAGCTGTGTGCTTTTCTTCCACCCAAGGAGTCCTGACTTGTCAGAAGACCCAGGCAGGTTTTTCTGTTGAATATGCCTCAACCATGCAAGTTTTGTCCCATTAATCCACAGATGTTATGGAGGAAGGGTGTGTTTAGATATTTGAATAAGATTTCTAACCCAAGGACTGAACCGTTTAATTAGTGAACCTTTTTTCCAAACTCATGATGCTTTAATTTTAACAATTAAATTAACAATTAAATTCAAGAACAGGAACAACAAAAACAGCACCCATGACAGCTAACATTTATCAAAAGCATATTATGTGTCTTGTATTGTGCTGAATTCTTTACTTGGATTATCTCAATTAATTCTCTCCACCACTCTATGAAGTAGGCGCTCTTATAATACCCATTTTATAGGAGCGTCAGGCCCCACTGTCGGTGTTAAATTGGTTGTGAAACACAGACCCTTTTCTTTTTATTCATGTGATGTTCTTACATTTCTAAATCACTTAATATAAATGGTCTTTGCTTTTCACTCTCTCAGGTTAAAGTGATAGGGAGTGTGGGTGGACAAGAGTGATTATCCCAGGATGCATTTTCCTCCTGGAATAAGTGTGGATGGCCCCTGTCCTCTGCAGTTTTGCCCACCATTCTGAATATTGAATTTCAAATACACCCTTGACTTTTGCTTTAACTTTGCTTCCATTCATAGTATATGGGGTACTTGGGTGCAAAAAAGTGTGAAGAAATTAGAATTTATCCATACTGTTAAATTTCTAGCACTATTAATAATTGTTGGAGTGTTTGTTCTAATAGCAATCTCTAAATTGACCACTAGAAGCATTGATAAGGGGTGTGTAGATATTTTTCTCCTGTGGTCTGGTTACTTCAAATCTTCCTCTTAGGGCATATATTTCTCCCCTTTGATTCACGGGCTTGCTAACTTTCTAGTTTGGCACAATTAGCCACAATTGGATGCTGTTCTGATAAAAGTGCTGTGAAGATATTGTCAATTCCATTGATAGATGAAGAAAACAAGAATGACAAGAATAAAAGAATAGAAATTCAACCTGTCTGGGAACACCTGTAAAAGAGATTAGAGGCCGCCCCAAAAGCCTCCATCTCTCTCAGAGAGCCCGGCAAATTACCGAGAGGATCCTGCCCACACGGCAGAGCCTGGTAAGCTACCCATGGTGTACTTGATATGCCAAAAACAGTAACAATGACGGTCCTCATTCCCCTGTCCCTGAAAGAGCTCCCAATATGCCATTGGGCTATACTAGCACATGACAGGGACGAATGGAGATGGTACTGGTGACTGCTCAAGCAAATCAATGAACAAAAGGGTGACAGTAATACAGTGATACAGTGATCATGACCCTTCCATACACCTTGAGAATTACCATCTTTGCATTGGCTAGATTGGTCAGAATATGAAACATTTGGCCAGGCAAGTTGTGTGGTCAATATCAGTAAGTCTCACCTCTATGTGCTTTGCCTGCATCCCATGAAGCCTAACCTCAGGTAGCACAGAGAGATGCAGGTGAGTCAGCATCTGGGTCAGAGGGATGCTGGTGAGAAATGGGGAGCATTAACAAGGATATAAGGGCTCAAGGGGAGGTCTAACTGAACAGTGACACTGGCATTCAGAGAGGACAGATGCCAATGAATGAAGAGTCAGAACAGCTTGTGTTCGGGGAAGGTGGTATCTTGAGAGGAAGAAGGGTTTTGAGGAGAAAGAGAAACTCACAGGTGCTACCCTGGAGAGTGGCTCTGCTGGGTGCAGGTACCCAAGGCAGCCATGGCATCAGGGGAGGAGGAGTCTTATTAACCAGTTATCAAGATACCAACCCGATTCATTTGATACTGTCATACTTTGGTGACTAGACATCCTCCCTCCAATGTGTGATTTGAGTGATCAAAGGCACGTGAAGAAGCATATGGGCAGGGAGGATAGGAGGGAAATGTCCTGGTGTGGGGAGGGGTTCAGGCTTTGGGCAGCCTCTTCCCTCAGCAGCCGCCACACCTTCCCACCTGCATTTGCTGCCTGGTTACCCCTGTCTGCTCCAAGCGATGGGTGGGGCCGGATCTTTGAGGGAGACAAGGAGAGGAAAATCCTGATTGCTGTCAGCAGGGGTACTAGATTTACCTGTTCTGCTTTACTTCCTTTCTAGAAATTGGCAGTGAATAAATCAAAAATAAAAACAAATAGATTTATTAGCTTATTCCAAGTTCTTACCAAATTTGCGGTGGCAGTAGAAATGACTCAGAGATGGCCGTGTGTGAAGGTGTAGACCAAATAACTGCTGTCATTGCCTGGGGCTTTGCCTGTGAGCAGAGGTTCCCTGCCAAGCATCTTGATGGAAGAGTGTGCCCGGGGAGTGGTGGATTGGAATTGGACCCTGTACTGCCTGGATCTGGAGACCACACTCAAACCTAGCCATAGAACACCTGCTGTGTTCGCTTGGATGGAGAAGGGATTCTGCTTGTTTATGACTCACTGGTTGGAGACCAGCTGAAGTGATTGGCTTTGATGCATTTGGACACTGCTTGGTGTCAGCCTTGTTTGTATTGGGCAGACAGGCCGCTCCTGGAGGGCAGGTCTGGAAGCTGTTTGAATTGCTCTGTCAAGCTCCCAGATCCTTGGACTTCTGTTTAGGTGTCTTTGGTTAAAGATGGTCAAATAAAGGGCTGGGACAATAGTACAGTATGTAGGGTGCTTATCTTGCATGAGACCAAGCAGGGTTTGATCTCTGCCACCTTATATGGTCCTCCAAACCCCACCAAGAGTTATCTTTGAGTGTAGAGCTAGAAGTAACCCCTGCACATCATTGAGTGTGGCCAATAACCAAACAAAAAGAATGTCCAGATGCAGTTATTGATATATTGCCCAGCTGTGACTGAGAACCACCTTTTCATCACTAACAAGCTCTGTTGTACTCATCAGACTTTTTTTGTGCTAAATTTAACATCCATCAATGTCTTCTGCCTATCACAGTTACTACAGTGTATTTGCTTAGTGGTCATTTTCTATATTTATAATTTCTTCCTCTAAGCCTGCTCTGATCAAGCCTGGGCCTCTTCCATCCAGATTTTTCATTTTCCAGTAGCTAGGAAGTCACACTCAGGGACTGCCCCCGGTGCCTTGTAATCCCTCCAACAGCCAACATCCAGAGACTTAAAACCAAGCTCCCAGAAGCACATGGCCTTGGAGCAGCCGAGTGACATCTTATAGCCTAGTTCTCCCTCTGTCCTGCCCACATGGGTGAGCCTCACAAACTCCCCATGGTATATTCATATGCCAAAACTAGTAATAATGATGGGTTTTATTCCTCTGACCCTGAAAGAGCCTCCAATGTGGCATTGCTTGGAAGGACGAGTAAAGAGAGGCTTCTAAAATCTCAGGGCTAGGATGAATGGAGACATTACTGAGGCCGCTCAAGAAATTCAACGATCAACGGGATGATGATGATGATGATGAATTTTTTCCACGTTCATTAATTGGAATTCTGTTGTAAGAAAGAAATTTCCTTTGGGTATGGAATGATAGTAAAGAGGATAAAGCACTTGCCTTACATGTGGCTTACCTGGGTTCGATCCCTGGCATCTAATAATGTTCCCTGAGTACATCTAGGAGTGATTCTTATGTATGTAGCCATGTAGCTAGGAGTAACCCCCTCAAATTGCCAGGTAGTCCCATGAAACAAAAAAAAACCAAATAAACAAACAAACAAAGAGATTCCCAATGTCTCTTCTCTAACATGTCTTTATGAATGTATTATTTATACCAGCATGATTGCATGGATATTTGTTATATGAAACCGATGGGTGACCTTTACATTCTACTGTTGTGATGGTGCCTTCAACCTTATATCTTTCTTGCCTGAACCATTACAAAAGTTTCCTCCCTTTCAAGCCATACTTTGTATGTTTATCTGAGTTTGTACGTTGTCTATCTGATCACTCACAACTTGATGCTTATTCTCTTAGGCCCATAATTTCTTTTGAATGGCATGGTAGCATAAAGTTAAATATATCAAAGTTCTAATATTTTTTTATTATTTTCTAAATGCTTTACATGCATATTATCACTGAATTCTCACAATTTTGGATGGATTAAATAATATCACCCTTGTTATTAGCAAAAGCAGGAACAACATTCCAGTGGTAGAGATGAAGAAACTAAGGCCTAGAAGGATTGGACAGCTACCCCAGGTTTGTTGAACTGTTAAATATTAAGCTCATGTTCTTAGCCACCAGAATTTACCACCTGCTAAATAGACCCTTAATGATCTGACCTTGGCTACTTCTCCAGCCATATTTTTCTTCATCCTGGCATTCATTGCACGTTCCATAAATACTGCTTCCACCAGAAGTAGGATTTCTCACCCCATCTTGCTGAGGGTCCAGATGACGCTTTGGCTGAAGTGGTGGTAGTACATTGGTAGCAGCAGAAGGAATAGTTTTCTAAGAAGTTTAATTGTATAAATAATGGCCAACTCTTCCATGACTGTCCATGGTTCTGGTTGTTCAGTATATAGTTAGATAAATTTGAAAGTCCCTGTGAATTTCTTCATGAGCTTCCCACCCCATGACTACCCTTTTACATCTTCATTTTTTCTATTTCTTTATGCTCTCATGGTAAGTAAAGCTCTGTAAAGTTCTTCCTTAACATTCAATCTGCCATAATTTTTTATCTCATCAAATTTTTTTTTATTTAGTTCACATATCATGTTGGTTTTTCTTTAGTTGTATAGGACATGGAGTTTTAAGAACTTGTGTGGCCCAGGATCAAAGATTATTAACTTGTCATGTACTTTCATTGCCTAGATTCTTACCTTTGATATACTGTGTGCTCAATTTGAAAATTTATTGATCAAGACTAGATATAAGACACAATGAGAAATGACTAATGCAATACATCCCCCAAATCCATTACTTAAATTTTCTTGAATCTCATGTGTTCTAAAACGCAAAATTTATCAAATTTTAGCATGATATCACTGTGTGTATCCAACAGTATTTAAATAATTAATGTGATATTCTCTCCCACTGGAGCCTGAGGAAATGTTCCAAGTCAAAGATATGAATATCTTTGTCTAAAATATATGATTTTTAAGTGATATGAAGAAAAATTTAGATAATTATATGACAAGATATTTAGTATTGGATTATTTAATTTTTTTAATCTTTAAAATTTTCTTGATTTGAATTATAGAAAAATGTACACTGGCATGAAAGTATTCATAGATAACATGAAGGATCAACAATAGTTTGTCCTGGGAGTTAATGAAAATGACTTCAGGGATGAGAAAGCTGAGGCTACTGACAGTCGTGAGCAGGTGAATTCTACTCTCCTTGCTTATTTTGGTGTGCTTGAGAAGAGATGTACAAGGATGAAGAGGCTAGTTAGTAATAACCACAATCGGGGCTGGAGCAATAGCACAGCGGGTAGGGCGTTTGCCTTGCACGCGGCCGACCCGGGTTCGATTCCCAGCATCCCATATGGTCTCCTGAGCAACCGCCAGGGGTAATTCCTGAGTGCAGAGCCAGGAATAACCCCTGTGTGTTGCCAGGTGTGACCTAAAAAGCAAAAAAAAAAAGAAAAGAAATTACCACAATCTTCAAGAGAGAAGTCCACGAGGACCTGACTGGGATGCAGGAGATCAGATGATGGGGTTGGCATTGAGAAGTAAAACCTGATATGACATGTTAACAAAACAAGCACAGAACTTAAGAGGGAGGTTGAGTTTTTGGTTTCAGACTTTGTACCCTATAGTTGGGGGAAAAGTTAACATTTATAGCACCAGGACAGACAGTGGGTAGGTGGGTGGGTGGGTAGGGGAACAAGGAGAAGACTGATAACCTGAGTCTGTGGAATACACCCGCACTTACCCAGGTAGAGATAATTTCTAAGTACAAAGGTGAAAATGAGCATGAAGCTACTTTTAAGTGGTATGTGCTCTGCAAATCTTAGTCATCATGCATATTTTTATTGTCATCATTCTATTACTTTATAAGTGTCCTCGAGGCTCACCTGTACCACCCTGTGTGTGAGGCCAGGCCCACTCTAAGACCAGCATTTGCTCCTGAGTCACATGTGAGCTGCTCCCAGCTCTCCCAGGAAACTGCCCTGTGAGCTCTGTTGCTTTGCATTGCCAACCTATAAATGAACATTTATTTCTAAAAAACAACAGTCTTTGTTTCCGAGTGGATATCTGGAATCTGGTTTCATTTGGGGGCAAAGTTACCTCTCTGGTAACTTTATCAGTTATGCAGTAGGTATTTTATGATAAATTCTCAGTGGGTATCTTATCACTCTTGAGAAGTTCATAAAGTTTATGGATTTTAAAAGTAGAATGCTAGAGGTGGAAAGTCACAGAGGGTACGTCCATGTTCTTTCTTCCTGTCAAAGCTAAAATAGCTCTTGATGGACAATCCCTGGTCAAAATGACCATCTGCAGAGCTAATCAGAAGACTCTTGCTGCACAGCTGCTTCAGTCTCCTTTTCTCTACTCAGGCAGAGGTGAAGTTTGGAATTCTTCACCGATTGCCCATTTCATGGGCATAGAGGGACCATGGAGTATTCTGGGCATAGAGAGAACATCATGGGCAGACCTCTCTCTATAATACTGCAGACTGGAAGGGTAGGTATACCCCAGTGGGTGGGAGGGGGGATTGTGTCATCTGGAGGGATGTTCAGAGACACTACTTTATGCCTTTCACTGCTGCTGTTGAGATCTCTGTGGAGATGCTCAAGACTGAATGCAAGGAAAGAGAGAAGGAGATGGTGGGGAAGGATTATAGAGAAAGGGAAAAGAAAATTGGCAAATTTGATTTAATTCTCATCTTCACTTCCAAGGATTGTTTTGAATAGTGCCCAGCAGTGCTCAGGAAACAAAAGTCTCACCTCTTTGGAAAAGAGCCAGCCCTCACTAGTGGTTTATATGCTTGCTGACATATAACTTTAATCCCCCCAAACAAAAAGCTTCCAACGGTGTCCTTATCTCCACCCTCTTTTTCAATCTGGCTGGGTTAGGAGGTGCAGTGTGTATGAAGATCATCTCATATGCCTACTTGAGTGGTTACAGAACACCTCTTAGAATGGTTTGCAAGCTGCCCAAGTGTTATGCCTGTGATCACTGATACAGGTTGCCTTATGGGCATGAGACTCTCCTCCTGGAATGTAAGCCTCCTTTGAACAACTATCACCTCACAACCAAAGATGGGGAAAATGGAACTCTCCTTCTGGGACTTTGGTGTCTGCTCACAAGGAGGATTCCTATCTCAGCGCAGGTCTTGTTGTAGGGTTTTTCCTCCCTGCAAGATGGAGAAATGCTGAGAGCTCTAAGGGTCATCCTAAGTCTGACATATCACTTTCCTCCTGGGATTTGCACTCCCACCTGGCTCAGGCTACCATCAACTTAGAACACGTTGCTTTTGTGTATGTGAAGGGGGAGGGGAAGAGGAGGAATCCTTTTTCTACTTCAATTGGTCTCTATCTACCTTTTACAATGTTTCCATCAGTAAGAAATGGAAAATCAATTTAACCCAGTTCAGAGGTTAAATTAGGAAGAATCTAGGAACACGACTAGGCTTAGAATTATTTGTGTATTGAAATGCAAACTGTCTCTCTCTCTCATCTCTAGATTTGAAAATTCCCTAATTGCCCACCTACCATCTCTGCTCCCATCTTCCCACTCTTTTTTCCTTACAATCTGGGCCAGTGACATCTATGTCTAAACAGAAACTTTACATTTTGGATAGACTTGATGTCTTGGTGATTTGAGCATTCTTGGTCACTTCCTTCCTCTGGAAACTACCCTACCTTGACTCCTGAGATTTAACTCCCTCGAGTTTTGAACAAGAGATTTAGTCTCTGGGAATCTAGATTGCCTCAGTTCAACAGAGAAATTGCAATAGAGTCTTGAATTATGAATAATAAATGCTATGGTATGGTATTTCCTCCAATGAGGTTATGAACAGTACTATAGATTTCAGGTTCTCCAACTGTGGGCTGTGATATCACATGGAGTCACATAACAGAATGTAGGGCCATGAAAAATCTGGCAACTGTAAATGATTTTTTAACATCCAATAACCAAAATTTAATTCCAAACCAAACAGGTAAGAATTTGAGGTGTTTCTGGCAACCCTTGCTCCTATTGCATTTCTTCGATGCTAAGGAATTACAAATGAAAAATGTTTAAAGAGCCCTGCTGTAGATAACATGTGATGAATTGTTCATTAAAATTATAGTTGTAGGGTTCTGGAGGAATAGCTCAGTGACTTAGAATGGCTTTTTTTGAAAGCTGATGGTCTTGTGCTCAATCCTCCATGCTGCCACAGGCATGCAGTGCAATCCTGGCAACTCTGCTGTCTGAGAGCCCTTCTACCACCAACAATTTCTGGCTGTATCAGTGAAGTATTGAAAGTAACACAATAGCGTAGTGCAACCCAAGCACAGTGGCTAAAACAGAAAAAATATGTGATAAGACTGCAGGCCAGGAAGCCCAACCCCTGGTCAGCATGTGTATGAGCACTGCAGTGACCTCAGGCAAACATTACAACGGAAACACACGTGCTTCAAAGCAACCCCAGTGAGGACATGTGAAAGCATTGCAAATAAAGGAGTGCTAAAGCACGCTGAGCATCATGATCAAGAATATGGACACCACAACCCCAGGTGTGACCCCTACTGAGTACCATGATTCAATGTGTGAGCACAACAGCTAGGCGTGTGTGTGACTTCTGGTCACTGAAACATCAACAAGAATGAAGAGAAGAAAGAAGAGAGAGGAAATAAAAAATATGTAGTCATTTATTTTATTTCAACAAGTTTTATCAAAATCTAGCACATCAGATCCATGATTGCATTGTGATACTATGAGATTTTTCCACAAATTGGTTGAAAGAAAAACATTTAGCAAATAGTACCATAAATGCACATGGATGTACAAAAATGGAGAAGTACTGAAACAACTCACATAGAGGTCCTAGCAAGTTTCTGGCATGTAGTAATGCTACTGATTTGTTGTTCTAACTGTACCATTCTCCAACCATGTTTTTCCCCATTATCTTTCCTGGATTATCTCCTACAGTCCACCCTTTAAACTTGTGCTCATGAAGACAATAGTATAGGGGTTGAGTACTTGCCTTGCATATGGCCTATGCAGGGTTTGATTCTTGGTACTGCATATAGTTCCCTGAGTACCTCCAGGAGTGATCCCTGATGACAGAGCCAGGAATAAGTCCTGAGAATGACCAGGTGTTTCCCTCAAAATAATGATGAAACAAATAATAAATAAACGTAGGCTCATTCACACTTGTTCTATGTAAAATGTGTGCATATGTGTATAAAGTGTCAAAGTATAGATCATCTCTGTTAGCATATTTATTCTGTCATCTGCTTATCATATACTTTCTATCTATCTACTCACTCCATTTTATGGACAACCCGGAGATGAGCACAGTCGGACATGGAGAAAGCATTCTTTGTAGAGAAACAGCTAAACGGGATTACAGTGTTGTTCTCAATGGAACTCAGTGGGAGTTGCCCACTTCTGGCTTTCTCTTTTTTTCCATATCTTCTCCTCAAGAGCCTTCAGACACCCAATACTTCCTGCAAGAGATAGAAGAGTTGCATAGAAATGAAGCAGTGGCAGCTGGGTGTGCTCTAGAGTTCCTGGCTGCTACTAGGGTCTTTCTCTATCCTCATCTGACACTTTGGTGTTCTGGAGACCTGGAGGGGAGCAGGTAGTTGTATTCTCAGAGGACTGACCTAGTACATGGACAGAAGTCCCTCCTGAGTGGGCCCTGGTTCTCCAGCATAACTATTGGGATGTGTTCTGAGATACCTTTACAAATGCTAAGTCTATTTTGCAACTATGCCCCCCGACCCCAGCAGTCACCATTGCTACAGAGCAGCCCCCAAGTGTCTGTGGAGAAGCTCAGTTGGTCTCTCAAAAGGTCACCTCTCCTCCAAAGGAGTTTGGATCTTCATATCCTGAAATCATATTAGTATTTAACTCTGAGCCCTTTGTGAGGTCCCATAGGTTTATATCAGGGTTTTTATGCAGATAGGATAATTGAAAGAGATGTAGCAACATGTGTTATGTGATAAAGGTTAAATCTACCTGATCCAATGATCTAATTTTAAAGTGTGGAGCTGGCACTTTATTGATAGTATATTTTCCAGAATGAGAGAATATGTGAGTTAGGGTGAAAGCCTTTTGAGATATCTTGAGAAGTCAAGATTTCTCATCTTGACTCTGATGCCAGCCATCCCCTCATACAGCCTAGTAGCAGAAATTTCTGGACTTCAAGTTAGAGAAGGGCAGGGCTGGAACACTTTCTCCCAGTGGAGCTCTTGAAAAAACTCTGGGGCAGAGAATTTTCCTGCTCTCTTATCAATGAGAAGGATTTCATTTGCTTGTTTATAAATGGGCGCTGTCGACTAGTTAAATCTGCTAGGGGACTGGGTTGTGGGAACACGTTTGAGAGTTTCTTGTTGATAAATATCACGTTGAAATGGAGTTCTGCTAGCATAAGCCAACTCCTGAAAAATGGGTCCCTTAATGTCCTCTCAATGAGACCAGCTACATGACAACTAGCCTGGGGAACTAAAATACGGTTGAGAAATTGAAGCCATAGATCTGTCTCAAAGTGCAGCCTCATCAGCTGTGATTGTTAGGTGTTAAGTTGAAGACTCTGCTGCCCTCTGGTCTTTCTTGCTTCTGATGAATTGCAGCCCAGGGATCACCAAGGCAGGAAAAGCTGGTGGTGGGTGCTGCTGCTGCCTGGTGCTAATTTTATATATGTCTGCCTCTGGTCTGCCGTCAGGATGCCTCAGGGGAGGAAAGAGACCCAGAAGGACTGGCAAAGGCATCAGTCAGGGTTCTGTCAGGAAAAACAGGAACCATCTAAGATATTTCACACAGAGGAGCTTTAATGCAAGGAATTGGCTACAAAGGTCTAGAAGGAAAGGCTGCAAGAGCATAAGGGAGCATGCAGAGTATTGGAAAGGAGAAGAGAGAAGAGGCCATATCCAGAGATGAAGAAGCAGCTAATCCTCCAAGACTGGAGCCAGTATCTGAGCTCATGAATTCTCTCCTGGGGTGATGTGTGAATTGGAATAAGGTCAATCTCCATACCATGGCCACTATGGTACCTGCTAGTCATGCAGGGCTACCCATGATACACTAGAGAAGCAGGAAGTTCCCTCTTTCCACATTATGCTAGTATATGAAGAGTTAATATGCAAACTCTGAATCTCAACGGTAGAGTGAATACTGCAGAAGGAAGCCCATGGAATACAAAGGCAAGAGGCAAATAAATGACACAAAACCCTTATGATGAGGGTCAGCAGGAGAGAAAACTAAGACCAAAGTTCCTAACTTGTTTCCATGACTCGGTTACAATCACTTAATGTGAATATACAGACACTTTAAAAATCCATTATGCCATGAGTGTATATTTTTGTATTCCTACTGTTATCTGGAGAAGAGAACTTAGAATTGGAAGGTGATTAATTCACCTATGGCCAGAAGTTCCTCTACACCCTTTGGGGATGATGGTCTTATGCCTAATGCTTCAAAATTTCCAGTACTACCTCATGGTGGTAACTATCTCATTTTGTAGTTAGGAAAGACTATGAATGGAAAGTATTTAAGGGGCAGAATCTGTACGCAAGGAACTTTGGTCTATTGGTTCTTGGTCTGTACACATATCATTGATGATTTCCTCCTCCATCTTGTCTCTACTTTGAGAGCTACCATACGCTATACAAAGTGGACCTTGATATTCTAATATGAGTCAGCAGTAGGTTTGTCCATGAGAGAAAGACCCTTTCCATTTCTGCCCCAGTGTAAAGTGGCTTGAACAAAATTTAGAATTCAGGGAAGGTCATACAGTAATCAAGGTCCACACCTGTGCTCTGTTATCCCCAAAAGTATAGCTCGCATCATCATGATCCAAGATGGAACTCAAGGCATCATACTCATTTCCAAGCAATAGGATGGCTAGGAAGCAGACAGATGGGGGAACGGGGAAGTCTATGTCTCTCTTAAGGAAGTTACCCCCAAGTTGCTATTGGAAGCTTCCATTTACATGTGACGGGTCACATAATCAAAATCTAACTGCAAAGAAATCTGAGAAGTGGATTTTCTGTGCAGATAGCTAAGTGTCCAGTCCAAAGTATGCCTATGGGGAAAGAATACAATTGAAACAATAAGCACTCTAGCACCAGAACCAAGTTTTTACTGAACAGAGGCCAGGCTACATGCTAGGCTAGGGTAGCTCACACTTAATGCAGTGTGAGTGCCTTGAGGAGGGGGGGTAAGTGTAGATGCAGATGCTGGCTTAATATGACTCCTTGGTGCCTCCAATCCTGCATACCTGTCTGGCTCCCTGCAGATACCAATATTACGGCTTAAGGACCACATGGCCCACAGAGGGCTGGAGTCTGGAAATATAACCTCGAGTAAGATGGACAAAGGCTCATCTTGCACTACAGATTATTAACTTTAAACCTCTTGGGGGTACATGGAGACAACAATCTAGCAGTCAGGAGGCATGTCAGTGCCACGTCTGTCCTGCCTTTGGGGAGGTTCCCTCACCTGCCCTTCAAGATGGCACTGATGTGAACCAGCAAGGAAGCTGATCTATTCCAGCACATTAGCCACAGACTCCAGAAACAAGGAACAGTGCAGATCTCCCAAGAGCCAGGAGTAATCTCCAGTGGCAGCGGACACAGAGAGTCCGCTAGGCACTGAAGAAACAGAGAGGAAGCTTCAGGCTGGGCACAGGGCAGAGCAGCAGAGAGCGATTCCTTCTGTGCCAGGGAGGACGAGGGCCTGGGAGAAACAAGGCCTCCACCATGGGCCTGCCCAGCTCCCCATCTGCTCGGGGAGAAAAAGGACACAGAGCAGAGGCAGGAATTCAGGCAATTAATCCTTTATTTAAAGAATAATAAACAGCCAGATTTTACATACTGAAAGAAGGAACAAGGTAAAAGGGGTTAAAAACTAAAAAGCAAGGACGGCAGACACCAATTAACACAATGCTAATTGACAATTTCCCCAAGCTTCCATGAAACATGCCAGGCCGATTTCCCCAATTGCTAATTAAATCAAACCGCACACACAATACTAATTTCCCTAACTTAGGGAACTCAGTAGACAAATAAAATGAGAAACTAACTTAAACATTTTGTCAAAGTATGGGAAGAAGAATGAATGAAACCTTAACATGAATAAACTTGGGCTCCACATAAATTTGTTAAAGTTCTGGCATGTGTAATGGAAGCCTTGCAATATCCCAGTATCTCCATTCTCTACTCTACTGCATAAATGCACTGCGCTAATCACAAAATAATACACAGCAGCCCGCTGACGCGCGTGGTCTCTCCCTCTGGTGAAGGGTACCCAGTGCATCATGAAAGTGACATGTAAATTGCACCGTTTAAAAATTATAAAATACCTACTTAATTACAATTAAAAACAACGGAATAACTTTTCTTTAAAGGAGTCCCTGAGGTTTTTTGAGCTGGAGTCTGGCTTTGTGAGAAAGAGAAGCCAGTCACTTAATCAGAGTTGAGAGCTGAGGAAGCTTCTTGCCTGCTCCTCAGTCACTCTGCCCTCAGTTCTGGGTACATACTCCTTCTGCTAGCCCCAATCTCCCTCTTCCCACTAGTCCTGCACACAGCCATCTTTGAAGTGGCCCCTTCACCCTCCGTGCCATCTCTCTAGAATTATGCCCTCATAGAATGGGGGCTGCTCTTCGAGGTCATCTATCCAATTCACTCATTTTACTGTCAAGAAAACTCATGCCAAGAGATTCACATGGTTCTAAGGTCTGACAGCTGGCCCAAGGCCCTGGGTTTTCAAAAAAATTAGACAAGATATATATGATTGTTTTAATAATCCTAGCTAACACTTGCATAGTAGATAATCCTTGACAGTTTACTGGAAGTGCTTGATAAAATTAACCCAGTTGACCTTTACATTAAACCTGAGAAGTTGGCATCTCCCCCCACTTTACAGATAAAGAAATTGAGGCACTGGTGTGTTATGTAGCTTACCCAAAATGCTGGTTAAGTGACAGACTAGTTTTAAGGTCAAGAAGACTGACTCAGGTCTAGGCCCTTTTCCAGCTTTTGTGTGTGTGTGTGTGTGTGTGTGTGTCTGTGTATGTGTCTGTGTGTCTTTGTGTGTATTTTATTAGTGAATCACCGTGAGGTACAGTTACAGGCTTACAGACTTTCGTTCCTGCGTTTCAGTCATACAATGATCTCTTACCCATCCCTCCACCAGTGCCCATTTTCCATCACCAATAGTCCTAGCATCCTTCCTCCCTCCTCTCCATCTTGCCCCCCCTCTGTGGCAGGGCATTCCCTTTTGCTCTCTCTCTTCTTTTGGGTGTTGTGGCTTGCAATATAGGTATTGAGCGACCTTTATTTCCTCCCCTTCTCTTTTCTCCCTTCATTGTCACTGTTGCAATGGTGTTGCAATGACTGGCGGTTGCACATTTCTGGCTATGGTGTTCACACATTTTCTGCCATGCTGCTTGCTGGGAGTTGGACCACAGATCGTGGGGTTCACATATTTGGCTGCATGCTCACAGATTTTTTTCCCTTTAGCTGTAGTGCTAGCACATGTACTCACTGGAGGTTGCACCCTTCATGAAGGCTCACAAGTAGTTATAGCTGTGGAGCTTATGGAGTCATTGCAATGCTCACAAAGGTGCTCAACAGGGATATTACTTCCTGACTGTAGCTGAGAACTGTGGGAACACAGCTTTTTAGTGGCAGTGCTGTCACATGTCTATTTGTAATGCCATCATACACTTGCTGCACCATTCAGAAATCACTTGTGGTACCAGGCATCAAGGGCAGATGTGCTGGTCTGAAGCAGCAAAGCTGCCAGGACTGTCCTTGGTGTAAGTAGAACTCCCAGAGTTTGGGCTCGTGACTATATCCTGGAGGAGCTCTAAGTGAGGAACTTTTCAACCTTTCTCAGAAATTCAGCAGGGGTAGTGGTGCCAGAAGCATCCCATATTCATTACATAGTTAGTTTTTAATGTATTTGGTATTGCTGTCTGCACATAAACCTTCTACTAGTGCCAAATTTACCTGATTTGGTTTTTAACTTTTTGACAGTATATTATCAGCAATTTCCCACTGATTATAGATGTACATTGGGCAAACGGATTTTTTGTTAGAACATATTTTATTTTATTTACTTTTTATGTTATTTATTTATTTTTTAATTAGTGAGTCACAGTGAGGGTGCAGTTATAGATTCACACATTTTTGTGCTTGTTTTTCCCTCATGCAATGTTTGAGAGCCCATCCCTCTACCAGTGTCCATTCTCAACCACCAATGAACCCAGTATCCCTCCCACCTCCCCACTCCCATCCCCCCAGCCCACCCTGCCCCTGTGGCAGG
The DNA here is from genome assembly GCF_027595985.1 of Sorex araneus. NCBI lineage: Eukaryota > Metazoa > Chordata > Mammalia > Eulipotyphla > Soricidae > Sorex > Sorex araneus. The sequence continues at coordinate 323,485,110 of NC_073313.1, read as the reverse complement.
CATTCCAATTTGATCTCTCTTTCCTTTTGGGTGTTGTGGTTTGCAATAGGGGTATTGAGTGGTCATCCTGTTCAGTCTCTAGTCTACTTTCAGCACACATCTCCCTTCCCGAGCGGGATGTCCAATCACATTTTATTTGGTGTTCCCTTCTCTATCTGGGATGACTTTCCTTCAGCGTGTGAGGCCAGCTTCCAAGGTATGGAGCCAACCTCCTGGTATTTTATACTAATATTCTTGGGTATTAGTCTTCTATTCTGTTGTTCTATATTCCACAGATGAGTGCAATCTTTCTATGTCTGTCCCTCTCTTTCTGGCTCATTTCACTTAGCATGATACTTTCCATGTTGATCCACTTATATGCAAAGTTCATGACTTTATCTTTTCTAACAGCTGCATAGTATTCCATTGTATAGATGTACCAAAGTTTCTTTAACCAGTCATCTGTTCTTGGGCACTCGGGTTTTTCCCAGATTCTGGCTATTGTAAACAGTGCTGCAATGAACATATAAGTGCAGATGTCATTTTGACTATACTTTTTTGTTTCTCTAGGATATATTCCCAGAAGTGGTATTGCTGGATCAAATGGAAGCTCAACTTCTAATATTTTAAGAAGCGTCCATATTGTTTTCCAAAGGGGCTGGACTAGTTGGCATTCCCACCAGCAGTGTAGAAGGGTCCATTTCTCCCCACATCCTCTCCAATAGGGGTTGCTTTTGTTCTTTTGGATGTGTGCCATCCTCTGTGGTGTGAGGTGGTATCTCATGGTTGTTTTGATTTGCATCTCCCTGGTGATTAGTGATGCAGAGAATTTTTTCATGTGCCTTTTGGCCATTCGTATCTCTTCCTTGGAAAAATTTCTGCAAACGGATTTTCAATGGTTGCATTTCATTCCATTGAACAGGTATGTCACAATTTGACCTATGCACTTTGGTCATCATTTAGGCAATTCTTGTCTTTTTCTCTTACAGTGTTGTGATACACATCTCTATAGAAATAATGTCTTTATCCTCTTGTTGGATTTTATTACAGGTAGGTGTTTTTCATAACATTAATATTTTAGGATAATGGCTGCTCAGTGGGGTTTTCCAGGATGTGGCTGTTGGCTAAACTTATTTGCAGGGGTCCCTGTGTTCCATCCACCAGTCAGCATGGTAAGTAGACTTCTTTGCTCAGATGGGGACAGAGGCCTGTGAGACAGCAACACATGGTGACGAAGCTGGGTTCTTTAGCATTTTTTTTTTGTTCTGACTGGCATCTGTAATGCATTTGTCAAGACGGAAGCTGCTTATCTGTCCTTGTCCCTTCCTGGGACAAAGGCAGACCTGTCACCATCAGATCAAGGGAACTTGAAAGCTGTGTGGAAGGACAGCTGAAAGTCTTTCTCATTCATTGTGATCTATCATAATCACTGACCCCTCCCCCAGAATGAAATAGGAATGAAATAGTAGTGTGATAGGTTAATGTTGATAATTAAAGAGAGTTTAAGACCAGTGTGAGACTGAACTGTGTGTGTGGGTGGTTGAAATGGTTGTTTGATGTGAAAGTCAATGATTGAATTATTCAGAGAGAGTGATTTCCAAATGATAATTTTACACTTTACATAACTGATTTTGATTTATTATGGTGGCACCCAGTTGAGCTGTTTTATTCCTAGGGGCTGTCAGCTTTTCCATCCCAAACCCCTGTTTTGCAGCATGCTACCCAAGGCCTGCAAAAAAAAAATCCTAAAAACAAAAAACCGCTCATGTCTGAAAAATGACATTGTTATCTTGCTGGCATGCAGCCCCCACCCCCTTGTCTCTCATAAGAGTTTATGGCTTATTTGGCTTTTTAGTTTATAAACTGGCAGAGGAACTGTGTGCCTCTGTGTGTGTGTGTGTGTGTGTGTGTGTGTGTGTGTGTGTGTGTGTGTGTGTAGTGAATGGCCCAGGCAACCTGATCTCTCCTTCCCTCTTGTTGTGGCTTTATGAAAGCTTTGATCTTTTGTCACTTAGAAAGAGGTAGGGCCATGCTGGGAATAGGACCCCATGGGCAGTTGGAGTGAAAATGGTACAGCAGTTGCAAATTGCAATGCTGCTTCAGAAGTGAAAGGAGAGAGTGAAGAGGGAAGGGGCATTGGGCTTTGAGATCAAGCCACTAAAGGAACGTAAAACTTCGAGGAGTTCCTAACTTAAGTCAGGTATCACTGTACCTCTGTCACACTGTTGTCTCATTGTTCATCGATTTGCTCGAGCGGGCACCAGTTACATATCCACTATGAGACTTGTTTTTACTGTTTTGGCATATCCAATACGCCACAGGTAGCTTGTCAGGCTTTGTCTTGTGGGTGGGATACTCTCAGTAGCTTGCTAGGCTTTCCAAGAGGGACAAAGGGATTGAACCTGGGTCAGCCGCCTGCAAGGCAAACGCCCTACCAGCTGTGCTATTGCTCCAGCCCCAAGTCAAGTATAGCCCTTTAAATAGTTAGGCCTCCAGAGACTGCTGCTTCTCATGGCAACATTTTTTTTCTGCCTGGAGTGATAAAAGCCAAGACACAGAGCTCCTGACACTCTTTCTTGAGAGAACAGCATGAGTGCCATTTGACAAACAAGTGGGTGACTAACTTACCAGCTTGGCTAACCCCATACCATGTGTGACCCTCTGCCTCACTCCATCTGTCCTAGCTCTTATGGCAAGGGATTCGTTATTCTCTTATTCTTATAGATATAAGCAGTGATCCAAGAACCATTCAGGAATGGACAAACTGAGCACTTTTTAAGTGGCATAATGATGTAGACACCAGCTCACATCTGTTGAATGCTTACTTTGTCACAGATACTGTTTTCGGGACTTGCTGTCAAATTATTTAATTTCTCCTAGAGTCCTGTGAGCAGCTGTGTGTGATTTCATTTGGTCTTGTGTTTGTTTTGGTCCAAATTTATACTTCAGGAACATGAAGGTAACTGATTGCCTTGAGCCTCCAGGGAGCCTGTGGGATATGTCCTGCTCCATGCTGCAGTAAAGGTATTTGTGGCCCAGACCTTTCTGAGGGTCAGTTACAGGTCTGTCATTCAGGGTTCCAAATCAGGCAGGGATAAAGCAACCCTATCTGAGAATACACTAGAAATCTATGGAATTCTAGAGGTGTTTAAAGCTGGGGTGAAAAGACTGAGGTGAGTGGAAGGAAGGCACTGTGGGAGAAGAGAAGGGAGGCAGCAACACAGAGGTTCTTGAAAGCCCCCATCCCGTCCTCATTCTACTTCCATGCTCAGGTCAGATTCCTGGTTTCTTGGACCACTGCTTATTTATATATCACTGCTTATTCTGATGGCTTCCAGGCTCGGATCAGATTCCTATGAGGACAGATCCTGAGGGGAACTTTAGGTCCTGGAACCTATTGTCAGCTAGACTCTGTTTCTCTCCCCTGCTTTGCCTCGTTTTAACAAGATGGTTAAAAGTACCTTGTGTAATCACACACACAAAAGGGACACACACCGGGCACAGGGCAGCGGCACTCTATCTCTCCTGCTGCCCGTGTTCGGTAGTCTTCAGCCATTTCCCTCACACAGGGGAGGTTGATGGCGATGATGAGGCAGGCAAAGGAAGGAACGAGGGCCAGGCTGGTTGGTCTCAGTTGCATTCCCGTCTCCATTCTCCTCTGATTCTCCTCCTGCTTCTTCTTTCCCCATGCTACTTCATTTTCCTTCTCCTCTGGATCTAGATTTCGATCTGGCTTCTCCAGATCTGGCACTGAGACCCCCAACCCACTCTTACAGCCTAGTTAAATCCCCAGCATGAGGGGTTGGGGCTTACACATAGGTGTAGTTACAATCAATAGGGGTAAAGTTCTTTCCCTCAGGGGATGTTGCTTCTAGGACAGATGCTCTTTCAGCAGGATGACCCACCCAAGAGCAGAATCCCATGGGTGTGTTTCTCCTTTCCTTGTCCAACTAACATATAGGCATTCATAATATCAATCATTTTGTATGGACACACTAAGAGATGCATTAAACTTATAGAATTGCTCTCCTGGAGTCATCTCGATCTCAGACTAAAGTACTTAGGCCAGATTAGTCTTTCCTATCCCTAGCAGAGTTCTAGTCTTGTCATTGCTTTTGGATCACGACAGCATTTGTCCATGACCAAGCTCTTAACTTATAGTTAAGCATTAGGCACTTTGGCCAGGCCCATCTTGATGCCAGAGTAGCACATAACTCACTGCTTGCCCTGGGTCCATCCCGTCCCTCATTGGGATCCTGCTTTTGGGGATGCTAGGAAGTAAGAGAAGCTGAGCCTTAGGTCAAGAAAGCAGATGCCCAGGAATGACTAATATTTGAAGCCAATTAAATCCCATGTTACAAAAGCATATTAACAACTGTCTTTCTTTGTCAATACAAAAAAGACATTGCTTTAAAGTAAACTATTCAAAAGACACAAGGAGAAGAGAAAGGCAATATTAACTTAGAATACAAGTTCAGTGTCCTAGAAAGATCTGACCTTACAAATTAACAGAGTCTGATTAGGGGGAAAAGCTGATTAACTGGTTGGGGAAGATCATAGAGAGGTGGTTACAGATAGACAAAAGAATGGGAGTGACTCAGGAGCACTTTGATGGGTGTGACCCGATAAACCTAAGCTCTTTGTGGCAAGGGGAACAGGACATACCAATGCTGTCTTAAAATGTTTAAAGATTATTACCAGATAAACCTAACCTCTCTGTGGCAAGGAAGAAAGGACAAACCAATGATATCTTACAGTGCCTGAAACTGGGTTTCAGTTGTCACTGACAACCCAATGTTTACCTGCTTGCTGATATGAAGAATGGGGACATTCAATAATTAGTTTCTTAAACATCAGAGTAAGAGCTAACTCAGTATTAATACATTAATGTGTGTGTGTGAACATACACATCTATGGGTGAATAGTTTGCTGCATTCATTAGAGTTGAAGATGCTTTTATCCAGTAGAGAAGAATAAAATAATAGTGGTGGTATTATTTTTGTGCGAGGACATGTGTATAATGACAATTTTTATGATTGGTCTATGAAATAATTTTTGCGACTGAAGTTCCCAGTAATAGGGAAAATGGTGAGAAGTACCATTACAACCATGAAGTAGAATATTATGCAGATATTATTTTATTAGCTTAATCCTTATGGTGGCATGAGGATGAAAAACAGGGGAGTCAGGAAAAACAGAGAGAACACCATTACTCACATTTTAATGAAAAAGATTTATGTTTATATAAGCCACATTATCTAAACATAGGTACAAATCAGAAACAAAAAGTACTAAATTTTAAAGAGGACTACCATAAAATCAGATGTGGGTTTTCTTTTATGTACTTTATAGTGTTGTCCAGAATTTAAACAATACACATTGTAGCACTTCCTTTCCCTCATAGGCCCTTCCATAACCACCACATATCCAGGTAAGCATATTTCCCACCAAAGAGAAATCAATTGTTTAAATCTGCAGGTGATCTTAAGGTTCTATCCAGCCATTTAGTTTTGCAAATGAGTGTGCATGGCTGTGAGGAAGCATGTATGTATCTCAATTTTCTTAGGGCAGTCCTGATCTGTCTGTTCTAGAATCCTGAAGGATAAATTCCTCCTTTCAATTTCAGATGTGGCCTGGGTTGGTCTGGATTCTAAATTACATGGCTTTGTTCTCAGAGAGGTCAAATAACAGCTTAAGTGCACAGAGTTTCTGAGAGCAGGGTTCAAACCCAACGCTTCTAATTTCACTGTATTTGCAGGGGGAGGGGGCGATCATTCCTACCCTCAGTGAGTTTTTAGTAACTTTGGCAGAAAAAAGGCTACTTCCCCACAAAGGCAAATGTCTCTTTGGAGAAGAAAACTTAGGATCAGACTGTGTTTACTATTTATTTCTACCTCTTATTGACATTTATTTATCTGAGTTTCAGCTTCCTTATCTATAAAACAGGGTTAATATAGGCCTCTCTCAAAGGTTGATGTATTAAAAGAATAATTCTTAGTACATAAACTTACTTTATGCAAGGACCAGTCCAATGTAATTCTAAATTATGCAAAACGTTTCAGTATATAGAATTCTCTGATATGGAAAACATATTTGGGGTAATCTATTGAAGCAGAAAACTGCCAGGTGCCTTGGATAAGCTTGTTTTTATTTCACAGATGCTTTCAAATAGCCAAGGAAGTTCTGTTTTAGGGATGTTAGAAGAAGGAAAATAATTGAGCTGCTATTGGAGGACATAGTTGATAGCTAAGTGGTTTGGTTCTCTTAGATGGTGTTACAAAGCTAGAGGCACTTGCAGTCAGAAGGGAATTTGGAAATGATCTGGTACCACTCTAGGCAGAATTGCTCTGGCAGCCTTTGCTAGCCAGAACCTATATTGGCTTGCACCAATCCTGCTGGGAATCAGTCGCAAGAGTCCTCCAGTCCTCTTCCTTGGCCCTGGTTTTCCTTTTTCAGAAGCCCTGCCTGGGAAGGGCCTCTGAAAGGCCTTTGGGCCACATGCATTGGAGAACCTGCGATCCAGCTGCTTAGGAGCCTGTGCAGAGACCTTATGATCAATTCATACCCTCTGTATCCCTGCCAATTGCTGAGTCCCTGGTAAATAACTCTTGTTTCCTGGAAGGCTCAGAAAAGGGATTTGGGGTTTTTCCTTCTGAACTAGGCAAGAATAGAGACAAAGGGCCTAGATGAAAGCAACAACAACCTCAACAATAACAGCAGCAACAACAATAGCCACTCTTTTTTATACCTCAAAATGGAACTTGTTCTGCTTGATAATTTGAACCTAAAATCTCACTCACTCTCGGCTCAGCAGCAAACAAAATTCAGAAAGACTTGTGGGTGGATATTTTTCTATGTTTTTTTTCCCATGTAGGTTGAATGATGCATTTCCTTTCACATTATCCAAAAAGTTCCACCAATTTTAGACATCAGATTCCAAGGAGTTGATGAATAAACTAGCATCCTTAGACAAAAAGCTTAAACAATCTTGCTCCCACCATGGCCACAAAAAGTTCTGATATTAACAAATATTTACTATGTGCTATGCTAGTTGCTGTATAAGCATTATATAATTTAGTTCTGAGAATTTCTAGGCATGGTGCTATTTTCTCCATTATTCAAATGTTAAAACTAAGGCTTATTGAAATGAACTGGTCCAGAGAGTCCCAGAGAGAAAATTTTAGAATTTTCTAGGAAGCCAAATCTCTGTGATGTTAAGTCACCTTAGCTCTGTATTATCTTGCCTCCCATTCTGCCCCCATAACCTATGGGTGCCAAGCACAGTATATGAATTTTCATGGTCAAATATAGAAATACTTTTACCCAGTTTGAATTGATGCCTCCTTCTTCCTTTTACCTTCTCTCCTCCTGAGGAAGAAAGTCACAGATACCTGCAGGTTGCCACATTTCCAAGCCTTTGTGGTCAATGTTTAATTATATTAGCATTTGTTTTCACTAAAAGAGTAATCTCATTATTGCCTTTCATGTCACATTAGTGAAAATAGATACCAATACGATACCTATTAATAGAATATGATGGGAAATTGCTAATAGAATTAGGTGTTCTCATTTTATTAGTTCTGGAGTGACAACTTATTCTGAAGAACAGCTTACTTCAGTGTTGATGAGGAACAAGGTAGAAAGAGGTAGAAGTCTTTTTATCCTATATGGACAGAACAGATTTTGGGGGCCCGGAGCATTCATGGGGGGTCTCTCTGCTCAATGTCTGATCCCCACACTTCCTGGCCTTTTCTGTAACATAAGCACCTTTTGGATTTGGGCTGGAAGAGGAGTTCCTCCTTCACGGCCAGACTGTGTTTCCTGAATTGTCATTAAAGTATCATGTGACATGATCCTGCCTGGGTGGCCCCAGATCAGATAGAATTAATATTTCATTATCCATTCTGTGGCTGATGCTGGCAAAGAAGGGGACACTGGCAGGAAAATGTCCCCAGGGCACTTCCAAACACTCACCAGCAGCTTTCTGAAAGGTCTCTGCCTTTTGCTGGCGGTCCCTGGGGTAATACTTAGTTCCTTTGGCCGCCCAGTGGTCTTCCTATCTCCCATCCTTCTCTTCCTGTCCATTTCCTTTTCTCAGGGTAGCCAAGAGATAGTGGAAAATCTCTTAATAATGTCATGATGGACATCTGTAGGTTTCCGGTAGGAGAAATAGTTGCTGTTCTCATGTTGTCCTGGTTGATGGCCTCATGCCATTTGTGACCTGCATGCTCTCACTTTGTCTCCCCATTCAAACTCTCTGTGCAAATATACTTTCTGTCTTTATAGTCCCATTTAACATCCTTTTTCTTCTTCCTTCCATGAAGTCTTTCCTGTCTACCCCCAAGCTGACATCACTCCTGAATCGAATCCAGGTATCACTGGTGTGTTCTCAAGTGGCCTCACTGACAAGATACATTGACTACTTCCTGACCTCACTGAAAGGGGAAAAAAATGATCCCAAAATCTTAGAGCCAAGCAAATAGGACCTGCTTATATTAGATTTGAAAGGAAATTGGTGCCTCTACAAACAGGGTGGTAATGTAATTTGGTGAGCACCAGGATGATAGAGGGTTAGAGCTTTTCATTCTTTCCCTCTGCAATACCTGCAGGTTGCCACATTTCCAAGTGGCATGTCCTGGATTTGAGTTTATCTACCTTTCCCTTGGACTGGAGCGATAGCACAGCGAGTATGGCATTTGCCTTGCATGTGGCCGACCCAGGTTTGATTCTTCTGTCCCTCTCAGAGAGCCCGGCAAGCTACTGAGAGTATCCCACCTGCACAGCAGAGCCTGGCAAGATACCCATGATGTATTTGATATACCAAAAACAGTAACAACAAGTCTCACAATGGAGATGTTACTGGTGCCCGCTCAAGCAAATCGATGAACAACAGGATGACAGTGCTATAGTGCTACAGTGCTACCTTTCCCTGGATGAAAATTCAGTGTCAAGGGACAGAAAGTAGGAGAAAAGAGATCAAAGTGTGCTATGAGCAATATGGTTCTTAAATGATTTAAAATTTGTTTTGAATAAAACTATTCACTGTGGAAATAATGAAGAGGAGAGCTTAAAGCCAGAGCACTCAGCAATTGAATATGGCAGCAGGGATTTCATCCCCCAGCTCTTCCACAGGGAAGCACTCCATGGAAGCTCAGAAGGGATCAGGAGAGGGAACCTACTGGAAACCTGCCTTCAAAAGTTTAAAAGTGCCTGGGTGGGGCAAGACCACTGATCTGCAAACTGGGAAAGCTTAGTTTGTACTGTGGATTTCTCAACTGAAGCACTGGATGGTGCTACCTTTGTTGATGAGCTGTGTCCTACTCTAATGGCCTCTGATCTATAGAAGAGTGCATATTCCAGCTATGAAATGGGAAATTCTGTGAGACTTGGTGTCAATGCTTGGAGGGGATGGATAGCTATGGGGGTGTCCTTGTTGCATCTAAATTAATGGAGTTGGAGGGTTGGGGGGTGTTCTCCTTCTAGACAGAGGAGCACTAGCTAAAAGGAAGATATCAGGAATTTTCTGTGGGATGTGGAAGAGTGTGAATAGAGCATTTCTATAGGGAGTGTGAATTGCAACACCTGGGCCAGATGTTAGGCAGTGTGAGATGGCAGGCTAAAATGTGTGGACTTTTCCCTGTAGATGTAAGGAAGTTTTCAAAGGCAAGTTCCCTCTCTCACCTGGAGCTTGCCTCTCTGTGACAGCTTATGAGGGACTTCCAGAAGGCAGCCAATTTTATCCATCCCATTCTCCAAGCCCATATCATTGGCAGATGATTGTTTTGTCAAAGCTGGGGGCTTGAAGGAAGGAGGATGGTGTGAAGAAAGCTGACCTACGGGTGGGAGATGTTAGGTAGATAAATTTCTAATTAGCTTTCAAAGTGGAGAGAAGGCTGAGGCTGCATTCACCATATTACTGTCATCCCATTGATTTGCTCAAGCGGGTGCCAGTAACGTCTCTATTTGTCCTAGCCCTAAGATTTTAGCAGCCTCTTTTTACTCATTCTTCCCCCATTGGAGGCTCTTTCAGGGTAAGGGGAATGAGACTCATCATTGTTACTATAATTGGCATATGAATACACCATAGAGAGCTTGCCAGGCTCTGCCCTGCAGGCAGGATGCTCTCGGTAGCTTGAGACATTCTTTGAGAGGGAGAAGTAGGCTATAAGAGTTCACTTCCACAAGCGTTTTTTTTTTTAATTTTTATTGAATCACTGTGAGATAGTTACAAGCTTTCATGTTTGAGTTACTAGACATAGAGAGTATCATGTTAAGTGAAATGAGTCAGAAAGAGAAGGACAGACATAGAAGGACTGCACTCATTTGTGGAGTATAGAATAATATCACATGAGGCTGATACTCAAGGGAGCGTTGTTTTATAGTCTCAGAATCATGGCTATTTGATTGGATTACATGGCGCTGGGGGCAGTTTGTGGGTGTAGTTGCCAAGCTACTGGAAAATGGGGAGTCTGGGTGGAGGAGGCCCAGTTCCTATCCAAGCAGGTTTGGAGGTCTCAGCCCCGGGTCCCGCACACCTGGGTTCCTCTGCCGGTTTCTTCATGCGTGAGGCTCCACCGAATGTGTGGAGAGGGGCTTTGAGCATGGCTGTGGCTGAGTTCCGGAGGTCTTTGGCTGCCGGAGCTCCGCTCGGGGCGAGGAGGGAAACTCAACCCGCCCCGCTCTGAGGGGCCCTGGTGAAGACAGCCAGGCATGGAGGCAAGAGACTCTGCTTTTCTATTCTTTCTATAATAACAATAATGCTGACAATTTTTTCAAAACTCATCAACTTTAACTAATTTTGACATAATTTGGCACTTTTTTGTGCATTTGTTAACAATTTTTTTTTGTTTGGGGAAAACAAAAAAGCTCCCAGGGGCTAAAAAGAGAGTACAGCAGGTAGGTCACTTGCTTGCACACAGACAACCAAGGTTTGATTCCTGGTACCACAATGTTCCACAATTCCCACTAGGAATAAGCCCCAAGCACAGTCAAATGTGAATCAAAAACAACAATGAAAAGACTCCAATGAGGACAATCTTTAAGGATAAGCCTCAGGGACCTGGGACATTAAGAGTGACATTGGTTGATTTCTTTGGAGACATTCTCAGGCTGTATTAGAAACTCCTATTAAAATTTGTATCTATTCTGTCTTAAAGGTCAAAGGCCCTCAAAGTGAAGCAGTTAGCCCCCAGTCTGCGGTGCTCTGCCTTTTCCATTGAAGTGACTCTATGGGCTTTCTTGTTCTTGCCTCTAAAGAACACACACACAGAGATATACACGCAGAACACATAGACACACACACACACACACACAACTTGTAGGTGTCTGTGGGTTTATGCCTAGGTCAGACTGAATCCCGTGGGTACAGGCCTAGATCAGACTGCGTCCTGCAAGTTCTCACCCAAAGTGAAAGCAAGATTGAGGCAAAAGAGTCCTGACCTAGTGTCCCAGACCAGAGAACAAGAAAACACAGCAAGGTATTTCCCGAATGTTATGTCATCATGATTGCCTATGTGGGGAGGAGAATCCAGAATCCAAACTTCCCATTGACCAGTGTGGCTCCCTTTCACTTGTTCTCCTCTTTGCAGTGTATTCCTCAGTGTGCACTTACAAACAGGCATTTGTAAGTTGCACCGATTATGTATTGAAACCATTATCACCACTCAGGCCACTATAACAAACAATACTGATTATAGAGCAGGGATAGAGTTTGTAATTATAATGTTCTTCAAACTTCTCTGATTGACACACAACGTATTTAAACAGGGATGGTAAAAAATTATGTTCACAGTGCGGGGCTTGTCTTTCCTTTCGGCAGTACAAAAGCTCGCCTCAGTAGGTAACAGCCACCAGGCTGCCTTTGAGCAGCTGTTGAGACGAGATTCCGTTTCTTTGTTGGGGGGCGGGGGGATCTATTGTTGTGGGGGAAGACACCATGGCTTTTAAATCAAAAACAATTCAGTTTAGAGAAAGATCTACCTTGTGGAAATAAATAAAAGGAGGCATAGTGTACCATCAGCTGGCCATCTTAATAATGCAAGCAGTTCATCTTGCATGCCCATTCAGTGCCTCGCTCATTCTGCATGAGGGGGAGGAGCACCTGCCTTCCAGCCTGGTCCCAGAATATAAGCCCTTCTCCAATCATGTCTGGGTGCTGTGAGGCCTGCTCGGCTCTTCAGGGTCTCTCTGGATCTGGCCTGGCAGTGTGCCTGCTGGAGGTCTGAGAACGTTAATGTCCTTCACCTCCAGATCACATTCATCTGTGTCCATTATTTTATCAAGCAGGGACACCTGGATAAGAGTCTCTATTTTTTTTTCAGTGGCCTCTGGCTTATAAAACAAAACCAGCCAAGAGCATGTAATTCCTTTGAATAGTCTTCTGGTGTTGCCTAATGGAGATGTTTAGAATGCCAGGTACTATGAAAAGACTCAGGCTCAAAAAACAAAAAAAAAGTTAACCCCCTCAATAAAAAAACAACAGTCAGCCCCAACACACACTTTAAAAAAGTTAAAGTATCTTTTCTTTTTTAAATTTATTTCTTTTTAAATCAACTTCTTCATTTACAAAGTAGTGACATTCAGTCTTGAATCAAAGGGAACAGTTTCCACTCCTGTTTGTTTTCTTTCTCAACTACCAGCCTGTCTCTCCAAACTTTGTACAAAATCAACTTACTTTGATTTAAGCAACAAAAGAAAGGACTTGGGGTTTGGAAGGGTGAGAACGGGGAAAGCTTTTAAAAGATTATCTTTTTGGAGTTTTGATAGATTAAGAGGGTGATCAAACTAGGCAGCATCTTAATAATAGGGCCATGTGAATTTTGGCTAGACTAATGGAAGCTCTTTTGTCAATTTCCTGCAACCTGTATTTGACAGGACTCAGGAAACAGCATGACTGGCCCACCTTTGATACCTAGAAGGGCTTAATGAGATTTAAAGGTGCACTACCATGACTGGATTTTCCTACGTTGGGTGTAAGTTACACACAAAGTTCTTCTATGTGCCAGTTGCTAGCTGACTTGGTCACCTGTCTGCCAGAATCACTCCTATAGATTTATATAATGCTGAGAGCCGGGCAGCTAAGTTTTCCAACAGAAATTGTTTCTCTAAGAAGATTCTTTTTGGAGTTCCATTCAGGACCACATCTCTGAAATGTTATGTATCATATAAAAGTAAATGACATACATTTACTATGGCAGTCAGCTGCAATTTGTTTGTTTGTTTGTTTGGTTTGGTTTTGAGCCACATCCAGTGATGATCAAGGGTGACTACTGGCGCTGCACTCAGGATTTGCTCCTGGCAGTGCACAGGGGACCATATGAGATGCCAGAGATCGAACCCGAGTCAGCCGTGTGCAAGGCAAGCATATGATTCACTTTGCTTTCTCTCCAGCCCCAGTCAGCTGCAATTTTTAAACATATTCACTAGTGAGTAATGTTTTCCCATACCAGAGAGAGAAAGAGAGGAGGGAGTGGAGACTGTGGGAACATCAGTCTTTTATTTCTTAGAGATGGATGGAAAGGAATGTGAATGAGGCTGTGCAGACTGTGTGAGCTCAGGTGGGGTTCGCCCATTCCTGATGAAATATTTGAGCTGTAAATGTTCACCCCTGAAAGATTCATGCCTAAAGGAGTGGCAAGGAGCTGGGAGACCTGATCAGTCTGTGTGCTCCTGTTCTGTGAGTTCGAGGTGGAGGCACTGCCTGGGTGGAGTCTGGGTTTGCAAAGTCAGTTTTGTTACTTTTTTATGACTTTAGTTCTTCCTGGGATCTGCAGGGAAGCAAAAAGGTTTGTATCTGGCAGCTGTCCTGGTGATGCTCCTGTGGAATAGAACAGACCTCAGTTACAAGTAAGTCAGAAATCTCTCCCTGTGCTACCTCTTCCTGTGGGTTTGCAGGCCTGGTAATATGGAGGTTGGGAGCTTATCTGCTGGTCCAAAGGCTAGCTGGTTTTTGCCTCACCACCTTCTGAGAATACACCTTCCTTTCTAGAAACCTATCAGCTTTGATTCTAGTGCCCTTCCAGACCTTATTTTAACTTCTGGCCCTTGGTTATGGGTCAACAATGAACTTGCCTGGACCATGTTCTCTGGTCCATATCACATAAAAGTGGGAGCTGTTGATCTTCAACATGTCAGTTATTTACACACCTGTAGAAATGACCCCTGACCTTTGCAGTGGGTAGGGGGGTGGTGGTGGGGGCGGTGGCGGAGTGGGGGTGGCTGGCAGAGCTGTGGTTCTCTGCTGCTTCCCTCCTGTGACCAGGAGAATGTTCACTAAAAATTCAAGGACTGAGCCTCTTAGGGGCCAAGCAGATAATCACATGGATTGATATTTATAGGAACAACACTCCCAGGAATATTAAAAAACTACTTTTCAAAATATGCAGTATATTTTATGTTTGAATATCCACAGATGCACTTAAGGAATCGATGAGAATAAGTGGAATGGCTAGGTCTTGTTAGAGTTCAAAATTTTCCTCTTTTATTTCATCCAGAATTATAAGAATATTTATGTTTCTTCTTTTATTTCCCCCCATCTAATACTCATGATTTATAAATAATCAGATTCCCTCCTTTACTATCCTTGACCTGGCCTTGGCTGACCTTTCTCTCTTTCTTTCTGGATCTCCCTTCTATGGTATTTGAGGTACCACTTGGAAGAAATCAAACACAAACTGACCTATTTTGCAGGGACACTGAGAAATTTGTGTGATTTTTTTAATACATCTGTTCAAAATATCTAAAAATAGTAGCTACTGATTTGCTCGCCCCTGACTCCTAACAGTGTGTGAGGAGCAGGTTTGGTGGAAGGCTCAGTGGTGAGGAGCACCTGGAAGAGGCTGGTTGTGTGGCTGTGGACCAGGGATTGCTGTCATACCAGCGTTCAGAAGACCAATGTGTGTGAGATGCTGGGAGGCACCCTGGCTGCAGCCCAAATGCCACCCCCCATGTAGTAGTTGTGTGATTGAACAATCGCTTAGAATTACTGAATAGTATCCTGTGCTGTAGAATGGTGATATTACCAACCTCATGCTACAAGGCTTCCGTTGTTCTGACCATGCGTTAGTTACACACAGTAAAGAAATACAAGTTGCATCGCAAAGTGGTGTACACACATACCCACAATCCTTAGACAATGGCAACAAACATTTCCTAAAATGGTTTTCACTTACATGCTCAAGGTCTCTCTGTCGCATTGTCATCCGGTTGTTCATCGATTTGCTCAAGTGGGCACCAATAATGTCACCATTGTGGGACTTCTTGTTACTATTTTTTGGCATATTGAATACATGACGGGTAGCTTGTCAGCCTCTGAGAGGGATGGAGGAATCGAACCTGGGTTGGCCTTATGCAAGGCAAATACCCTATCTGCTGGGCTATCACTCCAGTCCCAACATGCTCAAGGCATCCCTTATATTTTCTGTTTTATTCCATTATTTTATTGAACATGGCCACTGCAACCCACTGAATTTATTTCATGACCCAATAATGGCTTGCAATACAGACTTTGACAGTCTAAGCACTTAATGAATGTCTATTCCTTTACTATCTTGCAGGTCTATAATCTTTTTTAATTAGGATGCACTAAGATATTGCTCCAGAAAGAGACCCCAATAGAGTTGGGACATAACACTTGTCTGGAAGTGCATGTGTTTCCATTAGGCCCAGTTCTTCCATGTAGGTCTCTGTTCCGTGGAGTCCAGCTATTTCTACCTGGTCTCTATTTCCACACATGGCCTCCATCATTGCAACAAAAGGGAAAAAGATGGATGGAGTATGTCATAGATGTCTTTTAGGACTAATCTTGGAAGCTGGCACATTACTATCACCATCACTGTGATGGCCAGACTTCAGGCATGTGACTCCAACCCAATGACCAGAGAGGCATGGCTGTGCAGGCTTGCTGTGTGTGCAGGAGAAGGAAGCTAAGAGGAGACATAGGGGATGACAGAAAGCACATAAGGTAGCATTTAGTCAAGACTCAGGTTAGACTTTGATACAGGGAGGCTTAGTAATCAAATAATTAAGAAGTAGGACTGTCCTGCTTTGGTGTCATGCTACACAGCTGCATTAGTGACTTCAGCTGAATTAGTGACTTCAGGGGGCCCCTTTGTGCTTTTATTCGTGCCATTCCTAGATGTTGAATATTCACAAATTGAAGGGTCTTGATAGTTTTTCTGTAACTTGTGTAAGTGTACCAACCTGTTGCTTTTCTGCTGCTGAGACCTTGCAGGGAAAAGCGACAGAATTGAACGATGTGTTTCAAGTTAGAGTCTGGACTGTGCCAATCACTGACTGATAGAACAGACATTCTAGTCTAGCAGGCATTTGTTGAGTGCTTACTTTGTTACCAGGCATTGTGGTAAGAGCATCATAAGCTTTATTTCACCTCATTATTGTTACACTCTCCTTAGGCAGAATCTTAGTCTCCTTTGCGATAATATGTTTTGTTCTCTTTACATCATATGTGAGAAAAGATTGATTTCAGAGAGGCTAAGTGATATTCCCAGGGTTGCACAGAAAATTAGTGGATATACTAAGATTAAAAGGCCAGAATTTTTGTTTTTATGAGGGGGGAGAGAAATTCGGGTCATACCTCAGTGATGCTATGGGTCACTTCTAACTCTGTGCAACATGCAAGGCAAACAACTGGCTTCTTCTACTGTGCTTCAGCTTCAAGTTCAGGTATTTTAATTCCTAAAGGGACATAAGACCAACTTGGGGCTAAGGGAGCACAGTAGACACTTTAGTTTCCTTAGTAAAGTGTTAACTGGACTGTCAGTTTTTGGATATTTTGTTTCACCCAAGATTACACCAGAAATTCTTATTAGTGCTAGAATAGGTTTCCAAAAACTCTGTAGCCATTATCAAACATGTAGTATTAGTTTGGGTTTTTTCATTTCAGGCAGAAGCAACCAATGACTTTTAAAAATATCTCCATGTCTGGGGTTGGAGAGACAACACAGGGGTAAACGTGCATGGCATGCCTGTGACCAGCCCTGGGTTCTATCTCTGCACCGCAGGGTCCTCTAAGCATTGCCGACTGTAGTCCTGGAGGCGACCAAGCACTGCTGGGGTGGTCTTGGTGGTCTCTGACATGACACTGCCTAAGAAATACTATTTCTTGGGGCCTTCTCATTGAACTGCTGGCCCAAATGGCTAAGAATCTCAGAGAAGGACCACTAGGAGCCCACAGCACCACCAGGGAGAAACCCCCTCCCCGGCTCCTCAAGTCAACATGGATCTAGGCATAGTCATTTAAAATACTGGCACAAATTCAGGTGGAAAAGTACATTGAACTGCATTAAAAGATCCTCATACAAGAGTGGTTATATGAATACAGACTTACTGCTTTGCAGACTTTGGTTGCTACCAACACTATAGAGAAAACCTAGAATTTGCCAAAATGAAGAAAAGCTGTATGCTTCTGAAAATGATAAGATATATGTAGTTGGTTTAAGCTACATTTGAATGATGCAACTTAAGCAAGAACTTTCTAGCACTGAGTGATTAAGCTTTTCTGGTGGCGACTGAAGTCCCTAATTTGACCTATTTTTTGTTCTCTTTTGCCTTCTGACTTTTCCTTGCTAAGATTTCATGAACTGACGCCCATTGAGTTCAGTGTTGTGAGCACCTCCTTAGGCAGTTTCTGTGAATAATAGCTCACATGACATGTCTCCAAGTATGTGTGCAATTTGCACACATGTGGCCCCCATCTGAGCGTCTTCTAGAATCCATATCTAGATGAACCAGGGACTATGGATATTTAGGATCAGAGCTTTCCAGCCCTGCTATCTTACTGTCTGTGTATACACTTGGAAGAATGAGAATTGTTTTTCTATTTCCTGCTGTGTCCCTCCCTCCCCATTTCATATTTTTAGGGTTAAAAAAAGGGCAAATGAGCTGAATCAGGTGTTTCCAATGCCAGTCCTCTTTCTATTCCTCCACCCTGCAGCAGTCTGCTGAAAAAGTTGTCATGTGTCCTGAAAGGTGGGATGGTTGGGGGGTACTAAAAGAGCTGATCCACTGGCTTCACTATGAACAGTGTTTAGAGGGAGGTGCTGCTTGGGGCCACCTGCCCCCCAGAGAGCCTCTGCTGAGCTATGCACTCAGCTGGGGAGAGCGTTTTTGTGCTGTGCATGTACTGATCATTTTATTAACTGGAAACCGAGCCTTTTCTGCCTCTCCCTATCTCCTTGCATAATGTGTTTGACATTTCGGAGACAGTGCAGTCGGAGGAGAATGAGCACTGAATAGGGAATCAGGAATGCTCATTTGGGCGGCTGACCTGCTCCTTCTCTCTGGGCAGCTCACCTAACCTCTCTGTGCCTCATTACCTTTCTTTCCCTACCCAGAAAATGAGGACCCTTTCCTCTACCTGCTCCAATTCAGAGACAATGGGTGCATCTGGGTCATTTCCTGGCCACTCTTGTTGGGGAAGAGACTTAGAGCATCAGAGTGGGTGCTTTGCCTTTGCTGCAGTTATAGCTATTTTACTTATTTTTTAATGGCTCAGTGGAAATCATAGTGAACCAAAAATTGGGACAAACCCTGTCTCACAATGATTTACTATTGAGAAGCAATCTGAGATCAGAGTGTTGCTATAATTTAAAGGTGCTTCCTTCTGAAAGCAAGCCAGCACTTTGCCCTAACTCCCAGCATCCGGCTGCCTGGGCCCACATTCAGAGAGATGTGTCTCTTCTTTTGCTTTTCCACGGGGTAAGGCAGGTCTCATTATTATTTATTTAAAGAAAATAAAGCTATGGAAGCTCCTCTCCCCTGCCCCAACCTTACTTAAAATTTTAATTTATTTTTTGAATGTCCTGGATGGAGGAGAGCCTCCTGAGGCTTGTCACCTGCAGATGGTGCTTCTGAAAAGGAGACTGTTTCAGAAAGTTCCAAGCACTGAAAATGGGTGTGTAATGAGCCCTGTTTTGCATCTTTAATTATAGCATTTGCCACCGCGCATGCTGTAATCATATGCTTTCTCTAGAGCCAAAGCAATGTGCAATTTCAGGTCCATTCATTAATGAACTGGCAAATCAATCACAGGTCTTGTCAAAAATTCACTGCAGTGCAGGCCCTCTACACAAACTAGGGGATCAGATCGACGATGGCTGCCTTCTCCTCAAGGGGTTGAAAGATCTTCTTAACAAATGTCTTGCATAAATAGGCAGGTTTCTGATGTCTGTCTGTCTCCATTTTTTCCGTTCCTTCTCCTCTCTCCCATTTCCTGTACCCATCGCTGGTTTTTGAGAAAACACAGTTTGCAAGAGAAATTTGGGCATTGCCGGGGGTAGTCCTAGGAGCAGAAATGGAGGTATAGATGGTCTTAGGAGAGTCTTGGCATGAAAGTATTGTGCTTGTTCGGGTTCCGCAAAGTCCGAAATTTTCCCATCCAGGGTAGGCTTTTGAATTAATTACGTTCTTGCAAGAGTGATGGCCTCACGATACACCATAGACATGCCTCCAGACCTCATGCCAGACTGTTTCATTTGGGGTAACCCAGAGGGAAACAGATGAGGTCCCCTTCCCACCCCAATGGGGCCAGCCCTGGCAGCCCCAATCCCCCAGAACTTAACCGCCACCATGATCATGGCCTCTGTCCACATGCTCAGATGAGCCTCACCCATGAGTCAATCTATTCCAGGACATTTCATACTTTACACCACTGGTATACCATGAGTAGCACACCGCATTTTATGGGGTTTAAAATGAAAGGCAACCAATCTTAGGAGGAAATATATTTGTATGAATATATATATAATCATACCAAGGCTCAACCTTTAATATGTTACCAATCTGTTATAGAAGGGCCTAATGGCTCCTGGGTAAAATACAACAATCTTCACACACTTTCCCCTAAGAAAACTTTTTGGGATCATTTTTGGTGAATTATTTATAACAAGCAATACAAAATAAATTAGTTTGGTTCGGCTTTGGGGGCAAGGTTTGGGGTTTGGGAAGGAAACATTCAAAATATGGTGGTGGGAAGTTGTAATGGTGGTGGGATTGGTGTTTAAATACTAAATGTAATCTTTATAAAAATCACTGTATCACTGTAATCCCGTTGCTCATCAATTGCTCGAGCTGGCACCAGTAACATCTTTATTGTGAGACTTGTTACTGTTTTTGGCATATTGAATATGTCACGGGTAGCTTGTCAGGCTCCGCCATGTGGGCAAGATACTCTTGGTTGCTTGCTGGGCTCTCTGAGAGGGGTGGAGGAATCGAACCTGGGTCAGCTGTGTGCAAGGCAAACACCCTACCCACTGTGCTATCGCTCGAACCCTTATAAAAAGAAAATAAAATTTTTAAAAAGTGATGGCCTCATGATAATAAAGTACTCAAGGGACCCACTAAATTGTGAACATGTGGTGTTCTCAGATGCTTTCTCTCTGACCTGAGGGCTCAGAGGGAAGCTGGAGCAGCTCCTGGATACCAGTGTGGAGGCTGCAACTTTGCTAGGGGCCAAAGGCCTGAAAGGGGGGCTGAAGTGTATTGGGGATCAGCCTGGCCTCTTTCCCTGTCAGGCCAAAGTATTGCCGTGGTGAGCAACAATTTGAGCAAAAGAAATGGAGGGCCTGATAAAATCAGACCAATGTTGTTTAGAGTTCAGCTGTCACAAACTTCCACATGATTGGTCAATGTCACATTTGGACTTTGGTAATCTTTTTACTTAAACTGTTCATTTTTGTTTTTGTTTTAGAGCCACATTGGCAGTGCTCAGGGATCACTCCTGGCAGGGCACAGGGGACTATATTGGTTGCCAGGGATTGAACCCAGATCCTGTCTACTCTACTATCTTTTTAATCTTTACAAAGATTCCCAAGTGTCATTGTGAAGCACTGGAAATTTCTCTAACTTGTTGCTCTTCCTAGCATATAATTTATGTAATATATAACAGAAATAACTTACTATTATGGCCACTTACTTTGTGTCCTTTGCTTCTCCTCACTAGAATGTATATTCCAGAGGTGGCTGCTTTGTTGTTGTATTTGGTACCTAGAATAATGTTTGGCATTTTGCTGGTGCTCAATGAGTATTTGTTGAATATATAAGTACTCTAAATTTTTTCCTTTGTGCATAAGAATTCACTCTTTTTCCAGTTCTGCACCTATATATCACATCCACTGCCCCAGGAATTCGTAGGCTCATTGGCTTGGCACATTGCTCTTCTCTAGGGTCCTCTCAGAATTTGGACAATTGCAAATATCCGATTTCCCACCCTCTTCCTTGAAGTGAGAAAGCTGTAAACAGTGATATGGCAGTCTCCACTGGCTTTCTGTGCTATGCCAGTGACGGTTTATTGCAAAGGGCAAGGCCTGGGATTGAACATAAACAAACACAGCTCACGAGTTTCAAATAGACCATTGAGCAGCTCACAAAATAGGCCCCTTGTTTTTAAAAGAGCATTGGACGCTCTCGAGAAATAATAAGAAATAATAAGTCTGGAAGCTGGATAGAAAGCACTGAGGCTTTCTGGCTGCATTTGTCCTTCAAACTTTATTTGTGTTTGGCACGCTTGGTACAAAACTGCTGCCAGCCTCGGCCAGGGTCCGTAAGCAATGGAAGTTTATCTGGGCTGCTGAGGAAAGGAAATCTCTTTGAAAGAGTTACCACAGACTCCTGCTAATTTCTAGGAGATACAAACTCCTGCTAATTTCTAGGAGATACACACTCTTGCTGAGAGAGTATGGTCAGTGTCTAGTACGTGTCCCTTCAGGAGCATGAGACTTGAGAACTGGAGAACGAAGTGATGTTGGCATAGTTTTTTTTTTTCTCTTTTTGGGTCACACCTGGCAATGCACAGGGGTCACTCCTGGCTGAACACTCAGGAATTACTCCTGGCGGTATTTAGGGGATTATATGGGATGCTGGGAATTGAACCCGGGTCGGCTGCGTGCAAGGCAAATACCCTACCCACTATGCTATCGCTCCGGCCCCATTGGCATAGTTTCTTAATATCACCATGCTCGTTTTTCCATCTGCAAAGATGGGAAGTTCATACTTACCTTAGGAAGCTATTATTGAATGAATTGAGATGTGTGTAAATTTAGGACTGAGCTTGTTCTGTTGTGGTCCCTTGCCCACATTGAGTGCACTCTTAAATAGGGCCTGCCAGCTGAGTTTCTCCAAAGAAATAGCAGAGAAAGCTGAGTTCCTTTGCCAGCACTTTGAAGGCATGCACTGCATTCTTTCCTGTCCTTTCCTCCATAAGAGTTATTCTTATAAAAAATGAAATATTATGTTCCCCTCCCAATTACATGTTAGTATATATTCAACGTAAATAATTAAGAAATACTTTCCCATTTCTTCTCAAAGTTACCGCTTTTGGAGGAACTCCTTCCAGAGATACCCCCACCCCATCTCTATTTCTGATAATTGCATATTTATATAGCTAATTGCCTATCTACTGCCTACCTTCTTACCCACCTACCTATCTATGAAGGTGAATTTTATGTGTCAGATTGACTGGATCATAATGCAAAGATAGTTGGTAAACATTTTTCTGGATGGTCAGCAAAACTGGTGAACTTCCAGGAAAACATACGTTTCATGACATGGTTGGGTATCAATCAACCAACTTGGTGGATTTCCACCAAGACCGACCTCCCCTGAATAAGGGCTATGACAGCATCTGCCTTTGGATTCAAACTGAACCTGCTCCCTAAACCTCCACCTGCAGGCCTGGAGGCATGTTTTAGATTTACCAATCCTCTCCTAAACCATCCAACACAGGAATCAATTGCTTAGAACCAGTATATCCCTCTGTTCATGCCATTCCATCCCATCCTGCCATCCCATCCTCCCATCCATCCTAGTAGGATAATTTGGGATGTTAATTTGTGCTCCATTCTTACCCCACTTTTGCTTTGATGTACTAAGAAGGCAGTCAGCTTTGTGTTAAGTCAAAGCAGAAACTGCCTGTTCTCAGCTTTTCTTTTGTATAGTCTCAGCAATGTGATGGTGTTATCACTTGAAAGTATGGAAATGGTAGAGGGAAAGAGGGCAGGTGCTCTGAGAGGGGTTAGGGAGATAAGGCTAAGACCAGAGATAGGTTCTGGATGGAAAGATCTTGTCCAGTTTAGGGGAGGTCAATGTGCAGAAAAGGTAAGAGAAGTGTGTTATGTGTATAGGGAAGCAATTATGTCACCAGAAACTTTCCCCAAAGATCCTATATCAAAAGATTCTATAATCATACCTATTTTGGGTAATATAATATCCTAAGTTTGGAAAGTTTTGTAAGACCCTGGGAACTTTGCTGTCAAGCGGCATAGGATGGGGACATACAGAACAAATAATGACTAATACTATACGCAGTATTCTAGTTACAATGCTGTGTCTATAAAAATGGTATAACTTTGAGTGTTCAAAGTGTTGCATTTTTTTTGAGAATTAAATTGCTTAAAGTGGAACATATTTTTTATTTACTACATCTGGGATAGCTTTGATAACTATCTCATTCTTTTAAATATTTATATTACTCTACATTACTGATGTACATTGATTCATATAACTGATTTTCTGGCAATATATCGTTTTCATATTTTCTATTGTAAACAGTACTCTAGTGAACATTCTTTAATATTGGTCAATTATTTCAACCATCATGAAAAACTAGCTCTTATCTTCCAAATTCTTCTCCCCTTTCTCTGGTAGGCTTGATGGGGGAGTATAGAGTCAATAAAGTTACCCTTCTCTCTTCTCTCTGGGGTCTGTGGCATGAAAAAGTAAAATATGAAAAATAAGCAAAAAAACAAGGGGTACCTCTTTGTAACCACCAAAACACTTGGGGTGAGAAATAGTATAAATAATATCATCTGGGGAGTGATAAGAGGCTAGGGCTAAAGCACTTGCCTTACATGCAGTCAACTGTAGTTTGATCCTTGGACTGCATATGATCTCCTGAGCACAGAGTCAGGAATAGTTTCTGAGCACTGTGGAGTGTGGGTGTGCCCAGTGTCTTCAACCCCTTGCCCCCAAAGAGATGGAGGCTTTATGTGGGAACATATCCCTCGGATTCATCCCACACCTTCCTTGACTCTTCCCTGGAGCACATCAGCACATGGTAGACCAGATTTCTCTGTAATTATTCTCAATCTGTTTTTTTTTCTTTTTTTGCCTGCTCCAGACAAGCGACTTTGTTTTTTTATTTTCATCATCTTTTACTTTTTCTTGCTTTATTTCAGAAAATGACTTTTACAAAATTTAAAAAATACTCATCAGAGCTATAGTCCCAGGCCCTGATCTCCAAAATATGAGAGCATGTGACTCCCATACTTCTTTTTTACATTTATTATGCCCATCTCAGATCATGTCCACGAATAATATAAGCTCTTATTTAAGCATATTAACATTTTACAGTTCTACATAATTGGCATGGCCAGAGACTTGGCTTTTCTCTGTAAAACTGCCCACTGTGTGACCAGATTCTAGGAGGTGGGGGTTTGGGGACCACCTTGCCTGTCTTTTTCATATCCCCTTCATTCAGACCTCTCCACTAGAGGACACTATTTATGAAGGGTTTTGAAAGACTCTGGGTAAAAACTGTAGCTTATAAAAACATAAGAATCTCAGATATCCACTTCTTGTTATCTACCCCCAGGACAAAAAAACACTCATTCAAAAGGACATATGCACATCATTATTCATTGCAGTACTTAGCACAATAGCTAGGATGTGAAGTTAACCCAGGTATCCAACAAAAGATGAGTGGATTATGAAGCTGTGATATATATATATATGCAATGAAATATTATGCAGCAGCAAAAGAGGATGAAATCATGCAGTTTGCTACAACTTGGCTAGAACTAGAGGATATCAAATTAAATAAAGTAAGTCTAAAATAGAATAGAGGTCTCTAGTCCATTTGATCTGACTTTTGTACAAGGTGATAGGTGGAGATGTGAGCCCATTTTTTTGCATGTAGCTGTCCACTTTTGCCAGCACAATTTGTTAAAAATGCTTTCCTTGCTCCACTTCACATTTATTGCTCCCTTATCAAAGATTTATATTATCAAAGATCATATATTTGGGGGTGTGTGTCAGAGTATTCAGCCCTGTTCCATTGATCTGTGGCTCTGCCTTTGTTCCAGTACCACGCTGTTTTAATTATTACCACTTTGTAGTAGAGTTTGAAGTTGGGGAGGTTGATTCCTGCCATTTTCTTTTTCCCAAGAATTGCTTTAGCTATTCGTGGGGGCTTGTTGTTCCATATGAATTTCAGGAGTGTTTGCTCCATTTCTTTGAAGAATGTCATGTCCTTATAGGGATCGCATTGAATGTGAATAATGCTCTCAAAAGTATTGCCATTTTGACAATATTGATTCTTCCAATACATGAGCAGGGGATATCTTTCCATTTCCATTTACTCGTGTCCTCTTTTATTTCCTGAAATAGCATTTTGTAGTCAATTAGAAGTTGAGCTCCCATTTGACCCAGCAATATCACTCCTGGGAATGTATCCCAGAAAGGCAAAAAGGTATAGTAGAAATGACATCTGCACTTGTATGTTCATTGCAGCACTGTTTACAATAGCCAAAATATGGAAAAAACTGGAGTGCCCCCAAATAGAGGAATGGTTAAATAAACTTTGGTACATCTACATAATGGAATACTATGCAGCTGTTAGAAAAGATGAAGTCATGAAATTTGCATATAAGTGGACCAACATGGAGAGTATCATGTTGAGTGAAATGTGTCAGAAAGAAAGAGACAGATATAGGAAGATTGCACTCATCTGTGGAATATAAAGTAGCAGAATGGGAGACTAACACCCAAGAGTAGTAGAGATAAGAACCAGGAGGTCTGCCCCACAGCTTGGAAACTGGCCTCACATGCTGGGGGAAAAACAGCTGAGATAGAGAAGGGAACACTTAGTAGAGAATGTTGGGAGGACCCCCTCAGGTTGAAAGATGCATGCCAAAAGTAGACTATAGACTGAACATGATGGCCACTCAATACCTCTATTGCGAACTACAACATCCAACAGGAGAGAACAAAAGGGAATGCCCTGCTGCAGAGGCAGGGTGGGGTGTTGGGTGTTGGGGTGGGGGGTGAAAGGGATACTGGGAACATTGGTGGAGGAGAATCGGCACTGGTGGAGGGATGTAAATGAAATGCAAACATGAAAGTTCATAAGTTTGTAACTGTACCTCACAGTGATTCACTAATAAAAATAAAAAATAAAATAGGATAGATACTGTATTATCTCACTTACCTGTGGTATGTAGGATAAAATGACAAAGGAATAAAAGCTATTAAAAGATGAACACTTAGATTACCACTTTACCTAGGTTATGAAAATGAGAAAGACAGGGAAGGAAATAAATCGAGGGATGATTTAGAAGATGCACATGGGAGGTAACAGGAGGTGGGGGCCTTGGGAACATTGGTGGTATAGTGGTGTGGTATATGTATATATCTAAATCACAGAATCAACAAAACTGTAAATATAAGATGCAACTACAATAGCCAAACTTAAAACTGTGTTTGTCAAGGAGTCAGGCAGGTGCAATCTGGGGATATTGGTGGAGATAAGTCAACAACACTGGTGATAGGATGGTTGTTGGAACATTGTATACCTGAAACTCAACTATGAGTAATTTGTTAGTTATCGTGCCTTAAAACACACACACACACACACACACACACACACACACACTTTAGGTCTATTCTCCAAAGAGGCAGTTCTGGGGGAAACAACACCAAAGCTGAAGAATAAATGCATCTCTAAGATTGAGATCTCTGGTAGGTGGGAACCTATTGACCCAATGTTCCAGAAGCAAAGTGATGGGAAAGGGTACAACTCTATTCATTCTGTGGCTAATGAGGATGGCCAGATATATAAAGAGGGGAGCCACATTTGGTCCCAAATTAGGGAGATACTCTTACTGACGATGCTATTCTTGGTTCCTTCATGGAAAAAATGAGGCTTTTACATCAATTTATTATTGTTTTTTAACACATCTTCCTTTATTTATTTATTTATTTATTCGTTTTTAATTTTTTATTAGTGAATCACCGTGAGGTACAGTTACAGACTTACAAAATTTCGTGCTTCCGTC
This sequence comes from Sorex araneus, assembly GCF_027595985.1. Lineage (NCBI taxonomy): Eukaryota > Metazoa > Chordata > Mammalia > Eulipotyphla > Soricidae > Sorex > Sorex araneus. The sequence goes on along the minus strand of NC_073313.1, from coordinate 323,458,063 downwards.
TTAGTCATACAATGGTCGAGTACTCATCCCTCCACCAGTGCCCATTTTCCACCACCAATGGTCCCTGCATCCCTCCCACCACCCTCATGGAGTCCCCTCCACCCCACCCCGCCTCTGTGGCAGGGCATTCCCTCTCATCTTCCTTTTCAGACAACCTTTTCTCTGAAGATAGGATAGGGGGAAAAATTACCCCCATCCTTTGACTCTACAAAGAAGGGGCTGAGTTTACTGTGGCCCCAGATGCAAGTGTTGATTTCCTCTGGTTCCAGAGGAGGAAGATGCAGAAAGCTCCTCTCTTCTTTCTTGCTTTTCTCTCTTTTTCCCTCTCTCTTTTACTCCCTTTTCCCAAATATCTGGGAAATGTGAAACCTTTTATTTAAGAGACTTGCTAAAGTTTTAGTATGACTTGAATTGGTGGTTAGTTTGTTTTGTAAGCTGAAGGAATGCTAATGTTGGCACAGGTCTTTTTGTGTCTGTGAAAAGATAAGCAGCAAAGAAACGAGGAAAGACAAGTTCCCATTTGATATAAGAACACTTTGTCATGTGATTTTGTTCTCCAAATACCCAGCCTTGGAGAGAATATTTTTGCCATCAGCTATATCACCTCAAGACTCTGTTCTTTCCCTCTTTTTCTTGCCTTCTTTCTTCCTTCAACACTTGCTTGTATGTGAGTACTATAAAGTTGCTTTGAGCTTTTCTTTTTTTTTTAATTATTCAACAACTTTCAAGTAGAGAAAAATTTGGGTCTTTTAATTTCGTTTTGGCTTTTCTCTCCCCCTTCCTTTTTTGCATGTGTGTGTGTGTCTCCTTTCTGTTTGCTAAACAGTAATTGCGGATCTTCCTGGCCACCTTTAATACTCCCAGCTAATTATCCTGAAATAAATCTCTTTCAAGCCTGCATGCCAGCAGTTCTGGGATCCGAGCGGCTCTTTCAGCTCCCGGCTGCCTGTCACTCAAATGGGCCTCAGCTGCAACTCCGAATGATGAGTATTAACCTCCCGCTGGGAAGATTCGCCCAATCTCCCCACTTCCAACAGCATCTCCCAGGGCCGCACCACGTTCCTACCTGTTAGCCTAAGCTGGGATTTTCTTTTGCTAACGCTGTGATTTTGAAAAGTGGGAGAGGATTCCTAGGAGAAAGACACTCAGTTAACCTTCTCCTAATTGCCATTCAAGATGGAAAAAGAAGAGGAAGATAGATGGTGGCCGTCCCAGGAGGGCCCTAAGGACTGGCCTGTGGGCTTGCCAGGGAGCATGCCGGTCTATTGGTGAGCATCTCCAGGCCCAGTCCATTCTTAGACTCCTAACTCAGGGTGGCTAAAGGCTGGTACCTGGGGACAAGCTGAACTTCAACACATTGCCTTGTCTGATGTCTTCCCTTCTAAGCAGATGTGCCTCACGGGGGTATTTTTGGTGGTTCACTGGGTCTTCTCTTCAACATTTGCGATTCCCTTCCAGATTTTCTTTTCTGTTTAGTAGATTCACTGTTTCTTTCTCACCCATAGCCCATTGGTTTGCTTTGGTTTTGTTACTGGTCTCACTGGCCTCTTCAAGTAAGGCAGTGTTTTTCTCTCTTGTTTCCTTCTGATTCTGTGTGCTTTGCAGCTTCCTCACTGAGTCCTTATGGAGAGGCAGCCATAACTACACAGGCAGGCACTGGAGTGTGATAGGTGTTAAGCACAGTCTCTGAGTTATGATACTCCATATCTGGTGAAGAATGGTCCAGTTCAATGAATGGATGAAAAAGATAATAGCATCACATGATATGACATAGCATAATATAACATTTGGGATAAGACCATGCTTGCTTTCTGTCAATCTGCTCCTGAGTCCGTCCAATGTGGTTTTTTAGCTTACCTACCTGTGCTTTTTTATTATGTCTACAATACTGTGAGGGGGAAGGATGAGGGCCTGGTTTTATGCAAACTTGAAGTGTTGTCATAGACACCATTTCCACACACAGCCTATGGGGCTGAGTTTCTATTGCATCTAACCAGTACTTAACCTCTGGGGCACAAATCATTTCTGCCTTCATACAGTCATATTTTCTAGTGCTTTACTATGGCCCAGAGATTCCTCGGTCTCGAGTTTGGACAAAACACACAAAGGAACCAAAGTTCCATGTTTCTTGGATCAACTCTCTTCTGAGTCTGAGTTTGCCTGCACTCAGATGCACTGTGGGGAAAGAAATAGTCTTTGTCACCAAGTTGTGCAGGTGACTGTCTACCTGCCACCTTGGTCTGGAACTTTGACTAATTCCTTCCCTCCCTGTGGTCACATATATGTACATCCCATGGAAAATTTTATGCTGGGACTCTGTCAGGTCCAGGTTCAATTTCTTGCTCAGGTCTTATGTGGTTGGAGATTTATAAGGCTGCAAGGGTACTTCCAGCCCTCTATTTTGTTAATTTGTCCATGGTGCATGTCTCTGTTTCTCCCCTCCACAACTTTGGGATCTTGCTACTTGAGATTTTTATTGTTTCAAGATTACTTATGAGAAAACTCTTGAAGACCCACTGGTTGTGATTGTGCACTTTCTATGTTAAACTGTACACACAGAATCCTTTTGGTTATTCTAGCCTTTTGTTGCATTTTGGATCTGGCAAATTTTACAGGGCATTATTCTATTCCATCTTGGTTCTTCTTCAGAAAACAAGCTTATAAGGTTGCTTTTTTGTTGTTTTGTTTGTTTGTTTTTGACCACACCCATTAGTGCTCAGGGATTATGTCTGGCTCTGTGCTCAGGGATCAGTCTTTTTTATTATTATTTTTTTAAAGATTTTATTTTTCATAAAGCTGTTCATAATAATTGATTACTTTAAACATTTCTACAATAATCTCACCACCATTACACCTTCCGACCACCATTATTTTGAATTTTCCCATCACCACTCAAACCTGCCTCATAGGCAGATGCTAGATAATTCATTTTGTATTGCTTGCTATGAATAACATGAGATGTTGCATTGTTGGCCTCATGATTCTGGAATTATAAAATTTTAAATAGTTGGGTTGGGTCTGGAGACGAGTTGCTCGGTTCTAAGATTCATTTGTGAGTGTCTGTATCATGGATGTTAATGCACTTAAATGGGTCCCGGAGGCAGTTTGTGAGCGTGACAGCCAGGACCCGAAGGAGTGGGGAGATGGGAAGGAGCAACTCATCCTGATTCAGGGCACACTCTTAGTGGGGTTCAGAGGACAATATGGCATTCCAGGGATCAGACCCGGATCAGCTGCATGCAAGGCAAATGTCCAATCCACTGTACTATCACTCTAGCACCCAAACTTAAGAGTTTATCTCAGAAACTTTGTGACATTACCCAGGAGACTTATCTGCATTTCACAGTCAAGACCCACTGAGATTATATACTTTGTATGAAATTTTATGTGTCCTTTAGCAGTGGAAGTGGAAAATCCAGAAGTCTAGACTCTCATACATATAGTATGTTGGACAAAAGGAAATTGTTTCTTCTTGCTATTCTAGATTGGGAATTATTGAGACACTCTCTAGACAAGGATTCATTTAAATGTATTATCAATAACTTCTTTGAAGAAGGGCGATTGGAGGCTGCCCTAAAATCCTCCATCCCTCTGGGAGAGACTGGCAAGCTATCGAGAGTATCCTGCCCGCAAGGCAGAGCCTGGCAAGCTGCCCATGGCGTATTTGATATGCCAAAAACTGACAACAATGGGTCTCATTTGCCTGACACTGAAAGAGCCCCCAAGATGGCAGCGTTAAGAAGGATGAGCAAGGAGAGGCTGATAAAATCTCAGAGATGAACTAGACTGCCAAAACGAAGAAAGACTAAAATGACTGTCTGTTCTTTCAATGCACATATGCTGGCATCAGAAGCATCCATTGAGGACCTGATGCTGCTAGGGTAGAAGATCAAGTAGGACATCATTGGTCCAACAGAATCGAGAAGGCATCGATCACATCACACCATTTTCGATGCTGGAGAAGAACTGTTCCTCAGAACATGTGACAACAGAGGCATTGGTGGCATTGGTTGAGAGGTTATACATGGAACTGGAGAAGTTCTATAAAGAAGACCACACCTTCTACAATATCATTGTCAGTGATCTTAATGCCGCCAACGTAGGAGAAGGTCGCCTACAGAACTCCACAATGGGTCCCATGGCATAGAATGGAACGAACAGGGTGACAGGGTGAGAGACTGTCTGAGTTCATCATGTCAACCAAGACCATCCATGGTAACTCACAGTTCCAGAAGTCCGAATCTAAACGTTGGACATGGGACTCTCCCGCTGGACAGTTCCACAGTGAAATTGAACACATCATATTCAATTGAAGGTTTTGCCCGACCAATGTCACTGTTGTCCCAAAATTCCAAATGGGATCAGACCACCATCTCCTTCATGCAAAATTTTACTTCACAGAGCGGGGAGAAAGTTCTGCAAAGTTTAAGTTTAAGAAGAGAACTCCCAGAATGACCACCAACTGGGAGCTCTTTGGCACTATTGTGGCAATGTGGTAAGATGCCATCACTGACAACATCCACGAGGAATATGATCGACTGGTTCAGTACCTCCATGACTGTGTGAAGAATGCCAAGAGTGGGAAAGCTACAAACAGATGTCAGTCTTCGGAAACTCTCGAGCTCATTCACCAACATGGTTTGGCACAAGCCTCAGGAAACCACAAGCTAACATCTGAGCTCACAAAGCTGTACAGAGAAGCGATAAAGGATAATCTCAAAGAGAGAAGAGCATCAGTGTTGGCCGATGTGGCAGAAGCCAGGAAAAGTATTCTCAATACTCACCTGTCCTTCGCCAACTACAAGACCAAGATGACTGCCCTCCGACATCCTGATGGATCTGTCACATCTTCCAGAAGGGCAATGGAGAGGATTATTCACGACTTCTACTCGGATCTCTTCGACAGCCATGTCCATCCTCCCACATACCAAATTCCACAGGATGGATATGTCATTCCCAACATCCTCCCTTCCAAAATACAACATGCTATTTCATCAGTAAAGATGAATACAGCACCCGGTCCAGACAAGGTCAGACCCAAACACCTGAAGAATCTGCTGCCAGTACTCATTAATACACTGGCTTGGCTCTTCACATGCTACCTGTCTGCATGCAAGGTTCCATCCCATGGAAAACTAGCAGGACCGTTCTCTTGTACAAGAAGGGAGACAACCATGACATTGGCAACTATCACCCAATCTGCCTGCTGTCTGTTGTTTACAAGTTGTTCACTTGAGTCATCCTGAATAGAATAGGCAGAACACTAGACAAAGGACAATCATTCGAACAAGCCAAGTTCTGAAAAGGATTCAGCACAATCAACCATATCCACACAGTGACCAAGCTCATTGAAGTTTTGCAAGAGTTGAAGATGCCACTCTGTCTAACATTCATCAATTTAAATAAGGCCATTGATTCTGTTGAGACTGAAGCGGTCATTGAAGCCCTAGCCAAACAGGGCATTTAAATTCACTACATCAAGATCCTCCATGAGCTGTATTAAGGATTCACCACCAGGGTCTCACCATTCTACAAGGAAGTGATTATTAACATAAAGAGAGGGGTTCGGCAGGGTGATACCACTTCACTGAAACTCTTCAGTGCCACCCTGGAGAATGCCATGTGACGACTGGAATAGGAAGGAATGGGAGTGAAGATAGATAGTCGGCAACTACAGCACTTCCGGTTCGCTGATGACATCATTCTAATAACACCAAACATTAGCCAAGTGGCACAAATGCTGGCTGACTTCAACAGCAAGTGTGGAAAGGTCAGAATGCAGCTGGATCTCACCAAGAACATGTTCATGAAAAATGAAGAAGTCTCTGACATTCCATTTGCTCTCAAGGGAATAAACATCTCTTAATGCAACAGCTATGTTCACCTGGGTCGAGAACTCAACGAGAACTCAACGTGAGGAACGACTTGGTGCCAGAACTGCGCAGGAGGAAGAGAGAAGCGTGAAACACCGTCAAGAGCATTGAAGAAGTGGTTAAGAGGATGAAGAATTTTTGTCTCCGGGCACATCTTTTTGACTCCACTGTTCCTCCTGCACTAACATATGCCTCAGAGACCCAGGTCCTATGCAAACAGAATGAGAACGTTATTTGGGTATCCTAAAGAGGAATGAGAGAGCTATGCTTGGAGTATCACATTTCACTCAAGAATGAATTTGGAGAAAATGAATCCGGAGTTCCAACCTCTATTGATGATTAAGAATCAGGAATGCTGTCTCAGTTTGCCAAGTCATCAAAAATCAGATGGGCCGGATACATAATGTGATTCAGATATGACTGCTAGACTAGAGCTGTTACGGACTGGATTCCAGGAGACATCAAAAGACCTCGTGGCCGGCCACCAACGAGATGGTCAGTCTTCTTCGTCAAAACCCTGAATGAATGATGTGAGGTTTTCCCTGTTCCTGGAGTGAGCAGATACCATTGAGCTACACTAACATGAGACAGGGATGAATGGAGACGTTACTGGCTAGACGTAGCATCCACTAGAGCAAATTAAACGTCAAGGGGATGACAAGTGATACAAGTGATGTTTTAATCATCTACAATAGAAAATCTCTTGATTTTTAGCTACTCAGAAGAATTTATATTAGTAGTTGAAAAGATTAGAATAAAAGTTGATTCCAACCCAACAAAGCTTTTTAAAAAATAAGACTGAACTGTTTCCTAAGCAACTGTTTTATAGGAAAAGCTCAAAATATTTATGGGGCTACAAAAATACCCAGTTCCCAAATAGGTAAATCCACAATGTTTAGATAACTGAATATATATGTACATATATATGTATATATATCACAGAAATAGAAGCATATGACTCATATTTAAAAGAAAAAATTTAAAAAGAAAATAAGGAATTTATACATAATAGAATTTGTAGATGAGAATTTCTAACAGAGTTACATTTGCTTTGTATTCCTAAGTATAAAAAGCCGTAATAATGACTAATCTTGTTTAATAGGAACATGAAAGATATAGAAACTACAATATCTTATTGTAAGGTTGACAAGATAAGCAACAGACTAGACTTTACAGAAGAAAATGCTAGTGCACCTGAAGACATAACGTTAAAAATTAACAAAAATAAGATAGAGAAAAAGTGATTGGAGCAAAAATAATAAAAGATGCATTAGAAAGTTGAGGATTTTATTTGTAAAAAATAAAACCAAAACAGGTCTGAATAGATAGTCCAGTAGAGAAGGTGCTTGCCTTGTATGTGGCTGACCTGCGTTAATTCCCCAGTGCCCTATGTAGTCCAATGAGCATTGCCAAGAGTGATTTCTGAGCACAGAGCAAGGAGTAAGTTCTGAGTACTGTCACGTATGGCTTTAAAGCCTTGATAAAACAAGATAAATAAAAACCAGTGAACTCTGAGTGATATCTGAATTATCTAATATATGAAAAGGTAAAGAAGGGCAAAATATATTTCAAAAATAATAGATATATATTTTTATATTAAAAATGAGAAACAGTAATTATAAGTATATTGTCACAAGGTATTTACATATGAAGTGGAATAATGTCACTAAAAGGTAGATAGTGAAGCCAAGATGAGTAATTAAAAGTTAAAAAAAAAACTACAACTATAACATAACAAACAGCTACTGCTAAAATCTGAAAAGCAAATATAATAGAACTAAAATGTCAAATAATATGCACACCATTATTCATTGAAGCACTTAGTATAATAGCTAGGGAAATGAATCAATTTAGGTCCTTAATGATAAATGAGTGGGTAGTAAAAGTGTGGTATATGTGCACAATGGAATACTATGCAGCTGGAAGGAAGGAGAAAATCACGCAACTTGCTGCAAGTTGGATATAACTAGAGGATACCATGTCAACTGAAGTAAGTCTGAAGATAAAGGACAATTAATGATCTCATTTATCTGTGGAATATAGATTAACAAGACAAAGAAATGCAAGGCATTATTTTCCTTAGTCCTAGATTATAAAAATGAGAAGAACAGGCAAGAAAATAAACCAAAGGGGAAATTAGGAAGAGGCAAATGGGAGATACCAGGCTACGGGTCAGGAACCTTGGGCACTTGGAGGTGCAGAAGTTTATATATATATATATATATATATATATATATATATTTGTATGTATATATACACACACTTATATGTATACATTAAACTACAGAAATAACACTATGAATTGAAAGACCCAAACTACAATATCAAAAATTTAAAATATGCTTTTTAAGGAGTCAAGATGGGAGGTAACTTGAGAAAATTGGTAGAGGGAAGTTGACTTTAGTGGTGGAACTGGTGTTCCTGAAATTATTTTAGGAAGAATTTTGTAAATCATAGTGCCATAAGGTTTTCATAACAGTCAATTGACACAAAAGGAGACAAAAGTAATAAAGTGGAACATATAGACTAAATAAAAAAAGGTAATGTGATAGGAAATTTTTATCACGTTATTAATCACAATAGATGTAAATGGCCAAAAATCCTAATCAAAATGCAAGAAAGTTTATAAACCAGCTTCCTCTTTCAACAATTAAAAAGAGGAAGACAAATGAAACCAAAAATAAGGGGCGAAACAAAAAACTCCACAATGGAGATTTAAAATATAACAAAAACAATAGAATAAATCAATAAAACAAAAAGCTGAGTCTTTGAGATCAATTATTGACAAATCTGTAGTAAGAATAATTAGGAGGGAAAGAGAGAAGACAAATGACAAGTGTCAAAAGTGAGAGAAATCGCACTATAAAATTTACAGTTATTTGAAAGATAATAAAGGTGAACTTTTTTTTTTGCTTTCTGGGTCATACCTGGCGATGCACAGGGGTCACTCCTGGCTCTGCACTCAGGAATTACTCCTGGCGGTGCTCAGGGCCATATGGGATGCTGGGAATCGAACCCGGGTAGACCTCATGCAAAGCAAACGCCCTACCCACTGTGCTATCACTCCAGCCCCTATAAAGGAGAACTTTATGTCAACATGTTCTATAGCTTATATTAAATGGACACATTTATTTTATGAGGCAAGATACCAAAGTTTATTCAAAAATATATAGGTAACCTTGCCAGTACTGTGTAAAAGAAATTGAATATATTGTTTCTTCCCAAGGAAGCTACAGGACTACATAGATTTATGGTGAATGAAAGCAAGTAGCATAATACTAATCCTATACCATAAGTGTGAAGGAAAATAATGTAAATTCTTTACAAACTTTTCTGGGAAATTGATGAGAAAATATGCATCAACTCAATCAGAAATAGTCTGATAATGTAGCCAGATAAAGGCATTACAAGTCATTAAAATGACTAATCAGTATCCCTTATGCTTATATTGCATATTTCTCACCAGAATTTTATGTGCCAATCCAATCCCATTGTAACATATACTCATTACATATTGTAATATATACTTATACTATTATGATTATATGTTCTTTTCTTAGGAATGCAATACTGATTTAATATTTGAAAGAAAAAACAATTGAATTATCCCATTTGACAATTTTAATCAGAAGTATATAAATGATCATCTAACCATCTCAATAAATACAAACCAGAATTAAAAATAATACCCTTAACTATTTTGGCAAATTCCAACTTTTTCTGATATAAAGAATCAACAAATAAAGTATTGAAGTAAACTTCCTTGGCATTTTTTAATTAATTACAGTTAACATAGTCTTAAAGGCACTAGATTGAATGTTTTCTCCTTGCTCTCAAGTATAAGGCAAATCTATTTTTTTAGATTTGTTAAATATTTTTAATATTTACCAGGGTCTAGATAGATACATTGCAAAAAGAAAAAAAAAAGAAAAAACCCTCTAAATAGAGAAGGAAATCTGTATTTATGTATGGCATTACTGCCAATATATAAAATCTCATGAGATTTACAAAAAACCCAAACCAAACCAAAATAAAGAAACAAAATGCTTAAGCTGCAAATAACTAATAAATGGATTTAACGTCCTTGCAGGAAAGGTCAATATATACAATTTAATTGTATTTCTATATTCTAGCAACAATCATAAATTGAAATTTAAAATGTTATTTTTATAAAAGCATCTAAATTAAAATTAAAATACTCTAGACAAATATGATGAAAATTTTTGTAAGACCTGTGTTCTAAAATCTACAAAACAGTGGAAAGAGGAATTAAGGAAGAAGGAAGAAATTAAAACTTATGCAAAGATATACTGTGCTCAGGGATTGAAAGATTTGTACTTAGGATTCTCTACAAATGATCAGTCAAATAAAATCTCAGTAGTATTTTTCTTTTGGTAGAAGTCAACAAACTTCTAGTTCCTATGAATGCAAATTACCCAAAACAACTTGGAAGAACTATATTGGAGGATTTATTATAAAATTACAATAACCAAGACAGTGTGGTGTTTACAAAAGAGAACTAGGCAGGTCAATGGAACAGAATTGACACCCCTAAACAAAACAAAGCAAACGAAACAAAGCAAAACAAAATATTAAACACACTTCTATATTGATAATAACTCTTTTTTTCCCAACTTCTAAGTATTTACTCAAGAGAAATGATAGCACATGCTAATGTAAAGACTGGCTTAAAGATATTCATAGCAATTTCAATATATAATTGCAAAAATATCTAAACAATTAATTCATAAGCCCTTAACACTGGAATGGGATGTGATATACACACACACATATATACATATATATATATACAATGTAACTATAGCTAATAATGTTGTAGATATAAAGAAAAGTTAAGAGAGCAAATCCTATCCTAAGAATCCTTATTATAAGAAAAAATCATTTTTTCTATTTACTTTTTGCTATATCAAAGGAGAAAATGAATGCTAATTGAGCCTATTGTGGTAATAATTTTACAATAAGTGTAAAGTAAATCACGCTGCATGCATTAAACTTGTACAACAATGCATGTCAATATGTTTTTCAATAGAACAAAAATATCTCCAAGTTGAAAGGGTACACAAATTGTATTATTTCTTTATAGCAGGTAGTTATTCAATAATAAAAATGAACTGTTGACATATATAAATAAGATAGAGCACAAAATAATGATTTTGAGTAAAAGAAGATGAAAACAGAAAGAATATATTGCATAATTGCATTTATTAAAATATATCTAAAGGGGCTGGGGAAATAGTACTGTGGGTAGGGCGACTGCATTTCATCTGGAGAACCTGGGTTTGTTCCTCTGGAACTTCATTTGTTCCTCTGAGCCCTGCCAGAAGTGATTCCTGAGTGCAGAGTCAGGAGTAATTCCTGAGTAACTTCAAACCATAAATAATCATATAAAGCAGATAAATTATTGTCTGGGAGTGGTTTAAAGAAGGGAAGGGGCAAGAGAATGGACTTAATTGGCTTAAGGAAATACTCTTTATCATGCTGATGGATTCTTGAGTATACTTACATTCTTTAGTATACTTATATTTCAAACTTTTAAAATAGAATTTATTATTTGTTAGCAATACTAGTGATACTGTTAAGCACTGTTGTCCCGTTGTTCATTGATTTGTTCGAGTGGGCACCAGTAACATCTCCATTGTGAGATCTCTTGTTACTGTTTTTGGCATATCGAACATGCCACGGGTAGCTTTGCAGGCTTTACCGTGAGGGCAGGATACTCTTGGTTGCTTACTGGGCTCTCTGAGAGGGATGGAGGAATCAAACCTGGGTTGGCTGCGTGCCCTTCCCATTGTGCACTGTAGCACTGTAGCACTGTTGTCCTGTTGTTCATCGGTTTGCTCGAGCAGGGACCAGTAGCATCTCCATTGTGGGACTTGTTGTTACTGTTTTTGGCATACTGAATACTCCATGGATAGCTTGCCAGTCTCTGCAGTATGGGCAGGATACTCTTGGTAGCTTGCTGGGCTCTCTGAGAGGGACAGAGGAATCGAACCCGGGTCGGCCGTGTGCAAGGCAAACACCCTACCCGCTGTGCTATCACTCCAGTCCCCCGCTGTGCTATCACAACAAAAATGAAAACAGTATATTTTAAAATAAGAAAAGTCATATATTTGAATTCAAGTACTCAGACCTCTTTAAATTAGAATTGAGACTCATCATAATAAGAACAATATGTATTCAGTTACTGGGATGCAGAAAATCAATAGCATATAGCCAATAATGTTTTTTCTATCTTTACATTTAATTAGGCTAATAATTAAATTGGCAAGAGTGTATTTATAAAGAAGGTCCCTTCCAAATGCAAAGCCACATTCTGATTCAGCAGATCTGGGTTTTAAACAGAAAAAAAAGACTCTACAAATACTTTAAATAATTTGGTTACAAATGGATCACAAATTTGGTCACAAATGGATGTTAGAGAAAAAGCATGCCAAATTCTAGACAGCAAAATCTTTCTGTTCCTTCAAGCTTGGCTTGTGTTTAGTTTAGATTTATAGTTTGACGGGTCCCTGTAGTGTCTTCTTACTGGACAAAACCTACCTGCCTACCTTGGAAAAGAATCAATGCTCAGCATATTGTTACAACACAAGGCCTGGGAATTACCCCCTCTTCCCCCAACACACATACCACTACCACCACCCCCTTCCCCCACCCCCTGCCGTATAATTACAGCCACAAGAAAACTTCTTGGTCACATAGCCCAGGCCTTCTCTTCCCTAAAGAACAACCTTCCTTTTTAGACCATTTCAAAGTGAAGCTGGACTTTCAGATTCCTGGGCAGAGAAGCTCTCAGGACTTGCTTACTTACTTGATCCGGGGCCAGCAACTCATGCAGGAAGTCCATAGTGTTTTACTGTCTTCCTCCTGCAGCTGCCCTTGAGTGCTGTGACTTCTGCAGTCATTGAATAGATTAAGTCACTCATCTACTTAAAACCTTTTGGATGCTTTCCCTAGTTGGCAGGATAAAGCCTAGAGTTCTGACCTTGGCCCATAAACTCTATATGATTTCTGCCCTGATTGCTCCTTTTTCTGCACCTCCACTTAGTGCTAGGCCACCTTGGATTTGGATCTTGGTGTTTAAATACACCAAGAAACCCGCTTTGATCTCAGGACTGTCTCATACATTCTGAAAACTTTCTTTTTTCTTAGAAAAAATCATTACTGAGGTACCATTATAGTTACAATCGTGTCAATGTTGATGGTTTTGTTGTACAACTTTATTGCAAGCCCATCCCTAACTTGATTGCAAAAACCAGTGTCCTTCTAGTCTACCACTTCCTTCCAGTGTGTTTGGATTATTGTATGGCTCCTCTTACTCTTTCTTCTGCATTGTCAAGGCTCTGTCTCAGGGAGCCCCTCCCAGACATCTACTTTGAAGTTGACTTTTCTCTTCCATGTTATGCTTCATTATTTCATCACAAGTTGTAATTATTTTTGTTTTTGTATTTGGGTGACATCCAACTATGTTCAGTGTTTACTCTTGACTCTGTGCTCAGAGAGCACTTCTGGCAGTGTATACAGTGCCAGGGATCAAAGCAGGGTGGGTCTGATGCAAGGCAAGTGCCTTACTCTGTACTGTTTCTCTATCCTGAGTTGTAATTACTTTCATCAACTTTTTTCATTTCTTCCACTAGAATATAAATATGTTGAGTAGATCTCTGCTTAACTCACCATTAGAACATCATTATGTGTTAAATGAATAAGCTGCTCCAAGATTCTCTGATTTTTATAAATGTGCTTGTCCGAATGCCTTGGACATAGTATTTTCAAAATTGTTACAAAAATTCTGTTCAAATGGGTGGCAGTTCCCCCATCCTTTTATTTTTCTAGACCACCTACTCCATCTCCTATGCCTCAAAAGAAAAATATATTGCTTTCAAGCTCAACAATACAGAGCATTCAATGCAGATTGAAAAAGATAGAAGATACATACTAGTTACCAAACAATAGTCCTGATCCTGTTAGGCCAGGAGGCAACTTCCATATACAGAAAATGATTTGAAACTTGAGCTTAGGGCGTAGTTGAGTGTTTTCCTGATCTAATTTATGGTAGGACTCCACTATGAACTGGAGTCTTGGCAGTTTGGCTGGGATGGAACATGGCTAGATGTGACTCCATGGCTTTTCCAGGCAGAAGACTAATTGAAAGTGCTTCCTCTTGGGACATGGTGAACACCACATTTGTATGCAATTCTAAAGTCACAAATGTTGTAAATATTACTCCTTTTATTACTGCTTGATATTTGAAATTAGAACCAGTGGCCTAATTGCAAACTTTTGTAAGTGTTACTCAAAGTGCCACAGTAAGGTCTGACTAACAAGTAAACAGTTGAGTTTCCTTGAAAGTAGGGTTTTTGTAGAATCATTTTGACCCCATACTATTTCTCTCAGTGCATTTACATTTTACTTCTAGTTGTTTTCTCTCCTACCTCTTGTTTCTAATCCTTCTAATCCTTCTCTTTCATTTTCCATTCATCTCTAGATCTTTTTTAGCTTATCTCCATGACTCACCTTATATTCCTTTAATTTTTCTTTCCCCTCTTATTTTACTTGTCTCTGTTTAAGATTAGTAATCTTAATTAACCCTCTGATGCAAGGGACACTCTTTTCTCATCATTTGAACTTAGGTCAATGGTGACTGATTTTATTAATACCTATATGTGAATTTTAAGTGATATGCTTGTATACTCAATTGAATGTTTTTGTCATTGTAAAATGTCCCACTTTATCTCAGTGAACTGGCTTTTGTCTTAAATTCTATTCTATTTAAGATTAATTTCATTATGTCTGTTTGATTTTGGTTAATATTCTCAATCTTTTAGTATAATTATATTCAATGTATGTCACTTGTAAGTAGCATGTATTTTGGGGATTAAATTTTTTCTCATGTATGATAATCTTCCTCTTTTATTCTTTTTTATTTTATTGAATTATCGTGAGATACAGTTACAAAGCTTTCATGTTTGAGTTTTGGTCATACAATAATCAAACACCCATCTCTTCACCAATGCACATTTTCCACCACACAAATCTCCAGTATCGACCCCCCCGTCAACCCTTCCCCACCCTGTGTGCCAGACAATTTCCACAATATTCCATCTCTACTTTGACTACATTCAATATTTCAACACCAGTACCACCATTATTATTTGGAATTTTCCCGCCACTACTCAAACTTGCCGAAAAGGCAATGCTAGACAATTTATTTTGTATTGCTTGTTATGAATAGTATAGCTGCTCTTATGGCAGCTGACTCCTGGAATTCTAAAATTTTAGATAATTAGGGCCTGGGGAGATATCTGCAGGGAGCCGCTCGGTTCCGATTCTTTTGTGAGTCTCTGGATCATGGCCATTTAAGAGCTTAAATAGTAGCCCCATGCAATTCACAGCATCATATCGGGGTTCCATCAGGGCTGGGGGATGAGAAAGGCTGGCCAATCCCCTATCCTATGAGGCCTGGTGTTTGACATTACTGCTCCCTTGAACCTGGACTTCTCATTGTGTTCTGGAAGTTGTGGGCCAGGATTCCTAGTGGGCAGTCGGAGGACAGCACCTGCTCCTGTCTGGAGTAGCCCAGTGAAACGCGTCTGGTGCAAAGTCCGGAGGCATCTCTGCAGCGAGCTGCTTGGTTCCAAGATTCTTTTGTGTCTCAATCTTCCTCTTTAGCATGTTGTCAATTTGCTATTTAATTATGCGTGTATAGGTTTTCCTGATATCTGAAAGCAGAATGCTTAAGATTTTTCCATATGAATTAATTGTGGTATCATTCCCAGATCCCCAAAACGATCTACTAATAGGAGCATTCTACTTTTTTTTAGGAGGGCAAAACTATATTTGATTTATAAACCTACAGTCTTTCTGCCATATATTTGTCTTAGTTATAGTAGTACATGTTTTGACCTTCTTTCTTTCTTTTGGAGTTATTTTTAATTTTTTGAACTAGAATTTTAGTTATATTTTTATGGTTATTATATTTATATTCCCATCGTTGACACAATTGTAAAATGAATTAAACCTTTTGTTATTGGTTAAAGCAAAAACTCCCTCTCTTTATATGTGTGTGCATGTGTGTGTGTGTGTGTGTGTGTGTGTGTGTGTGTGTGTTTGTGTGTGTATGTCCTTGGTAACTTTTCTCTTTTACCTTATTTGCTACTATGATAATGAATATTAATTTTGTAGATATTTTAATCTTACAAATGTAATTGTTTTTCGTACTGACTATTCATTTAATTTGCTCATATATTTTCCCTTTATTTTGTTCTCCTGGTCTTCTTGCATCTTAAGATTCTATCTGGGGTCATTTTTCTTCAATATATAAATATTTTCTTTCCTTCAAGCCTGCTGAAAAAGTGTATTAGCTTTTGTTTATTTGAAAAAAGATCTTGATTTCACTGGTATTTTTCAAGGCTATTTCAGCTTGATGTGGTATTGTAGAGTAGCAGTTATTGCCTCAGCACTTTAAATATATTGTGACATTATTATCAGAGTTACAGTATTTGTGATGAAAATCAGATGTAAGTTCTATTGTTGAAATGTGATTATTCTTCTTAAATTCAAGGACCTCCATTTTTGATTAATTATTGGTTTTTTTTTTTACTTCTGATGAGAATAAGTTTTTAGTAGTTAAATTTTTAAAAGGCAATTTTTATTCTGCTCCATTTTTATAGTAAGATCTTTTTAAAAATGCATTCCTTTCTTTGTTTGTTTTAGCATTTTTGGAAAATGTTCTTTAAAAACTTCTGTATATTTTTCTTTTTCTATAACAATGATTATATACTTTGCTTCCTAAAAAGTTTTGACTAATTGTGAGCTTTTTTAAAAAATTATTTCATCTTAGTTATTTGTTCTGGATTTTATTATTTATTTTTTATTTGTTTTAGTGCCAGGGATCAAACCAGAGTCTCACACATACAATGCATGTATTCTATCACAAAGTCAACTCCACAGTCCTCCTTTTGACTTATTTTCTAGCTTACCAATAAGCTCTTCAGTTATGTTTATCTGTTGCTAAAAGCACCTGTTGATTTTAAATTTTAAAACAATGTATCTTCATTTCTTGCAATGTACCTTTTAGTCTGATTTTCTTCTTTTAAAAGTAATTTACAATTAACACTAGAATTTATTATGTTGCCATTAAATTTTCTGGATATATTAGGTATAGTTATTTTATCATCTGTGTCTGATTGCTATTATTTGAGTCCTACTGCCTGCCTGATTATTTTTGGAGTGAGTACTAGGTATAGCGTATGAAAAAAAAAATCAGAGATGATGCTTAGTATAAAGGTGTCTTACTTCAAAGAAGATTTAATTAACTTCTTGCTGAATGCTAGAAGTCCCAAGAAAGAAAAGGCAACTTAAATTAGGAAGAGAATTTCCAAACCTGACTTCTGTTCCTATTTTGAATCAAGCTGATCCCTAGAATACGGCTGTGCTCCTTTCAGGCTTTAACCCCATAGCTAGCAGTTTACTAGGCCCTTTGTCATCATGGATCCAAAATTTCTTCTCTATGTGCATGAGAATGTGCAAAGACCTATCAAGTTTTATATCTCTCAGCCACTTGACTTGTATGAGTTGATGACCCCCTACAGTTGGGGGGAATGTTACCTCAGAATGCCAGATTCACTTTCCTGGGTTTCCGTTTCATCCCACAATCTAGGCCCTGTACTTCTTTGTGGTCTTGGAACATCCCCAGTTCCAGATAATGTTTATTTATTGTCCAGATTTTCTGCCTGTTTTCTGCATGACGTTTGATTCAAGTTTCTGAATCTATCAAGTCAAGCAAGCTCTGCTATTATATTTCTGAGTAAACTTGGACAATCTTTTCCTATCTTTGGACCTCAGTTTTCACATCTGTACACCGTCTGCAGCACTGTCATCCCATTGCTCATCGATTTGCTCCAGTGGGCACCAGTAACGTCTCCATTGTGAGACTTGTTTTTACTGTTTTTGGCATATTGAATATGCCACGGGTAGCTTGCCAGGCTCTGGCGTGCAGGCTGGATACTCTCGGTAGCTTGCCGGGCTCTCCAAGAGGGATGGAAGAATAGAATCTGGGTCTGCCGGGTGCAAGGCAAATGCCCTACCCACTGCGCTATCGCTCCAGCCATTAGTATATAAAAAACAACAATAATCTAAATCCATCAGCTTTATCACCCAAGTACCTAAATGTTGAACTAACCCCTACCATCTCTTTTCCCCCACAAGATACAAGATCCTATTCAATTCTTGTTCTATAAATTATTAGGAAGGAACAATTAGGTCAAAATACATGTGCTTATACTCATTTCCACCTCTTACAATACACATCTATACAATAAGGAATTAAATTGGAAGACCTTCCATATCCATCTTTTGGTCAGTGCCAGCATTATTTTTTATTTATAAGCTGAAAGCCTCAGATGTGTGGGTTTGACTGTCAGTTTTATAGGGAAAGCTACTTCTTCCTTTATACTATGGGCATCTGCCCCATCTGAATAAGTTAACTAGTAACACTTTGGAGTTATGGTGATGAGTACATTTGTTGCTTTTTTTTGAGATTGAAAACATGCACTAGAATTCTAGAATACAGCTAGCTAGCTTGTAATAAATACACTACTATCCATATTGGTGTGAAATGTAGGCAGGATGTTTCATTTTTCTCTTGAACCAGAAATAGGATTCCCCAGGGCTATTTATCACAATCAGGAATGAGATAAATAAAGAACAGGGATATTGTTCATTTAGTCAAGCTCCGAACTCAAAATTTTTTTGATGGAGCAGCTCACTGGGAGAGCTCCGATGTGTTTCTTTCATGAACAATCCAGATGATCTGCCACTCATCTCACTTTATGTGCATGTGTGCACATGCAGACACATGCACATTCAGACAAACACACAACACACAATCCCAAAACCAAACATGCGAGTCCAATCATGTTCTTATTACAAACATGGTATTATATTCATGAATATATGAATATAATACCATGTTTGTATACTCATGAATATAATACCATGTTTGTAATATGATTACAACAAACATGATAGTATATTTATTCGCTTCCTTTGGGTTAAGAGTCCAGACTCTGGGGGCAAAATTGCTTGAGTTCAATTTCTGGCTCTGTCATACAGTTGCTGTTAAATCTGTGACAAATCATTAAATTTCCTGTGCCTCAATACCTTCATCTATACAATGATGATAATGACTAATCCATCCCTTTCTGTATTGTTGTGAGAATTAAATGAGTTGATACATGAGAAATGTGAGATGTTGGTTGGGACACTTAAGGGCTAATAATCCTTCTATATTTGCATTTCTGAAACTGTCAGACACAGGGAAGCACATAGGGAAGAGGACAAAGTGTTTGGAGCACTGAGACAGGAGACTCCTTGTTATGTGAGATTTGGATGTTTGCAACAGAAATTGCAAAATGTCAAGGATTGTGACTTTCTATTTTTATTCTTATGCTTGCTGTCTATCTGCATGACCCTCAGTACATGAACTGGCTTGCCGTGCTGTCCCATGGAAGGGATTTTGATATTGCCTCAGAACTAATCTTATATTCCACTTTTCTTCACTCAGGTTCTTGACTTGAAGACTCTAATCTTGGTATCTAATGGTGGATGTGATTAATTTGACCTACTGAGATCCTTGCTTCCCAGTGTGATCAGGATTTAAAGCCTCTCTGGAGAGACGATGGGGGAACCAAATCTTGGCATGGGTTGATCAACTAGATGTAGGTAGCCATATGTAATCAGAGCTCTGTGGTGGGTACAGGACAAGTGGCATGTTAGTTTCCTGTGGCTATATAATAAGTTACCAACAGCAGGTTATTCTTTATTGTTCTGGAGGCCAAATCAGTGCATCAAAATCAAGGTTTTGAAAAGCTCATGCTCCCTTCAGGGTTTCTAGGAAAGTATCTATTCCTTTTCCACAGAAGAAATTCTGTGGGAATTTCTTGTCTCTTGGCCACATAACTCTAATCTCTTCCTTTAGCTCCTCCATCATCACCTTTCTTTCTTTCTTTCTTTCTTTCTTTCTTTCTTTCTTTCTTTCTTTCTTTCTTTCTTTCTTTCTTTCTTTCTTTCTTTCTTTCTTTCTTTCTTTCTTTCTTTCTTTCTTTCTTTCTTTCCTTCCTTCCTTCCTTCCTTCCTCTTCTTTCTTTCTTTCTTTCTTTCTTTCTTTCTTTCTTTCTTTCTTTCTTTCTTTCTTTCTTTCTTTCTTTCTTTCTTTCTTTCTTTCTTTCTTTCTTTCTTTCTTTCCTTCCTTCTTTCTTTTTCTCACAGTCAGCGATGCTGAGGGGTTACTTCTGGGTCTGCACTCAGAAACTACTCCTGGTGATGCTTGGGGGACCATATGGAATGCTGTGGATCGAACTCGGGTTGCCCGTGTGCAAGGCAAATGCCCTACCCACTGTATGATCACTCCAGCCCCCTTCTTTCTTTCTTATGAGGATGCTTATGATGGCATTCTAAGGGCCCAAACAGATAATTCAGGTTTATATTCTCACCCCAAAACCCTCAATCAATCCTACAAAGACACTTTTTCCAAATAAGGCAATATTTACAATTTATAAATGTTAGAATATGTTAATCTTTTAGAAAGTCATTGTTTAGGTGGCAATACAGAAAATAGGGAAAGCAGGAGCACCAAATCTGAGGGATACCTAAAGTGAAGGCACTCATTATAGGGGATCTCTATGGACGGACAGAGGAAATTAGACAAAATTGGAAAGAAAACATATCTAAAAGGTGACTAACAAAGAAATCTTTGTCACAGTCTGACCTACGGCAGACACTGAATGAAAGAATGGCATTCACAGAACCCTTACTAAGTACTAAGGACTGTTCTAGGGGTTGGAAATAAAGCAGCAGCATTACATTTGCATTTATTCAATGAGTGAGTGAATCAGCAGAAGAGAAATGGAGGATGTTCTTTGCTGAGTAAGTTGGATCTCTGCTTCTGATCAGATCAGGTATCGGGAGCTCTCACAGAGTCTCTAGAGGTAAAAACTTAGAAAGCTGGTGTGTGGAGACAGTGAAGGAAGTTCCCTTTCTCCCAGTGAGAGGAGGTGAAGGTTTGTTTATTTTTTTATTTTTTTAAATTTTTATATTTTTTAGCTGAATGGTCTTAGCCCTAACTACATGTTGATCAGTTGGGGAGAATTTCAACAAATGTTTAGGTCATCACACTCTTTCCTTGACCCTAGAGAAATTCTAATTCAATTGGTCAGGGTAGGCTTGGGCATCTATTTGGTATAATTTTCTTAGGTGACTTTCAGTGTACAGTTTTGGGTGAAAACCAGGGTTAATGTCTATGCATTGCCTATGACTGAGAGTCAGATAGTCTTACTTCAGAGCAAGTGTCTGTGAGTTCCTTTAAGCTGGGTAACCTGAGGTGTATTCTACAATAACTGAGTCTTTATTTTCTCATTCTTAAAGTTGGGATAATCATATCTTATTAATCTCTGTAAGGAATGAAGTAGAAAATTCACTGAAAAACATTGATCATTCTATATTGCCCATAGTGAATATTCAATATTTCTCTTCTCTGAGGAAAGGATTAGTGTCCATTTTTCAGACTTGGGAATGAAAATTT
The DNA here is from genome assembly GCF_027595985.1 of Sorex araneus. NCBI lineage: Eukaryota > Metazoa > Chordata > Mammalia > Eulipotyphla > Soricidae > Sorex > Sorex araneus. Next base: position 323,436,592 of record NC_073313.1, on the reverse strand, counting down.
AAATATGCCATTATAACTTTACTAAATTAAATAACTTTACTAGCACTATTTATTTAAATAGTGGTTATATAATTTAACCTTAATCATATATATCATATATATCACCATCCCATTGATCATCAAATTTCTCGAGTGGTCTCAGCAACGTCTCCATTTGTCCTAGCCCTGAGATTTTAGAAGCCTCTCTTTACTCGTTCTTTCCAAGGATGCCACATTGGAGGCTCTTTCAGGGTCAGGGGAATGAGACCCAGCTTGTTACTGGTTTTGGCATAGGAATACACCATGGGGAGTTTGCAAGGCTCTCCCAAGTGGGCAGGAAACTCTCAGTAGCTTGCCAGTTTCTCCCAGAGAGAGAAGTAGGCTATAAGGCTTCCAGGAGCTTGCTTGTAAGTCTCTGGATGTTGGCCATTGATGGGATTATACGGCGCTGGGGGCAGTCCCTGGATATGACTGCCTAGCTACTGGAAAGTGGGAAATCTGGGTGGAAGAGGCCCAATCCTGATCCGAGCAGGCTTGGAGGTCTCAGCCCCAGGTACCACACACCTGGGTTCCTCTGCCAGTACTTTCAGGCATAAAGCTCATCCAAACGTGTGGAGAGGGGCCTTGAGCATGTCTGTGGCTAGGGTCCAGTGGTCTTCGGCTGCTAGAAGCTCTGCTTGGGGTGGAAAGGGAATCTGGAGCCCATCCCCTCTGAGGAGCCCTGGGGAAGACAGCCAGGAGCGCAAGCAAGAGACTCTCTGCATCATATATGACCTAAGCTCTATCCATTATTTTTTGAGAGGGGAATCAGCAATGTAATATTAAAGGCAATGGAACGGTGTTGCCAGTAGAATGTCAAAACAATATAGCATTCATTCTGTCCCCTTTGGCCTCATGACTGTGACAGGGTATTGCACTGCTCCTCTGTTTAGCCCATGTTCTAGCTAAGAAGTGAAGTTGGGTCAAAATGTATTAGCTTTCAATTTTAGTCTAATCTCTTGCCTTGCAATAAGGAAAGGATAAGACTGCTGGGGAGCGGGCAGTTAGGACAGAAAAGGGATTACTATGGCAATGATAGTTGGAAATTATCACTCTGGACAAAAACTGAGTGCTTATAGGAGGTAAAGTGAAACGCATGATAATCTTTCAGTACCAATATTGCAAACAATAAAGCCCAAAAGGAGAGAGAGAAGATGAAGAAGGAGAAGAAGAAGAAGAAGAAGAAGAAGAAGAAGAAGAAGAGAAGAAGAAGAAAAAGAAGAAGAAGAAGAAGAAGAAGAAGAAGAAGAAGAAGAAGAAGAAGAAGAAGAAGAAGAAGAAGAAGAAGAAGAAGAAGGAGAAGAAGAAGAAGGAGTAGGAGAAGAAGGAGAAGGAGAAGGAGGAGAAGGGGGAGAAGGAGAAGGGGAGAAGGGGGAGAAGGAAGAGAAAGAAAGAAAGAAAGAAAGAAAGAAAGAAAGAAAGAAAGAAAGAAAGAAAGAAAGAAAGAAAGAAAGAAAGAAAGAAAGAAAGAAGAAGGAGAAAGGGAAGAAAGAAAGAAAGAAAGAAAGAAAGAAAGAAAGAAAGAAAGAAAGAAAGAAAGAAAGAAAGAAAGAAAGAAAGAAAGAAAGAAAGGAAGGAAGGAAGGAAGGAAGAAAGAAAGAAAGAAGAAAGGGAAGAAAGAAAGAAAGAAAGAAAGAAAGAAAGAAAGAAAGAAAGAAAGAAAGAAAGAAAGAAAGAAAGAAAGGAAGGAAGGAAGGAAGGAAGAAAGAAAGAAAGAAAGAAAGAAAGAAAGAAAAAGAAAGAAAGAAAGGGAAGAAAAAAGAAAGAAAGAAAGAAAGAAAGAAAGGAAAGAAAGAAAGAAAGAAAGAAAGAAAGAAAGAAAGAAAGAAAGAAAGAAAGAAAGAAAGAAAGAAAGAAAGAAAGAAAGAAAGAAAGAAAGAAAGAAAGAAAGAAAGAAAGAAGAAAAGCAACTGCCATAGAAGTAGGCTGTGGGGAGCATTGATTGGAGGGAAACTGGGAACATTGGTGGTGGGAAATGTACGCTGGTAAAGGGACATGTGTCAGAACATTGTATGACTAAAACTCAATCGTGAACAACTTTTTAACTTGTATCTCACAGTGATTCTATTTTGTTTTAAAAAGACTGCTTGTGGGGTGTACAGTAGACTAAACATTGCCCCTCTATAAAGATATGAAGTCTTAGTCTTCAAGAACAATAAAAGTCACCCTTTATGATAAAATTTGCATTTGTAGCTAAGAATATGACATGAGAAGATTATTTGGGATTATTTAGGTGACTTCTCCGTAAGTATTCTTATAAGATAATGGGGCAATGTGATCATAAAGGCAGAGATTGGAATCAATGTGGCCATAAGTCAAAGTGCTCTCAGCTGCCAGAAATTAAGGGAAGCAAAGAATTCTATCCTCTTTCATCTAAGGAAAATTTTTGTCGGGTATTCCTTTTAGACTTCTGACATCTAGAACTGTGTCAGAATAAATACATTTATTAAAAGGGATCCTTTCCCTTTGGTGCTAAAGGGCCTGGGGCGCACTTCCATGGTGCTCAGTGCTTAGAGAAACTACCAAGGCTACACCCAGAGATTCTGAGGAGCAGAGCTGTGCAGTACTGGAGATCAAACTCAGGGCCTTGCATATACAGGGCATGAACTCTACCCCTTCGTACTATCTCCTCTGCCTAGACAGTCCTTTCTTTATAAGCTACTCAGTTTGTGGTAATTGGTTAGCTAGTACCAGGGTCTATTTATTTATTTATTTATTTCAGAATTTCCCCTCAACCCCAGATTGGTTATATTATGTTAAAAAAAACCCAGTGAGCTTTACTTACATCTCTTCCAGCTGCCTCACTACTGGCTTCTTCTGCAGAGTAAGCATGACTCTACAGGGAGTGTATATATCTGCTCCCCAGGTCAGTAGGCAGAGTTTATTGCATTGTTCTACCCCTGACCTTTGCTGCCACATGGTTTGTGTGTCAAGGTTTACATATATGTACTTTTGTCACTTTGTTGCTGGAGGGAGATAGCATGTTCTCTGTTGGGGCCAGGGGGAGATGAGCAGAGGCAAATAGGAAAGGTAGCTGCCCCAGTTACTGTTCCACGTCCCTTTTTTGATATTGAGGGACCCCAGTTCAGTTTTTTTTCCTTCTTTCCACCCCTGTTGCTCAAGGGCAAGGGCTTTCTGGAACAATTTTATTCAGTGCAACAGGAACAAAAGAGAAACCAAATGCCTGCTTGGGAGCAACCCATATGGAAGAGGCAAGGCAAAGCCCAATGACAGGATAATTGCTTAAATACCTGCTTTAAGTATAAAGGCAGACTCTACCTCCAGCTGGAGTTCAGGTTCCCACAGGTCATGAAAACAAAGAGGGGAGTAGGAGAATTAAAGAGGAGTAGAAATGGAAATGATTAGGAAAGATTGGTGGGGGTGGGGGTGATTGTTGAGGAAGTTGGAAATTAACCCTTGTGCAGTTCTGCAAGAGGGGTGTGGGTTCATAACTCTTAGCTTCCCAACTCAGAATGGAAAATCTTAGAGACCTAAACTGATGGATAAAATGCCCTCTTGGGGACACCTCTCTCAGGACCCCAAGAAATGAGATGTGGGGCTCATCTAGGGCAGTGTGAGCTGGTGATGCCTTTGGGTGGTGAAGTGAGTTTGTGGGAAGCACATCCAGCTTTCACTATGTTAACACAGAATTCCTCCATCCTCCTCTGTACTTGAGTTATCTGTCTTCTAGTTAGTGATGCTTTATTATGTTTCTGCAGACCCCATACTCAGATAGTCCCAGGTTATTAGAGAACCTTTCTGCACTCATCCCTTGGCATGTTTCTTTTTTTTGTTATTTTCAGTACACTGATAATTGTTAAATTAGTTATATTGATATTTTCTCCTTAGATTTAGGAAGCACAGGATTGCACATTATTTGTGGAATTTGGACTTACCTAAATGGATATATTTAATGAGTCTATTTGATGTGGTCTCTCAGCAATATAGAACTAGTAGAATAGACATATGCCTACTATTATATATCACATATTCTATCTCTAAAGGAGTTGGCCTATCTGCTATTGTCTCTATCTCTGTTTAGCGAAAGAATTTCAAATGATTGTGGGAGAAGGCAAGTACAAGATCTGTAGGGTAGAACAGCAGGCTAGAAGTTCAAGTGTGCGTTTCTGTGTTGCAGTCTTGAGGCTACAATTACCTTTCTTTTCTAACCTTTAGCTTTTACTCTTAAGTCCTTCAAATGATTGGGTGAGGCTAGACAATTTAATTAAATAATTAAAATTAATTGACTGTAAATATTAATCATAGCTAAAATTTATCTTTACAGCAATATGTGGACTAGTGTTTGAACAAATAACTGGGCATCATAGCCCAGCTAAGTTGACATACAGCACTGTAGTGTGGGTGGTTATTGATTTATCTTCATTAATTTATTCATGTATTTTCTAAAAAATATCTATTGCAAAAGTGTCTACAGGACTGGGTATGTGGTTCAAATGGTAGAGCACATGCCTTGCACATATGAGTTTCTGGGTTTGATCATCGGCACAGTATGGCCCTGCCCTGCCCTCCAGCCCCCCACCCTCCAGCACTGTGTCAATAACAAAGCATATACACTCTTAGTGGATGTCTTTAGAATTGAGCTACAATGATATTTGTTTTGACTCTGACTTCTAATAGGTTTTGAGCTTAATAAAGGTGGTTCATTTGCTTCATATCTGCTTGTTCACTGCTGCCCACTCACTGCAGAAAACAAGCACATACTAGGTGCTCAATTTAGACTAACTGGTCGTTTGACTAAGTAGGAAATGAGTTAGATTCAGGTGCTCCTTGAACTTCTATTTCCTTCCTTTTGAGAGCATCACATACCTTTTTCTACTTCTTGCTGCCCCTTCTGCAGTCTGCATTGCTCCTTTTCTTCGCTCTCAGGCTTTCTGGCTCCTTGTCCCCCATCCCTTTTATTTGGCTAATGCCCTGTGCCTAATCATGTTAGCCAGCGCTGGCATTATAGAGATGTTTGCAATCCAATCCAGGTCTGATTATGAGCTTCAGCAGCCTGAGGCTACTCTAAGAATGTGTTGATTGGTGGTTGAGGGGGAGGTGGGAAGCCCCCAGACAGGGCTAGCATTTTTGGCTGGTGGAGCCTCCCACATGTGTGTCTGGGCACCACAAGGGAACTGGGGCTGGTTGGGTTCTGGTCCTCTCCTTGATCAGGTTCCTGGTGGGGTATTTATTCTGGCTGGGTGTCTAAGCCCTTCCTGATTGTATTAAGCCTCATGAAAGTGAGACCCCAAACAATCCGGCTAGTGTGGCTAGTGCTGTAACCACAGCAAAGTGTGCCCGGTATTCCTTGTCATTCTCTGTTAAAGCTCATTTTAACTTTCTCCCTACATGGAGAGTATAAAGAAACTGCCACGTGTTTCTATGGTTTGTAAGCATTACCTCATTTCCCTTGTCCAGGATATTAATTCAGGAATATTTATTAAGTGATTTCAGAATTTTGGGCAATTTTGAAATCATTCCATACAAATTCCAAGAAGGATACCATAGGCTTTAAAGTAAATTAGCTATCTCTTTCCCTCCATTTTCCACAAAAGTACTCTGTATTTTTATAAGAAGCACTTTGCTTTCTTGTCATTATTTCCTTAATTATTTACAACCAGTCATTCACTAACCATCCTCTCTACCAGACTGTAAAATTTTACATCTGGGTAGGCAGGGTCCATGAGGATTGTTGTCACTATTATATTCCCAGGAGCAGGGAGAGTAGTTTTTTTTTCATGTTATGGGTGCTAGGACTTGAATACACAGTAAGTTATTGAATCTTTGTTGGCTGCATTTTTATGGACTATTATAAAGTTTTTATAAAGCATAGGAAATGATTATATGTTATTACATATGCTTAAACAAGAGTTCATACTATCTCATTTAGAGAAAACTGAAGCAGTTCTTTGTTGTATTCTTTGAAAAGATCTGAGAAAATTGATTCAGAGTCCTTAGGGAGGCCAATATGAAATTATTATGTGTGTCAGATTGTACAATTGTGTTGATACTTATTAACATGAATGTACATATTGTTTGCTAAAATCTGTGATTCTGTAAATCAGACTTCCTAGATTCATGTCCTGGTTCTACAAGTATCTAGATGACCCATATCAATGTTGTATGGCCTTTGGCACAATATTTCCCATTACTATGGCTTAGTCTGTTTATCTATAGAAGATAAGAATAGTTCCCACTTCATGAACTTGTTTGGGATTAAGTGAGATAATTTATGTACTTAAGTCAATGCCTGGCTTGGACTAAATAAATATGTTATTATAATGTCCATAAATATTTAACAATAAAGTCGTCTTCGTATGCTTTGTGAGTCAAGGCAAAATATAGAGGGCTGAGCTATTTAGGAGGAGGAAAAAATCCAATTATTGAAAACCACCAGGGTTTCATGAGAGTTGAAATAATTCTGATGTAAGTAGCAGTTAGATTAATAGCCCAGGACATAGCACTTTAAGGAGAAAGAGAAGGAAGAGGTAGTATGGAGAAGATATATAGTCATCCTGTCAAAAGTATGTGTTAGCAAGGCATTGGGATGAGAGAAGAAAAAAACAGAAGATGCATTCAACCATTGACTAGGAGTGTCAATGGAGTTGACTCATTTGGCATCTGGTTGTTTCTATCCATGTTCATCTGGCATCAGAACAAGTGGTCATTTCAGTCTGAAAGTTCAGTCCAGCCAACATTCAGGGAATGCTGGTGACTTGCCTCTGTGAGGCTCACAGACTAAATCATCATCTGGCCTGGCTGGCTACTGGGATCAGTCAGTTCTGACAGCAGCATCTGTCATTCCCCCCTAGGACAGTTATTAGGGTCAGAAATTGTATTGCCCAGCAATTACTGGCAGTACCCAAAATGATTCTGATTTCAGAGTACTCTTGTAGTAAGACAGAATTGATCAAAAGTATATTGTCTTGCTGCTCAGAGTAAACACAAATGACTTGCCATAGAGCCTCAGCAATGCAGATTTATCATCCACATCCTTCAGATTAATTCCATGGAGTGCGGTTGAAAAATATTGTTGGATGTATCAACCCGACTGACACATTACCTTCCCAGTCTTTTCCTTGGCCTGTGATTGACTATTCAGCCAACCATGATGGTTTTATTTTTTTTTTACAAAGCCATCTATTTTAAAGGAAAATTCTATTTTTAATTATCTGAGAAATAATAGCAACATTAAAATGTAGTATGTTGCAGGTATTCTCGTGAAGCATTTCTATTTCAAATAACTCATATAAATACTATGAAGCAGGGTGGGTGGATAAAAATATTATTCAGTTTGTTTGAACTTGGAAACTCAGAAAGGGAAGTGATTACTTACCCAAAAATATATGATGGCTGAATTGGTGATAGAAGTATTTACTATGTACTTAGTACCATGTGTCAGGTACTATTAAACATGTTCATTTAATCTTCACAGTTACCAAATGAAGAAGAAAGTATTATTAGTCCTAAAGAGGAAACTGAGAGCTAGAAAGATGAAATCACTTTTTAATTTAATGTAGTCCAGTATTTTTATCCTTGCCAGTGGAGAGAAATCCTTTAAAACACCTCTGAGGTACATATCCTGGAGATTTCTGCCTACTTCAATGGGTTTATGGGTTTTATGGATTCAGGTCTAATATCAACATTTTTAATTCAGTTTGAATCAACTTTTGTATATGGTAAGATATTGAAGGCAAGTACAAAGGGTAGACCAGCATGCTAGGAACTCAGGTGGGTGTTCTGTGTTACAATCTTAAGGTGAGATTTATTTTCATTTGCCAACATTTAGCCCTAACTTCTTCTAAGGCTTTTATTTGTGTGGTCCTAACCATATTTTGGAGGATCATTTGCTTCATTTACAACTTGTTTTTTTTGGTAAATAGTAGTCACTGAAGAGACATTCTTTCTCCACTGTAACTCATAACTCCTTTGTCATACATTAATTTTCATAATTTTCATAATATTGAGGGTTTTTCTGGAAATTCATTTGTTTTCCTGAGGGTTGGGGGAGTTGAGACCATATCCAGTTGTTTTCAGAGTTTAATCTTGGCTTTGTGCTCAGGAATCACTCTGGTGATATTTAGTGGACCATCTTCTGTGTCAGAAATTGAGCTAGGGTGAACTGCATAAAGTGCCTTAATACCTGTGATATTTATTTGGTCCCTGGACTTTCAATTCTATTTCATTGATCTGAGAGTTTAACCTTATTCAAGTACCATACATTTTTTTTAAGTTTTTATCTTATAAAGTAAATATTACAATATTTGATTTACATTTAATATTAAAACACCAGTCCCACCACCATTACACCTTCCCACCACCATATTTTGAATGTTTCATACCAAACCCAAATCCCTACCCCAAAGTAGAACTGAAATAATATATTTTGTATTGTTTGTCATGAAAAGCTACTGAAAATGCTACAAAAAAGTATCCCTAGAGGAAAGAGTGTGAAGATTGTTGTATTTCACTCAGGGTCATTAAGCCTTTGTATAAGAGTTCACTAACATGTTGTTAAAGGTTGAGCCTTGTATGCTTTTATATATATTATATACATACATATTATATATACATATATAATATATACATATTATATATACATATGTGTATGTATATATAATCTGTAAAAAATGCTTCCCTCTGAGATTGGTTGCCTCCTACTTTGAACCCCATCAAATGTGATGTGGTACTCTTGGAGTATGGATAGGGTGTGTGGTTTGAAGTGTCTGGTGGTGGCGAATGCGGTCACACAGTCCAAGAATAGGTTCACTTGTGGGTGAGGCTTGGTGTGAGTGTGGAGAGTGGTCGTGAACATGGTGGCGGTTGAGTTCTGGAGGTTTTTGACTGCCAGGGCTGTGTCCTTGGGGCGGGGAGAGGTCTCACCTGGCCCTCTTTGGGGCACTCTGGGTGAAGCAGCCTGGTATGGGTCCCGCAACAAGTATCATACATTTTTGTTGAATATAGCTTCATAGTATAATTTAAAGTCAGAAAATTCAATGCCTCCAATCCTCATTTTTTAAAAGAATATCTTTGAATATTCAGGGAATTTTCTAATTCCATAAAAATTTTGGTGTATTCTATATGCAAAAAACAGCAACAAAAATGTGCTTCTCGACCATTCCCCTGACCCTGGAAGAGCCCCCAATACGGCAGCATTGAGAAGGATGAGCATGGAGATACTGCTAAAATCTCAGGGCTGAACTAAGCTGCCAAAATGAAGAAGGACTAAAATGACTGTCTGCACTTTTAATGCATGTACGCTGGCATCGAAAGCATCCATCAAGGACCTGATGGTGCAAGTGCAGAAGATCAAGTACGAAGTAATTAGATCCACCAAGACGAGAAATCATCTATCACATCATGCTGTTTTTAACACTGGAGAACTGTTCCTTGGAACATGTGAAAATAGAGGTGTCGGTGGTGTTGGTGTCCTCTTCAACACAATCTTGACCATGAGCATTGATTTGTTAGAATGCCTAACAACCCAAATCAGATGCTTATGTTTGAATAGATGTGCTTCATTGCCGGCAGTTTCTATCTTGTTGTCTATGCACCAACATCCAACTACGATGAAGAAGACACACTGGAGAACTGTGTAAAAAAAAACCATCATGTGATAGATGCCTTCTCCTCTTCGTGAATCTAATTATGTCATACTTGATCTTCTGCACTTGCACCATCAGGTCCTCGATGAATGCTTCCAATGCCAGCATACGTGCATTAAAAAGTGCATATAGTCATTTTAGTCCTTCTTCATTTTGGGAGCCTGAGTTCTACATGGAGCTGGAGAAGTTCTATAAAGAAGACCACACCTTCTACAAGGTCATTGTCAGTGATCTTAACACCAAGATAGGACCGAGAAGGTCACCTGAAGAACTCCACAATGGGACCCACTGCCTAGAATGGAATGAACTTGGTGAGAGACTCTCTGAGTTCATCATGTTGACCAAGACCATCCATGATATCTCACAGTACCAGAAGGCCGAATCTAAATGTTGGAAATGGGAGTTTCCTGGTGGACAGTTCCACAACAAAATTGAGCACATCATATTCAATCAATGGTTTTGCCTGACTGATGTCGCTGTTGTCCCAAAATTCCAAATGGGATCAGACCACCGTCTTCTTCATGTGAAATTTTACTTCATGGAGTGGGGAGAAAGGGCTGCAAGGTTTAAGAAGAGAACTCCCAGAATGACCACCAACTGGGAGCTATTTGGCACTATTGCAGTGATATGGGAAGATGCCGTCATTGACAACATCGATGAGGAATATGATTGACTGGTTCAGCACTTCCATGATTGTGTGAGGAATGCCGAGAGAGAGAGTGCCATAAAATGATGCCTGTCTTCCGAAACTCTTGAGCTAATTCTCCAACGTGGTTTGGCACGAGCCTCAGGTAATCAAAAACTAACATCTGAGCTTGCAAAGTTGTACAGAGAAGTCATAAAGAAATGCCTCAAAGACAGAAGAGAAGCAGTGTTGGCTGATGCAGCAGAAGCTGGGAAAAGTATTCCAAATGCCCGCCTGTCCTTGGCCAACTATAAGACCAAGATGATTGCCCTCCAACATCCTGATGGGTCTATCACATCTTCCAGAAGGGCAATGGAAAAGGTTATCCATGACTTCTATTCGTATCTCTTTGATAGACATTTCTACCTGCCCACATACCAAATTCCACAGGATGGATATGTCCTTCCCAGCATTCTCCCTTCCATTTCATCAGTAAAGAAGCTACAGCACCCAGTTCAGACAAGGTCAGACCCGAACACCTGAAGAATCTGCCTCCAGTACTCATCAATACACTAGTGAGAATCTTCACATGCTACCTGTCTGAATGCAAGGTTCCGTCCCAATGGAAAACCAGCAGGACCGTTCTGTTGTATGACATCAACAGCTATTGCCTAATCTTCCTGTTGTCTGTTGTCTACTCTACAAGTTATTCACTCGAGTCATCATGAATAGGATTGGCACAACACTAGATGAAGGACAACCATGCTAGCAAGCTGGGTTCCAAAAAAGATTCAGCATGATCAACCATATCCACATGGTGACCAAACTCATTGAGGTTTCTTGAGAGTTCAAGATGCCGCTCTGTCTAACGCTCATTGATTTAAAGAAGGCCTTTGATTCTGTTGAGACTGAAGCAGTCATCGAAGCTCTAGCCAAACAGGGCATTCAAACTCAATACATCAGGATCCTGCATGAGCTGTATTACGGATTCACCACCAGGATCTCACCATTCTACAAAGAATCGACATAACAAGAGGGGTTTGGCAGAGCAACACCATTTCACTGAAACTCTTCAGTGTCACACTTGAGAACGTCATGCGATGACTGCAATGGGAAGGAATGGGAGTGAAGATAAACAGTCGGCAACTACACTACCTCTGATTTGCTGATTACATCGTTCTAATAACACCAAACATTAGCCAAGAGGCACAAATGCTGGCCAACTTCAACCATGAGTGTGGAAAGGTCAGACTACAGCTGAATCTCACGAAGACAATGCTCATGAGAAACAGACTAGTTCCTGATGTTCCATTTGCTCTCAATGGAACAAACATCTCTGAATGCAGCAGTTATGTGTACCTAGGTCAAGAACTCAACAAGACAAATGATCTGGCACCTGAGCTGTGCAGAAGGAAGAGAGCTGCATGGAATGCCTTCAAGAGCGTCGAAGAAGTTGTTAAGAGAATGAAGAACCTCTGACTCCAGACACATCTTTCGACTCCACCATTCTTCCTGCACTAACATACGCCTCAGAGACCTGAGCCCTACAAAAACAAGATAAGAACACTATTCAGGTCTCCCAAAGAGGAATTGAAAGAGCTATGCTTGGAATATCATGTTTCACTCAAGAGAGAGAAAGAATCTGGAGTTCCAACCTCTGTAGATGATTGGCCATGATCTCAGAGACTCAGAAACAAATCTTGGAATCCAGTGGCTTTTGGCATAAATCTCTCCAAATTTAATTATTAAAATTCAAGAATTCCGACATCCTATGCTATTCATAATCAGCCATAGAAAACATAATGTCTAATGTTGCCTTTTTGGCAGATCTAAGAGTTGGGGAAAAATCTCAAATAACAATGGTGGGCATCATGTTGAAATATTGAATGCAATCAAAGTAGAGAGAGAGAGTAATGTGGACATCATCCGCCACACAGGTAGGATTAGGGTTGCTGTCTAGTTTGCCAAGGCATTGAAAATCAGATGGGCCCAACACTAATGCGATTTGGAGAGAACCGCTGGACTAGTGCTGTTACCGACTGGATTCCATGGGATGTCAAAAGAATGCCTGTCCACCCACCTACGAGATAGTCAGACTTCTTCCTCAGGACCATGAACGGATAGTTTGAGGCTCTTCATGTTCCTGGAGTGAGCAGACACCACTGGGCTACACTAGCATGACAGGGACAAATGGAGACATAACTGGTGCCCGCTCGAGTAAATTGATGAGAAACGGGATGACAAGTGATACAAGTAATATAAGCTTTAGTAGTTGGTTCTAAGTCTTTGAGGAATGCCATCAGAATTTTTATGGGAATTCTTTTGAATTTATGTAATACTTTGATTAGGATGCTCATGTGTATATATGAGAAGGATGGTAATGAAGAGGTGGACAAGAAATAACATAAAGACGTTGGTGGAGAGTCTTGGGCAATTCTTATAGTGAGATGCAGTGGCTCTACACCTAAACCATAAATGTTAAAACTAATTTGTAAACACATGCTTTAAACTATAATGTTAAATAAATTAAAGAAGTAAAAGAAATAAAGATAAAATTATGACCCCAAGAACATTACTGGTAAGTATTGGAACTGGGATTATAACCCAGATATCTTGGCTCCAAAGTCTTGGTAATTCTCTGTTTGTATTGGTTGAGTAATCCTCAGGGACTTTCAGGCAATTCTTTTTCAGATATTACCTCCCTTAACTGTTTCCTGTTTTCTTTAAGTAGTTCCAATGCAAGATGGTCGAAATATTTTGAGGCTAGGGATTAAAAATCTTATTACAAAAGCTATATCATTAACAAAAGTAGATAGGAGCTACCTTGAAAATGGCAATGAAATGAAGGAGGGGAAACGCTGCTAATGATGTCTGTTGGTTTTTGTTGAGGACTGCTGTTGACATCCTGATCTGTGCTGTTTTATTTTGCTGAGGTTTGAGGAGGTCTATCATCACTGAAGCTTCACAGTTCTCACAGTGGAGAAGTGGGTACAAGTGTTGTAAATTGTATTTGTTTGTTTAAAGAAACATTGACATCAACCAGATTTGAGGTCTTGCAGGTCAGGGTTTCAGAGCCACTGGGAAGGTCTGATTTCTGGTGAAGTCTTAGATTTATAGGATGTAGAATTTACAGGAAGCTTATTTAAATGTTCTGAAAGAATGATGTTTTAAAACCTTGAAACTTTTCTCCAAGGTATCTGTGCTACTAATTTAGGGAATGCTATTAAGAAAGTAGGTACTTATAAGTTAGGAGTCAAAATGGCAGAATTATTTTGAGATAGAAAGAATGTCTCTAGTACTTCTGAAAAACTGATGTTTGATTTATTGAACCACCAATAATTTTATGGATGAAAATAACGCCATTTTTTACTCTCATATTATGATGTGTTGAAAGCACCATTTTCTAAGGGACAGAATTTCTTCCATGAAGAGAATACTTCTGTTGGGTGCAAGTGGGGAAGTAAGTAAGATATTTTAGTTCTCAAAAATGCTTAGAAGTTTGTCTCTTGCCTGACTTCATATGCAGCAGGACATCTAAGTCGATAACTCCATGGGGACCTCACCTGGGTTTCCTATATAGTGTCTAATTTTCTTCCTGTCTGTGTTATTATGTAATCACATTATGTTGTCAAAACTTGGACAGTGGAAGAGAATAAGGTAATAGAGAAAGACCCGAATTCCCTAGACTCTTATGCTTTAACATGACTTTTATGACCTTTGGCATAAGTATTAAGCTGCAAATGCCAGTTTTGTCATGTCTGCAAGGCTGTGTGCATGGCTGGGCAGGGTGGGGGTGACATTACACATATGTTATGGGAGTTGAAGTAGACAACTGAAAAATGAAAATATTTGGCAAGTTAGTTTATATGACATCTTTAGACAAACTATATTGTTTAAGAGAAATTTCCCATTGAAAAAATAGAAATGCAGATAATATGGAGTTGTGTATAATATTGGATGCTTATAAAATAGTCTATACTTGTATATTGACTCTGCCTTCATGCAGTCTAATGTATTTATTAGTTTTTATTGATCTATAGAAGTATTAAAATAATAGGGACAATAACAAGAAATGAATTTGGAAAAGTGAAACAAAGGAAAAAACATGTTCCAGCCATGTTACTATTCTAATATCCTAACTTTTTTCATGTTTGAATTTTCCCTTTTTGCTGTTGGCTGACATGTTTCTGTGCAGTTGGAATTTTAACTATATAGACCTTTAATTTACCAAATATCATTTGCAAATTGAAAGTAACTTCAGTAGTAGATCCATGAAGAGATGAGAAAGAAGGGACATTTGACAGATCTTGTTCTGTAATGAAATGCCAGAAGCCAAAAGATGTGTGTGATTTGACCAAAGAACAAAGGTTGGGAGTGGCAGAATTGTTTCTAATACTGTGCTGCTTCTCACCACTTATCTTTCTAGCTTAGTCCTGAGATTCCCTATAGTACCATGCAGCTCTCCAACTTGGTATAATATCACTGTATCACTGTCATCCCGTTGTTTGTCAATTTATTCCAGCGGGCAACAGTAATGTCTCTATTACACTTAGCCCTGAGATTTTAGCAGCCTCTCCTTACTCATCTTTCCCAAAGGTTGGAGGCTCTTTCAGGGTCAGTGTAATGAGACCTATCATTACTGTTTTTGGCATATTGAATACGCTGTGGGTAGCTTGCCAGGCTCTGCCAAGCGGGCGGGATACTCTTGGTAGCTTGCCGGGCTCTCTGAGAGGAATGCATATATCTTTTACTGTATTTTGGGAAAGTATAATATAAATATTTGATATAAATAAATATATATGTCTATAAAATTTATATTTGTATGTTAAATATATGTGTATTTACATGTAAATATATATTTGTAGATGTGAATTGCTATTAAATCTGTAGCAAAGTTTAATTATGGTAAGTTCCAGTTTTACAATTATAAAAATTGAAGGCTGGAGAGATAATAGAGAGGATAAGGCACTTGCATTGCATGTGGAAAACTCTGGCTAGATCTCTAGCACCACATTTTGTCTCTTGGTATTGCCAGGAGTGATCTCTGTACAGAACTAGGAGTAAGTCCTGAGCACCACTGGGTAAAGCCCAAAGCCAAAAACCAACCAAAAAACTACCAACCAAGAGAAACAATTATAAAAGTGGAAAATATTTTGATAGAAAATATTTAAAAGTCATGAGCCTATGGAATTCGATTTTTTCCTCATATAACATTTTTCTTGCCAAACCTCCAAAATTGTTTCTTCTAAGATTTAACATTGTACCATCAAATTATTTATGATGGAATGTCACTTTGAGGAATATGGGATTCTTTTGGTACCCAAAAGTCAGCCCATAGGAGTTAAATGAATGTTAATTTGTAGGGTCAGCACGTTAGCAATGCAGCACTATCCCATTGTTCATCGATTTGCTCGAGAGGGCACCAGTGACGTCTTCATTGTGAGACTTGTTGTTACTGTTTTTGGCATATAAAATACACCATGGGTAGCTTGCCAGGCTCTGCTGTGTGGGAGGAATGCTCTCAGTAGCTTGCTGGGCTCTCCAAGAGGGACCAAGGAATCAAACCTGGGTCAGCCTTGTGCAAGGCAAATGCCCTACCTGCTGTGCTATCGCTCCAGTCCAGGGTCAGCACATTACAATGGATAATTGTTTTCTCACAAACAAAACTGTAGTTTACATATACCTTACAAAACAAGAAAATTACATTTTAAAAAAAATTTCTTTGGATATAAGTGATAATAAAGATTGATTTCCCATTAGGACAAGGCTTCAATTTTTTATTTTTAAATCCTGGTCTTTAATAATAGACTTTAGAAAAATTATATGAAAATGGCAGTCATCTTTTTGAAATGTTTTCAGTATCCAGGTGAAAGCTTTATTAATTTAGTTATAGTTAGCTGTATTTTTACAAATAAACAACTCCATAGAACTAAAGATAATATAAACATCTAACCAGATTTGCTTGAGAAGTAGATTTGTAGGTAGTAGATTTGTAAGAAGTAGACATTTTCTCCCCAAAACAATAAATTGATTTTGATAAAAAGATCAGAGGCAAATATTTTTCACTTTCAAATCATTTTCTTTAAAGAATACTGGGCTGTTTTTTTTTAATAATAGATGGTGCCCTATTATATTTCCTAATTCAGGAAGAATAATACATTTTTAGTATTTCTGAGTACCCTTATAAAAATAATGACCTAATGAATATTTCTTAAATGCATTGATTTTCTTCCTTCAATTTTCTTACTTTCTGGTCTGTTGGTGTTCTTCAGATAAAGACCTTCTCTGTAATTTGTATATCTTAGGTATAGTAGATTATCTTATAATAATAAACTATCCCAAAACTCTCTGTAGATTTATACTCTTCATACTCATCATAGACACAGAACAGGGAGGTACTGCTCACTTAGCAGGGTTTAAACTGATAAAGGTTGTGTTTTAACATATCAGAGCTAGAAGGAGTGGAGGCCAAATTAAATTTTCTCCTTTGAAGAGAACTTATCACTGTCTGCTTTGACTAAGGCAAAACACAGGACCATTCTAAGTTCAAATTCTACAGTGGAGTCAGGAATAAGGAACATCAGACTAAGTGGGAACAGGTCTAATGACTACAGTATGGCCATAGGATAGTAATAGTAATTCAGGTGTATTTTTCTCTGAAGAGTTTAAAAACGGTTCAGTTGTTTATAATGAACCTATATTGGAAAGAGAAAGATATGTTGTTGATGCCACTGCATACAGAGAAAGTAGCAGGACATAGAGAATAATTGACCAATAGAAGCCAGGAATGTGTTTTGAAATCCCACCACCCAATCCCTTTGCACTGTCTCTGGATTCTTTATGTACTCTCTCCAGAACCATCATCTTTTTTTTCTTCTTTGGTAATAATGCTTACTTCTGTAAGTGTCTTTCATTTCAGGCCTTTTAAGGGCCATGTGATGGGTTATAGCATGCAGTTTAAAGCACTTTAGAATGATTGCTTCTCTATTTTATTCTAAAGAAATGCTGGGAGATTGGATTGTGTAGATTAGAAGTAACGAAAAAATATATGGATTAAAGTTGGACATATCTGGGTCTAAATTTTAGTTTTGTCTCTCCCCTGTGTGATTTATGGGAAGTTACTTAAGGTCTCTAGGGCTTAGTTGGTTTATTTTTACCCTGCTAAAGAATGAATATATATATGTATTAATTTTTTATTGAATCACTATGAGACAGACCCTTACAAAGCTGTTCATGATTGTATTTCAGAGCAGTAGGGTGTTTGCCTTGCACGCAGCCGACCCGGGTTTGATTCTTCCACTCCTCTCGGAGAGCCCGGCAAGCTACTGAGAATATCTTGCCTGCACGGCAGAGCCTGGCAAGCTACCCATGCGTATTCAATATGCCCCAAACAGTAACAAGTCTCAAAATGGAGACGCTACTGGTGCCTGCTCAAGCAAATAGATGAGCAATGGGATGACAGTAGTACAGTGGTATAGTGGTACCATATTCCAACACCCATACCTCCACCAGTGTACATTCCAGTACCAGTGTCCCCAGATTCCCTCCATCATTCCCCACCTCCCACCTTCTCCCTGCCTCTATGGCAGGTCCTTTCCTTCTCTTCCTCGCTTCCTCTCTTTCTCTTTCTCTTTCTCTTTCTCTTTCTCTTTCTCTTTCTCTTTCTCTTTCTCTTTCTCTTTCTCTTTCTCTTTCTCTTTCTCTTTCTCTTTCTCTTTCTCTTTCTCTTTCTCTTTCTCTTTCTCTTTCTCTTTCTCTTTCTCTTTCTCTTCCTCTCTCTCTCTCTCTCCCTGTCTCTCTCTCTCCCTGTCTCTCTCTCTCCCTGTCTCTCTCTCTGTCCTTTTTGGAATTGTAGTTTGCAATATTGATGCTGAAAGTTTATCAAGAATACCCCTTTATGTACTTTTAACACTCAGTTCTTATCCAGCATGATCATTCCCAGCTATTATTGTCATTCCGCTCTCTTCTCTATCTTACCTACTCTCAGTCCCCCATAAACTTGTGGTTAGATTTAACCATTGACCAGTCCTCGTAACCCTATTTTCCTTGGCCATGGATTTTAGCCTTCTACTATATACAATTTTTATACAACACAAATGAATGCAGTCATCCTATATCTGTCCCTCTCCTGACTCATTTAACTCAGCATGATACTCTCTATGTCCATCCATTTATAGGCAACTTTCATTGACTTCATTTTTCCTAACAGCTGCATAATATTCTGTTGTGTAGATGTGCCATAGTTTCTTTATCCATTCATCTGTTCTTGGGCAATCAGGTTGTTTCCAGATTTTCTCTATCTTGAACAGTGCTGCAATGAACATAGGAGTGCAGATGATGTTTCTGCTGTGTGTTATTTTTGGCCCCCAGGGTATATTCCCAGAGGTGATATTGCTGGATCAAATGAAAGCTCAGTTCCTAGTTGTGTTTTTTTTTTGATAAATGTCTATATTCTTTTCCAAAAAGTCTAGACCAGTCGGCATTATCACCAACAATGAAGAAGAGTCCCTTTCTCCTCACATCCACACCAACACTGGTTGCTGAGGCATCACCTTCCCCAACTTCAAACTGAACTACAAAGCAGTAATAATTAAAACAGTATGGTATTGGAATAAAGACAGATCTGCAGACCAAGGAATAGGGCTGAATATCCTTACACATATCCTCAAATATATGATCAATTAATCCTTTATAAGGGAGCAAGAAATATAAAGTGGAACTGGGCTGGAGAGATAGCACAGCAGGTAGGGTGTTTGGCTTGCGCATGTGGCTGACCCAGGTTTGATTCCCAGCATCCCAGTGCCCTGAACACCACCAGGGGTAATATCTGAGTGCAGAGCCAGGAGTAACCCTTGTGCATTGCTGGGTGCAACCCAAAAAACAAAAAACAAAAAAAAAGAAAGAAAGAAATATGAATTACACCACTAGGGGTAATAATTCCTGAGTGCAGAGTCAGGAATAACCCCTGTTCATTGCTAGATGTGACCCAAAAATTAAAAAAAAAAGAAATATATATTGAAACAATGAAAGCCTCTTTAACAAGTGCTGCTGGCAAAATTAGACTGCTATGTGCAAAAAAATGAGCTCAGACCTCTATCTAACACCATGCACAAAAATCAGATCAAAATGGATTAAAAAATCTCAACATTAAACCAGAATTCATAAGGTACATTGAAGAAGTGGTTGGTCAAATGATATTGAATCTCCATGATACTGAAGCTAAAGGTATCTTCTAAGAGGAATCACCATGATCAAGCAAGTGGAAGCAAAGGTAAACAAATGGGACTATCTTAGACTAAGTAGCTTCTGCACCTCAAAAGAAACAGTGAATAGTATACAAAGACAACCTATGGAATGGGAAAGGATATTCACTCAATACCCTTCTGATAAGGGGTTTACACCAAAGGTATACAAGGCACTGGTTGAGCTCTATAAGAAAAATATCATCTAATATCATCAGAAAATAGGGTGAAGAAATGAAGAGAAAATTTCTCAGAGAAGAATTTTGAATGGCCAAAAGGCACATGGAAAAATGCTTGAAATTCAAGATAAAATTTAGGTTGAGCCCAGGTAGAGAGTGGCACCATGCTGGGCACTCAGGAGCTGCTGCTCTCTCAGTAGGAGCTGCTATGCACAGCATCATCTGATTGTTGCACTCTTTAATTTCTCACATTTTCAGAACCAGAATTGGTCCAGCAATGTTGGTGAACAGTTACCAAATGAGATGGATATTGTTTCCAGATAAACAACTTGTTTTTTTTTTTGTTGTTCTTGTTGTATTTATCTACTTAATTTTATTAAAATACCACTAAGTTCTATTAAATTCCACCATTCATTTTAGGGTCTCTAAAAAATTGTTTTTTGGGGGGGCCAGAGAAATGTACAATGGGTGGGGTCCTTGCCTTGCATGTAGCTGACCTGGATTCCATCAATTGCATCCCATATAGTTCACTGAGGCTTCTAGGAGTGATCCCTGAGTGCAGAGCCAGGAATAAGCCCTGAGTACCGCCAGATGTGACCCCCAAACAATCAAAAATTTAGTTTTGTTCTCCCATTCTTGGAATTGTATTTAGTCCAATCCAGTGGTCATGGGTCATGGTAAGGGTGCGTTGGCACCATAAATAAATTAAGCAGCAACTTCTAGGAATTGCCTCTGTGCCCTAGTTCCAAGTAGACCTTTCCTTACCCAGTCACTTAAGGAGCTTGTCTTTGTGTTCTTGTGGGGAAATTTGCCCTGAGGATAGCAGACAGGGGTCCTAAGCCTGGACTGGCTTCCTTGTTAAGAAGCACAGCTGCTCTAGGAAGAAGGTCTGTTCTCTCCCTTATTAATAGGACAACACTACCCTTTGCCAACTTTATCAGCTGTGATTCCGGTGGGCATGGTCACATGTTTCAGTGGCATTGGGTGCCCTGCAGTTCTGATTTTCACTCGTGTTTCTCCTCACTTTACTTTCAAGGTAAACTTCAGAGTGAGGCTAGTTGGACCTAAGTCAGGAAGAAAAAAACTTAAGTTAGAAAGAAAACAAAACATAATTTCCATTTAACTGTTGCTTAATAAGCAGCTGCTGACCAGGAATCTATCTCACTTGTTTTGACTATTGTAAACAAAAGAAAAACAAAGGAGGAAGAATAAAAATATTAAGGACCGAAAGATAGTTCAGGAGTCTGGAGTATAGATTCTATGGTCCTGAGTTCATGGTTCCCCAAGCACTGCTGGATATGGTCTTGGTGACCTCCAGTATTTCTGAACTGGAACACCTTAGTGCCACTGAGCCTGAGCTTGTACCCGTACCCATCTGGCTGGATTGACTGAGTATCTCCACAAGTGCTCCTTTGAGCACTGCATGGAAGGTTCTCCTGCCCTCTTTGCTGCGCCGCCCACCCCCCACCGTCCAATACACTGCAGATTCAAGCATGTTTATAAGCAGAGATAGCATATCAAAGTTTTGTAGAGCCCACAAATAAAATATAATTTTTGTGCACCTGTTTATAAAGACCCACACATTTTGGGTCAAGCATTTTACTGTGCCTAATTTTGCAACTCAAATGCCAAATAAGTTAAAATTTCACTCCTTCAATTTCATTTTAAATAACATCCCTGGCTTCTTCTTATCCCTAGCTGGCCTCCTTTATCCCTCCCACCTCTTCTGAGATGCTGGGAATGAATTTATGCATTGAGCAATCTATTCAAAACCAAGGAGGTCAAAGCTGTGTATAAATGATAACAATCCAGGATCTCCACCTAATACCTTCCACCCTACCTTTCTTTCTACTATTTTTTCTTTATTTTTTGTCATATACTGGGGAGAAAAAAAAAACTTTCCAAACACAGAACTTTTTGGCCAGAGACAATCTGGCTGCTGGAATAAACAGTCTGCTCCCTCGTTTACCATTCCATCGTGGGCTTAAATCCTGAGAAGCTTGCGGCTGCCCGCAATAGTTCTTGCCTGGCAGCAGGGAAGTCTGCCAATGTCCCATCAGGCTTGTTTCTTAAGCAAAGTTGTATAAGTTAACAGGTTTTATTGTTGGGGGTAATCTGGGGTTGTTCTTACTGGAGGAAGGGATGAGGCCCCCAGAGTGTTTGCCAGCAACAGCCCTTGGCTTTACTCATTCCCACTCCTCATTAATTTGTGTGAGCTCAGCTCCTATAACAAACGGTGGGGCCGGGAGATCCCATTCAGATGGGCCTGGCCCTGGTATGGCCTGTGAGCTAATTGCTCTAATTGAGTGGGAGGGACTGCCTTCCCCTCCATTCCATCCCTTCCTGGCCCTGTTTGGAGAGGAATGAATGGAAGCCCACTTCAGCTCCTGCTGGCAGCCCCAGCAGTCTGCTTGGCCTTGGGACTCTCTGCTGGGATGCACATCACCGACAGCCTTCTAACAACCGCTGCTCTGCCCCTTCTTTGTGAGAAGAGGTAACCCAATAGTCCCCTCCTGGACTCTTTTTTTATTCTTGCTTTCCTATGGGCTGAGAAGTGTTCTGCTATCATCTATATCTGAGAAACAGCATTGAAATGAGTTAGCATTCTTCTCCGGATGGACAGATCATTTACAACTCACACAATGCAGTAGCAATGTGCTTGCTGCTCTTCAGGACCTGCTTTATAATGGACACATACCGAAAGCGCAGGAGACAAGGATTTTATTTCACAGTCCTGAAAGGGGAACATGGTTTTGGGGAGAAATCCCACCCCAGGTGTGTGCGTGTTATGGGGAAGAGGGGGAGCAAAAGATGGGGTCTTGGGGGTACAGGGGGAACAGGGGAAAAGACTGTCTCTTTAAGACGGACTAGGAGGAAAACCAAAAGTCATCAACTCCGAAAGTAACAAATGGGAGCCCAGAGCTGTAGAGCTAATGTGCAAACTTGTTTCTGTCCTCTATGGCGCCATCATTTATTCAGGAGGTAGAAGCAGAAGACGGGGACTTGCATTTGCTTGATACTCAATTATACATTAGTGTACATCACTTGGCAATCTGTTCATATCAATTTAATTGGATTTTAATATTGCCTCTGATCTTGTTGTCCAATTAACAGTACTGGCTGGCAATAAAGCAGAACCACACACTATGTAACACCTTTGATCCCTGCCATATGGAGCTCTTCCATTGATTACCACATTTTCAAAAAATTTCACTCTCTCAATATGGGCTGTGATAAATGGGAGAAAAAGCACATCCCTGATGTGATAAAAATTTCACTTCAACTCGCAACTTCATTTATTTTGTTGACATTCGGCTCTGATTAAGAACAATAAAAAAATCATGCCCTGAATATCATATGCAAATACAACCCTGGGCATGAATCTAATCATGCCATGGGAGCATTACCATGACTAGCCTGGCATCCGCTCAATTTTTTTTAAAGTGACAGCATACACTTCTGGGCTCACTGTGCAAAGTAGTCGCCACTGCTATGCCATTTAATAAACATCTGATGTTTCGGTTCCCACCAAGGCATGGAGAAAGCATTTGAATTTCTGCCTGTTACTACAAGGCCTCTGTGTTCAGGTGATGTCTGCTATTGACACCCCACTTCCCCCTCACACACTCACACGCACACGCACACACACACACACTCACACATCATTCCCTGCTTCCCTTCAGGAGAACCAAGCAGCTGGTTATTGGGATAGGGGTGAAGGTCCTGGGTAACCCCCTCTGGCTTTTGCCTCCTCTTGGGGGCTATTCCTAAGACTAGCTAAGGAGATGGAGTTTTGATTTGGAAGGGGTTGCAACTCCAAGAACAAGATCTGGAGTGTGTGTGTGTGTGTGTGTGTGTGTGTGTGTGTGTGTGTGTGAGAGAGAGAGAGAGAGAGAGAGAGAGAGAGAGAGAGAGAGAGAGAGAGAGAGAGAGAGAGAGAGAGAGGGAGAGAGAGAGGGAGGGAGGGAGATAGAGACAGACAGAGAGACAGATAGGGAGAGAGACAGAGAGACAGAGAGGTGTGAGAGTGGGAGTGTGTGAAAGAGACTCTGTGTGTGTGTGTGTGTGTGTGTGTGTGTGTGTGTGTGTGTGTGTGTGTGTGTGTGTGTGCCTGCTTCCTGTTTGCCTCTTGGAGTTATGCAAGCAATTACGGCTTAATGCCCTGGAGACACTCCCAAATGACAGGATTAACCCCCAAGGGAAACTGGCTTCTGTTGTGAAGGATTACATCAACTTTCTAAAAAGCCCTTCCACAGCTCTGAGGAATCACTGATCCTTTTCATGCCTCCACAAGAAGGTTGCCAGTGGCCAGAGCTGGGAAATGCCAGCGAGGCCCCTTTCGGATCTGCGGACTTTGCTCTCACACTCTTTCCTGTTCTTCTTTCTTTAGGGACATACTCCAGGACCCTTTCTGTATTTGTGCAACTGGGTCCTACTCAGCCCCTGCTAGAGAGTTTGAATCCCAGTTGTGGAACAGAACTGGCACCCCAGACTTTTCCTGGGGACATGGGAGAGAAAGGTGGTAGACAAGGGGGCCAAGCTCAGTGACAGTGGCAGCCAGGGCTCACCCAGAATCCTAGCAACTTTGGAATCTGGAAGAAGGAAGAAGGCTGTCGGTTACGCATGTCATAAATTATTTCTTGACCATTAGCAGTGTTTCTGCCTCATAACTGTTCTTCAGGCATATTAAATCAGCGAGAAGGAAGAGCATGCTAGGACATCTGGGGCTGCCAGATAATTCAGTTAATTTCTATTCCCTTGAACCTGGAGGTGTTAATTTGGAAGCACAACAGAAGAGTCTGAAGAATGCTAATACGTCATTTGAATGATTAATGCAATCAGGGGGATTGGGGGACCTCTGTTTACTCTTTAATTTTGACATGGCACAGCAAGGAGGAGAGTGCCTAATTTTCTAAAGTTAAGAGCAAGTTGGTTTCATTTCAGTCATGTGATCCTAGCTAGGGTTTGGGGAGCTGGGTGACTCATAAGGGTTGCACCAGGCTACGGGGCCCAGTTTTGTTTATATGATGTCTATATAACCTGGCAAACAGATGAAATTGTTTGTGATCTAATGAGGCCTGTCCTTTGGGATGAAGATGCTCTCTGAGGGTATTGAAAACAGCAAACAGAAGGAAAGAAAGAAAAGAGAAGGAAAGAATGGGGAAAAAAGAAAAATGAGAAAAGAGGAGAGAAAAGAGGAGGAGAGAAGAAGAGAAGGAGAAGAGAAGAGAGGAAAGGAGAGGAGGGGAGGGGAGGGAAGAGGGGAGGAGAGGCTTGGGAAAACATATGTGATAGCCTTGTAATGTACTTGTACTTTTATCTGACATTTCCAAATTGGTTGACTTTATTTAAAAGAAGGAAAATATTTCCAAATTTATTTAAATGGAACCTTATTAGGGAAAGTTTAGGATTGAGCAAGTCTTTAAAAAAATGTATTTGGCGGAGAGATGCAAAGGAAGACATTTAATTCTTAGCCCACTGTAGGAATTTAAAAGAAGCCTCCTGTCTATTGATTGTGCTGCCTCTGATTAGAGGCAGCTTATGACTGTGATAACAGGAAATTTCAAAGGGCACTTTACCCCCACCAGCCAGACACTGTAGTGTCTCCTGTTTAAAACAAAGGAGGTATTGTGAGAGTGAAAGGGATTTGGCCCCAAGCACTAAACAAATTCTAGAGAGCAGAAAAAACCCTGTAATTATGTTAATAGTAAATTAACGTTTTGCAATTTATCCATATCACCTTAGAATAGGTGTTGTTCAGAAGTACCTATTGGAAATACTTGGTAGACATGCTGGGGAAGAGACGTCAAAATGTTTAGTTTCCCTATAAAACCCGTTCTAGAAATACCTGTTTTCAGAGGTGCCTCTCTGCCACTGCTTAGGGAATCTGGGGCACCATACCAGCTTCCCGAGAGTCCCTTGGTTGGGAATCCTTGTCTGAAAATGATGGGGAAGCACTATACTACCTAACCTTGCAGGCCCTTTTCATTTTCGAATTCTGGACTGGAGCTATAGCAAAGCGGGTAGGGCATTTGCCTTGCACACAGCCGACCCGGGTTCAATTCCTCTGTCCCTCTTGGAGAGCCTGGCAAGCTACCGAAAGTATCCTACCCGCATGGCAGAGCCTGGCAAGCTCCCTGTGGCGTATTGGATAGGCCAAAAATAGTACAGCAAATCTCACAATGGAGACATTACTGGTGCCCTCTTGAGCAAATCAATGAACAATGGGATGACAGTGCTACAGTGCTATAACTAACCCACACTTTGTAACACAGGTGTTACCATACCCTTGACTATTATTGTTGAGTTCCTCTGGGAGTCTAGTTCAGAAACTTGGGTTGAGTTGACTTCCATTGTGATTTACATGGAAAGATTTCTCCTTATAGATGAAATTTTTTCTAAAACTCAACATATAAATTAACAAACATTTAACAAGACACTATATATGACAAGAAATGTGCTGAGAACTTTCTGGAATATCTCTTTTAAAATAATTATTAATTCTCAAAATAGCCCGAGGGGCAGGAGTTATAGTCCATATTTTACTGATGAGGAAATTGATGCTAAAAATTAACTTGCCTAAGGTCCCAGGTGAGAGGGACATGAATTTTGAAGAAACTGTTAAGGAGACAGTTGTGAATAAACTGGTTCCATTGGTATCCCAGGCATTCACTCGTGTGTGTGTGTGTGTGTGTGTGTGTGTTTTCCTTCCCTCACTCCTTCAGTGATGTCACTCTCCACTCTTTGCTTTAGGCCTCCAGGGTATTTTCTCTTTATGCTCTATTTCAAAATCTAATTTCCAGAAAAGATCTTATGTTAGTCATTTATTCTTTAGTATGAATTGAAACCTAGGTCAGAAACTGTACTAGGCTTTTATTTTTAAACATATTTTTTTCTTCATTAATTCTCAAGAGACCTCAGTGTTTAAAATTTTGTAGCTAATAATAGAACAGTATATTTTACCTGCCTTTTAAAGTAGCAGAGGCATTAATGAGTAGAAGCAATTAAAGCAGAGTTGCCTTAATTTTTTGAGTAAAATAAATGCTCCCTTTTTCAACCATATACAGCTAGAAACACTCTAGAAACCAGCATTTATAATAAGCTTTATTATGGATAATGAAAATTGTAAATCAATTGAGACTATAAGGTGAGGAAACCTTGTTTTTAATCCCATGTCACTAAAATGTCTACTTGGGAGCATATAAGGAATGGAGAATGAAAGGGCTGGATCATGGCATGCTTTCTCCTTACCTCCTTACCATAAATAGAGCCTGAAACCATAAATTAAGTTTCAGGCTCTATCTGATTGAGCTTGGATGCTGTTTGGAATCTATCTCTACTGATCTTTCAAGCAGCCATTATTTATCATTTGCAGTTGGCACTCAAGATGACACCTATTGCCACCAAAGGACCAGATAGTGTCCAACAATTTTTTCCAGTTTAAAATAGGGAAATGGTTAGGTTTCTGTGCCCCAAACTGTCTGTGCATAAGGAAAGAGTTGGGGACTTTGAAATATATTTATTCAATAAAATTATCTAAGAGTGAAATTTGAGATTTTGTATTTTCATAAAGACCATCCAGTGATTGTGATAGAGCATTAGACTGGTATCTGGACATCAACACTTCAGAGTATGTGATTAAAATTTTAATTTATTTTTTTCCTGAGGAGACAGGGTGAGTAAATTTGGGCTATATCTGTTTGTGCTCGGGGCTTACTTTGGTTCTGTGTTCAAGGATGACTCCTGGCACTGCTTGGGTTATACACATGGTATTGGGGATTATGGTAATTGAACTGGGTCTGCCACCAGCTGACCAAGCACCTTACTCACCTGTACTATCTCTCTGACCCCTCAGGATTTTGTATTGGAAGCTTGTGAACTGGAATTATTGCCACTTATAGTGGAGCCTTCTCAATTCACTTTCAATGAACTCATTTTTTTAGATGAATTCATCAGTTACAATTTTATTGTTTTATTATCAATCCTCAAGAGTACTATGGGTACATTCACATTTAGGCTTATGGAGCTCTGTTCTGACGGGATCAGATATTGACACAAAATTGTCAGTTGTGGGCCTTGAACCAAGTTATTGAACATAGGTGAGTAATTTGTCTTCTTAGAAACCAATGTCAGAGCACTTGTTTTTCAGAGTTAGTGATTTCTAATATTATAATCGTTTCTTCTTGCTGTTGGGTACAATAGTTATTGAGCATCTACCATGAGCCAGGTGGAATAAAATCAAGTGGAGGGACAGGTGAATAAATAGAAACATGAATTCTGAAAGTCACCTAAATTGTTGGTTTACTTTTCTTACCACACTACCCACATTACATGTAGGGGTCTATGTACAAAGAAACAATAGAAACAAAAGGTTCAGAAAACAATATTTATCTTTGCTATGTGTAATGCTTTAATCTTTTTCATTGCATTTCAAGAAACATTTGTATGATGACCATATTAACTTCACAGGTCACTAATGGGTCCTTGCCTACACTAAACCATTCTCTTCCTCCATTCTTCTATAACCCTTCCACATGACCAACAACTGTATGTATACTTCAATGATGGCAATCTTTCAAAAACTAGGAAAATTTCTATTAATTCACTCCAGCTAATATTAATTGAGTATTTACTATTAGCAAAGCCATCAAACTATCTTCATGTTGCATGCTTATCTAATGACCTGTAAAGTGGTTACTCAGAATGTGGATTTGGTTTCTTTAGTAGTATTCTGCAGGTGCTTGGCTGTTTAGGACATATTCTGGTGCTAGTTTCTATTTCAGAGTGTTAAAATTTATTTCAGTCAAAACTCAGTTGTCCTGTTACCCAGTTTTGAAAATGTAATTGAAGTCTAAAGGTTCCTGACTAACAATGACTAGTGTTATACTGCACTTGAAGAACATTTTAAATGTTTTGAAGGCTAAAACAAGAGAATTTTCATAGGCAAAGCTAGCAAAGAGATTTGAGGTCATGAAAGAATTCTTGGAAATGTTTAAAACTGTTTCTATTAGGAAAATAAGGACAAGAACTTTGATTGAATATGTAGTTGTATGTAGAAGACTGACTGGAATGGTGGAGTATCTTGCCATGGTTCCTCTGAAAATCTGATGTTTAAGGAATATTTTCATTAAAATTTATTTTCAACTACAGGGCAGATGGGGCTAGGATATATATGTAGTTTAAAGCATTAGGGGTGACATGAAATAATTTTTTGGATGAGAATTGCATTAATATTGGTCAGATAATTTATGCGTAAGGCAATGTTAATGTACTTGTGTGTGGGGAAGCCCATGCCTGAATTTTATTTTTCTTTTTGGGTCACACCCGGCAATGCACAGGGGTTACTCCTGGCTCTGCACACAGGAATTACTCCTGGCGGTGCTCAGGGACCATATGGGATTCTGGGAAGCGAACTCAGGTCAGCTGCATGCAAGGCAAATGCCCTATTTGCTGTGCTATCACTCCAGCAGAAATGCCTGAAATTCTTATGTTATGTGAATACCAGAAATAGATTTCTTCATACTAATGACACTGAAAATCAGGTGAATTATTTATGTTGACCAATTAGTTACAGTGGCAAAAATATTTTTATTCAAAATTTGGAAAATCAAATATAAATTTGCTTCTTAGGTTTGAAAAGTATCATGATATCCTTGTTAAGTTGTAAGGAAGTTATGATGACCTCTACATTGTGTGTGGCATCAGCAGCAGCATAGTCAACTCAAAATCTTTAGTAACATCCCATTAACCGAGGATAACTATAGAGGAAATACATTTAACCATGTACAGATGCACATGCACATATACAAACACACATCACACAAAAATATATCCAGAAAATATACATACACAAATATATTCTCAATATTTGTGAGATTCAATTAAGAGATTAATAAATGTACACATCTATAGTTGTATACTTATTTTTAGAACTTATTATTATGCTACCACATAATATATTTAAGTAGGACTTCAGTAATAAAAGTTCTGTTTGGTGGAGGAATAGTACACGATTGCCAGGTATGTCTTGCATGTGGTAGATCCAGCTTCAATATCTGATGCCACATGATTTTCTGAACATGGACAGGTACAGCCTGGCAGACCCATGAGTGCATCCAGGGGTAACCAGGGTAATATTCTCCACCACAGACCAGAGCAGCACCACATCTTCAGACAATTGCACTGAATCTTGACCCAGTTGGCCAAGAATCACAAGAAGAGGCCTCAAGTTTCTCTGAACACTTCTGGGAGCCCCAACGATGTTCTCTGAACAAGAAAAGTTCTAGTTTAAGGACCAACCAATTGTATGACCCTTTGTCAAATTACTTTTGTCTAAACTTACTTAGGTTTCTACATTTTGGTAATAAAAAAATTAGAAAATAAGTTTTCTTGGTAAAAGTTAGGAAGTAAGTTTTCTTGGCAACTTGAAATTGGTATTATCCTATGTACACATATAAGCTGGACAACACACATTTATAATATGTTTATGCAGGTTATATTGAAACATTACAATAACTTCTAGGTAATTCTTTGTAGCACTGTATCACTGTTGTCTCCTTGTTCATCGATTTGCTCTAGTGGGCACCAGTAATGTTTCCATTGTGAGACTTATTGTTACTGTTTTTGGTATATTGAATA
The DNA here is from genome assembly GCF_027595985.1 of Sorex araneus. Lineage (NCBI taxonomy): Eukaryota > Metazoa > Chordata > Mammalia > Eulipotyphla > Soricidae > Sorex > Sorex araneus. The sequence goes on along the minus strand of NC_073313.1, from coordinate 323,406,285 downwards.
CGCCACGGGTAGCTTGCCAGACTCTGCCATGAGGGCAGAGTCTCAATAGCTTGCTGGGCTCTCTGGGAGGGACAGAGGAATCGAATACAGGTTGGCCGAGTGCAAGGCAAATGCCCTACTCACTGTACTATCGCTCCTAAATTCATCCCTTCAACATATATTGAATTAAAGACTTTATTGGAATTTTATCTACTTAAAGTAATAAAAATTTCTCAGTTTCTTAAAGAACTGGTCACTACAAACTGAGTTTTAAACTTTTTCAAGCTCAATCAAGACTTAGGTCATGGAAGGCAAATTACAGATTCTGTCATGGAAAAGAAGCAGGGCAGCTTCAGGATTTAATGTCAACCCTACCTACTTAGGCCACAGACATTCCAATTCCTTTTTCTCCAGAGAGGTAGCGCCAGGAAAGGGTCTTCCTCATGAATTCAAATTTTTTCTATGCTGACTGATGGGAAAAGGGAGGAAGGGAGAAGTCACTGTCACTGTCACTGTCATCCCTTTGCTCATCAATTTGCTTGAGCGGGCACCAGTAACATCCCCATGGTGAGACTTGTTGTTACTGTTTTTGGCATATCAAATACCACGGGTAGCTTGCCAGGCTCTACCGCGCGGGCGAGATACTCTCGGTAGCTTGCCAGGCTCTCCGAGAGGGGTGGAGGAGTCGAACTCCAGTTGGCCACCCACGTGTAAGCAGAACGCCCTACCGCTGTGCTATTGCTCCAGCCCTAAGGGAGAAGTAGATCAACTTTTTCAGGAGCCAACCATCTATCTGCATCAAAAAAATTGAACTCTGGGACTGTAGAAGAGATAGTACAGTGGCTTACCTTGTACACAGCCAACCCAGCTTTGATCTCCAGCATCCCTTATGGTCCACCTGAACTCTCTAGAAGTGATTCCTGAGTGTAGCGCCAGGAGTCATCCCTGAGCATCTACGGGTAAAGCCTAAAAATAAAACAAACAAAAGGCAACTGATGACGTCGGTAAACCCTGCTTTCACCAATATGAAAATAAGGTTCTTACATTCTATGAAACTCAGCCTCTGGGGTAAGTTGGTCAGAGATAGAGTGAGAAGAACTCAGCGAGGAAAAGAAATCCAGTTATAATACATAAAATAAAGAATACTTGCCGACTTAATTTAAATCTTCTTTAATTTTTTATTCAGGTGTTTGAAGCTTTTTGCAAATAAAGCTTGTATATAGTTTGTTAGATTTATGCCTATGTATTTTATATTTTTATGCTATTTAGTTTTTAATATTTATTATTCTGAGTGGAGTGGTGATAATGGACATCTGGCTTATTTGTGACCTTAGTGGGGAAGCATTCAGCTTTTTATTTCTATGATGTTACTGGTAGATTTAAAAAAATAAAAGCTCCTATTAGTTGAGGCAGTTCCTTTCTACAAGCTAAAATTTTTAATCATGAGGGGTGCTGGATTTTGTCAATGGATTTTTTTTCTGCATTCATAGTATAGTTGCATAAATTTTCTTCATTGACCTACTGATGTGGTAGATTACATTTATATGATTCTTTATTATGGAACTAGCATCGCATACTTGAAATAAACCTCATATTGTTGTAGTCCATAATTTTGATATGTTGTTACGATTTATTTGTTAGTAATTTTAGAATTTTTGCATTTAGTTATAAGAGATATTGATCTATAGTTTTCTTTTCTTACACTGTTCTTTTTAAAATCCATTATTAGGTTAATACTGGTTTCATTGATTTAGTTTAAAAATCTTCCTTCTGCCTTTATTTTATGAAAATATTATGGAGAATTGCTATAATTTCTTATTTAAATGTTTAGTAGAATTTGCTGGTGGATCATCTCATCTGCACATATTTTTTGAAAATTATTAAAACATTTTTTCCAAATATTAGAACTTGTATATTTCTACTTGTATATATACATATATATTTTGCTTTTTGGGTCACACCTGGCGATGCACAGGGGTTACTCCTGGCTCTGCACTCAGGAATTACCCCTGGTAGTGCTCAGGGGACCATATGGGATGCTGGGAATCGAACCTGGGTTGGCCGCATGTAAGGCAAACACCCTACCAGCTGTGCTATCGCTCCAGTCCCAATATATATGTTTTTTTGTAACTGTCGGGAACTATAATAGTTGTGGTGGTGATAGCACTCTGTGATGTAGAGTGATACTAGGGATCAAGTTCATGGCTTCATTCATGTAAAGCAGGTACTTTACAATGAGTCATATAAATTAAGACCTGTTACTTTTCTTTAATTATTTTCTTTGAAGCTATTTGAATTTATTTTAAAAGTGGATTTGTTGTTAGCAACCCATGGTATTAAACAAATATATATGTATATAATATATAATATCTGGCAATATATTTTTAGTTAGCATATTTGACTCAACAATTATATTTAATTATTGTAGAATTTAATTAACTGCTCTTTATTATATTTGCTTCTTTTTCTCCCAATTTTTCACTTTTGATTTTTTTTGTACATTTTATACTTGGCATATCAATCATACATCTTTAATTTTTCTCCTTAGTGCTTTCAGTACACATTTACAGTTAATTTAAGTCCACCACAAGTAGAATAATGCTTTGTGTATTGTGTATAAATATAACAGATTGCTACAATTTCATTTTTCTCATACTCTGTAGTATTACTGTTATTCATTTCATTTATTCATGTACTACAATCACCCAATACATTGTTACTAATATTAGAACCAACATATGATAATGTTTTTTAACAATTAAAAAGATTTTACCTCCTTGCATCCTAGAACCTTTCTTTCTCTAGGTAAATTTTTTTATTGCATTATATCATTATTTCTTTTTCCTGAAGAATTCCTCAAAATTAAGAACTAAACTTTAGATATAGGAACACAAGCAAACAGAAAATTGAAAATTTTAATTCTCTACATAGATATATCACTTTCAAACTGAAGAAAATGAAATAAATGTGTTGCAGGTGGGGGTGGGGGAGGTACCTGTGTGCTTATGATATCTCCTGGCTGTAAAGATAAGGATAAGAACTACAGTAGTTACATCAGTAGCCAAAACCATGTGAGCAAGAATCACAGAAAAGTGTTGAAAGAAGAACACCAATCCTGAATTATATGTCCAACAAAAATTTCCCTCAAAAGTGGAGTCAGGAAGATTCTGGACTCCAGTTCAAATCCCAAAATCACATAGTCTTCCAAATATGTAGTTGGAAATGATGTACTGGATTATAAGAACCAACCTGAGTCTTTGGTGTGAGATTTTAAATTAGTCTAACTTGGGGTTGGAATGTGTTTAATGTGCCTGTAGCTTTAGGTTCCAGGAGTTTCAAATTCCTCTGGAATTCTTCTATTTGTATTCCCAATTTGGGTTCCCCTAGGAATTCTTCTTTAATGAATTCTGTCCCTACCTTGCAACTCTTTCAATAATAATTTGTTGTTATACTAGATTATGAGATATACGCACGCAGTGGCAAGATTGGAAGATAGGAAAGTTCTATAATGTTCTATAAGTTATATAGATATAGTTATAGATATAGTTATATATAGTTCTATAAGTTCTATAAGTTCTATAATGTTATAATAAAACTTGTCTTTTAGTGTCCCTGTGTCTCTGAGCTGTGAATTTTGCAAGAAGTTTTTTAGTTTATCCCCCTTTTAGGTCGGACAAGAACTCTATAGATTATTGGTGGTGAGTAAATGAACTTTCCTCTATATGAGATAAACTTCTGTAAGTAATAAGGCAAATTTTTTCCTTAGAGGATGCCTAGAGATAAAACCCACATAGGTTCTTTTTAAAGAAAAAAATTAATTTAACTTTTATAAAATATTCACAATATTTTATTGCATTCAATATTCTAATAGCAATCCCACCACCATTACACCTTCCTACCACCATACTTTGGAGTTTCCATCCTGATCCCCAACCCGTCCTAAAGCAGAACCAAAATAATTTATTTTGTATTGCTATGGAATGCTGCTGAAAGTGATCCGATAAAATTTCCTTAGAGGAAAGTGCGTGAAGATTGTTGTCTTTAACCCAGGGTCCATTAAGCCCTTCTCTAAGAGATGCTGTTAAAAATGGAGCCTTATGTGTGTGTGTGTGTGTGTATATATATATATATATATATATATATATAATATCTGTAAAAATATATTTCCCTCTAAGATTGGTTGCCTTTTACTTTAAACTCCATCAGATATTGTGCACTACTCTTGGAATATTAGAGGTGTGAGGTACGAGATGTCTCTTGGCTCGGGAGGTTTTTGGCTACTAGGGTGGGTTTTTGGGGCAGGGAGGGGAACTCACCTGCCCCGCTCTGGGTTGCCCGGAATGAAACAGCCTGACACAGTGTCCAGCAGCATGGCTAAGGCGAGTCGTTTTTTCCCACATAGGCTCTTTTATTTTATTTCATTTTATTTGTTTTTGGGTCACACCCGGCCATGCTTACTCCTGGCTCTGCACTCAGGGATCACTCCTGTGATGCTTGGGAGAGCACATGGGATGCAGAGGATCAAACCTAGGTTGGCTGTGTGCAAGATAAGCACTTTACTGGCTGTCCTATCACTCCAGCCCCCTCTTTTACATTTTTAGTAGAGAACTTCTTCCTCCTTTTATAACTTGAAGAGATTTTTCTTGGTGTTTAACTATGAGAAACTGCTTGGGTTTCTAGGAATAAATCCCATAATATCCTGGGTTTAACATTAAGACTGTGGCCCCTAGGAATTAATCACTGTCTTGTTAATCCACAGTCTGCCTCCAACAATTCATCTATATGACCTATTAAATGTTTTTTCCAGTTTATATTCCAGTGGATTTTGCTTCAGGTAAGCAGATTATATCTTTACTCTGCACTCATCTATGAAGCTTTAGGTTTAGACTACAGTTTCAGATGTTCAAAAATGAACAATTATAAGAACATTTTTTTGTCAGAAATATCAATAAAAGTTAATGACTAAAATATATTTTATTTTTGATAAGCCAATAAAATATATCTTATTTTCTATAGTATATAATTAAAATTATATGTTCATTATTCTTATAATAAAATTATAGATTATAATTTTGAAACAATTCAAAACTCATTGAAAAAATTTTAAATATTCTGAAGACTAAAACATTCAACCTATTGTTCATCAAAGAGAGAACATGATGCCATTTCTGCTGTCAAACAGTAATCAGCTGATTAGGTTCAGTGAATATTATGAGCATTCGAGACAATGGGAGAATTTACTAAGATATATAAATGTAATACATATTAGTAATTTTTTGTCAAATGATGAAGGATGCAGGTAACTAAAATAATAAAATAATGACTCATAACGTTAAGATGTGTTGAATCATGTATTCTTAGATGTATAAAGGATTGGCAGGTTCATTTATTACTTAATAGGCATAACTTTCCATTTGTATCCTCATGGCCAGAAAAAGTTTTTCAAGCATATTTACAAGCATGCTTCGTGTGGTCTTAGTGAGAATGGCTCTCATACCTAGTTATTGTCTCTTGTGAATTATCATCATACAGCCACAGAACTGAAAGGAAGCCCATGGAATAAAAACGGATCATATTAGCATGTAAAGCCAGCTGCCTGCCCATCTGCAGATGAAAGGTCACAAAGAAGATATTTGCAGTGAGGAACAGCAAGTTGTGACCACTCTCCAGATCTGTACCCGTCAAACAGAAGTTGACACCTGTGACAGGTACATTCTGATTTCCACATGCCTTGTGCAAAATCAGACGTGCTCATAACAGCATGGCAGCCAAATGTCAAGTGCTTCACCTCCCAGCACGGAAGCACTTGGAAACCATGGCTGGAAAAGGCAGTTGGATTTACCTCTGAAGTACACACCATGCTGGAGAGCCAAACCAGGATAGTGTTCTGTTAAACTTTGTCCTACAACCGGTGCAAGTCTTGCATGCTGATGCCACCCATCCCCAGTGCGCTGCATTTCTGCACCTTCTGCACTTCACTGACCTGAACTCACACAGCAGAGTGGCTCTGAAGGTTTCCTATCTCATTCTCTTTTTTCCTTTGGGCTTAGTTTGTTTGCTGTACAAACAGTGAGTGTCTTGTCCCCTTGTTGGTGTTCCTAGTGGAGTTTAGTGAAAAAGAGGATGGTAAGTGATTACAGAACAAGAAAGGAAGACTTTATGAATCTGAACTGTGCATGAAGATTCAGCCTGGAACTCTTCTGAAAAACTAGGTAGTTCTTTGAGGTTCATAAAGGAGATAATATTGAGAAGAAATATTTTTTGAAAAACTTAAACTGAAAATTAGGTTTTAGAGGGCATTACTGTTTTAGGTAGGTGCTTCAGATAGACTCCAAAGTTGTCTTTCACAAGACTAGAGCTACTCTTGAAGGAAAGAGCCATGCTCTCACCCCCTTATATGTGACTCCGAAGCACCTTGAGGAATATTCTCAGTATCACCTTGGGCATGAAATTATGAGACTGCTAGCTAACTCTCTGAAGGCTGGTGCTTTTCTCCAGGAAAGGGTGGCAGATTCCATGCCAATTCTCTTGGTAACTTTCTTGGAACCAAGAACACAAGAGGCTCTGGAACTGACAACATGACTATTCCTTTAACAGAAACCAAGAAGTATTTTTAGGAGACAGCTCTGCCCTGACTTATCTTTTTGCAGCATCACTTTTATTGAAATATTTCATAGGATATTTATAATGGGAGCAGAGATCCTCTGCCTGCATTCCCCAGTCTCCAGTAACCCACGAGTCACACCCATAAGCCACCTCCTGCCGCCGGTACCAGATAATGTCCTCATCGGCCACCCTCCAGAACTCACGGCTGCTTTTCCCGGAAGGGAGCATAAAAGGAGGCTCCCATAACTGTGCCATTGGACTCCGAGTCAGGCTGCTTCCATTCTGGGCACCCCAGAGGGTGGTGGGTGAGAGCCCTCCCTGCCCCAAGGGACCTAGCCCCGGGAGCCAACCTCCACTACCCAACCACCTTCATGCTCCAGGCCACTTTCCACACGCTGGTGCCGAGCCTCACGCATGAGTGAACATATTCCTGGACAGTGAGGCCAGGTGACACGTAATAAGACACTCCCTGCCCATTTTCCATAAAATCATAGAGGAAAATATATATATGGGAAATATATATATGGGAAATATGTATGTATGTGCCTCTCGGAGAGCCTGGCAAGCTACCAAGAGTATCCTGCCAGCACGGTAGAACCTGGCAAGTTCATATTTGATATGTCAAATACAGTAACAATAACAGGTCTCATTCCCTGGGTCCTGAAAGAGCCTCCAATCATTGGGAGAGATGAGTAAGGAGAGGTTGCTAAAAATCCCAGAGCTGAGATGAATGGAGGTGTTACTGGTGCCCGCACAAGTAAATCGATGAACAATGCGATGACAGTTATACAATGATACAGTGATTTACAACATATCCTATGCAATAGGATCTACAGTTGATTAGTATGAAAGTGTTGGCGATAGTGTTATTTCATCTGTGTTTCTTCACTATAAGTTTTGGGGAAATAGTAAATCTGATAAAGGTATTCTGTTTTTCTCCTTCATTCTTCCCTTTTTGTTTTATATCAATTCTAGAAAGTTCAGAACTGCAGACAGAAAGTCATAGGGTGTACATTTCTATTGACTTCTTTTTTTTCTCACCTCTTTTATTTTCTGTGGAGTGTCCCAGAGCCTGAATAGCAACTGGTTTTGCCCGTTATTTTGAGGGAGGCCAAATTAGTAAATGAACTTCTCTAAAATAATGAAACTAGATAAGGGATGACTTAAAAATACTACTTTTTCTGTTAAGTTATGTGAGAATATGAGCTTTAATAACAAAGTTTTCTGTTGGATTTCTGAGACTGCCACTTGCTCTGTGAGCTTCAGCAGGTCCCTGAGCCTCACTGATACCTCAGTGTTCTCATCAGTGAAATGGGAATTATGGCATGTGTCTGGTTGTTCTGAATATTAAATTCAAAAGTTTCCATAACACCTAGTCTATCGGTTCCTTATCCCTCTTCCTCTCCCTCAAGGACAAGATCAATGTGTTTGGAACTTGCTAGCTGTTTTCAAATCTCAGGAAAGTTGTGGACATCATGCCTTCTTTTGAAACACTCCTGGCACCCCTGGGACTTGTCCGGAAATTCAGCTCATGTTCGAGCCTGTTTAAGGGGCTTTTGCTTTCATCTTCAGGGGCCAAATGCCAGTGGCTGCTTTTAATGAAACCAAATCCTTCCTCATGCTGTGTGATTTGGGGATTTGCTTCCCCAGCCTGAGTAGCAGTCAGATACATTCTGTTTCCTTTATTTTCCAGTGACCCCAGAACACTTTGTGATTCTAAAACTGACCTACTGGGAGAAACAAAATAAACTCTTCCATTCTATCTTCTCTTTCTCAGAACGCATTTGGGAACGATCTGACTTTATACACCCACCGTCAAGCTTGCTGGCTCCACTGTGATAACTAACGTAAGTAGAGTTATCAGTTACCTATTATGGGGGCAGTCCTCTGCAGTGCATTCCTGATAAACAAACTTCTCCAGTCATTGGAGACTCAGTAGCTAAGCAGGGAAAAAATAAGTGAAAATCACAGAAAAAAGGAAAAACCCAACGAACTAAAAACATTGTATTTTTGTATATCAGGGGCTACATATCCCATTCCCATTTCTTATCAATAAAGTATAATCTCATCTTTTCAGAAATTGGGGTTGGGTAGCACAGTAATTCCCTATCTGGGCATTTTTTTGTGAACAATTCTGGGCTAGAGGGTAGTTCATAATGAGGAAACAAGTCAGTACAATGGTAATTCTTTAGCACTTTTTTGCTCTGCTGTTTATCTCTTTGGGCTCTTGCAGCAGACTGGTTTGCAGTTGATCTCAGGGTCTGTGGTCACCCCACACACTCCCTAGAAAACAATGATTTGGCCGTACTCTTTTCTTTTTTTTCGTTGTTGAGCTTACAGTCAGGGTTATTATTACTACAAGCACACAAGTATACTCTCAAAATTTACTTTAAAAATATTTTTTGTCTTGGTATTGAAAAATCTAGCTTAGGGGAGGAGGTAGCATGGGCTTTGGAATGTGCAAGGCTCTGAGAGGGATTCCCAGAACTGTCTGGACTCTGATTCCTGTAGGGTACATCCTTGGAAGAAAGCCCCAGGGAAGTTCTGGGTAGTCCTAATGTCCTCCAGCATGCTGGGCTCTAGTCACAGACTATCTGGCTCTGTGAATCAAATATCACTAGGAATGACCCTCCGGGTCCCGGGAGCCCTGCTTGTAGTGCCTCCCTCCAACCCCCTAAATTAACAAGAACCCTTCCTCCATGCTTCTCTCTTAAAGTTACTTCTTTCTTAACTATATCTTCTGTCTCATCAAATCAGGAAAATGTTATCTATAATAAATGTTTTAATTTCCTAAATACACTTTTTTCTTCCTCCTATATTATTTAAGTTCAAACTTGACTATTAAATACAACATTTCATAAAGTTCACTGCTGATGATAATATTGCCTCTTTGTTCTCATTTCACTCCATATCTTGCAATATTTCAGAGAGTTGATCATGTGCTCTCTTGGTACATTTTCTTCTCTTGGGTCCCATGACACTTCAGTCTTTTGAATTTTCTCTCATCCACTTCTTCCCAAAATCCACTGTTGCCTCCATTTCCTCTTGTGGGTATGTTAGAACAAACCACATGTGCTTTTCTTCTAACTCTGTCTGCCTTTCTGGGTAAGCCCATCAACACACAATATTTAGGTGGGTCTCCCTAATAGTGTGTGGATGTCAGTGTGTGTGGGGGGGGTGGTTGTCATTCCCAATCATACTTAGCCTGATGCTGTAGGCTGACAGTTCAGTGCTTAGGTCTGGTGATATAGTGCTTTGGCCCGGGTAGTGCTGGGGGCCACGATGGCCACCCCCGTTCTGCTCAACCTGGGCTTGTGGTACCAGGAATAAAACTCAGAATCTTTTATATGCAAGGCATGTGCTCTAGCCCTCTGAGCTAGCTCTCTACCCTCCAGGTTAAGAACTCAAATTGTAATATGTATATGTGGATGATTTCAACATTGACATCTGCACTTTATTTTATTTATTCATTTCAATTATTATTTGGTTTTGTGGCTATGTTAGAGGTACTCAAGGCTTACTCCTGACTATTCTCAGGAATCATTCCTGAGAGTGCTCAGAGAATCAAATGTGGTTTTAGGGATTAAACCCGTGTTGGCTGTGTGCCTGGCAAGTGACTTACTTGCTGTATTTTTTCTCTAGCCTATGTACATTTATTGATTTATTTTTTGGATCACACCCAGCAGTGTTTAGAGCTTAGCCCTGGATCTCTGCTCAGGTGTCACTCCTGATAAGGCTTGGAGAACCACATGGGATGATGTGGATTGAACCCAGGTTGGCCACATGCAAGGCAAGTGTCTTACTGGCTGTATTATCTCTCCAGCCCCCGCATTCTTTAAAACCATTACTTCAGTTCAGAACTCTTTTTTTCATCAAAGATGATATCTTTGACATCTCCATTTGTCTCAGAGGGGCCTCAGTTCTAACTGCCTGGGCTCCATCTCTGGCAGATGGGAGCCAGCGCCTCTCTCTGCCCCGGTGTTGCTGGCATCTACTCTGCATGATCACATCCCCTCCCCTGCTCTACAGTGCTGGGCTCCTCATGTGTCTCTGTGCTTTTAGCATCATTACCTTCAAACCTGCAGAGCAGACACAGCAGTATTTTCAACATGTAACCCCCATATCCTTTGTCTCCCCTGGTCAGAACTATCTAGTATTTCCCTGAGGTACTCTTGTTTTCTGGTCCAGGAAGAGCTGACTTCTGTGAGAAGCCCCAGTCCCCTCACACTCTCTGCTTCCCTGCTTGCTACACGGCCCCTGCTCATGCCCTGAAGATTGGTTTACTGGTCTTCCTAAGCTTAACCCATGAAGCTCTCTGCTTTGTATTTGCAGTGTCCTCTTCTGGGATGTTCTTCCTTTAGATTTGTATATGGGCTGCTCCCTTATCACTGTTTTCAATTTCTTTGTTCCTTCTCTTGAGGAGAGGTCATCTCTTGTATCACTCTATTCTGACATTCATCACAGCATGGGTCACTTCCTGATTCTTTCTCAAATATTATTTTGCTTATCTGTTGTCCTGTGTCCTAGCTACAAACAAAGCACTTTGATAAACATTCTTGTTCATCGCTTTGTCCCTACTTGGGCACATTGAAAGTTTTTGATGCATATTTTGAATGAATAACTGCTGTCCATCAACTTTTCCATATGTCTGGTTTTGCTGAGACTTAGGGCTTAGAATGAGGAAAATGTTTGTCCTCTGAAAGCTCAGCTCTAAGATGAGTCAGGATAGGAATGTGAAAGACTCTTCCAATACGCAGACTCAATCTCAGATCAAGATATGACTGTGAGGTAGGAGGTGTAGGATAACATTGATATGTCCTTTCTGCCTTGCCACAGGGAGCTTAGGTTTACTGGGTTACTCCCATCACAGTGCTCCCATTCCTCTGTGTTTATTTGTAACTTCTTTCTTTGTGCTCTACTTCCCCAACCTGCCAATTACCTTTGTCTCCTGCTCAGACTCTATTGACTTGTAAATATTGTTTTTCTCTTCTCCTTATGTTCTCTGCATAGTTAATTCATAGCAGTGTCCTTTTTGTATAAACACAGGAAGACAATTAATGCTATGCTTTTGTAACTTGGGAGTTAATTGTTCCCAGATAATATTATCTCTTGGACATCTGTTCTCTCGACCTAAGACTCAGTTGTCCTTACTTCCTAGCACCCCAAAAGCAGGGTCCCAACGAGAGACTGAATGGACCCAGGGCAAGCAGTGAGTTATGCTGACATTAAAATGGGCCTGGCCAAAGCGCCATAATATTTAACTATAAGTTAAAAGCTTGGTCATGGGAAAATTCTGTCATGATCCAAAAAATTATAACTAGATTTGGACCCTGCAAGGGTTGGGAATGATTAATTCAGCCTGAGCACTGTAGTCTGAGTCTATAGCGAGATGTCCCCAGGAGAGCCACCCTACAAGCTCAATGTATCTCTACTGTGTCCAGACAAAATAACTAATATTAAGAAGTAGAATTAAGATGTTAATTAAGATGTTAATTAAGTTACTGGACTAAGGAGAGGAGAAACACCCTAGGTATTTCTGCCCTTGAGCCTGATGGACCATCAGGAAGGGGCTTTGATATGTTGATACGCTACCCCCAATGCGGGGAGTTGAAGGGGGGTGAGAGAGCAAGGCAGCAAGATGAAGTGCGAGAGATTAACAAGGGGGACAGAGGGAGAAGAATATAGGGGAAGAATGTAGGAGCAGGCGTGTGGAGAGACGAGAGACGAGGCTGCGAGTGGAGGCATGGAGAGATGAGTGGGAGAGACAGGAAGAGATATGAATGAGGAACAATGTGAGATTAGAATGGGGGGGCTTAGTGAGACTGAAACAGGCGCATGGAAAGAATCAAATAAACGGTAACTGATCAATCAACTGGCTTGGCCCTCCTTTCGTCCTTCATCCACCCATGGCATGGGCTGCCTGGGTGGGGGAGTGGCCCAAGTCCACCGAACCCAGGCCGAGAGAGAGAGAGAGAGAGAGAGAGAGAGAGAGAGAGAGAGAGAGAGAGAGACAGACAGACAGACAGACAGACAGACAGACAGAGACAGAGAGACAGAGAAACAGAGAGACAGACAGAGACACAGAGACAGACAGAGACAGAGACAGAGAGACAGAGAGAGAGAGAGCGAGCGAGAGCTGTTGAGGGCTCTCTCTAGCCACCCTGGAGACTACACAATGAAGTATAATGAAAAATATGAGCAAATGTATTAATGACAATGGAGGTTAGCCAGCCTGCAAAGGCCTAGGAAAAGATAGGTTATTGATGCAAATATTTTCATTGTCCTATTTCCACTGATTCTGGGATCTATCACTGAATTTGCTTTTACTCTGTCATTGACAAGACCATTCCTACTATGAGATCAGACTATTGACCTGGGTGTGAGTAGATATTCACCAATTAGAGTCCTCCTTTATAAGAATCTGTGTGCATAACATAATCTTGTGATTATATTGGTTTCCACCAAACTGAATGTCTAAGATGTGAGGTGTACATGGATTTTAATCCAGCCTTGGGACAAGTACCAATCAGTGTACTAATACTGAGGCATTGCAATACCAATAACTAAAATGACTGCCCATAGTGCATGAGCCTGGTGGGCTTGGAATTATGTGGGTTTTTCTGTGAGCGATAGATTTGTCTTGCATGTGTTGACAAAAATCTGATCTCTGAGTTTCTAAGTGTATGGCTTGCTATTGACCAGGGAACAAAGGCCCATCTGGGAAATCTTCTGCGGACCATACAGGCGGACCACATCACTTTTCTACATGTCACCCTTTGAATTTATTAATTTCACAAACATATTTTGAACCTTGTTCTGTACTAGCTTCTCTCCTAGGCCGTGAGATATAGGTAGAAGTATTGATAGGGTTTATGCTTCCTTGGAATTTAGTACAGTGGAACAGACACAGTAAATAAATGAAGAGAACTTCAGAATAGTGATTTCTGCTCTAAGAAAAAGTGACTGGGTAATGTAGGCAGGAACTGGGATGCTCAATCATATTGGTTTTGATGGTAAGAGATGGCCTCTTTGAGGAGGTGACTTTGAATAAGAATCCCAAGAAAGGAATAAGGGAAAAATCGCTAGTAGGAGTTTTAGATTTTGGTTTCTAATGAGAATGTCAGAATTTGGCTGGAGATGGGTAGGAAAAGACTTTGGGAATCAAACTCAAAAATGCATATTTTTCTGAGCCTCACGAACAACCCTTCACCACCTTCTTATGCTGTCCTAACCTTCAGTGCCACAGAATGTGACTGAATTTAAAATAGCTTAGAATGAAGAAACTAGAATGATCTCTGATCTAGGGCAAAAATATACACAGAGGGAAGACCAGAGGGGTAAGATAGCTATGCACAAGCCAGGAACAGGGACCTCAGAAGAATCCAATTCTGCTAATCCCTTGGTTTTAGAGATCTCATCTCTAGAACTGTGATAAAATACATTTCTATCACATAAGACTACAAATCTGTGATACTTTGTTGTGGTAGCTCTAACAAACTAAAGTACTGTCAAAGATAAATTATTTGCAAGAAACAGTCTCAAAGCATCCAAAAATGGTCACTAGATGTCACAGGCAGTTTTGGCCAAGCCTTCATCCCTGGACGTGAGCTATGGTAGTGCTTTTGATGCTTCAGTCTTCCCTCCCTTCCCTATGAGACCATAGTCGAATTCCTGCTGATAGGAAACATTTGTGAAGCAGCCACAAGCTTTGCTCACTTGCATCCTTCCCAGGATTTGAACCACTGACCTTACTATTATGAACCAGTCAGATTATAGACAAGTGTTCTTACTTGCCTGCCCAGACTGTCCGTATATAATTAACTATGAGTTACAATAATGATGATGATGATATGAGGTGCTCAAGGGCCTTTGGAATTTGAGGTCTATAAAAATATAACATTATTATTATTGTTATTACTATAATCAGGTTTAGATACCTGGATAAAAAGACCATTTATCACCAGCATAATACAAACGACCATAAAAATCCTTAAAAATCTTTATTTTCCTCCTAGATATATGAGCATCAAGACATTATCATAGTAATTAAAGCATTTACAAACTGTGTCCAGGATCTGAATGGAAATGTGTGCTGAATTTTTTTCAGTGTGCATGTTCTCACTGGCTCCTATTAAATGGCTTATGAGAACTGGGCCTTCGGCTCTTTGTCTCAGCGACAAGGTACTGGAGACATTTGTTTTGGAAAAAGGAAATCGTCTATAAAATATAATCAGTCTATAATGGCATACTACCTGCAATGAGCAGGTTCCAGAAGCAGTAGAGCTCTGACTGTGCATATTCTACCTGGAGAGCATGTTCTGTAAATAAGGAGAATTTTATTAGCTGAAATGTAATAAAATTCTAAGCCAATTTGAAGGGTGTGTGTAACAGGTGAGGCAAATCTTACATGTGGTCATTGATTGTTTGGCAACTATCTCCAAAGGGGAAAAAGGACTACCTAAAACCATATATATATTTTTACTTTTTTTCCATGCCTCATTTTCATTTTCTTTTCATCAATTTACTTGATATAGGTTTTACTTTAAAGTGTTTAAAACTACAATATCCCAATAAGTATCATAAAATCCATGCCTTCTCAGGTTGGGGAAATTGAGGTAGGTGGTCTACCTAACTTAGTATAAAATAAAATTGCCCTTCTCTCCTCACTCCCTCCTTCTTTCCCCTTCTCTCATCTCAAGACTTCCCACACTTTGCTCATAAGCCAAAGAATAAACAGAATATAGCAGATTGCTGAGAAATCTTTTGGAGCTAAAAGCGAGTCTGAGGAAGTGTGGTAATTCTGAAAAAATCTTAATTAATGTCTCCTTAGTGGTTTTAGTACCTGGGAGCTTATAAAGAGAGGGAAACCAGAAACACCAAATCAGTCTAAGTCTCAGAGCTGCACAGAGAACCTAGTTAGAGAGACTACTTGGTGAAGATTCCTGGTTGAATGAATAAACCAGAGATATGGGAATTTATTCTTTGCGAATCCTCACTGAAAGTTCATTTCATTACTATGATCTTCTATGCACCTATCTATAAAACAGGTTTAACAGGAGCAGAGCATTTGTACTATTACGCGAACCAACAGCAAATGCTTCTTTTTCTTAGAATACTTCCCAAACAGACCTGAAAACAAAGTAAATTAGCTGGTTGAAAGAATATAATTCTAACTGGTCAGTTAGCATTATAGAGAAACTTAGGAACAAAACTAAGAAACCAAATTACATCACTGTACCTCTTCCTGAACACAACCTCCTTAACGCCCCAGATGACAAACTCGTTGGTAGCTAGGC
This sequence comes from Sorex araneus, assembly GCF_027595985.1. Taxonomy (NCBI): domain Eukaryota; kingdom Metazoa; phylum Chordata; class Mammalia; order Eulipotyphla; family Soricidae; genus Sorex; species Sorex araneus. The sequence continues at coordinate 323,390,404 of NC_073313.1, read as the reverse complement.
CTGAGTCTCAGGTATGAAATCTGTTGAGTAACATATTGCCTGAGTCTAAACTATGCTTCCTGTTTCTTAGGTATTCTATTCTCTGCCTTATCCCTCTTGTCCCAGGAACACATATACCCATTTTCTAGCCACTCCCTAACATTTGAGTCTGACTGGGACTTTATTCCCATATTCTTCTCAATACTATCTCTATGTTCTTGTTCATGTTACTTTTCTTAACCTGTGTATGGTTCCCTTTAGTCATCGATCTATCCACTAATTCATTCATGTCTTCAGTGCAAGGCCAATGTTAAGCAGGTTCCTGTGGGATGTCGGGGGGAAGGGGCTACAAAAGATTTAGTCAAGGTCACTTTTTGACTCTTAATACGTTTTATGAAAGGGGCAAGGTGGGAATTAGATATTCACTGAACATCAATACAAGCCAATAAATGTTGCAGTGATGTATCATTCGATGCAAAGCTCTTTCTGGCATTTCTGAGACTTCCCAACTTCTGCTGACAGTACGTGGTGCTGATATCCATGTTCAGTCAGCTAATAGAGTATCTTCTCTTCTCATCCTGATTCTTTCATGTCATTGGATATGCTTAGATTTCTGAGCTCTGTTGCCATTGTTGTTGAATAATACTGTTTAGTAGATGTCTACCTCATTGCTGCTTCCTTTAGCAACTGTAGCTTTCTTGTGGTGCAAATGCCATAGGATGTACACTAACGCAAGAACCTAGGGAAATCATCTCTCCACACATTACTGATATGAGCAGGTAGTTGAACTTATTGATTTTACTCACAGTCATTATTCTCCCTAGGATAGACACATGTATGATTGAGGTTAATGGTTGAGACAATTATTGTCTCAATAACTAAGGCTGTTTTGCTTGACCTCCTCTTTATTTAGGAAAAGTTTGAGTCCAAGAAGCTGCTGCCCCACCTGTTTGCCAGATATCCCCAAACACATCTAATTCTCAATGCTGGACTCAACCCAGAGCTCTTTGTTTATGTCCTAAGTGTTATGTGAAAGAAATGGAATATTTCCTGTGAGAGTAGAAGAAACACCGGTAAGGAGGCAATGGAGGAGGTTTAGAAGAATGAATCATTACATGTTAAATTTGGGGAAAATCAACTCAAGCAGGAAAAGCAGTAAGCTGGACGCTGCTATGATCTGGTGAGCATCAGATAAATGCTGGGGAATGGCTGGAGCAGGGACTGTTCTTTAGAGAAGGAGAGGAAGTGCTGCAGGGAGATTAGATCTCAACCTGATTTCAAAAGGTCTTAGAGCCTAATGCAAAGCCCCTTTGTAGGTGTACGCTTCATTGTATTTTGATTAATAAAGTTTTGCTAAATATCACTTAAACTTATTATATTAATTCATATTTTAGTTTGGGGGCCACACAGAGAGGTGCTTAGGGGTTACTCCTGGCTCTGTGCTCAGGGCTCAATACTGGCTGTTCTTGGGAAACGTGTGTTGTTTCTGGAAATCAAACCTGAGTCTCCTGCATGCAAAGCATAAACTCAGCCCATTTAACTGTCTCTCTGATCTTGTTTGTTGAATTCAAAATGCATGACTATGTGACATGTTTCAGATTGTATTTAATGCATATTCATTGTTATTGAAGGAACTTCATATAAGTTCATTGCCTTCACTTATTTATTTTAATATATGTTTATTATTCAGAATAACCTTATTTAATAACTTATAAGTGAAATGCTACTCATGTACTTCTCTGTTCTGCTCTGTCATCCCATTGCTCATTGATTTGTTCGAGCGGGCACTAGTAACGTCTCTCATTGAGAGACTTATTGTTACTGTTTTTGGCATATCCAATACGCACGGGTAGCTTGCCAGGCTCTGCCGCGCGGGCTCCATACTTTCAGTAGCTTGCCGGGCTCTCCGAGAGGGGCGGAGGAATCGAACATGGGTCAGCCACATGAAAGGCGAACGCCCAAATACTTAGGTTTTTTAATATATATAAGACCATCTCAATTCTTAGATTTAAAAATTCTATGGAGGATAAAATGTCAAAATCAAAGATGTTGTATTTTTGTGTAAATTGAGTAAATTCTGAATTCTTTCAGGAGGCATGGCAAAGGAGACTTTTCAGTTTTTATCTTGAGTGAGTCCATGCATTTGAAATATCAGATCATGTTAATAGAAGTAGACCCCTTCATCATGTGGTATAGTTCAGATATTGAACATCTGCTAAGTGTTTCACATTGAAGGTTAGGAGCCAGGCCCTCTACTTCTTTTGTCTTCCCACCTGGGCCAGCACAATGACCTGTTTGGCCCTTTGAAATGACATTGAAGCATCAAAGATGGTAAAAAACTTGTCCTTGAGTACCAGGAAATGTTAGGGGTTGGGACTCAACTAATTCCAATATGAATCTTTTTGCTGTGTTGACTATTAAATGTGTGATCTTCGGTTAGTTAGTTTGCCTCTTTCAATAACTGTACTAAGAAGTAAACATAATAATATCTAATATATAGAGCTAATGAGAAAGTTTAATAGGATTATATTAGGCATATGGTAAACACTAAACTTTAAAAATAAATGAGGGCCATAGTAATTGTACAGCAGCATAGTAATTGTACAGCTTGCCTTACACATGGTCAACCCTGGGTTCTATTTCTAGCACCCAGTATCCTATAACTCTGCCAGAAGTGATCTTTGAGTACAGAGCCAGAAGTAAGCTCTGAACCTAGCTGGGTGTGGCCACAATCCCCCCACCCCCCAATCAATGAGAAAAGTAGAATCCAAAATATAACAGGTTAATAGCAATTCTACATTTTTTTTAAAACTCAAAATATATTATCTGTGTCTATAAGATAAACTCTGGCTATTTTGATTTATTAAGAACTCAATTTTGGGAGCTGGAGCAATAGCACAGCAGGTAGAATGTTTGCCTTTGCACACAGCTGGCCTGGGTTCAGTTCCCAGCATCCCATATGGTCCCCTGAGCACCATCAGGGGTAATTCCTGAGTGCAGAGCCAGGAGTGACCCGTGTGCATTGCCGGGTGTGACCCAAAAAAAGCAAAACAAAACAAAACAAAACAAAAAATAACAAACAAAATAAAGAACTCAATTTTGTTTCCATATGTTACATAAGGAAATTCCTTTTTTAAATTTTTCTCTTCCATATTAAATTTCCATATTAAATAGTACCGTTAGACTCCACCAAGCCCTTGTGTCCAAGCTGTGAATATATGGCCTCAAGCAGTAGAGGCACACTTTTGTATTTCTTTTGGAAAAGCTTACCTGAAGTTCAGAAGGAGAGAAGCATTCCAAATTTTCCCCGGAGAAAGCATTAAAGGGTCACCCTGGAAACACCAGTTGTTTCTGTCTCAGCTTTCATATCTCTGAATACCAATCACTACCACTTCAGAGTCTTGAGCCCACATTGTGGGAAGGGAAGGGAGGCCTGTCTAGATGTTTAGGGACCACACTGGGACTCCTTGCCTTGATAGTCCACCAAAAACTTAATCAGATTTTGTTCTGAATTCTAATGTTTGAACAATTTTGTTATTCAAATAGAACCAAAGTACCTATGAAAAGATGTGACTGTGTTCTGGAATCTGGACTTTTCTGCTCAGAACATTCTTGTCCTTTAGGGGATGTTATCTCCATTCCTTCTTCTTTCCCTTATTGCTTCATACCCTCAGAAGACTGGAGTCTCATGTCTTTGAGCATAATTGCCCACTAAAGTCCCCAAACAAGCTCATTCAGACTGAAGAGTTTGTGATTTAATGTATTGTAGCCTAATTCAATTTTGATAAATATTCATTCAATCTTTCTGCTCACTCAAATTGGATGCTAGAGATACAGAACAAGGAACAAGGTTCTAGCACCGTTGTTCAAGAATATTTGGGTAAAAATAGTTATATAGAAATAATTGAAAACTATCTCAGAAAGTGTGTGCGCCCTAAAAATAAGCATTAATTAGCCAGATTTTTAGTTTTAGATTCTTTGGTAAATATACTTCATTTCATAATTAGTATTTTTATGGAGTATGTTGGTTTATATCATTGTCAGTGCTTTAGGAGAGTTAAAGGACTGTTAGGTTACCCAGGGACAAACTACAACACATGGACTCTGAGGGTTGCCCTTTAAGAGTCTTGGGAGTCAGAGGTTGGAAGTTCTCTTGCACCTAGAATGGGAGAACTACTTACACTGGGAAACCCAATGTTTCCACATTACAAAATGAGCTCATAAAGCTAGACTTGCCTGCGTCCTCCCCTCAACTCCCACCCCGCTTCCCCCATATTTTCAGTAGAGAAAGTTTCCTGAGGATTCAAAGTCACCTCCAAAGACAGCAGAGGCTGCCTGCTGCTTCTGCAGCCACATGCACTCTTTGGGCTCCTGCGGTGTTTCATCAGGGCCAAAGAAGCACACCTGGCAGTCAATCCAGACTCCTGTGTTCTAGATCAGTTCTCTGCCTGCTGTGGAAAGCCATGGCACATTTCAGAGTCTTAATTTCCTGTTCTTGAGTTGGATAACTCCTACCTATTAGTTATATTGATAAAAGGGAGATAGTAAATCTAAAAGCAATTGAAAAAAACACTAGTATCCAATAAAGTTTTATTAATAATTAGTTGAAAAGCTTGAATATCCAACGTATACTCAGAATTTGACTGGGTGCCAAACAGTCTCCTTCAGTCAGTAAATTTCCAATTATGAAGTAATTTTTTCTAATGTATCTGGTGTAGACAAATAAAACGTGTGGAATAACACAATAAAACTTAGTGTAGCTTAATCCTAGAAATGACAGATTTTTTTTACTGATTAGCTCTAATATATTGATTAATTACCTTGGTTCTTTTGAATCTACAGTTCCCAGTCTATAAAATATAATGTTTACTGACCCCATTTTGATCCCCTTTTCCTTTGCCTTACAAATCTTTGTTATGATTGTGGGCTCAGCAAACCAAATACCAGTAGAATAGAGAAGACTATAAATAGTAACAGATATATTCTCACATGCATTGTTTTTTGGATCTTTATGACAAGTAGTTATAGTTGTTAGAAAGCATTTTATTTAGCAGAAGGAGGAAAAAGGATTTTGACCTAACAGATTAAGACAGTAACAAAGCTGAAACTAGAAACCAGGTAATATCATTTCTGGTCTAGAATTCAGTGTGACCCTCAACCAGGGAGACACATAAGGGAATAAGTTCCAAAGGGAAGTTCACAGACTCCAAAGTTTCTTAACTATAAGAGATTAAATACATTTGTTCACTGGTTCAAATAGGAATAATAAGTTTTAGCAACTCAGACACTGCCACTGTTCAGTAGATGTTTGTAAGTCAATCAATAAATCTTCCTTTACCATGCATGAGTACTCTATGGTAGATCTAATGGGTAATATAACGCATGCTTCTGCCTTCTTTTTTGCTGCCCCTGACTTTTTTCTGCAAGTAAAAGGAGAATTCTCCAGTCAAGGGTCCCATATTGTCAACTTGATTCTCTAAAAATTCAGTTTCATAATTCATTTTTGATGGAAGCTTAACTTTACAAAATAATAGGTTTAATCAGTCATCAAACACATTTTGAATAAGCAGAGTTCATGCACAAGTGGTCACCCAGGGTAGTGCTATAAAGACATAAGAAACAGATATTTTTCTCCATCTAGAACTTACAACTGGAGCCATAGCATAGCGGGTAGGGGGTTTGTCTTGCATGCAGCCAACCTGGGTTCGATTCCTCTGTCCTTCTTGGAGAGCCCGGCAAGCTACCTAGAGTATCCTGCCCATACACAGAGCCTGGCAAGCTACCCATGGCATATTAGATATGCCCAAAACAGTAACAAGTCTCACAATGGAGACGTTACTGGTGCTTGCTCGAGCAAATCGATGAACAATGGATGACAGTGCTACAGTGCTTACAATACTTCTTGATAAGTAAAAGCAGAGAAAATGCAAAGGTGGGCTCTAAAATATGATTATAAGTTCTTGGGTAGCTTATCCCGTGCAGCAGCAGTACTGATGCCAGTGTTATCCACTTACTCCAGTGGTGCTTTTCCATAAGTGTGCCGTCCTAAATTGCCTTTAATACTTAACAGTGACTCTGCTCTTTTGTTAAGGTAGAAGAATGGTTTAGGAGAATCCTGCTTCCCAGGTTGGGAGGATTTGGATAACCAAACACTCTGCATACTTCCTTTAGTAAGCTATGATGCAAAGAATAGAGGTGGCAGAACATTAAGTGGAGGCCACACTTCTATATAGTGAATTTTATTATTTCTTTCTAGTTTTAAAGTTGTTCCATGAAGTGAGTTGAGCTCACGGAAAATTATTCAGCCACAGGATAGCGCTGTAAAAACCAATGTTGGACCTGGTGGGCCTTTCACTTTGAAGAGACTTGATTCACATGTCTAGACAGGTTAACTTGAAGTTAACCATCTTACTTCATAAAAACCAACTTCTCAATTCATTCAGATTTTCTTTATTACCCCACATATATCCTAAGGCTTAAAAGACTCAGGGAAGGAGATGACCACTAGTTTGAAATTACCAAGAGCCCTGGGCTAACAAAAATGCAAGTAAGTATCATAAACTGGAGATTGCTTGGATTGTGCAGATTTGATCCTTTCTGAATCTATTTTATGTGAAATGTTGAACAGATTTGGTTCTTTTCAGATTTCCTTGGCTACTCATTTTCCTCTTCCCCATCAATCCCCTGGTTTGTTTCTTACTTCGGGGAGCTATGACTCCTTTTGAAAGAAAGAGAGCAAGAATCACTTTCTGTTTAGAAGGAACATAACAGACAATCTTAAAAGGAGCAGCTTCCCAACATTGATACAGGAGCTTTGATTTAATCACAGACTTTGGGCAGTAGAGAACTGTGTCCATTCTAATCACCATGCCAGTGCAATAACTCCATTATAAAATTTAAGTATGAGTGATTTCATATTGTTTCCTTTAACTTCCAGTGAAGCTGTGGATGATTGAGTAATGTATGTTTCTTAAAGAACGTGACAATTCTTTAAAAAACAAAATCAAATAAATTGTGATCTTATTTTTTCAAATAAACCCTTTAAAATTTATTTGGCTTTATTGATTATTGCAGTAACTGGTTTGTAATTCTGTATATGTTTTAGAAGTACAGGTTCAGACCATTTCCAATCGATGTCACCACACCATATCTACCACCGAAGTACCAAATTCTATTGGACCCCTTCTACCTTTTCATTCTCTTTCTCCTTTAACTCTCTGATAATATCTATTCTTCTCTCAAAATCTTCTAAGAATTTGTTTTGATTTAACTTTGTTTGCTCCTTTACTTTGATTCTTGATAGCCCATGTCTGAGTGAGATCATTTAGTATTTGTCCTTCTATTTCTGACTTATTTTGTATAGCATGACTGTCTCAAGGTCCGTATATATTCTCACAGATGACAAGATTTTAAGTAGCTGAATAGTATTCCATTGTGTATATATGTATATCTTTAAAAAAATTTATAACCACTCACCTATCATTAGGCACTTGGATTGTTTATCTTGGCTCTTGTGAATAGTGCTGCAATAAACATAGGAGTGAATATATCTTTTCAGACTGGTGTTGGAAAGATATCAAAGAGTGTAATTTCTTGATCTTATAGTAGGTATAAAACTTTTTTATAGTGGCCTAGGGCCTACTTCCAATGATGCTTTGTCCAGCAGTTCAGGCTTGATGGTTCATTTCTCAGAATTGGTGGTGCTCAGGGGCCACTAGGACCATTCTGTTGTTGCTCAGGGGGTACTAGGGCTACACCTGGTGGTGGTCTAGGGGCCATGCGGTGCCAGGGATCAGTTAGGAGCCTTATACATGCTAGGCATGTACTGCTTCACAACTTAAGCTTTCTGCCAGGCTTAGCAAACATATATTTAATATTTTTAGAAATCCCCATACTGTATTCCACAGATGCTAGATAAGGTTACATTCTTACCAACTATGCACATGGTTTCTTTCTTCACATTCTCACTGACATTTCTTTCCATCCTGTTGGTATAGGCTATTTTCAAACATGAAAATTAATATCTCACTTTTGATTTGTATTTCACTGATAATATGTGATAATAATATTTTTATGTGTGCTTGTTAGCTATCTGTATATCTTATTTTGGAGAAGTCTTCCCCTATTTTGCTCATTTTTTGGTGAGAGAGAATAGAAGTATTTGCAGTTGAGTTTTATGAGTTCTTTATATATATATATATATATATATTTTATTTTTTAAATTTTTTTATTGAATCACCAAGTGGAGGGTTACATAGTTATCAGGATTATGTCAGTTATACAATACTCAAACACCCTTCCCTTCACCAGTGCCCATCTTCCATCACCAACCCCCCCAGTACATCTGCCGCCCCCTCCCACCTCCCCAGTCCCCACCCTTGTATGTGATAAGTTTCACTTCGTTTACACTTTATCTCGATTACATTCCATGTTTCAACACACAACTCACTACCGTTATGGGGTTTCCCCCCAAAAAGAAAAAGACAGTCCTATTGCCAAGGAAGCATTTGATAGTTCTCCATTGCTAAGAATATAGAGATATTAAGTCCCGCTGTTTGTTACATAACTTTTCTTTTTCCCCCTTGCCCCGCGCCACCGAGTTCATGCCTGTTTAATAATCGCCACGCTGTCTGACAAAGGGAAAAAAAACCGAAGAGGATGGTTATTTCCCGTCATCAGCCGGTGTGGGGCTCTGGCTTAGTTGATAGTCTAGTAGAGTGTCTGCAAGCAGTTTCTGGAACCAAAGGTCTTGCGCTGGTATCGGCTCCGGCTGAAGATTCCACCAGCGTCCCGCTGTTCCATGTACATAATTTTTCCCCTTATATCCCATTCCCACACCACCAGGTCTGTTTGCTTAATGGACATCACACTATGTTTGACACCACGCCACGTTTCTTCCCGAGAAAGAAGGATATTTCTTCTTAGCCGGCGTGGGGATATAGCTTAGTTCAGTCTAGAGAGATGGCTACCACTTTGATTGCCTTCAATATTTCAGCAAAAGACTTACTATTCTTGTTAGGATCTCCCACAAAAGTCCGATCCATTAAGAAGGAACCATTACATATTGCTGATACTAAGATGACATTAGGTCGCGTGGCCGCTGCTGCGGCCGCGCGGTTTTGGGTTTCTGTATAACGTCCAGGGAAAGTACAACCAGAAATAACATCACTATAAACTTTTACCCTTTTATGGTACTCATAAGATGGAGAAACCTAGAGAGAGGTTCGGCGTCTCCATTTTGCACTCAGAAAGCCGTGGACCCTGCGCTGTGCTCGGGAGGAAGGGATTGAGAGAGAGAGGTTAAAAGAATTGGAAAATTCCCGGTTTCCACTCTCGCAGCCCGCCGTGGGGTCTCCGATCCCGTGCTGGAATTAGTTCAGTGGGCTGCTTGGAGTCCAAGGGCGCGCTTTTGGGTTCTTCCATCATGCTCGATCCACAGCACGGCCCAAAGGAACGCACAGTGGGGGAGGTGGGTTTAAGTATCTATCTGCGGTGGGCGGGGGTCACCGCCCCCCCCCTCCTGGGGTCTCCCGCGCTCGCATCCTGTTTCAGCTGGCTCGGTGTCTCCATTTTGCACTCAGAAAGCTGAGGACCCTGCGCTGTGCTCGGGAGGAAGGGATTGAGAGAGAGAGAGGTTAAAAGAATTGGGGATGATTAGATGACTTTAGGTCGCGCGGCCACTACCGCAGCCGCACGGTTTTTAGGTTTCTGTATAAAGTCCAGGGAAAATTCTGCCTGAAATTCTATCACTACAATCTTTTACCCTTTTATGGTGCTCATAAGATGGGAAAACCTAGAGAAATACCGGGCCCCCGCACGGGGGGCCTGGCGGAAACGCTCAAATCACATACTGCAGGTTGCTGGTGGGTTGCTGGTGTCCAAAGCAGCTCCCTTGTCTTCCTCAGTCATACTGGGGCTGCGGGCGCGGCGAAGTGGGAAAGCCCACGTGGCTGCACTCTCTTTAAGTGTCCAAAGTGGGCGGAGACCAGTACTTCCCCGCCCTCGATCCCCCGCCAGCCGTGCCGCGCATTTGGGTGCGTCTCTCCATTTTGTGCTCAGAGAAGTGGGGTGGATGCTGTGCTGTGCCCAGAAGAGGTTGAAGGAGAGAGAGAGAGAGATTAAAAAAGAGAGAGAGAGAGAGAGAGAGGAGAGAGAGAGAGAAACGCCGGGCCCCCCGCACAGGGGGCCTGGCGGAAACGCTCAAATCACATACTGCAGGTTGCTGGCGGGCTGCTGGTGTCCAAAGCAGCTCCCTTGTCTTCCTCAGTCATACTGGGGCTGCGGGCACGGCGAAGTCTCTTTATATATATTGAAAAAATATTTTTAAGGGTAGGGGAACACATCTGGTGATGCTCAGGGATTATTTCTGGCTCTGTGTTCAGGGATCACTCCTGGTTGTGCTCAGAAAATTGTTGTCCAACTTATTTTAGAAGAAAAAACTGATAAATGAACGAAACTATAATGGTAAAATGAAAGTTCAAGAAAAAGATACAATATTTAAAGCTATTAAATAAGTTCTCATATCTCTGTTGACAAACACTATAGACATAAAAATCTAGAAAGGAAAAGAACCATTTTTTTGAAAAGGTCACATGAACCTCAATAATTATACTATAATGTATTATTTTGTCGAATGCCCTTTTGGAGATTATGTCTTTGCATGCTTAGCTAAATTGCTATTGATACATTTTACAAAATGGTCAAATTGTAATGATTTACAGAGCTTTTATCCCTGTGCTGATTATGAAATCAATAAAAGAAGGAGTCCCCCTTGAATCTGCTGTCACCACTACTTGATTATTCATACAGTGTGTATGGTGGACTTTGAATCTTTTGAGAGAAAGTTGGTATCTTGACTTTCTTTTTCATGATTGAGACTTTTTACTCTATTTCTCTTTGTCTCTCTGTGTCTCTGTCTCAGTCTCTCTCTCTCCTTTAGTTCTGGGAATTTAAATCAAGGAATCATAAATTTCCCTCTGCATGTGTAAGAATCCACTGGTTTCCAAGTGCAATGAGGTGCTTGAGGGTCTGACTACTGCTATCACAGTGAGGATAGAAGCAAAGAGCAGAGGCTGTCCTGAACACCCGATCATGTCCTGCGTCAGAGATGGAAGTGGCACCTCTACATTAGGGTGTTTCAAACTCTTGGTTCTGGAACTTCATTAGGTTCCCAAATCAATGTAATCTGAAATGAGTGTATATGAACAACTTTGTAATACACACACACACACACACACACACACAGAGCTAATTGCTTTTCCCCAAAGCAGCACACAAACATGGTCTCTTATGTTGCAAATATGGATAAAACCAGTTGAAAACACTTTTTCATCAGTTTCATAAACCCAGGACAATATAGTAGTTTAAGAACAAGGCTAGGTCTGAAGTAAATTTCAAGATCCATTATTAGGATATAAAAGACAATGTCTTGATAAATTACCATCTAAAGGTAAGGCAGTTTTGAGGTCCCTATGATCATTCAAGATCCAGAAATAGAAAGAATTTTGGGTAAGTGCAGGTATCAGATATTACTGCCCTTGATATATGAACCTTAAACAAGCTGTGGAATTGATAATGAGAGCCACATGAAAAGAGATCTCCTTGCTATCTGTGGCATTGTTTCTGTAAATTTCTAGCTGAGGCGTTCATGCCAGAATTAATCTACTTAAATGGTAACATTCTGAAGCTTATGAAAGTAACTGACTAAATCTGCTAGCATAACTAATCTGACAAGGTATCTATACTAAGAGAAAAGAAAACATGCTAAGGACGAATCTCAGAGTAGGTGAAATTAATCTGAGTACTGGGGGGAGGGGAAATCAACTTACATAAAGATCTATTAGATAGTGGAGTGGTCTCACCGGGGGAAAAAGAATAGGGCTAGTGGGGTTGGAATCATTTACATGTTGGCTATTGAAAATTCCCAAGAATAAGCTGTGGGGAACAAGACTGAGTGGACAAGATGACCTCAAATTCATTTTCATCATTAGTATCTACAATTTTGGGATCATCCACTCTTAAATGAAGTATTCCAGCTATGGCTACTCTCTGGGGCCTAAGACATCTGAAATAATCGTAAGATATCCAGAAATGAAACAACTTTTAATTAATCAAAATCAAACATTTTGATTAACCTCTCATTATTGGACCCCTTTTTATATTAAAAATTAGGCTGGAAAAAAAGGAACAGAATGAAAGAAAGAAGACATTGGAGCTTTGGCTTTCAAAGTTAACACTATATTTCCGTCTGTATTGATTCATTAAAAATATTTGTTCAGATACAAAATTAACCTTACAGATAATGTTTAAATTTGAAAGTAGTTTCTTTGATACTATATCGTATTAAATTTCTTATTTCTCAACAGGTTGTTTTAGGATTATATAGAAATAACCAGTTTTAGAGATTGTTTAACAGATGAAATGAGTTCTTGAATAAGCTGCATTGTTCCATCTGCAACATGGTTAGAACTCTTATGCATTTGCATTTCTGTGTTTCAAAATTATTCAGGCAATAAATTACTCAGGATGTCAACCTTCTGCTGAGACAGAAATGACCTACTTTGTGAGGATCTCATGTATTTTAGATTTAACCTTGTGCCTTTTCTTCAACTGGGAATAAGAGAAAGTGAGTGAAGAATGGTGAAATCTGAGCTTCTTAAGCATGATCACAAGGAAACCAAAAATAGCTACGATATATTGAACTCTTACTATGTGCTGGACATTGTTCTAAGGGTTTGATGTGCATTAACTCATTAATTTTTTTTGGCAGCAGTCCAGGAAGTAGGTACTGTTAGTAGATTGAGGAAACTAAGACACAAAGTTGTTACAATTCCTATATATGGTCACAAAACCATATGAGGCAGAATTTGTATTTGCACAGGTAATTTAGGTCCAAAAATTATATTACTATTATTACCTAATTACTTCTTTATAGCTTTTTGTTCCTTTAAGAGTAGTAATGAAGGTGGGGATTTTTGTTTTTTATATTCTATGAAAATAAGGAAAACATACTTTTATTCTATGCTCATTATATCTAGAGCATAAATTCCATAATAAGCACTCAATAAATTTTAACTTGACGAATGAATAGTTGGTCCTGGTAATTCTGAGTTTTCAAGGTCAATGTCATCTATTCCAAATCTCCAACTAAAGGGTGACTCTGTCTTTTTGTTGTATGTATTCATTTTATTTTAAAGTTTTTGGCTTTGGGGATCATATCCATGGATGCTCAGAGACTATGCCTGGTTCTGTGCTCAGGGATCACTCTTGATAGTATGCAGGGGACCATGTGTGACACTGGGGATAGAATCCTAGTCAGCCACGTATAAGATAAGAGTCTTACCCCAGTACTACAATACTGTCTCTTTGGCCTATCTTCTGTTTATCTCCACCATCTCTTAGAGTCAGAATTTTTTTTCTTCAAGTTGCATTTTTTGATAGCTTTCAGAATATGTGAGCTGCTCTTGGAACAAGATCCCAAAGTTACTGAATTTGCTTGACACATTATTGTTGACACTTTGTGGTGTGCTGTGAGTTATATGAAGGCAGGGTCTGTGTTTTGCTCACCAGAATACCCACTACTAAACTGGGCACAAAGAGATCTTTTCAGGATGTTGAATAAATCACTGAAAATGGATATTCGTTTGTTAATTGCACAGACATTTTATATCTGTATTACTTATCTATTATGCAATAACCAAATACCTTAAAACCCAGTAGCTTAAAACATAATATATATTTTTCTTACTCTTTGTGTGGGTCAGAAATTGGGGTATGCGTATGCCTTAGTCCAACTTAGAACTCACTCCATTTGTTTCATAGAGTTGATTAACTGTCACTGTCACTGTCATCCCATTGCTCATAGGTTTGTTTGAGTGGGCACCAGTAATGTCTCTCATTGTGAGACTTATTGTTACTGTTTTTGGCATATCCAATATGCCACGGGTAGCTTGCCAGACTCTCCGAGAGGGGTGGAGGGATCGAACATGGGTCTGCTGCATGAAAGGTGAACGCCCTACCGCTGTGCTATCACTCCAGCCCAGTTGATTACCTATTTAATAATAATAATAAATGGAGTTTATTACTTCATTTATTTCATTTATTTATTACCTACAGCTACAGTCATTTAAAGGGTTGACAGAGACTGGGGAGCTATTTCCAAGATGGATCTTCCATAGGTGTCTTCCTGGGAAGCCTGTTACTTTGACATGAATCTCTCCACAGGACAGTGAGGTGTCTTGATGGTATGGCAGTTAGACTTCTGCAGAGTAACTTAGCAGAAGATAATGAATGCTTCCATGCCTGTTATATCCTAGCTTTGGAAATACTTTTAGCACTGCCTTCTGTTGGTCATACAAACTGGTCCTGATAATACGGTGAGGGAGAGAATCTGCAATAGCATGGATAACAGGAAGTGAAAATCAGGGGGAAAAGAGAATGCAAGAAGGGTAGGGTAAAGGGAGTTATATTAGAGATTAGTTGCTGCATAAACCATTTTACATCTTGGTCTGTGAGATATCATGTGAACCTATGGGATACTCCTGTTTTAGAGATAAGGAAACTGAGATGAGCAACGAATTGCTTCTGATCATACCCTATACTTAAATACAAGTTATTCTTGTGCTCTTTCCAACATTTTTTAGCTGTGAGAGTAAGTTAGATTATATGTAGAAATGAGAAAACTCAAGATAAAAAGCCATCATACCAAATTAGAAACATTATTTGCATTATTAAAGGATTCACCATACAATAGGATCACTCATAGAATATTATAAACAAGTTACCTTATCAAAGTGTTAAAAATGACTTTTTGAGCATATATATTAGATAATAATATAATTTGACATTTTGTATGTTGGAGTTTCTCAATAATTTATTAAATTGTGATTTTTGTTGAAAGCAGGCAAAGAGTCTATTTTATCTTTATAGCAAGCCTGGGCCCCAGTCCAAAGGTAACTTTCTGCTCTAAGTTCTATTATTTTTTCCTACTACCTGGTTTGGGTTGCTTTTGTTGGTCCTTCTCTAAGATCTTAAGCTGTGAAGTCACGTTGTTTATGTAGGCCCTTTCTTCCTTCCTAATAAATGCTTGTAAAGCTATAAATTTTCCCCTTAACACTGCTTTAGCTGTGTCCCACAAGTTCTGGTAGCTCATGTCTTCATTCTCATTTGTTTCCAGGAATCTTTTCATTTCTTCCTTGATTTTTCTCTAGCCCAGTGGTTTTTCAACATTGAGCTGTTTAATTTCCAGGTGTGTGATTAATATCAAGGATATACAAGGCACTGGCTGAACTCTACAAGAAATCAATATCCAATCCCATCAGAAAATGGGGCTATGAAATGAACAAAAACTTTCTCAAAAAAGAAATTCAAATGGCCAAAAGGCACATGGAAAAATGTTCTTCTTCACTAATCGTGAGGGAGATGCAGATAAAAACAACAATGAGATATGATCTCACACCACAGAGACCAGCACACAACCAAAATAACAAGAGCAACTGGTGCTGGTGTGGATCTGGGGAAAAAGGGACACTCCTTCATTGTTGGTGGGAATACTCACTGGTCCAGCCTTTTTGGAAAACAATATGGATGTTTCTCAAAAAACGAGAAATTGATCTCTCATTTGACCCAGCAATACCACTCATGGGAATATACCCTGGAGACCCCAAAACACACAACAGAAACACCATCTGCACTCCTATGTCCATTGCAGCACTACTTACCATAGCCAGAAGCTGGAAACAAATTGAGTGCCCAAGAAAAAATGAATGGATAAATAAACAATGGCACATCTACACAATGGAATACTATGTGCCTGTTAGGAAAAATGAAGTCATGAAATTTGCTTATAAATGGATGGACATGGAGAGTATCATGAAGTGAAATGAGTGAAATGAGTCAAAAGGAGAGAGATAGATATAGAAACATTGTATTCATTTGTGGTATACAAGAGTAATATATAGTAGAAGACTAATATCCGAGGCAAGGGAAAATAGGGCCTAGGAGGATTAGTCAATGGTTGGAACTAACCACAAGTGTGTGTGAGGCTGAGGGTATACATAAGATAGAGAAGAGACCGGTATGACAATAATAGCAGGAAATGATCATGTTGGACAAGATCTGAATGTTAAAAGTAGGTGAAAGGATATTCTTGATAACCTTTCAGTATCAATATTGCAAATCACAATGCTCAGAGGGAGGGAAGGGGAGAGAGAGAGAGAGAGAGAGAGAGAGAGAGAGAGAGACAGACAGACAGACAGACAGACAGACAGAGAGAGAGAAGAAAAATGCCTGCCATAGAGGCAGCAGGCAGGAGTGGGGGCTGGGAGGTTGGGAGGGGAGAGAACCTGGGAACACTGGTGCTGGGAAATGTACACTGGTGAGGGATGGGTGTTGGAATACTATATGACTGAAATCTAATCATGAACATCTTTGTAAGGGTATATCTCACAGTAATTCAATGAAAAAATATAAACAAATAAAAGTTGACTCATTAGTTTTAGATTTTTTTATTTCATAAAGAAATCTGGCACCTGCTGAATTATATATCATTAAGCCAGATAAAACTTAATAGGATTATTAATATAGATCTACTGTTATATGGAACTCTTTATTCTTTCTGAATTATAAGGTTGGAAACTGATAGACATTCAATAAAAACAAAGGAAAGGTTAAACTTATTTTAAGAATAGAATTTTAAAAACCTGGATTTTAGAACATAGTGGTCAATGCAGTGGTGTTTATTTTTAGACTTAATAACCAATCAAACCAGTATCTTATCACTGTCATCCTGTTGTTCATCAATTTACTCTAGTGGGTGCCAGTAACATCTCCATTCGTCCCAGCCCTGAGATTTTAGCAGCCTCTTCTTACTTGTTTTTCCTAACAATTGAAGGCTCTTTTCAGGGTCAGGGGAATGGGACCCATATCTTGAACCCAAGTAAAATTTTTCAATTAAAAAAGTAAAAATAGGTATAAAAATAGAGTATATGCCAATGAGATTGACAACTTGGAGAGATTTCTACCAGCTTTTTTTTTTTTTTAATATCGAGGGCATCTCTTGGTTTCTATTTGAATACTATTGCTATTTTAGAAAATGTTTAAGGGAAGCTGAATAGACATGTTTTCTCTGAAATGATTTCTTATCAAATTCTGTCTAAAAACTTAGTGGATTATCAGGCATATGATAGCATATATTCACATAGGGGATCACATGGCAGGACATAGATAAAGGAATTAAGGAAAGTTTTTGTATAATAACTAAAGTTAAGGATAGAAAGGAATGGTAGTATTATAATCCTGATCCTATTGATAACCTAGTGTGAATAATTTGGTGCTTTACATCACTTACTTTTGTGATGGTGGTGATATGAGGTGAGGTCGGTTTATCCTAGTTCAGGTAGTGTAGATGCATATTGAAAAATGTACATTTTTGGCTTGGACTGGAGGGATAGCACAGTGTGTAGGGCATTTGCCTGGCAGGCAGCTGACCTGGGTTCGATTGCTCTGTCCCTCTCAGAGAGCCCGGCAAGCTACCGAGAGTATCCCACTCACACGGCAGAGCCTGGCAAGCTACCTGTGGCATATTCAATATTCCAAAAACAATAACAAGTCTCAAAATGGAGACGTTACTGGTGCCTAGTCCAGCAAATCGATGAACAATGGGACAATAGTGCTAACAGTACTAACATTTCTCAGCTTAGTTTTCTAGTTGGATTTGGTACTAGTTGTTCTGTCTAAATGATCTGCTAAAGGATTTAACATTAAAGCAGCTACAATAGAAATGGTAAGTATATACCAGGGAAATAATATTCTTTCCTCATCCATGGCAGACATCACTACACAGTTTCTGCTTATAGACAGTGATTGATACAAAAGAGAAAGATGCCGAGCCTTTTAAAAAATGAAGAAAGGTCAAAGTTATCCACAAGGGGGTTAAATAAATATCTTACTTTGATAAATAAATATTTATTGTGAGTAAAGATAGTGAGTCAGAATCATTGTAGGAAAGTTGTAGGAAAACATTGCTCTCTAATGTAAATAATCAATGGCAAATTATTATCTCTCAATGCTTTCAATGAAACAGGAATGTGTAAGGGTTTAAAACGGGGGTCATTAGTGGAGAGAAGGGGACACTGGTGAAGGAACTAGTGTTGGATCTTAGTACATCTCAATCATGAATAACTTTGTAACTGGCAATTTTATGTGATGCTAGAAATGCAAGGTTTCACAAATACAAAGCGTCTATCTACTGCTGAGCCACAGCCCTGCTCACCCTATTTTAAATCAAGAAACTTTTATAGATCAGTTCCAATTTCTGTGCAAAATCTCCTGTTAAAGGCATGGCAACTGAAAACTAGAAAGAACCATTGAGACCAATTATTCCTGTTTGATCACTGCAAAACTAAGGCTCAATTAAGAGTCTGATTCACCTAAGTATACAAAGCTCACAAATAATAACAATAGGCTAGAGAAATTGCTGGACTCTTAGCTGGAAGTTCCTCTTATATCACCACGATTTTATAATGAGGCCATGAATCAGTAGTTTTCAAGATCTCTTCAAAATCATAATATGTTTTTTCTAACCGCTCATGAGCTCTCTTATGTTATATATTTATTTGTGTATTATCTGTCCACAGCTACTAGAATGCAAACTTTCCAAGGATTAGGTTTCATGTGTTTTGTTTCCTACTACTACCTTACCATCCCTCATTTCTTAAAGATAGAGTACATGTTCAAAACCACATGTCATTGACTGAATACGCTAAGAGGAAGTCAGCGTCTTTACTAACGACACATTCCAGACAGTCACCAATTTATCTGAGTTGGCTTTCTAGATTCTAAGGTCACCCAGTTCATGATCCTCTCTTCCTGCTCTTCATCCCTTGTACAAAGCTCTCTCCTTGAGAGTTGAAGTGCTTTGTGACTTGCTTTTGCAATAGAATACAATGAGTGTGAAAGAATGTGTATGCAGAACAATAAACCATAGAGATGCCTCCAGACCCTACACCAGGCTGTTTCATTTAGGGCAACCCAGGGGTGGGGCAGGTGAGTTCCCCTCCTTGCCCCAATGGAGCTTGACCCAGTAGCTAAAAACTTCAGAACTCAACTGTCGCCATGCTCACGACTGCTCTCCACATGCTAGGAGGAGCCTCACCCACGAGTGAATCTATTCCTGGACATCTCATACTTTATACCACTGATATACCAAGAGTAGCATACCACATTTGATGGGGTTTAAAGTAGAAGGCAACCAGTATTAGGGGGAAATATATTTACATGGTGCACAAGGCTCAACCTTTAACAACACATTACTACTAATCTCTTATAGAATAGCTAAATGGCTCCTGGGTGAAATACAACAATCTTTACTGATCTCTACGAAAAATTTTTGAGATAACTTTTAGTAGATTATTCATAACAAATGTCAACTTTGTTATGCCAAATACAGTAACAACAATGTGTTCTTCATGTTCCTGGAGTGAGCAGATGCCATCGGGCTACACTAGCACATGACAGGGGCAAATGAAGGCATTACTGGTGCCCACTTGAGCAAATTGATGAATAACAGGATGACAGTCACAGTGACAGATTCATAATAAGCAATACAAAATAAATTACTTCGGTTCTGCTTTAGGGGCAGGGTTTGGGGATTGAGATGGGAATTTTGAATATGGTGGTGGGAAGGTGTACTGGTGGTAGGATTGGCATTCAAATATTAAATGTAATCAATTATTGCAAATAACTTTATAAAATAAAATAAAAAAGAAAGAGTGTGTATGAGTCCATAAAGTTTGACAACTTTCTCACATTAGAACATGTTTTCTTGCTGGATTTGGAGAAGCAAGCTGCCGTATTGTGAGTATTGTGAGTTGCTTACAGAGAGGGTCACTTGGTAAGGAACTAAAGTTGGTATATTGATGACATTGAGTAAGATTAATGATGTTTTCCCTTGTACCTCACTGTCCCAACCCCTGGCCTCAGTGCCTTTCCCTTTCAAACCCTAATTCCCAAGCCTTTGGGTTTAGCTGCCTTTATCCCTTTGTTGCTAACTTACTTAAAATCATTTTTATTTGTTTGGGGGACACATTCAGCACTACTCAGGGCTTACTCTTGGCTCTACTTTCAGGGATCACTCCTGGCAGGACTTGGGAACCATATGTGGCACCAGGAATGGAACCAGGTTGGCCATGTGCAAGGAAGCGTGCTACCTTATTGTACATCTTTAAGTTCCACCTATGAGAGTGATCATTCTATATTTATCCCTTTCCTTCGGACTGACTTTACTCTGCATATTCTTTAGTTCCATCCATGTAATGACAAATCACAGGAGAGGCTTTGGGCTGGGGGTGGGAGGAGGGAAGTACAAGGAAAAATCATCATTTTTTTAGAGTTGCATAATATTCCATTGAGTATATATACCGCAACTTCATGATCTATTCAACCATAGCTGACTATTTGTGTTGTTTCTGTATCTTGGCTATAGTGTTAAGCACTTTAATGAATGTAGGTGTTCACATATTCTTTGAATATTTTTTTTGCGCTTTTATTTGAGGATGCCAAGAAGTGGTATTGCTGGATTATATGGTAGTTCTACTCTCATTTTTAAAATAGATATTCATATTGCTTTTCATAGAGACTGAACTATATAACATTTCAACCAACAATGAATGAGTGTTCCTTTATCACCTAAATTTTACCAACAGTGTTTCCAGACCTTTTGACAATGTGCTAGTCTCACAGGCATGAAATGATATGTCACTGTTGCTTTGGTTTGCATTTACTTAATCATGAGTGATGATGAATACTTTTTCATATGCCTGTTGGATATACATATGTCTTCTTTAGGAAAATATCTATTGCTTTTCTTGCTCCGTATGTGAATGTGTTTGTTAAATTTTTTGTTGTTGAGTTTTTTGAGTACTTTGTAGATCTTAGATATCTACCTTATCTGGTGTATTGTGTACAAATATTTTCTCCCATTCAGTAGCATGTTTATTTTATTATGTTTGAGCTTCTTTTGCTATGCAGAAACTTTTAAATTTGATGTAGTCCCATTTGTGTGTGTGTGTGTGTGTGTGTGTGTAGTGATTGTTGTTTTTGTCTCTCTGGACAACTCATTGAAGACACCTGGAGTAAATTTCCTGGAATGTTCAGCTGAAATTTTATTCTCTGTATTTTATGGATTCTGTTTTAATCTGTAGTTCTTTAATCAACTCTGAGTTTACTACTGTGAATGGTGTGACGTACAGTTTTAATTTCATTCATTTATTTATTTTTTACATCTGAGAATCCAATTTTTCTAACTGTTTGTTGAAGAAATTTTCTTTACTTTACTTCATATATACTCTGGTATCTCTTCAGATCGCATAAATCTTACTTCATATTCTAGTTCCTTTGGATTAACTTTCCATGAATCTGGGGTTTAGCTCAAGACTCTCAATTCATTTCCAATGGTTTTCAGATTTATCTCTATTACAATACTATGCAGTGACAATACTTTTATTGAAGCCTTATGGAGGACTCATAAAAACAATGTTGGATTCCTGATAGAAACTTTGAGATATTAAATATGTATTGTTTAAAGCTGCTCTTTAATAGTTTATTACCTAGTAATAGGCAGCAAACACATGGTGACCTCTCATTTAGTTGCTTTCTTTCATGTGTGTAGGATAACATTGCTAGAGGTAGCTTAGGTTTATTGGGTTGTTCCCATCACAGTGCTCCCTTTCCTCTGTGCTTATTTGTAATCTTTTTCTTTGTGCTCTGTTAACTTGTAAACATTGTTTTTCTCTTCTCCTTAAGTCCTTTGAATAGTTTGTTCAGAGCAAATTCCATTTTCTATGGGCACAGGAAGGCGGTAGTAAATATTATGCTTTCTTACCTGGGAATCATTTTACTCTACATGCGATTTTCCTTCTGGGCATCTGTTCTCTCAACCTAAGCTTCAGCTGCCCTGACATCCTAGCACCCCCAAAAGCAGGGTCTTGATGAGGGACTGGATGGGCCCCAGGGCAAGCAGTGAGCTATGTGATACCCTGGCATTGAGATGAGCCTGGCCAAAGTGCCTAATGCATAACTATAAGTTAAGGTCTTGGTCATGGACAGATGCTGTCATGATCCTGCTAGGGTTAGTAATGATTAATCTGGCCTGAGCACTGTAGTCTGAATCTGTGGCAAGATGTTCCCAGGAGAGCTGCCCTACAAGTCTCAATATATCTCTTACTGTGTCCATACAGAAAAAACTAAAATTAAGATGTTGATTGAATTTTTGGATTGAGGAAAGGAGAAAAACACCTTAATAGGTATTTTGTCTGCAGGTAGTCAGGAAGGATTTTGGAAAACTGTAGGTGGTGTTTCTTTTGAACCTGGTGGGCCCTCAGGAAGGGCTTTCTTATGTTGATTTTGCTACCAGAGTAGATGTAGAGAGACAAGTGGGGGAAGAGAGACTAGTGGGGAGAAGGAGATGGAGAAGGAGAATCTGGAGAGCTGGGATCCAGGAATGAGGGGCTAGAAAGGAAGAGTGCTGGGGGAGAGAAATGAGAAAGACAGAAAAAGGGGAGTCAGGGAGTCCTTGCTAGGGCCTAAGAATGTGGTGCCACCCAGAGACTGCTCTGGCCCTGAGTGATAGGCACCCTCAGGGCTCGCCCAGCAATGCTCAGGGGGCCATGTGGTGCTAGAGATCAACCCTGATTCATGTGTCTTCACTCTATCTCAGCCTTTGTTTACTTTTATTTCTTTTTATTTTTTTAAATGAATCACTATGAGATACAGTTACAGACTTGTAAACTTTTGTGATTATGTTTCAGTGATACAATGATTGAGTGTCCATACCTCCGCCATTGCCCTTTCTCCACCACCAATGTTCCCAGTATTCCTTCCACCACAATGCCCATCCCCCACACACACACCCCTGCCTCCATCACAGGCACATTCCATTTTACTGTATCTCTCCTTTTGGGTGTTATGGTTATGGTTTGCAATACAGGTACTAAGTGGCCATCATGTTGGTCCATAGTCTACTTTCAGCACATATCTCCCTCCAAGCATCATTTACTTAGTGGTCCCTTCTCTATCCCAGCTGCCTTATCCCCCAGCATGTGAGACCGGCTTCTAAGCCATGGAGCGATCCTCCAGGCCCTTTTCTCTACTATCCTTGGGTGTTAGTCTCCCATAATGTTACTTTATATTCCACAAATGTGTGCAGTCATTCTGTCTGTCCCTCTCTGACTCATTTCACTTAGCATGATACTCGATTCACTTATATGCAAATTTCATAATTTCATCGTTTCTAACAGCTGCCTAATATTTGGTGCATCTACACAATATTTTCTTTGTTTTATGTTTATTGTGAGTAATTAAGCACCATCTTTTACTTTGCAATATCATTGCTCTATAAGACAATTTTTGTATAAAATTTCATTTTTTAATTGATTCCATAAAGAATTACTTGGATTATTAAGTAACCAAATAATAAGCTGGAAATATTATATGAAGGCAATTAACTTTAAATAGGTCTGAGAGCTCCATATGTTGTAATGAATGTGCTTTTACAATTATTTTAGAACTACAGGTCACCGGCATTTTTCCTTGTAACTTTCTTTATTTATACTTATTCTAGACAAATGAAACATCTTAATTTATATATAACTTCTGTAGTCAGAGCATTCAGAATTTGCCCCTTCATAGACTTTTCAAGAAAAGTAGTGTGACTTAGAACTAGCTTGCAATACTCGATTCTACCATTAGGTGCTGCTTTTAACATACACTATCTAGTATATAGATTTTTTTCTCCCCCACACTAATTAATTTGACAACATAGAAGTACACCATGCTATTATATTTTATATATTAGAATTTTTATAATTCTTCACTTGTATCACTCGTCATCCCTTTGCTCATTGATTTGCTCGAGTGGGCACCAGTAACGTCTCCATTTGTCCTGGTCATGTGCTAGCATAGCCCAATAGCATCTGCTTGCTCCAGGAACACAAAGAGCATCAAACCGTTCATTCAGAGTCTTGAGGAAGAAGTCTGACCATCTTGTAGGTGGGCGGCCACGTGTTTTTTTGACATCCTGTGGAACCCAGTCAGCAACAGCTCTAGTCCAGTGGTTCTCCAAATCGCATTGAGTGTCCAGCCCATCTGATTTTCGATGCCTTGGCAAACAAGGCAGTGTCCCTGATCCTCAATCGTGGACAGAGGTTGGAACTCTGGATTCCTTCTCTCATTAAGTGAAACGTGACACTCCAAGCATAGCTCTTTCAATTCTTTCATAATTCTTATCGGAGGAAATATTTGATATTTTCAATACATGGTGAACCAACCTGATGATGATAGTGATGATAACCATTAAGATCATTTAAACTCATAAAATGTTTGCATAAAATTTTTGAAGTTTGATTTCTTTTGTTTTTATAAAATAAATAAGTTAGTCTAATAATATAAAACTTGTTTTACAGAACAAGTTCCTTTTTCTTAAGAATAACAAGATACATGAAGAAAATATATTAAATATATTTACAATGAATGACTTGAAAGTGCCTTTGAAATGAAATTATATTATTCAAATTTAGTGCTTTTTTTTCCTTCTATAAATTCACTGTCACTGTCATCCCGTTCCTCATCGATTTGTTCGAGTGGGCACCAGTAACGTCTCTCATTGAGAGACTTATTGTTACTGTTTTTGGCATATCCAATACGCGCGGGTAGCTTGCCAGGCTCTGCTGCGCGGGCTCAATACTCTCGGTCGCTTGCCGGGCTCTCCGGGAGGGGTGGAGGAGGAGGAATCGAACTCGGGTCGGCCTCGTGAAAGGCGAATGCCCAACCACTGTGCTATTGCTTCCAGACTAGTGTCTATAAATTACTTAGACATTTTAGTTCCACTAGTGAATGCATACATCTTTTCTAGGTGCAATGGAATTTTTTTGAAAGGCAGACATATTTTGCCTTTTTTTTTAATTGTAAAAAGAATTCTAGAAGAAAGTTGCTAAAAATATGGCATTTGTAATCTTTGTGCTTCTCCATTATAATAGGGATTAAGAATTTGGGCAACAGCAGCAGTTATTGTGTTCTTAAACTTAAGCACAATAGATCTGTGGCAATAATTCAATGCTGAAAAGGACTCAGGCTCCATGAAAATTTGAAGTAGGGTGTCATAGTGCCTCACACACAATGTTTTGTGACAATATGCAGCTAACAAACACTGACAGAACCTCTGGATTTACAGTTTAACTTGGGTGCTCAGTAAGGCGACCAACCCATTTATGCCAATTCCTGAAAGCCACCTGGGTAAAGGAAGATAAGAGTTAAACCTGGGATGTTAGGAAAAGAGGTATAATAGAAATAATAGAATTCGCAGAGCTCACCATATTCAGCATAGAGGTTCTTATGGTCAGATAAGAAGTTATATTTAAAGGAAGGTTTTTCTCCCCATTTAGTCCTTACATTTTTTTTATAAAAATATTTGCTGATTTTGGAAAATTGTTTCCTGTGAATGAAACTCTTCACTTTGGGGTTGATATGTTGTGACTTATGAAAATTTGAAATACCTGTTATGGATCAGCTCTCACTTAGCAAGGGCTGTATTTGTCAGGTGATGATTGAAGTTGTAAATCAGTATTCTTGGATATGGAATTTCCTATAGTGAAGCAAATAGCTGCAAACATCAGCTTTAAGAATAAAATAAAATGAAACAAGCAGTAATAATAATAAAAAAAAATCCTTGACAGGCAAATTTGGTGTTACACGTTGTGCATTTCTTTTCAGTCTCTCAAACTTTCTGAACACTATAATTTGTTTGTACTGCTGCATCACTATCATCAAAGATATAGGACTTTATTAGCTCTTCGCTCTTAGGAATATTTTCTTAAGAACAAGGGATGCATAAAAGTTCAGTCACTTGAATCTGTGCAATCATTCTTCTGAGTGAAAGTCATCCATTTTTAGTTTGAAAAAAAAAAGGGGGAAATATGAAGAAAGGAGGAAGTAGTGAAAGGAAGAGAAGAGAGAGAAAGAAAAAGGATGTTATGGAGAGAAATAAATTCATGTACATATTTTCTTTTGAAGATGTCGTATACCACTGAGGTGACAATTTGGCACTATGGAGATGTAATATTTTTCACAACTTTATAGTTATCGACCCTTTCAAGTTTATTAATGCTACCAATATAAATATAAATCACACACATAGAGAGCAGAGTGTTAATAAACAATGCAAGTTCTTTGTCCTATATGTGTAACAGATTTTGTCCTACCAGTGAAAATGACGAAATAATCGTCCTATTTTTCATTCAGATGTTTTTAAACATTTGAAAGAACTAAAATCTGATCTGATGAAAGTGATAGACAAGCTACTTTTAACAGTTTGTTGGGTTGTAGTAATGGGTTGTTAATGATTTAAGCTGCTTTGTTCAGTCACAGGTTTAAAGTTATTACATACTTTTGCTCTCCAGAGATAGAGATCTGCAAAAATAGCTGTTCAGTGGGCTGAGAAGTCTCAAATGTGAAAGGTCAGTTTTCAATAGGTGAAAGTTAAATGTGTTGCTCTTCTGTATTTGTGATCCATGGAATCCTAAATCTAAAGATATACTTGCTAACTTTCCAGTGGACATATGAATTAGTCAGAGAATATGAAGCCAAATTAGACTTCTTTGCCTACTTCATACCATTGCCCTATCCCTAGTACCAAGATACTTTCACTTTCCATTATGTTTTCTACTACTCTGTTATCTTGGTTGTTACTCTTTCTACTTGTTTTCTCTTTGCTGGAATTGTAGATGAGGGAAACTAAAATTGTGACACTAGATAAAAGAGATGGGTCCATGGGATTTCCATGCTGTATACTTAATACCTGGCAGTCGGGCT
This sequence comes from Sorex araneus, assembly GCF_027595985.1. Classification (NCBI taxonomy): domain Eukaryota; kingdom Metazoa; phylum Chordata; class Mammalia; order Eulipotyphla; family Soricidae; genus Sorex; species Sorex araneus. Next base: position 323,363,563 of record NC_073313.1, on the reverse strand, counting down.
GTGCCCAGAGACCAGGACAGAGATGTACCTTGTGTTCAGAAAAGAGCCTATAACTCACTCACTAGCTTTCATTGATGCATTGATGGCTATAAGACAGCAGGAGAGATGAGTATGCAAAGAGAGGCTAAGCAGGATAGTGAAGATGCACTTTGGAACTCTGAAACTTGCACAATTAGGGGGAAAAGGCCCTGTTCAGTCTTGAACACAGAAACAAACATATACTTTTGCTTTTCTCCTTCATAAGATAAATTAAGGCTAAAGATAAAATGAAGGAGGTTGGCAGTGCCACCTTCTTTAACTGGTGTCTCTGGTAGCCAGAATAGAGATATAGAGCTAGAATGACAGAAATGTATGCTCCTAGGGTGTGAGACCAAACACCTTGAGGTAGGGGCCAGGTTTTTCCTGTTAGCTCCTCACAAACACCTTCCTGCATGCCAGGCTTCTCCCTCAGGTGATCCCATATGGTCCCTGCAGAAATTCATCTGGTTTTCAAATCCTTCCTGTGGGGCTGCTGGATAATGTTCTCTGGACAGGGTTTTGTCTGATTGTGAGAACCATCCGGTAAGGAGATGAAGAACATTTACTCTCTTGGCTTAGATATGGCCATAGTCTCTAGTTGGTTTTAATTCTTCAATCTTGAGAGACCAAAGGACAAGAAGACAGAGCCCAGGAGAGAATGGGGGGGGCCTCTCTATGGCATTCCTACTCAGATTTTCATGACCTAATAAAAGGAAAACTGAGTGGTATTAAGAATTAAGTATCTAGGAAATGGAGACTTCTGTTTCCTTAGAGCAGCAATTCTCAAATTTTGCAGGTGAAAAATTGAGACTGTTAAAGGTGAACATTTGCAAAGTTAATAAGAAGTCATGCATTGTTAAAATAAACTGTTAACCACCGTGCTATCCTGCCTTCTGTAGAGTTGATGATCCATGAATGTTGCAGTTCAGACATGTTCATTTTCCTTATTTGTGATGTGGGACATCATTTATTATACAGAAATTTGAAGGCCAAAATGGGAAATATATTAGAGTCCTTTGAGATTAGGTTAATACAAAAACAGAGTAAAAAGCTTTGTATTCTTCAAAGTGTTTTCACAGACACTCTATGCTCTGGCGGGTAAAATGCATTTCCATTTTGCATTGACAGCTTCCCAGGTTTTCTCTTACCTCCTCAATATACCTGTGTTATTTTTACATATGTATATTTTTCTTTTCTGAACTTGCTTGTATTTTGAACATGAAACTTATTGACCCATATTCGGACTTGTTAATTCACATATCCATAGACTGTGTAAGTACAAGCAGGAGACTGGCCATATCTGTGTCTGTGTTTGCATGACAGAAGTGAGGGACCCTTGGATTAGAGAATTAGGAACAATTACAGATGGCTACATTGAAATTTGACTAGGTATTTGGGAAGTCTCCAGACTGGAAGTAAAAATTGTTCAGCCAAGCTCAAGTCTTAAGAGGCCCAAGATCCCATACGAAATTCCTGGTAGAACTTAAACAAAATTTTTAGGTGAAGTTCTAGTTCCTGTGTTCCCGTCCACATTGTCTTCACAAGATCTAGGTCAGTGGCAAAGAAAAGTGAGACCAACCCAACTTTTTCTTGCAACTGACTCAAGCTCTTATTTTATTCTGATCAATGTGAGTTATTTTTTCCCTGAGTACACAGTTCTTTTGGAAATTCCCAGGAAACTTCCTGGAGCCACTTACCCTCAGATCTGACAAGATTTGGGTAAATTGTATCTCTGATAGAGTAAAGCCTGCCTGAAGAGGAGGCAGATAGCTTCAGAAAATGTCCGGTTTTGTAGACCTCTCTTCAACCAGACTGCACTTTGAAAAGAAAAGTTGAGGTCAGAGCCAAAATAGGAAGATCTTGATATGGCCCATTAGCATCTACAAACACACAGGCATGTACAAAATCTCTCTTTCTCTGTCTCTGTCTCTCTCTCTCTGTCGCTTTGGAACTGATTCAATTATTCTCCCTCTGAAATTGAGCTCCCTTTGGGAACTTGGCCCTGATGGTAATTTTAACACTGGAATCATTCTATGCCATTCCACATTAGGGGCTTGTGTTGGTTTGTATTTGTTATTGCAAGCTGTCTTTAGTTTGTTCTGCATTATATTCTCAGTAGAAATAAAATATAGTTTATAATCACTGGCTTGGAGGGGATGATTCACTTGCGATTGAAACCTTTAAGAGCAGTTTACTGACATAGGAATTAAGATGAATTGTGTCTTCTTCAGCACATACTGTGTATTTCAGAGACAGGGCCTGCCTCCATAGCCATGCACACATAATGCACACACCATTACATACCATGCAAATATCACCATGTACATACCATACATACTCATAGACATACCATACACATATGTGTATATCCCATGTATACATCATTCCTACCCTGAGCATAATCCATGCATACAATTATGCACACATGATGAGCAACTCCATGTATACACAATGCTTATGTCATGCATATACTGAGTACACACTATGCAAGCACACACCTTGCACACTCTCAAACACTTGTTTGACTCACGGACAACTTTAGAATAATCATTGTCTTCCCTTGTTTGACTTAGGGCACACTCCTGTTTGCTGGGAACTCAGCTTTATCTTTGGCTTGAGCTTCATGAGAAAGTCAGGGCAGATCCAGGAACTTCCCCTGAGATCCTAGAGGGAGGACAGAGAGCCTGGAACTTCCAGTTTATCCGAAAGGAGCCCTCTTTCTCTTGCTCCCTGCCCAGCTACATCCTACTTTCCTGTTCTAGTAGTTCTTAGTAGGCTTGGGAACTGGGGACTACCACTTGCAATAGCAGATGAGGCATTGTTTATTGGACCAGCAGCACTAAGGAGCCACCAGAGTCACCCTATATATACTCATGGGTCATGAACTGCCAGGGCCAAACTTAGGGCCTCATACATATATGCAAGGTTTGCCTTCCTTTTCTTTCAACTATTTCTTGTCTCCTAAGTCAAAGTGTATTAGACCAAGTGCCTCATTCTTCAAGTGGTTCCTGACTACAGAGTGAATAAAATAAAGGTGTGTGGGGGAGGGCCAGTAACATTGGCCATTCAGCAATCACAGGACCTGTTCTAGGGGGTCTATTCAATACTATACATGCATTTTTTTTTCTGTTTGTTTGCATTGACTCTAAGTGAACTTTTATTCCACTACCATAAGTATGTTGGAGTAGAGGTGGCAGGGAAATCTCTAATTTATTCAAAGTAAAATATTTTCAAACTGTAAATTAGTATTAATTGTACTTTGCCTGTGGCACTGTAATACCTGGTAGGCACATATGGTTGTTTTCCAACACCAATGGGACCTGTGTCTGACTTATACAATCTATCTTTGATGATAAGGTTCACTCTTCTGGGTATGGTACAATCTCCTTTTTTCATAATTTAATATATTGATCTTTAAAACTTTGTCTCAACATTATGTTATAATTTTTTTATTGATTCACCATGAGATAAAGTTATAAGCTTTCATGTCTGAGTTACAATCACACAATGATCAAACACCCATTCCTCCACCAGTGCACATTTCCCAAAACAAATATCCCCAGTATACCCCCACCTTTCCCACCCTCCCACTGCCTCTATGGCAGACAATATTCCCCATATTCTCTCTATACTTTTGGGCATTATGGTTTGCAATGCAGATATTGAGAGGTTATCATGTTTGGTCCTTTATCTACTTTCGGCACACATCTCCCATCCCGACCGATTCCTCCAACCATCATTTTCTTAGTGATCCCTTCTCTATTCCAGCTCTCCTCTCTCTACCCGCTGGTGAGGCAGACTTCCAACTATGGAGCAATCTTCCTAGCCCTCTCTCTACTGTCTTTGGGTGTCGGTATTTTATTGTTATTTTATATTCCAAAAATGAGTGCAGTCCTTCTATATTTGTCCCTCTCTTTCTGACTCATTTCACATAGCATAATACTCTCATGTCCATGCACTTATAGGCAAATTTAATGACTTCATCTCTCCTAACAGCTACATAGTATTCCATTGTGCAGATGTACCAAAGTTTCTTTAACCAAGTCATCTGTTCTTGGGCACTTGGGTTGTTTCCAGATTTTGGCTATTGTGAACAGTGCTGCAATGAATATATAGGTCCAGATGGCAATCTTCTTAATGACAACAGTGAACATCATTTTATTAAGGCTTGGAAAAATATTAGAATTGTCTGTTCCAGCTCCTTTACTTATGAAGGAGGAGAGGGATGTTAGAGAGGCAGAAGTGTATTCAAGATTACTGTGGTTCTAGACTGTTAAGTCAATCTGGTCACTAAATATGCCCTGGAAAAAAGATCTAGATCCTTTCTCTTTCTGATGTTTTCTGTACCCTATGTTTATTGGTATTGATCATAAAAGGATCTGGGGAAGGAGAAACCAAACCTAACCATTTCCACAAGATAAAAATAAATTGATAAATAAGAATGAAACATGACCTGGAAGTTTTACTAAACTAATAATTTCTTCCTTAATATAGCTGGCACTTCTGGCACAGCTTTGCTGGTATTAAAGAGTATTTGGCAGTCAGCTTAATCAGTAGCTGAATAAATAGCAGTACTCTTACATTAAAAAAAGAGTATTTGGAAAACATTTATATATCTAAACAGGGATGATAAAAGAAATTATGGCATATTCCTTTAAAACATGTTGCACTATCTCCACTAGCCAGCCACCGCCATGCTCAAGGGCACTTTCTGGACACTCGGGATGAGTCTCACACGAGTGAAGCCCCTGAGAACCAGGGAAAGCAGAACTTTGTGACCTTGGACTCCAGGCTCAACAGGACCCAGACACAGAGATCTTTTGCCTGCTTCCCCCAATCTCCAGTGCCCCAGGAATCACACCGAGATGACCCCACCCTACTGGTGCCAGATAAATACCTCATCAGTCGACCTTCAATACCTCTGCTACCCAGCCACCACCATGCTTCATGCAACTTTTCAGACTATGTGGCTGAAGTCATAAGACAAACCCATTTTCCATAATTATTGCACCATGTTTAATGGGGTTAAAATATGGTGTGAACCATGGAGACACTGTAAGGGCGATTAGAGGCCACCCTAAAAGCCTCTATCCCTCTTAGAGAGTCCAGCAAGCTACCAAGAGTATCCTGCCTGCACAGCAGAGCCTAGCAAGCTACCCATGGCGTATTTGATATGCGAAAAACAGTAACAACAATGAGCCTCATTCCCCTGACACTGAAAGAGCCCCCAATATGGCAGCATTAAGAAGGATGAGCAAGGAGAGGCTTATAAAATCTCAGGGAATAACTAGACTGCCAAAACAAAGAAGGACTTAAAATGACTGTCTGTACTTTTAACAAACGTACACTGGCATCAGAAGCATCCATCGAAGACCTGATGGTGCGCACAGATAATCAAGTACAGCATCATTGGTCTGACTGAGACGAGAAGGCATCAATCGCATCACGCCATTTTCAACAGTGGAGAAAAACTGTTCCTCAGAACATGCGATAGTAGAGGCGTAGGTGGTGTCAGTGTCCTTGTCAACACGAACTTGGCCATGAGCATTGATTATTCGAATGCCTAACAACCCAAATAGGATGATTCCGCTTGAATAGATATGGCTCACTGCCAGCAGTTTCTATCTTCATCTACGCACCAACATCCAACTATGATGAAGAAGAAATTGAGAAGTACTACATGGAACTGGAGAATTTCTATAAAGAAGACCACACCTTCAACAAGGTCATTGTCGGTGATTTTAACTCCAAGATAGGACCTAGAACTGCCCAGGAGGAAGAGAGCGTGAAATGCCTTCAAGAGCGTCTAAGAAGTGGTAAAGAGGACAAAGAACCTCCGGCTCTGGGCACATCTTTTTGATTCCACTATTCTTCCTGCACTAATATATGCCTCAGAGAGTTGGGCCCTACCAAAACAGGATGAGAACACTATTTGGGTATCCCAAAGAGGAATCAAAAAAGCTGTGCTTGGAATATCACATTTCACTCAAGTGAGAGAAGGAATCCGGAGTCCCGACCTCTGTGATGATCAAGAATCAGGGACAAAAATTAGATGGGCTGGACACGTAATGCGATTTAGAGATGACCACTGGAATAGAGCTGTTACTGACTGGATTTTACGGGATGTCAAAAGAATGCGTGGCCGCCCACCTATGACATGGTCAGACTTCTTCATCAAAACCCTGAATGAATGGTTTGAAGCTCTTCATGTTCCTGGAGTGAGTAGATATCATTGGGATGCACTAGCACGTGACAGGGACGAATGCAGATGTTACTGGTGCCTGCTCGAGCAAATCGAAGATCAATGGGATGACAAGTGATGACAAGTGACAAGTGATACAAGTGATTTAAAATGAAGCTATAGAATTATAGCAATCAGCATGTGGAAACCCAGTTGAATATTTTGTGTGATGGTACAGAACACTCTAGGAGATAGTATTCTATAGATAACTTTAGTTTGGTGAAAAATAATTGATACATCAAAATGTATTTGGAGAATACCAAAATGTTAACCATTGTTATCTTGGGGTATTGAATTATGAAATGATCTTTATTTTATTTTATATATTTCCAATTTTTAATAAAGATTTATTAATTTTTATCAGTGAGAAAGAAATGTGAATTCAGAATTTGCATTCTATTTCCTTTATTCTTCTGGGCCAGGTCATTTTTTTTATCTCTGATCTCAGTCTTCTTCTTCTTTTATGGGTATAATACATCTGCTTTCTCTAGGAAAAAAGGATGGAGATCTGTGTCAGAAAGAGCTGCAACTTGCTTCCTTGTAACAAGTAATATAAAGTAAATTTGCTATGTGTCTAAGGGCAGTTTTGGAATGGAAGGGTAAATGGGGACACTGGGGAGGGAAGGTCGCACTAGTGGTGTTGGAACACTAAATGACTGAAACAACTGTATAAGGAACAACTTTGTAAATCACGGTATTTTTTAATAAAAATAATTTTTTTAAAAAAGAAAAAAAAAGAGCTGCAACTTACATATTATATGGAACTCTAAAATCCTCTGCCATAAAGAGCTGAAAGTGAGGTGGTGGAAGTGACTAATATGATCCTTGGAAATGCACCTGGGACCTGAGGACAGAAGAGATCCTTTTATTCAGTAGTGATCAATTGTGTTGGAAATGGGAGAAAAAAGTACTGTCAGTTAGCATGTAGCAACTGTGTACAAGGAAATCTTTAATTGAAGAGACATTGTCTTAAGAGTCAACGACTCTAGGAGCAATCTGAGGTTTCTGTCACCATCATCTTTATCCCTGCAGACCCAGCTCAGGAAAACTGTTGTTGGCCCTTTTAAGCTCATCTCAGAGAAATAGTATTTGTATCAGTCCTATGTCGACACTCACAGGTAAACAAAGGGGACGGAGGGTTTTTTATGGTGGGCTCATGTTGACCACAGACCGGTCTGTAATTCTTTGCTGTCTCTCAAGTTTTCTTGAACTTATAAGAGATATGCAGAACAGGGGATTTTACAACTTGGAACTGCCAAGCATAGTGTGATGAGGAAATCTTCCTTCCATTAATCAAGTGATTTGAAAATAAGTAAAAACACTTTCCTCCAGGTCAGCTCCAATCTGGCTTTGAGCACAGGGCACTGTATGACTTTTACCAGATCTAATCTCAGAAGAATTAGGTGAATGGGCTCATTCCTATGCTGGGCAGCCACAGATTATGGCCTTTGGTTAATATATTCTGTGTTACAAGAAAAAGCAACCTGATTACAATTGGTTTACAGGCTCCCTGGAGCTAGGGGCGAGACTGCTGTTATTCCTCAGAGCTGACCACCAGGATGATCTGGACAGCAGGCCTCAGGGTTAAATTGTTGGCCTGCAGCTGATGGGATCCCTCTGCAGCCTCTGTGTTGGCAGAGGTCTTAGAGTCAATCATGGTGGTTTCTTCTGCACTGCCTTGATCTCTGGCATTAATCATTGTGGCTCTTCATCGGGCCACCCCAGGGAATCCAAATGAGTTGCAAATAGAGCTCAAGCTCAGATGCCCTTTGCCCCCCGCTTTGCCCTCCCTTTTTTTCTATCTCTGTAGCCTATATCTCACACTTTGAGTTAGCTCTCATTCCTTTTTGACTCATTTTTAAAAATGTGCCTGCTGTATGTATCCCTAAATGGCAAATTCTGTAACAGCCTTTGCCATATTTGCCCAGCATTGGGCTTCAGCTTTGCCAATTGCTTTGACACATTCCAAGCCCTACATTGAGACTTTTATCTTCTCCTAAATGCTTATCTGTAGGAGGCAGTCCATAGATTAAGCAGCACATGAAAATGTGGTAGAGTATTATGTTATGGCACCAACTTTAGGAGGCTTGTAATGGACCTAGAGAGAAAAACCTTACTCATTTGAAACACTCAAGAACTTCATAGTAGGAGCTGGGAATGGGTTCAAAGAACTAGAGCATGAACTTTTCTCCCTTCCTTTTTAGAGCTTATACCCCTTCATTTTTTATTTAGGTACTGCAATTTACAATACAGTTAGGAATAAAGTTTAAAGTTTCAGTCATATGATTGGATGCAGGAGCCCAGGGGAAATCCCCTCCAAGTACTGCTCTGTGTACTCTGTTCCCAATAACTCTTGGTAGGTTAATCTGTAGTTTTTCAAGGGGGTAGAAGAAAGAGTTTAGGGTTTGTGTCAGGAGATCTGAGTTCATTTTCTAACACTGGCCAGCAATTTCACATTCTAGGATAAGCCACCTAACCTCTAAAGCTTCATGTGTTTAAAATCAAAGTTATAAAAATAGTCTAGCTTTCCTTAGGTACTGTTGGTGACATATGAAGAATGTGAAGGCTTTTTCAAGTGATAAAATCATGTATAAATATTACTTCTTATCATTCTTCTTATCAGTAGACTGAGGATGTAAGATCTGCTTCATGATTACAAGAGTAGTTTATTCTATTTGTTTTAGGCTTGTTTGTTGTCTGAAGAACCTTTTGGGAATATTTCTTTAACTGCATGAAGGTAATGTATTAATAAAATACATTATATTTTCCTAAACATATTTAATACTTTAGAAGATGTTATTAAAGATATTTTGCAAATAATGCATTTTATAGTATTATGCATTACTACACACTGATTTCAATCAATACATGCACACAGATTATCAAACAGAATTTTTATAATGTCAAATAGTTTCACTGTTGGGCTGGAGCAATAGCCCAGCAGGTAGGGCGTTTCCTTTGCACGCGGCCGACCCGGGTTCGATTCCTCCGCCCCTCTTGGAGATCCCGGCAAGCTACTGAGAGTATCTTGCCCGCACGGCAGAGCCTGGCAAGCTACCTGTGGAGTATTCAATATGCCAAAAATAGCAGCAACAAGTCTCACAATGGAGATGTTACTGGTGCCCGCTCCAGCAAATCCATGAATGACAGTGACAGTTTCACAGTCTATAATACACTGATCTCCCCTTTCCTTTTATCTATTCTCTTTCCTTCACATCACTTCCCTTTTTCTGTTCAGACATTTAATTAAATTTAAAAAGTTAGATTGCAATCTATTAAAGTATATCTTGTTAAACTATATTACCCCAAGATAATATGACAACAATATAAAGCAATATAGTTCTACAGTGTACAAAAAATCATCAGAGAAAATAATACATACATATATATGTATATATATAAAGTAGTAAACTAGAAAAAAAAGATTCCAAATAAGAGATAATTTAAATTTGGACTATAAAGTTAGTAGATTGAAGGCAAAAGATAAAAGAGACAAAGTTCAAGTTGACTGTTTTTCAGTTTTATAGGTGAAAGAAAAAATTAATCTGGACTGTTGGCTACTTCTATGAGCTGTGAATTAATTAAGATAATTAAATGAAATAATATTAGTAGGTAAGAAGGCAAGTGGAGGTATGATAGCTGATTATGGGAAAGAGTATAAGTTTTTATTTATTAGCGAAGTGTTATATAGGAATACAATGAGAAGTTTTGGGAAATTTGGTTTGTTATACAGTATAAGCAGATATTAGAATGCTGTAAATACCAAACTGAGACAAATACAGTTGATAGTAATTTAGCTTGATATGATAGGACACAAGATGCGATTGGTGGTTCTTGAATAGGAGAGTGACTTGTTGAAATCTGTATTTTGGGAAGGAAAATGTGGCCAAAGTAATTATGATCACCATTTCTTCAGGTCAGAGGAATGCTTTTCTTTTTGATGGATGCATCAAATATTTTCTCGTATAGTCAAATGAACTAATGGAGCGATGGCACAGCGGGTAGGGCATTTGCCTTGCATACAGCCGACCCGGGTTTGATTCCTCCATCCCTCTCGAAGAGCCTGGCAAGCTACCAAGAGTATCCCGCCCATGTGGCAGAGCCTGGCAAGAAACCCGTGCATCTTCGATATGCCAAAAACACTAACAAGAAGTCTCACAATGGAGACATTACTGGTGCCCGCTTGAGCAAATCAATGAACAGCAGGACGACAATGCTACAGTGTTACATAGTCAAATGAGAATGCAATAAACTAGAACATAGAAATTTCCCTCACTTCCTTTCTCCTGTCTCTTTCATTTCTCTATTCCTTTCTCTTCCCTTCCCCTTTCTCTCCCTTTTCCTTATTTCCTTCCTTCCTCTCCCTTTCTCTTTTTCTCCTTAATTCCTTCCTTCCTTCCTCTCCCTCTCTCTTTTTCTCCTTCCTTCCTTCCTTCCTTCCTTCCTTCCTTCCTTCCTTCCTTCCTTCCTTCCTTCCTTCCTTCCTTCCTTCCTTCCTTCCTTCCTTCCTTCCTTCCTTCCTTCCTTCCTTCCGTCTCCTTCCTCTCTTCATCCCTGTTCTTATACTTTTCCTCCTATTTCTCCTCCTCTTTGTATTCTTCTGTTTCTCTACTAAAGTCTATTAGTATGATTTATAAAAAACAGTGCCCCTTTTATGTGCTGATAAAGTATCCTTTGGCATGTTTCTATTTAAGTGTAGTCACAAGAAACAGGATCCATGTAAAGCTCTTTTGGAAACATGTGTCAAGTTTCTTCCCCAATTTCTAAGAAAGAGCTCTTGGCTCTTTCACTTTTCATCACTCACATAACTCAGAAATGCTAGTTTTTTGGTAAATCTATAAATAAAGTGAAAAAATCTGATTATACAAGCAATTGTATTTGCTTACGAACAGAGAGGAAAAACATCTCCAGAGAAAAACTTAAGGCATTTTTATAATACATGATGTGGAATAATAGGAGCAATTGCTAATTTAAGAAATATATGAGCCTGGGATGTCTTTCTCCAATGGGATCTGTTATAGGGAAAATTCTAAGATAACTCCAGGATTTTTTTTATATCTACAACGCATGCCATAAATAATCCCTGTTTTGAGGTGTGTGTTCTATGAACATAAAAAGGCACACTCATGTACTTAGTTTAAGTTAAATGACTAAGATGAAGATATATTATATATGTAACTAAGGCCCCTAATTACCTGAAACTAAGCTAACCAAAAAAAAAAAAAAGAAGAAGTAAAAAGGACCATACTTGCTAAACTTTACAAACATACCCATGAAAAAGTCAGAGAGATTTTCTTTCATTCAGTTAACTGCTTGTGAAGAAGGCCATATGACAAGTACATGTGGGTTCTCTCTATGAGCTGAGATTGATCAGTGTCTTATTAGCCAGTAAGAAATGGAATCTGGAATCCAGAAGATAGTAAAAGCATTAAGACAATTGCTTTGCAAGCAATGTGATTCCGACCACTACAAATGGTTTCACCAGCACCACCAGGAATGGTCCCTGAGCAATCAGCCAGGAGTTAACTTCAACCATTGCTGGTGGGGTGGGAAGTCTGGAAGAATTAGAATTAGAATTCTTCCAAACTTAATTTTGGAAGAACAGTTCAAACCTCAGATAAGATTGCAGTCAGACTGGCACTTTGATTTCAGTCTACTGAGTCCTTGTGTAGAGGACTCATCAAACCTGCATCAGGGTTCTGGTGCATAGAAACAGGTAATAAATGAGTGTTGTTTTAAACCGCCAAGTTTGTTATCATTTGTTATGCAGCAGGGAAAAACTAATACAGAGTTCTAATACATCATTGACAATATAAATCTCCTTTAGAATTGTAACAGGATAGGATTTTTTAAAAACTCAGAATTCTTATTAGGGAGAGTGTGACAAGAGTAGAAGATGTACTGTGACCAAATTATTGGGAAAGGTGCAAGATGCCTCAAATCATACTTAATATTTACTAGATGTCACTACACTATAAAAGACATTTGTTAGGGGGGTGGAGAATTCAAGTTTGTGACCAGAGCTTAATTGCTAGTGTTCTTAAGGAAATAGGAGCTACCATTTGAATCTTTCCTTTCTACTTTCTTCTCAGCTGTTCATGATCTCTTTCTTAGTAAACAATAAACATGTATTTGTTTGCTTGTTTTAATAAAACATTGAATTCTCAACCACATGGGTTGAAACCAAATTATGAACCTTCTTAATGTACCCAGATTTTTTATTTGGGCTTCAAAGTCTCAATAAAGGCCAGTTTCTTCCTACTTCCCCTTTTTAGGAAGTAGGAAGACACCATTGTTATTACCTGGGTTATCAATTAAACCTTTTTCAAGGTTTGTTTGTGGAAAAGAAGAATCATAAAGGAGTGAATGTGAGAAGAGTTGGAGAGAGTTCTGAAATTGAGAACATGGGCACATTTACCATTGGCTTCACCATATGCAGTGATAGCACCAACTAATTTGGAGCCTGAGTCTCAACTTTGTAAACTTGATTTATATCTGAGCTTATTCAAATGGGGGTATCCTATGAGACTGATTGTGGGAAATTGAGTTAAAGGCAAGGTGGAGGAACTCATAATTGGTAGCTCATAAATAAAGAAACAAGAAGGGGCTGGTATTCTAGAGCTTATTTACTACCTCCCTTGGTGGGATGTGACATAACAAACACCAACATCAGAGCTTGGGACAATGAAGGAAATGGCCAAGGGTTGGAACAGAGTGTCCAACTGCTCATATTCCTGGGTGGTGTGTGCTACACTGACAAGTAGAGAGGAGTTTCTGATTGACAACTTATCTGACCTTTAGTGTGCTTACTTTAAAGTTGGTTTGGGACAAACAGTTTGAACTCTGCAGTGTGAGCGAGTTAACTCCTCCTTCACTTTCCTCCTCTGGTCTGAAACAGTTTTCTGAGTGACAAATAAACACAAATTATTTTTACAGGTGTAAAACCAACAGATCAAATGCTGGCCTGCGCCTGGGTTTGTGAATGGGGACTTGTGTTATGTTTGGAGAATACTACTGCATCATTTACACTTGCAAACCCTTTGTAATCTTAATCTCTTTGTTGCTTTTATGTTATACTGGCCCCCCAAGGTTAAAGAAAGAGATTTAGACCTTAAACACAAATCCAGCCTTCAAGCTCTGGAATTATCTTTGCCTTTAAATGCAGCTGATCAATGCCCATTTCTTTTGAAAATAAAACCCTTTTGAACCTTGAAAGCCTTCCACTGTTGAGCTATGCCTAAGTGCCACATGGGGGAATGGGCAGAAAAGAGCCCATTTTTTCCTTAGTGCTTGCATTAGGGGTCCCAGAGTTCAGTCCAACGCAATCAATTTAATTGGCGCTAGCTCTGGTGACAAATTATGCTGGTTTACACTCTAGTGTAGCAGAGATTCCTCAAATGCAGAGGAAGAAGGGAGATACACTTCTTGGTCTCTACTTAAAGAGGGCAACAGTATTGGAAAAGGAGCACATTTAATTTATCACTGTCAGAGCAGGTGCAAAGTTTAATTCTAACTAAAAGCATTAAACAATTAACCCAGACAGTCAGGCCTTCTGAAAATGCTCAGTAGCAGGGAACACACAGACCAGATTACCAATGGAAATGTCGATGCTTCTCTTTTATTTCACTGAATATCTTCTTGGACTTAAAAAAAAACCCAAACAAAGAAAAGTCCCAGAAATACAATAACTTCTCATTTATTTTGGTTGATGTCTGAATTGAAAGGGCCATAGAGAAAACCATCTTACACTCAAAGATCAACAAATACTGTCCCCAGTCTTAGTTGATTACTTGTGAGAAGAGAAATATGAAGACACTTGATTTTGAAGTCTCATAGGTTGATTGTTCCATACTTTTTTGTTGAAGTATATTATCATGCAACATTAATGTTACTAATCTGAATTATTCTGCAGTATCTGAATACTTAGAGGTTATCTATTACTGGGGGAGTATGGTGAGCAAGAGGGAAGGCTGAGGGAAAAGAAATACTCAGATAGCAATAAAATCCAATTAGACTTAAAGATGAAGCTTTCTTCAGATACTTAATATGTTTACTTTTTGTAGTTCTTTAACTGAACAGAGAATCATTGATGGTTAGAGCTATAAGGCTATTGGAGAAGTTTCAGGCTTAAGCTGGGGAATTTTGTTGTGAAAAAATTAAGATCCAAGAGGGAAAGTTTCCTAGTTATACAGTTTCTGCAAAGCATTCATTATATTCCAGTTATTTGGAATTAGTGGAGGCAATATAGGAAAAACTTTGGAAAGCATTTGAACTGTGACTGCTTCAGAGTTGGTATTTTGGGCATCTTTGAATATCAGAGGAAGATACATCCCCTGTAAGGTAATATATGTAATGCACTAAGTTCATGGAGCATGACCTTTTCCCCACTCCCTTCTCTTATCATATGTTGGTTTCCTCCTGCTCTCCCTCCTGGTGCAGACTTAGTGACTGGCACCCACTGCAGTGTATGGCACAAATGTTATCAGTATATTTTTTTACTCTTTCATCAACAGAGAAAAATGAGTTTAGCTTTTTATCCCAGTGCTTTGCAAGAAGCATTATCATTTTCTGGATTCATTTATCAGTTTAAACTTGTGTTATTTAGAGAAAAAAGTAAAGTAAGTTTGTTGACATACAAGACTGAAGGATATTTGGGCAGGATGAGGCCTTAGAGATTAGAGATAGAGATATGCTTGGAATATCACATTTCACTTTCTTAACAGATGAAGAAATGTAGACCATTAAATAATTTCCAAAGACCCAGCTAATTACCATTGATCATCTGTTGATCTAAAGATCTGGGAATTGTTCAGATTGGGGTGGAAGTCATGGTCTGGGTCCTTGCTAACTCTAGCACCCATACCTCCTGACTCTGTTAAATACATTCTGAAATATTAGGGGCTTATTTCTAAAATTGTCATAATAATAATTTTCTCATGTGGATATGACCAGATTGCTGTACAGGAGGAAATTAGAATACATACTCTGGCATTTTGTTAAACTTTTCTATCTTGAACATGAGATTACTATACTTCCATTTTATATATGAACATTGTATTTGTTATAACACAGCATTAGAAAAAATTTGAGGAACAAACCATAGTTCTGTGTCAGTGATGAATTCATTGATTTCTTAGTGTCATCTGAGGAATAAGAGAGTCCTTCAGAAGACCAGTTCTCTTTACTCCATGTAGAAGGAAGATATCCATTGGGAGTGTGCAACAAATCTTTTACTTAATCCTCACAGCAGCATTTTAATATATATTATTAATTTCTACTTATAAAGTCAAAATATGTGGTTCCGGGCACATCTTTTCTACTCCACCATTCTTCCTGCACTAACATATGCCTCAGAGACCTGGGACCTATGAAAACAGGATGAGAACACTATTCGGGTATCCCAAAGAGGAATGAAAGAGCTATGCTTGGAATATCACATTTCATTCAAGTGAGAGAAGGAATCTAGGGTTCCGACCTCTGTCGATGATTGAGAATCAGGGATGCTATCTCATTTGCCTAAGCGTGAAAAATCAGATGGGCCAGACATGTAATGCGATTTGGAGACGACCGCTGGACTAGATCTGTTACCGACTGGATTCCACAGGACATCGATGGTCAGACTTCTTCGTCAAGACACTGAATGAATGGTTTGAGGCTTTTCATGTTTGTGGAGCGAGCAGATGCCACTGGGCTACTCTAGCACGCAAAGGGACAAATGGAGACATTACTGGCGTCTGCTCAAGCAAATAGATAAGCAATGGGATAACAAGTGATACAAGTGAAGTTATACTTATAAAGATATGTAACTAGATATATCTCTATATAAAGATATAAACTAGGGAAATGTAATGCCTACAGTAACCAGGGAGAAAGAGGAAGATTTGAGTCTACCTAAAATCTGGGCTCTTTGCAATTGTCATGATGCTGTTCAATTGTTATGATCTCATTGGATTTAAATAATCAAAATGGTATGTGGCACAAATTTCTAGTAACCACAAACATAGAAACTACTTGTGGAGTGTGGGAGGCCATGAGTTGCTTTATTTCCCTTTGAAATCTATGATCTGTTAGATTTTTTTCTCTTCAGCCTTATTTTTAGGTCTTAATACCTTCTCATTATTCAGAAAATTCTCAAAAGAGCCCTCAATGCCCTGATTCCATGTTGCTACCAGGAAGAAATATCCAGTTGGGATTTTTCTCACAGACTTTGTTCATTGTTGAAAATCCAGCAGTCTTCTCTTTGTGTGTGTGTGGGTGGTGGGGAGAGGGTGATGTTTGGTCACGTCCTTTCAGTTCCCAGGGAATATTTTTGCCTCTGTTCTCAGGAGTCACTTCTGGTCATGCTTGGGAGACCATATGTAGTGCTGGGGATTGAAGTGGGATTGGCTATATGCAAAGCAAGCATTTTACCTCCTGCACTATCTCTTGTACTTGCCAGCAGCTTTCTCTTGGTAACATTTGCGAGGGTAAGATTTGAAGGGAGAGAAATAGTAGATATCTTTTAGTAAATTGTAACCTGATGTAGCACTTTATACTTAACAGAGTTGTAAAGAGAGATGAGTAAAGTGATGATGTGGGCATTCACTCATTCCTCTTTCCCATCAAGGAGAAGACAGAGAGACCTCAGCAATGGTATAATTGAGTTCTGGGCTAGAAACACCTTCCAACAATGGCCAAGAAGTGTGTAATTTAAATTATCAGTCCAACTCCCAGAGCTCTCATTTATTATATCTGATTGCGAAATAAGGGATCTTACATGCTCATGTCTCTTCTCCTATTTCTCCATTATTTGCTTTACTCATTTATCTAAATTTAATTGCCATTTCACAGCAGTCTCCATGAAATCTGGTTAAATTGCTTATTGCCACTACAATTTGGGGAGTCTTAAATAACTTAATGGTATTAACAAAAGCCCCCCTTCTCGCGTGGTCCTTTTGTTTAGCTCCTTGGTGGATCTCTGTCTTCATCTTTTCTGGTCTAGGACAGCCTTCTCTGTCAGTCCTTTCAAGGAGACGTCTTACCTGTAGCCATCCTAAAACAGATATGAAAGTCTAGTCTAACTCAACCTGAGTTTTAATATTGCTCCACTCTCAGCTATTTTAGTCTTCATAGGATAGAAGAAAATAAAAATTTTAAGCATTATATAATAACTTTTACTCACATTATGAATTGTGTTTGTGTCTGTGATGTATGTGTGCGTTCATGTTGTGATATGTGCGTACATGTAATATTGGGGTATGTATATATATTTCCTCTTTAATTTTCTTATCTTTCAAAGTAAAAACAAGGAAAAAACCCCAAAACAGAAATACAAATACCAAAATGCATTTCCTTATGGTAGGATAAACATTCAGCTGTGTCATTTGCAAGAACTCAATAACATAAACAAAAATAAACCAAGCAATTTTCATGGCAAGTTTTTGTGTTTTGTATATAGAGTATTTCTGGATTGTCATCAAGCCAGCATTTGTGACCACTTAGAGAAATAAAAATTTTAGTAACAGAAAATTATAACATTGTCCAGCTTTTGATGGGGGGGGAGCAAACAAGGGAAGAGTGGAGACTACAAATGTTCTTAGAAAAATTATACTTTTGTTTTTCAAGGCATATGAGGACAGAATAAAGAGAAGAGGAGACCCATTCCTCACAGAGATCTGAACCCAGCACTTATATAGGGTTCTCCCTTGTTCCATCTGACTTTAAAAAAGGGTTGTTTTTCTGTGGTTAATAAAATAGTCCTCCAATGTTGTATTAGAACTTTATTCTTATCTGAAAATTGGAATTCAATTATTCCCCTCATAAGGAAAAAATAAAATAAAATTAGTTTTTACCATCTTAGAAATAAAAATTCATGAAATTTATTTCATATCATGTTTAATTTATATTTTTATTTGTTTGTTTGCTTGTTTAGGTTTTTGGGTCACACCTGGCGATGCACAGGGGTTACTCCTGGCTCTTCACTCAGGAATTACCCTTGGCGATGCTCAGGGGACCATATGGGATGCTGGGATTAGAACCCGGGTCGGCCGTGTGCAAGGCAAATGCCCTACCCGCTGTGCTATCTCTCCAGCCCCTAATTTATAATTTTAAAGTAAAAAAGAAAAATCCTAAAGCCCAATCAGTACAGAACTCCTTTCTCAATGACTCATTGAGGAGTGCAGTTACTTTTCTAAGTGGGTTAGAAATTGGGGTTTTCCTGCTCTCCTTCTACTTATTTCATTTATTCTCAACAGCTGCCCTCTGCCTCCAAACAGCAATTCTCTGCGTCTCACAATGCAATGACCTCTCTCACTCCTGTGTAGTCTCCAATGTCTGGACTTCATATTCTCTTTAGCATTAAATATTCTCATTTGCATTAAACTATCTCTAATTCCCTTTAGGGAATTTAAATCCATCCATTCCCTTCCAGGTGGAAGTTTCCAAAGCATGGTTTCAGAGTTGATCATTTCTAGTGCTCCTGTTCCCAACATGATTGGGTCTATAATTTTGATTCTGGCAGGAATTAATAATCTTATTCTATTCCTAATTAGTTTTTCATCAAAATTACTCTTAGGGTCTATTCATTCCTTTAGTCTGTTGAGGCATTTTCCCCCTCAGGTGATAAGCCAGAGTTGGTGGCAGAGATATTCCAAGGAGGTTTCAGTGCTATTAAAGGCTCCATAGACATGTCTTTCCCTCCATCCAATTAAGAATTTCCCCTACAACTATTCCAGTAGGAACTATGTGTTTTGACAGAGATTTCTAATAGCTTAACTTTTCAAGACCACTATAATGCCCTTCACATTTAAATTTGTTTTCTGGATCAGACATTGGAAACCATCTAGTTATCACGCAAATAGGTTATAAATCTGCCCTAAAGATGCTCGTTTATCTACTCACAAGAAATAACTCGATGTAATGTCAAAATGATTAAATATTGGTGGGAGAAGCATGACAATATTGGCTTCAACCAAGAGATATTTGACTCAATATTTGCTGTAGTTTTGTTCCTATTTAGGCAGTAGAATTGAATGCTGTTGGCCCCGTCGAATTTGTGGTGACATACCCTCACAGAATTAGAGTAGACAAATGTTATTTTTAGTCTGTTTAGTTCCAAAGTCTTTTGCAGGAACCATTCTTTCCCTCCAAGTGCTCATTGTCTTCATTAGCTTGTGCATAACTCAGGATTAAGACTTTGGGAAGGAATCCCAAGGGAAGTCTAGATCTGATGACCACTCAATTTCTTATATGATCTATTCCTGGATTCTCTAGTCTCTCTCTCTCTCTCTCTCTCTCTCTCTCTCTCTCTCTCTCTCTCTCTCTCTCCCTCCAACCCTCTTCCACCCTAGGCCTTTTCCCAATTGGTGCTCAGGAGGGCTGGAATACCATTTTGATAAATCTTGGCCAGCAGGGCCAGCAATTTAATGCCAAGTCCAAGGATGTGGGAATTGCTCTGACCATCCCCTGTATTTCAGGCTTATCACCTGAGAGTGGAAAAACCTCAACAGATCAAAAGAGTGAATAGACCCTAACAGTAATTTTGATGAAAAACTAATTAGGAATAGAATAAGATTATTAATTCCTGCTAGAATCAAAATTATAGACCCAATCATGTTGAACAAAGGAGCACTAGAAGTGATCAGCTCTGAGACCATGCTTTGGAAATCTCCACCTGGGAGGAAATGGACGGAATTGAAGATAGCTTTATGCAAATGAGAATGTTTAATGCTAAGGAGAATATGATGTCCAGACTTTTGAGAGGACACAGGAGTGAGGGGCGTCCAGGACCACTCCCAGCTGTACTCAGGGGACCTTCAGAGATGCACCTGGTGCTACTTGGAAGTCCATGTGATGTTGGGGATCAAACAGGGTTGACTGCAGTATAATGCATGAGCCTTAACTCCTGTATTGTCTCTCTGATCTTTGTTTATTCTCTTTGTGGGTCCAGATTCCTAAGGGACAAATAGAATAGTTATATTTAGGGTAGTTTTTGAGCCCAACCTGCATTAGCAGACATGATCAGAATAAGAGTCTGACAGGTGTGTTCAACCAGTAATAATATTGTAAATTACAGAATTTTAATAATTAAAAAAATAAAAATATTAAATAAAAATTGCAGGAATAATTTAAAAGAATAAGAATCTGAATGACTTACATATTCTTTTAGGGGGGATGTTGGGCCATTTTATATGGTGCTCAGGGTCTGTTTGTGGTTATGTGCTCAGCAATGACTTTTGGTGATGCTTGGAGGCCAATATGAGGTAGTGGGGTTTGAACTGGGATCTGCTGCATGAAAGACAAGTGTTTTACATTCTGTACTGTCTTTTGGCTCAAAGACTTGCAGACTGCTAATGTCTGGGAGTTGGAGCTCAGGAATATCTGTACGAATTGGAGACCTTGTAACTAGGGAGCAAAAATTGTTTGTGTAGGGTAATCTGCAAAGATGCTGACCTGCTTTTATCCCCCCTTTTATGGTGTGGGGGGGGAAGAGGACATATACAGTGTTGCCTGGGGTTTACTTCTGACTCTGTGCTCAGGAGTCACTTCTGGTGGTGCTTGGAGACTGTATGCGGTTCTGGAGATCAAATTCAAATCACCTGCATATAAGGCAAGTGTCCTACCCAATGTACTATTTCTCTGGATCTGCTAGCCTACATTTTCTATAATGCTTCCAGAAAACTAAAAACCATTTTGTTAATATACTTGATTTAAAGAAAATACTTGCACCATGGCAAAAACTCCTACTTGCAATTTCTTCATAGTCACACGTAACTATGATATGGCAAATATAAAAAATATATGCACCTTCACAGTATCAGAAATTTCAGGTGAAGACAATTTTTCTTTTCTGGAATTAACTTCAGAGTATAATTCAAATGCTTGTATGCTTAACCCTAGAATTTTTCTGTTGCTCTTTTTGGTGGGGAGAGGAAAAAAAGTGTTGGTAACTTCTTTGGAATGTAGGTCGTAGCCATCAAAAGTTCCCAGAGACAAGAAGGCAAAGCCAAAGTCTTGCAGGAAAAAATGGAAATCTGACTTTAGGATGTACCAACAGCCTTTTGGTAGGTTGAGGGTTAACTATCAGAGACAACTTTTTGGTAAAGGACAAAAACATTAAGAGAGTTTCCGTCAGGGGGTTATAGAAAATCTGGAGCCCTTGTCACCAGAGTGGCTGTGTATGGCTGTTACAATGCTTGCTCTCTGCCACCGATTACTAGTTGAAAGATCATATGGTGCTGAAATTTAGCAGTGCTAACTCTGGCTTGGGGCCATAGATGTAACTTGTTTTCCTTATTTTCCTTATTTTGTTACTGAAACAGATTATTTGAAATGATTTCAAACTTGGAGAAAAGTTTCAAGGACAATACAAAGAATTTTCATAGGTGTTTTATCTAGATTAAACAATTTTTTTTAAAAAAAACGTTTTTGGTGCATTTGTGTTATATCCATCTGCCTGTCTGCTGCTCTCTGAATCGTTTGAAAAATAGTTGACATATTTTTTTTGCTTTAATACTTCAATGTCTATACTTAAGAGCATAGACATTTTATACATAGCCATATTATACTAAGCCATAGTCAGAATATGACTTTTATATAATAATGATTTTAACAATGATGCAGTGTTTTAATTTAACCATAATACATATTCCAATTTTGTCAATTATACAAATAATGTCTTTTAGAACATTATTTTTACCTTGAATATAGTATTCACAAAAGACCATGTATTATACTTAGTTTCCATTTATCTTTTTCTTCTTTTTTTATTGAAAATAGAAAAGAAGCCTAACATTTTTTATCTTTGATTCCATTTTTGAAGAATGCAATCAGTTATTTTACAGAACATTTCTCATTTGGGGCTCATATGATACCTCCACATAGATGATGTGTAACACATTTGGAGATATGTTGGCTATGTTAGACCCTTCTTGAAAATGCAAATTTTTATAATCTGATAAAATGATTATGTGCTTCTCCATTATGTGAACAATACCACTATTTTTTAAACCCTTGTAACTAGCAAACAGTTATTTAGGGGGCACATATTAACATTTTGTTGCCCCTAACACATAGGGGGCACATAGAAACATTTTGTTGCCCATAAAATTTTGACCTTAAGATTTAACATTCATTGTTGGAATTTTTTAAATTTATGGTTAAATATGATTTTCCAATCTATATCTTTTCCAAATATTAGCATCCTTTTGTAAGAAAGATCCCTATCTTACCTCTCATTTGATTTCAAACTGTTGTATGGAGTTATGGGTTTCTAGTTTTTAACAATAGTTATGGGCTTCTGTTTATTTTGTTAGATACTCATACGATCATATTTCTTCAATGGGGAGTTCTTTCAAGTTGCCTCTATCTCAACACTCCTTTGCATCTTCTCTTCTCAGCCCAGTGATCATCTGCTTTTTCAATGAGCTCCCAGGATTTCTTTTAGTATAGTGTTATGGGCCACTAATTTTTATTGTTCTTTGATGTACTTTCCTATTGTATCTTTTTGAGAAAATAAAAGTAGATATTGTCTATACTTTTTTCCCCCTGCTCTTTGCATTCAAGTTAGCATCTATAGAATTTTATTTTGTACTTTGCTCTTTCTCTTGGCAGTATATGCTAAAAATAACTTAATTCATCTATTGATGATATAGATTTTTTCAGTCACTTATTTTAAAATAATTGTACAGCAATTCATTACATATATCACAATTCATTGAAGTAATTTCATACAATGGGTGCATATGTTTCCCCCCCCAAATCTTAAGTTTTGACATTTTTCTTTTCTTTTCTCCTTTTTTGGGGGGGTGGTGTTTGGGATTTGGCAACACTTAGTGGTACTGACACTATTGCTGGTTCTGTGCTCAGGAGTGACTCTTGATGGTGCTGACATGTACTGCTAGAGATTGGAACCGGGCAGTGGGATGCAAGACAAGCACCATAGTCCCTGTACTATTTCTCTGGCACCATGTATTTGTTTTTTAAATTGAACTAATTTTTCTATTTGGTCTGACAAAGGTGAGTGCATTTCCCCCTAATTCTAAGAGTAGTGCTCTATATGCAATGTGATTTGAGCTTGACATAAACTGGCTACAGGAAGAAAAATTGTGGTCCTGGGAAATGGAAACTTTTCTAAAAACTGATTTTGTTGCCTGGGTAGAAACTATATGCTGAAATATGTAAAAGAACAAACACAATAACCTTTCATTACCTGTATTGCAAACCTTAATGTTCAAAAGCGGGGTGGGGGGAGAGTGGGGGGCGGGAGTGAAGGAGGGAGGGAGGAAGGGAGAGGAGAGGGGAGGGGAGGGGAGAGAAGGGGGAGAGGAGGGAGAAAGGAGATGTGGGTGCCTGGCATAGAGACAGGCTGGGGTGATGTTTGGGGGGTGGCAGGAGGGAAAATGGTGACATTGGTGGTGGGAAGTGTACATTGGTGAAGGAATGGGTATTGGAACATTGTTTGACTGAAACCCAATCATAAACAGCTTTGTAATTGTGTATTTCATGATGATTCAATAAAAAATAGATGAAAAGTGCATTAAAATAAATGAAAAAAATATTTTATTACAGTGTGTCTTATTTTCCAGGAACATGGTTTGATATTTCTTTTCTGTTTTTTTTTTTCTTCACATTCCTGCTTCATCTTAATCTCAGACTCCTGGGATGTTAGAATGTCTTGGTCATTTCCTGATCTAAAGTTCTTTCTTAAAAGTCCCTTGTCTTTTGGGGCTGGAGCAATAGCACAGCGGCTAGGGCGTTTGCCTTGCATGCGGCCAACCTGGGTTCGATTCCCAGCATCCCATATGGTCCCCTGAGCATCGCCAGGTGTGACCCCAAAACCAAAAGAAAAAGTACCTTGTCTTTTTCAGACTATCTGATCAAATTCACTCTGAGTTTTTCTCTTTTCAGTTTTTTTTCTTTTGGGTCACATCTCATTGTTGCTCAGGGGACAATATATTTTGTCAAGGATCAAACCCAGGTAAAACAAGTGCCCTATCTGCTGTACTATCTCTGTGGCCTTGATTTTTGATTCTTAACTATACAGAATCTCTGATAAATTTATATTTATGTATATCATCTTGTTTTGTAATTCTATATTTTTAACTGGGAAGTTTCTTTTTATTTTATATTTTTGGGTTTATCATTTTTTCTTTTTTCATCTATATATACTTTAAAAGTGATAATATTTTTCCTATTATTACTACCTTAAAATTTTAACACAATTTATTAATATTTAAAATTGATCAATATCCATATATTATTTTTGAACAGAACAAGAACTTTGGATAATTTTCTGACAATACTTTCCTAACTAATTATTATTTGTTATGTGTCTAAGATCCATGAGATATAAAAAAATCCAGGAAACATAATCATTACTTTTTAATATTTAAATTAATCAGTATTTGTTTCAGTATATCATTAGATACTATAGGCTTTACAGAATACCTCTAAAATAGAGTACTTAACTTTACATGTTTATAATTGAAGACAGGTTGGAAATGACTGTTTTAAGCATCCAGTTTAATGTATAAAAATATTATAGCAACTCCAAAGAAAGTACAAGGAAAATAATATATTCTGTGTGTAATTATGTTGCAAATATAATTATAATTGTATTTGTGTTGTACATATTTATGTATGTAATTGAATTGAGTCAATTGTGGGACCAGTTTAGGTGAATCTGTAAGACTATTGTCTTCATGTATGTTGTTGGAGCTTGTTGTCATCCACAAGAAACCTGGAAGGGGAGAATGATGTAAAGTGAGGGGGCTCAAGTGCAAGTTGGACCTTACCAGCTAAAGCTGGAAACTTGCAGAGATAGACTGAACCACTTACTTGATCTTGCTGCATTTGACCTTGCCAGTATTGGTTCGGTACTTGTCTTGAAACTCAACATGCATGCCTGGTCCAGGATTTAGAGAAACTGAAGGAAAATCTCAGGGAAGGTACAGCAGTTACTGGTTCTGCTTCTTCCAGAAATGACCTGTATCAATTTTAAAATGGCTCTGATTACTGCCCTCTTGAAAATCTCCCAAGACTTGCCTTGTCCCATTCTAACCGCAACTGTTTATGTTTATGAAAAGGAATATATAATCAAGAAAATACTGGTGTAGTTTATTTAACTTACCAAAATTAATGCAAAAAAAGGAATTTTTTGTGATGCATTGAAAACCTTTGCCTACATTATTTCCTTGTATACTTCAATAGAATGTATTGGGCGTAAACTCTTGGATTTTGTTTATTTTAAAATGTTTTCATTTTTCCCATGTGATCTAAGAACATTCTTATTTTCACTGGACATACACTTCTAGAATAAAGGGATCTTTGTTTAGGGACTCAGGAGATCTGGGTTTTTCTCCCAGCGATTCTTAGTAAAGTGGGTAGGTAGGTCAAAGCAGAAGTCCAAATATATATTAGTTCTTGTGCCCTGTGGTGCCAGAATTATTCAGGTCACCCTGACAGTGCCTGGGAGTCTCTAGGGCTGTACCTAGTGATGCCTTGGAACTGAGCGTACATTTTAACCACTGTGTGATCTCTCCAGCTCCACTATGGCTACTTTTAAGATGTACTTCTAGTGTTCTGTGTAACCAAAAAGATGTATCTATATATGAATTTATTTTCAATTTTGGAGCTTTGATATATTTTTAAAAAATGTTATTGATTACTATTGTTGGGTTCTCATCCATCACCAACATCAGTATCATATTATTTTCTTAAAATGGAATACTCCTCTACTCTGTAATATATTTTTTTTAATTTTTATTAAATCACCATGTGGAAAGTTACAAAGTTCTCAGGTTTATATGTCAGTTATACAATATTCAAACACCCATCCCTTCACCAGTGCCCATATTCCACCACCAGAAACCCCAGTATACCCCCCGCCCCCACCCCCTACCCCCTACTGTATAACTAATGAATTTCACTTCATTTTTTCTTTACCTTGATTACATTCCATAATTCAACACAAAACTCACTATAGTTGACATAACTCTCTCTCTCTCTCTTTTTTTTTCTCTTTTTCCTTTTCCCTTTTTTTTTTTTCTTTTTCCCCCTCATCCCCCTTCCTGCGCCTCATAGTATGGTGTACGCCACGCCACGTCGGCCAGCGTGGGGCTTTTGCTTAGTTCACAGTCCAGAGGTGGCTGCTACATTAAAAACCTTCAATATTTTCAACAAAAACTTACTGTTATTATTTGGAGTTTCCCCCCCAAGTCAGACCTGTTCAAATGGAACCAATTCACATTGCTGAACATTTATAAATGTTTGGATTTCTGTATAAAGTCCAGGGAGAATTCTGCCAGAAATTACATAGCCCAGCTCACAGTCCCAGTGCATTGCTGTAAGAAGTCTCTGAATTCAAAGTCTTTAGGCGCAGAGGGTCCGATTCGCACTCAGCGGCTCCGGGTTTATCTGGGCCGAGGGCGTGCCGGTTACGCCCCCTTCCCATGAGTTCCTGGGAGCCCCCAAAGTAAAATCCGAATACCTGTGGGTCTGGAATCAGAAGATGGCGCCTGCCACATGGTGCCGCCAGCCCGCCGCTTTCCATGCAGGAAGACTGGGTGGGGGGAAAAAAAAATCCACCCCCAGCAGCACCGAGTTGTAGCCCAGTTTGGTGTCCCAATGCATTGCTCTCGGGTGCTGCGCTGGATGCCCGAATGTGTTACATCTTTGGAGTCAAAGTCTTTAAGCGCCGCAGAGGGTCCTACTCTGTAATATTTTTTTATCCTGTCAGGCTTTCAATTAAGTATATGAAATAATTAAAAGTTTTCCATTTTATTTTCTGTTACTAAATATAATATAATTGATTTGTGATCAGAAATATGTTAAAATGCTTTGAAATTTATTTTCTTGCTTTATATCTTAGTTCATCAAACTGAAAAGTTCTGAAAACTAATTGTCAGCTCCTTAAGAAAGAAATATATACACCTGGTGGTTACTACCAACTTAGTGATCTTGGGTCACTCCTGGCAGAACAGAATGCAGTGCCAGAGGTTGAACCTGGACTCATTATTTTAAGCACCTACCTCATTATTCAAAGAAGACTTAGTGATCATACTTTTCAAGCTCTTTCAAAATATCCAGGAAACAACAATCCTCCCTAATGGCATCTATGAAACCAATATCACACAGATGCTTAAACCGACACTGAAAACATATAGATAAATATCCCTGATCAATTTCAATGCACAGAATCTCAACAAAATTCCTCTTGAACTGAATCCAGCAATGAATCAAAAGAATTAAATACCTGAATCAAGAGGAATTCATCACAAGGGTGCAAGGATGATTCAGTATATGCAAATAAATTAATATAACATACCATATCCAGAGAAAAGAAATATAAAAACCTATGGTCATAAAAATAGGTCATAAACACTTCCTACCCATTTTCCATAATGACCGCATCATATTTGATGGGGCTTAAATTTGGTATGAACCGTAGAAACACCTTAATGGCGATTAAAGGGCAGCCTAAAAGCCCCCATCCCTCTTGGAGGGCCTGGTAACTGACTAAGAGTATACAGTTCGGTTGGCAAAACCTGGCAAGCTACGTATGGCATATTTGATAATGGGAGAAACAGTAACAACAATAGGCCTCATTCTCCTGACCCTGAAAGAGCCCTCAAGATGGCAGCATTAAGAAGAATGAACAAGGAGAGACTGATAAAATCTCAGGGCCAAACTAGGCTGCCAAAACAAAGAAAGACTAAAATGACTATTTGCACTTTTAATGCATGTATGCTGGCATTAGACATATCTACCGAGGACCTGATGGTACAAGCACAGAAGATCAAGTACGACATCATTGGTCTGACCGAGACAAGAAGGCATCGATCACATCATGCCATTTTTGACACTGGAGAAAAACTGTTCCTCAGAACATGCAATAGTAGAGGAATAGGTGGTGTCGGTGTCCTTCAACACAACTTGGCCATGAGCTTTATTTTGTTCAAATGCCTAACAAGCTCAATTGGACGCTTATGTTTGAATAACTGTGGCTCATTGCCAGCAGTTTCTATCTTCATCGTCTAAGCACCAACATCCAACTCTGACAAAGAAATCGAGATGCTCTACATGGAGCTGGAGAAATTCTATAAAGAAGACACACCTTCAACAAGGTCATTGTTAGTGATTTTAACTCTAAGATAGGATCTATAAGGTCACCTGAAGAACTCCACATTGGGACTCATGGCCTCGAGTGGAACAAAAAGGGTGAGAGACTGTCTGAGTTCATCATGTTGACCAAGACCATTCATGGTAACTTGCAATTCTAGAAGAGAGAATCTAAACTTTGGACATAGGAGTCTCCCGGTGGACATTTCCACAATGAAATTGACCACATCATATTCAATCGAAGGTTTTGCCTGACCAATGTTGCTGTTGTCCCAAAATTGCAAATGGGATCAGACCACCATCTCCTTCATGCAAAATTCTACTTCCCGGAGCGGGGAAAAAGGGCTGCAAAGTTTAAGAAGAGAACTCCCAGAACGACCACCAACTTGGAACTCTTTGGCACTATTGCAGCAATATGGGAAGATGCTGTTGTTGACAACATTGATGCGGAATACGATCAACTGGTTCAGAACATCCATCATTGTGCGAGGAGTGCAGAGAGAAAGCCACAAAAAGTCACCTGTCTTCAGAAACTCTCGAGCTCATTCACCAACATGGTCTGGTGTGAGCCTCAGGCAAGCACAAGCTAACATCCGAGCTCACAAAGCTGTGCATAGAAGCAATAAAGGAAGACCTCAAAAAGAGAAGAGCAGTAGTGTTGGCCGATGTGGCAGAAGCCAGGAAAAGTATTCA
Organism: Sorex araneus; assembly: GCF_027595985.1. Classification (NCBI taxonomy): domain Eukaryota; kingdom Metazoa; phylum Chordata; class Mammalia; order Eulipotyphla; family Soricidae; genus Sorex; species Sorex araneus. The sequence goes on along the minus strand of NC_073313.1, from coordinate 323,334,513 downwards.
AAACACCTGCCTGTCCTATGCCAAGTATAAGGCCAAGATGACTGCCTTCCAAATTCCTGTTGGATCTATCACATCTTCCAGAATGCAATGGAAAAGATCATTCACAACTTCTACTCAAATCTCTTTGATAGCCATGTCCACCTGCCCACATACCAAAATCTGCAGGATGGATATGTCATTCCCAGCGTTCTCCATTCCGAAATCCAACATGCCATTTCATTGGTAGAGAAGTGTACAGCACCCGCTCCAGATAAGGTAAGACCTGAACACCTGAAGAATCTGCCACCAGTACTCGTCAATACACTTGTATTTCACATGCTACCTGTCTGAAAGCACAGTTCTGTCCCAGTGGAAAACCAGCAGGACTGTTCTGTTGTACAAGAAAGGAGACATTCACGAAATCAGCGACTACCGCCCAATCTACCTGTTGTCCGTTGTCTACAAGTTATTCGCTCGAGTCATCCTGAATAGGATTGGCAGAATACTAGGTGAAGGACAACCATGCGAGCAAGAAGTGTTTATGAAAAGGATTCAGCACCATCAACCATATCCACACGGTGACTAAGCTCATCAGGTTTCGCAAGAGTTCAAGATGCCACTCTGTCTAACGTTCATTGATTTAAAGAAGGCCTTTGATTCTGTTGAGACAGAAGCGGTCATCAAAGCCCTAGCCAAACAGGGTTTTCAAATTCAGTACATCAGGATCCTTCATAAACTGTATTACGGATTTATCGCTAGGAGCTCACCATTCTCCAAGGAAGTGATCATCGACATAAAGAGAAGGGTTCGGCAAGGCAACACCGTTTCACCCAATCTCTTCAGTGCCACCTTTGAGAACACCATGTAATGACTGGAATGGGGAGGAATGAAGGAGTGAATATAGATGTTCGGCAACTACACCACCTCCGCTTCCCTGATGTCATCGTTCTAATAACACCAAACATTAGCCAAGCGGCACGAATGCTGGCCAACTCCGACTGTGAGTGTGTAAAGGTCAGACTGCAGCTGAATCTCACCAAGACAATGTTCATGAGAAGTGGTTAAGAGGAAGAAGAACCTCCGGCTCCGGGCACATCTTTTCGACTCCACCATTCTTCCTGAACTAACATATGCCTCAGAGACCTGGGACCTATGAAAATAGGATGAGAACACTATTTGGGAGCTATGCTTGGAATATCATGTTTCACTCAAGTGAGAGAAGGAATCTGAAGTTCCATCCTCCATCAACAATCAAGAATCAGGGGAACTGTCTCATTTGCCAAGGCATCGAAAATCAGATGGGCCGGACACGTAATTTGATTTAGAGATGACCGTTGGGCTAGAGCTGTTACTGACTGGATTCCATGGGACGTCAAAAGAATGCATGCCCACCCATCTATGAGGTGATCAGATTTCTTCATCAAGACCCTGAATGGATGGTTTGAGCCTCTTCATGTTCTTTGAGCAAACAGACACCATTGGGCTACACTAGCATTCGATAAGAACAAATAGAGACGTTACTGGCACCCGCTCAAGCAAAATGATGAACAGTGGGATAACAAGTAATACAAGTAATGGTCATAACAATCAATGCAGAGAGGGCTTTTGGTGAGAAAAAACACCCATTAATAATAAAATCTTTCCAAAAAATAGAAATGGAAGGACCATACATAAGATAGTAACAGCCATCTACAAAAAACACACAGCAAATATAATACTTGATGGTGGAAAATCGAAAGCCTTTGCTCAAGGCAAAGATGCATGAATCTTAAACAACATAGCTTTGAAATTCATTCTTTGGAAGGCAAGAAAATTACATTAAAGAGATCCAAATTAGAAACTAAGAACTCAAATTGTCAACATTTGCAGATGATATATTATACATTGAAAACTAAGGACTCTATTAAAAAGCTCTTAGAAATAATAAAGTAACATAGCAGTTTACAAAGTTAATACACAAAAAATTACATCATTTCTGTGCACAAGTAATCAACTTGAAGAAATAATATACCCTTTGAAATAGTGTCTCAAACCAAATGCCTAGGAATCAGCAAGAAAAGTGAAAGACATACAGTGATAACTATTGAGTCAACATTGTTAAAAATGACAGTTTTGTCTAAAGTACTATACAAATAAAATGCAATACTCATTAAAATTCCAATGATCATTTTTAAGAAACATGGAACAAACTCAATTAAAACTTGTATGGAACCATAAAACTCCCTGAGTAGCCAAAACAATCCTAAAGCAAAAAATTGGAGGCATTGCATTTGCTAATTTTAAACTATGCTGTATCAGTCATCCCATTGTTCATTGATTTGCTCAAGTGGGCACCAGTAACATCTCCATTATGAGACTTGTTGTTATTGATTTTGGCATATCCAATACTCCACGGGTAGCTTGCCAGACTCTGCCAGGTGGGCGCGATACTCTCTGTAGCTTGCCGGGCTCTGCGAGAGGGACAGAGGAATTGAACTCAGGTTGTCCACATGCAAGGCAAATGCCATACTTGCTGTGCTATCGCTCCAGCCCCAACTATGCTACAAACTATGCTACAAATCTACAATAAAAACTGTATGATACTGGAATAAGGGTATATCTGGAATAAAGCAGACCAGTGGTACAGAGTTGAGAGCCCTGAGTTAAGCCCCCGGAATAATGGATAACTAATTTATGGCAAAAGATCTAGATAGATGAAGTGAAGCAAAGAAAATCTCTTTAACAAATGGTTTTGGGAAAACTGAATAACCACATAAAAAAAGATAAAATTTTACCTCCCACTATTCACAAAAGTAAACTCAAAGTTGATTGAAGATTTTGATATTAGACAAGAATCCATAAAATATATTGAACAAATCATTGGTAGAACTCTCCAGGAAATTGATCACAGAGGAGTCTATAATAAGATGATCATAGATGCAAAGACAACAAAATAGAAAAATGGGTAAACAAAATAAAAATCTTCTGCACAGTGAAATAATAATACAATAATAAAAGTAATAATTAAAAACCCCGACTGAATGAGAGAAAATATTTGCACACAGTATATCAGACAAAGGTTTGATATTTAACATCTATGAAGCACTCCCAAAAATCAAGAACAGGAAATCCAACTACCCCATCCACAAATGGAGTGAGAAGATAACACTTTTCCAAAGAAGACATATGGATGGCCAACAGGCATATGAAAAAATGCTCATGAGATATCATCTCATGCCAATGAGAATGACACATATCAAAAAGTCTGGAAACAGCCAGTGTTGGCGGGATTGTGGTTGATAAATGAACCCTCATCCACTGTTATGTGGGAATGTCTAGTTTTGCCTCTATGGGAAACAATATGGAGATCTCTCTCTAAAAAAAATAGAACTCCCAGAAGACCCAACGATACAACTTCTTGACATCTATTTCCAAACACAAAACATTAATTTGAAAGGATGTATGCACTCCTATGTTCATCATCACACTTAATACAATAATCAAGATATGGAAGCAATTCAAATGCTCAACTACAGATGAATGAATCAAGAAGTTATGAGATATATCCATAATGAAATGATATGCAGCTCTCAGAAAGAAAAAAATCATTCAACATGATATGACATGGATGGAACTAGAAGATATCATCATAAGTAAAGTCAGTCATAAAGAAAGGTATAAAGAATGATCTCATATGTGGTGTTAAAAATACACAGAAGACAGCATGAGAGAATGGATTGACATAATTGAGTTGGGGGGTGGAAAGGGAGAAATGTTGGCATCCTTAAAGGAGCAATATGGGTATACTTGCAATGGATGTGGTGTTGGGTGCATAAGAAATCATTATTGAGAGTAAACCACAAATCACAATAAAAAATTTAAGACCCCCCTCCCCCAATATAAGTATTCAGATATATCTAGCTGTTATTTCTGACTCAGTTCTCAGAGGGGGCCGGGTGAGAGCCCTCCCTGCCCCAAGGGATTCAGCCCTGGGAGCCGACGTCCACTACCCAACCATCGCCACACTTCAGGCCGCTTTCCACACACTCGGGCCAAGCCTCAAGCATGAGGGAAGTCCCACAGAAACCAGATAACTTGGAACTTTATGATCTTGAACTCTGAGTTCAATGGGACCCGGAAGAAGAGATCCTCTGCCTGCTTTCCCCAGTCTCTGGCCACCCAGGGGTCACACCCATAAACCAACTCCTGCTGGAGTCAGATAATCTCATTGGCCACCCTCCAGAATTCATGGCTGCTTCTCCCGGAAGGGAGCCTAAACTGAGACTCCCATAACCATGCCACGGGACTCCATGCCAGAGGCTGTTTCCACTGGGGGGGTGGGCAGAGGGGGACAGGTGAGAGCCCGCCCTGCCTCGAGGGACCCAGCCCCAACAGTCAACCTCCACTATCCAATCACCATGCCATGCTGCAGGCCACTTTCCACACGCTTCGGCTGAGCCTCACAGATGAGTGAACATATTCCTGAACGTGTGGCTGTGACACATCATAAGACACTCTGTACCCATTTTCCATAAAATCATATATATATATATATATATGCCTCTCGGAGAGTCTGGCAAGCTACTGAGAGTATCCTGCCTGCATGGGCAGAGCCTGGCAAGCCCCCCGTGGCGTATCTGATATGCCAAAAATAGTAACAATAACAGGTCTCATTCCCCTGACCCTAAAGGAGCCTCCAATATTTGGGAAAAATAAGTAAGGAGATATGCCAAAATAAGTATCTGATATGCCAAAAATAGTAACAATAACAGGTCTCATTCCCCTGACCCTAAAGGAACCTCCAATATTTGGGAAAAATAAGTAAGGAGAGGCTGCTAAAATCTCAGGGCTGGGACCACTGGAGACGTTACTGGTGTCTGCTCGAGTAAATCAGTGAACAATGGGATGATAGCAATACAGTGATACAGTGAAGAACCTCCCCTTCCCCCGCCCCACACACATACAATATAAGTATTAGGCTATACCTGGTGGTTATTTCTGACTCAGTTCTCTGGAGCCATTCTGGTTGGGGACAGTACAGTGCCAGCAGTTGAACCTGCGCCCCTTGTTTTCAGCACTTATGTCATTATTTGGGCAGTTTTTTTTTTTCTTGAATTGTATTTTAGGAAACTTGCAAGTCTTGTCAATTTTTTTTATTGTCTAGTACATCTAGCACGGTGTCAGGGACATGTACTTGAATGTCTGACTGAATTTTGAGCTCTAACTCAGCTATTTACTAATGTTCTTTCAGATAAGTTATCTGATCCAATTGGGTCCTCTAAAAAAGATATGTACCAGTTGCCCCACCATGAAAAATAAGTTGAGCAAATTGATTCTTTTCCCTAGAGTCAAGATTTCCTGTTTTAAGACATTTTCACTTGTGTTCAAGCTAGGTTTTTTATTATACTGGCAGTGTAAGCTGACATAAAGGGGTCTGAAAAAGGCCAAATTTAGTGTATTTTTCTCTTGGTTAACTATTTTTTCAGAAAATGAAATTGACAACAGAATAACTGGAATAACTTGGGAAGACTTTTTCAGCAATATTAGTCTATTCTAATACCTTAAGTAAAAGGGCCTACTAAATGAATCTTTATAAATCAATGAATGTGATATTTTGGCCTGTTAGAGCAATTGTGGTTAATATGGAGTGGGGAGTAATAGATTAGAATCCCCCTTTTTCTGGATAAAAGCTTGGTCCCTGAATAGGGGCTTGACAACATTAGAGACAGTTCCAGTGCACCACTAGCAGGGAGTACACAATCACTAGAATTTGGGATATTTTCTTGTCTCACAGCACCATGGGTATTTATTTGGTTTCTTGATCTCTGGTGGTCATCCCCCATTTCATGAGATAGTGTTTTTAGTTGAGCTTACAAATTTTGGCTTGGCATCTGTAATATGACTGGTATAGAGATGAGTTGAAAGAACTTAAAAGTTCTGTTATCTCCATTGTCATTAGTATCATCTTCCATGATCATCACACATAATAATCATCATCATTTTGGTCTTGAGAGAGCCCTGTTTTATATTTATGGTAGCCACACCTCCCTAAAGCCCCCCTTCTTCCTCAATGATGTGTGTCTATGGTGTTTCATGAGGAACATTATGTTTTTTGTTGAAACAAACAAACAAAAATCAACATTCAATTCTCAGATGAATTTCTTTCACTTCTATTTGCTTATCTATTCCCATTTTAATAAATTAGAAATTGGACATAGTCTCAAATTTGTAGGGGGATGTCCTTTTTTATGTGGGTAATTTTAAGAATTCAGTCACTTAGCCAAGATATATCCGCTTCCTCTCAGAACTCACATGGTTATGCTAATTTGGAAGAAATGTGTTGATGCACTATTAAAAAGCATGATCTGTTTTCAGCTTCTGGGTAAAGAGGAGAGCCGCAGCCTTTAGTGGCCGTGTCAGTTTTGCCCATATTATTATGTGCAGATGTGCCAGCTGCCAGTAGGCATTTTCTCTCTGATAGCGCTAACCACTTAACCGTGGGTCAGCGAGGTGCAGCTCTCAGCCAATAGATCTAATTGCAATCCTTCTCTGTTCCCTGTGATTGCAGGTTTCTCCAGCTCTATAAACAAATAGTAATCAGCTAAACCTGTTACCTCTGAGTAGAGATGTCACGATATGAAATATTAACTGTTCAAAATACAGTAATGATGGTTTCAAACTGTATTTGTTTCTTCAAAATAAAGAAAAAAGATTTTAAAAAAGAAAGGAAAATCAGAAGCTCAAGAATTGGAATTCTGAAAGGCCTTCTGGCTTTTTTCCCTCTACATAATGAAAAATTGCATATGTATACGACATGTTTTATGTGGTCAGATACAGCGTAAATATTGTGTACATCTTTTGCTGGAGTAACAATGCATTAGCAGCATCACAAATAAGCTCTGCCTCAGCATCTACATTTTTATGACATTTTTATGTTAATGTAAGTCAAACTTATGTTTTGTGATGTATCCAATCTACCCCAAATTAATCCATTTGTATTCTTATAATCCAATCAACTCCTGCCTTCCCTCCTAAAGAGTTAGATGCGAAGTCCAATGTAGATATATGGCAGTAAGTCTGGGCCCACTGAGACTTGTTCTTTGAAGATGCTTTCCCCTTTTAGCACCTGGAGGCAGTATGGCTTTAGCTGGGAACCTCTGGTAGGGACAGTGGAGAAGCAGAATTGTGTGTGGGGGGGTAATCCTGTGTTTTAAAGCTACTATGGTTGGGGCCGGAGAAATAGTACAGGAGGTAAGATGCTTATCTTCCATGTGACCAACTGTTAAATTCCCAGCACCACATATGATCCCCAACACTTATATAAGAGAACCCTGAGCAGAGAGCCAATGCAGCACTGGGAGTGAATCCTAAAAAAAAAAAAAGAGAAGAAAATAAATAAAATTATTAAGGTTGATTATGTAATTTCTATACTTGCAGTCTTTCTAAAAATGCTCTTTGGGTATTTTTCCCACCCACCTTAATTTTTAGTTCTTTTTTTAAAAAAAATTTATTATTACCACTATTCTCTCAAGCACTTCTATCAAGCTTGGCTTTATGCTAAAGCTTTTGCTGAGTATCTGTTGTTCATGATATGTCATATTTACTGAGAATCAATTGTGTAGAACATTTAGAGCTGAATACAATCATTCAGAAATTCCATTTTGCCCATATCAGCCCACTAAAGTAGAATATCAGAATTTATTTGGGAATTTAAGCCTTATAATTGTCCCATTTTGGTTTTACTGATACTTATCTAGAGGTGAAAGAATTCTTCTTAGAAGCAAAAAGCTGTTTGGTGTGGTGGGAGCAACACCAGGCTAAAGAGTCTTGAAGTTTAGATAGGCCAGCCTGTGTATTAAAACGCTTTTAGTAGATGTGCTATATTACCAATTGACTATTATAGGTTTCAAATCCCCACCCTATCATTTACAAATTTATGGAGATCCTTGACCATACCAGTTCTTAGATTTCTTATTTATTTTTAAATTTTAATTTCCTATATTTTCTTTTGATCTTAGGGTCACACCTGTCAATACTCAGGGCTTATTCCTCACTCTGTGCTCAGGGATCACTCCTGGCAGGGTTTGGAGGAGTAAATGTAGTTCTGAGATAGAACCCAGGTTGGCTGCTTGCAAAGCAAGAGCCTTAACAATTGCATTATTTCTCTGGACATTCAACTTTCTTATATATTATATAAGAATAATAGCAACTGTCTTATAAAGTTGCTTAGTTATTGAATAAGCTATACAAAATAGTAAGTACCTTGCACTTATAGCTCAATCTATGTTAGTTACCACATTGTTTCTCATATAGATCTTGAAGTGTAAGGCTGTGAGGGTTCTTTAGTCGAAACTTTTACATTTCTCAGAAAAAGAGAACTTGGAGGCTGAGGTTCAGAGTGCCTTAATTATGATCAAACAGCTATGCAGGGACAGAGCCAGTATAGTGCCTGTGTTTTCTAGTACATCTGCTGCTGCTTTTCTCTTACTGAACGCCTGTAAGGAATGAGGTAAAAAAAAAACAACAAAACTATATCTTTGTTTTTGCCTGAAAGCATGTGGCTTAGGATGGTGCTTGCTTGGTGGGTCCTGAGACAAAAAGAAAAATGTACCTGGTAGCCTTTTAGGATAGACATCTAGACCAAAGTTAGCTGGTTTGAGTTCTTCCTGCCAAGTTTCCATCCTGAGTCTTTGCCTTGTGACATTGGCTGTAGGGACACCATTCCTGTTAATTTTCAAAGGTGGGTCTACAGATATCTTCCTAAGGTTGCTTCTGGGAAGCCTGGGAACAGCAAGGAAACAAAGGCTAGAAAAGGAAATCTATAAATTATCTCTTAGAATTTGGTCTATACATCTCCAGCCATTAAATCAGTTTGGTCCGTCAAAATTTTGGTTGCCAGAAAAAGAGGAAAGAGCCTTTATTGAGAGTAGGGAGCAAAGACTAGAATGTGTATACCTTTGATTTCATAACTTTGGTTTCCTATAGAAATAACCACCATCTAAGTGTGAATTTGTATCCCTCTTTCTTCATGCTTTACCTCGGGTCTCTTGCTGTGGAAGATACTGTCTTGATTTGTTGTCTTGATTTTGAATGGTGTAGGAGAGAAGTTTCTGCTAACAAGAATGATGGGATGGACTTTCTTCTTCTTGAGCTACCTGCAATAATGCAGGATTGGAATCTTCTATCAATTTAGTTTGAACTCAAAGGGGGTTCATGTAGTTCATATTCAGGGGAGCATTTTCAGTTATGTTCATGAAAGCAAAGAAAATGTTGTTGGTGGTGGCTGTGGTGATTTGTGTGTACATATGTGGGGGCAGGCTCATGGGATGGAATTGGCTTGAAAATCTGCAGTGGGCTTTTTTCTCCTCTAACACTGATGCTGGGTAATTAGCAAAATGCGCACAGGGTTTTATCCATATTCATGCGCCCTTTCCCACAAGCATAAACAATCCAGTCTCTATTATTTCCTTGTGAGTGCTGCTCCCTCCCTCTCTCTGCCACCTGCAGAGCCCTGTGCCGCTCTGTTCACATCATTCTGGCTCTGGTCGGGAGTGGGGGCCTCCCCTGGCCAGGGTGTGGGCTTGGATAGAGGATTCCACAGAGAGCAGGGGCTGGGGGAAGCTTATCAATGCAGCATCTGTGGCAGGTTGGGGACTTTAACAAAGTGCACTCACAGCCATGAATACAGGCAGACCTGAGGAGAACCCTGTGTTGTAGGTACGGTTGCATAATTATTCTTGTGTGATGAAAGGAGAAAATGAGGCACAAAGTTAGGGCTATTTATTGGTTTGGTTGTCCAGATCATTCCCCATGCTACTTTGCATGGTTCTTCGCTCTAGCTGGCTGGCCTCAAAGGATCCCATAATCCAGTCACCTTATCTTCTGACTTTGAGTCTGATGTGAGATTAGAGGATAGAGGTGGAGTTCTTATTACTGCTTGTGCAATGTTGGCTGTGCGGGTGCATGTCCATCGCCCCATTGCTATTGGTAGCTTATTTTCTGCACCCACAGTTTGCAATTTCCTGCCACAGCACAGTCTTGTCCCATTTAGACCTAGTAATGGGAGAGACATCCTGCTGATGTTAGTAACCCTTTTGCTGTTCCATGTTGGTTCCCTTACCCCTCCCCACACTTTTGTATAAAGTGCTTTCATGCATTCTTTTCTGTTAAACTCTTTGAGTGAACTGCTGATGCCTGCTGGGACTTCTACTCGTAGGTTGTGTAGCTTGCCAGTGACCACACAGTTAGAAGGTAGAGTCTGGTGGCTCACCTGATTGTTTTTATGAGGCCTTGATGTCCCATCACTACATCTTTGGTGTCCTCTTCTTCATCCCTCACAGCAGGCTGTAAGCTCTGCAGTAAATTAGAGATTGGATCTATTCCATCTGTCCTATGCTTTATGAATATTGGATTTCTGGGACTGTTTTTCCTTTGTAGAAGCAGAAGCCAGGCATAGGGAAAGCAGTGTGACAGGAATCAGTGAAACCAAAACTTAGATATTTTTCTTTTACCTGTTGCACTGTCTGAGGAAGTACCACATGCATGAGTGAAGTGCAAGATGTGGGTGAGGTTGTATGGTCAGGAGTAGCAGATGATGATGTGTGATCATTGTTTTTTCTTCTATTTCCATACATGACATGAAAGCAAACTGCTCCATAATTCTAAGTCATGAGGCAACAATATGAGATATTTCTCTGCAATGCTTATCAGACTTGATAGTACCTGGTTTTTCCTTCCATCACCTGGTGCACATGTGGAGACAGGCAAAGCATATGATTAGGAGAGTTCCTAGGGCAAAGAACAGAAGCAAACCATTCTATTGTGTTTTGCATTCTTGCTTTCTCTGAAAGAAAGTTAAACAGGAAACTCTGCATCATTTAAATTCCAACTGGATAATTATTGGTCACAGGTTGACTATGAACCTGGCATGTGATAGGTGGGAAAGGAATTTTGAAAGACCACACGGCATTGCAATTGCTTTCAAAAGACTAGATCAACTGGAAAAGAATCAGACAGCTATGTAAGAGAGCTATGCAAAAATTTTAAGAGCAAGTGATTTATGCATATTCTATGTGATTGTGATATAAGGGAAAAGGTTGAGAGTTATTGGGGAAGATCTCTTTAGAAGAGGAAAAACTGGACACAGCTGGTCATTGAATTTAGTGTGAACACAAATTTCTCTCCTTTAGACTCAATGAATGTTACTTTCCTGGAAAAAGCACAGAAATGCCCTGAATTTGGCTTTTACAGCTGTGATGTGGCTCCCTATCCATAATCACAGCAGGCTTATCTTCTTTGACTTTGTGAGACATTTTTTTCTTGTGTAGGTGACAGAAAAAGCTGGATGTTGACAACCTGCTTCCAGTAGTGGATGAAGCATTTTCATGGGATGCCATCTATATCCAGGCACTTGGTTACTGAGCTTTTTCTTCCCCTAACACCCCGACGGCAGAGAGTAGCTTGAAAAAATCACTAAGAAGCCCTTAACCTTGTAACATACAGTTTTTGCTAAAAATATATATTAATAATATATTATTGAGCGAGCATAGATGAAGAAGGCCAGGGAGGGAGGAAGCAATAAGAGTGTGAGCAAGGTCAGTGCTCTTTGCCCGCAGACTCTACAATCAATAAGATCTGGTCAATAACTGCTTTATTACTGCACTACCACCCGGAGCAAAATCATTTTTAAATTAAGAATATATTTTGCAAAACTGAATTAACAATATTGAATATTTTGCTCTTTGATATGACTAGCCTTCAAAATCAAATTATTAAGTAGGGGAAAATGCTTACTGGGTGAAGTTTTTCTTTCTTCTCCCTCCTCACTTTTCCAACCACATTCCCTCTCTCCTTTCCTTTATGCTCAACTCCACTCCCCCGCAAACCCCCACCCTCTACCTTACAGCTTGGGAAGGAAGCAACAGCAGATTTTTTAAGAGCTCCGGCACAAATGTGGATGTAAATTAGTATTGAATCCAGCACATGAAAATTAGGAAAGGAAAAGCATTTGCTTGAGTCCAACAAAACCATGCATTTCCTCTGACAGAAAGGACCAAGTAGAGAAAATTGGGAATTTTCCACTTGTGCAAAACTGATGCCAAAAAAAAAATCAACCTTTGGACTTATATAATCTTTGGCAAGATATGAAATCTCACCATACCTCTCCCCTTGGCCCCCGCAACCCTTGGATACCCTGACTCCATCCCATTATATCCACTGATCATCCCACAGATGGATGAGACAGAGAAAAGTCTTCCATGACTCATACAGTCCAACTTTAAAGCATTCATAAAGCCAAAATTCCCCACCCCTCAAATCCAAAAGAAATATTCTGAGTAACTATTATGCAAAAAATGGGCTGTGAAGTCATACATTAACCATGATCCTGGGTCATGTCAAGTGATATTATTAGAAATGATTACATAGGATCTTACCTTGTGAAAACATGAGATTTTGGTGCTTGCTCAGATTAAAAAAAATTATAATAAGCTCCAGTCATCTGTTCTGTCTTCTTAGGTCACTTCCTACTCATTGTCATTAGCAATTTTAATCTCCATGTGATTGGTAGGGTAGTTGGTTTGTCTCATATAAAATAGCATCAAACAATAGGGCGAAGGAAAAGTTTTATTGCTCAGAATTGTCCGTGGTGCAACAGCCCATAATTGTGCTGTTGTTCATTTAAAAGAACAATGTTGTTCAGGTCCTATATTGGCATGTCAGCTTGCAGTTCATATTAGGTGACATATTTGTGTTCTTTGAAAAGGTTATTTATCCAAAATGCTAGTAACTGTCATTGTAAAAAAAATGCAAGAAAAGAGAAAATAAGAGAGAGAGAGAGAGAGAGAGAGAGAGAGAGAGAGAGAGAGAGAGAGAGAAGAGCAGGAGGAAAATGAAGAAGAAGCAGGAAGGTAAAGAAGAAAGACAGAAAAAACTGCTGATGTAGAGAGGATGGGTACTGGAATTTTTGTAATGCTTTTTTGCATTAGTAGATCTATATTTTCTATTTAAACTTATACAAAAACTCTCAGAATTATTGTACCCATTTTATAGGAGTTCAGATGATTTAAGTAACTTACCTGGATCAGGTTTCTGGCTTTGCACTCAGGAATTGCTCCTGGCAGTGCTCGGGGGACCAGATGGGATACTGGGAATCGAACCAGGCTTAAATTTTTAACAGGGTGGCAGCCTTTATTTAATTTGAATGATTATCATTATTGTTAATGTTAGTCTTTTTAACTTGAGGAGTTTGGGTCACGCTGTGTGGTCCCCAGTACTCTTCCTGTGCCCAGAAGTGACTCCTGGCAGTACTTGGGGGCAGGATGTGGTGACAGAAATTTGAACCAGAGTCGGCCCTGTGCAAGGCAACTTCCGGGTCTCCAATCTCCGTGCTATCTCTCCAGTATGACATAATGTTTTTTTTTTCTCTTCTTTTTTGGGGGTGGGGTCACACCTGGTGGTGCCCAAGGCTTACTCCTGATTCTGCACTCAGGGATCACTCCTGGCAGGACTGAGGGGGATCATGTGGATTCAAACCCGGGTCAGCCATGGGCAAGGCAAGTGCGCTGTACTATTGCTCCGATCTTCCTACCTTTTCTTTTGTGTATGTGGGCCAATGGGGCTGGACCGATAGCACAGCAGGTAGGGCGTTTGCTTTGCACGCAGCCGACCGAGTTCGATTCCTCCGCCCCTCTCGGAGAGCCCAGCAAGCTACCGAGAGTATCTAGTCCACAAAGCAGAGCCTGGCAAGCTCCCCATGGCTTATTTGATATGCCAAAAACAGTAACGTCTCACAATGGAGACGTTACTGGTGCCCGCTCGAACAAATCGATGAGCAACGGGATGACAGTGATACAGTGATACCTGGATCAGGTAGCTAGTAAGTGGTAGAATTGAAACACAGTCAAAAGTGAATCTGAATCTAATTTCTATGCACTTTATTTTACCCCCTGACACCTTTATAACATAGAACATCTTGAATCTGTTACCCAGTAAATTATTTTGACTAAATTTAAAACACCTAGTTATTCTTAACTTTTCACGTAGTTCATGACTTTCTTTGAGAAATCCACAAAGAGTGTGGTGCTTCCTAGGAAAATGCATAGACACACAAAATTATTCCAAAATGTTTGAGGGCTTTTGAAGCGCAATGATGGTCTCAAAGTAAAGACACCTTAGGCAAAATGCCTTAAGGGAAGTGTGTCACATGAATCTTGATTTCTTCTTTTGGAGACCCAAGGAATGACTCTGTTTGCTTTATTTTGACATTAGTTCTCTCAGAAACAAAACTGAAACCTGAGATAGTAAAAAGAGTAGATGATTAGAAACTGAATTGCACTCATCTTTGAACTTGTATATTTAGATCTTTACTTATCCAAAACGTATTTGGTAGCTGTGCATCACAGTGGCTTGGGAGAAATCTTTCAGTTACAAGGCTTTGACTTATCACACGGACTGTCAACATTGCAAAAAAAGGCCATACAACATCCAATGTTAAGGGCACACCCATTCTTTAATCCAACTTATTTTCCTTGGATTTTTTGTCCTAAACATTATGTGTTTTTTTCCCCTTTATTTTCTTTTTAGTTCTTTTTAATAATAGTCACTGATACTCTTCAGAGTGCTAACCTTGGTGCTGTATTCTGGGGGAGTTAGGAAAAACACCCAATCTTCTCTTAGTTTGTTGGAATTTTGCTTTATCTTGACTGAGCATCAAGATCGAACTATTGAAATTAGGGAGACAGAAAATTCAAAATTAGCAGGACCCTTCCAAGCAGATCTGGCTTTTTGCTGCCATTCCCTGTCTTAAACCTCCCAGAACGGAATATCCTGATACTGTTATCATTAGTATTTTCCATTGTTATGATTTGTTTAATTGTTTGTTTTCATATATAATTTTAACATAATTTTGTGGAGTATTTTCAGTATAATGGTTTGAGGCTCTGGAGCAAGCAGATATCATTGGGCTGCGCTAGCACGCGACAGGGACAAATGGCGATATTACTGGTGCCCGCTCGAGCAAATTGAAGATCAACGGGATGACAAGTAATATAAGTGAAGTGATACTTTCAGTATACTGGACATTTATTAGGCCTGATAATAGGGGACAGAAGAGAGGAATCAAGTTTGGAAGGCAGAAAGGTAGGTAAGATATTACATTGGTTAACTCCATCTCAGAGGATACATTTTTAAGATTAAAAAAAAAAGGTAGATCTTATTTTTATATGTAATTTTACTGTCACTGTCACTGTCATCCCATTGCTCATCGATTTGCTCAAGTGGGCACCAGTAACGGATCTCATTGTGAGACTTATTGTTACTGTTTTTGGCATATCCAATACGCCACAGGTAGCTTGCCAGGCTCTGCCGTGCAGGCGTGATACTCTTAGTAGCTTGCCGGGCTCTCTGAGAGGGGCGGAGGAATCCAACACGGGTTGGCCCCCGTGAAGGCGAATGCCCAATTATCTATCTGAAGAGAATTGACATTCTGGTAACTTCATTATCGGCCTATTTTTCCTTCTTCTGAGTTCTGACCTCCAGCAAACCATCACATGATAAGCCGATCCAGTTTATAGGGTGCAAAAGTATAGCTTTTTTTTTTTGTATAAACAGGGGATGGCTGAGTTCTGGAAGTGATTCAAATATCCATAAGAAGGTGGTACTGGGAACCACCTGTCAGAGAACAGAAATAATTCAACATTTGAATAAAACTGTTGGGCCTCATAGAGATGCTTATGCAGGTAAATTTGGAGACTGATCAGGGTGGTTAGATTTGAGTGCTACGGTCCACAGGTCTGGTTTTGGACCTCTGGCCAAATTCCACATCACCCCCCAAGAGTTTTCTGCCCGTATAAATACTCAGATACCTCTATCCTCTGATTTTTCACAGAATTTACTAGCACTTACTCACATGCCAGCATTTCCTGTTATTTAAGTCTGCCAAGCACATATGGTTTTGCTTCTTAGTAAAAGTATGAAAAGATTCAGGTACAATAACTCTTGTATTTAGTACCTAAATGTTGGTATAAATGCTTTGCTAATGCTCTGATAATGTTTATAGAATTTCACATTCAATGGAATCAAAGCAATGCCATTTATTTTACTGTCCTCTGAATTTACCACCATCGCAAACTTCTCGGAAAATTTCCCATTCCTGTGCCTCCATAAAACACCTCACATTTTATGGGGGTTTGAAGATTCTTCATGCCCTTTCCTTCTTCTAAGAGTGCTGGCAAGACCACATTTCTTTAGTCTCTGTTGACCTTTCTGGTTCAGATGATTTCTTTAGCATTAGCTTTCAATTCCTTTCTGTTTTTAATTGAAGGAAGCTTGGAGGTGCATCATTCAGTTTAGACCAGTCCCGCTGATGTGTCAATACTTCCACTTTCCCAAAGCTCAGGGAATAGATTTTCTTCAAAGAATTCCCAAGGTTTAGTTATGTTCTCTTAGTCCTTCTGAACTGGGGGGGTGGAATAATTACAATAGGACTGATGTTAGATCAAGGAAAGCAGTTCTTATAACCCGCAGTGACCAGTGTTGGTGTCCGACAGTTTGATGTAGCTGCTATACTCCCTCTGGGGCCCCAGTGTTCTGATGCAAGTCCTGGCTCCAGTGAGTGACAGGTGCGACCAACGGCCACATGAGTTATTTCCTTTGGAAACCACAGCTGTGGCTGAGGCCAACGGATGGCAACGGTGCCAGTGGGGTCCGTAGGAGAAATCTGCTTGGCCATCTTCAGCCTTAGGAAGGGCTATAAAACATGATGAAAATAACCCCCCAAGTTGCTTTTTGTTGGCAACTTCCAGCATCTTGGAGACAGGAAGAACTCAGGAGGAAGACTAAAATAGAACTTAGAAGACAAAATTTTGGAAATAGACAAACTGGATTCAGGTTCAAGTTCTATTAGCTTACTTAGTGTCATTTTTAAACCTCCTTGTGCCTCAGTTGCTTACTAGATAAAATGGAGATAATATCTAGTGTTTATGTTTCTTGCAAGGGTTGATTGAGACAAAGCACTAATTTTGTCATCAGTGTCACCTCAGTACATTCTGTACTGGGTCAGACAAATTTTACTTCAATACATTTTAGTTATTATTATTTTACAGAGGGTCAGAAGGTGGGGAGGGATGTTTGCATGTGTGCTCTCTTCAGGGGCTCTTGGCTTCCCTCAGTCAGAAGGAGTCTCCTGTATCTCTGAATGATGGACCTGACAATTGTATATCATCACACTATAGCAGGTGCAAGGCACTAAGAACAGTGCCTGAATTAGAGGGAACACAGTATTTCTTATTATCTTTTAATATTAGCACCATTTTTATTTAGCCAAGTCCATGAGCATTGCCCTAGGATGCCGCTAGAGAATATTTGTCTTGTGTGATTTGGAATTGGAATTTGATGGGGACTACTAAAGCAGAGGAGGTGGCAACAGCTGTTCAAGTTAGTTTGATATTTGAAATACTTTTTTAAAATTAATTTTTCAGATAGAATTGAAAGAGGAAGAATCATGGAATTTTCCACAACAATAGAACCCAGTGGATTTCACCATGTGATACTATTTGCATGTATTCATCTTTGGGGATTCAAACCACCCTGGGGCTGGAGAGTTAGTACAGCAGACAGGGTACTTGCTTTGCACATGGCTCACCTGGATTTGATCCCCAGCACCACATATTGTCTCCAAACCCTCTGGGAGTGATCCCCAGTGCAAAGCCAGGAATAAACCCTGAATATCAGCAGGTGAGGCCTCCAAACAAATAAAATTAAAAACTAGAATCATCCCTCCCTGTGTCCTTCATTTGTCCTGTATCATCAACTTTACTTCCAACACAGAGTCATTGTCATAGGGCATATTCTTAGAACAGGAGTATTTGGAGTCTAAGGGTGGTTGCTGGCTGAACAATTCTAGCCATAGGTATTAATGGTTTAAATTCTTCCCTTTGACTTGTTTAACATTTGTATTCTTATATTGTATAATATTGGGGCAAGCATATATTCAAGAGAATGAAATATAATAAAACTTAAAGTTGAGAGATAAACATATCTATGTGTATAAATGTGGGCTGGAGCGATAGCACAGTGGATAGGGAGTTTGCTGTGCATGCTGCTGACCTGGGTTTGATTCCTCTGCCCCTCTCGGAGAGCCAGGCAAGCTACTTAGAGTATCTTGCCCGCACGAAAGAGCCTGGCAAGATACCCCTGGCATATTCGATATGCCAAAAACAGTAATAGGAAGTCTCACAATGAAGACATTACTGGTGCCCGTTTGAGCAAATCGAGGAGCAGTGGGATGACAGTGATGTGTACATGCTAGAAGAGTTTCTGAGTAATCAGTAGGTTCATACTCTACACATCTCATGAAATGCTTCTTTCTTATATGGGCAGGATTTTCTCCATGTTCATCCCTTTTATTCCCTGCTTAAATATGGTTTCTGGATTGTGTTTCATGCCCCTGAGGCATGCAGTCTGAGGGAAGAAGTTAGAGATGCTTCTCAGCCTGGCATGAAGGCGAATGCTTTAGTTTACTTTAAACATTAACCACCCAATATTGCAGTCATTTGTTTTTAGATTTTAGCAAATTTGTGGTTTTCTATTTTTTTTTGGTAATTTGGACAAGTATTAATCTCCCCCCATGGATTTATGTGGAAATTATGAATAATGTTGGCAAACTAGAGAAGTCATATTGCTGATAATCGAACGAGCCACATCTAAAAGGATTAGGAATCTAAGGCTCTAGAGAAGCGAGCTAGGAATATAACTCCATAAGTGATAATGACCTCTTTGACTCATAAGCATAAGTTCTCTCAGATGCTTCTTTGTCCCCAGAGACAGAGAAATCAAAAGCAGTCATGTATGAAGTTTATGAATATTCACTTCCAAAGCTAGGGTGTGAAATGTGGAGACACTACCTTTCTTGGCATTAAGGGTTAGAATCAGAGCAGCATAGAACTTGTGAAACTAGTTTATAAAAACAGTAGAGAGAGGATTTGGTTCTTAGTGGTAACATACAAAAGGGAAGAATCTTCATTTCATGTCCCTTTGGGACTCATGTGTGAGAAACAGTGGTGGTGTAAATGAATTTGTTGCCAGAGGATAAAGTTGTTAAGGAGACACATGGCCAAAGAGGAGCAAGAGTGAGAAGAGTTCTATCTCCAGAGGAAGTCAGTCCTTGCCTTAACATTATGTAGATTTCTGGGGCCATTAGAAACAGTCAAGTTGCCTAGTTTAGTCCTTTGTTTCAGAAATTGACTTTGTAAAAGGAGAGCTGTGTTGCATTCTCTCCAACGTCTTCCAAGGACACAAAAATTTTCTCATGTCTCATGATCAGGAAATTCTACCTACATTGTATGTCTATATTGTATTTCTCTCATTATATTTTTCATTTTGTATTCTTGAGATATCTTCATTCGTTCCTTCTTAAACTTTTCATCTTTCCATTTGGAAGGCAAATATGATTTTACTCCTTTTCTAAGGGGACAATTTTGCCTAAACTTTGTGTCATTGTTATGAGTAGCTCTCTATTCCCACAAAGGTATTTTTGTGGCTAGAAAGAGAGTCCTTCTGGGATGGTATTTTTACCCCTGGGTGGATCTGTGCTGTGAATAACCTGAGCCATGCTGGAACCGTCCCCAGACTGGGCAGGTGGCAGCCCCATTTGCTCTTTCCTAAGCGCCAAGGCAGAGAAGCAACTCTGGCTCCTTCTCTGTGGACCGCATGCCTCCGGAACACGAAACTCAGTCACAGACACCATATTTAAACAGAGCAGGGGAAGGATGAAAATAGACAAAAACCTGTCCATGCGGGCCAGGAAAGCTGTATTTCCAATATGCTGCTAGCAAGACCCTGCTGAGATCCATATAGCAAACAGTCAGGGCCAAACCTGGATGGCAAGTAGCACGGCCACTTCTGGGCTCACTTCTATACGTTGGTATGCCAGACACATGCCAGGGGCAAGGTCTGGGGTAGGAGGAGTTCTTTCCTCCGAGTGAGAGAGAGTATGACTTAAACATCTAAAAGTGTGAGAAACAGCACCAGAGTCCATAGCACGGAAGGCTGAGAACAGTGGTTTCCAAACTTTTAAAGTAGAGAAAGTCATCAGATAAAAAGGTAGAAGTTCAGGATGTAAAATGGATATCAAAAGATGACCAAGGAATGTTTCTTATGACCCTTCAAGTGTAGCTAAGGCTCAAGTCTGAGGATAAGCACAATCACAGGCAGACATCACTCCACAGGGCTTTCAGTATTCTGGATTCAGAGAACTGACCTGACCATTCTTCTCTCCACTGGAAGTGCCAGAGGGACATAGATGACTGCCCGGAGGGAATGCATGGAGTCCCCTTGACCTCTGAGAACTATAGAAGATGGAGTTGGCTTGTCCAGAGATGGTTGGATTTGAAAACCATAGCATTGATTGTTTGGTATGTGAGAAGGAAAGAGGAAAGAGAGAACTCAATAAGAGCATGGCACTTTCCTCAAATTACTGTCCCATCTTGTTATTGTGTTCAGTTATCATAGCATACCATTCAGGTGATTACTCATTACTCTGGTCATTGTAAATGCACAGTGAATGCATATGGAAAGTGTTGAGGGTGCCCATGTCAGGGCTCAAGCAGAGAGAGAAAAGTCAGTGCTTTGGTACATGCTGCCTATTATCGCCCTGCACTCATACCAGGAGGGTAATGCCTCCTTTCTTAGCATAGAGCAGAGGACTTTATCAAGAGAGCCCTGCCCCTTTGTGCTTGAGATTTTATGTGGGTGTTATCTGAGAACAAGCAGGTGTTTGTAGAAATGTGACCTTGAGCCCTGGATACTGACCTGTTCTTTTGTTCTGGTGACTCATTTTTTTCTTGAATGGGGGTGCTTTCCATCTAGGAAATAGCTGTGAGGTTATAGAGACTGTACCACCATCATTGTTAGCTCTCCCCTCACCAGGAGCAAAGCGATTACTGATGGCCCTTGATACTCTCCTCCTAGAAGTGCAGCCATCTCCCATCACTCACAAGTTTGTCTGAAACAGAAAAAAGCAAACTATGTTTCTGTCACACTTCTTTCCTTAAAGAAGGTTATGTTTGTAGTAGAGAGAATAGAAGATGCCTTGCCCTCATGCCTTATCTCTGTTATCAGGCTCGAAAATGAGTTTAGCCAACCCAGGAAATCATTGGGCATTTCTAAATATCTTTGGCTAATCTGAACCTAAGTGAGAATTCCTCACTTCATCTTATTTCTGTTCTCTTAATCACTGTGGAGAAGTGTGTGTACAGGTGTGAAAGCGTCCTTTTGAATTTTTATGCAGAGTTAATGGTTCACTGACTTGGCATCCAGACCCTGAAACTTGTGAGTTCAAGCCAACCCCAGAAATAGAAAGTGTTTATAGCAAAAGGCCAGTTTAATGTAGGCATTTAAGTACACATGCCCAGATAAACTGGCCAAAAAATTTGTAAGATGTAATAATTTTCTAGAAATGTCCTACTCACAGCAGGGCTATCAGAAAATTTATAAAAAGTCAGCCTCAGCCCACTCCTGTAGGCTCTAGGCACTGGAAATATAGCCTAATTCAAAAGTAGGAGCAATTGTAGAAGATTATGCCCAACCAGGTCCTGACTTTATTTCAGAATTTAACAAGAACTTTAGCGACTCAGGCCACAGGACTTCTATCTTATTCAGAGTGTCAGAAAGAGGGTAACTTTATAATTTGGTTTACATTTTAGAGGATGTTAAAAAGTCATTCTAGGTTCAGAAAACAATGAATTTATGAAGGCAGGAAGGACTGGGCTGTCAATAGACCTGTTATTTGGCCTTGCGGGGGTAAGGGGTTGGGGAGGTGTGGATTTCTAAAGCAAACACCTTCTTGTAGAATCCTAACAAAGATGGGTGACTACTTGTATTAAAATCAATGGCAGATTTTTAAAACTTTTCAAAGGTTTTAAAATAGTCACACAATATATGGCATAAGAATTTTTTATATATAGTCACACAAGATATGACATGAAATAAGATTTATTTTGGCTCTTTGGAGTTATTCTTGTATCTTATGTATCTACTTTTCATGGTGATTTTATATGTCATTTGCCAAACATCCTCTACTCTTTTTTCTTTCAGCCTGTCTAAGACTCTAAGTTCTTTTATAATCCTCCCCATTGGACAGCAGGGGTGTGGCCTAGAAGGGTGGGGAAGCTGCATTCAATAGGAGATACTGGGATTTCACAGAGCATGTTTCTTCAGAATTAGAGAGGTCCCCTAGCAATCACTTGAAGCAGAATGAGTTCTTTGAAATATAAGTGGTGCTGTAAAACACAAGCAGACCTTGCAATATCTATTTAGGGCATTCGGAAATGCCACATAATAGGAACTTGAGCACACCTGATGGCAACCATATGGCAGATTCTGATGACTGACAATAGGTGGAAGCTGCAATCATTAGTGAAAATGAGATCCCATTTGTGGCCCCCAGAATGAGAAAATGGAGAAGTCAGGTCACCTCAAACGTTGGATGTGCCTAGAGTATGTTTCTAGATCAGGACTTGTTGGGCATGTGTCTCTGCAGAAGGATGGGAAGTACTCTGTAAAAATAAGAACTTGAATCTGGTCAGAGAATTATGATCATTCCAAGGGTGCTCAGTGGGAAACTGAGTCTGTAATGAATACTGGCTGCAGGATGCTCTGATCTCCCATCACTAAACCTTGCTACCTTGCTGGCATCTTAGTTGTTTGGTAGAAGTACAAGGGTCTATTTCTTGAGAGTGAGAGTTTCTGTGTGAATAGTTTTGCCATATCTGAATTTCAGGGCATAGAGCCTCTGTTTACCTTCTTGGGGATAGCCTTTCTCCTCCTTGAGATGCCAAAGCTTGGTTAAGGTGTGGCAAAGGTGAAGGAAGGCGTAATGTCTCATTGATTTGTTTCTTGGAAATTAACTAGGATGGAGGTTGGGAGAAGTGGGACATGGAGAGATTCCAGAGAGACTGATTGATCTTGTCAAGAAGAATAAAGGTACCCTGTCTCTGGCACTACCCTTCAGAACATGAGCATGTGGGATTGGGGCAGTCACTGTGAAGTCTTGTGGTTAGGCGTTCCAAAGAGAAGTTTCTTTATGATTTCTGATTGCTTAGGACAGATATAAGCAATACCAGCTGGGGCCTAGCAAGCCTGTCTCCAGCTTTATTGTTTCTGATTTATCGGTGTTGTGTCCGCCTATAAGAACTGGTCTATCTGCCCTTTATTGCTAGTGTATTCCACAGCCAGATAGGAAAGTTGAACATTAATAGGTAGACTTGCTTTCAGTAGCTCTGTGTGTGTGTGTGTATGCATGAGTGCGCACATGTGTGCACAAGAGTGTAAATGTGTATTTAGCAAGGTAATAGTATCTTGCTCAAGGCCAAATGACCCAAATTTCTAAAATAAGACTCCCATTATTTTGTCTCCCAGATTGAATTTTCCCTAATTTATTTGAAACCGCTTTTTTTTTTTAAACTAGAATCAGAGAGGCTCCATATAGTCCTTTTTAAAGAGTCCTTGGTAAATGGTAGAAACTCAGTTGGAGCCAGGCTGGAGGCATTAGGAACTGTGCATTGCAGAGATATTTCATGTCATCCCTGGTGGACAGTTTACACTGTTCAGTGTTAAAAGGCTTTCGTGACAGCAGTTAGGAGAACTTCCCCACCCCCAGTCCTCCTGCCTTGGCAAGTTGAGTTTACAAATGATGTGTCTATTCAGCCTTCCTGGAGTTTCTGACTAAAAAGAAGGCTGGCAGCATAAAAGTGAATACTCAGAATTCTCAAGACATATAAAGGAAAAGGTTTTACGATTGAGTAGAAAATTATCATGTAAGGAAAACTGTTTCTGAGTTGACAAAGCAGAGTGCTATACTATGACTTTGGGGCCAAGTGAGAGAACTTTTAGAACTCTACCACAGGGAAAGGGGCAGCTATAAACAGATGAGTGGCTTATGACTTACCTATCTGAAGTTTCTCTCACTCACTCACTCACTCACTCACTCACTCACTCACTCACTCACTCACTCACTCACTCACTCACTCTTTCTCTTTCTTTATCCCTTCTTCCCTTCCTCCCTCCATTCCTCCCTCTCTCTTCCTTTTCTTTCTTTTCTTCCTTCCTTTCTTCTTTCTTCCACTAGAGAGAATGTCTTTGGGCTGGACTTTGGCTCTATTGTTTGTGATGTAGCTTTTTAAGGGGGTAGTTATTCCATTATGCATCTCTTTAATTAAAGAGGATGATGAGGAGGGAGACTTCTGAATGTATGGCACAGAAACCAACTCCTTTGTAGAAAGTTAGCCTCATTGGGTACTAGGTTTGGGGATGGAAATACTGGGGACAGGTGGGCCCACTCCTCCTCAAGTAGAGGTAAAGAACTGGATTCAGATTCATTTTGTCCAAATATAGAAAAAATAGCAGCAGAAGAGTTTAGCTAACAGATTCTTATGCTACTGCATTTAATGAACAATCTCTACTGTCTTGTGGATGAAAAAAAATAAGGAGAGTTTTAATAGTTTTGCACAATCCCTAAAGTCTTGTCTATGGCCAAAACACATTAACTTTCTAAATCTTTAAAAATATTTTTCTCTATATGAATTAAAGCAAGTAATAGTATTCTCAAGTGCATGTGCTCCCTTCTCTCAGGCAAATAAAACCAATCATTTCAAAAAGACCAAAACTAGTGGTATTTTATTTTTCCTTGGATAATTTAAATATTGTACTGGCAAAAATGGGTATTCCAGTTTGGTTTAATCAGAAATGGGTCTGTATGAAAGACAAGGTCTTTACTGTTTTTAAATTGTATTATTTTTCCCCAAAAGGTGCAAGGACGTTGCTTTCTGCACCTTTCTTGCTAGAGAAAATTGAACATTTGGTTTTATCAGACACTGGCATGGTAATGAAACTATTTTGATACAAATAGCCTCATTACTATTCATTTTATTTATTTTTTTTTTGCTGGCTGTCAACTAATTCTTGAACTAAGGTTCTATTTTTTTCCCGCCAGAGGAAAACAGGCACAACAAGCAAAATAAGATGCTCTCAGCTTTTGAAACTAATGACAGATGCTAATAGGTTCTGACCATGGGGCTATGTGGAGGCCCCTGTGAAGATTTTCCACCACACCAGTTAGTATGTACAACAGGCCCTTTCTACCTTCCTGCTCACACTTCCTTTTGAAAAATCAGACTATTTGATTCAAAAGAAAGTGTTGTCTTCCAGTATTAACAATCATTTTCTATTTGGAGGATCTCACTCATCCACTCATGTTGGGATAGAAGAAATCCTGCTTTCAGTCCTAGTTCATATCTGTCTGTGTGACATTCACTGCATCCTTGAACCATTTTGGAGTTCAACTTCTGCATGTTACAAGGGGTTTGGCTAAGATAGATTCTTCCTAGTTACAACATTCTGCAGCAGTTATCCTAGTACTTTCATCTTAAACCAACCTTTCTATTTTGGAATAGTTTTAGTCTTGAAAAAATGTTTCACATAGAGTTGAGTGCTCCTGTGCACCCCTCACCCTTTTTTGAATCACATTTTATATTACCATAGTACATTTGTTATGTACAATGATATGCCATTTCATCGGTAAAGACACGTATGGCACCCGGTGCAGACAAGGTCAGACCCGAACACCTGAAGAATCTGCCACCAGTACTCATCAATACACTGGCTTAGCTCTTCACACGCTACCTGTCTGAATGCAAGGTTCTGTCCCAATGGAAAACCAGCAGGACTGTTCTGTTGTAGAAGAAGGGAGACATCCACAACATCAGCAACTATCTCCCAATCTACCTATTGTCCATCGTTTGCAAGTTGTTCACGCGAGTCATCCTGAATAGAATAGGCAGAACACTAGATGAAGGATAACCATGTGAGCAAGCCAGGTTCTTTTCTGAAAAGGACTCAGCAAAATTGACCATATCCACATGGTGGCCAAGCTCTTTGAGGTTTCGTGAGAGTTCAAGATGCTACTCTATCTAATGCTCATCGATTTAAAGAAGGCCTTTCATTCTGTTGAGACTGAAGTGGTCATAAAAGCCCTAGACAAACAGGGCATTCAAACTCAGTACATCAAGGTCCCCCTCGATTGGGTCGGCAGTTTTCTTCTTGTGGAGTTCAAGCAGTGCCTTGTATATCCTTTATATCAACCCCTTAGTGGATGGGTATTGGGTAAATATCCTTTCCCATTCTGTAGGCTGTCTTTGTACTTTGGTCACTGTATCTTTTGAGGTGAAGAAGCTTCGTAGTTTAAGGTAGTACCACTTATTTATCTGTTTCATTTACTTGGCCAGTGGCATGTCATCTTTGAAGATACCATTGGCTACAATGTTGTGGGGGGTTTTGCTGACCAAAATGGAGTGATGAAATGAACAGAAACTTTCCCAAAGAAGAAATCAGCATGTCTGAGAGGCACATGAGAAAATGCTCTACATCACTAATCATCAGGGAGATGCAGATCAAAACAACAATGAGGTAACATCTCACACCACAGAGACTGGCCCACATCCAAAAAAACAAAAGCAACCGGTGTTGGCGCAGATGTGGGGAGAAAGGGACTCCTTCACCGATGGTGGGAATGCCGACTTGTTCAGCCCTTTTGGAAAACAATATGGATGATTGTCAAAAAATTAGAAATTGAGCTCCCATTTGACCCAGCAATATATCCTGGAGAGGCAAAAAGGTGTAGTAGAAATGGCATCTGCATTTCTATGTTCATTGCAGCACTATTCACAGTAGCCACAATCTGGAAAAAACCGAGTGCCCCAAAACAGATGACTGGCTAAAGAAACTTTGGTACATAAACACAATGGAATACTACGCAGCGCTTAGAAAAGATGAAGTCATGAAATTTGCATATAAGTGGATCAACATGGAAAGTATCATGTTGAGTGAAATGAGTCAGAAAGAAAGAGACAGACATAGAAAGATTCCACTCATATGTGGAATATAAAGTAGCAGAGAGGTACGGGTACGAGCTTGCAATGATGCAACTTCTGGCAGAAATTTCTCTGGACTTAGTTACTAAAATACAGAAATCCAAAATCCCACTGCCGCTAGTGTGGCCACATGACCTCCTATCTCTTCATTCTCAGCAGTGGAAAACAAATTATCAAATGCTTCTTTTCCAGCAGGTCTGACTTTGAGGGGGGAAACTCCGGACAATAATAGTGAGTTTTTTGTTGAAATATTGAATGTAATCAAAGTAAAGAGAAAGTAAAGTGAAATTTTTCAGCTACACAGGTGGGGTGGGGGTTAGGGGGTGAGGGGCCAGGGGGGAGGGTTACTGTGGTTCTTGGTGGTGGAATATGTGCACTGGTGAAGGGATGGGTGTTCGATCATTGTATAACTGAGACTTAAGCCTAAAAACTTTGTACCTTTCCACATGGTGACTCAATAAAATAATTTTTTTTTTTTAAAAAGATCCTCCTTGAGCTATATTATGGATTCACCACCAGGATCTCACCATTCTACAAGGAAGTGATTGTCAATGTAAAGAGAGGGGTTCGGCAGAGTGATACCATTTCACTGAAACTCTTCAGTGCCACCCTAGAGAACGTCATGCAACAACTGGAATGGGAAGAAACGGAAATGAAGGTAGATGGTCGGCAACTATACCACCTCCACTTTGCTGATGACATCATTCTAATAACACCAAACATTAGCCAAGTGGCACAGATCCTGGCCGACTTTGACCGTGAGTGTGGAAAGGTCGGATTGCAGCTGAATCTCACCAAGACAATGTTCATGAAAAATGAACTAGTCCCTGACATTCCATTTGCTCTCAATGGAACAAACATCTCCAAATGCAGCAGCTATGTGTACCTGGGTCGAGAATTCAACATGAGGAATGGCTTGGCACCAGAACTGTACAGGAGGAAGAGAGCAGTGTGGAATGCCTTCAAGAGCTTTGAAGAAGTTGTTAAGTGGACGAAGAACCTCTGGCTCTGGGCACATCTTTTCAACTCCACTGTTTTTTCTTCAATAATATATGCCTCAGAGACCTGGGCCCTATAAACACAAAATAAGAACACTATTTGGCTCCCAAAGAGGAATTGAAAGAGCTATGCTTGGAAAATCACATTTCACTCAAGTGAGAGAAGGAATCCAGAGTCCCAACCTCCATCGACGATCAAGAATCAGGGACGCTGTCTCGTTTGCCAAGGCATAGAAACTCAGATGGGCCAGACTCATAATGCGATTTAGAGATGACCGCTTCACTAGAGCTGTTACCACCTGGATTCTACAGGACATCTAAAGACTGCTTGGCCCCACACCTACAAGATGGTCAGGCCTCTTTGTCAAAACCCTGAATGACTAGTTTGAGGCTTGGAGCGAGCAGATACCTTTGGGCTACACTAGCACGTGCCAGGGATGAATGGAGACATTACTGGTGCCTACTCAAACAAATCCAAGATTAATGAGATGACAAGTGGTACAAGTGATGCATTTGTCATACTAGGGACCTAGCACTGATAAATTGCTATTAACTAATCACTGCCCCTGTATAACTGTCATGCCTCCCAACATTCGAGAGGGTATCAGTAATGGATCTATTTCTCCCAGCCTTGAGATTTTAGCAGCCTCTCCTTACTCATCTTTCCCAACGATTGGAGGCTCTCTCAGGGTCAGGGGAATGAGACCTATCATTACTGTTTTTGGCATATCGAATACGCCATGGGTAGCTTGCCAGGCTCTGCCTGTGTGGGCGGGATACTCTCAATAGCTTGCCGGGCTCTTCGAGAGGTATATATATATATATATATATATATATATATATATATACATATATGTATATATGTGTGTGTGTGTATGTGTGTGTGTATTACTCTCTATGATTTGTTGCCTACTGTCTGAACTCCATCAAATATGGTGTGGTAATTATGGAAAATAGATAGAAAGTGTCTTATTTTTATATATAAACATTTTATATACATTTTTATATACATTTTACAGTTGAAGAAAAAAATAGTTGTGTCGCTCTTTAGGATTGTTCTCTCTATTCTATTGAATCAATAAAGCAATTAAAATTCAGCCAGAATACTAGACTAAGTGTACAAAATAAATTAGAAAGTATTCTGAGAAAGGAAATATGTTATAGAATGTAGGAATTTAGGCTTTTTGAGTAATGCATGCAAATCCTGGGGTGTCTCAACAACCACTGACTACTTTAATTCTACTAGTGAATTTAATAGTCCTGGTGCTGAGGACTATTAACTGAAGTCTACATTTAATGCAGATTTCACTACTTATATAATCTTCTTTTTAAAGTTTTAGAATCAAAGAGTAGCTACCTGTGGTCTCGTCTGCTTAGTCTTTATTACCTGAAGCTTTCTTAAATATTTCTTACTATGGATTACCAGGTCTTTCATAAAGTTTCTTTTAATATGAATTTGTTTCATGTTTTCCTCATGGTATACTGGATTTAGGGACTTGGGGGAAGAAGAACAATGAGTTAACTGTTGTCATCAGTGAACATACTCTCCACTGATAAATGTTAACCTCCATCATTTGGTCAAAGTCCTGTTTGCCAGATTTCTCTATTGTAAATTCTCCTGTTCCCCTTCTATATCTATTTCTTTGAAGCAGGTTACTAAATACAACCTACAGTGAAAAGTGGAGAGCAATTCTCCTGCTGTTGGGAGAATATCTATAGAAATTACTTGGCATATTTCCATATGGGAGCTTTATTTCTTCTCTCCACCTATTTATTACATGATTTATTTATGGTATAAAATTTTGTTTAGTATTTCCCAGTTTTTGAGACATAATTGACATATAACATGTATGCACATCTTAAGTTTTAGATTAAAATATAATATGCATTTTTCCTTCACAGATTGTTCCAGTTTTGGCTAATGGGCATTCTTTCAAGTTGGCATTTGTGTCACTATGACAAACCATCATCATATGATTTTGTGATAACTTCTATAATTTCTGGCACTGCATGATACTTTAGTCTCATCATACTGCCCTAACCCTAGAATCAACTGTTTCTACAAAACCCCATTGAGGGAAACACTAGAGATACTTGTGTTAAAAGACCTAGGTCCTGGATGTCTTTGCATTTTCTTAAATGTACTTTGTTTATATAACAAAGTCTGGTTAGTTATATAAAGAAGTTTATGTATTTTTCTTAAATTTAATATAAGTTTATGTCATTAAAAAATACCTTAAAAGTGTTCATTAGCCTAGAAAATCAGAAAATCACTTCTTACCCAAATTCTTAGGTCAAGTGTGTTGACTTTAGGCCCAGGTCTTTAGAATTTTAAATGCTGGAATTTGTTTTGGTTTTAATAAATATGGCTAGAATTCACCTATCTTTTTAAGATGTTAAGATTTTCTAGAAACAGATGGTTTTAAAAATTATTATTCATTGTGTAGTTTAATGTGAAATGACTCATTAAGAGGAAATGGAATCCAGGACAGGATAAAAACCTTTTCACACATACGAGCAGAAACCAAAGGAAATAAAAATCATTTTTCCCATATATAAGCTCTACCACAGCATTAAAAGAAAGATGTCAGCTATGAAAGAAGCTTTGTTTTGGATGTAATCACAATATCATTTAATTATACTCATTGTATGGATTCATGTCAAACCTAATCATATATTATTCTACAATATATAATGGCATACGGTAGAAGCATAATACAGAAGATAAAGCCACATATAAATGTGAAAGTAGTTCACTCTACAACATGCTAATAAAACCACTGGACTTGAGCAGATGGATGGTTGCGTATAATTTTCTTTCCCCCTCTGGTTAGAAAGCATAGAGTTCTAGAATGATGTTTTCCCTCTAATAATTGTAACTATGATTTCATGGAGGACAGCCTCACAGCTCCTGAAACCTCTTTCTCCAAAAACCTCCACCTCAACTTCGTTTTAGCAGCTGCTCCCATAGCAACTACTAGACCTTGCTATCAACTGGAGTTACTCCATTTTTGAAATCCTGAACTCTGATATTCTCCTTTCTGACCACAACCTCTGATCCTTCTATCACTCCACACTCTTTCATGTCCTTGAAATATGTTCTTTGGTCTCATTGGGACTCTTGGTCTCTTGACCTTTCCTTATATTAACAGTCTATCACTCTCTCCTAACTCTATCACTAGTCTACCTTGTTTGTGCAACTATCGCAGCTATACTCACACAAGCGCGTTCAGTTCTCTCACTCCTTTGACTTTGTTTTATCTATCTCTCCAAACTCTAATAATCCTTCTCCACCATCTCCACTTCCCTATCTCCATCTCTCTTTATTTGACACTACTATCTCTCCTCCTTATTCTCATTCTTTTGCTATAGTATTTCTAGTCCTTGACTTCCTAAGCACCCTGGAAGAAAAATTCCTAACCAGGATGATGTGCTTTACTAAAATCCTAGGATTTTTGGGTCAGGGAGATAGCAAAAATGGTAGAGAACATGCCTACTATGCACATGACTATGAATTCTATCCCTGGCGTGCTGTGACCTTGCTTCGAGCATTGCTGGACCCATCAGGTCAGAAATGCAAGCCGATCACTCCTGGGAGTGGCCTTCATTCACCTGCTTTCTACTAACACTGCTGGGTTGTTCCTATTAAGGAAATCATCATTTCTTCACCTGTCCTAAATAACAAAATCTGTCTTAGTAATCTCTGAGCCAGGTCCAGGGTGTGGTAATGTGTTTCATCAGCAAAATCAAAAGAGGTAATCACTTTTGGTGCTGATTTTTGGCATTTGCTGGGTGATCAGACCAACTACCTCCTGAATATTTGCATCTAAGTTCCTTACTGGCACCACTCTGGTCCCAACCATACTTTTACTAATCTAATGTTATCACCTTCTTATGCCACTGGAGGTACTCATTCTGACTTCTAACATTTTCACTCAAAAGAAAATATATTTTTCTTCTTGAAATGGTTGCCAGACTTGAATTTCCTCAACTTTTCTGCATTGTACCATCAAACATACCTAATCATTACCATTTTACTTTCCCTTTGCCTTAAAAGATGTTCTACATTTTCTACCTTTTCTCTTGATGATATCAGTTCACACAGCTTCTGGAATTCTCTTCCAGCAAACTTTCTTCTCCTCTTTTCCATTGACATGTGAATATTATTGATTCTCTAAAGAAAATAGTCTTTCTGTAGCTTTACTTTTGAGCTAATCCTAATCTTTTTGTGTGTGAAGAATGTATTACCTAAGCATAAACCCAATTTTTGTTTTGACTTCTCTCATCATATTGTAAACACCAGTAGGGTTTCTGATGATCACTAGTCTCATCTTGCTCAACCTCTCTAACAGTCACTGTGATCCTGCTTCCCTGGTGTCCAGGACAGTCTCTCTGATTGTCCATGCCTCTTTTTTGTTGCTTCTTCCTCAATACCTCTTTTTTTGACATATCCCACTTGCCTGAGTCTTATTACAGCTAGCTTTTGTTTCATTTTGGGTTTACTATACTACATTCCACTCTTGCCTTGAATCATTTCCCACTCTCATGGCTTCAGATACTACTTCCCCACTCTATAATGAAACCCATTTCATTATTTCTAGATGAGACTTGTTGAACACCTGATGCAGTTTTTTAAACTCAATATTTTAAAAAACAAATGGTCTTTCCTGTTAACTGGTTCTATCTGTGTTTTCTTCTCTCTGCTAAGGCACAATTATTTACCAAGATGGCTGTTAGAAATTTGAAAATCACCTTTGAATGTTTCCTTTTTTATTACCTTTATATTCAATCCAACTGAGTCATTTACCAAAATATTTTCCAAGTCAATTCCCCATATATTCTTTGACAATTCTTATTATTTCTTAGCTAAACACTTTCAATACATTATAAGGGGTCACTTGGCTTTACCTATTGTTTCTTCTTTTATATAATTCTAACACCAGTTTTCTTTCATCAAAACTTCTCATAATTCCTCATTGACTTCATGAAACTCAGATCCTAATTCCTTTTGGTAGATTTCAGTATCATCCTAATAACACCTCTCTGCTTGTCCCTTTAACCGTATCCTTTCTGGGACTCTAGTCTGCTGTCTGAACAATTCTTTTTTTTTGCCTAGAAAGTCCTTCCAACTCTCTTCCTAGTCAAGTCCTATTATCCTTCAAGATCTGGCTCAAATTACATTTCCAATAAGCTTTCCTTGCTCCTCACTTTCATTCCCTTGTCTTATAAGAGCTTTAGACATTATTCTGTTTAAGGATGCATTTATTTGTATTGGAGATAGTGGTATATATCTCAGTCTATTTCATTAGTCTACTCACTTTTATTTGTTTGTTTGTTTGAGGGTCACACCTGCTGATTCTTAGGGGTTATTTCTGGCTGTGCCCTCAGGAATTACTTCTGGTGGTGTTTGCAGAGCATGAAGGATGCTGGGAACCAAACCTGGGTCACCTGTGTGCAAGGCAAGTAGCCCTACCCAATGTGCTATCACTCTAGTCTCAGTCTACTCACTTCTTTTTGTGTGTGTGCATGTGTGTTTTATTTTATTGAATCACCATGTGGAAAGTTATAGAGTTCTCAGACTTATGTCTCAGTTATACAATACTCAAACACCCATCCCTTCACCAGTGCCCATATTCTACCACCAAAAGCCCCAGTATACCTCCCCCTGCCCCCCACCTGTATAACCAATGAATTTCAGTTCATTTTATCTTTACCTTGATTACATTCCATATTTCAACACAAAACTCACTAGTGTTGTTGGAGTTTTCCCCCCAAAAAGACAGCCCTACTACCAAGGAAGCATTTGATAATTAGTTTTCTGTTGCTTAGAATGAAGAGATATGAAGTCCCACTGCTCCAAGTTCATAACTCTTTTTTTTTCTTTTTTTTTCTCTTCCCCCTTCCCACGCCATCCAGTTCGTACCTGCGTACCTGCTTGATAGACCTCATAATATGGTGGATGCCACGCTGGCCGAGGAGAGGAAATATCCCTCTTTCCCAGTTGTTTCCCATTTTCTACTCTCTTCTTAATATCAGAATTAAAGTCATAGTATTTATATTAGTAACCCTCGCATTTAACATATGGCATGTGTCCAAACATATTTCTTGAAAAACAAAATTGCACATGGTCCCTAAAAACTTCCAGGAGAGCACCCTGATCACAGAGTGAGCAGTAGCCTCTGTAACCACTCCATTAGATGACCTAATCTTCTCAAACAAAAAAATCGAAGACTTCTCAAACAAAATTGCTTCTACGCTCAAGTTAACTTAATGGCAGCATCTTTTCTTGTTTGGTCTTAATTTTCTCCTCAGGAAAAGAAAGACATTGGTCTACAGAGTTTCGAAATTCTCTACATTTTTGATTCTGTGTTGGTACCTGTTGGATTTTGAACCTACTTGAGCAGTCACTGGAGAACATAGAAATAAATCTTTCATTAGTAATTTGCTAGAGCATTGCATAGAAAAAACCTGGGTGCAGGTAGTGAACAAGGAAGATAGAAATTAAAAGGGAAGATAGAATAAGAAAGAGCACCAGGACAAACAAACAAAATGGGAAATAGTACTAAGGAATCTCCTGCCTTCAGAATATTTTATTGGTAAAAGTTTCTAATTTAATCCCATGATGGCTGTGGAGATAAAAGAGCAAGTTTAAGGCATAATCAAACCCTCAATGAGCTTTGCTTAAGAGTGTGGGATATATATATACATATATATATGTATATGTAGAGATATATGCACACATATATATATACACACATACATACATGTACATATATATGTATATATATACTGACAGTGCAGTGGTGTGTGTATATATATATATAATGTATATGTATATATATTACTGGTGCCCACTGGAGCAAATCGATGTATACCAGTGCACTGTCGTCCCATTCATTGATTTGCTCAAGTGGGCACCAGTAATGTCTCCATTGTGAGATTGAGATTTGTTACTGTTTTTGGCAGGGATACTCTTGGCATATGTATATATGTGTGTGTGTGTGTGTCTGTGTGTGTGTATATGGTCATGATTACTTGGATGCATGAATAAGTGCTTGATATTATCTAATGTAAATATAAATTTAAGAAGGGGTTTTATGACACCAGATAGTTTTACTGAAATGTAGAAGGATGTTAGAGGAAAGAAAGACAGAAAGTATACGTTCAAGAGAACATGGGCTTGGAGAGCATGCAAAAAAATGAGTTCAAAAAAATGGGAACAGATGAGCACAGCTTCTTAGCCAGGGTAGCCAGTAGAACATATACTTCCTTTTCTTGTGAATTATAAAATGGTGCTTCTTTTTAAGGCATGGAAAGTGAATTGTGAACTGTCTCCACCCTCCCTCGTCAAGGTAAACCCACACAAATGTGTGTGGAGGTGCTGCTCTTCAGCCAAAGTATTGAGGATGACATAAAAAGGGCCACTGAAATGATAATGGCCAGACATTCCCTGCAGGTCAGTGGTTAGGGATCCACACTCTGCAGTATACAGTCAGTCATGGTCAGAGTAGCTGATCATGTGCAAGGGGTTTCTGGGAGCATGGCTAAGTTTTTCTGCTTTCTTGTTACTCCTGCCTAAAGAAAAGTTGTTAATTCTAGGCCAGAATTATAATGCTGAAGGGGATGATGCAGGTCAAGAAGCCCTTTCCCTGAAGTCTCTCTCCTGCCCCCATACACCTGTTCTGCCTGACTTGCTCCAGCCTGTCTAGCAAGGTGACCCTGCAGTGGTGGTGGGATATGCCTAAAAATCCCAGAGGTTGCATTATCCCTTTTGTTATTCTGAACACCTTGGCAAGCCTGGGGCACCTAGGGAGGGGCTGTTAAGTGGTCAGTGGTGGGGCAACACTTGTATACTGAGGTCCTGCTGTCTACCAGGGATTTTAGCAGGTAGCCTCTGAGGGGTTTAAAGGGCCTTCAAGTGACTCAGTGACCATTCTGGGCTGCCAGACCTCTGTTCTTCCTTCTTCATTGCTTATTTCGCTCTCCTCTTGACTTCATTCCCCGGTGGGCTGACTGAGAATCAGTGGAGGGAAAAAGTAATTGAAGTGCTTAAGAGGAATTGTTTGGGGGAGTAGGAGGCAGGGTCAAAAGGAGAACAATTAAGAAGCGATGTGATACAACTGTGCGCAGAAGAATCTAGTATGAATATAATGATCAATTTCCTAATAATTAGGTCTCTTAGACGGCAGAATAGTTCCCCAAGAGGCAGTGGTGGGAACCCCATTGCTTGGTCATTTCTAATTAGACTGGAGAAGCATTCACAGAAAACACTGCTGCAGAGAAAATCCCCCACGCTGAGGGGACAGACATGTGACCTGGGGAGATGCTGCTATCTCTCATTTCTATGATTCATTGATGAGCACATAATTCACTGATAAGTTAGGCAGCCAAATTTTAAGGGGTTTATTGGTTTCTCACCTCACCTCCGACCCTTTTAAATTGACCAGATCTATTATCTTCAAAGAATAAAAATTTCGGGGCAGGCAATGACCCAGGCAGGACATTTTCTGCCTCATTTTTATCAACTAAGTATAAGCAAACCTCCCCCAACCCTGTCTGGGCACCTCTCTCCCTTCTTTATCTATTGAGCAGAGGGTGTGGGCAATTTGAAATTTTACTGTATGATGTTTTTCTTTTTCTATAAGCCTGAAGAGTACATAAGAGTTTATATAAAGTCGCGATATTCTTAATTAGCATTCATTTGGTCATTTAGAACCTTAACAAGAACTGATGCTGGTGTGTGAGTTAAGTGTGCTAACCTTGGGGGCTAGCATGTCCAGGCTGATTTTGCCCCAAATCTTTATAAAACCTTATTCAAATTACTAAGCTATGGACTAGAGCGATAGCACAGTGGGTAAGGCGTTTGCCTTGCACGTGGCTGACCCAGGTTCGATTCCTTTGTCCCTCTCGGAGAGCCTGGCCAACTACCTAGAGTATCCCGCCTGCCAGCAGAGCCTGGCAAGCTATCCATGGCATATTTGATATGCAAAAAAACAGTAACAAGTCCCACAATGGAGATGTTCGTGGTGCCCACTCGAAAAAATCAATGAACAACAGGATAAAAGTGCTAAAGTGCTAAGCTAGGACTCTTCCTCACCCTCCCTGCCCTGCCCCACCCCACCACCTGTACTCTGACACTCATAAAAATAGCTACATCATTTGGTTGTGAGGATCACACAAATTAATACAGGGGAAGTATGCAGGACTGTGCCTGTCAAATATGGACTAATACTGCGCTTGGCAGTTGGTGACCATTATGATTACTAAATTTCAGCCACCACTGAGAATAATATTCTCCTCTAGTCTTCTAAATTTGTTAGCTCTCCATTTACTGTAAACTGATAGGCATGGAGTGACTGTGCTACTGTATATAGTTATGCATTTGAGCAATTATTTGCCTCTCCAGGTAATTTTTGAGCCTCTTCTGGGTACAGGAGGAGACACAGTCCCTGCTTCTCAGGGTGAAGAACCTGTGTGTGTATTGCAGAGGAGGGTTTGTATGACTATGTATGTCTGTGGTAAAAGAGAGCAAGAGCAAAAATGGCTTCCCTAAAAAGTGTGTTGTATGTGATGAGACTGTCTCCTATGGTAAAACTAAGGATGCAATGATGCCATGTAAGTGGAGCACACTAGTGTCTGGGAGGAAGCATTAGTCAGGAATTGGGTAGAAAGCAGGCCTTGAGCATGGGCAGAGGCATTTTTGGTTGATATGGGTCTAAGTACTTGACTAGTTCCTGTCGTTCCCAGAGGGCAGGTAGGGCCATATGATGGTGGTGCACTGCAGTGTGGAGAAGAACTTTCCTTTCCCATGCAGAGTCACAGGGGTACAGGGAATATTTCTGAGCCTTGGAGTAACCGAATTGTGCTTTCCAAAGGCATATCCTGCAGAGTAGTGGGGTACTCAGAGCTAGAGCTGAAGTTTGGACACCTGTGGAGCCCTGGAACTCCCTTCAAGACCGAGCTCCAGCTTGACCGCTTTCATGTCCAATGCTGGGAACCTTCTCTAGGGGGCTCAGCTTTCACAGTGACAATACCCTCCCTAGAGCACTTCTGAATAATATGTTATGGTCAAAATGCACCATTTTACCTCTGTTTCCAAGTTTGTAGAGGAGAGATGACAGGGAGGTATAAGCATGGTGGTGGAACTCCTGGAAATGATACAGGGACAACCCCATCTCCCTGACCTCTTTCATTGAAGGCTATAGAAACTTTTCCATAAGAGTCTGACTCAAATATTATGTTTTTTGGACAGGTGGACATTTTCTTCAAGTCTAGTGAAAGAAAAAAGCAAAACAATGTTTTTATTCCTGGAGAAAAGTGGTTGAAATCTTTTGCTAGCAAAAAATCAGGCAGACAGACAAGATAAGAAAGAGGGAGGGAGGGAAGGAAGAAAAAAGGAAGGATAAAAAACATTCATTTGCAGATACTTGTTATGTCACTGAAGACCTACTTCCCTCCTACAGTGCTTAGCCCTGATACCTAGCTTAACATCAGCACAGCCGTTTCGGAAAAGTGCAGCTCTTACCCCTCTCAACCTCAGTTGAACCCACAATACCCATGTATGGGAACCAGCCAAAAGGGTAGAACTACCTCTGACCCATTTATGGAAATCAGCCCAAAAGGCATAATTATCTCTACATGAGTCAGTATAGATAACCATCAAACCAATCAAGGAAGAGGTCACCAGGAAGTGGTACAAGATGGTCAGGAAAGTTCCTTGTGCCTAGACCATTGGATTCCCGGAAAAACCTTCAGAACTCAGGACTCCAGAAGTCCTTCACAGTCCAAGTAGTCTTTTAGGACCCTGGAAATACTTCGAAGTTCAGGAAGTCTCTCAGAACCTGGACCATCCCCCAAATATTAGGGTCCAGTCTCCGAAAGACCACACAAAGCAATGAATGCTGCAGTACAAGATTTTATTTGGCCCAACTCAAATGAGTATGGAGTTTAGAGAGCTGATCGGTCAGGGTCATCACCTCTAGTAAGAGAGCGACCCCTCCAGTGCATCGTGGGATCTGATCTTCACATCTTATGGTCAGGTGTGGGTAACTGACATACCAGATTTTAAAAAAATGCCGCTATTGATGTGTTTCCTGTCTTTAGCCAACCCCCAAGACTTCTCAGCAAATAATGGGGCACTTTTAATCAAGAGTTCTCCAGTCTTGCTGTGTTTATGCAAAGGAACAAGTCCTATTTATTAAGTCATTTGGCAAATTTTAAGTGAAGGTGGAGAGAAAACTATGTTTCTATAACTTTCCTCTTTTTAAAAAATCAGATTCTAGTTCTACAAAAGTGATTGAATACATGTATTCTAATAAGCTTGTTTTAAAGGTAACCCCCTTGGACATCCAGATGAAAACTTAGTTTATTGACTATAGGTAAGCAGCCTAGTCTATAAAGGAACTCAATGTTATACATGCTGTCCACTAATCTGAGAGGATAGTGGAATCCAGAGCCTTACCAAGGGTAATATCAGCTCAAAAGGCAGAATTAATTGCTCTCCCCCAGCCTGCCAATTGGCTGAAGGGTTGAGAATAAACATTGAACTGGTTTAAGTACTGGTTCTTCATTCTATGTGCACTTATAGTCATTTGGAGAGAACAAGGATTTTTAACAGCTCTTAATTCTTAATTCTTGTTCCATCTTGAGATTAGTACCCCATCCAGAGAATATTTCCTTTAAGCCAGAATGGGCTAGGGGATAGCACAGTGGGTAGAGCGATCGCCTTGCACGTGTCTGACCCGGGCTCGATTCCTCCACCCTGTCAGAAAGCCCGGAAAGCTACTGAGAGTATCTCACCTGCACGGCAGAGCCTTGCAAGCTATCTGTGGCATATTCGATATGCCAAAAACAGTAACAAGTCTCACAATGGAGACATTACTGGTGCCTGCTCGAGCAAATCAATGAGCAATGGGGTGACAGTGATATAGTGAAGCCAGAATACTCTGCAGAGGAGAAACAATGGGCATTAGAATGAGGTTTTTAAAAAGGAAATTGAGAGTTTAAGAGAACACATGAAGTTTCCCATCTGGGAGGAGATGCTTTAACATTCATGAAAACCAATCAGTACAATGTTTTAACATTCATAAAAACCAATCAGTAAAAAGAAGGAACCTAGTGGTCGGCCAGGCACAGAAAGAACAAAAGGGCATCCACAGATGGCACTAACTAATTAGCTTACAGGTCAGTCAAGGATATAGTTTGTGATAACTTAAACCCTTCCCAATGGCCAGTCCGTGGAGAAGGGACTGAACAGGATAGTAAGAGAAGCAGGTCAGAATTGTGCTTTAGGTGCCATTAATGAATGTAGTGGAAATCTTAGGCCTCATGTTCAGCATCAAGGAACTCATCCAAGGAAAATTGGTAGCTTGACTTCACTCAAATGTTCAAAGTATAAATATCTGTTGGTTACACCTTCAGTGTATGGGCAGAAGACTTTCCAATCTGCATTGAGAAAGCCAGATAAGTGATTTGGTGTTTCTATGTTCATTAGAAAAATTTGGACACAGTAAGTCAATTCATTTAGGTGAAGAAATTAATAGGCATGGCATAATGTTTCTCAGGCTTTTGTTACCTTAACTTTTGTGCTTTTTAAGACAGCAAACCACTCTGAACTAACTAGGTCAGAGAGGGCCTTTTACACATCCAAGGTCTCATCATTTTAAAGTGACATTCCTTCGCCAAACTGATGATATTTTCTTTCAGGAATGGATGCGTTTAAGAAAGATCCCACCAATTCATTGCATGGGCCTCACTAAAAGTAGCAGGATATTTCACCCCTTGTGCAGACAGTGCCTACAGTTAGCATGAAGCAGCTCCAAAAGATAGACCATCGACCATTTTCCTTTAAAGATTTGAGGTGATGGAATCTCTAGAGGGGAATATTATATAGGCAGGTAGATTAGGGAAGCCCTCCCTCCCATCATGGCAATAACCCTTATGTTAGTACTAAAGTGCAGCTACTAGTTGTTAGTAGCTATTTTGCTATTCTGTATGCTTCTGTAACTGACAGATGAACTGGACAATAACCTGATACCACATATTGGAAAAGGGAGCAGATTGAACAAAAACCACAATACTTGCAGATTGTTCCAGTCAACCAGTAAAAAGAAGGAACCTAGTGGTCAGCCAGGCATAGAAAGAGTAGAATAAAACACCATCCACAGATGGCACTAACCAATCCGCTTACAGGTCAGTCAAGGATATAGTTTTTGATTACTTAAACACTTCTCAATGGTCAGGGTAAGTCATACCCCTAACCATTTTCTATCAGGGTCCATTACAACCCACTATGTGTAAACGAGTCAAGGATTTGACTCAGTCGCAAAGAAAAGAGGGGAATGTGAAGGGTTACTCCCCTCATGTAATACTTAGCCTTGCTTAGTATTGCTTAGCATCAGCACAGCCATTTTGGGAAAGCATAGCTTTTGGCAGTAACAGTCAGTTGAACCAAATAACACCCATTTATGGGGATCAGCTGAAAAGGCAGAACTTTCCCCATCCATTTATGGGGATCAGCCAAAAAAGCAGAATTACCCCTGTATGAAGTCAGTACAGATAACCACCGAATCAATCAAGGCGTGGCACAAGATGGTCAGGAGAGCGCCTTGTGTTTTTACTGTATAAAATGACCCTGGAACAAGGAGAGGGGTTGCTCTCCTACTAAGGGGATGGCCCTGACCAGTCAGCTTTCTAAACTCCATACTTGTTTGACTTGTGCAAAATAAAATCTTATACTCCAGAGTTTATTGCTTTGTGTGGTCTTTCTGACACTGGACCCTAACAGTGATGATCCTTCATGAGGTGGCTATGTGTAAGAAAAAATTCAGTCAGCTTAGTGTATGTGTCCCCACAAATATGAACCCCACTTCTCTGTTCCAGACATGTGTTTCTTATCAAGAGAGCAGAAAGTTCTGCAGGGAAGCTGTAGGTATTGCAAACCTCATTCCATGCAGGGTCCCCAGATACAGTCACCTTTCTGGAGACTTTCCCTTCCTCTGAACTGAGAAATCCTGCTCCCTGATTTGGTTTTATAGGCAGTAATTACTGTGGTGGAGGTGGTGGTGGAGGGACAGGGCTTGCAGCAGTGGACAGGGATGCTTCTCTTTGCCCTGTGGGTCTGGGCTGTCTCTGTCAATTAGAAGGGGCACCACTCTCAAATGCCCTCAAATAGACCAACGTGTGTTATACTGCCTGCCTAGGTGAAACTGCAAGACATTTGGCAGGCTCTGCTTAGAAGAGGAGTCAGGAGGCTGTTGTTTGTCCCCAGAGTGACATTTACTTTTTTACTGCTCTTAAACCCAGAGGTTTCCTCTGACTTGTTTTTGCACCCCCTTGCC
This sequence comes from Sorex araneus, assembly GCF_027595985.1. NCBI lineage: Eukaryota > Metazoa > Chordata > Mammalia > Eulipotyphla > Soricidae > Sorex > Sorex araneus. Next base: position 323,292,294 of record NC_073313.1, on the reverse strand, counting down.
TGAGATAGAAATGTCCTTAAATCTTCTTCAAGCAGCTTGAAATCCCATGTCTTTTTCGTGGTGGTCGAAAATAGTGTTTCTCAGCCTTTTTCTTCCCGTAGCTCCCTTCCAACCTTGTTTCCTTCCCGAACCCCATCCCACCCATCCTAACTGGTTTCCCCCACTAGTCTTGTTTCTTAGCCCCTCACTTATGTGATTTTTCACTTGTGGTTCATCCCAGGGATCCAAGTGAGAAACACTGGTCTAAAGCAGCACAGTGCTGATTTTGCCTTTCTGAAAGCAGGACTCGAGGGCAAATTCCCACCTACTCCCATAACTTTGATGAGGTTCAAATCATTGTCGGTGACTGTTGAGGTGGTAGTTGTGCGTTCGTGCGTGTGTCTCTGTGTAGCTGAACAGGAGGCCACTGGGAGGGGAGTGGAAGGTAGTGGTGCTAATTGAGGCCATGCGTTTTGTTCTTGGGTACCGGCTGGTGAGGCAGATTTAGAGGACTATCGGGAATCTTAGATGAAATACCATTAAAGCCAACTTCTTCTACCCCTGCTGTTCAGTGCACACGTGGGGAGAACGATGATCGGATGTTCAGGATTCTCGTTTGGGAAAACCATATGGAAAAACCACTCAGCAGGAGGTCTCTAATCAGGGCTTCCAGCATGCAGCCCATGGGGTGCCAGGAGAGTTACTCCTCCCCCCTCCAGAAGGTACATGGGGCTTGTTTCTCTGATGAGGAAACTGAGCCCAAGAAAGGAGGGCTTGCTTCCTTCCAGAGAGAGAAATCACATTTCCTTTTGTAGCTCTTAAAAGTAAAGTTCACCAACAGTGTTTGATAGTTACTTAAGTTATTCTCAATGTGTTTTCACACATGGTATACTGGTCCTTCTAACAGCCCTGCTGGGGGTAGGTGAGGCATTTATGTGCCTCTTTCCTGCAGGGGTGAGGAAAATCTCAGAGAGCAGGCCAGCACAGCTGGGGTGGTGACAGGGCTATGAAGGCAGATGAGGCATGCGCAATAATGACAGGGGAGAAGGGCTTGAATATTGCCCATGCTCTGCCCACCAAGCTGTGTGCCTAGGTATAAGGCTGTGTCTACTGGGAGAGAGGGGAAGCTTATTTATTTATTTATTTATTTGTTTGTTTGTTTGATGTTACAAAGATTCAGCTTGTGCCTTCAGAGTCCTAGGCTCATTGCTTCTGCACTACTTTTGTTCTTTGGCAGCACATGGTTTCTCCTTTGCGCCTGACTCTATACTGTGACTTCCCAGGCCTTGGCGGTTTCATGCTCAGGGTAGCCTTACGAATTCTATGATATCTCTGAGACAATTTTTTTACTGGCAAAGATGGATAAGCACAGTTCAGTTGTGTTCCAGCTTGGGGTGGAGGGTGGTTATGAATGGAATTAAAGTAAATTAAGGGGACTATGTGGTAACTCCAGGGCAGGGTTTTGAACAACATATATACTATACGTTGGCTTTTCTGGAATCCACTTCTAGTGGATTCTTTCTTACTAGGCAAGATCTTTGCATTCATTTAAGAAATAAATACTGAATATTTGAAAAATTTCTACTTCTGCTGCAGATATAATGATAAAGCAAAAAAGACTGGT